>NW_026250090.1:0-1200000 GCF_024043145.1 Alternaria conjuncta | reverse complement strand
TCCGCCACATCCTCCGGCCTCCCCACCCTCCCCGTCGCCATCCTACTCTCCATGCCCCGCATAATCTCCTGCTTCTTCTCCTCACCGTGATGATCCCACATCTCCGTGTCCACCGCGCCCGGGCTCACGCCATTAACGCGAATGGGCTTCATATCGAGCGCCAGATTGCGCACCATGGAGTGCAATCCACCTGCATACGCGCCAATAACGCTCCAGTTGGGAATTGGCTTTTCGGACACAGCGCCTGTGGTGATGGTGTAAGAGGATTTGTAGTTTTGGACGAGGTAGTGCGGCAGGTGTTTTGCGAGGAGCAGGGGCGCGAAGAAACGGATTTGGCCGGCTGCGAGGATATTTTGCATCGTCTGGAGATGTCGTTAGTCATGCCATATACACCCGATACGGAGATGTAAGAAGAGGATTAATAAAAGACATCAACACACCATATCTCCCAACTTAATATCCGCCAACTTATCCCCAGCAGTAAAAATAACATGATCCAACTTGCTCTCCGGCATGCTCTCCACTGTCTTCTCCAACAGCGTCTTCAACTCTTCTTCTAGCGTGTCTGGCTTGCCTAGGTCAACGGCAAGACCCCTGATGCGCGGGTTTTTGGTGTCGGCGGCAGAGGGATACGCGGTTTTGAGTTTGGTAACAGCGGCATCGATGCGAGATGGGTTGGAGGAGCTGATGGTTACTAGAGCGCCGTTTTCGAGACAGGCTTCTGCGACGCTGTAGCCGAGGCCGGATGTACCGCCGATCACGAGGATGCGCGAGTTGGTTAGTTTGTTGGTATAGCGTTTTTGGTCGGTCATGGTTTGGGCGGTTTGGTGTGTGTGTGTGTTGGTAGATGGGGAGAGTGTAGGTAGTATGCGGGTTGTTTAGTTGTTGGTCGTACGATCGGTCTTTGCTGTGATAAGTATTGAGGTAGTACAGGCCGATGAAGATAGAGAGCTGTGTATTACACTATTCCCCACATTAGCAGCATCGTTAGTGGTATATATACGCAGATCTCCAAAGCTACCCACAACGGCACTTGCATCATTGTACCCGACGTCTAGTTGCCGTCGTTATCTCCGTGATGAACGAATCGGGTTGCTAGCTTCTAAGCACATAGCGTCGTTTCTCCACCCATTTTACCTCTGCTCGACGTCATTGGAGAAAGGTACAAACGTGCCCGTCAGTTTCTTGCATGGAGATGAACGGAGATAAGGTCATATGTATATGCGGGTACAGCCGTCATGCATTACATCATCACGATTGGGTAACGAAAAGTGAGCCTTGACTTGATTATTCATTTCAACGTGCGCTGTATGAGGTATCGTGACCTCGATCAAGACGGCTCAGTAAGCCGCGCTGGTTGGGGAGCTACTAAGCTGACGCAGCTCTGTAGTGTGAGCACCAAGCGTGCGTGCATGTCTATCAAGTCTCTCCGAGACCTGAATAGGTTCGATACTGCTACTCCTACGGTATCGTTCGATAGCCGATCATAGTGTCGTCCACATGGTGTTGATCTGTTTTCGCTTGACCTGGAGTGCTGGTTAGTACGCCATGTAACACAACAATGCACACAAAAGTATAGAGAGGGTTGACTCACCAAAGGGGCAACGAACAAGACTCCGACAAACAGTCCAACAACGGTCATAAGCATAGAAATCTTGTTGAAGCCCTTGCCCAGGATATCGAACGAGAAACTGGGTGCAACTCGTGTTCCGAAGATATCCAAGCCATAGGCAAAGACCAGACTAGTACTCTCAATTCCGCTCTCACTTGTGATAATATCTTCGATACCCAAGACTTCGTACTTGTGGGTAAGGTGCCACTTCGGGTCGAAGTTGATGAGGGGTGTGTACTTGACCAGACCTTCGGACGCTTCCTGCGCAGTAGGCTCACGACCGACGGGTCGGCGAGGATCAATCACCATGCGTGGAATTCCAACTATAGCGTTGAGTGCGGGTAAAGTGACGAGGAGCTCACGACTGGTGATGCCCTGCCTAGTCTGTGTGACACTCATGTGTGTAATCTCTGCTGGTACTTGATAGCTCTGCGATAGTACATAGGGCTTCGCAGCGTCGCCGTTCGAACCCGAAGGTTTCACGGTAGAAGAGTTAGACGAAGCACCCAATGGACCCCTGTCGTCGGGAAGGGGGGATTCGTAAAGGTCGGAGACGACGAGCTGGTAGCCGCGAGAAGAAGCGCCAGATGCAGCATCGATAGTTAGCGCATACGCGAACCAGTTCTCTGAGATAGTGGCTGGAATGGGCCGTGTGGTATCGACATCGTTGTGTGACATAGTATGTAGTACTTGCCCAGATGCAGAATCAAGCAGATAGACGGACGCGGATCGTGCTGACTCTACCACTGTTGTAACTAGGACGAGGTTTGGGTTCAGGTACTTGTACAGTACCCTCCTGTCACCTAGTACTTTGCCGATAGAGGCAACAGGGTCCTTGATCGGGCGGGCGACGTAGCTGTTAATCTTCTCCTCGACAGGTGGTGTGAAGCTCCACACTGGTTCGGAACCAGGCTGACTTTCCAGATATCCTTTCAGAGTGCCGTCGACCAAGGTAAATGAAATAAGGCTTTGCCCCTCAGCAACTAGCGAAGGCTCAAGCTTGATTTTGTCGGAACTGATGAGGCCACCAGTTGTCGAGTTGATGAATATTGACCCCTGGAAGCTGGCGTCTTTTACTTCAACATAGCCGCTGTGAGACTTGAGAGTCGGGCGTTGGAAGCTCGTGTCGGGCGCGAACTGGCCAAGGTCCACGTTCCACATCACCTTGCCTCGCGAACCGACATCGAGGGCAGCAAGGCGACCCGCCTTAGTGGCGACGACAACAAGCTTGTGAAAACCAAAAGTGTCTTGTTGAATGTCGTCAACTGTTGTCTCCTTTGTCTTGCCAAGCACACTACTCAAGAGGCGCTGGGGAATGCTCTGCGCCCACGCCGGGAAGTATTGCAGATCCTGGAGGTGCCTCTGCACACGGTGAATGTAAGCGGAGACAGGGTTGCGATGGCTTTCGTCGGCAAGTGCTTGTGCCAGGGCCTCCTGTTCGGGCAAACCGGCCCAGACTGCGGAGACTGCGCCAGACAAGAATTCGGGCCGGGTCCAAGCGATTTCATCGTTCCGCAGAAGTGCCCACTGTCCGTTGGAGTACAGAACAGCCGACCTCACAGCGCTGGCGGCCGCCGACTTCACAACAACTTCAGATTGGCCATGCACAGGGAAGGCGCCCGCAAGTGCCGGAGAGCCTTTGACAGTCCAGCGACCCAAGACACCGTGCGAGACGGAGGAGAAAACTGTGACCTCGTCTTCAGTAACCCTGGTGAAGTAGACGTTGGCATCAGAGGTGCTTGTGGTGAAAGTTCCCTTTATCCTCAGCTCCGGGAGGCTGTAGGCTTTAGAAACGGTTTGCTTGTTGAGGTCGACGTGGTAGACTTCAGCAGAGTGGCCGATGGCAGTCTGGTACTCGACGAGGAAGTGGGCGAGCGAATTTATGTGGTTGGGAGCATGGAGAAGGATGTTCTCGATGACTTCGTCCCCTGGCGTGTTGAAGGTCGACACAGCCTTGGTTCCGATTATGTTGACTTTCAGCACCTTGTTCGCCTTGTCGGTCCAAGCCAATAGTGGGGCAGCCGTGTTGGCTCCGGCGAAGAGGATACGGTCGCGCGAGGAGATCTCAGTGTCCGAGTTGAGGGTGTACTGGTCGAGCTTCTTTCCTGTGATGGGATTGAGAGACGTGACTCGGAGCTTGGAGCCTCCGAGCATGGGCGTGTGGAGGGCGATGTAGTAGATGGTTGTCGGCGAGGTCGAGACCTGGAAAGGCGTGTCTCCGCTGTGGACTGTCAGTGTTTGTCATATTGCCATTGGTTGGTATAGCCACCTCGCGTCCTCGTACGTCCACTTGACGCGCCCAGTCTTGCCGTCAAGCCTCTTGACACTGTTGCTGCTATCGGTAGCCAGGACAATGGCGTCTTTGGCCGCGCTGATGGTCATGTCATCTTCCTGCTCCAGTATCTCCAGATCCTCGACTGCAGCCCCGCCGAGGCTGGTGTCCCACACGAGACGGCCGTCGGACGCGCTCCACGACGTGACGCGGTCTCCGACGGCGCTGATTACCGTGTCCTGCTCGTTGCCTGAACGCAAATGTCCGCGGTGGCCGGGCTGCGAGGCCAGGTGCTGCCGCCAGACGAGGGCGCCATCCTTGGGGTTGATGGCGCCGATGGTCTGGTTCTGCGATATCGAGTACAGGAGCGATGCCTTGGAGCCCGCATAGGGCTTCTGGAAGAAGGTGGCCTCTGGGGCAGGAAGGCCTAGCAGGGCATAGTGGAAATCAATGTGGAAGGCATCGTCCTCGAAGATGGCCGCAGCCGGCGCGAGACATGCTGCGATGGCGACAGCAGCACTAAAACGCATGGTCGGGTGGAATTGGAGCTTGTCGTCGGCGTCGTCGTCGTTCGGCTCCCATGCGCCCTGTGTCGGCTTCCCTCACACGTCTGCAGTGCCAGGGCGCACGTGCCCGGCCTGCTCCAGATCACGGGACCCTTATTGGGTGCCCTGCTCCTTATAACCCCAACCGCCAGCCCAGGCTCTTCACGACTCAGTTCAGGCGGCGTCGGGGAAGCGGGAGGCTCTCCATGGGCGATTATTACGTCGACAGGATGCTTGCTCGACAGCCTTGCGAACCCTTCTTGTGCACGACTCGACCAGAGGGCCACGCTATCATAGATTGGAGCTTGTCCCGGCGCCCTGGCTTTGTTTCGCGACTGGCCGCGACGACCTCGTCTCCCTCTCTCTCGCAGCATCTCGGCGCTTTGTTTTTTGGCATAATTACGGGCTGTACGGGCTGCACCCCAGAGCCGAACACCTGGCATATCTCCTGCTAAGCCCTACCAAGTCTACTGCATGCATGTGCCTTTCTTCGCTACCTCTTTGTCGCTGCTTGCTCCCTGATTATCGCGACGCCGTTCCCTTCTCCCACCTCGACCTTCACGTGACGGAAAAATCTTCCCCAGCCCCCAACCTCGGCGCGTCAAACAGGTGCGTTACACAAACTTGCCCCGCGCATGCATGCAGTCGCTTTGCCTCTGTGGCTCGTCGCCCGCTGCATTCGAGGCTGCTTTTGTCTGATTGGACGTGGCTTGGTTTGGAAATCGATGCGCTGACGAGTGTGGTTGGCCCAGAGCGCAGTACGACGCGCACCGCCGATTCAGCCCTCTGGTACAGACCGACGCAGTGTCCAGGCAGCACGACGAGTCGACTTCCTTAGCCTTTACTAGACGGCGGCGGCTTTGAGCCGCTCATCCCTCTGTGGCACCCACCGCCACAGGAGGCGAGGAGCACTTCTCGTCAATAACCTCCTGGCCTCGCTGCAAGCTGCCCACGCAAATCTGAAGCATGTCGCAACGGGAGTACCACATAGTCGTCCTAGGTTCTGGTAAGCTAGTTAGACACCGTCAGCAACTAGGTCACAACTGACGAGAGTGGCGCCTTAGGTGGAGTCGGGAAGAGCTGCCTAACAGGTAAGGTTACCGCCTCGAGTACTCGCCAACACCACAGCAGCGCTGACTTGTCCACAGCGCAATTCGTGCAGAATGTATGGATAGAGAGTTACGATCCTACCATTGAAGATTCATACCGAAAGGTGCTTGATGTTGACGTGAGTGTGCTTCGACCCTCCTGCACTACCCTGTTGCTGACCCGCTGAAGGGCCGTCATGTCATTCTGGAGATCCTGGACACTGCAGGCACCGAACAGTTCAGTGAGTATCTACAGCCGCCCATGCACACGCGACCCATGACTAACCAAAAGTAGCTGCTATGAGGTAATACACCATTCGAGTCCCATGCCAGCTCACGACTTACACCCCCATAGGGAACTGTATATGAAAACCGGTCAAGGGTTCCTTCTCGTCTTCAGCATAACATCGGCATCGTCGTTCTGGGAACTGGCAGAGCTTCGGGAGCAAATACGACGAATAAAGGAAGATAGCAACGTTCCCATGGTCCTCATCGGCAACAAGTCAGATCTAGAAGAAGACCGAGCAGTGCCACGCCCACGCGCCTTTGCAATTTCCCGTGAGTGGAACATACCGTACTTTGAAACCAGTGCTCGGAGAAGAGCCAATGTGGATGAAGCCTTTGTCGACCTCTGCAGGCAAATCATCCGCAAAGATCAACAGGAACGGCAGCGCATGGCCCCACCCGATTCACCGAGACCTGGCCCAAGGTCGCGGACGCATACTGGAAGGCCTAAGCGCCGGGGACACCGACCGCATTGTACCATCCTTTAAGTTACGATACCCAACGACGGACGACTGCACGAGTGGCAGTGGGCTTGCTGGTACAGGCGCTGTCACGATTCCCTTCGCATCGCTCGTTCCAAGTTTCTCGGTTTAGATTTTTGGTACCATAGAGGTATTAGATCATCCGCTCACAGCGGCAATTAATCCCCTTTTTCATACGGTTGAATCCATGACGCTTGTGTGCCCGTATCTGCGATTGTCTTTGCATGTTTGCTGGTGGGTGCTGGATGTCTCGTACGCAGACGTAGCATGTGTCCACAACATGTAGTCAAGCAAGGCACGGGAAGAAGATCTGTCCTTACAGCTACCCCCACTTGGCGGATCTGCCAGGTCACTGGATCCGGGTGGAGACATCTCGATGAGGACTACGTATGACGTGTTGGCTGTCAGTACATCGCAACATGTCTGCTTCCAGGCCACAGTATGCAGCACCGCCAGCGGAGTAGACTCCTCGGGAACAAGCACCTTCCGGAACCGACCCCCTCGGATCTCAGCTGGCCCTGCATTCGTGCGGCTGCCGCCTATCCTCGGGCTGAAACAGGAGCGCGTGACAGCTTAAGTGTGGCTTCTTTGCGGCAAGCGTTTGCGTGCTTTGTTGGGCTGCTGTCTTGAAGCAAGCCGCGGTACACGATCTGACGTCACCGGCGGGGCAATAGAGGGGCATCATTCAGGCACGCAGCGAATGCCAGATGATTGTCCATTCGCCCATGACGCGATTTGCATGATAATCCACGATCGACAGCGATATTTTCAAAAAGTGCCACTCTCTTGCGTGGGTTTGTGCATTGCATGTGATGGTTCGTGGCTGCGGGTACCCCATCGCGCTTGCGTGGTCTGGCCCTCCTTCCATGGGCCCTCCTGTGTGACGTCACTCACCACCGGAAACAGTGACGTATGTTTGTTTGCACTCTGTTGGAGCCTAGCGCTCAGCCCTCAGCCCCTCACTAGCCTCCCTCACCTACCCCTCTTGCTCTACATAAATACCCTCACCCGTCTCCCCTTTGCTTCCTCCATCACACAACAAGCCTTCATCACCTCATCTACACTACCACTTCTTCCAAACCAAACCCTTCAAACCCCAAACACTTCAAAATGTCTGCTCCCAACGCCAACACTCCCAACGAGGGCATCGTCGGCCAGGCCGTCAACTCTGTCAAGAACGCCGCCAACTACGTCGCCGAGACCGTCCAGGGCCAGACCGCTGAGGCCAACAAGGAGGCCAACAAGCAGCAGGCTAAGGGCAACGTCCCTGGCCAGGACTCCCTCACCGACCGTGCCTCCGGTGCCCTGAACGCTGCTTCCGACAAGATGAACCAGGAGAAGCACGAGGGCTCCGCTGAGGCCAACAAGCGCTCCATCTAAGTACTCAGTACTTGAGCACCGGTTCGACATTTCACTTCGGTATGTGGTCTACATCCGTCCTTCTCTGACATCTTTCTAACAATCACAAGGTTCAGAACGATACCACTATGGTTTGAGCGATGAGCACTGCGACTCTCGCCTGGTTCACGATAGCACCATGATTATGGATATGAGATACCAATAAAACCTTTAACTTTACAAACTTTTTGCCATGCCAATGTGTGATGATGATAATGGGAGACATTTGTGTGGACTTCTGCACCCAGCTGAAGCTCCAGTCTCTCGCCCCTCATCGCTGCTGCTGCGCTTCACGTACCTTTTGGTGATGTCTTTCCAAGAATGATTATCGCACTCTGACTTCGATCATGTTTTATTCACCGCTCAGTCATTGGCCACACGATCACACGGTCGCCCTGTGACACATCATCGTTCCTTAGTCCATGAGGTGTGCTCGTGTGAAACCAGGAACTTGAAAAGGTCCTCAACACATATACAATGTATCTCATTTCGACCATCTCGCATTTCTAGCTTTCAAGCATACAAATAGTCCTGCACTGTCATATCTGGGCGATCATGAGTCAAAGCATGGATACATAGCGTGGTAGAGTCATTTCATGAGATTGTTCAATGATATTACCAGTGATACTGCTAACAAAACAAACGCATTACTCAAGACAACGCTTCGCGAAAAACAAAGGGTATCGAATGATCAGGGAAATGAGAAAGCCAAGTATGAAAAGAGCTCGCAGAGACCTCGTCTGTGTCATCTCCAACAACTCTTTCCTCATTACTCGTGGACGCTGTGGAACATGCAGTGGTGGTGGGGTTCGTGTGATACGTGGGCGGGGGCGTGGGTGTAGATACATTTGGTAGTGGCGCAGAAATACAACGCTGGTTTCGAGAGAGATGGTGCTGGTGTTTGCAACAGGCAGTGCAAGGAATCGTGGGAAGAGGAAGAAAACTTCTGGAGCAATCCGTTGGAGGATGTGTTGACCGTACGAGCGACGGAGGACGGGTTTCATCGGACATAGCTAGACTGGGAGACTTGGTCGTACCGTCCACGCTGGAACAAGCTCTTGATGTTGACGATTGTGGCCCCTAAGCAACCGTCTTGGGCGCATGAAGCCAGGACGCATCGTCGCCGTGTCCGTTGTCGAATTCAAAGCTGATCCGGAACCTCTGCGGAAAGCACATCTTGTCAGCACACCTCTCATTCCCAGTCCCTCACGTGAAGGGTTGGACAGGAGTAGGGGCTTTAGACGTGCATAGCGCCACGGCCAGTATGCGTAGTCCTTGCCTTGAAGTGTTTCCAGAACATGATACCGCCAATGACCGCAGAAATAAACCAAAGCAGCATGTTGGTCAAAAGCACCCACACCCCGTTCTTCATCCTGGTGATACCCTTGTTCCCCTCTGGGTTCTCACCGATGAACATCTTGCCGAAGATGCCAAACGCAACGAGATAGCACAGGAAGACCAGCGCATCAACGGCGAAGAAGAACCACGCCTTGATGAGCGGTACCATGGCGAGGAGGGAGCAAAGCGCACCAAGTGTGCCGCACACAACAGCCCATACCCATTTCGAGTCGACGTATTTCCCTTGCTTGCGCGCGTTGTCCAGGTCCACGGCGTAGAGTCCGATGACAGTGAGGCCCATAACGAATTGGAAGAAGCGCAGGACGAGGCGCAGGATGGTTGTTGGGGTGAGGGACGCGCCGAGCGAGGTTCCTAGGGTGGCTTTCTCGCCCCGGAGAGTGCTACGCGAGAGGAACTTGAAGCCCATGGCTGCAAGGACACTTAGCATTTTTGCGTTAGCTGAGCTCGAGGAATTGGTCTATATGTGTGTGTGGTGTGAGACAGGTAGACAATGTCTTACCTATTGTAGATGCGATGCGCGAGTTTGTAGAGTTTGTTGATTTAAACGTCGTGCGCGGATGTCTCTCTTCGTCTTTCGGTGGTTCGCAGAGGATCTCGGTCGTTGGAGTAGTCGCAATGGATAGAGCGGGGAAGAAGAAATAGTTGTGAGCCGCAGTGATTAGACAAAAGTCGTCTCTCGTACTGTGACCGAAACAACACCGCTGCGCTGTAACTTGGGCGTGCTAAACCTCGTTGGCACACAAGGTTTCTTTTGGACCCTGGGAACTTCAGGGTCTTGACAATGTCACCGTTCCCTCTTCCTTCCAAGCGCGATGACGTCGGGGGTTGATCCTGGGGTGGGATGTGGCTTCCAGGGATTAATTAAATTTGTGCACGCGCTCTTTCGGTGCGAATTGGGAAAGATCGGCAAAGAGAAGGTGTGACAGCAAGGCTATTTGGAAGATATGCGATAAAAGGGGTATAGACGCTACTGGAACGATAGATAGGCAAGACGCGATAGAATGGAAGTACGAAGGGACTGTCCCGCGACTGTCAAAGCCGGCGGTGATGAGAATGAGACGTGGGAAGAACAAGATGCAACGCTGGAGACGCATGATTCGCCTCTCCATCGCCTCTCTTTTAAATCAGACCGTGAAGTGCTTCGTGGCATCGAAAGCGTCAACCCATGCGTTGGCGCCTGACCACACGTCCAGCGCGTTGTGAACGTGTGGTTCTGGTGACCCTGTTTGAGGTGCCGACGCTGACGTAGTGGACCTCGAGTAGCGTTGCATTCAGAGCAGGGATGTTTCACAATGTGATTCGCTGGCAATACTCCAGCCTCTGCATCATGAAACTTACCGTGAAGTCCGAGGTAACTTTGCTGTCGCAGGAAATGGCGTGCGACAAGCAACATTGGACTGTGTGATAGGTTGACAGTTTCAGCGCCTGGAAGAGATGTATTTCAAGACGTCTCTGTGATGGCACAAGCGGTATCTGTATGAAGAGTAATATTGTTTTATTCGCGGGGTATTAATCACCCACGGTTTGTACTACGCTCACGTACAGTTATCCAGCATACCAAAGACATAAAAATGTCTAAGGACTGGAGTACTTGTAGCCATATTGCTCCTTAGCGGCCTTGATCTGCTCCATGAGCTTGTTCTCCTTCTCCGCAAACTCCTTGTCATCCTTCAACTTCTGCAAGTACGTGTCGTTTCCAAAGCCGCTCTTGCTCGGGATATCCAAGCCGCGCTGGACTGCAGGCCGTGCCTGTATGCGCTCCAACCACTTCTTCACGTTCGGGAATGAATCGAGGTCAATACCGGAGAAGCGGAGCATGTGGGCCCATCCAAAGCTGGCAATGTCGGCGATGCTGAACTTGTTGCCTACAAGATAGTCGGTGTTGGCGAGGTGCGAGTCGAGGATGCCGACCAGACGTTCGGTCTCGCCTGTGTAACGCTGCATGGCATAGGGAATGCGTTCCTTGGCGAAGCGGTTGAAGTGGTTGGCCTGGCCTTGCATAGGGCCAAGGCCGCCATGTTGCCATGCCATCCATTGTTCTGCGCGCGAGACGTCGAGAGGGTCGCTGAAGCTGAACTTGTGTTCGGGGTCGTAGTGGCGCGTGAGGTACGTGAGGATTGAGAGACCTTCTTGGACAGCGAAGCCGCCCTGGTCGTGGTCGACGATTACACTATTTGTTGGTATCCAAGGTCAGTACGCGTCTCACGAGAAGTTCGTAGGGTGGCATTGCTTACGGGATGCGTCCATTGGGACCGAGCTTGGTGAACCAGGGCTCCTTCTGTGTGTTCTTCGAGATGTTGATGCTCTGCCATGTGTAGTCCTTTCCGTAGGCTTCCTTGAGCTCCTCGAGCAGAATGCTAGCCTTCCATCCATTGGGTGTGCCGAAGGTGAGCAGCTCGATGCCCTTGTCCGCCTTGAGTCCGGTGGGTTCGCCGTCAGCCATTTCGGGAAGTATGCGAAGTAGCGGTTGTGAGCTGTGGAAGTGCGATCGGAGAGGTTTGCGCGTTTGGGCGGGGAGACGTGTGAATTGTCGGAGTTGTGAGGAGATGGAGGGTCGTAGTAATGACATGAAGAGGGGTAACTTCAGCGCGTTATGGAGGGGTTATATGCGGCCAATGCATGTGGAGAGCTATTTCTTCCCAAGCTATTGCTTAGGAAGCATCCATGACGTCGTCCTCGTAATACTGACATTGCGCACGCGTGCGCATTGACATGATTGGTAAGTGATGAAATCTTCAAATTCGTCGGACAAGTATGAACGGGCGTAAAGTCCATGAGTCGCGTTCTCTGCTCAAGCTCGCGACGCGCTGTACCTTGTCAGCATTATCTTGACTTGCGTGACTAAGCGGCTTCGCGATACACCTGAGCATCGACCCAAGCCCAACATTGAATGTTTTCGAGCCGAGATAATTCAATCAAAATGGTCCCAACTTCCCAAGTACAAACTGGCACCTTGCAGTGGAAGGAATTTGTTCGTCATAGGAAGCCCAAGAAAATTCTGCATGGGATCTACGCCTGCATCGATGGAATACTCATGGAACTGGTAAAACACAATGCTTCGGTGCTTCGACGGAGTATTCCATCAACACAGAAACGCATTAATGATCCAAAGATCATCATGTCTATATCCTGATATACAAGCCTTATCCAACTCTCCTACTATACATCCTCCTACCTGCTACCATACCATGCATGCATTAGCTAAACTGTGGAGAAAAAAAAAGGCTGTAGCACCTCAACGGATGCTTAGTTGACCTTGTATTCACTTCCACCTCCACACCAGCACCGTCCCTCGCCTTCTCTCTCGACATGTATTACTACATCCATACCCCGGTCCTTCAGGAACTGGTATGAGCGCTCACGCACGTCTTCTGGGTCTGCCATGCGGTTGGCAATGATGTGAATCACGCCGAGAATGCGGCGTTGCTTTGATGCGTGGCTATGATCGTGGTCGTGGTCGTGATGATCATGCGAGTGTGAATGCGCATGTCCGTGATCATGGCCGTGATCATGAGAGTGTGCGTGGTCGTGAGAATGCGAGTGAGAGTGGCTGTGGTCGTGTGAATGGGAGTGATCATGTTCGTGATGATCGTGCGGATGGTCATCGTGTTTATGGCCGCCTCCACAATCATGATCCTCTTTTGCGTGTGCTTCTGCGTGCGCAGCACCTTCGTCTTCGAGCCAAAACTTTGGTACCGCGTATCCGACAACGCCTCTCAATGTGCCCAGTTCGCCTAAGGTATTCCTAATGCTGTATTCGAGGTCGTTGGGCAGACTCAGCATGAGTCTTGCGCCACTCGACTTGACAAGCGGGATCGCTGACAAGAAGATCAGGATCGCGATGATGCAAGATGCTATCGGATCCCACCCAGACCAACCATAGTACTTTGTAAGAAGAGTAGATATGATGACTGCAACAGAGCCAAGCGCGTCGGCAAGGATGTGCAGAAAGATCCCCTGCATATTTTCGTTGTCGTGGGAATGTCCATGTCCATGATCATGTCCCTCATGTCCGTGATCATGATCGTGTCCATGGCCGTGGTGGGCATGGCCAAAGGCTACTAGGCCCACGATATTAACGATGAAACCAAGGATACTGACAATCAAAAGCTCATTAAGACGCTGGAGTTCGTGACCTTCCCAAAGGCGCTCAAAGGCGTCGAAGATGATCTCTAGACTGACCAGCCTGGTTCTGATTAGTATATACGCGGAGAAGTATCCGTCATGATAACTTACAAAAGGAACACGCCGTTTGCAAAGCCAGACAGCGTATCGACCTTGCCATAGCCGTATGGGAAGCGGGCGTTGGGGCGCCACTTGCTCATCACTGCTGCTGCAAGTCCCACGGCGAGACCAGCGCAGTCGAAGAGCATGTGGATACTATCCGTGAGCAGCCCCAAAGATCCACTAACGAAACCGTAGAAGAACTGAACCATCATAAAGGAAAGGTTAAGCCTATCAAAGTTAGTCAAGCTAGTTCGGAGTTCAAAGCATGCTGAGCAGGAGGAAGTGGACCTACACGCCGAAGTACGCAATGCGTCGCGAATCCCGCTCGATCAGCACGCTATGCACAATCGAGCCTGGAGTTGCGCGCGCGATAAGGAATGCCGAGATCCTAGAATGATTTCCATGAAGATGATGATCGTGATTATGGCCGTGGTCATGACCATGCGAATGCTGGTGTCCTGCATGTCCATGGTCGTGCGAATGGGGTACAGAAGAACGAGTGTCGACGGCGACCGCAGCGATTAGCATAGCGCAAACCCAAGGGAACGCGATGTTGAAATGACTAAGAGCCTGGTGTTCCAAGAAGCTCAGGGCGAAGATGAGAATGCCGCTCAGTCTCAATCCAACCTGCTTTGAACTCCGTAATGATGCGGGAAGTGACAGGAAAACTAGCGCCGTAGTGGATGCAACCGATAAAGTTGAGAAGCCCAGGGTGTGATGCGACAAAGAGGGCGTGGCAGATGAAACAAGTGAATATAAAATAGTTGTGACAGTAAGGACAAGGCCTGAGGCAATAGTGAGTAGCTGGTTCTCGGTACTGTTCACTAATGGCGAAGAGGGTTTTGGCAGCGATGCGCGAGATGGCTTTTGAGTCATGTATGAGTCCTGACTCTTTGGTCCGGTCATCAATGACCAGCCTGCTGTGGGAAGAGGCGGAGGGACAAGGAGCAGCGATACTAGAAGGGCCAAATAGCCGACCAAGCTGCCTGTGACGTTGCCAGAGGTGAACATGTCAGCCGACATGCTCATGAGAAGAGCACCACAGGTCACCTTCCTGGTCCTCAATGTTCGTCGAATATCGTCCCAAGGTGTGTGTTTCCCTGGTTTCTGGTCTAGGGCACCAATGCCTGCAGCGACTGCTATCAACATGGCTAAGGCTGTCTTTGCTCCTCCTATGTGTAGAGATGCGTAGAACGGCAGCAGGACGCCGAGTATGTTGCTTGCCATGCGTTTCGGCGCATTGCTGATATTGAAAGTGCCCTTCTCCTCCTTCCGCCTGTCGAGTGGCTGTAGACTGGAGTTGACTTTGGCTATTACACCGACCAGCAGCAGCGTGCCAGACGAGAGAGCGAGCGCATGCAGTAATGGGAAGCCACTTGTTGCGGTCGCGTATTCGAGTTCGGGTGATTTCTCTGACACGGCTTCTGATAGACTCGACGGTAGCTCGGAAGGCGGTCTGACGCCGCTGGGGTATGCTAATGCGGCGAAAAGGTACGGGAGAGGTATCAAGAGCGCGGTAAGGGCTTCGGGCAGTTCTAGCCAGGATCTAGACAGTGTGTTAGTTGTGGTTCTCTTGATCGTCGCAGGCGGTTCTTACGAAGAAACAGGAGGAGGCGGCACATGCGCTGGAGACTCCTGTATAGGTGATACCGGCGAGAAGCCATACTTCTCAACGGCAGGTGTCTTCCTGGCCGGTGAGCGACCCAGATCCGATTCACCCCGCGCCCGTCCTTTCGGTCTCCCATTCGAAAACGGCTTCAGCGTGTAGGTGGAATCGTTGGAGCCCGACCTCTCATGCCCGTGCTCATGCTCATGCGCAGGGCTGTTGTACTCGGCATACGGCGAGCGCACAGCGCCGTGTAGATGCCCGTTGCCGTTCATATCAGACCGCGTGTGTCGATGGCCGTGGTCTTTCGCAGGCGATGAACCGTTCACGGCGCCATTCGCGTACGAGGAGGAATCCGGTGTGTATTGTGACGACGAGCGGCCATGGCTGTGTGTGTGCGAGGTGGGCGCGATAGGCAGCGCATACGTCGACGCCATTCGCAACGCCACGTTCGTCCACCCGCTATGGGGTCGTCTTGACTCGGTGAAGGTAATTGGCCGAGTGGGGCTCGCGATGCGCGATGGAACGGTGCTCAATTGCCTTGAGATGGCGGTGTTGGAGGGAGAAAAAGCAACGTGGATCGCAGCCAGCAAGCGTGAGTGTGCTGCAATGAGGCTACGCAGCGCTTTGGCGTCTTGGTGTTTCGATAGCGGCGCGCGTTGCTGCACTATCAATAAGTTTCAGGGGTCTTACAGATTGACATGACTGTCATTGAGCGCCTTCCCCTTTCGGTCCTACCCCGGCTCAGATCTCCGCATCTCGTGGCTAGCCCTTGGCGTTGACGCACGCGGCGGCTGCCACGGCGCCTTGCAATTGGACAGCACTAACACAACACCAAAATGTTCGACCACTACACCTCGCCCGACAAGGACGGCAGCCTATTTACTGTCATACTAGGCGTCGTTGTGACGTTGTCGACGCTGTTCACTGCGCTGCTATTGACGCTGCCCAGTCAGTATGATCCGTACAAGGATAAGCCGCTTCGGTTTGTGGGCGAGGATGGAAAGGAGATCAAGATGAAGATGAAAGACGGGAAAGAGCCGATGCTATGGAAGCAGGGCCGCTCGGTTCAGGTGGTAGTATTGGGAGACATTGGACGGTCGCCACGTATGCAATACCACGCTCTCAGTATCGCCAAACACGGTGGAAAAGTGTTCCTCATCGGCTATCAAGGTTAGTAGGATTCATCTTCGAGATGCAGCAAGCGGCTAAACCCACGAAGAGTCCGATATTCTTCCTGAGATCGTATCAAATCCTCTGATCGAGATCATCCCACTCTCACCAGCGCCGAGCTTCCTGCGTTCGAGCAGCAAACTTCTCTTTCCAGTTCTAGCACCTCTCAAAGTTCTTTGGCAGATATGGTCGTTGTATCGCGCGCTTGGTTACCGTTCTAAGCCTACAAGATGGACACTCGTGCAAAACCCACCTTCGATACCAACACTCGCTGTAGCAAGCCTGGTATGCTTCTTGCGACGCACTGATCTAGTCATCGACTGGCATAACTTTGGGTACACGATTCTTGCTATGAGACTTGGCGACAACCACCCTCTTGTCAAGATCTCTGAGAAGTACGAGAAGATCTTTGCAAAGGCTGCATCGCATCATTTCACGGTGACCAACGCCATGGCCCGCGTGCTCAAAAACGACTACGGCGTAACAGCAGAAGCACTGCACGATCGCCCAGCCTCTATCTTCCAGCCGATCGAACAACCAGATCGGGAGAAGTTCCTCGCACGACTACCAGAAACAGCAGAGTACGCCTCAGATCTTTCTGCGACTTCGAAGACGCCATGGAAACTCATCGTCAGCGCCACGTCCTGGACTGCCGACGAGGACTTCTCACTTCTCCTTGACGCTCTCGTGGCTTACTCTGCAGAGTGTACATCTAAGACCTATCTGCCAAAGATTCTTGCCATTATCACTGGAAAAGGCCCTCAGAAGGAGTATTACCTTTCGAAGATCCGGGAGCTCAATCAACAGAAGAAGCTATTGAACGTCATTATCAAAACAGCATGGCTCACACATTCCGACTACGCGCTTCTACTCGCGTCCGCTGATCTGGGAGTCTCTCTGCACACATCGTCCTCCGGTGTTGACCTGCCAATGAAAGTGGTCGACATGTTCGGTGCAGGCCTACCAGCTGTGGGCTGGGGAAAGTTCGAGGCCTGGCCCGAGCTCGTCAAGCAAGGTGTAAATGGACTTGGCTTCCAAAGCTCTGAAGAGCTCGCCTTACATCTGGCTACTTTCTTCGGCAACGATACAAGGCTGAGAGAGACGCTGAAGGAGGGCGCACTTAAGGAGAGCGAACATCGGTGGGATGAAGAGTGGGATGGTGTAGGCGGGAAGCTGTTCAAGCTCACATAACGGAGGAGTGCTCCCGTGAGTGTAACAGATATATGACAGCACATGAATATACTACGTTGAACGCCGACAGACTGAAACCTTTCCAATACCCAAGCTCCCGTACCCCGCCCTTAAAAGTACATCCAGAAACGTATGCCACCAACAAAGCAGGTATGAATCAATTCAATCAAAAACCACACCAGAGTAGCCACCGTCCCCGGTCATGCATTCACGCGTCGCCCCGATAAAAAGTGTATCAGCGCTTGAATCGTTAGGAAGCAGCACTGCGTGTTCTTCACCCTTCCCATCATCGCACTGTGGAACCAGTTCCAGGCTTGGTGAAAAGTCGTCATTGCTCTCGGTTGATGCGGTGCTGCTTTCACCATCACCCTCCACTGAACCAACAATGCCATCAACAGCCGCCTCCTCCTCATTTGCGATACCCATGCCTCCCCGCCAGCTCTCAGCCAGCTCCCTATCGTGTTCATTCAGATCCGTAGCATCAAGCTCCTCAGCCAAGGAACGCGGCGACGGCACCGAATTGTAACGAACGACTGAAGGTGTCAAAAGTTCAGCCGAATGTCCCCTCCACCAAACAATCTCCTCTTGAAAGTGGGTTACAACACCCTTGTATCGTGTACGAGGACTTTGCAGCCGGCACCACGTTTTCTCGAATTCCTTCCACAGCGCGGCTTGCCTGATTCTTTCGCCAGTACCGGCCCATAGCCCAATTGCTCTTTCTCCACATGCGCGATCTTGGACTTTTTTCTCGTACTCGGTGACGAGATTCTTCATCTCTTGATCGCATGCCAACATTGCTTGGAATAGGTACTCGTGTTCTAGACTTCCGTACATAACATTGTGGTACTGGTATTGTCGCTGTATATCTTCGTGCAGGGTTGTGGTTAGATCTTCGATGATCTTGAAATGCTGTAGCGTGCGGGTGTGCAGTGGCTGAGAAGAGTCTGGATGTATCTCTCCCATTTTGTTTCGTTGGTTGGTGAGATTGGATGGTTGGGAAGGTGGTATATGGTGACAAAGTGTGTGTTGACGAGCGTGGCCACAACTGAGCTCTCTTCGTATTCAGTTCTAGAGACTCAGTATTTTGGAATTGGTGTGTTGGTGGGAATTTTGGTGAAGCAAGAGAAGACCTCGAAACTTTTGTATGTCAAGAAATTGCAAGAATATTCAACTTCGCTACCAAGTTGAAGCGACCGTGTAACCATGCATACGTTTTAAACTTTTGTTCCCCTTTTGACCAATGTGCCTTCAGCTGAAAGAGACCAGAACCAGGATTTGATGGTCCAGAGAGGTTCCTATGGTACAGATGCACATTGGGCCAATGGAGTTGACGTTGTTGGTAAGGAGGCCTATCCGACTCCTAGTATACCAGAGTCGCCCATGACCAACCTGTGTTTCTTCGCGTGTGCGCTCTATTCTAGCGATCGTACCATGAGAATACCGGCCAATCATCCCAATGTTCATGCTAATACTTTTCTACCCTTCGCACCTGCCGCGTGAACCAGACTACAGCCTCAACTTTTCTCTCAGCCTTACTTGTCCAGCACATGGATGTGGCTACGTAAGACTTGTATGTCTGTCTCAAACTAAGTAGGCCTGCCCCACTCGAAGGCAATAGCCATCGCAAAGTTCAGTAGCACGGCCATGGACCTTGTTGCTGCAGACGTTCAATCGAACACAGGACAGAGCCAGGTTCATTACCGGTATGTCTAAGCACTTTGCGCGGACAAAAGAGAAACAGAGATTTAGTAGAAGTCGGGAGAAGCGGTGAAGTGCATAAAGACGATGTGGATGAACGTTATCGTGGTGTTTCGTTGGTCTGCAGGGTCGGCCCTTCCTCTCCCGGCGTGTCCGCGCCACCCTAGACCCTGTTTTATCCCCTATCGCTATATTTGGGCGTGCGTACTCGCCAGCACACGCGCAATCAGCCAAAACTTCACTTCACGTTTCTTTCTTCGACTCTCAACCCCATTTTAACAAACTTCTATCCCCTCTTTCAGTGTCTATTGCGCGTCGATCAAACGATCCTTTCTGTTCGAAATCTTGATTTACACACCGCGACTCTTGTGCGACTCCCCCGAACAATTAATCTCGGGTTCTCAACAACTTACGCGATATGCTACTCCGATAACCCGAACCCGATACGATCTACAGTCGCCCCATCTGGAACTGTTTGCTGCAACTACGGCTGAACAATGATGGATCGGATCGAAGAAAGATGGAAGGCTTTCGAGGAGGATCATCCTAAGATACGCACGCTTGTTGAATCAGTGAAGCCATACATTCCGCCGGTCAACTTCATTACGCTTCACTATGCCTACTTCATCAGTGTTACTCTGTTGGGTACACTCATCTTCTGGGGCGCGTCAAACCCGTCCAAAAGCATCGGGTGGTGGGACAGCATGTTTATGTGTATGAGCGCGATGACGGCGGCTGGACTCAATTCCGTAAACGTTAGTCAGCTCACCACTTTCCAGCAAGTGGAATTGGCCGTTTTGATGATGATGGGAAGCCAGGTGCTGGTTAGCTACTTCACCGTTGCTTTCAGGAAACACATCTTCGAAAAGAGGTTCGAGGATATTGTAGAGGCTGAGAAAGAGAGGCGGAACGCGCGAAAGGGAGAGGTTGGGGCTGTGGTAGGAATGACAGGAGCTATGTTTGGGCTGCCGATTATGGGGTCATTTGGAGAGAATAAGAAGGGAAGTAAGCCGAAAGCAGAATCCAAGTTGGCCACGCCGCTGGAAACATGCGTTGAGGATATGCCACCCAGTACGCCAATCCAGGAAAACCAAGCACAACCCGGATTATCGCCCATATCACCTGGTGCAAGAGAAAGGAGCTTGGCCCAGCATGTCGGTTTTCTGGATCCCATACGGGAACGCGTCTCCCACGAAAGACCCATGTCAGCAACGACAACAGGACATACAATCTACAACGTGCAGAGTCATCATAGCATGTCAAAACGTCGCCGCTCACTGGCCGAAGAGTCTGGAGTAGGCGATAGCTTTAACGTGAAGACCTTCGTCAACGAGCAGAAGCGCAACATTGGCCGCAACGGGCAGTTCTTCAACCTATCGTCAGATCAGCGAGAGTACCTGGGCGGTGTCGAGTACCGCGCGCTGAAGTTTCTTTCCATGTTCGTGCCGGCATACTTCATACTCTGGCAGTTCTTCGGCGGAATCGCACTAGGGGCCTACATGTCCGTCTACGAAAGAGAAGCCTGCGCTGTTAATGCGCAAAACCCTTGGTGGGCTGGCATCTTTCTCGCTATCTCTGCGTACAGTAACGCCGGATTTACGCTACTGGACGCCGGCTTTATACCCTTCCAGTCGTCATATTACGTCCTCGTCATCGTAACGATACTGTCGCTCGCCGGACCAGCAGCCTTTCCTGTCTTTGTACGCTTCCTTATCTGGAGCATGTCCACACTTCTCGATCTCTTCTCCAAAGACAAAGAGTATGGCGTATGGAAAGAAGGATTTGACTTCATCCTCAAATTCCCACGTCGTGTGTATACCAGTATGTTCCCTGCGCGAGACACCTGGTTGTTCATCGCAACCTTCGGCTCTTTTGTGACAGTAGACTGGATCTTGATTCTGATTCTCAGTATTGGGAACCCGACGCTGGAAGTCATTCCACTTGGGCAGCGCATCTTCATCTCACTCTTCGAAGGCTTCTCGATTCCCACTGGAGGCTACGCTATCGTCTCGCCCTCGGGAATGTACTTTGACGTACAGGTTCTGTGGCTCGTTGTCTTCTACACTGCGGCGTACCCTCACATCATAACTATGCGCAAGACCAATGTGTACGAAGAACGGTCACTGGGTATATATGAGGGCGATGAGGCTGAGCCAGAGCAACTGCATTCAGCATCGAGCTCGCTCTTTGATGTCGACGCCGCGATGCCTTCTTTGACCACCGCTGTATCACAGAACGAGAAGACGTCTCTTGCGCCTATCAAGTCTCTCGGTAAAGTCGGCCGTCGCGGCACTGCATTTGTAGGCCGTAAACTTCAGCACCGCATGACAGCCTTTCAGGGTGTCGGTGTCGCCAACGTGCCCGCAGCCCCTGCACCCTTAAAGCGAGCAGTGACTATGGACTTCAATCGAATGTCGATTCATTCCCTCAACTCGCACCCGCCAACTCGACCTCCTTCCCTCATTAGTCAACAAGTCCGGGGCCAACTGTCACACGATGTATGGTGGATAGCCTTTGCGCTTTTCCTCATCGCGATCATCGAAACACATCACTCAATCGAAGACCCGCGTACATACAGCGTATTCACAATGTTATTCGAGATTGTGAGCGGATACACAACTATTGGAATCAGTATCGGGTTGCCGGATCAATCATACAGTTTCAGTGGTGGCATGTACACAGGAAGCAAGATTGTCATGATCTTGGTTATGTTGAGGGGTAGGCACAGGGGTTTGCCTGTTGCGCTTGATCGCGCTGTCAGATTGCCAGGGAAGAAGCTGGCGGAGATGGAGGAGGAGGATGCGGAGATCAGAAGCATGTTTTCTCAGTGAGCGAATGCGATTTAGCGAATAGCGATTTCTTTGAGCCTGGTCAGTAGATTAGCAAAAGCAATGGATGCAACTCCGGAATCAGTCACATAGGCTGGACATTATGTCTGATATTAGATTTCATTGAATTCGTCAACCAACTAGCCCAGAGCAGCAGCAACATCCACCTGATAAATTACCTCCACACCACCCATAATTTCTACTAACAAGCTTTGCAACGACCATATCTACAAGGCAAGTCCAAGAGCCGCGAGCAAACCACCAAGTCCCAAAGCCGCAGAAGCCATGTTGGCGGGTGCAGCATTGCCAGGGCCATCGCCGGAACCAGCAGCACCCGTACCCGAAGGACTGTTACCAGTGCCAGAACCACCAGAACCGGAAGCACCCGTCGCTGAAGCGGTGTTAGACGGCATACCAGAAGGACGCGAAGCAGTCCCTGACATGCTTGTCATGGGACCGGGACCGCTGGAAGAAGCGTTCGAAGCGTTCGGAGCGGCAGACGTACCGGAAGCAGAAGCCGGGGGTGCTGTAGAAGCGGCGGATGGGTTGTAGGACGTTGTGGTGAAGGCGCATTCGCGGACGATGTCGTTTACGTCTGTGTGAGTGTTAGTATGGAGGTTGAAATGGGAGGTGTTGGTAAGGAGAGGAGGTCAAGGCGTACCATTGTCCATCTCTCCTCCGTTCTGCATGATGCATGCTGCGCAGAGGGGGACGGCGGTGTTTGCGTTTTGGCCGTTGCAGATGCATTGGCGCTCGGCCATGTCGTCGTCTACAATGTGAAGTTAGTATCTAAATGCTCACTGGCTTGGACTGAGTCAGTCTTTCAAGGGAACTTACTGGTGCTGGTGTCACAGTCGCGTGTCAGTCTGGTGACGGAATCGCAAACGCTGCGGCACTGCATGGGAACATCGTCCTGGTCAACGTCCTGAGCAAGGCCGATGGCCGAGAGGGCAAAGACAACAGCGAGCTTCTGGAAATGCATTGTTGTGGTAGGTGTTGGTAATAGCAATCTCAAGCGAGAGTCGTAAAGTGTTGTATTGTTGTTGAGTAGTGGAGACGGTGGTTTGCGTTTGTGATGGCCTTCATCGTGGGAAGTATGGGGGAACTATATACCAGCGGAAACTGCTCGCGTGCCTACTTTCCCTTCTCAGACGGCCTTGCATGCGCATCCAATCAAACGCTGCTGTTCCTAGCACAGGCGCAGGGCTGACATCACAACGGGGGGATTACGTCTGACAGCAGACTCCGCCCTGCCCCCATCCAACATCGGGCCGTTGTCGGTTATCACGGGTGGAGGTTTGCCATGGGGTAGATGGGGATCAAGGCCTTGTCGCCAGACGTCCAAGCATGGAGTTAGATGGCGTGCCAAGCCTCCGTCGCTTCCTAGAAGCTTGGCGAGTGAGGTTATTGGGCTGCTTGTCCAGGACGATCGTCTTGTGTCGCACGCAGCACCGCCTGCCGCGACGCGACAGCTCTGCGAACAGCACACACGCCTACGCGTAGCCAAGTCTTCAAGAGAAAGTTACAAGAAACGTCTAAAAAAAGCAGGATACACCACATGGCTTCGGTAATAGTGGGTCTTGGCAGCCATCAACGTGACGATGCGGAGAACTTGTGGGTTGCGGTTGAGTGATCAATGCGATACTATTACATGAGGTCACGGTGATGTGGATCGAGTCAGGCCCTCTCGTCGACTAAGGAAATCCTCCCCGCTGCACCTGCCTGCCGAAGCGTTGGGATTCTGATTTGATCAGGCTTTTACCAAGCTCTGCGGATGTTCCTGCCAAGTGTGAGCCAAGTGAATAATGCACGTGTTCCATGCCCGCACCGCCATCGATTACGTGGTGGGCAGTCGCACGTCGTGTGAGGCTGTAAAGGCGGTATGACTTTGTTTCTATATTTGCAGGAAACTTGCATTAATATCGCATGTCAACCAAGGAAAAAGCTGAACAGGCCTGCAGCCTACATCAACATAGAAGCGTACAAAATAGGTGACCTAGCGCGGATGTAGGCTCTAGGCCTGTTTAGTCTTTTTACTGTATGAGATGGTCGCATGGGAATACAGTGGCCAGGGAATAGCAAGAAGAGTGAATGTTATTACCGAAATATAACAACAGAGATGGTATCTTGAGGCGCCGCTATGCTACATGCTATGTGAAATGGACATAAGTGTCTTTCGGACGGTCAGTACAACGCCAAACTCCCATGATAGTTGCCTTGAAGGGACAACTCCGAGCAAGTCCTGATGCTGTGCGCCGGTGCGACGCGCTATGCTGCAGAGAAAAGCTTTGCAGAAAGCTACGGGCTGTTGATCAACACCGGCGGTGGGTATGAATCGTGGCTGTGCGCATGGGAGTCATGCTGACTTACGAAGAAACTCGTTTCTTATGAGTTGCACCTAACACTCGGAGTCTACACCGAGAATGTACACGCTGCTGTGTTCTACATCCACACATCATGGAACACAGCAAGGTGTACATCTCCAAGGTGCGAGGGTACAAATCATAAAGACGAGCTTCTTCGTATGGGAGAGCCTTTGGCGACCACCTGTGTGGGAGACGAAAGCCGGATCTCGGAATTATCCGGAAAGCTCGGGGCGTCACGAAGCGATGTCGGGTGCTTTGCCGCTGGGCGTAATGGGCCGCGACCCTGACACGAAGCCCCGTGATCCTTTTCTAGGCGCTGACTGGACCGGCACGCGCATGGCATCCTCTGGTTTAAGTTCTCCAGTAAGCCACTGACCCATGTGAGTTTGCCATCTCCTGAGATCCTCCTCTTTCGTCGCTTCTCTTAGCCTTCTATGCCGTACCAGTCTCTCCGCGACCTGTTGAAGAACAATTTTAGGAGGCCGATATTCGGTCAGGCCTCCTGGACTGGCGATATTGTCTCTCTCAAGATATGCCGTTGTCGCTTCTTCCATGATTGAAAGTGTTTTGCCACCAGGAACTTCTTTTCTTTCGTTTGTTTGGGGGTTCGTCCAAGGTCCCTTCACCCAATTGTCGAGTGGTAGGCCTTCAAGCCCTTTGTCAACATTGAGGCGCTTATACCATCGATGCTCTCCTTTAGCTATTGTTCGCATCATCTTATGACGGTCTTCCCCCTCGGTATATTTGATCAAAACATTCTTGAAAACAGCCAACTTCTCGCTCCACTTCTGCAGTGCCTTGACTTTGCCCAACGGACCAGGCCAAACTGCCGCGAATCCGTCATTCGAGGTATCTGGTCGTCCGGTTCCGATAGAAAGCAACAGCCCTGGCTCCGTGTCGTCGCCCTTCAGCGAGGCGTGTTCACTATAGGCAGCGTAGGAGGGATTGTTCTCACGAATTCCTCCATCTTTGAAGCTCATTCGCTTTTTGTTCTTGCCGCTACCAATATCGGCCGTGAGCATCTCGAAGTAGAAAGGGGCTGCTGAAGTGGCCCGCGTTACCTGCCATATCTTCAACTTATCGGCACCGGCGTTGTAAGACGTGACCCAAGGTGGAGCGATGTCGGGGTCGTATTGATGGTTGTATGAGCGGAGGAGGTAGGCTTCATCGATTTGACCGGAGTGGGTGGCTGTGAGGCAGATCGATTGACATATCCGCTCTGTTGGCTTGGCTCTGACTGAGGGCGCACCACTTGACCATGTAGTTGAACTTTGTAAGGAGCCTATCCCTGACTCTTGTACCGGTACTACCCCTGACGTATCCTCTTCCTCCAGAACCCAAGGATGCCAGTCGTCTCCTGTGCAGCTCTTGTGCTCCTTACAGTACTGCTTCACAATATCTCGCACGGCCTTCTCCAACGGCTCGTGGTGATATTTGGTAGCAAGTGGCAGCACACTCCTTTTATGCCCAAAAAGCTCGTGTCCTACTCTGCGGTATAATTCGAGACACTGTGGTACGCTCATCCGTAACCTAGCCAGCATAACGGCTATGAGGCCGCCCGTGCTGGTTCCGTACATGTAGTCGAAATAATGACATGGCAGTAGCTCGTTTTCGTCGAATTCGATTCGTTCGCTGCCTTCTACGGGGCCTTCGTCTGCTTGTATTCGGCGTTCGGCTTCGGCGATTTCGTGCATGAGGCGTTGGATGATCAGGAGGCTCGAGTAGCCGCGAATGCCACCCCCATCTATCGACCATGTTAGTATCTATTCCTCGTAGCGTTGCGCGCATTCGTCGCGCGACCACCCTATTCAAGGAAAACGCCGAGCACCCGAAGAGCCTACATTGACGTTGGGTGGCCTACTTTGCAGATTCTTATGCTGATGTAGGCTCCAGGGTGTTCGGCTTTCTCCTTGTATGAGGTGCCCTCGCGAAAAGGCCCTTCAGGCTCGAGCGCGAAAGACGGAGAAGGTGCTACGCCTGCTGGACCCTTCCCCACATTGATAGCGAACCAACTTGACGTACCTAGCGTGAGTATCAAATCCTCCCAACAATTCTCTTTGGTAACGTTCATCTTCCAGGTTTCTCCAGTCTTGTCCTGCTGGGTCGCACTGGTACCCGTCGTCCTTATACTCAGCGGCCTCGAGGCCGGCTCGGGGGGTTGCAACATGACGGCGCGCGCGCTTGGTGTGTTCACGATGACGCCAACCCAGGGAAAACCTAAACACCCTGGAGTCTACGTCGACGTTGGGTCACCTACTTTGCAAGTTATTGGCTTGATGTAGTCTGCAGACCTGTTTAGCCTTTTTCTTCGATGGCGGTTTGGGACCTACGTAGGTAGGGTATGGAGCCTTGCACAAATCGCGCACTGATGATCAGGCTGTGGACGTAAGGATGTAACGGATCGACGCAGGATAGAGTGGATATACATAAGACTGCGGAGAGCCTCCTGACAGCTCTCCAGGGCTGGCGCGTTCCTGCAAAGGGCGCGACGGTCTGCTGGTGGATGGGTGGGTCCCGAGGTCGCGGGAGTGGCTGACTCTGCGCCTAGCGAGGGACTCTGCGATTACGACGAATTAGGAGAACGGATTCACGACCGAGCCACTGCTAAGCCTTTGGGGTCCAATAAAGCGCTGGGGCTTGTTTCTGATGGCGTTGTAACCCTTGAGGTTTGTTATGACGGAGTGATCAGGGGAATGATAAGTTTGTGTGACGGGAAATAGAGTGATGAGATCCACCGATCCTCCCGCAATCCTACCTACCCAGAGTTTGGGATCGCGACGACAACTAGAGTGTGACTTTGCTGGTATCCGAACAGTTTGCTTTACAGGCATGCAGTTTCGCGTAGTTGCCTACGCCGAGCTGAAATCTAGGGCGGTGTACGAGAAGGCGGAAAGGCATTGCTCCAAGCTGCAGTCCTCCTCGAGCAAACCAAAGCCTCCAGGGGTATGAAACGGAATCCAGAGTGATGCTCCCTTGTGATACTGGTGATGGGCGAACGACTCTGTCGGACTGCGTAGTAAGAGCGAAGAACGTCCGAAAGAGTCACCTGAATGGCGTTCTGGCGTCACAGTGTCGCAGGTGATGTGCATTTGTATGCTTGCTAGTTCACGCAAGTTCGCCGTTGAGCAGTCCAAAGGCGATGAATCATAGGTATGTAGAGCAGTAGGATGAGTCAAATGGTCGATTTGGATTTGGATGGGTATTTGGTTGGGGATGGTCTCGGCATACTGGAAGGGTTCGTTTTTTGGTTCGTAGCAGGCTCTGCCGTTGGCCGACCGAGTTTCTCCTCACGAGACAACGGTTTTCGTCTCATGTTGCGCGAGACGAAAGAAACGCCACCTGACCGAGGAGTTAGAACGCCCGTACTTTGCTTGTGTATAGCTCTTGCCTCAGGAACGATTCACTGCTTCGCACCAGGCCAATCACGGCAGTCGACAGCACAGCCGCATCGTGAACCAATCAGCGAGTGATTCGGCCGAGCCGGACATCATTCCAGCACAGCCACGGGGCGCGGCAGGTCCGTGTGCTACGCCCGCCCAACGCTCTCTTGCGACCCAGGCCATCACCCCACCGGCTCTTGCTCTGTATTTCCACTCACACGACTGATCACTGCCCTCGCCTATACAAGCACCTTCCACCAGTTTGTAGGACCACAAACATTCCTCAAGCGAGACAAGCACCCGCTCTCGACACCCAACCTTCACCGTCCACCACCATCACCGCCCACGGCAGCCCTATCCTCGCCTATAGAGACGTCTCAGCCTCACCCTATCCGGAACCGAACCGAAGGAATGTTACAGGAAAGCATGACGTTCAAGTCGGAGTCGACGTCTGGCACCACGTCCAGTAAGGCGAGTAGCCTGTTCGACCTGGACCAGAACTGCGTCAAGTCTATCCTCGTGTACAAATATCGCTCAGGCGCAAAGGGCCTAGAGGTCAAGACTGAGCGTGATCTCTGCACGGAACTCGACCAAGGTACGTTCTCTGTAGTCTGTTGGTGTGACTTCAACTAAAGGCAGCGTCCAGATCCGTCATTACCCTTCATACGCGTCACAAAGAAGCCTATACCGCGCGGCAACAGTCGGCTTGACATCCTCAACGAAGACCTACTCGCCCCCTCGGAACGCGAAAAGTACGCAGAGAAGCCTACGCTCAAGGCTTCCGTCGCGAATGTGGGACTGCCCACGCTCGCCAAGTGGAAACACATGATATTGGGCAGCTACGACGATCTCTATATCGTCTCGCGCTCGCATACCTTGTCGCCTGAGGCGAGCAAGAACAACAGTCCTGAGTCCAGCCAGCACGTCAACTCGTTCCCTAGAGAAGCGGTGCACAGTGACGAGGCCTAGGTGCGCCGCAGGACTGAGCTGGATGCCGTTGGAACAGGCGGCTGGGCGATGGATGTCTGACATCTCTTGCGTTGACAGTAACGCTCAGCCTTTACATGACTGCACACTCGTTACACGACTATACGTTTCTTACCTATCATTACGCGATACCCAACGAGTTCGGCGCCGGATGGAGTTTACATTGTTTGGGGTTCCTTTGTCCTCATGTTGTCTGTCGCTGTAGAATAGCAACGAGTGTGTTGCACATCTCCGAGTTGGTAGTGTGTAGCTCTTAATAAGACAACCATGATCTTTAGCTGCTATCTTAACATGCATGGGCCTAAACAGTGAAGAAACAAGAGACCCCTATGTAATGAGTGCTTTTCAGCGCCGAGGAATGAACCGCTGCAAGGGTAGGTTGTCGAGAAACCAACGTCATCAGACGTTTGATTCGCTTCGGCGCATATGCCTGTCAAAGTTCGCAGGAGCGACCTGACCTAACAGGGAAGCGACGTAAAGCTTTTCTCTCCGTGTTGCAGCGAAGGAACACACTGCCTGCATTGTTTGTATACACGTGGGTGGCATCGGACCTTCTAAATGGCTGGGCGCAACGGCAGACCCATCTACGGCTCGTCCAGACGGCACTAGCACACGAAGGCCCACCAGGCCTGCACATGCAAGCGGGGAGCTTCACTCTTGGGCCCGGTCTCAGCGCGCTGGGGCCCTGCATCGACTTCTGAAGCTTCCGCCGCGAGCCCATATTGCTAACACTTCCATTCAATCGCGCAGTTGAACGCCTTCGAGGTCTGCAATTGCCCACATCGCGCCCAGCATGAGGTTCGTAATCCCAGCAATGCACCCGCGCATGCGCCCTCCAATCGTCGCACAGCGGGTGATGTCAACGGAAACTAATGCGCGTATCCAGGTTCGGTCAGCAACTCAAGCAGTCGCTCAACAAGGAGTGGATCTTCTACTACATCGACTACGAGGGCCTTAAGAATTCCCTACGCGTCCACCACATCTGGGATGAGAAGTCGGAGCAGAGCTTCGTCGAGCAGCTCGAGAAGGAGCTCGACAAGGTCTACACGTTCCAGCGCGTCAAGGCCGAGGAGATTATCCGTCGCATAGCAGCGTCCGAGAAGGAAGTCAACGATGCAGTCGCGCGCGCCCAGCAGGACCCCGAGAACGCCGCCAGCTACGAGGAAGACTTCGATCTGCTCGAGGAGGACCTGAGCGACATCATCGCCGACGTCCACGACCTCGCCAAGTTCACGCAGCTCAACTACACGGGCTTCCAGAAGATTATCAAGAAGCACGACGTACGTATTGCATAGCTGCCATCGAACCAGAGCTAATTGAGTGTAGAAAAACACCAGCTGGTTCCTCAAGCCCGTCTTCGCCGCCCGTCTGAAGCGCAAGCCCTTCTTCCAGGACAACTACGACTCCTACGTTGTCAAGCTCTCGAGACTCTATGACATTGTCCGCACGCGAGGAAACCCGGTCAAGGGCGATGCATCCGCCGGAGGAAAGCAACAGAACTTCGTGCGCCAGACGACCAAGTACTGGGTGCACCCGGATAACATCCTGGAGCTGAAGCTCATCGTCCTCAAGCACCTGCCTGTGCTTGTATTCAACCCCAACAAAGAGTTCAACGAGGAAGACTCGGCCATCACATCCATCTACTTCGACAACACCGAGACATGGGAGCTATACCAGGGCCGTCTGAAGAAGACCGAGGGTGCTGAGGCTATACGTCTGCGTTGGTATGGAGGCATGTCTAGCGACACTATCTTCATCGAGCGTAAGACGCATCGCGAGGACTGGACTGGCGAGGAGTCTGTCAAGGCGCGTTTCAAGCTTAAGGAGAAGAACGTCAACGCATACCTCCGCGGTGAACTCAGGCCCGAGCAAATATTCGAGAAAGAGCGCAGGGAGCAGAAGAGACCTGAGAAGGACATTGCTTCCGATGAGCAACTGGCTCGAGAGATCCAGTACCGCGTGCTAACCCGCAAGCTCGAACCCGTTACACGCTCCTTCTACCACCGCACCGCTTTCCAACTTCCCGGCGATGCTCGCGTTCGTATCTCTCTCGACACGGAGCTTACCATGACCCGCGAAGACAACCTGGACGGCAAGAGGCGTGCGGGCGATAACTGGCGTCGCATGGACATTGGTGTAGACTGGCCGTTCAAGCAATTGCCAAAGGAAGACAAGGAGCTGTTCCCTTATGCCGTCCTCGAGGTCAAACTCCAGACACAAGCTGGAGGAGAGCCACCGCAGTGGATTCGCGACCTCACGTCTTCCCATCTTGTCGAAGCTGTGCCCAAGTTCTCCAAGTACATTCACGGCACAGCTACGCTGAACCCCAAGCGCATCAACTTGATCCCATACTGGTACCCTCAGATGGATGTCGACATTCGCAAGCCTGTTAGTCACAAGTTTGGTATTGAGCGCCCCGGAGCAAGCAACGACATCAGCACCAGCGGTAACCTCGATGACGATGAGAGCGAAGACGAGGATGCCGTCATGGGCCTTCCTGCTGCGAACGGCAACGAGGACGATGACCGACTGAGGCGGCTGCGCGAGGCAAGGGATGTCATGGAGCAGAACGAGATGGAAAGAACCCGCGACTACGGCACTCTTACGAATGGCAACGATCCCAATGCGCTGGACATCGAAGAGCGTGTCGCCGCAGGACGCACTCGCGATGAGGATTACCCCATCTACGATTCTGACAGCGACGACGAAGACGAGGAGTACGAAGCAGCCAAGAAACAAGGAGGCCTCCGCTATGCGCGCAAATGGGTAGAGCGCACTGCAACCAACGTGGGCTCCACAATACTGTCAACAGTTGCCACGGTTATCCCCAAGCCAACTCCTACCGACGTTGGTGAGGGAGGCTTCTCCCTTGGTGTACCCTCATGGAAGCAAAAGGGAGAGGTCAAGAGGTTCAAGGCACCCAAGGGCAAGCGTAAGTTCCTCCAATCATCTCACACTACCAAAACGTACTAACATAATACCAGGCATCCACGTCCCCGTCCGCGTCGAACCCAAGGTCCAACTAGCCACCGAGCGCACTTTCCTCTCCTGGCTCGAATTCTCGATCCTCATCGGCTCCATTGCCGCTACATTGCTCAACTTCGGTGACCCCCTTGCCTTTGCGGCTGCCTGGGCGTTTACCATCATTGCTTGTATTGCGCTGTGCTACAGTGCAGGCTTGTACCTGTGGAGAGTGAACAAGATCAAGGAAAGGAGAGCGGTTACGTACCACGATCGCTGGGGACCTACGCTGCTCTGCTTCGGACTGTTCTGCGCTGTTGCCGTCAGTTTCGGATACAGATTCGGCAAGGGTGGTGTTGATGGTGGGTTGAAGGGTGATATCAAGGGGTGAGAGTGTTGGGATATCGGAACAAATACATAGCTCATGGGGTTCGACGTTTTGAAGTGGTCACGACTGATGGATGGACGGTTTCGAAGGTGACGGGAAAGATGGGAGTGATGCATTATTGGCGTTACGTGTACAAAAAAAGTGTACATAATAATGGGTATTGTTGTACTTTTGACTGATGCTGTAAACCGTTGCAAGGAGCCATCCGATGGCTTGAACCAGTGACACCGAAAGGAGGGATTGCATGCACGTGTTGTCTCGCGCATGGGCGGAAGGTATAAATTGCTCTCGCCCAAGGCCCTGCTTCATGTCTCCTCTATCACACGTTACTCTTTTTCCAAAAAAAAAATCACGAGAGCATCACCCATGTCTCTTCCGCTGTTTCCAAAAAGCACAGGAGGCGAGACCATGGTCAGCCTTGCCTGCTTCAGTTGCGCCAAAACTACCAGATCGATGGCGCATGTCTGCATCTGGACACTACGCTGGCATAACTCAAAGCCGCCCTGCACAGAAGACATGTTGTTTCCCGCCCTGAGAAAGCGCGACGCTACCTACGCAGTATCCGCCTGCCTCTTCTTGTCAATGTTGCCGAGAAAGCACGCATGTCTGGGAAACGCTTAAAGTGCATACATCACTATGAAGAGTACCCAGGTCTTCGTCTTTCGACTTCGTGTCTACATTCCAGCCTTCTGCTCTTACCCTTTCCAAAAACAATTGAAGACCTCAATATGTCTGTTTCTCTCAAAACCGAAGCCTACTTTGACATGTCTTTCTTTGAGCTTTCGGTATCGAAAAGAACACAATTGCGCAGCATGAGCAATGGTCTGCCTTTCAAAAGATCAACAGATACGAGAAGATGTTTCTCTGTGAGCATTCGGCTTCGAAAATTCTGAAATCAGAACCGATGTGCCGTCCCTATCCGCTCTGGCGCTCAAGATCAATGAAGCTCAGAAACAGGGCATGGAGATTGAGTAAGAAGAGGCGGTAACCGAAAATTCACATAGCATGTAGCATGAGTGCGGAAGGAGATATGCGAGCTGGGGTATAAAAGAGGTCCTTTTCTCTGGGCATACCTAGGTACATCCTCCTTCCTCATTCACTTACCTGCTTTGGGGTTGTCACCAAAAGGCTATACGAATCTACAAATGTGTGTTCTTTCCTAAAAACGACGACGACTACGACATGATTCTGCGCGCTCGCTGTTGCTTGGGTATTTACTTGGTGGCATTTGTGTTCGAATTTTGTATCTCTTGGGTGGTCTCGCAAAAAGCATTTCGTGTATGTGATGACCTCGGGAGTCTCTCGGTGGACGATGAGGGACAAGGAATCACCGGGAACTTGGAGCGCTTGTCTACCAAAAGAGTGTAACAGGATGTTCATGGAATGAAAAGAAGACATCATCTGCATTCTCCAGGTTTCGTATCCCTCATTAAACAACTTTCGCTATCCACCCCTCCACTTAGTACTTCGGCTGAAATGGCAACGTAGCCATAATCGTCCCCACCTCCGCCTGTAAGCCAAACAACTTATACAGCCACTTGATAATAACAAAAAAGCTCTCCGGCTCGCCCATATGCTTGAACCCCTCCACAAACCGCGCTTCCTTCGGCGCCCCATGCATCAACGCAAGATAATAATCATCGATCGGGAAAATCTCATCGTCAGTCCCATTCACCAGCAGCAACCTCGCACACTCCTGCTTATCCAGCGTGCCATCGTTCAGCAACGAGAACTTGCTCATGGCCTCCTTTTTGAAGGTCTCGACGTCGTTGCCGTAGCCCCATTTGTAGGCCAGTGTGTTGGCAAGATCGAAGGGGTACTCGAGGTGATTTACATTGTCCAGCCATTCGGGGGAAAACATGTGGTGGCAGCCGCCCCCGAGGGCGACGACGCCCGCAAGTTTAGAAGCATGCGTGTGCGCGACGCGCATGGCGTAGTACCCGCCTGTGCTGAAGGCCCAGATGGCGATTTTCTTTGCGTCGAGAAGCGGTTGCGTGGCTATCCAGTCGAAGAGCGAGCTGTAGAGACGGTCTGGAGATGTGGGGTCGGACGCCGTGGCTGGACAGTCGCCTGTGCCGGGTATCTCGAGGACGATGGTTGCGACGCCGACACGGCGCCAGCCTTCCATCCATACGGCTAGTTCAGTGCGGTATCCGTCTAGTCCGGTGAAGATGATGAGGGTGGGCACGGGGTTTTCTTTCGATGCGCTTTCAGGGACGAGGTGGTACACGGGTATGTGTTCGCCTTCGTCTTGGTTGCGGTGTTTGTGTGGGATCATGACTTCGTGGACAGGGTGTTCCCGCATTCCCAGGCCTTTGATGCATACTTCTTTGCCTAGTCTCCAGGCTTCACGTTGGACTTCGCTGCGTGGTGCTGGGAAGCGGCTGATGCGGTACACGGCGCTGGATCGTAGGTAGTACTCTGATGCTTTCTCTTTTTCGCCATTCTTCTCGGCTTCTGCGGCTATGGACTTGAGCTTTTCGGCCTGTGGGAAGTAGATTTTGGCGTATTCGTCCCAGTTGTAGGGCTCTTTCATGTCTTTGGATACCATCTCTTTCACTATCGGCTCGAAGTCGGAGGCTGTGCCGAACATGAAGGGGTAGACGCCCATTTCTGCCTATGGAGAATCAGTTGTGAGATCTTCATGTATGTAGTCTGAGTGGCCGGTGATAAACATACAGGCTTCTTCCACTTCGTCTCCCACAGCTGCTCATAAGACTCGTGGTGCTTCGCCGGCGTCTTCAGCTTCTCCTGGATGAAGAACTTGCCCCCTGGTGCCGCCATATTTGATATAGTCTTCCTCTCGATGTAGTGTATATCTAACTTCTTAGTACGACGCAACCTGTATCCGGAGATGTAGCAACGCGTTGACGGAAGGTGGACGGTTGAGATGAAGATGCATCAGTATTCGATTCGAGTATCATATATAAGCTGCCAATCTATTCATAGGCCTCCCGCTCGGCACAAGTTCACGTACGCCGATAATGTTGCGGCAATGGTGTCGCGGTTCACGGTTCGGGCATTAAACGTTGCGGCAGGGCCCGCGGGCGGGGAGCCGAAAACTGAAACCCATTGTCCACATACAGCACGCGATCACACTGTCTTGTTATACTCAGTAATCGGCCCCGGTCTCTCATCACGAATAAAACACGCGACTATGCCTGCACTTGTCCAAGAGGGTGTCTATATACGAAAAGGCTCTTTCTCCTCTTGGAGTTGTCCTTCACGTCGCAAATCACCCAAAGGTATTCTCTGTATTCCGAGCAAAGCGTTCGCAGAAAGTGACTTGGTATATATCTCTGGGGTACATCACAAGAACACTGTTAATTCGGGATTTGAGTTTCTTCGTCCGTCCCAGAGTCGTTCATGTTTTCATATTCAGTTGTCTAGATCTGACACATTCGTGAAACATGGCTCATGATCCGTATCCATTCCTATGATTGCCAAACCACCCCATACGCCAGTAATGCTACGTTGAAACTATTTGTGTGCTGAATTGCATTAGCAAACTTCAATTACATCAGACTAAGATGGACTTACGAATGCCCTCAGTGGGCTTGGGCGTTACATCGACGACCTCCGCTGCGGGCGTCTTGACCTCGATAATGTCCTTCATGAAGGGAAAGGTGAGCACCTCCTTGATGGAGTAGTGGTCGGTCAAGAACATGACTAGACGGTCGATGCCCATACCCCAACCACCGGTGGGTGGCAGACCGTACTCGAGCGACTGACAGAAGGTCTCGTCAATGAGCTGTGCTTCGTCGTCACCAGCCGCCTTCTGGTTCGCTTGCTCTTCCTATGTACATGTCAATATGCGTCTCCTCAATGCAAGTATCTGGAACTTACGAATCGCAGACGCTGATCGAAGGGGTCGTTAAGCTCAGTATAAGCGTTGCAGATCTCCTTCTTGCATACAAAGGCCTCGAAACGTTCGCAGAGACCAGGAATATCGCGGTGGTATTTAGCAAGTGGCGACATGACCTCGGGGTGACCGATAATGAATGTAGGGTTGATAGCAGTCTCCTCGATGAACTCACCAACCAACTTGTCAATCATTCTTGAGTTGGTGCGAGGTTCTGAGCAGTCGACCTTGACCTTCTTGAGTACATTCTTGAGGAACTCGTTGGTCTCGGCAGTGTGTAGTTGATCCGCTGGTGGGAACTTCTCGCCGGTAGCCTCCTCCAATGCCGGAATCATCTCGACTCGCCTCCATGGCCTTGCCCAGTTGACGTTGTAGACCTCGCCGCTCTGAGTGTGGTAGACGGTCTCGTATCCGCCTGTGACCTCCTTGACCAGCTCGCTGACGAGCTCCTCGGTCATGTTCAGGACGTCGTTGTAGTCGGCGTATGCCATGTAGAATTCGCAGGTGGTGAACTCGGGGTTGTGGGTAAGATCGATACCCTCGTTACGGAATTGACGGCCGATCTCGTATACCCTCTCCAGACCTCCAACTACAAGCTCCTTGAGGTATAGCTCGGGTGCGATACGCATGTAAAGCTCCATGTCGAGTTCGTTGTGGTATGTCTTGAATGGTCGCGCAGTCGCACCACCAGCAATCTTGTTCATCATAGGCGTCTGAACTTCCAGAAAGTCCCGTTCGTCGAGGTACTTGCGAACAGCCTTGATAATCCTGCTCCGAGTGATGAAGGTGTTGCGTGTTGAGTCGTTCATGATGAGATCGAGGAATCGGTTACGGTGACGTTGCTCCTGGTCCTTGTAACCACTGTACTATGTAAGTATCACCATCGCTAAAGTTTTGAGCTGAACTCACAAGTGCTCCGTCGGCAACATCCTCAAGCAGGGTGTGAGAAGGATCACCTCGCGCGCGAAGATACTTAGCTCACCCTCACCACCCTTCTTGGGGCTGGTGCGACCTGGGTATCCGATGACGCCGATGATGTCTCCTCGCTGGATGTTCTCATGCTGCTTCTCGAAGGGTACGTCTGCCTTGGCTTCCTGCAATTGACACATGACCTGGATGTTGACACCCTCAGCCTTGCCTGGATGTTATCAGCTATGAAAGTATTGTTGTATCCGATGTACGCACAAACGTAGAAGTGCAGCGCGTTGGAGGCAGAGCGCTGTGTCATGACGCGGAGACCGATACGAATCTCCTTGTCGGGCTCAGTCTCTCCCTTCTTGAGGTGCGAGTAGTCGCGAACATAGTCGGCGAGCTTGTAGTTGGTGTGGAACTTGTGCGGGTACGGGTTGGGTTGCTTGGAGGCGCGGAGAGCGTTGATCTTATTAGACCGGATCTCGAAATATTGCTGCAGTTGGTGAGTAACCAGATCAGTTGAAAGAGGCAAGTTCGATGCGCACGTTTGGGTTCAATTCCTCGACATCGTCCTTCTTCTCCTTCTTGGGCCGCGCAGGTAGCGACGCCTCCTTCTCCTTCTTCTTCTCGTCCTTCTCGCGCTGCTTCTGGCGACGCTTCAGTTCACTCTTGGAGATTTTCTCGCCGGTGACTGGGTCGGTGTGCAAGTCCTTGGTCTCGGCAGCCGGTGGCTGTTGTGCAGCTTGTTCGTCGGCCATTGTTGCGATGTTCGGTGGTGCTCGTGTGGGCTGCGCGACGAGATATATGCCCCGCCAACTTTTTGATTTGACTCACCCCGCCATTGACTGGCAACCCACGGGAACAAAGTTTTTCCATCCGGCTATGGGGACTCATACCTCACATCACCGCTGCACTCTTGTGTGGTCATGAATGCGTTAGAAATACATACTACTGTAGACATGGTGCCCACAGCGTTGCAGGCATCGCACGTGTATCAATTCATCCTTTCACCCCGCATGCGACAAATGCTAGACAGGTTCTCGTCATTTCGATCTGAAACACGAGACAGCCATAGCAGTTGTCAACTATTCCAGATTTTCAACAAAGTTCGTGGTAGTATCTGTAATGCAGCCTCAGGTCAAACTGTGTTACAAATTACAACACACGGTGTCAGGCTTGACCAACACCACAGTACTTCTTATCTGACTTACTCGAAGATGTCCGAGCAGAGCTTCGTCGTCATCCAGACTCTACCCGAAGATTCCACGATAAGGGGACAATTCACACGGTCCATGCCCGAATATAGCCCCCAAGGATCTTCTAGTGGCCGCAATATGCGCAATACGAAGAAGACGCGCAGCATTGGGCATCTACGGCAGCACATCTTGCGTCACCTTAGCGACGGGATGAACAGTGGGAACAGATCATCTCGAGACCCTGTGAATCCCAAGATGCTGCCACGGGAGGACCCTGTGTTCGCCACTCTTGACAGCTGTCGATGTTGGGCTTCTAATATCCGGGCCAAGTCCGACCGATACTCTCTTCTCCGCTTTCTGACGCGCAAGCAATGTGAGTTTTCTTAGGCAAACTCCTGGGTGGAACCTTGATTGCTGGAATTTTGACGTAAGTTCTTACCTTGTGGCCGTCCATCCACGGTCGTGATGCTGGCCCCGAGAACCTCCTGTTGAAAAGCCAACTCATCTCCCCGCACTTTCATCAAGTTTAGTGAGACGACTAGAAATAGTTACCATGGGAATCATAGACAGGGCGACAGTCCAGCAGATGTTACCGTAGTGACTGAACAGGGCGACAAGCCACATGGCCTTGACAATAATCAGAGCCACGAAGTAGCGAATCTGAAACACGCGTTGAAACATCAAACTTGGGGTATCATAAGGCTGATGCTCGCTGCAGGTACGGCTAAGGCTGGCTGCAAGACACGTCGCTGTATGCCCATAGCGCGTTTCTCCTTTGACTACCGAGCCAAACTCCAAACTCTGTCGATGCAGTATCGCGTCCTGCGGAACTGGTCGGGATGCAGGCTGCAGGCTGCATCAAATATCATGTTCGAGCGTGTTCATGTCCTTTCCACAGACCACTCTGTGAACCTCCTACTAGATTGAGGGCATGTGATGTTCCCGAGGTCGGCAAGTAGTAATGATAGATGACTGCGTAGATGACTATCTGAGCGCAGAAGGGGGAAGCGTGCCAGAGGCTAAGGCAGGTACGGCGATGATGAAACAGGAAAACATGGCATCCAGAGCGCGTTCCTGCAGTACTGTATGTTGAACGGTAGGCTAGCGGGGATCTTTCTAGTGGAATAACAATGAGGTCGCAGATGCGGCCGCCTGATGCAGATTTGCGAATTCGCGGTATTAGGAAGTTGTTTTTCACCATGACGCGATGATCTTGCCGCATGACAGACGATGTCCACGTGCTTTTACGTCTGATCGATGAAGTAGGTACGATCCGTTACCGCACCTTCCCGGAGATTAGTGGTGAAGTAGTTGCAACCATCACGAAGCGTGGCCTCGAAGAAGGCCTCGTGAGCACGCTTCCCTCGAAGAGACTATCGAGCGGCACACGGTCCGCCTCCTAAAACCACTTACCAACAGCCCTTGTGAGGTTTTAGCGCGTATCATATCGATAGCTCATCCGCTCAGCGTTCACGGGATGGCTCTCACATCGAAAGCTGGGGGGAGATCACAAGACTACGTCATGTGTAACCAAATTCCTCGATCCCGACGCCATGGGGATGGACGGATGGCTAGGTGCAGGCCAAACATCATGAGCAAAACCCTCGATCGCAGCAAGCTGTGCGATCGGACAAAGTCGAGCCAGGGAGGGGAGTCCGGTTGTACGGCGCTGTTGACGCAAACAACGCGAAGACGCGTCTTGGGCAATACTCAGAATCAGCTGGAAGGGTCCTGATGACGACACCCATAAACTTTGCTCGGGCAGTCAGCTGAAACTGCAGGCAAAGCAATATGGACAAGCAGATGTTTCCCACGACTCGCAAAGCCTATCGATAGCTGAATAGGCGAAGATGCGTGCAATCGATAGGGAGGCTGCAGGCGAGCTGCAGAGGCAATCATAATGGGGAGGGCTAAGATTGTGACGCGGGCCGCCGAACTGGTGGCAGGCGGGCGCAAAGCTGGAGCCCCTATTCCGCGCGACTCGGCCACCCGATGGCATGAAGACGATAAGATTTGCTAATTTGGGCATAGAAGGGGGGATAGGTCGACGCGTGGTTCGAGCGCCCTGGTGCCGATACTGTGGTTGGGGAAGATGCGGTGGTGGCGAGGATTTGGTGTTGTTTTGATTCTGCTTGTTGATCAACAAACACGGCATGTAAACACGCACACCTGAACGTGGCAAGAGCTCCGCAGCAGCGCCTCGCAGTGCAACAGACGTGCAGCGAGCTGGCAGCGGTGGAGCTTCGCGTGTCTAAATTTGCAGAGCCTACTCGGGTCGCCTCTATGACTGCTTCACTTTGTGCTGCAGACGTGGATTCGATTGGCAGGCAGGGCTAACGGGCTTCGCTGCAGGGCGTCACGAAGTAAGAGGCGGGTTGGGACGCACGGGCCCCGACGCCCCAACTTTCCTGCCACACGCCCGGCGAAAAGACACCCTGCACATGAGAGAACGCGTCTCTTCTCATATACCACTGCATTCCCAGCCGATCGCTATCGAGCGCAAGAAGGGTCTCTCCATCGCTCGATCGCTTGCACTCTCCCCTCGCCATTGCATCATCGCGTTGTGACGCGCCTGCCGTGTGTTGCGACTATACTTGCCTAACGTGCGGAGGTAAACACGCGACGCCTGCGCCCTCGCTTCCCCAGTACACGACACAGCAAATCACCCTCCGACACGCCGTCAACATCAACACGCTCTCTCCACCTCCAGCCATCCTTTCCCCACCAGGACCCTCCATCACCAGGCCTTGTATGGAGCACCACCGGACTTCGGCCGTTGCTTGTTGAAGGTGGAATCACGGAACCCGGCCAGCATCGAGCACTACGCCATCGCGCGCCTGCCGACGACATTCCACGCATTCATACCACGGTCCGCATCCACCACGCGCCAGCAGGACTACCGCGCCATCGCTATCGACTGAAGACTGCACTCATCTCCATGCCCTCTGCGCCTGCCTAAATCACGTCAACACGTCTCATCCCAAAACATCCCGACTCACTCCAGACGGCTCCCACTACGCGAGCCATGGATTACGGATATTCGCCCAGTCGCGAATGTGGCACCATGCACTTTCCCTCACCAACCGGACCCCACAGCTATCGACTCGACAGCACCCACTTCTCCCACCTCCAGGAGCTCCGCCGCTCTCTGTCGCGCTCACCCTCCAAACAGTCGCGCTTCCAGCTCCGCAACTCCGACACGCCCCGCTCTCCCATCTCGCCCCTCGCCATTGCGCGCGCATTCTCTCCCAAGGCGAACAAGGTTACCAGCCCCATCGCCAACTTCCCTGAGTCACCACTAGCGCAAGCTGCACCGGCCAAGAAGAAGTTCTCCTTGCGACGCTCAGGCCCTTTCCGGTCATCGCCGCGCACGCGCAACAGCAACTCCAAGAGTCCCCGGCGACGCGCCTTGGCCGAGACTTCCGACGTGGGCAACGCGACGCCCTTCATTACGCGACACTCGCCCGGTCAAGAAAACATCCCCGCGCGACGCCCAAGCGCAGAGTCCCCGGACACCATGGACATGGACAAGCGACTAGAAGTCGACGACAAGCCCATCAAGTTCGAGTTTGCGCGCCGCCCCGAGCTGTCGCCCGCGCCACCAGCAAAGTCGAGCCCGCTCAAGCGCAATGACGGACTGATGAACCTCAGCGGTTCGCCCGGATCCAGTCCCATGGCAAAGCGCCGGAGCCTGCACGGCGTGTCGAGCCTCGGAAACGACTTCGAGAGCATATTCGACCCGTCCCCCGCACCGCGCATCTCTGCCGATGAGAGCTCGCGCTTGTACAACGACATGACGAACGGCTTCTCCTTCAACAGCTCACCTATTTCGGGTGCTACATCACCAGTCCGCCGCACAACGTCACTGCGCAGGTCGACCCTATCACAGCGATCCAACACCCCGCGGAAGCCGAGCAACGATGGCGAGTTCGCAATGCCTGGGCCGGCTGCCTCCAAGACGCGCAACCGCATGTCCCTCGACAGCACCGTCAACTCAACCACCCAAACACCGCCCGTCCAGACGCCTTTCCGCAAGTCTACCTTTGACGCCGGGCGCATGGGATTGCCAACGCCATTCCCCCGCGGAGCCGGTGCAGCACAGCCGCACCCACTCTCACACGCGCATACACCATCTTCTGCTTCATCCAGCCTGAGCGGCACACCAATGGCTCCTCCCCGGGCTCCAGCCGTTCAATGGGGCGGCCCTGCATTCCCCCCGCCTCCGATGCCCAACAACCCACACTTCTCTCGCTCACTTCCCATCGGTATCGGGCGCCCACATGCCCCAGATGGCGAGCAGTCGACGCAAGACTCGTTCGACACGCCCTTCAAGATTGCGCCACCGGCACCTGTCGCCTTCTCGACCGGCCTTCTGTCCAAGAAGAACCGCAATGCGGATGAGCCTGCAGCAGGAGGCATCTATGTCATGCCCGACACGCCATCCAAGCGCCAGTCTTTCCCCCCTGCCGCAGCAGACCGCACTGTCAACCTTGACACACCCTTGGTCAAGAGGAGTGGCAGTCTCTTTGGCAATGAAGCTCGCCCGCAACATCAGTTCGGCACGCCTAGCACACCGTTCAGTGCAAACGTATCCAAGTTTTCAACAGAGGCTTTCGGCAGTCGACCAAGCATCTTCGGTGGTATGAGCGGTACCATGCAACGCCGAGGCAGCTTTGTGAGTATCGACGGAGATAACGATGAGGATGTCCAGCCGGACACACAATCACCGACAGCGAACCGGATGGGCGACAGTCAATCCAGCGCGGATGACATGCCACCCACACCGACCAAGCCCAGTCATGGGTCCAGCCGTCGTTCAAAGGAGAGCAGCCTGCGACGTAAGACGTTCCGCTCGCGCCCTTCCATTGGTCAAGACACATTTGCAGTACCCGACAATGATGGTCGGCCAACGAGTAAGTACACATCTCGTATAGATTCAGTGACTTTTCCGGATGAAGACAGCTCGTCAGAGGACGCTGAGTCTGAGTCAACGGTTAATAAGTCCCCCTCCGCATATGCCCTCAACGCGAATAGGAGTCGACTGCTGCGGCAAGCCAATACTTTGGCTCGCCCTCTGTCTCTTTCGCGGGGGGTTGCCCGCACATCTCTCCAGTCATCGGATAGCGAGAGCAATACTAAACATTCTACAGCAGCTGGAAGCCTCTTTGGCGCACCATCACCACAGACTCCCGCGCACGAGTCTTTCGCCCCTCTTGATGCGAGCAAGCTGTCGATCTCCGGTAACCGACGGGGATCGTTCCCTTTCAACAGCAGCTTTGGCTCCTTTGCGCCCGCCACACCGACAACGCCACGTGACTCCGGCTTCTTTGGAAGTGTCCAAGGAGCCATCCCCATCGGTCTAACAAAGAACGACGTGGATGAGTCCTTGAGTGAACGATTCCATGAGATCAAGCCTCTCGATGGCGGAGAGGGCGAATTCTCTACAGTGTACCGTGTGAGTCAGCCGGTCAAGGTCTCGCCGCTGAGGTCGCCCGCCGGCAGCCAAGTATGGGTTGTAAAGAAGTCGAAGAAGGCCTACATTGGCGCAGGAGACCGTCAGAAGAAGATGCGTGAGGTCGACATCCTCTACGCTCTCCAGGGCGACGAGCACGTGTTGGACATCAAGACCCACTGGGAATTTGACCAACACCTATACATCCAGACCGAGTATTGCGAGGGCGGTAACTTGAGGAAATACCTCGACACCGTTGGCTTTAATAGCCGTCTCGATGACTTCCGCATCTGGAAGATCCTGCTCGAACTTCTGATGGTATGTCTAATTTTAGTCTTTGTTCACAACACCGCTAATCCTTTTGCAGGGTCTCAAATCCATTCACGATGCTGGCTACATCCATCTCGACCTTAAGCCTGCTAACATCCTCATCGACTTTGAGGGTGGACTGAAGATTGCAGACTTCGGTCTAGCGAGTCAGTGGCCAGCTCCAGCTGGTATTGATGGCGAAGGCGACCGCCACTACCTTGCACCCGAGCAACTCTCTGGTCGGTTCGATAAGCCTGCCGACGTCTTTGCCCTTGGCATGATGCTGGCCGAAATTGCCGGCAACTGCGTTATTCCTGAGAACGGCGACTACTGGCAAAAGCTACGATCGGGCGAGTTCGAGAACGTGCTTCCCAGTCTGACTTGGAGCGCCGACAGCAGCACACTTAGTCGGGACTCCCATGGCGACCCGGTCTCTGAGCCAGCGAGGCCTTCTATGGATGGCTTCCTCATGTCGGACGCCGCAGAAGACTCAATGGCGTCCATTACAGTCAAGCCAGCCTCTAACCCTGAGGAGGAGCTGGCCCGAGCACCTTCATTCATGGTGCAGCGCAACGACCCTAACTCGATGGACCACGTCGTCTACGCCATGCTGAACCGAGACCCCGACATGCGACCAACTGCCGAGCAAGTCCTTCAATGCTACGGTTGCCGATGGGTTGAGTCAAGACGCCGCGCTGGTGCCACCATCTACGAAGGCAATTTCGGACCCAGCGATGAAGTCCTTGCCACTTACGCCGATGAACACCAGGACGGCCTCTTCGAGGATATGATGGATATGAGCTAAGTGCTTGCGCGAGGCTACTCATCATTCACTATTGTTCTCTTGTTACTACTCCGCTCCGTTTACTCCGCACAAACACTGTCTTGGTTACGACGTGCATCTGCAGCCATTTTCCGAATGTCCTGCGATACTGTGGTACCTCGACATCATCATCATCAACATCACCCTTGTACACTATTCTGACGATCTGGCGTTTTGAGATCGAAAAAAGGGAAAAGCACTTCTGATGCTTCACGACTCACTCTACGACGAGTCGCCTGTTTTTTGTTTTTTGTTTTCCTTTGTTTTCTCGCCAATGTTTTTATTACGAGCTTCTGAACGTTACGGCCACGATATCTTGGGGTAACAAGGTTGTCCCTTTTTTCGGGCAGGTTTTGGGTTTGGCCATTATCTTGGAGTTTGTGCGTTGCATATGCATCCCCCCACGAGGATACCTTCGCAGCTGGAAAATAGCGCGAATGGGGATTGGCGTTCTTCTTCCTTGTCTTCTTCTCTTTTCGTATTGAATGACTGGTACGGCTTTACTGTATCAACGTAGGGGGTTCTGAGTGGAGTTGCGGAGGCTGGGTCTCTTGGGGTCGGTTGGGTTACGGCGGTGGGGACGGCGGACATGGAAGGGTAATGTTGAAAGAGCAATATCACTCACGATTTCATGACCCAAATCATTGGTCCTTTCTTGCGGCTTGTGATGTGATCTGATATGCTGAAACTGCACTGCCATTGCGTCTATTCCAGCCCATGAAGGAAGATGGAGGGTGCGAGAGGAGGCCATGTGCTTTAGTCCCCTTCGCAAGACTGGGCTTCCGTCCTTGGCTTACACTGGGTATTGGTGCTGTGTATGCACCAAGACAATTATCTAAATACCGAACGTACGACAAGGGTGATCCCTCCTTCCACGGAGACTACAAGGCCACTGAAATGACAGACTGACTAGCCATTGATATCTCTCTGCAAGTGCGGTCATGTCATGCCTTGTGCATGGCGTATGAAGGGATAGCTTGTTAGGAAGTTCTATTGGCATTCTTAGAAGTGCCGGTAATATAGGGCTCGCGTGCCATAGCAAACGTGGCTATGCGCGTATGCTTACGACTTTAGTATGGAAGAAACACTTGGGTTGGCTTGACGAGATATTCTGGTGTCCGGCGCGGAAGATAAGCTTACTATTGGAAGAGAGGTGTAAGCTCCTTCTTGATAGACTTGCTTTTCAAGGTCTTTCTCGGCTCTCCTCCTTGGTCTTTGGAAGTCAATCTGAAGTTGATTTACGCTGGAGTTCGATTGCGTTGTTCCCTCTTGTTCACATAGGTAGAACTACGTCTTCTCTCTATAATCAGAGGTAAATCACCTAGGTAGGGCGTCGTAGTCTCGGACGGGCAAAAGCCGCGAAGGGCTTTCTTGATTCAAGTGACACGGGAAGCGTGCTTACCTCCTGGGCTAAGCAACAAAAGCGATGAGCTAGCTCTTCGACCAATATTTGTGAGCTGACAATGACTGCCCGAAGCTTGGAATTTCAGGATCTAGAAGGCGTGGAGGCACTTGCATGTCGACAGTGCTGAATCCTACGGTCAAATCTGCACGTGAACGGCCGATCACATAGCATCCGTAGCTAGTCTACCTGGGATGTATCGATAAGAAAAGGCTAAGCTTTTTGGGAGATGTAGGGACATGGGCATATTGACCAGGAGTCTCCAATTCTGCGGCAACCCCATGCGGCAATGTATCTCCGCCCATGGCCTTGGATACGAAAAGGTGAATCTAGGCTTCTGGTGCATTGTCCAAAGCACGTCGGTAACGGGTAGCGGGTCGAGTAACCCCGACCGGTCAAACTGTTGTGCCAAGAAGGCACAGCGGCTTGGTGTGCATCGGGAAGCAAGGAACATGCGACAAGCGCATTCGAAGTACCGTACGATAATTTAGCCTACAAGTTGCGCGCAACAAACTTTCGGTATTGGAGAATATCCAATGAGCGAAAGGTTCTTCGTCAATAGTCATGATCGTGCTTCCTCTGACGCAATTGAAATCCGTTGCGCGACTCCAAGGGCGGGGTCGCGATATGCCGACACCTTCCAACCCCACGGGGTCATTGCGCTTAGCCTCATCGCCGGCCTCTCTAACCCTGGGCTAATTGAACGCCATCGGCCCTCTTCCACCATGCCATGCCGCAAATGGTTTACCAGCGAGCCGCATGATGACGAAAATGCCGCTTTATGGGTTCTGCCGAGATAATCTAATATTCTCTTTGCCGGGACGAGAACGGTCAAGGGTTTATCCGGACAGCTGCTTCATATAATGGGGCAGTCTCCGCGATTTGGAGATGTACAGTTGGTCAATCTCACCTCAAGATGCCATCTACATCCGTCTTCCTGGCTGCTAGCGCAGCAGTTGGCTGTGCTTTCGCGCGGACTGTACCTGAGTCTGCACAGGTCGTTGACCAGAAGAGCTTCAATGTCTTGGAGACAGTCCCGCCACCTTCTGGAGCCAATGCGACATCGGTACGTTTTTCATCTTTACATCCTCGTGAAGCTCGAAAGGATCTAACAAAGACATAGCTCTTCGTTTGGCCCAGTGTGACTGCCGATTCTCTTCTGGAGAAGCCTTTCCACATTTATGACGAGGAATTCTACGACGTCATCGGCGAGAACCCTTCGTTGACCACCATCGCAACCTCAGAGTCGGACCCGCTCTTCCACGAGGCTGTTACGTGGTACCCTCCGACAGAGGAGGTGTTCTTCGTCCAGAACGCTGGTGCGAAGGCTGCGGGTACCGGACTGAACAAGTCTTCCATCATTCAAAAGATCAGTCTTTCGGATGCCGAGAAAGTTAGGAATGGATCCCTAGAGGCAGCACCTGTCACTGTCGTCGACACCGCAAACCCCCAGGTTATCAACCCTAACGGCGGTACCAACTACAAGGGCAACATCATCTTCGCCGGTGAAGGCCAAGGTGACAACGTGCCATCGGCATTGTACATGATGAACCCTCTGCCACCGTACAACACCACCAGTGAGTATCCCAATCTCACCCAGAAACAAATAGTGACACTAACCATCCTAGCTCTTGTGAACAACTACTTCGGTCGTCAGTTCAACTCGCTGAACGATTTGGTCGTCAACCCAACAAATGGCGATCTTTACTTCACCGACACACTCTACGGATACCTCCAGGATTTCCGTCCCGTACCCGCTATTAGGGAGCAGGTGTACCGATACAACTTTGACACGGGTGCGCTAACCGTTGTTGCTGATGATTTCGGCCACCCCAACGGAATCACCATGTCGCCCGATGGCAGGAAGGCGTACGTCGCCGACACTGGTATTGCAATGGGTTTCTACGGTTACAACTTCACTGCCCCCGCGTCGGTCTACTCGTTCGACGTCTGTGCGGATGGTACTTTTAGCAACCGCAAGACCTTCGCCTACCTTCCCGTTGGTATCCCTGATGGTAAGTTTCGCACGTGGACATGCAACCTTGAATGCAATCGCTAACGTTCCACGACAGGTGTACACACCGACTCTATGGGCCGTGTTTACACTGGTGCCGGAGACGGTGTATGGGTCTACAACCCTTCGGGCAAGCTCATTGGAAAGATCTACACGGGTACGACAGCAGCCAACTTCAAGTTTGCGGGAGAAGGACGGATGATCATTACCGGTCAGACCAAGCTATTCTACGCGACCTTGGGCGCCTCTGGAGCACCCATTCAGTGATCGACGAATCCGTCAATGTCACTGTCTAAATTACTGAACGTATACCATAATGTGTTGTACCGCACAAATAGACAAATAATGTAATTTGAAATACCAGAGCTGCATAATGCCAGAGATTGAATACTGCCCAAGTGACAATGCTGCCCAAAAGGATTGAAAGATGCAACGTGCTAGTACCTGCGTTCGGTGTATTCTTCATCAGGTTCGCCTTCCCGAGGCCAGAGTTCGCCTGCAGGCCGCTGTTGCATGGTGGCGTTCACTAAACATCCACTAATTATCTATTGGCCCTCGGGTGTTGGAGTCCAATGCGCAGGTTCACGAGCCCGCACGTGACCTTCAGGCCTAACATAAGGGGAAGCTAAGCCCACGAGCCCCGAGAAAAGGGCCGCCACTTTCAGTCGGCGCAACCCCGGACCCCAGGGAAAGGTAGCCTCCGGCATTGCTAAACGCCACTTCGACACCAGACAAAACATGAAGCGATACAGCACTGCCTCCTCTTGGGCACCTGAGCCAGTTGGGTCTCATGATGCAACGCTGCTGGAATACAATTCACACGATTTCCAAGTGCGCAGATCTTTCACTGATCAAATGATGCAAAGACCGCATTTTGTTCGTGCCGCGTGGCTCAGCGACTGAACAGCACGCCGTCTGCTTGGCACATGGTCACAGAAACTAGAAGCTCTGAACCGCACTTCCCCCATACTGCAGGTACTTCAAACTCTAAATCACGTACGCTGCAAGCGAAGAGGTCCAAGCAGGAGGTATCAAACCGACGCGCTTTCTATATGACACCGGGAACCAAGTATTGGTATCGTCCGTTAGTAGGGGTCGAAGAAGCGCATGAAGCTTCTAGCCCTGTGTTTCCTTTTTGGTCGATCCGGAGAACCTTCCATCGACCGTGCATGGACAACAAGAGACACCGACGATGGTACCGAGATCATCCAGGCCTCACGTATAGTACCCGAACGCGAGATGTGAAGGGGTCAGAGGTTCATCGGCTGCTGGCCGTTGTAATACCCATGGCAATATCTCACAGATAATACGGTCCAGGTCATCATACGATGCTTGATCGTAAAGCCAAGGGGTCTTTCAAGGAAAATAGAATTGGACAGGGACATGCTAGCTACGGGAAGCTGACAAGGCTACAGGAGCGAATCGCAACCTGACATCGCGCTGAGGATTAGCAGGAACGGACCGATATCTGATTGCGATTCAAGCTAGTGTGGCTTGCATCGCATTCGACTCCCACCAATGGGGGCTTTCACGCAAGCGAACATGATGTGTCGCCAAGCAAAGGAGGGTCTCATGAGATGTCTTCCGCCCTCCCCGGACGAAACAGACTGTCAGTGTGAGGGATTTGCTGGCTGGTTTCCGCGTGGACCAGGATCGGTATGTCGTAAAGCCCCTGCGGTTGCGGCTCAGTACGGCTGAAATCGAGATAGGTAGCATGGAAAGGTTCAGATTACCCATTCATGGCGATACCCCGGCTACACCGAACCTAGCTGGACGCTGAACAAGTCTTGTGGAGGCGATCCCCAGATCCGCTTTCAAACTCCACCTTTCGCTTCGTTAACTGCTTTTCCCTCAAACATTCTCTTGCCTCGCGATGGCAGTCGACATCGTGGTCTCCAAGACCATTGCGGCAGTCTTCCTTAGCATAGCACTTTACAACTTCCTCGAACTTAATGTCTACATCTTCACCTTGTTCAAGAGACGGAGCGGGCTCTACTTCTGGAGCTTCACCATATCGACATGGGGCATTGTCTTCAACGCCATCGGCTACACGCTCATGCACCTCGCAAATATTCCGCAAAAGAACATTTACGCCACATTCATCCTGGTAGGATGGTGCGCGATGATCACCGGACAGTCTGTTGTGCTTTACTCGCGACTACACATCGTGATGCACAACAGGAAGAAATTGAAAGCCGTTCTGGTTATGATCATTACCAACGCCATATGGCTCCACATACCCATCATCGTCCTGGTCTACGGAAACAATTCCGATAACCCCACACCCTTCGTACAGCCCTACCAGATCTACGAAAAGATCCAACTCAGCGTCTTCATCGCCCAGGAACTCATCATCTCCGGTCTCTACGTATACGAAACGACGAAGCTCCTCCGTATGGAACGTACGATCGGAAACTTTGGCACGAAAAGCCTACTCCAACACCTCATCTTCGTCAACTTGCTCGTCATCCTCCTGGACTTCAGTATCCTGGGCCTCGAATTTGCAGACATGTTCGAGATCCAGACATCGTGGAAGCCGCTCGTATACAGCATCAAGCTCAAGCTCGAATTCAGCATCCTTAACCGCCTCGTCGCCCTGACTCGGAACGCTCGGAGTGGATGTGCCAGCTCGTACAGCAACGGCGGAAACCGGTCAGCGGCCGTAGCGCTAGGAACGGTTCGAGGAACGGGACATCAACGCTCCGCTTTAGCCACAAACACGGAGCACCAAGAACAATGGGAGGTACACGTTACCAGCGGAAAAGCAAACAACGACCAGCTCCCCTCGACCGTTATCAAAACAACAGAGTTCACGGTCCAGAGCCATAGTCGCAAGGACAGTGACGATAAGATTAGCTTCGCGGGGAGCAAGGAGGAAATACTGGCACACTCGGCGGCTCACAATACTCAAGGGAGTACGTCGTCGGCGTCGTCAGACCACATTCAATATAACGGACGATACGATAGCCAGCCTTGGCAATAACCCGAGACTGCGTGTCCTCTTGTGCATGCGGTTGTTACGAGTTTCTTTGATACCAATAGACTTTTACTTTGTTTCCTTTAATGACACGAATGTATGAGAATGCTATGTATTTACATTTAATACTGTTAGATTTCACTAATGTTGAATCTTTCCACACATACTATCCAGTTGCCTGACCTGAGCTCACTGTGCAATTATCCGGCTTGAGGGACTAGACTCACCCCCTTTACTAGGAACTATGTGACCGACCAGATTCTTCAGTCGCTCACTATGTAGCCTAGGCTACTCTTCTGCAGTGTCGAACTCGTCAGTATCGGAGTCTTCGACAGCAGAATCATGGCGCTCGTGTTCAGACGCAACCGAGTCTGTAACGATGGGACGAGGCGATGCTAGCGCCAATTTCCCTGGCTCCGAGAACTTGACTGAGGCCACCGAGCGAATAGGACTAGCCTGATTATGATGCGCTTCATCCCAGGTCGACTCGTTTGACGAAATTGAGGAAGCTTCAACAGTCGAGACATAGCTTTTCAGCAGAGGCTCAGTATCATCACTACACTCGCTGTCTTCGCACTCTGGAAATGAGTCGTATATTGGTGAGTGGTAAAGTGCTGACGAGAATCTCAGCGGTGGCGTCGCAAGACCAGGGCCGATGCGGTTTTCGGAGATTTGTGCGTTCCGACCGTCCAGCGACGGATCTAGAGGGTCGAATGTTATACCGAACGCGAGGGGCTCCGGGAAGGGCTCTCCGATATGACATGTTTCAGTGTCGGTGTGCCGTAGCTCTAGGAGTGATCGGTTATGCAGTGGGTCAGCTGAAAGCTCGATAATATGCTCTGTACAGGTGTCGACACCTGATAGTGAAGCCTCGACAGACCCAATGTCAGTGTGGTCTCCAGAGTCCAAGAGCCAAGTATTGATGGCTTTGAAAGGGTTCCAGAATCCCAACTTTCGGTGATCTCCTTGTATCTTCGCAGCTACCTCAATGCCGGATGCTACGGCTGTGATAGGATCCACCAGATCATCCGCGCTGACCTGTAGGAGCTCATCATCAAAGGGCTCTGGAACGTTGTAGATACCCTCCTCATCAATCAGATTAGCGTAGTCAACAGGACATGAGAACTTCTCCGCCCCGCGCTGTAACCAGTCAGCAAATTCGCGGACAGCAATGTCCGGTCTTCCACGATACTGACCGCAGTATTTGGCAAGCTCTGCAGTAGTGATACGCGACTTGCTCGGGAACTGGGCCTGGAAGGCTAAAGCGAAACGATGGATAGCTTCTGAGGTGTATCGTTTACAGACGTCGTGATCAAAGAGGCGCTTGAAGGTCATGATTGAGCTGGCTTTGCTTGCGTAGGAGATGTCGAACTTGCGCTCTACACGACCAGCGCGATACAGTGCTGGATCAAGCTTCTCTGGGTGGTTTGTCGTCATGATAATTATTCTCCCTTCAGTGGCATTGACACCATCAATGACATTAAGCAAGCCCGAAAGGGTTACTGATTTGGGTGTAGGATCCGTGATCTCAGAGGGCTTCGTTGTCTTCTTCGGATCGGTTGCGTTAGCGAAGTCTTCAGGCTCACCTAGGACTTCTAGAGTAGCCGCTTTTATAGCTTTGACTTGATCGAGCACCCTGTAGTTTGCGACACTTTGTTTTTCCATGAATTGTGCCAGCATGGTCTCCAGCGCATTCATTTCGGGCTTCTCTTCAGTGTCTCCAGAACCTAACGACTGAGAATTAGGTCCGAGTTGCGTATCTGAATTTTGTGCGCCTCGGTTACCGACATCGACGCCGACGCAATCGATATCCTCAAGGCCAATGCAGGTCCGGAAAGGAACTCGACTGAAAGCTTCCCTTAGATCATAGTCATCCATGCCTTGTAAGTTGATGATATACAGGGGCACATTCATGTGCGAGGCAATCCCAGCCAACAGCGACGATTTACCAGTACCTGGTGGGCCTGCGAAAAGGTAACCATGTCGGTAGGGTCGACCGCTGTTCTCATACCAAGCTTGGGAGTCTTTATGGAAGAACATCTCGATGTCCTGGGTAATATCCTGCATCATCTTTGGGTCAAGATCGATAGAGGACAGAGGACGCTTGTTGCGCTTAGACTTCTTGTCTCCATGCGCTCCCATTTCGACTACGGTCAATTCTGTGCTTTCCAAAACCTGCTTTTGAACATCCTCAAACAGCTCTGTGATAGGCTGTCGACTGTGTCCCCAGCATCGAACGGTGATGGATCCCGAAGGATCGGGAAGGCTTGTGAAAAAGTCATTGGTGCGCAACCGTTCAAGCTCTGATTTTTCCGCAGTGCCAGAGCGCTGAATCTCGAGCATATACTGCCTGCCTTTGTGCCAGAAGGAGCCTGCTGTCTCTCCAGCAATAAGCGAAAGCTCGCCTGTAACCGCACGGAGTTGATGCTCTCCGCGAAAAGGTCGAAGCTTCCGGCTTTCTTCAGCCTTTTCGCGCGCTAGAGTCAGCAACCCACCACAAAGTACGCTGTCATAACCGCTGATGGTAATAGAACTAGTGACTTGTGGCTTTACCTGGTTCAAAAGCGCGCTCAGTATGACTGGAAGCTGTACACGAGCAGCATTGAGAGCCGCACATGTCATGATCAGGATCTGGACATCTCGACCTCCAGTGCGCTCCTTGATGGCATTTCGGGCAATATCATAGAACTCAGAGTTCATGTAGTTCATGATCCAGGAATCTTGACCTCCGCTGAGTACACCAAATAACCATGACTGGAAAGTCGTTGGAGGAGTGTTGATAGCTTGTTCTTTTGCCGCGTCGTCCTTTAATACTGAGACCGAAGTAGACTTATCAAATCGGACTTCTTGAGGAGCATTCCCAGGAATTCTGCATGATTTGCACATGGTTTAGCGAAGAAACCTCTAAAGCACTCACCAGGAGGGCCAGTAAGGTCTGAAGTGGATGGCAGCTGCTGTCCGTCGAGAGCGAAGTAAGACCTTTGTAGTCTGGCCTGGGTCTAGACATGTTTGCAAACAGCAACGCAGCTTTTGACAGTGCGCTGACATTGCCTACAGTGTCATCTTGAGACGTGATAGGTGTTAACACAACGATGTGCTGTGGCTTCGTGTCGCGAAGATACTGTGAAGAGGTGGCAATGTCGACAGTGCTATGTTAGTTTTTTTTTATTAGCACTGTCGCAAGTACTTGAGATGAGGCCATGATACGGGTCGATCATCTGCGGGCGTCATGGACTCGATATCGCGGTTTCTGCGCACCATGTCCACCTACAAAAAAGCTAAACAGGTCTGCAATCTACATCAACATGAGAACATGCAAAGTAGATAACCTAACGTCGATGTAGGCTCTAGACATGTTCAGGTTTTTTCTTGTCTAAGGTGGCGGCAAATCTGAGCTCGTCATTGCTGTTCCGCATCAGGCTCGGCTATCTGTGAGGCCCGACAAGCACTTCGGGTGAGCGCAGTGCTGGATTGGACAGAGAGCTATTTAAGACGAGGTAAGGCCGTGTTTCTACACTTCATCATCGGAGAGAAGCTAGGTATCATAAGTCGCAGAAGTGGTGAGTCCCGCCGATGCGTCGTGTTCGAGCGAAGGTGCCCGAGACACAGAAGAAACGGCCTAGCGAACAGCAGCCCCCACCGGCTGAACCACAGCCGAACTATCACTCCTCAGACACCACGCGTCTCGAAATGAAATTCGCATGCCTCATAAGGCATATTTCGTCCAATATTGCATGAAAGCCAGTTCTCGCCCTCTACCAAGCATCATGCAAAGGCCACTGGGCACTCGACACCTCCACCGGCTATCGCGGGTTACGAAGCCTCGCTGTAATTGCGCTTCCTTGATTTCCTGCTAACGACATATCCTGCTTCAGGCTGTCCTTCGCGCTTCTTTTCTTCTGTCGTTACTGCTGGTCAGCATGCATCGTTGTTGAGCAATGATTTCTTCCTCTTTTTTCTCGTTCCTTTCACTCTTTTCACTATGTCTAATGCACAACGTTGTGGGTGCGCAGATGCTGGGATCGTGGTCGCCGAATCATGGGGGATTTGAGAGACGACAGAACGGCGATAATAATCGTAATGGACAAAACAATGGACCCGACAACAGCGCGTTCACTATCGTGAATGGAAGAATATTTACACCTGGCTTAGGAATTATCCTTGCTGTAGGTGGAAGTGACAAGACGCGCGATGCTCCTGCTGACAAGAACACAAGCCCCAGCCATTTACGCCCATGGGCGGTGACTTCCTTCACATCGCGCTCGATGTCTCAGGCGATGGCAAACTCCAAGTGCCGCCACGCAATATCGCCGACCCGCTCACCCAGGTCTTTAACTTTACGCTCTTCCTTACATCTACGGTTACGCAGAAGAATTTCACTATATCGAACATAACGACGTCCACACCACCACTCGCAGACATACTAGATCAAGAAAGTGGTCAAACAGTCAAGCACATCAACTTCGAATGGCCTGAGTGTTTGGTCGGAGACAACAACGAGGATGAGGGTTCTACTGCGAGGGGGGACTACAACATCAGCATACACCAGAACTATCGACTGAATGGCGTGGACCGATACACCATCTTCAACCTTCCCATCAGCGTTACGAATAGCATTCAGCGTTTCCCTGGTGCCTCGCAGCTTACTACGAAACCCGCTCCCGGACCGCTCAGCGCAAATGGTGGACGGATGCCCTGCGCCATGATCGAAAACCCGTTGGTCGACTTCCAAACTCAGGTCAACAGCGTTAACAACCCACCGGGTACGCCTATGCAGGACATTGAGATTGAGACAAGCGGAAGGAGTGACGGTGGTCAAGTTGGAGGAAATGGGGCGGATGACGGATCGGGTGGGAGGGGAAGTGGGAACACCAATGGTAACGGCCAGGGTGGTACGAGTGGGCAAGGCGAGATCGCAGGTCCAGGTGGTAACGCTCAACTGGGAGCGGCTGTGCGGATGTCAGGGGAGCAATTCTCGATACTAATGATTGGCATGTTGGGGGCGGTCGTAGTGATGTGCACCTCTGTTAGTCTGTAGTCGCTAGGTAGTGGTCCGCAGCCATAACGACATCATGATACCACGATTCAAATGTGCATGTTTTGTACCCATTCAGTACTGAAAGCTGTGACTATGCACAATCACATAAGACTGCAGTGCGGGACTCGCATCGTATGCGCTAGGCGGGATGTTCACGCATAGAGGATTGTAACAACATCTGATGTCCATGACGAATTTGATTGATTCTAGATGTCCGACATTGTGGTGGAACCTATCCAGCTCCTCCGATATATGCCATGATGCCGTAACTCGTTGTCGATCGTATCGCGTTCCCCGGTGGCGACGCGCTTATTTGGCCTCGTCGAAGACGTAGGTGAGGTGGCACTTTCCGCAGTACTGGCGGTTGTGCATGGCGGCCATGAAGACACCGGCACCGCACTCGGCCTGGGGGCACTCGCGGCGGAGGCGCTCGATCTTGCCGTCACCGTCGACCTTGTAGTACTTGAGGACCGCTAGCTTGGTCTTCTTGCGCTTGTGCTTGATCTTCTTGGGGGTAGTGTACACCTTCTTCTTGCGCTTCTTGGCTCCACCACGGAGGCGGAGGACCAAGTGGAGGGTGGACTCCTTCTGGATGTTGTAGTCCGAAAGAGTGCGGCCATCCTCGAGCTGCTTTCCGGCGAAGATCAGACGCTGCTGGTCCGGGGGAATGCCCTCCTTGTCTGAGCGGCGTTAGACGCGAAACCGGTAGAGCGGTGTGTCGCTACATACCCTGGATCTTGGACTTGACATTGTCAATGGTATCAGAGCTCTCGACCTCGAGAGTGATGGTCTTGCCCGTGACTGGGAGGTTGTTAGCCGCTGAGTTCTAGGTGGCGCCTCGCATGCGATCAGGGCGATGATGGCGGCGTAGCGTGTGTGCGGGTGGTAACGTACGGGTCTTGACGAAAATCTGCATCTTGAACGCTGAGCCTCTCTTCGAGATGCTTTCCTCACGTAGATGCAAAGGTTGCGGGGAGAAGGCACCAGAGGAATTCGAAAAGTACCAAAATCAATGTGGGCAGGCCCGCGGGCTACCGGGCGCCCCGTGCGTTTCGCAGATGCGCTATCGCCGTCTCAGCCTAGCCGCGCTTCTGGTGCATGGGCGGCTCCGGGTAACCTTGGAACCATGTCGTTGCGGCGGCAACGCCAGATAGAGCTCAATGTTTACCCGACCCGGTAAGGCATTATACATCGTCATATCCTCCTCCGCATTTATCCTCCACTTTGCTACTCATCTCTCGCATCCACATCTCTTTGTTCGTTTCAACTATCGATTGCTGCTTTAGCGACTGCTACTGATCACATCTCTACCACCACACTATACACACACACAGGCTTCGGCCAGACTTACTTGACGCAGGCTACTGGGAGACTGCATCTGTACTGAGGATTCCATAAGGATACTAACCGCCCGGCGGAGCGCCGCTTGCACTGCGTGAGGTAAGTCGTTATCTCTCAACTCGAGGCTTCCATCTCATCGTGGTCGGGCCATCACATGATATCAGTTGCTAACAACATACCAGTTTCGGACACCACAGGACTATCCCCCTCCTCCAGAACCGACTCCGGACTCCACCTGCATACGAAATGCTGTCCACAAATATGCCAGCCGGCATCCAGCGCCAACGGATTCAGCACCGCCGACAACTTTCGACACCAGCTGTTTTTGACGCACCCACAGTACGAGCACCACCTGCTAAACTACAACGACGCAACCGAAGCGGCATGAGCTTGGATCTACGCGGCCTCAACCTAGACCCCATCCATGCCGCCCGACAAGCCCAACACCAGGACTACACCCAACGACCAGGACCCTTCGACACACCCACCTTCCAGCAGGAGGACAGTACGGTAAGTAATACTAACAATCTAGGACAAATACCACAGCAATCTATGCAAGTAGCGCAGCCGCTAAGACAGCCCCAGCCGGGCCCCCAGGATTCCTTTTTGGCGTCCCCAGTACAGATCTCTCCCATCACACCGCGGACTCCACGACGGACACTCCGTGCGCAGTCTCCCCAGCAGCCTCCCTCATCCCCCTCTAAACCCCCCACTGCACAGCAACTGAAAGAACTCCACGAGCACATACAATCAGTGTATGGCTCAAGTGGACAAGTCTTCATTAACATCCTCCCAACCCCCACTGCGACACCGCAAAAACCAGCGCAGCTACCAAGCCATGAGTCGTTTGGCGCAACCCAGCACCCAAGCTTCACTGCTATGGGTGACATCAACCTCGAGCCAACCTCCAGAGCCATGACTTTCGACTTTGACAACCCAGATGCCGACATGGGTTACGAGTCGTCCTCTTACTACACATCTGATGCTTTGTCGCCATCGCCAGTTTCTTCGCCGCAACAGCAGAAAGACATGCACTCTTTCCTAGAGAACATCGAAGAGCACCAAGAGATGATGTTTTCGCACGCACCAGCTCTGTTGCCCACACCGCAAACTTCAATGTCGATCAACGGACTACCCATGGACTCATTCTCCCAGCCTCAGATCTTCAACGACCTTGAGGTTGACGCGAGCTTCGAGTTCACTGGCATCGCACCTGAAGAAGTTGCGCGTTACATCAGCGAGCAAGATACCACAACTGGCAAGTGGACCTGCCTCTACCATGCTTGCGGCAAGGTCTTCGGACGACGAGAAAACATCCGATCGCACGTTCAAACCCATCTTGGCGATCGTCAATACAAGTGCAATGGATGTGGCAAGTGCTTTGTTCGCCAGCATGACCTGAAGCGCCACGCAAAGATCCACTCAGGCAACAAGCCCTACAAGTGCCCATGTGGCGCCGGGTTCGCACGACAAGATGCCCTCACGCGCCACCGTCAGCGTGGTATGTGTGTCGGTGGGTTCCCTGACGCAGTCCGCCGACAAGCCAAGCGTGGCCGACCGAAGAAGAATCGTCCAGACATGGAGCAGCGTGTCGAGAAGGCCAGCAGGTCGCGGGCACTAGCATCGGCAGCACCATCCTCAGCTGGCTCGCCGTACTCAGAAGCTCGATCGCCATCACCACTCGAGGGCTACGAACCAGCTCAATCCCAGGACATGCCCCAGCTTCTGTCCGACTCTCAAAGCTACGACTCCATGAACGCTTCAGCGGATCCCTTCAGGTTAGTTCCTCAACCACACTTTGTCCAATGCAATACTGATACATGTAACAGCTTTGAGGCCTCATCAAGCCCATTCGCAGAGGACGCACAACCGAGCTTTGCGTCTGCCAACTACTCAAGCGACGCTGCGTCAATGAACATCCTCCAACAGCTCTCACAACACTCGCATACGCCTCCTATGTCACCCGCCGACATGCGGCCCGCTTCCGCTGGGTCCGCAAACGGTTCGAGCGCGCCAGTCCAGTCCAGCCCGCTAAAGGCTTCGTCGTCACCATCACGGTCGTCTGTCCAGTCTCATCAATTCACAACACCACCGACATCGCCAATCGAGCCCAAAGACGCTCTCGATGAGTTGTTCGACACCATGCCTGACACCTCATACTCCCAGTTCGACCTTGAGATGAAGGCAATGGGCGACTTCACTTCATTGGACTCCTCATCGTACGACCTTTTGGACTTCACCGTATAAATATTCTTACTCGACGCGACGACGCCACTGCGAGGCTGTATGATAACTGTTATGGATTACGACGTATAATGACTCGGCGTTTGCGAAATCTCTGGAAGATGGTTCAACGCATTGCTTTCAATTCTTACTTCTGGGCAGGCTCTCCAAGATCTTGACAGGATCTAAGATCATTCTTAGGAAAGGATCATGTTTCGCTTCTGGTTTTTGTTACTATAGGGGCCGCGCGACGTGGGGATCACGCTCCTTTGGCAGGCACAATTGTTATTTCAAAACGGCGTATATGGTTTGGCTATCTCGACGATTGAACGTCAGAACTAGTGCAGTATTTCTGCTAGCGATGCATCGATATGAACGATGAGCGTTTATGTAGCAATGCGACAATGTTGGACGTCTTGTCAATCGACAAATATGACTTCATCCTGAAATATCACCATGCAGACACAATCTTTACATGTGATTTTTGGGTCAACGAACGAGCTGACCAAAAGCAAATCTAGTATCTGATCTATCGAATTTTGGGTGGTCGTCACAGGAACGCAGAAGCGCTAAGTCGTCACGGCCATTAGTTGACGTCACGACATCTGATCGCGCGCACCCGTGTTCGCGACGCGCCAGCCCCCGATCCCTTTCACCCCAACCTTTCCAATTTCATACAGTTTCAGATCGATACCCTGACGTCGATTTCAGATCGGATCTATTGACGCACCAGCACCTGCCAGCCACTTAGAATGCCTCCCGAAGGTGCCGTTCCCCACTGTCTCGATCGTACCTGCAGATCAGGACGACATCTATGATGTAGATGCATGGGTCAGACAAAGCCCCCTATGGTGTGGCATGGCATTTGCAATGCGATTAGGTCGGCGATCCAGAACAGCGATGATGTCGGTGCAGGGGTAGATATGAGTCTGTGGGTTGTTGCGATGTCAGTATAGATGTAGTGTGCCGTCGTTCATGTTAGAGACCATTCACATTCATACTCCCACCGGTACGCCTAGCACCAATCGCACTCTCTTTCAAGCAATGGCTCAAACTACCACCAAAGCGCATACCCTACACTTTTCCTATGACAACGACGATAGTTGTGCGCTCACAGCTCTCATCAATGATGTCCGTTTCCACGTCACTGTCGACCCCAAGGTACTTCAGAAGTCCTCTGAGAAGCCTCTCTACTACGAATACCTCGACAAGATATCTGCGCTTCGCGAAGCCGACGAGCGCGAAGAGGAGCTCGCCGAAGAACGAGAAGCAAAAGTGAAGAGCAAGAAGAACAAGAACAAAGACCGACAAGGCTCAGAGGGAAAGGATAGCGGCATCGACGTCACAGCCGACTCTGACGACGAATACGTAGAGGACGACGTCTCAGAAACAGGAGAAGACGCCGATCAAGACTCCGCGAGCGCAGGCGTTGAACTGCGAAACTGGATCCTCGCCTCCTTCTCCGAAATCACAAACACCTACGCACCACCGAACCGCGAACCCGAAGAATCCACCCTCTACGAATGGTATCACGGACCGACATACTTCTACACGTTGCAAATCGCCAACGGGGAACTCTCACCAGAACTCTTGGAAACAACATCCGACCTAGAAGCCCAAATCGAAGCCCTCGTCCCCCGCATGAAAGTCCCAAACTACATGCAAGACTACAAGCTCCCCTGGCTCAACGCCAACGACCTGATCGTCGAGTCAGAAGTCAGCATGCCACCTCCCGCACACCCAGGCCAAGTCCTCCACAAAGAGACAAACGAGACATATTTCTTCAAGCCGGTGGTAGCCGACCAACCCGACTCTGTGAAGCGCGAGATACAGATCCTGCGTAAGATCGAGAAACTAGGTCTTGATATCAAGTTTCCACATTTACGCGGGTTTGTTGCTCAGGGCAACAGTAAGACTGAAGTCATGGGCATGCTGTTAGAGAACATCGATGCGCCAACGCCGTTGACCAAGTTGCTCAGGTCGTCGGTCGACGAAGAGAAGAGGCGTGTTTGGAGTGAGAAGAGTGCAGCGTATGTGTCGTTGCTCCACGACAATGGTATCATCTGGGGTGATGCGAAAGCAGACAACTTCATGGTCGACGCGAATGACGAGCTGTGGATCATTGATTTCGGGGGCAGCTATACAGAGGGCTGGGTGGATCCTGATATCAGTGAGACGCTTGAGGGAGACGATATGGGGCTTGAGAAGATTCAGGCTGCGCTCGAGGATCCGGAGAAGAACACGGTGGATTTGGGGTTGGTTGACGAGGAAGAGGATGGACAGGCGGTGGTGGAGCAGGGGGTGAGTGAGCAGAGTAGTAGTAGCGTCAAGGAGACGGCTAGTACGTTGTTTGTTACGGAGAAGTCGGCTGGCGAGGAGGTTACGAGGACGGAGAAGAGAAAAAGGGCTGTGGACGAGGTTGAGAGTGAGGTTGGTGAAGATGGAACTGAGCTTGCTGGTGGAGAGGAGGATGAGCATGCGGAGAAGAAGAGGAAGAGCGAAGAGTGATACCCCTATGTAGTACTTGCGCATTAATACCATTACCCTTTCGACAGTCTTGCTTCCATCCTCTTCATGTCATTTTTGAGTGGTATGCCTGGTCCATTGCATACACCTCTCGTACCATGGGGACAGCCGGGTTGAGTTGGAGTACTTTGTTGTTATTTAGTCATGAGTGGAAAGCTACACAATTGCACGCTTGCACCTCGCTTTTCCCAGAGATATTTATACACGGCGTTGCCTTCGAATAGTATTCTTTCAGAGACACATTCCACTTCATCTTCTTACTTCCTGTTCGCCCTCTGCTCCTTGTCGGCTGTGGTTTGGCTGATGTCTAGACCAAGACCCCTGCTGTCGAGGTAGACCTTGTTTGCGCTCTGTTGCAGAATCTGTGCGATATTCCTGGCGTTCTCGAACTCCCTGAGATCAACGTAACTCCTGCTCTTCTTGATGGCGTCACCAATCAGCTCGGCGGAGCGGGCCTCACCCTGGGCGCGGACGACAGTGGCTTGCTTCTCCTGACGGGCTTTGTCGACGACGAAGGCGGCACGTTGGGCCTCTTGCTGTGCGACTTGCTTGGCTTCGACTGCGGCGGTGAACTCGGGGGAGAAGGCGAGGTGCTAAGGAGGGTTAGACCATGGTGGGGTAATAACAGGTGGGCGGCAACTTACTGTTAGAGAGACATCGTCGAGCATGATGTTGAACCTCGCTGCTCTTCGGACCAAGTTGTCGCGTACCAGCCTACTAACGTTCTCACGCTGTGTGATGAGCTGGCTGGCATTGAACTGCGCCACGACGCTCTTGAGAACCTCATTGACGATTGAAGGCAGGACACGCTCATCGTAGTCGGTGCCCAGTGTCCTGTAGATCTGCGGCAGAGATTCGACTCGCGGTCTTGACAGTACACGGCAGGTTATGTTGACCATCTGCAAGTCCTTGGTGCCGGTGAGGGAGGCGACGTTGCGGGGTTTGGCGCGCACATCGTAGGTGATGGGTGTCTCGAACCAGGGAATGCGGAAGTGGGTTCCTTCGCTGTAGATTTCCTTCTGGACGCCGCCTACTCGGGTGTACTTGATTGCTCGGTGACCACCGTCGACTGTCGCAAGTCAGTCTCATTGGTGTTATGGCAATGGGAAGGCCCTAGGAGAGAGCTCTTTAAAGGAGACGTACCGTTGAACAGAGCATTGTTCGCCATCCAGATTCCACCACCAACTAGTACCAGGCCTCCAAGACCTCCAAAGAGGCCCTTCGGTGGTCCGCCGCCGCCCGCTCCGCCGAATCGAGAGCCGCGTCGTGTGAGCTCATTCTGGATGCGCGCCCAGGCTTCCTTGGGATCCGGTGCAGACATGTTGGCCGTGAGGGTGAGGGGTTGGCGTGGGGTGCGTGAGACGTGTAGGCGGCGACGATGGCGGATGCAGCTCGGTCATGAGGTAGTCGACGATGAGAAAATGGTAGTCGGCCAATCACGACTCCCGACCGCACCGAACCGCCAAGCAACCTCCGCATTGCTGTATCGCGGTGGCTAGACCCTTTTGCGACTATATTTTCGGTCATTTGCGCATCGCTTGAAACATTCCATCAGTGTCGTACCCACAGGTCGAATGTCCTCGCGGGCTTGACGTCTCATCTTAGATGGTGGCTTACCAGAGTTGTCGCAGTATCTCGGCGCATAGACCACCCAATCAATGGCATAGGTAGACCCGTCTTAAGCACAGCTGTCCATAAGCTCCCCCATCTCCATTCGGTTTCGTTCCTGCCCATCTGGCGGCGGTTCTTCTTTTCTTGTGCATTGCCATCGTTTCGTGATACCCGATTGTTTCTTTCACTCTCGATTAATTGACTTGCGACCGTCGCGTGAACCATTGCGACGCAGGTGAAGCTACTATCAGCCAAGCAGCAGGTACGTTGGTTCACTGCTTTAGCTCCAATTCGACAATCCTCTGACAAGATTCCAGATAGATAGACTACGTTGAATATAATCGAGCAACCAATTGCACCCCGAGTCGAGCCTCATAGTCAACCCGAGCACCGCGTTGCGCCCCTCCAACATGCACATCACACCGCAATCGCTGCGGACCATTGCCTGGTCGACCCTCGCTCTCTCCACAGCGCACGCCCAATATGTCATAGACAACCTCAGCTTTGGCCAGAAAGCTGGCCAGCAAATCTCGCCCGATTACACGACAGTCCCTCACTTCGTCATCCAGGGCTCAGACGACTATGTGCCCCAAATTCTTTCCGACAGAATTATCCTCACACCTCCCTACCCTGGAGGCAAGCGTGGTTCGATATGGGCGCAGGACCCCCTACACCACAGCGGCGACTGGACGGCCGAGTTGGACTTCAGAGCGACTGGCATGGAGCGTGGAGGCGGTAACCTGCAGTTGTGGTACATCAAGGACTCACAAGCGCGGGAGACACCGGCGAGTCTGTACACGGCTCCCAAGTTTGACGGACTGGTACTCGTCATAGATCAGTATGAAGGACACGGCGGCTCTGTTCGCGGTTTCCTGAACGACGGGACCAAGGACATCAGGGCTCACCCTGACCCTGACACATTGGCCTTTGGCAGATGCGATTACGCATACAGGAACCGTGGAGAGCTTACTCCTATCAAATTGCACCACGCAGAGGGTTTCCTAGAAGTCATTGTAGACGGGGAAACCTGCTTCAAGACCAACAAGGTATACTCTCAAAGCCACGCGCTCAGATACACACCACTAACTATCCCCCTAGGTCGATCTCCCTGAAGGCTACTACTTCGGTGTAAGCGCGTCCTCCGCCGAGAACCCCGACTCCTTCGAAGTCCACAAGTTCGTCGTCTCTACCACCAACTCGTACACGCGCGAAGAGCCCAACCTAAGCAAGAAAGACTACATCAACTCCCAGCAACAACACCAACAACAGCAAAACCTCGCCGCCCAACAAGGCCATGAGCAGCAGACACACAAGCAGAACCAAGGGCAGCAGAACTACGGTTCCTCCACCTCGCAGCAAGACATCCCCAAGATGCTCGAAGACGTCCTAGCAGGCAACATCCGCTCGCAACAAGACCAATTCGCCGACCTTCACAACCGCATTCAGATCATCAACAACCGCGTCTATGAAATCCAAGAGACCGTTACACTCATCCACAAGGAGAACATGGAGCGCTGGGAGGAGCTCCATCGCCGCATTGTGCCCATGGATGACCGCGCCGCGGCCACAATCCGCAACATGGAAAAGGTTGAGCGCACGACTATGCAGATACTGCGAGACATCGAGAACAAGGATTACAAGGACATGATGCAGCAAATTCATCACGCTTTGGACAGGAACCACGGACACGTCATGTCGAGTCTGCCTGGTATGATGGGCGATGGTAAGTGACAATTCTCTATCCTGTGCGTCCTGAGAGGGTAGCAAAGCTAACTTGGTATCACAGTTGTTGGCAGCCACGGACCCAGCCTAATGACCTTCTTCTTCATTGCGGTCGCTGTTCAGATCATGATTACCGGTGCTTATATCGTGTACAAGAAGAGGCGAGGCGGTGCGCCCAAGAAATACTTGTAGACTATTCTCCGGGGCCTTGGTCACAGACCAAGAGATGTGCCTACATAGGGGTTGGGAGATGTGTACTATACTCTGTACCCGAGAAACGCTTTCTTCTCGGTGTGTTGTTTGTTAGCTGGCATGGAATACTACATGGTATTGCGTATTGCGAGAGGACCCGGTGCTCTGTACACAGCGTTTGGTTCATGACTTGTGAGGAAAACAAGCAGAAGCACGTACTTCGTACTCAGGTTCATATTCAGATTCTAAATATCTGAATATGCAATTCGTACCCAAATGAAAAACACCATCTATGCAGTAGAGAAAGAAAACATGTCAAACGCTACATGCTCTATGCAGCGTATCCCAACCATATGTATGCATCATACCCTCCATAACAATCAAAGCAAATCCCCCACCCTCCTTGACCTAAGCGCTCATCTTGCGCGGCTCAAGCAACAACTTGCCTTGCGGCCCAGACTTTTCTTGAAACCCTTCCGTCCTCGAAAAGACGCGTTGACCGCGTAGCCAAGTCTCCCTCACAACACCCTTGAGCGTCTTGTTCTCATACGGCGAGACCTTGTTGCGGAAGAGCATGGTGTTAGGTTCGACCTGCATTACCGTTAGCCCACAGCCCATCCGTAAATAAAGGGAGGAAAGAAGAAATCGGGAATTACATACCAAGAACTCAGCCTCATCGTCAAACACAACAATATCAGCATCAAAACCCACACTAATATCACCCTTGCTCTTCTCCAGCCCAACCTGCTTCGCCGTATTCCTACAGCACCAGCGTACGATTTCCTCGACGCTGAAGTCGGGATTGCGCTTCTTGCCTTCGGTCCACAGGATAGGTAGACCGAGGCCCACGCTCGAGATGCCGCCCCAAGCGCTGAAGAAATCGCCTTTTCCTTCTGGTCCTTGGACTTCGGTTTTGCTGCTCTCACCCGTTTTCTTAGGTGCGAGATGTGGAGGTAGGAGTTTAATCTCAGGCGTGCAAGGCGAGTGGTCTGAGACGACTGTTTGAATCACGCCATCGGCTGTGTCTTGAAGCAGTTCTTCCCAGAGGCCATCTTGGTTGGATTGCGAGCGGATAGGTGGGCAGCATTTATGTCTTGTGTCGCCTTCCTGGATGCCTTCGGATGCGAGAGCGAGGTAGTGGAAACAGGTTTCTGCTGTGATTTTGATGCCGTCGGCGCGCGCTTTACGTAGCATGGGGATGGCTTCTATGGCAGAGAGGTGCACGATGTGGAGTTGCAGGTCCGGGGCAAGATGGGCTAGGGAGAGGATTTCGGCTACGGCGCAGGTTTCGAAGGATGGCGGGCGGGATTGTAGGAATGTGTCGTACGAAGTTAATGGGCCTTTGGGGGCGAGTGGAGGAAGGGACTGTTGTACGTCGTCGCCTACAGAGTCGGTGATGGGTGGGATCATTTCGGCGTGGAACATTAGTGTTGTTGTTGAGTCTTTGAGTTCTAGGAGCGCCTTTTCGATGTCGAGGGATGAGACAGCGGGGAATTCGTCGACCTAGGGAGTGGTTAGTGTCACGTGCTAGGGTGCTGAGGTAAATATGCTCACTCCACTGTCGCACAGGAAACCCTTGAAGCCCCGAACACCCTCCTTGACTAAAGCCTTGAGGTCACCTGAGTTACCGGGGATGATGCCACCGTAGAAGCCTACATCGACCCAGCACTTTCCCTGTGATGCTTCGCATTTGATCTTGAGGTTCTCGACCGTAGTCGTAGGAGGGATAGCGTTCAAGGGCATGTCAATGACTGTTGTGACACCGCCGAAAGCCGCAGCTCGGGTGCCAGTCCAAAAGCCTTCCCACTCCGTCCGACCAGGCTCGTTGAGGTGAACATGGGCATCGACAAGACCAGGTAGTAAGATGTGTGGCGAGTAGTCGGTGTATGGTGTGCCTTCTGGGAAGTCTGTAGGAGGAAGTACTGAGTGGAAGATGGAAGTGATCTTTCCTGTGAGGTTTGATACAACGATGGTAGCCTCAGTCAACCGACCAGCAACAACTGCTCTTGAGGAGGCAAGGACTGTGATGGCTTGAATGGGTTGCTCGTGGGAGGCGGGTGGAGGCGTAGTCGCGTGGGGTGCCATGATGCCAAGTTGGAAATGTAATCGACCGTGAGAAGACGAAGAGAAGAAAAGAGTGCGCAAAGAAGTCTGAAAGTGCTCAGCTCCGTGCTAACAGCAAGAGCTATATACAGCAACAAGCCCCGAACTCGGCAAACGCGGGGAAGAAGGTGGGCGTCTCCGGGTGAGCTGCAGATAAGCGTTGATAAGGCACGTTTGGTGTTGCGCCTAACAGATGTCAAAGAGGAATGCAGTCTGTATCTTGCTGAAATTTGGCAAAGCAGTACTTTCAAACAGAGAAGACGCTTGAGAGAAGAGATGCGCTCAGTAAGTCGTTATCAAAAACGCCAAAACCTGGGGTACAGGTCCTTATCTACCCGTTGGTATGGGCCAGCCCAAAGATCCTCTCGGGGCATTGTAGCCAGAATCTGGGTCAGCTAACATGGCGTCAGGGGACTGTGGAGCATCGGCGAACCCTGGAATACACGTTGCTCGATTCTATCGAGTAACTAGGGTGGAGGTAGTCTATCGCGGCCGCCTTAGCCATGCATCTCAACCCTGTCTCCCGTTGGCCGATTTAGTGTAGATACGAGGCTATTCGCCCTGGTACTGTATGCTACTCCAGGATCGAGCATGCGAGATTTTGGCTGTCTAGGTTGGGCGCGCATCATGAGCTGTTTCTCCGTCATCATTGCTCGAAGGTTGATTCCTCGAAGATTGGGTAGAGCGTTGGAATCGGTAAACTTCCTAAACGTGTTGCTGCACGTTGTGGATGGTGTTGGGGGACGTGCATGTGTTACTGATAAGCAGCTGCAAGGGTATTGCTGCACGCGATAGGCGCACAGTAGATCGCGCGATTAGGGACCTCAGACTAGCGCAGGGTCAACGGCGGAGCGTCATACTTCTAGAATCTCAGACCCAGGGCCTCTGTGATATTTTATTCACTGCTTTCTTTACCGTTTGCGTAAAGATTGAAGACGGAAACACACTATTGTTGTGAACTGCTCGTTGGAATAGAAGGTGCGAGTTCGAAGACGACGGAGTAAGGCCCGATTCCATCGGAGAAGCTAAGCATATGTCAGCCAGCGTAACTCCCAACACGACCTTCCCATTACTCGATAGAAATCGAGTAAAGGAAATACGATGCGCCGAAGACTGAGGCGAGCCGCAGACTAGACCCATGCGAACGCCCTGACTGTTCGGGGCTGGCCGACAGCCATATTGTCAACGGAGAACCCGAACGCGCCCGGGTCATGCTGGTGCCATTCTTCTACCTACCTCGTCCCAGCAAGCGCGACTACACCTGGACATTTTACTGAGACCCTCAAATGCGAGCATGTGTATAGATATGAAGAGACAGCCATATTGTGGTTTCGGGGGTTTCCGATGTTCTGTCATGATGTGATCGTCGGTCGAAGTCGTCTATTGCAAGCGGCGAACTACGGCACTGAAGCCCTGTCCTCAGGGTAACTATCGAGTAACGAAAACTCGACGCCTCTCGGTTTCTGGAATTTTCAGTAGCGCGCCAACACGACGGACGTCGCAAAGACGACAGCTACTCTCGACTCGCTCTGGCGGCCGGCAGGCTCTGCAGGCACGATGGGCCGAACTGCCTCTACATTGGTTGCATGCGCCTACGGCAGCTCAGTGTAGCGGTAAAGACCTTGCAGCTGCGCTTCAACGCCGAAGACAAGTTTTGCTTACGTTTGCCCGGGTCATTGAAGGCGTGTTGCTCAGCATGGTACGCAAAGGTCCTAGCCGGCATGTCAAACTGGCTGCTGCGTCCGACAGCGGCTCGGTGATCAGCGTCGACAGGCATGACTGCATGTCTGACGCGTACTTGTTCGTATGTGAATGGTGTCTGTAATATTTATGCAATCACGCCAACCTAGGGAAAAACTGAACAGCCTGGAGCCTACGTTGACTTTAGGTCGCCTCCTTTGCAAGGTTTTGGGTCAATGTAGTCTGCAGACCTGTTCAGTTTTTCCCTGGTATGAGGTGCAATGGCTGCCACATTCAGAACGACCAGGCAAGTGGGAAGATCAGCTCAAAGCGCTTCAACAAATACTGGTAAGCTGGGATTGTTTGTCATATGAGAGAGGGCCAGCAACACCTGTAGCTTCTTTGAGAGTTTCGTTGGTTGAATATGCCTGACGACCCCGTCCCCAAACAGCGTAGCAGCTAACGATGTACACCCAACCTCACTTCTTCAGCGTCGATTGCTTCTTCTGCGGAAACGAGGATGACTTTGGAACTTTGTTAGCTGCCAACAGAGTTCGTGAGTTGTAAAGACTAGCTTGGAGTCCATATGCTGCAGCCGTCTCCCGTCTAAGATCCAGATAAGTGTAGGCGTCTGGTTTGTAGTAAATGGTCCTGCCGACGTTGATGAGACCCATGGTCTCAAGCTCATGGAGTACTCGCAGTACATCATCAGCGTCCAGGAAGTCCTTTGTGTAGACACAGACTATGAGAGGTTTTTCGTCAGTAGTTGTGCACTACCTGTCGTACGTCAAACTTACTTAGTCGCTCGTCTTTGCCGTCGTCTGTGGCCACCTTGCAGGTACAGCCAAGTCGATTATCGATCACATTCGCGACAACTTGCTTCCAGACCCGAGCAACTTCCACAGCTTTGGGGAACAACATCCACTAACACCAGTCAGTGATTTGAAGAAGTGAATGATCGGGCAGCTAATGGAACTTACCTTTCCGGACAGAACATGCGTGTCCTTTGCAAGGTCCGAGATCCGTTCTTGTAGAGCTTTGCTCTCTTGGAGGAGCTGTTTAGTAACCATGCCCCTAGGCCCCTTCGCGCCTTCATTCTGGATGTCGCGGCGGGTCTGGAGCGACTGTTGAAGTAACTCCGTGCCACGCGATGTAAAGTCTTGAACGCGCGGCGAAGGTGACTTGTCGCGAGGATTGCGATACGGATTAGCAGCCCAGATCCAGGGACATGTAGAGATGGAGGTTGTGTATGGAGGAAGTAGCCTGACAAAGTCATCAACAGGCTCGCCTAGCTGCCACGCATCATCCTGTCCTTCCAAAGGATTGAACAGTTCAAGGTTCGAGGCCGGCACAGGTGAGGGCTCTCGCTTTCGCTTGCCTTGTCTTGCTAATCGCTCCTGCTCCATAGCTTGGCGGTCGATACCCGACATGTCGAAGGTGTTAGTCTTTGCCGCAGGTTGCTTGTCTGACACGGCTCCATCTGATGGTGGTGGTGGTGTTCTTGCGGCAGCCGCGATTGTGTTTAGGTCTTTGGCATGTGCGCGCCAGAAAGGTCCGGTCTTGAAGCTTTCACACTTTTTTGATTGGTGTTGTTTTTCATCCTCGTCACCTAAATCCACCGTCAGTCACTTCTCATGAGATTAGCTTGAGGTGTCCAAACTTACCATAGAAACTGCTATCATCTGAGATCCACCCTTCTCCGGACACAGTATCCTCCTCCGCCATCGTCCGCACTGTGATTACTATCGCAGGTCATGCCCTGCCCAGGTGAGGTTTGAGCGATGTGGAGAATGTTTGCTCGACTTGACGCGATATAACGAGCGATGGTTACACGGATGGGGAAGGAACGAGGGAGGGCGGACAAGGGTATCCCTGCAGCCCAAACGCGCCCGCGACCACTATACGCGAACGCGTCGGCCAACTCTTTCACCCCCAGCATCCGCGTCCTCACAACATATCCCCCCCAAATCCAATCGTATGAATTCCGAGATGCCGCACTCAGTTACGCCAGAATCGACGCCCGCAGAGGAGTCCTCAGCGACAATGTCCCAAGCGGATGCTATCAAACCCGAGCCGGAGACGCAAGATGTTGCAATGGAAGACGCACCCACAGCCGCCGCGGTAGAGAAGCCCAAGGTAAATCTCGAGGAGCTCTTCGACGATGAAGATTCAGACGAAGAATTTCCTTCGAGCGCGCCAGCACCTACGTCGCAGGAGGATGCCTCGCAACCCGCACCAATGTACGCCCCACCTACCGACACAATGCATTCATAACACTTGCTGACACCGATACAGCAAGATCACATCCAAATCCTCCTTCTCCGACCCAGACGTCATGCGCGCATTCTACCAACGCCTGTTCCCCTTCCGTCCCCTCTTCCAGTGGCTCAACCATTCCGCAACACCCAGCAACGACTTTGCACACCGCGAATTCGCCTTCACCCTACCCAACGACGCATACCTACGATACCAATCTTTCCCAACAGCCGATCTCTTGCGGAAGCAATGCATAAACATGCTGCCTTCACGTTTCGAAATCGGTCCCATGTACAGCACAAACCCGAGAGATAGGAAAACACTGCGGAAAGCGAGCTCGTTCCGCCCGTTGATGAAAGAGCTGGTCTTTGATATCGATATGACGGATTACGACGACATCAGAACATGTTGCACGGGTGCGAGCATCTGTCTTAAGTGCTGGGGCTTCATCACAATGGCCATCAAGACCATCGATGTTGCTCTACGGGAAGACTTTGGCTTCAAACATATCCTGTGGGTGTATTCCGGTCGTCGAGGAGCCCACGCCTGGGTCTGCGACAAACGAGCCCGAGAAATGGACGACCAAAAGCGCCGCTCCGTAGCCGGCTATCTCGAACTACTCAAAGGAGGAGACCAGGGCGGCAAGAAGGTCAACGCGCGACGACCTCTACATCCTCATCTCGAGCGCAGTCTGGCTATCCTGAAAGAGCACTTCCAGACCTCCATCCTCGCTGAACAAGATCCCTGGGCCGCGGAAGAAAAGTCCGCGCACCTCCTCGACCTCATCCCAGACCCCACGCTCAGAGCAGCACTGAAGAAGAAGTGGGACTCTGCGCCCTCCCGCCCCAGCGCATCGAAATGGGCCGACATTGACGCGTTAGCCAAATCTGGCGCCTTGTCAAAGACACCCAAAGACCTCCTCGAAGCCAAGCAAGACATCATCCTAGAATACACATACCCCCGCCTCGATGCCGAAGTCTCCAAGAAACTTAACCATTTGCTCAAGTCGCCATTCGTAATTCACCCCGGAACAGGACGTGTCTGTGTTCCGATCGACACACGGACAGTGGAGGATTTCGATCCGTTGAGTGTACCAACAGTCACGCAATTACTCCAGGAGATCGACGATTGGTCAGGCGAAGAAACCGACAAGAAGATACAAGATTGGGAGAAGACCAGCTTGAAGCCGTATGTAGACTACTTCCGACGGTTTGTCGCGGGCTTAGTGGACGAGGACAAACCAGCGCTGAAGAGGGAAAGGGAGGAAGGCGCCGATGCCATGGAATTCTGATGACATACCGCTCATAAAGAACGTGAGGGCATGTAGGGCGCCTGGCGTTCGGGAAAGACAGATTGGAATATGAATGATGCATATCGACGTTCTCAATATCTACCCACTACCATACTCACTCAAAGATTCCACACCCCACATGCTACCTTAACCAAGATTACCCAATGAACACACATTCCCCTCCATAGTACAATACGGCATCTGAATCGGCTCCGCCCCAATTCCCTTGGCCACCAACCTCTCTCTCATCTCGCTCAACCGAGGCGCCGCATCAATCTGACTCCTGTTCTGACCCATCTCGTCCTTGGCACCCGACCATAGTACTTCCGCAGCCGCCGCAGCACGGGGCCAGATCATCCTATCGACATTAACGGGATCGGTTTGCTCGGCCCACATGTGCGCTTCGCCGCCGATGACGAGATGCTGGTTCTCGACAGGGACGCCGTGTAACGGGTCGTAGGAGTAGATTAGTCGCCAGTTGTGGAAGGGGGCGCAGTAGTCTTGGTAGGGGTAGTAGTTCGCGCTGACGGAGGGGTAGAAGTTCAGCCATTGGCCTTTGCCGCAGTCGAGGTACTGTTAGGGTATTGTTAGTACACGCGAGATCCTACAAGAAAGGAGCATGTAGGATGGAGAGATAAGAGTTCCGCTTACCCAGTAGTTGTAGTTCCCAACTATAGCTTTATGTCCCTTTGACACAATCTGTGCAACTGCATCGTCGCTCTGCCACGATTGCACGAGTACATCAGGGCCGAGTGTTAGGTTCCATTCCAGCAGCATCTCTTCCCACACCACAGGTGTGAGTCCCATGGCGCGTACCTGGTCATGGTTCCGATCGACAAACTTCTGCATGAGCGGTTGCAGAACCGCCGAATCATTGCTTTTGACCGTGTCATCAAACAAATACGCGTTCTTGTTCACTTCATCACCACCAGTGTGGAAGTACGTCGAGTATGGAGACACTCTAGGTAGTACATCATCGAAGAGCTTCTCTAGGAAATCGTAGACAGCGGGCGAGTTTAGTTTGAGTGTACCAGAGGGTGGAGAGGCGGCGTATGTGTTCCAGTCTGGCTGTATGCCAAACGCAGCTATTAGCTCTGGCATACTGTAGTGGATGCTTGAGGTGTGGCCTGGCATGTCGATTTCGGTGATCATTTCCACGCCTTGGATCGCAGCGTAGCGTTGTATCATTGCGAAGTCGTCGGCTGTGTAGACTAGATCGGGTCGGTATGCTCCCTTGGCGGATAGCTCGGGCATAGAGGGGATCTCCAAGGGCCAGGACTGGCTGTCTGTCACGTGAAGGTGGAAGCGGTTCATCTTGTTGTAGGCGGCAGCGTCGATCTGGCGTTTGATGTCCGCCGTGGAGAAGTAGTTGCGTGACACATCGAGGTTGATGCCGCGGTGTTGGAACTTCGGACTGTCGGTGATTTGAACCGGTGCCAAGGGTGTGTATACATTTTGCTGATCAGAGTGTGCGTAGAAGAGTTGAGAGAATGTTGTCAAGCCTCTTGCTATCCCTACGCTGGTGTTTGCGCTGATGCTTGCAACCCCCTCTTTTGTCAATGAGAGACTATAGGATTCGTCAACCTCCCCAGCAAGTGGCTTGGTGACATTAGGGTCGGCGCTTTTGAGCACTTTGACGTCGACGCGAGAGATGTATGACGTATTCGACTGGCTGGGAGACGGCTCATCCCAGTCTCTAGGGTGAAACTTCCAAGGGTAAAAGTTGGTTTGGAAGAGTGTTGCCCATGTAGAATTGATGGCGTATACAACAATGTCGTCGCTGGTGATGCCTCCCTGGGTAGCTGTTTCGGATCTGTCGCTAGGCACCGGTCCTGTGTATTGCGTCCGCAATTTCAGGTCGCTACTGTCCTGTGCGTGTGGAACTTGGTTAGAATTGAACCCGAAGAGAAAAGGGATCTGATCCATGATTGAGCCTACATTTCTTGCGCCAGGTTCATACCAATAGAATGGTACATCTTCTTTAATGAAAAGAACAGCATCGCCATATTCATGGGAGACAGGTACAGGCCAAATGGCTGCTACTGAGGATATGAGAAGAGATAAGGTGGTACATGTAAGAGGCTTCATGTTGCAAAAAGACCGATCAAGGTGGGAAGAATCAAAAGATCGTTGAACAGGAGAGAAGAGACGGGTGGATTACGATCTATGTATAATAGCGAAGACTGGCGCAAGGAATTATACCAATGTAGGCCCGATCCGGATGCTCCGAATGGTTTCTCGAAGCGTAAGCTCCTGCGGTATTCCCGGCAGTTGCAACGATTGATCATATATCGATGCCAGTAGAGTATATAGACTTGGTCTGAGATAAGCAAGTAGTAACCTTGTGGTAGTATCGCGGTCCTTGACTGCAGAGTTCGACAAATGCGAGCTAACCCTGAAGTGGGGCAAACCGTGGGATCGAGCAAAAGGTACGATGACGTGCGGGCATTCAGCTGTCAGCCTCTTCTTCAGCGAAACTTTATCAGCTCCGACTTGAGCTCCAAGCTGCTGTAATGTGCCACCTAAGCCACGCCCTCCACATCGCATGTTCTTCTGGGGTTGTCCGCGGGTTGATGATGACGGGAAGATGCAGCCGACTCGGCAAATTGGGCGATCAGCGACAAGATGACAGGAGGTATACGCGTCGCATGTTTTCCCGCAAGCAAGTAGCTGAATCTTCGCCAGTCACGAACATACCGTCTTCTGCTTTGTATGCAGTCCATTATGACAACAGCATGGTGGTCGGAACCCCAAGTCTTCCAGAATTCGTCCGAGCGGCCACGATGTTACCACCATCCCCACATGGCCCAGCTATCTCGATCGCTCTTCCCCGCTTTTGCAGGGCATCAGGGATGCGCATGAGCGCACGACAGCTACGCGAGCCCTTAGCATTGCTCCCTTTACGTCGAAAATTGCGAGTCTTGCGGCACGGGGGCTTTCAGATGTCAAGCCGAGGTGTCCCAAGAGCACACGACGCTCTGATTGCACCACGACGGGAGGCAGCAAGCTCGTGTGCCATGAAGAAAGTTTAGCATTGCGGCGCCAATGCTCTTCACGTCTCCAGGCAGCTGTCAAAACTCGGCTTTCTTGTCGATCCGAGAACTTTAGGGTAGGTCGATTACCCGCCGGTAGTCCACTCGGCGTTCATAGCGCATTCTCTTCCATGTGAATGCCACCATATATGCGGTGCTAATACCCTGCGAAGCGCCATCCGTCTTAGACGCATAGTCGCGAATCGCGACCGAGCTCACGGACATGACGAACTATTTCTCGACTCCCTATCTCCTCGGCGCCGCAGTCGTCCTGTACATCGGCTACAGGCTCGTCCAGCAGATCAACACCGATGCGCGAATCCGCAAGCTGGGCGCTCGAGCGCCAGTCCGAAAGACATACTTCCCGTATGGCGTCGACATGGCATACGAAGTTGTCACCCATGCTCTGAAAGACAAGTCGTACGAGCTATGGGTTGCCATGTTCAACAAGTGGTGCGGTCCAGGGCGATACACAATTGAGGCTGGCGTTGGCGAGCGCGTGGTTCTGACCGCAGACCCCGAGAACATCAAGGCTATTCTTGCGACACAATTCAAGGACTACGGCAAGGGAGAGCAGTTCAGGAAAGACTGGCACACCTTCTTGGGCAACGGTACGTACACCAAAGAGTGGGGTTCTAGGGCAACTACGCCGCATCAGACCAAATGGATGGACGGTTACTGACTTTCGCATAGGTATCTTCACTACTGATGGGCAACTATGGCACAACTCACGCCAGCTGATTCGACCGCAATTCGTCAAGGACCGCCTCAGCGACATCGATATCTTCGAACAGCACACCCAAATCCTCATGTCCAAGATCGCCGAGAGTGAGGAGATCGATACGCTTGATATGATGTTCAGATACACGTTGGATGCCGCTACACATTTCCTCCTGGGCCAGAGTGTGGGAAGTCTGGACGAGCCACAAACGGTCTTCGCGGATGCGTTCTACAACGCTCAGCGCATACAGAGCTTTGTGTCTAAGATCGGGTACGTAGACTTGCTCCAGCACATCAAGCTTGTCACTAACACCACATAGACCTCTAAACTGGCTTATCCCTCGCAAATACCTGGGCTTCTACGACTCGATCAAGATCATCAACGACTTCGTCAACCCCTTCATCGACCGCGCCCTCGCACTCTCCCCAGAAGAACTAGAGAAGAAGACAAACCACGACGAAGGCTACACATTCCTCCACGCGATCGCAGGATACACACGCGACCGAGACATGCTCCGCGACCAACTCGTCTCCGTCCTCCTGGCAGGCCGCGACACAACCGCGTGCACCCTAACCTGGGTAATCTACCACCTGTCCATCGACCCGACCATACTCGCCAAGCTACGTGCGGAGATTCTACAGACAGTCGGTCCAGAGCGCCAGCCCACCTATGAAGATCTGAAGAACATGAAATACCTCCAACACATCCTGAACGAAACCCTGCGCCTCTACCCCGTCGTCCCATACAACATCCGCCTCGCCCTTAAGGACACCACGCTTCCCGTAGGCGGCGGACCCGACGGCACGCAACCCATTGGCATCCTCGCCGGCACACCAATCGGCTACTCCACGCTCGTCATGCAACGCCGCGAAGACTTGTACCCACCTACGTCTGCTTCCTTCCCTCCGCCCTCGGTCTTCGCGCCCGATCGATGGGACAACTGGAACCCGAAGACGTGGACCTATGTCCCCTTCAATGGCGGACCTAGGATCTGTATTGGCCAGCAGTTTGCGCTTACCGAGATGGGATATACGCTTGTCAGATTGTTCCAGAGATTTCAGACGGTGGAGAATAAGATGGGTGGGGCGGATCCCGGGATGCATGCGGATATTGTGTTGCAGCCGGCTAAGGAGATTAAGGTCGTCTTCAGATAGTATGAGGGTGTGGATGGAGGGACGGAGTGTTGAGTTAGTGGATGGGGAACTAGGTGTAGGAAGCATTGGAGGTTGACGATGTATGAGCGTTCGCGTTTCTTCGATCTGCACGTCGCTCTCTTGCTCTGTTTAGTCTACTTAGCTTATTGCTTTGCGATGTACTGTCGTTGTCCAGTATACCCGTCAAGATACATCACCCTAGTTCTAATACCATGAAGTCTTCTGGACACATCTGGACATATCCTCTAGCTTTCTGTCAGCATCGCGTCGTCTTATCGCCAAGAAAACATGGCATCTCTCGATATCACAGGATCCCAGCATCGCAAGTCTTTGGAAAACGATGTGTAGTACCAATCCTCATTGTCTAATTAACAAGTCGTATCAAAAACGCCTGGGTATCTTATCATACACTTTCCGAACAGCAACAGTAGAGGAAACGAAAAGAAAGAAACGGGCTCATCGTGACTCGTAAGAAATGAGCGAAGCAGAGACGATGCCAACACACCCTGTCCTCTTCGTGCTGGACATGCTAGCATGTCATGGCGCAAGCAAAGCGGGTGTACAACATATTAATCGATGCCTACGCCCCGAGCAGGTTGTACACAGCAAAACGCACGAGGAGCTTCTTCTTCTTAAGCCTTTACGCCCCGAGTCCGCGGTGCGGCGCGCTTGGTCGTCGAGTCTGTGCCTCGTGCTTTGGCGGTGCCTGCGGCCTGGAAAGAAAAGGAGTATTAGCTGACGCGACTCTGATTGAAAAAGATGGGGGATGATTTACCTTCTTTCCCGGCTTACCCTCCACATCACCAACAATCTTCTCCGCCTTTCCCACAACCTTATCAACAACCTTCTCCGTCTTGGTCCTCGGCTTCTTGACTGTCTTGACGTTGGGCCCAGTTGTCTTCTTTGGTGCAGCAGCGGCCTTGGGCTTGGTCGTAGTCGTCTTCTTAGTAGTGGTCGTGGTAGTGGCAGCTTTGGGCTTGGTGACGCGGCCAGAGGCTACTTTGCTGGTGCGGGGCTTGGACGTGTTGGCTTTGGTGGTCGTGCTGCGTTTTGTGGGCGCGACAGCGTTTTCGATTTGCTGGACGAGACGGGGCTTGGAGTTACCTTTGGGAAGAGGTTAGTGTTTTGCTGCTTGGTTGGGAAGAGGTTTTCGCGTATGAAGGCGTGGTTGGGGCAGTACAGGGCTGTATGCGTGTGCCGAGCTTGTGGGCAAAAGGGGAAGGCTTACCAGTTCTCGCGCGTGTAGTAGCGGCCATCTTGCTTGGTCTGAAGGTTTCGAGTAGTTTCCAGTGTTTTTGTAGTGCGTGGAGTGGTGAGTCGAAGCTGCATGACAGATTAGTACGCGTGCCGCGTAATTTGGAAGCAGTGCGCGAGATGCGAAGCTTCCCAAGAAGCTATCCTTTCAGAAATGTAGGAACGCATGGAAGTGATACAGGCGACCACGATGTACACAAGAAGAAGGCAGAAAGAGCGCGTTGTGCAAAACGCGCGCGAAGTCCTGCTGCCATGCCGCCGACGTGGCTCGTGGAAGCGCAAAAAAGCAGGCGATCGCACATATATTTGCGCTTCATAAATACAGAAACGGAAGGAAAGGAAGGAGGCGACTTACTTACAGCTATCGGCGACAGTATCCCGGGTGTGGTGTGCGGACGCGACAAGATTGGTGTTGTAGAAAGTGGGAGGGTCGAGGTCAAAACGGGCGGGGGAAGCTCGCACTTTAAACTCTCAAGCGAGACGGAGGACGTGTCTCATCACAACAACACATGGCAAGGTCAGCTGGGCCAATGAGCGATCCGCTAAACCAGCTCGTATCATATGGGAGCTTCCCGATCAGGCTGCTGGGCTTTGAAAGGGTCTAGTCGGATTCGCAGCCTTTTGCTGCTTGAGGTGTGTGCCTGCCTACTTCGCAACACACCGCTCTCTCTCTCTCTCTCTGGGGCTACTGTATTACCATGATGGTCTGTCACGACCGCGAGAAAAAGGTTACCGGCGTGAACGCGTGTTTGAACGTTTTTGTAGTAGGTCAATGAATTGAAGCACTTGTATTCATCTATCATTCGTTCGTACAGCTAAATAGCCGCCCGTGTCAGCACCCATTCTATGGGATCCCTAAGCGCCGCCCATGTCCATGGTCGGGGCATATGTTTAAACCTCAGATAACTTTTGATCCCTTGCCGAAACGCCGTGCGAGCTCTGACGCTCATGCCCAATACTCATGACAGTCTTCTAGCGAGTAGCTGAGTTGCTACCCTTTGCCATGCGCTTGCTCATGAAGTCGAAGAAAGAGAATTGACTGGCTGATACACCGTACTCGTAAACGAAGCGACTGGCGAGGTAGCTTCCGAAAATAGCACGTAAATAGTTGTCAGGTACCTGTATGCCTGTTAGTCCATGCTTCAACTGCGCAGTATTGGTTGTGACTTACCCTCTTGATAATCTTATCGAGGCCGATCTTCTCGAGTAGGATGTTTGGCAACGCCTCCTTGAGAATCGACTCCCGGAACTTAACGTCCTTCCACAGCTCAGTGTTCTGCAACTCCTCATCGAGCTTTGTGATTGCGGTACTGAGGGTGTCGCTGAGAATGCTGCGAGGCTGACCAGTCTCCTGGTGTTCCCTCCAGATGGCCTCAAACTCAAGACGCGCGTTGTTCTGGATAGTCTTCTGCACTTCCCGAACGTAGTTGTTGTAGAACTCCGGTGCCTGGCCATCTTCACCGACGCACATATGCTTAAGGAAGCTCTCGTCGTCGAATGCCAGCGATGCAAGGACCTCGAGCGAGGAAGAAGTAACACCACCCTTGTTGGCTGAAGCATCCTTGTACAGGATGCAGCCAGCCTTCTCGAGGCGGAGCTTAGCGTCTTGGGTGATGAACAGGTTCGCACCTTCCACAATGTAAGGGATCACCGACTTGCCGTCGACAATGAGCTTGTTGGCGGTTGACAGATCGATAGACTCAGGTCGGCCACCACATGGAACAAAGGAGTCGTAGTGCATGTCACTGCGAAGATGGAACGTGTTTCGGAAGGTTGTGCCGTTGTACACGAGGTCTCCGTTCGGTAGTCGCTTGTTGGTGTCGTCGACCAGAATGCGGTAGCCTTCTGACGAAAGCTTCGAAGCATCGAAGTGGTTGATCATCTTGCGCTCCCTGGCTAGACGTACCAGCTCCTCGTGATTGATGCCGTTGTTGTCGACCAAGACACCGGAACCGTCAACGATAGCAACGTACTTCTCGTTACTGAGCAGAATCTCGTTCGAGCCAAGATCACCATCGGGTCCACCTGTCTGCAGCTTGCGGACCTTGCTGGGGTCGAGGTTAAGCTTGCGGTAAATGCCCAGGACGTACTCGCGGACGGACAGAGTTGTCATGCCGTATCGGTCGTGAGGGATACCACCCAACTTGGGGCTCTTTCCAGTGAAGAAAGACTTCCACCATGGCGCACCACGAGCACGCGCGTGCTCAGTAGCCCAGTCGACGAGATCAGCAGTGTTCTCGTCGGGACCCATGAACAGAATCTCCTCCTTGCCATGGAGATCGACAATAGGATCCTTGATACCAGGACTGGTAGGAGGCAGGAGTAAATCGAGAATACTGTCAATGTACTTCTCAAAAGCGCCCCGGGCCTTATCCTGGTGCTTGAAGTCAAGAAGAACGACACCCTTGGAGCCACCCTCTGGGATGTCCTTGTTCTTACGTTGCTGCGTGTTTGCGAGGTTGTAGTTCTCGTCAAACATGGAGCGCGCGTTGATGGAGTATGCTTCCTGACTCCTGGATTTGACGATACGAATACCACCGCGGGCAATGTCGCGGAAGCGAAGATGGAAACCACGGAACTCAGATCCAATGACAAGGAACATACCATACAGCGGCTGAGGGTATTCTGTGGAGGGTAGGAAGTTGGGGTTTAGCCGGAAGCTGATGGCGACCTTGGTAGGAGTGTAGAAGTTGGTCTTCAGCACTGACTGGTTGAAGACACGGAAGGCAGTCATCACCATCTCGTGGTGGTCGTTGACAACAGCCTTGTTGATGGTGTCGGTCAACTCCGCGTCGGTTTGGACCTTGTCGACCTGGAGGCGGAGATAACTCAGCGTCGGTAGGAAGTCATCTTCTTGACCCCGAGTCTGGACGTAGTGAGTCTTAGCGAATGGCAGATACAAGGTGTGGACCAGTTCCGGGTAGGTCATGATGATCTCGTAAATGTAGTCGGCGGTAAAGGTCTCGGCACGTAGCCGGCGCTTCAGCTTAGATAGCAACTCGGCATGTACACTGTTCTCTGGGTCTAGAATAGCTGACAGAGCGGTGTATTCGCTTCCGAGACGGTTCAGGAAGTGGGTAATGAAGACCCAGACGCAGTGTGCGTAGATGGTCTCTTGTAGACTTAGTCTGCTCGTAGCAAAGAGCGTCTGGAACTTGTTCTGCGGAAGACAGTAAAGCAATGAAACCTCCTTGGTGATCTGGTGGATCGAGGCTTCAATCGGTGGGTGCTTGGCACCAGCAGCACCTGGAAGCGGGCGCAAGTAGAGAGACATGACAGTGTAGCCGTTGGAGAACTGCTCAACGTACTTTCGCGAGGTGGTCAGACCGTAGTAATGGTACAGGTCGCTCAATGCACTGAACAGACCCAAAGCACTTCCGCGCTTGAAGCCGACAACCAGACGCTTGTCTCTTGAGCCTTCGATATCGAAGTGGTCAATGACGGGACCAGTACGCTCTACAGCGACTTGGAGAATCTGCTGGTAGATGACCTTTGTGTTTTCGGTCGCCTTCTGCAGGAAACGCTTGTCGCCAATCTTCTCAATGTTGGTCTCTGTCTCGCTGGGGTTGGGGTCGACAAAGTCGCACTGGTAGACGAAGTAGCATCGCAACTGCTGGTCGTCGCTGCCTGGTAGTGGGCTCTCTGAGCGGAAGCTCTCTACGCGGTATGCGAGACCAGGCTTGGATACAGCCAAGTACTTCTTGCCCAGACGCTGCTCGTACTGAGGACCGTCAATGACGGACACACCGGGTCTGCTGGTATCGATGTATACGGCATGATCAGCGGCCTCCTTGTCGAGCCGGATCTCAAGGCGCTTGTCGTCTCTGGCGTATGCGGCGACCTTTGCGGCGTAGAGCGAGTGGATGTGGCTGATGATTCTATAACCTCTGTTAGTGTAGTCCCGGGAAGATTGAAAGCCATGCTTACGCTTCTACCGTCTCGGTAGCAAAGTACATGTCGTCAATGCCCAACTCGTTGTAGAACCACTTGGTTTCTGACTCTACGAGCTCTGGGGGCATGAAGCCCTTCTCCTCGACGCCGTCCATAACGGCCTCCATCTGCTGGGCCTTGCCCTCGAACACGGGTGCAACATATCCGGAGCCGCCCGAGCCTTCCTGTGGGATTGTTCGAGGTGTTGAGCTCCCTGAGCCCGGGGCGCTCAAATGTGTGGGAAGAGGTGAGGGTCGGCGGTCTGGAGTATGGAGAAGCTGCTCGAGCTGCTTGTGCTGGGGTGCGAGGCCATTGACGGCTTCAATCGGTGTGGAAGCCATGCTGGGCGTGTGCAACTGGATTGTGTGGTGCCTCAGCGAAGTGCTGTTGTAGCGATTGAGACAATGCTATTTGAATTGCGTGCTCGGTGAGACGCGTCAGGCGTGATGATAAAGCGCACGAAGTTTGGACGATCGGGCAATAGTGGGGCCCTTGATGATAGAGGGGCAGAACCCAAGCCTTGAGCTCGCAAAACACTAAAAGAAGGGCTCGTTAGTCGACGATTCAGTGCATCCGACAAATACGATGCACCGCTATTTCGGGCATCGTAACTGCCATGACGCAGGAACGCTAGCTTACCTCCTAGTACAACCAACGAGCCGCAGCCGTCGATCACCGCTTCGGATAACGATGGTACAGGCAATTGGACAGATGATCCACCGCTCTTCTGTATCCTGCCCTGGGGAATCGGGATGGCAGCTTGTGTACAGGTAGATGTGCAGTAGTCCGTATACCCGTCTAATGCATCCGATGCCCGTCAAGACGTGAGTGACAGCGACCCTGCTAGTACGACGCTGTAATCTTCGAGGTACCTGGCGGTGCAACAGTACCACCCTGGTATGCCGGTATCAAGATAAGATGCGGGAGTAAGAATAGTTGACAAGAATGAGGCTTGCAAAGAGGGTCCGGTCAGTGCCAGCAGCGAAGGCGGGTCCCGTCATCTTTATAACCTTTCACGTCCTGTCTCATGGTCGTTGGAGGCTCGGCAGCGGCGTACCTGAACTCAACCGCGGAAAGCCGAGTCCAGCTTCCCCAGAATGTGCAGCCGCTAGCGCCTGCACCGCAGCGCCCACCTGGGCAAACTTCACGTAATTAGAAACGGGGCCACCAAGCCGGTGCTCGCAGTGCTCCAAGAACATGACCTGCAAAAAAGCCGCATCAGAGTTTTCTTCAATCCGCCGACCGAAACCTGGCCTTGACTGCATGAGCTATTGCACCATATGCGCGCGCAATGAGGAGCGCCGTCAAGGCCGCCGCATTAGTGCCTCCTCACCTCGCATCCCCACCTACGCGTCCTGCAGAATTGAACTCACGATCCTTGGCGCCGTCTCCAAACGGTTTCCATGACTGATGGGGCCTCCTGGGACTGGCTTGTCTGCTGCACGTGCTGCCAGTCCGGGCGTTACAGGCCACGTCTTCCAGGAGTTCCGGTGGTCGGTCATGAGGCGAAGGGTCATCCAGCCCGCGGACAGCAGGTCACGATGCCCGTCGCTTCCGAGCCATGGCCATTGCACGACCAGTGAAGCCGTCGTAATACACCGCTCTCCATGTCACGATGCTTCGTGTCAGCTGCAGTGCCATGGCGATTACGAAGTCTGGATTTCACGATCCTCGCCACAGTGCTATTTTCATGCGAGCTGGCATCTAGACTATCTAATCACATAATAGGGTTCAGAACATTGGGTATTCTCAGTTATCCTCACCAAACTCCTTGCCGTTGATCGTCAGAAGCACTTTGTAGCCGTGTCCTCCTATCCAGTTCTTCTTCTTCCCTGCCTTTTCCACCTTTTTTAGCGCTGCATGAAGCCCTTCATCGAGTTCGTCCGGCTCCTTGGTAAACTTGAAATCGATACACAGTTTCTCGTTTTCTTTCTTCGTCATTGTCCACTGGGAAGTAATCTTCACCCTCTTCTCTCGTATCAGACCCGCAGGATAAACGCTGGCCAGAACTGCAGCAACGCGGCCAAGCAACATACACCACCATCGCAAGTCTTCTGGCACGAGCTGCAGCATTCGGCGGTAGAAGTCCTGCTCTGTTGGACTGATAGAACTGTAGCCACCGTAGCGCTCGCAAAGGAAGATGGCAAGTATCGCGCGGTCTTCGTGTGTCAAACCATGTGCAGAAGAGAACAAACCGGTCGTTGTACTTCGGAGCGCAGCTCCAGCTTGGAGGTCCTTGACTTGCCCCATGTGTGCAAACATAGCACGCCCAAAAGCTCTCTGCATCTCGTAGTTGAACAGTTCTTGACGAGACGCTGTTGGCGGAGGGGTACTGACTTCCCGCAATATCGCAGTAAACTCCCCGCTCGATGGCTTAGCGTATCTCATCGTAGTTTCGAACAACGGACTGGGCGTGAGCCACATCTCTGAGAAGTACATGCCTTCCCTCACACCGCCTTGGCAGAAATACACATCTTTGATGCTCGGCAGTGCTTTGGACAAGCAGTTCACCAGCAAAGCAACTGCTGGAACCTGACTTGCTCTGCGGGCCGAGACCCGAAAGATGTCGGGTGTATCCTCTCTTTGCACCGCCGCTTGTACAGCCTGAGTGTCGTGAAACGCGTCCTTGGTCGTCCGGAATCCATTGATGATGGGTATGGGATATGGCTGAATCGCATGCTCCGACATGAGTATAAAACCCCAGCCTCGGAAGCCGCCTCCAGACAGGTAAAGCGAGAGACCTTCGGGTAACTGTGAGCGGTCAAGCAACTGCTGTGGTACCTCTATGTATTGTACCGCAGCTTTGAGGTCCGCAATGACTTGGCTTTCGAATGTCCGGAATGCATCGCTATCAGAAGAGCCTGCTTCTTCGAGCCTCTTCGCGAGGGCGGCCGCGCCGTACGGTAGGCTTGCACTTCCTTTCTCGCATGTGTCAATTTGGCCGCGCTGTGACGGAATCATCCAATTGATCTGTGTAGAGCCTCCACCAAGGTCCATCATGAGTCCAATCGGGTTATGATAGGAGCTCGCTACACCGAAAGCTCCAACCCGGCCTTCCATTTCCTTCGACAAGAGTTGTACAGCCCAGCCAGTAGCATCCTTGATCTTGCTTTGGAAGTCTTCAGAGTTGCTAGCTTTCCGAGTAGCTTCAGTAGCTACAATCTGAATCTGCTTCTCGGGTACTCCAAAATCTTCACATGTATCCTTGAAACGCAACAGTGACTTGACCACTTGTTTGATAGTCGGTTCTGGTATCGGCACCACCTGGCCATTTTCGTACTGCGCATCGTAGAGCGAAATTGCTGCCCGATCCAAGTACACAGTCGGCAACAGCCTACTCGTCGCGGGCGCCAGGTCGGTGATCGAAAAGCGGATCCCGTTGCTCCCCATGTCAACCAACCCATGGAGGTGTCTTGACTCGTCTGTCGTGACCATTTTGGTAGTGCAGGTTCCCCGGATTTGCGATTGGTGCCCCAGATGTCAGCCAAGAGGTAAGCGGAAGAAACGGTGCGAACCGTAGAATTTTGATGGCGTGATTAACGCGGTTCCAGTTCGAGACTTAGTTTCTCTTACCCCCAGGAAACTCCTTAGCGGCGCTGTTGTGTCCCGCCCTATGCAAGAATGATATTGATTACCCCCAGCTTTCTGAAGGTGGTTTCTATTACCCCCAGATTACTTGAGAGGTTGTACCAGCAGTGTCTTGTGATGTGAAGTATTTTCTGGGCTGACTTTCTGTTCGCGATGACGTTGCGGGGGTCCCCACTACCTGCATGGAGGAAGAATATGGCGCTAGCAATCGCGACCAATCATGCGAGGGGTAGGTAGGACAGAGACTTTGGCAGGAACGTTCGATGACCGCGGCCGCGACGACGGTAGAAGGCGCTGTGGAGATCCAGATTGCGGTATCGGTCTTGTCACTTAAGCGCCGAGCAGTGTGGTCGAAGGTATCGCCTTTGCTGTTCGTTACATTCCGTCAATTCTGGGAAGGAAAAGTCAAATGATGTCGAGCCAGTTTCAACAACAATCTGGTCAGCCATAGACTCAGCCGACTAAACAGTAATGGGAACCCAGATATATCATGGAAGAGATAGAATTGACTGCCTGTTGCGCACTGCAGAAGGGCGTGAGAGATATCAAAGGGCGCTGTGAGGGCTGAAAGACGGCAATCGGCATCTCCAAAGTCGGAAGCGAATCATGCTTTGTATGGCCAACTCTTCCGCATCCAGTGTTCGATCAAGTCGACTTCGTGGGTGGCTGAGCAGACCGCGACGGCCGGAGCATGCGATAGCAGTCTACGAGAAACTGCCGTTCGAAGAAAAGAACGTGCAAGACGTAAACACCACCCACTGCACCCATGCTGATCAACTCCCCAAGCACCCCAAGCCGTCCAAGAAAGCTGATTGCAGGCTTCGTTCGCATCAGGGTAGGTATAACAGCTGCGGGTGCCACGGCAGCAAGTGAGGGCAACGTCTCGAGTACATTGAACTCGGAGCCGTTCCTTGCGAAGAACCTGCCAATAAACCAGGTGTTCCAGACGATGCGCAAGCCCATGTTGACCGTGTTTGCAAGAACCACGCCATTGCCTCCCATCTCGAGCTGCCCGATGAAGAACCAAGCACTACCCGCGAAGAGCGCAAAGAACATGCCCATAGAAATGGACTGTGCGTATAGCTCTTTGTTGGTTGCCACTGCGGCTACAAAAGCCTCCGTGACTCCGTTGATAGCGAGGAAGGGTATGTAGTAGCAATACGTGGAGAGTACCTGCGAAGCAGAGGTTGCAGACCACTTTTGCCCGGCAACGATGGAGAGAAGTACTGGGGCTAGTACAGGTCCTAGTGTAACCGCGAACAATGAGATGATCCCGTAGAGTCTAAGTATGGTACTCAATACCCTAGAAGCTTGAGCAAGGCTTTGCTTTTGTTCGTCCGACTTCTTTAGATCCTTCTTTTCCGTTGACGACGATGTTTCTATATTGGCGCATAGCTTGGCGAACATGTTGCGACTACTCTCTTCAATGGGTTGGAAAAGCATGCGTGCAATGAGGCCTCCATAGTTTGAAGCAAGCGCATAGGCGCCTTGATCCGCGAGAGATGCCAGTGTTGTAATGAGAAGAGAGTCTCCCTGGGTGAGGACATACTTCAACGCCGACTGCAGACTAAGAGATGCAGTCAGTCGCAGCAGAGGAGCTGAGAAGTAATTCATCAATGTCGGGTTTTCCTGAGTGGATGGTACTCTTTCCGGGAAGAGCGAGAAGCCATCAGTCTTCGCAACAGGCCACGTTTTGTATGAGTACACAACAAGCAAAGCCAATGCATACGCCAGCTGCCCGATAGCGAATGGCAAGACCCCAATGTCCAGGCCAGCTCGACTAGCCAAGATAGCTGAGCCACATGTACCAACGCAGCGCAGCAAAGTAGCTGAACTCTCAGCCGACGCTCGAACCTTGTAAAGTAGCTTCTGCTGCACAGCAGAAAACGCCGGCTCGCTCAGCAGTTCCAAGAAGGTAGCTAGGCAATACACAACCAGGGCCTCCATGAAGTACGGGACGTTTGGCGTATCGGAACGCATCCATAGTAGCGCGAGAAGATAGGCCAGAGGCGTGCCGAAAAAGACAGCGAGATACGAAAGGTTGACGACAGCCTGCGTCCCATGAGCCTGACGCTGCAGCGCCACACGCAGACTTTCGCGGGCAAAATACAACACAGAGATGGAAAACAGCTCCAGCTGCGCCGACACGCCCAATAGCTCTGGTGATAGGAACCTCAACAGAACCTGATTGACAGCAAACGTCAGCGCCCGCGAAGCCACCTGCAGGAGGATGAGAAAGGTGGCTCCCTTCGCGGAAGCGGAAAGTATTGAATTCGACATGGTAAAGGCTGGATCTGACCGGAAACGACGAAGAAGCTTTGGAAATGATGTAAAGCGCTCTTCAGGACGCCATCTTGATTGGTTGTGTGGTTGTATGCGGTGTGTTTGAACAGCTGGAGTTTTGGAGATGGGCGTTACATGTCTGTAAAGGGAATAGCTCTTGACGCGTGCTGCAAGGCACAAGCGCAGGCCACAGCGACAGCGACAGCTTGATGACATGACACACGACACAATGTGAGTCTTAATCAGCGCACAGTACAGCCGGCAATGGCTCGATATTACTTTCTCGTTCCGCACGCTCGCGACGATGGTGGTAGTTGACCCGCAGATATTCGCGAGGACCCAACGCCTGCTGCTGCGGCCGTTGCGCCTCGAAGATGCAGAGGACGTGTTGTTGATGCGGAAGCATCCGGAAGTTATGAAACATACGTCTCTTCTACCTTCAGATGACCTCGAAGGCACGAAAGCATGGATTCAAGGTGTAAGCCTACTACCCTACATAATGCATCTGGACGCATGCTAACCGTCTACAGTGTCACCAGGTTGAAGGCAACTGGAACTTTGCAGTCGTCCTCCTAGCGCCACACGAAGGCCCGCACGTCATCGGCTTGATAGGAGCAGTCCGCGCCCCAGAGATTGGCTACATGTTCAACGCTGAATACTGGGGACGAGGGTACGCTACAGAAGCATTGGAGGCGTTCATGCCCTTATTCTTCGAGCATTACTCGGGCCGTGATATCGCGGACTATACGCCGGGAGACTACGGACAAGGCACGTACAATGGCAAGGCAAACAACGGACAGGTAGAGGGAGATGGGAGGAACAACAGGAACAGGCTGGCACCGAGGTACGACTTCGCGGAGGCACATACAGACACCGAACTGGCAGCTAGTCAGAATGTCTTGACAAAGGTTGGCTTCAAGCTACATGAGAAGAGGGAGAACGACTTTGACAATCCTGTTCTGGGCATGAGGTCGACTTATATCTACAGGATGTACAGAGCTGCCGCTGAAGCAAAGCCTCCTAGGTAGACCCGGAAGGGCCGAATGTCTAGACAAGCTACCTACGCTTATACCATGTGTTCGTCTGTGGCATCACCAAAGCGCCTTGACTCTTGTGTGCTCCCACCCATCTCCCGTCTTGTCTCGAAACCGTTCTGCAACTTCAAAAGCTGTAGTATCTGATGCTTTGATCCCCTTTCTTTTCTTGGTCCGTTCCATATCACTGTCACTGGATTCGTCGTCGCTGGACGGAGTCATGATGTTTCCTAACATCTTCCGTAGCCTTGGGTCATCTTCGATCTCGGGACCAGCATCACTATGTTCTTCTGCTGCGATCTCGGGATCGTCAGTTTGATGGGTAACGTGCTTCTCGGTATAGACTTGGGTGAAGTAATCTACCGCTGGTGTGGTAATTATGGGCTGTGTAGATGACATAGTGGCGGGTAGTGGTGGAGAGTCACCAAGCTTGTGGCGCCAATGAGGTATCTTCCACCTCGACTGCTGGTGACGTGCATTGTCTGGGGTCTCGGGCACATCGTCGAAATAGTCCCGTGTGACGATGAGATCTCCTCGTCCGCAGGCACGCATCATGCCCTCTTCCGAGGAAGCGGGGCCCCAGTTGGAATTTGGTGTAACAGAGGTGCGTCGTACCTCAGGGATTTGGAAGGTGTAGGTAAGAATACTGCCAATCGACGGGTCCGAGGGGTGACGTTTCCCGTCATGTGGGCTTTCGACAGGTATTTCTTCTTCTATGTCTGCTTCTACTTCAATGCACAGAGCAGACTGGGTATGCCTGAGACGATGTAACGAGGGTATACGTTGAACGGGCTGGGAACTAATCTTTTGGCGTTCCGCGCGATTGTCCGACTTGTCCTCAAATTGTGTTCGTTCTTGCTTCCTTTGTTTCGAAGTCGTGCGACTAAAAAATATGGTGTCATGTCTTCGCCGATAGTTCTTCGGTACTGCTGCCTGACATATCAGTTTGGAGAAGAACCCGGGTTCAGATGAGGAGCTGGAGCTTTCTCGTGATAAGGGGCTCCGTGAGTCTTCACGTGTGGTTATCGCTGGCGGCCCATCTGTCCATCCGCTCGCAGTGAAGTGTGGTATATAATCGCTGCTTTGCTTGCGTATCTTACGCCTCTGACTGACGTATTGCGCCAGCTTCTCTTCGGTAGAAGGTCCCGTATAAAGCCCAGGCCAAGATTCCGTCTCGGAAGGTGGGCGGGCTTGGTGACCGGCGGCTGGAGAATACCGGTGATGAGAATGTGACCGCAGGGCTGTTACGAATCTTCTCTCTTTGCGCTGCTGAAACAGTGGAATATGATTTGCGCTCGAAGGGGGTGAGAGGGTATAGCACGCTGCTAGCAACTGCAAAGCGATGAGTTGGAGAATCGTCTCGCAGGCGACGATGTTACTCTGAGAGACATCTGTCATCATTTTGTCGTCATGAAGTTGTTCGAGTAGTTGGTGTGCAGTTGGAAGTGTCTGTATCTGTCAGTTTGAAGAGCAGCCCGCTTGGCTGAGAGCTGCTAACGCGACGAGGCTGCCGCGCCCGAGGCGCCCAGAACTCATCACATTCTTGTGACTGCATCCAGTCTCCGATCTCTCTCGTGATTCTTGCTTCTGATTTCGCAGATGGGATGCTGTCGTTCGGTGTGTCTTGAGCGTAGTCGTCATTGAGCCGGGTGACGTATCCACCATCTTTACCAAACAGCCAGTGTAGGGACGTGTCTGTGATGTCTAGAGACTGTTCTGGAATGATGCCGACACTCAGTCTGTCTAGCTCTCGCTGCATCGGGATGGGTAAAGGTAGAGTATGCGTAGGGAGCAGGATGATAGATCAGGTATGAGATAATAGAATGTGGAGGAGACGTGACCGTAGAGCTAGTCCATTGAAAGCACGTCTGAAGAGGTAGCCATGTGCGGTCTAGAACAAAGGTGCCTCGAGCTTCCTTTTTGGTGGCAGGTACGCTGATGGGCGGCGTGGCAAGTGCACCTAAGTAGATCTTACGCGGTGACAGGACCTCACTCTTGCGGATACTGCAGCATACCGCTTTATCCTACTACGCTTAGAATTTATCGAGCCATCTTCTTTCGTCGGCATACGCTTTGAGATAGCCCTCCTCACTCGCAAGGGTGTTTCGCTACTTGCTTGAATGATGTAGCACGTGGTGGTCCTACCTCCTTCGGCCATCCATCGCTTTCGCATACATCTTACGTGCCGCCCATGACCAAGTCGCCATGTGCTTGCGAGGTACCGATTCCTGCATTGGCGATCCCAGTTGTCGCCTTTTCTGCCACTAGACGCGAGCCCTCTGAAGACTTCGAGATTGCCAAGCGCGACTTCTCTCCTCTCTTGGCTTTGGCCTCATTCAGCCTGGCAAGGAAGCTCGACGAAGCGGACGAGGCCTTTTCGTTGCTGGAATGCTGAGCGTCTGACATGTTGTTTACGCTCGTTGTAGCGCCCTGGTTGCCGTCTGGAGCAGGCGCGACCTCTGCTGCCTGTTGCGTATTACTAGCGTCATCGAAGAGATCCTCACGCGGTCGCAGACGTCCAACTTTGGCTACCAGCTTTGCGGACCCCAGAGCCAATAAGTCAACCGACGGTAGGGATCGCAGCGTTTCTGACTGAGTGGCAGAGTTTGCATTCGGCTTCACGAAGAACATGTCGGTTCCGACGGTCGAGGTCCAATGGCAACTCAGCAACTGGCCGTTGTACATGACCAGTGGATTTGGCGTGTGGAGGCCAACGATTTGGACTTCGCCCATGGTTGCCGTCTCTTGTCCATCGTTGCTGTCGGCGGCGAACTCGGCTGGTTGAGCTCGAGCGGCATTCAGTGCGCGCAATCGGCTCTTAAGCAGAGTCGGATGGCCTGGTCTACCCTGCGAGACCATGGGAATTTGCGCTGCAGGCACATTGGACAAGTCGAGCGGAATGTAGAAATCTTCTGTCTCATTATCGTCGTATTCGTACTCCCACTCATCCCCCTCAGGCGCGGCCATGATTAGCGGCGTTGTTGTGCGTTGGCGCGGGTTGAAGGATCGCAAAGCTAGCAGTGGTGGGGCCGGGTGAGAGAAGGGTGCAAATTGGTCGTCAACTAGAGGGGTTCGACTTGCACGGAAGCATCAGAGCTGGCAGATGTGGGTGAAATATATATGCGTATGCTGCCCGTTTCTCCATCGAAAAACCAAGCACGACTTCGTTTGAAGTATTCTCCCCGTAGCTCAGTTGGTTTAGAGCGTCTGACTGTAATATCTGCTGTTATCAGAAGGTCCCTTGTTCGACTCATGGTGGGGAGATCGTTCTTTTTTGGCGTTCCGTCGCGAGGTTGGCGGAGACCACTTCTTTTGCCTGTGTGATGATCATGAGCAGATAGGTGATTCTGCTATGTTCGGGAGTCGTGTTTTTGCGCGTTGTGGCAGGCTCAGAAAACAACAGACACAGTCCTCTACGCCACCCTTCGCCAGATGACTGAACCTTGCATTCACTACGAAGTGGCAGGGACATGCAACAAGCCACAGCTAAGACTAACTTCCCCATGGTGTGGGTGTGCGATTGCTGCAGGCCGTGCCTGGGAGCCAAGTTGCGAGCCGCATGGCTGCCGAGGTCCCCGCGGCGTCTGGAACCAGGGATGACGACGTGTGCCCAGCCGGCAGCTGTGCTACATGCATCAAACACCAAACGTACGCGCCACCCCAATGCCAACTACTGTCGCGCTGCCTGTTCCATTATCGCACTGAGTGTTTGCTCACATTAGCAATTCGACACCTTCTCAAGCCGGGTTCTTGCACGCAATCGGCTGGCCACGGCCGTCTACTCGCATCAGTAAGTGTCCTTCCGCCTATGTCCGGCCATGTTAGAGCATTCCAAGTCATCATGACCTTTCCGCTACCTCCGCGCCCTCCCCGCTTTTCCCTACACCATTAGCCCATTTCAAGCCTCTTTGGACTGTGCGATGGCCGCTCTACTGTCGATCAGGCCAGTCGCGCCCTGCACTTGCCGTGTCCGGCATCACATAGCTCTGTCGACTATCGGATCTTGGGCCACGCCTGCCGTTTTGTCAGCCATCCGGCAGTATCGGCTTCAGATCTTTCCTACCTCGAGCCAAATGTCTCCTACTTTGCCTGTTCGAGCCTGTGAACAGAAGCTAACCAGTCAGTGCCCATCGTTCCATACCTCCAGCATGGCGGAGGGCAGGTCCCACTGCAGGCGGTCCTTCCGTCATCGCTTCCGTCTTCATCCATACCTTCAATAGACGTACCTGAGTACACTCCGATAGTAACATACTCTCCCGATCCTCCGACCGAAGTCCCCCCAGACGCTGCGCAGGACGCTGCTCACTCCCACTTCCTACCTACCATCGATATTCCTACGCAGCATTCTTCCCAAACGAAACCATCTGAAGAGGCTACTACATCTTTCGCTGGTACCGACGACTCGTTGACCGAGGACGACGCTCAGATGAAGGGCAGGAAACCCGCCATCGCTGCTGCGGGTACCTTCTTTGGCTTGTTCTCGTTCTCGCAACTATACCAAAACGTTCTTTTCGAAAGCCTGACCCCCTCGAGCGAACGCGCAGACGAAGCGGCCTGGGTCGCGTCGTCTCAGTCATGGGTAGACCGGAAGGCCTGCAGTTGGTTCGGCATGTGTGGCCTGGCGCATCTGAACAAGGCGCAATGGACCACACAGACTGTGAAATCGCAGAGCCAGAGGACAACGGAAGATGGAAAGGAGGCCAAGGTCAACTTGACCGACTTCTGGAATGATGCGCGAAACATTCCAGGTGATTACAAACCGTTGGAGCAACTCGAGATACCGCAATACGTGATAGACCACGCGCCGCTCATCCACCTCTTCTCAGGAGAAGAGTACTGGCCAGGCGACATGGCAGAACACTTGATTCACACAACACCACATCTGAACTATACGCCTCTGCAAGCATCTAGCGACCACCCGAACATTAGTGATCTTGGTGACCTTAACAAGTGGGGACGGTTTGTGTACCTCCAGAGCGATGACAACGTCGAGGACCGCCCGTCCTGGCTGGGTGCGGATTACAACATACCCAACGCGCCGAATGATGGAAATGACGACGATGACGACAAAGAGTATCACAAAGTGCCTGGACATCTCACGGAGGACAAGAATGGCGAAAAGTCAAGCTGGTGGCATGTCGGTGCTGGCGATACTAGGGATCGAGGTGGCATCCGGCCAGATCCCACAGCTCCCGGTCTACCAGTCCCTTCGGAATTGCCCGAAGGCGAAGAGCTTGTTGATGACGATGATAAACACTGGCGATCAGAGCTGCGTTATGCTCGACGCAGCTTCACTGGCAAGAAAGTCGTCGGTGGTCGAAGTGATGCGCCCGTACCGCTGGTTGTTGTAGACAAGGGTGATGGTGTGGTGGACGCTTTCTGGTTCTTCTTTTATAGTTACAACCTTGGTAACGCTGTCTTCAACATTCGTTTCGGCAATCACGTTGGCGACTGGGAACATACTGTGGTCAGGTTCCAGCATGGCGAGCCCAAAGCGGTGTTCTTTAGTGAACACAGCTTTGGAGAAGCGTACACCTGGGACGCTGTAGAGAAGAGTGGACAGAGGGTAAGTTCAATGTCTCAACACCGTAAGCGACACTAACATATCTAGCCCATCGGCTTCTCTGCTACCGGTACCCACGCCATGTACGCTACGGAAGGTGTACATCCGTACGTCTTGCCTGGTGGCATTCTCCACGACGTCACAGATCGGGGCCCTCTCTGGGACCCTGTCATGAACATGTATTCATACAAGTACGACTACCGATCCGACCGCCTTGTCGCATCGAACCTCAACCCGCGCGCACCTACCTCGTGGTTCTACTTTGGAGGTCACTGGGGCGATAAGTTCTATCCACTTAGCGACCCTCGACAATACCGCTTCTTGGGCCAGTACCATTACGTCAATGGACCACTTGGTCCCCGCTTCAAGAATCTAGGGCGGCAAGAAATTTGCCAGGGTAACGGCGAGTGTGTGCTCAAGGGACGTCCAGGAGAGAAATCTAGGATCACAAAGAGGTGGGTGAACATTGGCGAGGGCGAAGAGATGAACGAAGAAGACGCAAAACGCGTGTTCGGCACAGAGTATGATTCGGCGTCTTGAAGATGCGATGACGAGGATATGACATTATTGATAGCGACCTTTTGTTGACACTCATTGTATAGCTGCACGGCGTTTGTGGCATCTGTACTATACCTGAATAGCGTCGTTCGATACCTACCTAACGCATACGTGCTTGCTCATCTTACAGAATTTTTCTCTCGTGTTGGGGAACTGGGTGACTCAATAGGCAAGTCGTCTCGCGACAGAATCTGCAGAGACGTGTTCCTTGTCATGCTTGGAGTACATTCACTTGTACTGCTGCGTTGGGTAAGTCTAGCGGGCGAAAGCGGGCGACAATCGCCGAATCGGGGCGATGATCGGAGAGGACAACATTCGGGGCATGACTGACGTGACGCGAAATGTTCGCAGCATTTTCGGGCGATGGAATGCGTATGGCGGTGCTTCATAATGGAGGGAGTCTGGCTCGGGCCTTGACGAAGGTTTTTCGGGATCATGTCATGTTCGTGATGAGAATAGCTTGCGACTGCACCTGGCCCGGTGCCGCACGCAGATCTGACAGTCTTCTAGCGTAAGGGGTGGAGGTTGCGAATCCATGAGCGAATATCGCATGCATGATTGCGTGACTGAGCGACGGCTAGAAAACGTCGCTGGCCCTTCTTCGGTTTCGCAGAGTCAGAGGGCAGGAAACATGGCGCGAATCAGTAATCGTTGGCTCATCACATCATCATCAGAGGGTGCAGCGTGTGTAGTTGGCATTTGTGGGACGCCGCGGGGGTGCTCTAGCTGCTAAAGCGGGCCTCGCTGGTTATCTCTTATCAGGGAAGTGCACCTCAGGGTCACTGAGCACGCATCTCTATTCTTGTAACCCTCGCCGCATGCTTGACGCAGGTCAGCCTCCCTTTCACATCGCTGTCGCCTTGCAAGGACGCTGCCTCTCCTATATCGCCTGTCTCCCGCGTGTTTCATTTATCTCTGGTAGACTCGTCACATCTTGTTTTACCGCACTTGCGCCTGATCACCCGCCGCCTGCAGTAGTAGCGTGTCCCTAGCGCACGACATACTGGGCATCATACACTCATCCCCTCCCACCGCTAGAAGTAGTGGTAAATGTCGCAACGAGGCATGAGGCCAACACGACGATAAGGAACACACCGCCCCCAACGCGACGCGTTGATACTATTCCATAACCTCACAATTTATCCTATCTGCCCGACGTCCACGTGCCTTGTCCGAGCACTTGACTCCTCCATCGCCACTACCGTACACGTCGCGGCACACTTCAGACTACTACACCATGGCTTTCATACAGCAGCACAGACCGCAGCCCGGAAGGCAGCTATCCTACCAAGCACCAGAACCCGCGACCGAACCCGCGACCACCTCATTACAAGCAACCAGATCTCTTGATCAATCGGAGGAATGGGTCCTCTTCTCGCCGACCGCACCTTCTGCTACCACCCGCACACATACCACCTCGACCGACCGAACTCCACGGACAGCTGGTCTGTCACGCTTCAGCGAGTTTGGCTCGCTCGAGACTGCTGCGCGGTCCGAACAAGATGATGGTGCTGGCTCATTTCTTGGGACGGAAGAGGAGCTGGACAGCCTAGATGATGGCCTACACGCGTTCCATGAGCCATCGGAATATGGTGCGCCAGTAGGCAGGCTGCAAGAGAGTGGTGATACTGTGCTACCGACCCATGACGGATTAGGCGAGTTCAAGCCGAACGCGACTATGCAGGAACACATGTGGCAGTTCGAGCGACAAAAGCGACGAGCACCCAGGCGGCGATCCAGTGTGCAGCGGCACCTCTCAGTCCTCGACGACCATGAGGACACGAATACGGAACACGAGAAGCGACAGCGCATTGAAAGGTGGAGGCTTGAGCAAAGTAAAGCATTGCTGGAAGAGATTGAAAAAGAGACAAGACGGAGGCGGCGAATGAGCATGGTCAGTACGGGAGCGAGTCGGGTTGACGCGCGAAAGGAGGCAACGGGCACAAAACCGCCTACTGCACAGTCTGTGTCGGACGTGCAGAGTGAATCTTCCGAGGAAGGCACGGAGAATCTATCATTGTGGCAACGGATAACGCGACGGGTGATCAGGGATCTGATCGGCCTGGACGAAGACACACTCTCAGTCATCTTCGGAGAGTCTTTACCCGATGAGGCTGCCACGCCTACGCCTGGAACGCCTGGCGAATTCTCAGCAGACAAAGCTCTACAAGACGCAGGTATCGACGCGTCCAGGTATTCAGATGATACCTGGCAGACGAAGCTGCTTGAGAGGGTAGCTCAGGAGTTGGGAACGTTAGTCAACCAGCTTTCTGAGCACCCAGGAGCGTTCTCCACGTACCAGCGAACACAATCAATACCAGATTACGCGGGCCTTACACCGGTATTATCAAACACGACAGTCGCATCTGAACCCCTATCTTCGAAAACCGCAAGCTCGCAACCTACCACATCTCCCGCCTCAGCTCAATTCGCTCCCACCTTTCCCGCCCAAACTTCACACACCTATAGCGAAGCATCATTATGGGGTATTGAAGAAGAACCTACCGAGACCGAAGCCACAACCTCATCCCACATCCCTCCTGCCCCCACCACAAACATCGCCGACGAGCTAGCGCGAGAGCGCGAGTACTGGGAACGCGATATTGACGTCAAAATGATCTTCAACTTTCTCATGAAACGCTTCTCCTCACGACGCCCTAGTGTACCCTCATCTTCGCAAACCATTCCCCCACCACAGCCCCTCCGCACCGCCAGCGCTCCTTCCACAACCACGAACGACAACCTCAGCTCCGCCCGCCGAGCAGCCATCATCCGCCAACATCACCCTTTGGTAAACCGGACGACGACCGATAGCAGACTCCCCACGTCGTCCGCGCCTCACTCGAGGGAGTCACGACGCTTTGCTACATACTACGCGCCCCCGACCGGTGGCAGCAAGACTAAACTCAGGAGTAGCTCTAGTTGCGCCAGTCAGAGTACCAAGAAGAGCAAGAGAAGCGGCGGGTCATCGAGAAACTACTGGGATCTTGGTGGTAGTGTGGGTAGCGGGAGTGTTGTTGGTGGCTGAGGTGAGATGGGAGATGAGATGAGATGAGACTAGACATGGACGGACGATTACGATTATTACCCTTTTAGCATTAGAATACCTTTATGAGCATGGCAGTCGCAAGAGCATAGATTATTGGAGTCGGGTTGGATGGCCCTTTTTATATGGCTAGTGTCGCTGCTGGATAGAGCGGCGAAGGAACGGTTTCTACTCTCTCACCTTGGCTATAAATCAGAATACCACTATTAGATCTTTTTCAACTCACTTGTATAAATACATTCTTACTCATTGTCATTGTGCTTGGGAGTAGACTCAAGCGAGTGGTCATCGAAAGCCTCATGTTGACGTAGGCTTCAAAGGCCTCTACTATCACAAAGCATGTCACTGCTGGAATGTACTGTAGCAGGCAACGCGTTTACTGTTGCCTCGATGGAGGTGGACAAGTCATCATGTAGCGCACAACCTCACATCATAGCAACACAAACACACGAATACGTTGGTATAGCACCATGCTACCCGCGCCAAAGTCAAAGACCCCAGCGCAGACTAGCTGGCACTTGATTGATTCTCCCTATATCCCATCCTCCCCAACCACTACCAACTTCGCGAACTAGCGCGCGAAACGACCTCACGTACGTGTTGACAACGTACTGCGGTCCAACAATTGTTGAAGCTCTGTATATCTACAGCCTGCCCTAGGCCGATCTAAATGAAAAGGAAATCCGCATAGGAAACTTTTGGAAAGTACAAACGGGCTGGTATCATGTGGGTATAGTTGTAATGCCCTGTGGACGCCGTTGAAACACTTGTTGAAAAGGCTCATTTACCCGCCTCCCAAAGATATGCAAATCTTTCTCACTCACTGACTGCGCGACGGACGCATTTGTCGTCGCGTTTATTAACTTTGAAAACGGTTGGGCTGAAGTTGATTCAAGCCCACCTTTATGTCTTAATCAAGGCGTTAGAATTAGAACTTGAGCTCCTTGGGCTTCTCCCATGTGAAGTCCTGGTTGGTGAAGTGACCGTTCTTGGCGGTCTGGAAGTAGATGGGGTTGATGAGGTTGAGCTCCTTGACGATGACACCGGGGCGGAGGTCGAAGTTGTTCTTGACAATCTCGACGAGCTCGTCAGAGGAGCGCTCCGAGGTGCCGTATGTCTCGACAAAGAGGGAGAGGGGCTCGGCGACACCGATGGCGTAGGACAGCTGCACGAGTGCGCGGCGAGCGAGCTTAGCCTGGACGAGGGACTTGGCGATCCAGCGCGCAAGGTAGGCGGCGGAACGGTCGACCTTGGAGTAGTCCTTTCCGGAGAAAGCACCACCTCCGTGAGCACCCCAGCCACCGTAGGTGTCGACGATGATCTTACGTCCGGTGAGACCGGCGTCACCCTGGGGACCACCGATGATGAAGAGACCGGAGGGTTGGATCTGGCTATGTTAGTATGCTGGACGGACGTATGGAGGTTTGTAGACGTACGTGGTAGACGGTCTTGTCATCGAGCATCTTCTCGGGGATGACCTTCTTGATGATCTTCTCCTTGATCTCCTCACGGAGCTTCTCGGTGGTGATGTCCTCGCTGTGCTGGGCAGACACGACGACGGTGTCAACGCGGAGAGGAACGACGGCACCGCCATCGTGGGCGTACTCAACGGTGACCTGGGTCTTGGTGTCGGGTCGCAGCCATGGCAGAGAGCCGTCCTTGCGGGCAGCGGTCATAGCCGAGTTCAGCTTGTGGGAGAGGAGGACGGTAAGAGGGAGGAGCTCGGGGGTCTCGTCGGTGGCATATCCGAACATGATACCCTGGTCTCCAGCACCGAGCTTCTCAAGAGCCTCCTCGTAGTGGAGACCCTGAGCAATGTCGGGCGACTGCTGCTCGATAGCAACGAGGACGTTGCATGTCTTGTAGTCGAAGCCCTTGTCGGAGCTGTCGTAACCAATGTCCTTGATGGCACCGCGGATGATCTTCTGGTAGTCGAGGTGGGCCTTGGTGGTGATTTCACCGAAGACCATGATCATACCGGTCTTAGCAGCGGTCTCGCAAGCGACCTTGGAGAGGGGGTCCTCCTTGAGGCAGGCATCGAGGATGGCGTCCGAGACTTGGTCGCTGGCACACAGTCAGATATGTCCCGAAGAAGTTGTAGAAAGTCCCGGTTTCAGCAGGTGGGGAATGCCGTCTATCGCGCCGAACGTTACGTGTCTTATCACGCACCGAACAACGGCTCTGGAAGCAATTGAAGGAATAGAAGAAGTGTACGTACCAGATCTTGTCAGGGTGACCCTCGCCGACTACAAAAGTGAAGATACGAAGTCAGTATATGCATCATATGCGTTTCGTATAGCCGCAACTTACCACTTTCACTCGTGAAGAGGAAATGGCCGCTGCCCTAAAGGCTGTTAGATGGAGGGGCGCATTAGGCGGGTTGCAAAAGTACATACTTTGTTGTTTCCGTTGGGGACAGTCATTCTTGTAAAAGGAAGTGTAGGTAAATCGTTGTGTGATAGTTTGGAAGGGCTTGCGACCTTGTGAGCTGGTATAAAGGAGGTTGGGGTAATGAAGTAGTGAAGAGATGGAGGGGTCGGAAGAAGTGCGAATAAATGGGTCTCAGACTCTCAAGACAGAAGTGCCGGCGGCCGAAACAATTGAAAAAACGGGACCATGTGCCAAGGCCGAATCCAGGGCTCGCACGCAATGTTCCTGTTAAGGTTCAAACGTCCGTTATCCCTCCAATGAGACACGCTCCCCACATGCTGCTCACCGCCTCCAAGACGCTAGGGCCCATGGCAGAAAAGGTTCCCGCCCGCAAGCACCGACGCTGTTTGTGTTAAGCCGAAGTGACGCGCCAGATCAACTGAGAGCTCAACCGCGACGATGAGTAAATATGGCACCCTGGTTATGGTATGCAGATTGCTCTTTGTGAAATGATTCTAGACTAACAAGAAAAGGGCCCTGCGGGTGAGATATATCTCCTGTTCGAACTGCATAAGAGACATCGCTGACTTCGTCAACCCGTATCTTCAGGCGCAGGAAAGTCAACGTTCTGCACAGTAAGAGATACCCGTGTACGAACTGACTTGAAACATCACTAACTTCGTACACCTATCTCTAGGCGCTCATCCAACACCTCCAGAACAGCAAGCGCCCCTGCTTCTACGTAAACCTCGACCCCGCCGCCGAAGAATTCGCATTCGAGCCCGACCTCGACATCAAAGACCTCATCAGCCTCGAAGATGTAATGGAAGAAATGAGCCTCGGCCCCAACGGCGGGCTAATCTACTGCTTCGAGTTCCTCATGGAGAACCTCGACTGGCTGACGGACCCCCTCGAAGAAGTCACCGAAGACTACCTCATCGTCTTCGACATGCCAGGGCAAATCGAACTCTACACACACGTACCCATACTACCGGGCTTGGTCAAGCACCTCATGACGGGCTCCCTCAACATCCGCATGTGCGCCGCGTACCTCCTCGAAGCGACGTTTGTTATCGATCGGCCGAAATTCTTCTCGGGGACACTGTCTGCGATGAGCGCTATGATGATGCTGGAGATGCCGCATATCAATATACTGAGCAAGATGGATTTGGTCAAAGGGCAGATTGCGAAGCGCGACCTTAAGCGCTTCGTTGATGTCGATGCGGATCTCATCGAGGACGATCCTGCGCGCAAGAAGCACACGCCAGAGGAGGAAAGGCAATACAAAGATCCGGCGTCGACTGAGAGTCTCATGAGCGGGTCGTCGTTTCATAAGCTTAACAAGGCTGTAGCAGAGCTCATCGATGGCTTCAGCATGGTTTCTTTCCTCAAACTAGACGTTCAGGATGAGGATAGTCTCGGTGCGGTGCTGAGTTACATTGACGACGCCATTCAGTTCCACGAGTCGCAAGAGCCCAAGGAACCGAAGGATATGGAGGTCGAGTGATTTTCACATCCCAAAGGGTTTGCATTCAAGGTGTTTTGGCTACGGTAGGCATGTCTGGCATTTGCGGGCGTTTACGAATTACGATGGTTGGAGCATACATGGGCGGTGGGGGTGACGGACAACACGAGCAGAGATACGATACCCAATACAAAGAACAATCATGAGTATTCACCTAGTGCACTACATTGATGAGAATTATACGAGATACACTATTGCATGTACGGAAGTACGTGTGTTCGGGGGAAACGGCTTATTTGTGTAGTATTACCCGAAACACGGCGTATTATGTACCCCTTGCATCAACGTACAGTATGGTGCAGGTGGTAAGCCAGCACAAGGCCTCGGTATCTGCCTCCTGTATACGTATATGTCCGATTCATAACCTGGCGTAATCCAACGAACGACTCCCAAGAGATTCGTGTAGTCGCCCAACGGCTCGGGATACGTTCGGAGCCGCACGGTGCTCGAATGAAGCGACGAGAAGACGGTACCCGTTTTCCAACTCTGCGCTTCACGAAGATATGTCGTTGTGCATTAGCGCCGCCGTTTCCGATCCCTTCTTGCATGCTGTCAGCCTTCTTTGTGCCAACTCATGTGTAGGATCCGTGGTATCCGCGACTCAAGGCATCGGTGCAGTGAGCTTGCATCACGCAATCTCACCTGCGCCGGCTCCTATCACCACTAGCCTGCTGCGCAGCCTGCTGAGCGGCCTCGTGCCCCAGCTCACCACGCAATGCCTTGAGCTTAGCCTCTACCTCCTCCTTCTTCTTAGCCTCCTTATCCAACTGCCTCTCCACATCCTCCATCTTCTGCTTGAAGAAGTCCTGCAGCGCCTGCTCTTGTTCCTGGCTGAAAGGAACCTCATCGGCTCCCTTCTCCGGTAGCTGTGCGCTGCGCTCGCCGTTGGGCAGACCGCGTCTGAGCCTGCCGTTCGCACCGAGCGAGGCTTTCTTAGAGCCGCCCTTGCCGGCGGGTATGAGGTAATTCCACTGGTCTTCCGATGTGAGGGCGTCGAAGAGGGCTTCGGTGGGTTCGTTAAACTGCACCACTTCGAGGAACTCGGAGCGCACGCAGCCTGTTCGCTCCTGCTCTGCTTGCATCTTCTCGTCGCCGTACTTTTCCAGTTGCAGGAAGTGTTGTCGGTATTGCGCCTTCTCGCCTGAGATGGGCTGGAAGTGCAGTCTTATGTCGATGTTGAAACCTCCCCATCCTGTCTCGGTCACTTCGAATGGCGGCTTTTCTACCATGCGCAAAGGGTTCTCGTATGTGTTGAATATCTTGAACGATACTTTGTTCAGCCAGGCTCGGATGTCGGGGTCGCCGTCGGGTACGCGCACGTATACGGTCCAGCGCTTCGTGTGGTCGTCGGGTACGCCTTTAGGGCGGTCGGGGTGGCCTACTGGGGGCAGCTGCCAGGCTTCGGAGCCGATTACTGCATGGGATGAGTAAAAGACTGGGTATGCTGGTTGTGCTGCGTCCTACTGAGGTTGCGACTGATGCGCTTGTTCTGCCCATCATCAGTATGCGCCTACAGCTGTATCGAAGCGGCCGACTTGCCTTGACGCGCTTATTTGAGGCGGGCGCAGGCATCTTGTGAGTCGCGCGGGATGAGATTCAGCAAAAACGGTCTTGTGTGTTTTGTGAAGTGGTTTGCGCAAATGATAAAGTCGTGTATTCTGTCAAAGGTCGAGCTACGACTGGCACCGATATGCAGGCACGCAGGCTAACAGCTAATCCTTGTCAGCCCGCCCCGCCTACTTGTCCTGGCCCTTTCCACCTCCCTTCTCGTCTCTCGTCCTCTGGTTGTACAATTTCTCTTGCTTTCCAGCGTTCGGCTTTCCTTCGATCCTGTCTAGCGAGTCCTCGATCAGCCCAATATGACCGCGTAGCGTTCCTTCTATCTCGTCCAAGCGCGCCTCCTGCTCCTCCTCCATGTGGTCCAGCTTCTTCGTCACCCGAGATCCTGTAGAATACAACGGTTAGAACATCAACATTAAGCGCTGCATATTGGAAGTGGATTTGAAGGGAATATGCAGTACCAAGATATGTCGCGAATCCGGCTACAACGGTGAGGTTGGTGCCTACGAGGACAAGGTCGTTCTTGAAGAGGTTTCTGAAGGCTTGCATGATAGCTTAGTGTATGAATATTGGTTTCGTCTGGAAAGATGCGAAGTACAAGCCAGCAGTTACAATGCCATATTGCATTTGGCTCTGGAGGAGGGTTCCCGTACGCTAATATGGAGCGTCATGACGACATGGACTTTCTTTCTACTGGTCAGAACTGCGAGTGCGACGTGCCTTACAACGCCATAGTGCTAATAACAGGTTCATCCTGTCTAGTCCATATGTATGTCTTGTTTGAATATGTCGTGACATGGAGCAACGACGCGACCTCTATGCAAGACGCGGAGGTGAACAGCATCTCCGCATATCCCTGTTCGATCTTACGCGACAGACGCGAAGTGGAGTGACATCAGCACTCGTCCCTTTCCATCAGCCATTGCTCTAGCAGACAACATTTTGACCATCTGTCTGATCAACCACCACACAACACAACAATGGCCTCAACAACAGCACAAGCTGCAAAGAAGAAACTCGTGGTATGCGGCGGCAATGGCTTCTTGGGTATGCAATTGAGGAATTCCCCCGAGCTAGCTCGAGCAATAGCTTTACACCAGCACGACAGCTAGCTAACGTAGCAAACAGGTAGCCGGATATGTAGAGCAGCAGCACATAGAGGCTGGAGCGTAACCTCAATCTCGTACGCCCTTCCAATTCCACTCCAAATCAACTCAATCCTCTACTAACACCCTCCCAGACGCTCCGGCACACCCCACTGGTCCTCCGTCTCCTCGTCGCAAACACCACCCGACTGGTCCGAGAAGGTCTCATGGCAGAAAGGCGACATCCTCGACCCAGAATCCTACACAAAACATCTCGAAGGCGCAGATGCCGTAATACACAGCATGGGCATACTGCTAGAAGCGGACTACAAAGGCGTAATTAGCGGACGGGAGAGCCCAATCAAAGGACTACAACGCGCCTTCAGCAGCACCAAGGCCGGAACACAGAATCCGCTCACACGGAAGGAGGGGGAGAAGTTGAGGCCGCAGGAGAGCGATGGGCAGCTTACGTATGAGATCATGAATCGGGATACTGGTATGTTGGCGCTGGCATTGCTGTTGCTTTCTCAATTGGCGCAAACGACTGACTATATTGTGTAAACAGCCGTTTCCCTAGCCCAAGAAGCCTCAACCCGCAAAGTCCCAACCTACCTCTACATCTCCGCTGCAGCCGGAACACCCATCCTCCCCGCACGCTACATCACAACGAAACGCGAAGCCGAGTCCCTCATCGCATCTACCTTCCCTACCATGCGATCGATCTTCATTCGCGCGCCCTTCATGTACGATAGCAGCCGCACGTTCACACTGCCTATCGCGGCAGCGGGCGGTGTGGCTGCGATGATAAACAGCGCGGTTGGAGGAAGGCTGACATGGCTCATGGGCGCAGGTGGCATTAAGCCACTGAAAGCAGATCTAGTGGGTGAGGCGGTTGTAGAGGCATTGGAAGATGAGGATGTTAGGGGCCCAGTTGAAGTGCCTGAGATTGAGAAGTTGGGTACGAGGGCGTGGAGGAAGAATATGCTATAAAGCAAATAAAGATCTAGCTATGTGGTGGAATGATGTTCTGTTCACGCTACTTCAACAACTTCGATCGCATCTATCTAGCATACTGGGGTAGACTCCGAACATTTGTGCTCGACTAGGTCTGCTACGAAGCAGCTTCCCCTCCTTGAGCCGTACCCAGAACCCTGAAGAGCACACACGGTAGCATGTACCCTTAGGGTCGCTGTGAATCAGATACGACTCAGAAGAGCCGAACTTCTGCGTAGTGGAGTTTGAAGCAGCGCTGTAAGGTGGCTGTTCAGGCCCTAGCACGACCCTTCTGCACTAGCCTAAGAGGCTTCTTCTCTTTATGCTTCTCCTTTATGCCGCATGGAAACTGGGACTCGCGACTGGATATAGTATCCGTACCCACATGCATTCAAACACTCTGCGATTGCGACAAGACTGCAAGGCCAGATAATACCCAGGCTCACTTCTTCTTATGCCCACCCCCATTCACCAACTTCTTCTTCATATGCTTCGGCATCTTCTCCTTCCTCTTCTCACGCTTCTCCTCCTTGATCGCCTTCTTATGCGCCACCTTCTCGTCATGATCGACATGCTTCTTTCCACGGCTGGGGCCCTTGTCGAAGATACTTTGATCAACCTCAGATCCAGAGCTACCATCGTCAGACTCAGCATCGGAGGCATCAGAGCCGTTGTTGACGACGTTGTCGGCAAGGAGGGCTTGGTAGGGAAGGTCGGAGGCACCACCGGCGTTGACGAGTTCGGCGTCGCGTTCGATGTCATAGACTTGTTCGAGGGTTTGGGGAATGTATTGATTGCGGAAGACGTCGTCGTCTTCCTCCTCTTTCTTCCGTTCCTCCTCGGTCAAGGGTTCTTTGCTTAGGAGGCTGCGGATGCTCTCTTCCATTCGCGTCTGCTCCTTGACAGTCTTGGCACCTGCTGCACTTGTAATGTAGGCGTAAGCCTTGCGCTCACTCAGCGTCTCGACGTTGCGGGAGCGGAAGAAGTCAGATACGTTCTTGACATCCATGCGCAGGAACTCGAGAGAGCGAGGATGGTCGTGTTCGACGGCTTGCGAGACATCGATGATCCATTGCTTACCCTCGTGGTACAGGACGTTGTACTCGCTCAAATCTGCGTGGACAAGACGACATGTCTGGTACATTATGCGCATGTATGCCAGCATCTCGAGATATAGACTTGTCCACTTCGCATCTTCCTCCTCTGCTGTGAGACCCTCGAAGCGCACATCCTTCAGACGAGGCGCTGCCTTGCCTTTGCGGTCGCCCACGAAGCCCATGACAAGGACGTGATTCCGCAGCGCATGAGCCATTGGTGATGGGATGCCTGCGTCGTGTATCCTGGCCAGATTCCTACGCTCCTTGTCTGCCCACATTCGTACCATGGCGCGGTTGTTGCTCTTGTTGTATCCCTGCCTGAAGCGGAACTCGCCCTCGACATACTTTGCGCGGTCCTTGAAAACGAGAATAGACGTCTTGTACACCTTGACGGCACGGTGGATGGGGTCCGCGTCCTCCTCTGGCGCTTCGGTCATGGCATGGTATACGTTGGCTTCTTTGCCCGTGGAGATGACACCGTGAATCTCTGAGATTACGCCGCGGTTTATGAGTTGCAGCAGGATCATCTGCGTCCTCCGATCCAAAACTTGTTCGGTTGTCGCGCGGTCTGCCTTGTCCTTGTCCCTTGCGTTACCCCCGGACGCACCCGTCATGCGCCCGGTGAGGCGAATCTTGCCCGCATGCTTCGCGAGGGAGGCGACTTGGTCGTCGATGGAGGCGTTTGTGTTGGCGGACGGCTTCTGTGGATTCGACTTGGGCTTGTGATCGTCTGCGATGTTCGTGTCGTTTAGCTTTCGCTGGCGGTTGTAGGCCTTGGTGAAGTCGTGGTGGTCGCCCGATATTAATTCTGGCACTATCTCGTCCTCGTCCTCGAAAAGGTCGTCAATTTCGTTGTCATCGTCGTTAGTGGGCGTTTCGTTTGTGACGGGCTTTTCGACCTGGTCAACTTCTTCATGTTGTTGCTGTGGCAGCGCTACTCCTCCGTCGGTGGTGGCCATAGTTGGTTGTGTGTGGAATGTTTACAGGATCTGAAGGATCGGCATGGGTATGTATATCTCGTCACACGTGAAATTCGAATAATTCTGCCACCGAGGGGCAACGGCGGGGCGAGCCCTGGAAGGCGGTGTAGCGACAGGTCACGTGCCGATAGTGAGCCCTGCCTACGGGCGCAAGTGAGCTTCGGCTTCGGTTGTGAATCTTGGTAGCCAGAAAAAATCAAGTGAAAAGCTTACTAGCTGTTTCCGGGTAGCGCCCCGTGTACACCTGCATCTCACATGTCTGGCACCGGGCGTCGGAGCGACTGCGCCGCCTACCAAACTGCACCTGTCAGACATGCCCCTTTGCACCCTCTCCGCGCGTCCGATGCGCCGACATGTTTGCAACCGGCCGTTGGAGAGACGTCATTGATAGACGGATGATCGCCAAGATTAGATAGGAGAGCGCGCATCGCTCCAGCTGTCAGGGCTGCCCAGGTGCGCATCGCAATGACGGGAAACGTCAATCCCTCCCACTTGCTGGGCGCAGCGGCACAGCCACATCCACACAGCCGGCCAACGCCCAAAGCATAAGAATTAGTGGCTGGGAAGAAGAAACATGAGCCAGATGATGCCAGGCACTTCTCCATTCTGATAGGCGCCTGCGGCGTCGCCGCCAGAACGGGCACCGCGGCTCGACTATCCTGACACGCCCTAGTCTCCACAGACGGCTGGTGAAACACTTCAGGAGAGCCATCACGACCATTCAGGTCTACGCAGCGCTTGAACTGGAGACATGTTGCATGGGCTTGAGAAGCCGCATGGACTTCGGCCGCTGGCCGCTGATGCGCGTCCTGGCGCGCAGGGGAGATTGCTTCGTATAGCATTTCGTGACTTTTAATAGTCGGTGCTCCTCTGACACGCAGCACTGGCCTGCACTCTTTGTCTAACCTTTCATACTTCACACTCTCTCAGTCGATTCTCTGGACGCAGGTCGACCTCAGTCACTACATTCTTTTCAACGCTCGCTTGCGAAGCACTACATTCCTTAACACCACTCTACGCATTGTTGACATTGTGTCTTGCGTGTGAAACGACTCCGTACAGCACATCTCGGACAGCTACTTCTTTTTGTCTTATCAACTTATCTCGAACAACTAGACTTTACCGAGATATCCACCATGCGTTTCTCCACATACTCTATCGCGAGCGTGCTGGCTGCTCTGGCCAGCGCTCAGACCTTCACCGATTGCAACCCCATGGAGAAGAAATGCCCTAACAACCCTGCCATGCCGCAGAATTGGGAAACCGACTTCACTGCCGGAAAGGATGCTATTAAGGGATGGAAGCAGACTGCCGGTTCCCTGAAGTATGGACCTGAGGGTGCTGAGTTCACTGTTGCCAAGAAGGGTGATGCTCCCACCATTGGATCCGAGGCCATGCTTCACTTTGGATACGTCGAGGTCGTCATGAAGGCAGCTCCCGGCGTTGGCATCATCTCCTCCATTGTCCTTCAGTCTGACAACTTGGATGAAGTCGACTGGGAATGGATCGGAGGTGTAGACAGCCGTGTACAGCAGAACTACTTCGGCAAGGTATGTGAACACAATTCGTACTAGTTTTTATAGGAGACTAATACCATCCAGGGCAACACTACCACATACGATCGCATGATCGAGGCTGATGCTCTCAACAACCAGAACGAGTTCCACAAGTACGCTCTCAACTGGACTTCTGAATCGCTCACCTGGATTGTTGACGACAAACCTACCCGCACATTGAACTTCGCCGATGCCAACGGCGGCAAGAACTACCCCCAGACCCCCTGCAATGTTCGTCTCGGAAACTGGCCTGGTGGTGACTCCAAGGACGAGGGAACTCGCCAGTGGGCAGGAGGTAACGTCACCTACGATGATGCGCCCTTTACCATGACCGTCAAGAGCATCAAGGTCATCAACTACTCGCCCGGCAAGGAGTATGAGTGGACCGACAAGACTGGCGACTTCAAGTCCATCAAGGTCATCGATGCCGGTAACACAGAGGGTGCTCCTGTGAACAGCGTAGCCATCGAGGACTCCGCTGCTGCAACCGGAGCTCCCATCGAGTCTGGCATCGACGCCCCAGCCGCCACAGGCGGTTCCGACAGCGGTTCCGACTCAAAGCCCTCCGGTGCATCCACCACTTGCACAGAGAGCGACGCAGCAAAGCCCACACCTCCCGCTGTCCCAGCCGGCGGCAACGGCGGATCCGGCTTCAACTACCCAACCGGCGGCGCCGCTGTCCCCCAAGAGTCTGGCAGCCCTGACTCTCCCACTGGCAGCGACAGCGAAGATGAGCCTTGCGAGTGCGGTACTGCTACCGTCACCGTCACCGGCGCTCCCCCAGCCATCACCAACGCACCACCCGCCACCTTCACGACTGAGTACCCTGCCGTGCCCATCTCCAGTCTGATCACTTCCGCGGCAGCTTCATCTCCTCCCTACCCCACCGAGTCCGGTCTGGAAATCGACACTAGGTCTGCACCTGGTGTTGTTGTGCCATCAATTGCGCCTACTGGTGCGCTGCCCCAGCCCTCTGGCAACGCTACCTTCTCTGCTCCACCATCGCAGTTCACCGGTGCGGCGAGCCATGTCAAGGCCGGTGGTCTTGTCGGTGCTGTTATGGGTGCTGTCTTGCTTGCTTTCTAGATCGCTTGACGGGATACTGATGACATGGGAAAATATATGCAAGGGGAAAATACGTTGGTTGTAAATATTATTTCTGTGGTAGAGCGTTCGATACGCACACTACATTTTTGACGACAAAGACATGTTTTGATCAAATTCCTTGGTCCGTTGAAGGTGAGTCTTTAGGGAGACTCGCTACTAAACTTTGCCATGCGTGAGATACTACCGATAGAACTTGTCCTTCCTAGCCGGCTTCCCATCCATAAGTCCAATCCTCCCTACATCATCATTAGGTTCCATGTCGGCAACGAACCCTGGAATCTCATGCAAAGCCTCGCATTCTTCAACATCAGCAGTTGTAGAATACCGTTGAAGCTTCGCTCGGTACGTCTGCTGCAACTCGGCCCCAAGCCTGAACATTGTATGCCCATCCAGAATCGCGCCCCATCGTCGCCGGAAGCCATAGACAAGGCAGAGACCTGAGCTGATCAACGCCCACAATCCAAATAAAGCAACAGGAACAGCGGCTGGCATAACGCCCGGTTCAATTACGGTGCCAGCGACAAAAGCCGTGAGGTCGGGGACGTGTGACTTGAGGCTTGTTCTGTTGATTCCGATGAAGTCTCGACCGTCATTGTACATGAGCTTGATGGCGTAGGTGGAGTAAGCTTGTAGAAGAACCTGCCGAAGTTGGTCGGCTTGCAGATATTCGAGTTGAGCAATGGCTCTCAGGTTGCCATCAGCAATCTCTGCAGCATTCACTATAGATGTGTCAAACGGTGACGGTAGGCCTATCGATTCAAACAGCCATCTCAGCCAACCATCGTCTTTGATGTTGAGTGTACACGCGAGTGTCTCTGCGCCAAAGCGTTTCGCACAATCATTCTTCATAGTAGGTACCGGAGTGTCGCTCCGTTGGAAGTTGGAGTAGGTAGATCGCACGCCGTCGATGTCTGCTGAGCCTACACTGCTGCTTGACGTACAGGATACACCGATAGCTTCGAGTTTCTTACCATAAACATCGACGTACTCACCAGTCAGCGACTCAATATTACGGACGATGGTGCTGTCCATAGAAACAAAAGACAGGGGATGTATCTGCCACAACAGAACCTCAAAAGTAGTCTTGTGTTCGATTCCGGGATACGGTTTTGAAGGATCCTCTTGCAGATCATGGTAGCAGTAAGACGTTGGTGGGTCTTCCCTCTCACTAGACCAACCGCAGGGAGGCTCGTCTTTTGAGCCTGTTGGTGGGGACAGGGATTGATACGCAGTCTCTATAACTCCACCGATATATAAAGCCCATCCCAGTAATCCGGGCTCGAATAGTCCAGCGAAATTCCATCCGGACATTCTCTTTACCTCCACGAGGGTATTGTTGTCATGGAGGCGGTATGACTTGTACTTGATTCGGTCATCATCGTCGATGCTGGAGGTAGCAGCTAGACCCGGGGCGCCGGTCGTTCTTAACGGGAAGGCTGATGTTGGAGATTTGTCGATGGGAGGATCCTCATCCGCACTTCGTGCGGTTCTTGTTTGTTCGAAATCACGAAAAACCCTGTTGCTTCGCCAGACGTCCGTTGAAAATCGACGGTCTTTTAAGAGAACGAAGTCAGACAATTTGTCTACGATGTTGCAGTCGTAATGCAGCAACAGACCCCAAGCTTTTCCCTCGATAGGCGTTTCACCTTGAGCGGTCAAAAATACTTCTTCGACGCTCTCAGTGTTCGGCAGTATCACAGGAACATTCTTCAAAAACTCCTTCTTCGATCGATTGAAGTTCTCAGGTGTATAAACAGCACCGTGTCCGAAAACACGTGCGCCGATGTAGGATCCTCTAGACGGCCTACGGCCCCCAGGGTCGGCGTTGAACGTCGATTGAACGAATCCGGTAACATCCGCTCCTTGCCCAGGCTTACCATGAAGGAAACCACTGGTAATCTCAAGACAAAGACCTGATAAGGGCCAAGCGACGAAGACAACCACGCTTGGAAGTGCTAGAACGAACCACAGCCGAGAAGGGATCTTGCTACGCTGGTTGCGCGCCCTGCGTCTTTGCACAACCCATTTGATTGCTTTCATCCAGCCCCCAGGGCCAGATCATGTGTTGTCAGCATGCAACATAAGACGCATGGCATCTTCAACTCTCCAGGTTCGTTCCATAAGCATGCCAGCCTCTGCGCCAGCCAGTCCGTAGAGACTTAAGCTCATTCCGATCACTCCCGCGACGAACCAACCGTAGAAGACCCATTTGGCACCCGGTGGTCCGAAGGCTGCTGTCGAGTCGGGGTGGAGTGAGGCGAGGTAGATGCGCCAGATGGTGATGAAATAAGATACTACGATTACCGGTCCAAGGATGCCGACTATCGTGCGGAAGTAAAAGCGGCGAAGAGGTTGACCGAATGAACCGATGCCCGCTTCTGGTGAGATATTAGAATCCGCACCATCCATATGCTCTGAGGTGAGACTGGCTGCGTGGTTTTGCAAATAGACTTCGGACGGGTGATCGACCGCACCCGCACCAGAACTCTGCGAGTAGTCGTTGACGCTCTCATTCTGGGGATATGATTTGACATTGCCATTGTGTTGATGTTGAGTACTTTCAAGGTTCTGTTGGTGATCGTATTCTGAGGCGAAGCCGTGCTCAGAGAGCAGGCTGACTGAGGAGACCTCCGTCATGAGCCCCTGCGGTCTGCAATTGTCAGTCACAAACCCAGGTCTCATCGCAGAGCGAAGCTTACCGGTACTCGGACTCATACTCCCCCATCTCCCAAGCAAGGGCTCCAGGCACACCGAGTAAGCTGTAACGTTGAGAACTCATGTCGGCCAGATGGCGAAGATGAGACGCAAACTTTCGCAGTAAAGTGGGAAGTGGCAGGGGGCTGGACAGCGAGCCATCTTGTATATGAGGTGCACTGATACCCGTTTCTTTGGCATCGCGGTTTCATCCTTGTGATGTTGCACAAGGCTGTGGTCGAGGTGTGGGGGCGAAAGAGCGAGATTGAACTCCAGCCCTTGCACCTTCTGTATTGGCAACCAGCTGTTCGGGGTCCACATGACAACACCGATCGCTTAATATTGGCAGGCACCATGGAGATTTTATATTAATATTGCGCTGTTATTCTTGTGATTACATGGGGATTGCTTCTTGTAATCCCGGTGAGAATTGGTGCAACTACCTGGCGAATCGCGTGTAAAGTATGTGTGCACAATACAGGACCATTCCACGCAGCACCAAATGCACCTTCCTAAGCACCTTCCCTGATGACGGAATGAATAGAGTGCGCCTTTGACTCAGACTGAGGCTGGTCATTGAGTTCCCGATAACAGAGCTGACGTTCCCGCCCCAATGCCACCCGTCATCGCCAATGACTCCCAGAAACAGTCGACCATCGCTCACACATACTTCAGACATCTCTAACCGTAACCCTGAGATTAGGACCAATCTCCCGCCTCACAACATAAAACCCACTGTCTTCCCTCCTTTCCGCGGTGTACTGATGCTGTTTACTTCTCTGCCACCACTTCTTTTTAGCAGCTCGCGAGCACTTCGCCTTGATACAACTAATCCACTTGGAGCATTTGCAGAGTGAAACTTTGTACCATGCACATTTTCCGCCACTTCCAGTCCCCTCCGCTCCTGCATGTGTAGCGTTATTCTTGTCACTAGCAACACCCTCGGCTGCGGGCACACCTCGCGGCTGTAGAGCTGGCGGCTGCCGCTTCGTTCGTCTGTCTCTCTGGCCCCACTTTGTCCGCCGTTGAACTCCTTCGAGCAAGGACCCAGGGACGAGGTATGATGATGGATCGGGAGGGTAGGGGTTGACGAGGCCGTAGGGTGTGCTGAAGGGTGTAGGTGTGATGGGTTGGAGGTAAGAGAACTTTGTTTCGGAGCGGAGTTCCGGCGTTGGTGCGACGGTGCAGTGGCTTCGTGTGCGCCTGAGGTCGGGTGAAGAGTTTGATGCTGGATCATGTTTTACAGGCGCTCTGTGGTATGGATTGGGATAGTCTGTGGGGCTGGGACGGTGGTGGAGGTTTGTGGGGGAAGATCCCGCTTCATGCTTGACTTTGCTCGCTCCTGTCGGAATGTAGTATCCCGTTTCCGGTTCCTCTTCTATCTTGACTTTGGAGGCTGGGTGTGACGCGTCGAAGTCACGGAAAGTCTCGACAGCGAACCTCTTGTAGCTCGAGCTAACCGACGGACCTGAAGTTTGGCTGCGAAGTGACAGTACATCCCTATGTACTAAGGAAATATCGCTCTCCTTCTTGACTACTGTAGATCGGTAGAACTGTTCAGCGAGGGGGGTTGGTACGCGGAGTGGCGATTTGGACCATGCTGTTGTGAAGGATGGGTAATGTGGTGGTGTTTCGAGATCGGCTTTGTCTTCGACCTTGATGTGAACTGTATGATGGCGGGAGGAAGGCCCTCCGGGTTTGACTGTTTTCGCTTCTTCTTTGTAGTCTCGACGTCGGGATACTGGCGAGGTTGGGTATACCGTGTTATCGGGACTCTCGGGCTCAACTTTCACTCGTGCGCGAGTCTCTTGCTTTCTTCCCACTACTGCTATAGTGCTTTCAGTTCCAAGCGCGCTGAACCGGCCAGGTATTTGTATGATTTCGGGAGTCCTTGGAGGCACAACATTCTTGCTTTGTGCACGAGCATCTCTTGCTGAAGAGCCTCGCCTGGATTCGGTGATCTTGGGGCCCATCGTATGCCAAAGGCTGGCTTGCTTGATCTGGTTTCAATAGTATAGTAGATGATTGCGACGCAAAACTCGTTCCCTGTCCTAGCAATCTTCGACGATGTTGCTGGATAATTGAATGCAGGTGGGCGTGCAAGACAGTGTTCAGACAATCGAAATGCTTGATGAGTGAGTAAAGATAGAGCCCGGTGATGTGCCATCGGATGCCGACGATGGGACAACGTGATCGGGGAGAGGCCTGGACGCGGAAGACGCTGTGGGATCTGCAGGGCAATTACAAATTTCGCTGGTCGTCTACTCAGTGTGGCATGTCATGTGTGGGTGTACCCAGGAAAAAGGGTCCTGGGTGGAGCCATGGGCCCAATATTCAATCGACCACCTGTTCTTCGCGGATAAAGACACGTAAGCTGTTTTGGTAATGTTTTGATGTAAGCATGCCTAAATGGAAATGTAATGAAGACGTCGGATCAGCGCAAAGAAGACGATTTTGGCGAACTTATGGCATTGTCTGTCGAAGGTAAGATCGAAAACCCTGCGTCAGCTGACCACCCATTGACACTGACACTGGCTTGAATGCGTCTCTTCTCGTTGCTCTCGATGCCTGATACGTCCCATACGTTGCGATGTAGAAACTGGAACATTACCCTTGGAATTGTCCACATGCAACATCACCTCCTCAGAAAGTGGAGCAAGGGTACCGTCCGATTTCATAGTCATTTTCGAACAATAAGGGGTCTTTCCATTTGGCGTCCACTCCTCGACCAACTCAACGGCGTAGGGGAAATCCGGCAGCGTAGTGGAATTATCCACATCAACCGTACCTGATGCAGTGTTGGTAGCGCTAGCAGCCGTAGCTCTGGTAGGGTAGATGTAACCCTCAATAGTGGTCTCTTTGAAGATGCACTGCCACAGACTATTCCCAGGTTGAAATAGAGTGTTCGAGGTCGCAGGATGCATCGGTAGCTCTTCAGCCAGAGATAGCTCATCCTCGCTGAGCAATACAATCTTGTCGTAGGTAGTGCGGAAGTGATAGGCAAAATCGTTTTCGTGCTCAGCATTATTAATTGCTAGAAGCTCCAAAGGTGGAATGTTCGGTATGCGTTCGCCATGGCAGACAGTATCGTTACTTCCCGATAACCCCACCGCTATCATGATCGTGCTGTCGTTGCCCGCCAAAGCTGGAAGTATGCTTAGCTGAAAGGTTGTTTCAGACGCGCATTGCCACGCATTTATCTGATCCTTGTTTGCCAGACATGCCATACTCTGTTGCTGCGGAAGTTCAACAGGCAACGCAAAGATTCCACGTCGGAGGTTGTTGGTAGTGTTGGTACTTGAAGAGCCATTGCTAGCAACGTGTGCTGTCGCATCTTCATCCCTGTAGATTTTGTGTTAAAGGCGTCCTTATGATTTGACTTCGTACATCTTACCTGGTTGAGGATCGATCTTTGACAGCCAGAAGACTCAGCCCAATCGTAAGGAGCATCAGAAATTGTAAACTCAGCAAAGCTAAAATACGTTGCCGCGTGGACATTCGCTGCCATATGCATCTTGGAAGGCTAGGCAGAGGTTTGTTGAAATTATGGACTTCCTCCCACGACGGCACGAAGACTTCTTTCTCTTCTTGATCTGGACTGAGTATAGGAGCCGAGAGAACATTACTCCTTTCGAAAGGGACCGCCTCGATCCCATCCTCGATCTTTCTGATGAGACATGTTCCGGAATGAATTCCAGACGTGTTCGTTGAGTCGGAGCCGCCGTAGTTGGCTGGAAAGGTGGTATATATGCTAGGGAGTGGCTGGATGCTGCTGATGGACCGGTAAGGCAGCCGCATGGGTGCAATCCAAAGTTATTTTTTAACAAATATTAATAAAGAATGTATTCCTGGTGTTGAACCTGGACCGGCCAGGCACGCAGGGCTGCAGGAAGCGAATGAGAGAGTAGAGAGTGAGTAAAAATAATGAGTGCCGCATACCAGAAATAGTCCCACATGAAGGGATATAAACATTTGCTCATGACCTGTTGAGTTCATGAGAAGTATGTGCCGTGCTTGCATATCGCTTTAGCTACGCCGTGCTCATACTACAGCTCGATATCCAATCGAACACCTACCACAACCAGGGTCTGCCTGTATCTCGGCTCGTGTTTGCTATCAGATCAAGGACAGATTGAGTAAGAGGCTGGAAGTGTAATCGTTAGCAGCCTAGAGTATTGGCTCTGCGCTGCCCATATGCGATGGATTGTAGGTAGACTATACGATAGCCGCCCACCATCATGCCGGTCCTCCGAACGGCCGTGGTGCCTGGGAAGCCAAAGCGCGGACCGGACCGAATGCGAACAGCTGTTGCGAAGAATGGGATCAGGAAACGCGGTTTGACTTGTGCGCTTGCGCAAGCCGAGGCCACACATATAATTCTCGGCGTAAAGTATTGTTGGCAAGCTGTGCTCGAGACTGAGAGGTTCAAATGCATAAGTCGCGAGTAGAGACCTCCGTGTTGAATCGAACATGGTTGTTGGAGCAAGCAGCGCGAAAGGTTGTACCGTGTGTCAACGCGCGTGTTTGGTGTGTGACGACTAGCCGCCGCCCAGACGTGCCGCAGGTCGCATCACCGGTCGAAGACAGAGCGATCGAGTAGAGCTGTCGGCCTGTATCTCTGCCGTCTCGTTCTTTTACCGCCGAGTGTAGAATTGCAGCACGTGTGAAAGCTCATGCTTGGTCGGCCGCCTAGGTGATGGGTCCAGGGTATTGAGACGCGTCGTGAAAATGTGGGTGGTTGGTTGGGTTAGCTCCACCAGCTCTTCCGAGGCGGGCAGGATCGACCCGAAGCGCGTCAGGAACCCGACCAATACCTTCACAACCATCCAAAGACGCCCCATCGACTGCTGCTTCCTCTTGGTGACGAACAAATCGCGCTTCGGATTGTGCAGTTGCCTTCCCGTTCTCAGAGTGCACCAATATCTACCCCGTTCTACTGTCTGTTCCCCGGGTGAACGCAGAGGCCACCAAGTTTCGCAAATATTGACATGTTTCGAAACAAGAAACAGTGCACCAGCGCCATCTCACCATTGTTTCGAAGACAGGCAATCGTCAGGATTTTATGCTGAATTGCGCATATTTCCTACTTCGATAGAGCTGACCAACATGGCTCCCCTGGCGTCATCCGCTCTGTCTCCAAACGTGCCAAGCTGAACGAGTAGGAGACTGAGCATCAAGATGCCGACATGCTTGCTGATGATCCCATGTTCTCTGCTAATATTAGACATCTGAGAGAGGTAGCGTGCCTGAAGTGGTTCAAGGCTGCGACAACTAAGCTGCAAAGGTGCTGAGCTCATCCACCCAGCCCGAATGTGTGCCACGATGACGGGAGGAAAAACTCAGCCCCAGATCTGAAGCGTATAATACTTGAGCATGAACCGTTGAGAAGTGCTTTTTCGTCCCTCTCCTCGTATTATACCCACTCCTACGCTCGGTCAATATGGAATTATTACAACCTTCTCCCCGCACAGCGCCCGCCTCTATGACATTGATGGCAAGACGACAAAAGATAAATTGGTTGCTGTTCGCATCGAGCGCTTTACTTTGTGCTCTATCCATCACCGTATTCGGATTGATCAGTTCTGTGGTGGCTTGGATACATGACCAGAAGCATCAGGTGCATGTTTATCATGTGAACTGGCCTGGAAATCCGACCCAAATCAATGTCGAACCCAAGAATGTGTGGACGGACCAAGGGCACGAGAGCAACGGCGCAGCAGTATATGGATTCTTCTTGGGCATTCTCGGCATGTGGACAGCATGGAGGATGAGGAAGACTGGACAGGTACGGTAATAATCTCCACGATCTCTTGAACAGGGTGCTAAAAGTGTGAATAGGGTCGAAAAAGTCTTAGCGCCCTTGCTATCCTGTCGTTGCTCGGAAGTGTATTCTGTTTGTCGGCTTTCATCTTCGTCTTCGTAGTGACGTACCAGACGACAGGCCAGCACATCAAGGAACCTATCGCCTCCAACACAGTCGGAATCAACTACCCGTACCTGAGATGGACGCCCGAGACGTGGTTCAAGGCCGTGCTAGACCTTCCTCTGGCTGACGGAGCGCAAGCCGCCGAGATCAAACTAAGGGTCGGATGCATGGTAGCCTGGCGGTGGATATTGCTTCCTCTCTTGCTTGTATATATCACGACCAGTTGCGTCGCAGCGATAACTTGGTCAAGGCGGCGGAGAGACGACGTGCTGGTGCGGACCAGTTCAGGGCATTCTGTGGAGGAGAAGGGGTCACGATGAATGGCATGGCGGTACACATGACATTTAGCGAGTTGGGTGCGAACCTCGGCGCGTGACAAAAAATGTCCCCACCAAGCTCCGACTCTCTTCAACCCGCAATACGAACACATACAAACACACGCACCTCTCCTCCCTCTCTCCCTCACCCTCCCCGCCGAGAGCCTTCGCTATGGGCTGGCTCATCTACCTCGCCGCCATGCCGCCCGCGCTCGTCATCGCCATGCGCCTGCTCTCGCTCGTGCTGCCCGCGAAGCCCGCCCAGCTGGTGTCGTACTACGCCTTCGCAATAAGCTCCATGCTCCTCATGCTCTGCTGCGCGCTGTACGGCACCCTTGTGGCTATACCTCTGCGCCTCGTTGGCTATGGTGGACTGATCCAGTGGACGGTTGCGCGGGCGTTCAAATGGGTCATGTGGTTGTGCACCGGCGTAACATTCAGAGTGACGGGGAGCATGAAGAAAGAGGGCGGTCTCAGTGGAGAAGACGCCCTCAGGGACCGTCCCGCCATTTTTGTGGGCAACCACCAAACGTGGGTTCACCAGGTCCTTTGGCTAGGCCAACTCTTGACTGCGGCGCTGACACTTCTTGCAGCGAACTCGACGTCCTCATGCTTGGCTGCATGTTCCCCAAGTACACGTCTGTCACGGCCAAGAAGTCGCTGAAATACGTCCCCCTACTCGGCTGGTTCATGGCCCTCTCCAAGACCGTCTTCATAGACCGCGCGAACCGCACCTCCTCCCGCGCCGCATTCGATACTGCCGCACATACCATGAAGACCACACGCCAGAACGTTTTCATCTTCCCCGAAGGCACGCGCTCCTACGCCTCGAAGCCTGAACTCCTACCCTTCAAGAAAGGCGCCTTCCATCTCGCCGTACAAGCGCAAGTCCCAATTGTGCCCGTCGTCGTTGGCAACTACTACCACGTCCTAGACGTAAAGGGCAAGAGGTTTACGCCAGGCGTGGTGGATGTAACAGTCCTGCCGCCAATACAAACAAAAGGAAAGGGACCAGAGCACGTCGATGAGCTGCTCAAGAAGACAAGAGATGCTATGATGGATGAGCTGATCCGGCTGAGCCACGTCTCAGGCACGGGTAATGGCGAGCCTCTTCCGCGTACTAGTGGGACCGACGGACAGGAGCGCAGTGAGCTGAGGAAACGGAATTAGGACTTCTGGCACATACGGCGTTAGGTGGCGCTCGGTATACATTGATATCCCCAATATGGCAGGTTCGATACTGTCTGGCTGGTTGGCATGTACATAATCGTAGTTCTAGTGCAAAGATCATTTACTCAAGATTTGTTCAGCCCAATGCAGCACTGCTGTCAAATATGTCATGGCTTTTTCGAGATTAGCAAATGGGCTTGGAATATGGTGTAGAACGACCCAGAATACGAGCTTCCGCATAGTCTAAGAGGGTTGGAGCTCGGCAAACCTTCCCCGACTACGATAGTGCTCGGTGCTCGTTACCCCACAACTACCCCTCTCGTTACCCAATGAGGCAATCCCGTGCTGGTTAGACGCGTGAATGCTGAACAGCGTGTACCTAGGTCGCATATATAGCCATGTTGACGACCATGAGAGAGATGTTATCTCATTATTGACCATTCGAACGAATTCAAGAGCGTGCTTGGAGCAAGATGGCAGCAAGACAACCAGGGTTAGTCAACGAGACGAAATCTGGAAATGCATTCAGTGTCAATGGGAAAAGTGCCATAGTCACTGGTGCTGGGTCAGGTATAAACTTCTCCTTTGCAGCCTTACTTCTCAGCCATGGCTGCACCGTCCTTATAGCCGACCTTTCGCTTCGCCCGGAAGCAGAGCAACTGGTCAAAGAATACAGTACACAAGAGCAAGGCAGACCACGAGCCGTCTTTCTCAAGACCGATGTCACGCATTGGCCGCAGCTGGAGCGCATGTTCGAAGTAGGAATACAGGAATTCGGAAAAGTCGACATTGTATGTCCAGGAGCAGGCGTCTACGATCCCCACTGGAGTAACTTCTGGCATCCTCCAGGCGTCGATGGCGGCGCGAGCAGAGACAAGGCGGACGGGGGACGATACGCAACTCTCGATATCAACATAACACATCCCATCCGCACGACCCAGCTCGCTATATCGCATTTCCTCAATCCACCACCTGGTGTAGATAGAGTGAGTGCGCAGAATCCTAAGAGAGTTCACATCATCTCTAGTATTGCAGGCCAAAACCCCAACCTCCACGCGCCGATATATACGGCGGCCAAGCACGGGATGAATGGTTTCGTCCGGTCGCTGGGTAGGCTCGAAGCGGAGATGAACATTCGCGTCAATGCCGTCGCTCCCGGCGTCATCAAAACACCACTGTGGACCGAGCATCCGGAGAAATTGGCGTTCGTTGATCAAACCAAGGATGCGTGGGCGACACCCGAAGAAGTGGCAGTCGCCATGTTGAGATGCTTGGAAGAAACCGATCTGGGTGGAGGCACGATCCTTGAGGTGGGCGCGAAACAGACCAGGCTAGTTGAGGCATACGTGAGTATTAATGGAAAACTTCCACCCGAGTGTGTGACTGTGTGCTGATGATTGATGATGCAGAACGATCCGGGCCCGAGTGGAGCGGGCCATACTGTCAGCAATCTTGAAGAACAATACAAGGAGGTGTACGGATGGCTGAACCAAGACGGATGGGGCAAGACGACTGGCAAAGCAAAGTTGTGATATCCAGCTATCAACATGGAGAAGCCTGAAGTCGGCCTTTTGGCCGAAGCTGGCCTGGATATGTCCGCGGGATTTCACGATGATAAGCTAAGAATAACATGGCGATAGTGTATAGCCGTGGGTTGTTGGTAGAACAAGCTTCCTCAATCGTATGACAGTGCATTACTCTGCTCCGAGTACCGCCACGTGGGATCTGCTCAGGCATCGCGTCCAGCCACGTCCATCCCGAAGCGCGTCCTGATGGATGGGCCGGACGACAGTGCTCCGAGAGCGGCAAAATTTCTGATCGCTAGCGGTTACTCGAAAGGACCCTCACCGCTGACTGAGCTTGACTTCTGCCGCCATTGCCACCGGTGACGCTATTTTTCCATGGAGGGGCCGGAAGGTGAGGGGCGCTACGTATGAAAGGCCCCACCCATGCAGCTGGCCCAACAACACTTTTACATCACATCAGTCGATAACTTTCCTCACCTCTGCTACATATCAAGTGCTCTCACAAACACTTGCAACAAACCTTCAATCCCAATTCCATACACATATACCCCTCACAATGCCTAGCTCCCTCGAACAGCTCAAGGCCTCCGGCACCGTGAGTATTCACATGCGCAACACCAGGCCTGCGGAAGAATTATAGCTGACCGACTTTCCCTACAGACCGTTGTCGCCGACTCCGGTGACTTCGCTACCATCAAGAAGTACCAGCCCCAGGATGCGACCACCAACCCCTCGCTCATCCTCGCCGCGTCTAAGAAGCCCGAGTACGAGAAGCTGATCGACGCGGCCGTCGCATACGGCAAGAAGAACGGCACCGACCTTGAGAACCAGGTCGACACCACCCTTGACAACCTGCTGGTACAGTTTGGCAAGGAGATCCTCCAGATTGTCCCCGGCAAGGTCTCGACAGAAGTCGATGCGCGCTTCTCCTTCTCCACCGAGGAGTCAGTAGCCAAGGCCCTGCACATCATCGACCTCTACAAGGAGATCGGTATCGACAAGGAGCGCGTTCTCATCAAGCTCGCGTCCACATGGGAGGGAATCAAGGCTGCTGAGATCCTGCAATCCAAGCACGGAATCAACTGCAACCTGACCCTCATGTTCTCCCAGGTCCAGGCCATCGCGGCTGCCGAGGCCGGTGCTTTCCTCATCTCTCCCTTCGTCGGCCGTATTCTTGACTGGTACAAGGCCTCGACCAAGAAGGAGTACTCCAAGGAGGAGGACCCCGGTGTCAAGAGCGTCCAGCAGATCTTCAACTACTACAAGAAGCACGGCTACAAGACCATCGTCATGGGCGCATCTTTCCGCAGCGTCGGTGAGGTCACCGAGCTCGCTGGTTGCGACTACCTGACCATTGCTGTAAGTACTACCCGCAGGCTCTATCCCTGTACATGTGACTAACGAATACAGCCCAACCTGCTCGAGGAGCTGTACAACTCACAAGACGACGTCCCCAAGAAGCTCATCGCCGAGGATGCCAGCAAGCTCGACATCGAGAAGAAGACCTACATCAACAACGAGGCCGAGTTCCGCTTCTACTTCAACGAGGACCAGATGGCCGTCGAGAAGCTCCGCGAGGGTATCTCGAAATTCGCCGCTGACGCCGTTACCCTGAAGGACATCCTCCGCAAGAAGATCCAGGCGGCATAGAGTGTGTAATCCGATAACGGAGACACACCAAGCATCTGAACACTCTTACGGCTTTCTTCGGTTTTGATATGAGACATGATGGGCTGGCTTCCAATAAATAGATAGTAAAATTGACATCAGATGTAAAACACCATCTTTCCGTCGTCTCTGTGATATGCTGAAACCTCCAACGTCATGAAAGTGTAAGAAAACGATAGAAACCATGTCAAGTGATGGGCCCTCAGGGCTATTAATCATTCGTCGGATCTGGCCCGGCGTTAGAGACCGTTGCGTCACTACAGCCCCGCATTCGGCCGGTGGAGGCGGCTTCAAAGCTCACCTCTAGCCAGCTGTACATCTCCCTCCCATCTCCTCCCCAACAACGCCTCTTTCTGTCACAGATCCCAAAATACACAAGTAATACCATCAATACCCATCACATAACCGTCACAATGGTCAAAGCCGGTACGTATGTTTAGAGTAGCTTCACGAGCTTGCCCTCTTGCGGGAAGGTGGGGTCAGCTCCTTGCGTAAGATTGAGCAGATTATTTGCGACGACACGGTACTCAGGTGTATCGTAACGCTCGAAAAGGTCAATTGGACAGCTTTGGGACTCACAAGGAGTACCATGCTGTCAGTTGGTACCTGGGGCTTGTCGTTGTGCTTCTCCAATCAGCTCGCCGGCTGCAAGACACCCTGATGGCCTTCCGCTACACTGCACGCGCATCAACGCGCTACAGAAGCTTGGTACAGCTTGAAGCTCAGAGAGAACGGATGTGCTAACGCAAACGCTATAGTCGCCGTCCTCCGTGGAGACTCGAACGTCAAGGGAACCGTCACCTTTGAGCAGGCCGACGAGTCCGCCCCTACTACCATCTCATGGAACATCACTGGCCACGACGCCAATGCTGAGCGTGGCATGCACGTTCACGCTTTCGGCGACAACACAAACGGTTGCACGTCTGCTGGTCCTCACTGTGAGTACAGACCTGCACCTACACCCCAACAGCCCTGCACCGGATACGCAGGAACACCCACCCTGCAGATCTAGCCGCCGAGATGCATACCCATACTAACACGCCCACCCAGTCAACCCCCACAACAAGACGCACGGCGCGCCCGAAGACGACGAGCGCCACGTCGGTGACTTGGGTAACTTCAAGACCGACGGCCAGGGCAACGCTCAGGGCAGCACCACGGATAAGCTGATCAAGTTGATTGGCGCCGAGAGCGTCGTTGGTCGCACCATTGTCGTTCACGCTGGAACTGACGACCTTGGCAAGGGCGGACACGAGGAGTCCAAGAAGACTGGTAACGCTGGTCCTCGCCCTGCTTGCGGTGTTATTGGTATCTCCAACTAGATGTTGCGGGGTATGAATGTAAACGACGAGGAAGTCTTAGGGTAGCTTGACGAAAATCAATTGCTTTATCCTATTCCTCATCCAAGTGCATCATGCAAATGTGGCTATGGTGTTTTGACGGAAGGCATATGCATTGGTGTGATTATGAAGATCTGACAGAAGAAATATGCATTCGTGTTGCCTACGTAGACTAAGTCACTACCACGACCACCGCCCCAACCATATCCCCGCAGCTGCCACCCACCCGCTCTTCCGCCGAGATGACCGAATCTCAATTGTCCGAGCGTAGCAGCTGGCAGCAATACGTACCAGGTCAGGTTGCTAGTGGACGGGCTAGAGTGTGTCCTAGTCCCCCATGTTGCATCCAATAAGAATAGATGGTGGATCGAAGAAACGAAGACCCAAGCCTTGAACTCCACGCCAATGCAGAGAAAGGGTATCGATGCTTACAGTCGAGAGATAGAGAGTTGTTGATACGCCCCCAATGTCGCAACTTTTTTTACCGATGAAGGGTACGCAAAGAGAAGCGGACTGCTGAGTGGATGTGATCAAGGTCAGTAGCAATGGAGGGAACGATGAATGAGAAGCCACCCTCGCTTGTTCTGAGGCAGGGCCTAGAACAGAGAGGGGAGCTAAGAAGGATTACAAGTTGACGACACGAGTATCGTCGTTGAGAAATTGACGGCGATACCTCGCTATCTCCACAGCGATGCCGTTGGGGTCTTTGATGTTTTTCTGACGAAGTTCCTTGAGCACGCCGCGGAGACCGTCATTCCAGCGCTGCTTTTCCTCGGAGGTCTTGCCTGGGTTCGCTGTGCCGAGCTGGACGAGCAGTTTGTCACCTATATGATTACAAGTCAGTTTCCGCGCAGAGGTATAGCCGTCATGAATGGAAAACAAAACACAACGGAAATCAAGACAAAAACGCCTCTCCCAACGCACCAGTAATAGCAACTTCCCTAAAGTGCTGATCGGGACATTCAGGGTCGTTGCATGCGCCGCCAGCTAGTTCGTACTGGCAAAGCGGCTTCTCTGGGTTGATCTGATGACTAAAAGTCAGGGACAGGAAGCCACCATTTATATCTTGAGCATAGTTGGGATGATAGCGATAGGACTTGAACATTCGCAGCGGGCTTTCGTACGGAGTAAACCTGGCTGGCTCGGGTTCTTCGTCCTGTTCGGTCACCTCAGGCACCTGGTCTGCATTAGCTAGGCCTCCGGTATGGTGGTTGACGTACAGGTCCGCCAGCGGCCGCCGAAGACGTTACCTCTGGTTGTAGCTCGGGCGCTAGATCATCAGCTATTCCAGCGTCTTGATGTAACGGGTTGTACGCTGAGATGGACTTCCTCATTTCCGGCTCTGGGGTAGACTCGTCGTCGGATTCGCTGTCGTCAGAGCTTTCATCAGATGATGTAGCAATGTCCATAGCGCCATCTCCCGCCTCAGCTTGAGCCGTGGGCTCATACTGATCTGCGGTGGATTCTTCGCCGACCTGGACATCCGGCATGTCTTCTTCGACGTCGGGTGGCTCGTAGGCCTCTTCTTCTTGCGGGGAGGCTTGCGAACTTTCGAGCGAATACTCGGGTTTGGTCTGCACCTCTACTTCTTCTTCCACGGGTACTTCGGGAATAACGACGGATTCTTCTGGCTCGTATTCCGGCTCGTACTCTTCCTCTTCTTCCTCGTCTTCGTCACCTTCGGAAACAGACATGTCGACTTCTCCTTCTTCTGACGGCGAGGGGGCAGTGATAGGTTGCTGAACCTCTTGGTCCACAGCAGCACTGGCGTTGGCCTTAGCTACGTCGATCGCATTTTGTGCACTCGCATCAGCTTTCGATGAATCACTTTGCGTGTTTTCGATCTGGTCTTGCTGAGCTGTCGAGACAAAGGCTGGCGCCGAAGGATTCAGGGTCCGAGTGCCATTGGTAGGTGAATCCTGTGGGCTAAAATGTATCCGTGATGCTGCTGGGTTAAGGGCGCCTTCTGCAGACATGACCTGTTCTGGCAACTCTGGGGGCTCATAACTCTCCTGCTCGGGCTGAACCGTATCCTGTCCAAGTCCAGGGAGTGCCATTGGTATTGAAGTTTGTTGGTTTGAAGCTGAAAGTGAAACCGGTGAAGTATCCTTGACTGCGGGTTGCGATACAGGCTGGGTTTGGTTGAGTGGGGAATTCGAGTCCGAAGACTGCTCGCCTTCGATTTCATCTTTCTTGGCTCGTAATTGCGCATGAGACATGCCCTCTGTGTCGACACCCAGATCTTCCAGCTCCTTGGTCAGCTGCTCCTTGTCCCTTGCGATCCTCTCGTTCTGCGCCGTTAGCTGCTCCAATTCCTTGGTCAGCTGAGCCATCCTACTCGCGTTACTCGCAATCTCGGCATCCAAAGTGGGCAGCTTAGACTGGATCTCCGCCCGGCGAAGACGATTTGTGTCTTTGGAATGTGATGGGAATGATACAAACTGGGTCGTGGATGTGGGAAGCGCAGCTGGAGTGGAGGCTTGGAGAGATGGCACTGGTGTCGAAGTCTTTTGGCTCGCGGACGGTGATGTAGTGGCGCTGGCAGCTGCTGCCAACCTATCCCGCTCTCGCTTTTCAGCGAGCTTCTTCTTGAGGGTCTCGCGCATGGCCACCAACTGCTTCTCTTTGTCCACTAGCTCCTTCTCACGCGCGACCGTGTTGGGTGTTTCTGCGCCTGAGGTACCGACAGCAGCGGCCGATGGGGTTGCTGGCATCGCGCCGGAGTGGAAGTTGGGAAGGGTGCCAGGAGCCTGACGCGAATGCTGACCTGCCTGAGGAGCGGGCTGATCGTCATCAATGTCCATGTCGCTGCCGTTGGACTCGTCTTCGCTAACGTCTATTATCATTGAATCATCTTCCTGGTCAGCATGCGGAGACTGGCCCAGAGGCCGTGTGCGAGGAGTAGCAGAATTTGATATAGATGCTGGCTGAGGTGCAGCCGGAGCAGGTGTATTCGATGTTGAAGACGCGCCCATGAAAAGACCTGGAATGGCAGAGAAGGATGGGGTGTAGGCGGCGCTCGTGGGTGTGTGCGAGCCGGGCGTGACTGGCGGCTTCTGTCTGGCCTTGATGGCTTCCAAGCGCTGCTTAATCAGCTCGGTGTTGCGCGCTCTCTGTTCGTCTGTCACAGGTGGCTTCGCAGCCGGCGGGGTCGCGGGCTGGGGCGTCTTTGTAACTGGCGCAGGAGTGGTGGGTTTGGCGGCGGCGGCCTGTTTCGCAGCCTTTGCGGCCTGAAGACGTGCTATGTAATCTTGACGATGGCCCGGAGTGCTTGGCGACGCGACAGACTTGGGCGCATCTTGCGCGACGGGAGTCACTGGCTGGACGGCGGGCGCCTTGGAGACGGCATCGTTGGCCTTGGGTGGCAGGATGGGCGCAGGCTCCGACGGCAGGTTGGCGCTCTGGTACAGGCCCCTCAGCAGCTCGGGGTCTAGCTGCTCATTGGCGAGGGCTTTGTACGAGACGTTGTTGCTGTGCAGAAGCTTGATGAACTGCTTGGCCGCGTCGCGATCCTGCTGTAGCTTGTCCATGAGCGACGGCGAACTGTCGCCTTCACTCAGCTCGCCATCTTCGCGGTCGCTGTCCGTGACTTCCTGTACGCGCTCGGGCAGTGGAGGCTGGGGAGGCAGCGACGGTGGGGGAAAGGCCATGTTGGGGAAGGGCGGCGGCGGCGGGAGGTTTGGGGCACCTGGAGGGAAGGAGCCACTCTGGAAGAGCGCCCAAAGATTGGCATCGGGCGGAGGAAAGGCAGGGAACGGGGGCTGCTGGCCGTTCTGCGCATACGGGGCGAGGTTGATGCCCGGGATGCCCGGCAGCTGCTGCATGGGCGGGGGATGCGCGTAGTTGTTTGCCATGACGCGCGGTGATGGAGGAGCGTGGGCAGTTCGTGAGATATTGTGCATCGCGACAGTATCGAGAAGTGTCCGTGCACACTCCACCCAATCACGACCCCGGCTGTTGCTAGGGGCCCCAGCGGCTGTCATTGTTTACAACAACTTTACGTGCAGCGTCTGTACCAGCAAAGCCTCCCTAGGGTTCCTTTTGCATGTCTGCACCCGCGTCCCCGCATACTACTGTACATACTGGGGCAATGTCAATCAACTAAGCCCAAATGACCCCTTCGGATACGACGACGACTGCACCACGACAACACCACCACCACTCACCACCATGAGCGCGAACGGGCCCGCGCCGAATGGCCGACCCTTCGCCCGCAACTCGCGCGGCACTCCCTTTGCCAGGAACTCGGTCTCCTCGCCGCTCCACGAGGCCGACGACTCCCCCATGGGCCACCTGCGCAACCGCTCCCTCACCAACCTCACCAGCCCGCCGCTGGGCCGCAGTGACTCGGCACGCCTGCGCTCCAACTCGAACCGCAACAGCACGCCCGTCGGCACCTTTGCCCCGCAGTTCATCTCCGAGGACGACGACGCTGCTCCGCGCCTGGGTGGCATCGTGGAAGGCGAGAACGACTTCTCCGGCAAGCGCTATGTCTGGCTTAGGGATCCTGTCACGGCCTTCGTCCGCGGATGGGTCGTCGAGGACCTGCCGGGCGGCCGCATCCTCGTCCAATGCGACAATGGCACACAGCAGGATGTCGACGCCGACGCCATCGACAAGGTCAATCCGGCCAAGTTCGACAAGGCCGACGACATGGCGGAACTCACCCATCTGAACGAGCCCTCGGTCATCCACAACCTCCACATGCGATACCAGGCCGACCTGATTTACACCTACTCCGGACTGTTTCTCGTCACCGTGAACCCCTACTGCCCGCTGCCCATCTACTCGCGAGAGTACATCAACATGTACCGGGGGCGGAGCAGGGAGGAGACCAAGCCGCATATCTTCGCCATGGCTGATCATGCCTTCCGGAATCTCATAGAGGAAGGCACCAACCAGAGTATTCTCGTGACGTGAGTTAGCCCAACATCTAAACCAGCCGTAACTGACCCTCTACAGCGGAGAATCCGGTGCTGGTAAGACGGAGAACACCAAGAAGGTCATCCAGTATCTAGCCGCCGTCGCCAACTCGGAAACCCCACGGGCAAAGTCAGGAGGCCGCCACCTCTCCAACCTATCCGAGCAGATATTACGAGCCAATCCCATCCTCGAAGCCTTCGGTAACGCGCAAACGGTGCGGAATAACAACTCGTCTCGTTTCGGAAAGTTCATCAGGATCGAATTCTCCCGCGCCGGACACATCGCTGGCGCGTACATAGACTGGTATCTGTTGGAGAAGTCAAGAGTCGTGCGCCTCAACTCAAACGAGCGCAACTACCACGTCTTCTATCAGCTGCTGCGCGGCGCACAGAGCCAAATGAAGCAGGAATTCTTCTTGGACAACAAAGACACAGACGACTTTGAGTACACAAGGCATGGCAACGACGTAATTTCCGGTGTGGATGACCGAGATGAGTGGAATGGCTTGATTGAAGCTTTCCATGTCATGGGCTTTACCGACAAGGAGCAATCGGCCATCTTGAAGACGGTCGCTGCAGTCCTGCATCTCGGCAACATCCGGGCCGTCAAGGAGAGTCGGCGGGCAGACCAGGCTACACTGAATCTTGCAGCTGAGCAGCAAGCCCAGATAGTCGCCCAATTACTCGGCATCTCCGCCGATGACTTCATCAAAGCCCTTTTGCACCCCCGCGTCAAGGCCGGCAGAGAGTGGGTTGAAAAAGTTCAGACACCCGAACAAGTCAATCTTTCCATCGATGCCCTCGCAAAGGGTATCTACGAGCGTGGCTTCGGTGACCTTGTCGACCGTATCAATCGCCAGCTCGACCAGACCGGCGGTGGTGGAGACGACTCACATTTCATCGGCGTGCTGGATATCGCCGGTTTCGAAATCTTCGACGAGAACAGTTTTGAACAACTCTGTATCAACTACACTAATGAGAAGCTACAACAATTTTTCAACCATCACATGTTCGTTTTAGAACAAGAAGAATACGCACGCGAACAGATAGAATGGAAGTTCATCGACTTTGGCCGCGATCTTCAGCCGACAATCGACCTGATCGAGCTACCAAACCCTATTGGTATCTTCTCCTGCCTGGACGAAGACAGTGTTATGCCCAAAGCCACCGACAAGAGCTTCACTGAGAAGCTCCATTCATTATGGGACCGCAAGAGCACTAAGTACAAGCGATCACTCCTTACCCAAGGTTTCGTCCTCACCCACTACGCTGCCGAAGTAGAGTATTCGACGGAGAACTGGCTGGAAAAGAACAAGGACCCGTTGAACGACAACGTCACCCGTCTTTTGGCTGGTTCTGCCGACAAGCAAATCGCTAACCTCTTTGTTGACTGTGCCGATGCGGACGATGGAATGGGCGGAGCACGCAGCCGCGTCAAGAAGGGCCTCTTCCGTACCGTCGCTCAACGCCACAAAGAGCAACTGGCGACGCTCATGACTCAGCTCCACTCCACCCACCCCCATTTCGTCCGATGTATTCTTCCAAATCACAAGAAGCGACCAAAGCAATTCAGCGCACCTCTTGTCCTTGACCAGTTGCGTTGCAATGGTGTTCTGGAAGGTATACGTATCGCACGTACTGGTTTCCCCAACCGACTTCCTTTCGTGGAATTCCGCCAGAGATACGAGGTACTCTGCAGAGATCTTCCCAGAGGCTATCTCGAAGGGCAGGTCGCGGCCAACATGATTCTCGAAAAGATCAACCTTGATAGGTCATTGTACCGTGTCGGAATCACAAAGGTTTTCTTCAGGGCCGGTGTCCTTGCCGAACTCGAAGATCAACGCGATGCGCTCATCCGCGATATTATGATTCGTTTCCAGTCCACAGCTCGTGGATTTGTGCAACGTCGTCTGGCTCACAAACGTCTTTATCGAGCCGAGGCCACTCGGATCATTCAGCGCAACTTCCAGGTCTACCTTGACATGCAGTCGAACCCATGGTGGAGGCTCTTCGCCCGGATGAGGCCTATGCTTGGTGCGACACGTCAAGCAGCAGAGGTCAAGAAGCGCGACGAGATGATCCACCAGCTCGAGGAAAAGATGCAACAAGAAGCTGCCGAAAGACAGCGGGTCGAGGACGAGCGAAGGCGCGCAGAAATGGATATCCAACGTATCCAGAAGACGCTTGAAAGCGAACGTGCGCTTGCCTTGGACAAGGAAGAGATCTTCAAGCGTCTTCAGCTCCGTGAGACTGAGCTTTCCGAAAAGCTGGCTGGTGCTATCGAAGATCAGGATCAACTCGAAGACCAGCTAGACGATCTCATGGAAGCGAAGAGGAGGACTGAGGAGGAGGTCGAACATCTGCGCAAGGAGCTGGAACAAGCAGGGCAAATCATCAGTAAGCTCGAGGGCGAAACACAGGAGCTAGAGGAGCAGAACGCGCGTCTGGATCAGCAGCTCAAAGAGCTTGAGATCAAACAATCTCAAAGAAGCCAGGCTGAGGAGACGATGAACCAGGAAATCAAGATGCTCAAGAGCCACCTGTCATTGAAGGAGCGAAAGCTCGAGGACCTCGAACATAAACTTCTCAAGACAGACCAGGACCTCGACATCAAGTTGGCAGCTTCACAGAAGGAGGTACAGGCCGGCAAGAACCAGATCAAAGAACTCCTCGATGAGAATCGGCAAATCCGTAATCAAATGGCGGATCTGTCATCGACATCGACTAGCTATGAAGATCTGATCAGACGTAAGGAAAGCGAGCTCGCGATCCTGAAGACCGACCTCAAGAACTACGAGAACGACCGCCGACTGTTTGACGATGAAAAGCGAACCCTGGCTTCAAAGCATGACGATCTCCAAAGCCGCCTCCGTGACGCAAAGGCGGAGCTGGATGCTGTACGCTCCCAAAAGCAACAGCTCGAACGTGAAGCCGCAGACGCAAAACGTTTACTTGAGGAGAAACTGTCCGAGGACGCTGAGTACAGTGAAAGTCGGAAGCTGTTGGAAGAGCAGACAGAAGCCCTCAAGGCTGAGCTCTTTGCTGTCCAAAAGGAGCTCAGTCGGGAAAGACAATCACGCGACGATGTTGAGATGCTTGGAGAGCACAAGTACGACACGCTCAAGCGCGACTACGATGCGTTGAACGAATCCAAGATCACTATTGAGAAGGAGATGTACGCTCAGCAGGACGTTCTTCGACGAGCTACGGAAACTCGCACAGCACACGAGAACGAGCGGAAAGAGTACCAGAACGAACTCCGCAGCCTTCGCGAGAAATACCTTAAGCTGGAAGAGCAGAAGTTGGATGCCGATGCTCAAGCAGAACGTGCGCAATCAAGGCTGGCTTCCGAACGACAAGCCATCCAGCAACGCGAGCTGGAAGAAAAAGATCAACAGCTTGACCAACTCGAGGCAGAGCGTGACGACTTGGCCGAACAGGTTCACAACTTGACGCAGATGCTCGCCGACTCAGACTCATTCAAGGAGCGCAACGACCAGCAAAAGGAGCGTCTCGAACGCGAGATAGTCACCATCAAGGGGAGACTTACAGCATCTGAGAACGACAACCGTGCACTCCTCAACAAACTTCAACAAAAGAACTTAGACATTGCGCGATCAAACTCGCGAGCTGGTGACACTCATCGTGTGAAGATCACCCAGTTGACTCACGAGAAGTCCAAGGCTGAGGAAGACAACAAGCGCCTTTACCGTCAGCTCGAAGACGCACAGCTCACGATCGCATCTTTGGAGAAGCAGAAAGAGAAGTTGTCGCTCAGTCTTGAGGACCTCAACCACGAGCTTGCAAGAGAGCATAAGACAAGTCGCAACGCAGAGCAGGCCTCCTCTACCATCAACCTACAACTCGCAGATGTCAACCGCAAGCTCGAGACTGAACGCCAGCTACGTACACAAGCTCAAGCCAACACAAAGGCGGTTCAATCATCGCTTGACAACACCAATCAGGAACTGGAGGAATGCCATCGACAGCTTATGCTTCTCCGCAAGGTCTTTGACCCAGACTCGGCCGATGTCGCAATCACTTACGATGCTGCAAAGCCTGACATTGTCAGGACGGTGGACATTGCCGAGCGCCTGGAGGCTGCGAACCAAGCTTTGCGCGTAGCATCAGAGCGATACTCGCGTGCTGAGGCTCAGCTTGACGAGCTCCGAGAAAGGCATGAGGGCGAGCTTCATGACATGGATGCACGCCATGCCAACTCGAAGCGTGCTCTGCTAGAGGAAATGAACAGCAGCCAAGTCAATCAAGCCAATGCTCGTCAAACGCCTACACACAACCGCAAAGACAGCGAGAACAAGCGGCCATTCTCCATTACGAACACACCCACTAACCAGCGACACATCAGCAATGCTACACACGACTCCGCACGTTCTGACCGAACTGTTGACACAGTCGCGTTCAACAATCGCATGGACATGGCTGCCGAGCTTGAGATGGTGCAAAACCAGCTGCAGATGTCGGAAATGCAGAACAAACACCTTCAAGAACAGCTTGGGCGCTCGCCTGAGCGCAACGGCTGGCAGGATGATAGCCCCTCTGTTCGAAGGGTGCAGAAACTGGAGCGTGAGAACTACCGTCTGCATGACATGCTTGACGACTCTGCTACCAAGGTTTCTGCCCTTGAGCATAGCCTTCGTTCCGGTCAACTCTCCTACCAGGAAGTCCAGACGAAGTCTCACGAACAGCTGTTCGATCTCTTGACATCCCAAGAGCAATCGCGTAAATCGATTGTACAGGCTCACAACACCGCCATCAATGAACTCGCCGACGCCAAGACGGCTTTTGACGACATCAAGCAGGTCAAGCTCTCGTTAGAGTCTGAGCTCCGCGAGATGCAAGCTGAGCTCGAAGATCTCACTAACGAGCGAGAGGAAGAGCACGCCAACCATAACCAGCTTCTCCAAGAATTTGCTGATCTCCAGATCCGACTGGACAATGAGACATCGACATTAGTCGATGTACAGTCAAGCTTAAACCTGTACAAGAGCAGGGCCGACGAATACTTCAGCAAGTTGGAACAAGCGGAGATTGCTGTATTGAGAGCATCTCGTGCTGAGCAATTCGCCAAGACTCAAGCGCGGGAAGCTGAAGAGACTAGCGCAACGATCATGGCTGAGCGGAAAGAGATGGACGGTATGGTCGAGGACTTGCAGCGAACGGTTCAACGGTACGACGAACGTGTTGAAGACCTCTCGACCGACCTACAGACAGCTCTGCAAGCCAAGAAACGACTACAGAACGAGCTCGAAGATTACAGAAGTCAGCACGCTCATGACGTCGAGGACAGCGAAACCTCGCTTGAGCAGACACGCAAGAAGTACCAGTCTGAGCTGGCATCCCTTACCCAGGAAATCGACCAGGAGCGCGAGAACGTAATCCACGTTCGCGAAGAGAATGGCCGACTACGGGAAGAGATTGAGGAGCTGAGGAACAAATGGGACGACGAGCTGCTTAACTCGTCGACCTGGGCAAAGGAGAAGAGTCGTCTTGAGATGACTCTGCAAACCATCTCCAACTCGCGCGACGAAGCCGCTAACGCGCATAACGAAGCGCAATCCAAGATCGTCAGCCTGCTATCACAGGTCCGGAATCTGCGCACCAACGTTGATGACCTTGCAGCCGAGCGCGATTCCGCCATCGAAGAAAAGAAGCGTCTCGAATCGCGTCTGCAAGAAGCTGCTGATACGCTCGATGAACTCTCTCGCTCAGAGTCTCCAGCTATGCGCAATGCAGCTGCTTACGACCGTGACTTGTTGGAGCTCAAGTCCGGCTTGGCACAACAGGAGGACATCACTGCTGCTGCGGTAGGCAAGATGCGCCGCGCAGAGGCCCTTGCCCAAGAGCTGCAAAAGGATATCGTAGCTGAACGAGAAGCCAATGTGAAGCTTCACAAGGACAAGGCGGCTGTCGAGAAGGGTCTGAAGGACCTGCAACTCCGCTTGGTCGATCTCGAGACGAAGGGCTACAGCGGCTCAGCTGGCAAGGACGTCCGCTTCCTCCATGGACGCATTCAAGAGGTATGTTGACTCAGACCACACTAACTCACATTGTCGATCGATGCTAACGTTTCCACCAGCTCGAAAAAGCCCTTGAAGACAGTGAATCCACTCGTCTCTCCGAATCGCGTAGCGTCCGCAACGTGGACCGTACGGTGAAGGACCTACAGACTCAAATCGAGCGCCGCGACAAGCAAAACGCGTCTGTCATGGACGACCTCAACAAGTCGCGCGACAAGATCTCCAGCCTGCTCGCTACCATCGACGATCTCCAATCTTCCGACTCGACCAATCAACTCGCCGCTAAGCGCGCCGAGCGCGAACTCCGCGAGGAACGAGAGAAGACACTACGTCTCGAACGCGAACTTGAAGGCTGGAAGAATCTCCGCGTTGAGCGCCGTAGCGCACTCGGCGTCCCCAACGCACCAGCAAGTGAGGCTGGCGACACGCGTTCACGACGAGGCAGTTCCATCGGCCTCCTCATGGGCGAGATGGGCGAAGTCTCCGCAGCCGACAAAGGAAAGTACGGCGGCAGTTTACGCTCCGGTCTCCGTCGTGTCAGCGGTCAGAAGGGTTTTTTGTAGTAGATGGGATCTCTGAGGGGAGGGGAGCATGGAGATCCCGGTATCCTATCATGAAGCTGAGCCCGCCGTTGGAAGAAGAAGAGGGCTTTGCAACGAGAGTTGTTGATGACGCAGTTAGGAACTATCAGTGGCGGCGCGCTGCTGCTGTTGCCCCTGCTGCTCCTGTTACGCAAGTGGTGGAGTTGGACGAGAAGGAGTATAATACCCTGGCAAAGGTTCTGGGGAATGATACACCAGGTGGTTCCCCACTTGAGGGCGATCAAATGGATGTAGAGATTACGGATGACGAGGACGAGGCTACACCCGGTGACGATGGGGATAGCGCTGTTGGCGGTATCGGCGCTGCGGGTACTGGCACTATCAAGAGGAAGAGGACGGTTCGTGTTGTAATCAGGTCGAGGGCGTTTATTTAGGCGGCTGCTGGACTGTTATGTTACGCTGCGCTACGAGCTCTGAATACCCTGGGTCCGGTTGGCATTCGCATGGTTTTGTTGTTTTTGACAAGGCGTTTCCGTCAGCATCATGATATCTTTTGGACGTCGACGATGAGCGCTTTGATTGTTTTACATACATGTAATTATTTTGCAATTGTTCTTCTTCTACTTTACTATAGTAGGCTTCGATTGAATGCTAGTCTGTGGACTTTTGTAATACGAACGGCCTTCAGGATAACAACATGCACGCGTAAAGTAATTCAATGGTGTTGGGCTGGATGTTATGGTGTATTGCAATGGTATCAATTAGTCGAAAATGTCAACATCTAATTAATATATCTGGCGAGCTAACGTCCCCAGCATCTAGAAGCAGAAGACTTGGTCCTCGAGCTTGCTGACTGGCTTTGCCTTGGCATAACCCAGGCTCTCGGTTGCCTTCTTCATGGCCGCAACCATGGGCGGTGGTCCGCAAATGAGGATCTTAACATCGCTCGCAGGCGCGGGCAGCTTCTCCTTGATCATATCGGCAGTAACGAAACCAGTGCCGCCGGTCCAGTTCTCGGGTGGGTTGTTCAGAACGTAGTGGACATTGAACTTGGGGTCCTTGGCCGCTAGCGCATCCAAGTCGTCCTTGAGCAGGATATCCTCGGGGTTGACGTTGGCGAAAATAAGGTCGACGGCGGTCTTGTCACCAGTAGAGCGTCCGCGCATGATGGCCTTCGCGATCTGGAGCATAGGCGTGATACCAGTGCCACCAGCGATCATACCGAAATGCCTAACCATGTTGGGTGTGTAGACCATAGCTCCCTTGGGGCCTTTGACCTTGATTGTGTCTCCAATGTTCAAGCTCGCGACGTGCTTGGAGATGTTTCCGGTGGGGTATGACTTGATGAGCAGGTCGACATGACCCTTGTCTTCGTCGGATGTGATCGGTGTGTACGAGCGGACGACTTCTTTGGGCTGGCCGGCGATGGTAGCGGCGAGGGAGATGTGCTGGCCGATGGGAAGGCCAAGGGTATCGGTAGGACGCGGGAGGTCGAATCGGTAGATGGCGGTATTGTGCGAGAGGACAGTCTTCTCCGAGAGCTTGAAGTCCTGGAATTCCGTCGGCTTCAGCACCTTGCGGCTTCCACCGCTGCTGCTGCTGTACCAGAGGAAACCTCCTATGACAGCAGCAAAAGCTACCGCGATAGGTAGGAGCTCCATGAGTGATGGCATTGTCGGCTCACGAGGGGGGAAGGAGCAATTAAGTAAGGTAGGAAGCGGGGGGAGAGGATAAGGAAAGTGAAGAGGTGGGGAGAAGGAGAACTGACAGGGTCGCCGTGACAATTCCCCGACGACCTATCCCCCCGATTGGCTGCTGAGACGAGACTTGGCAGGGTTCAAGCGCATCATCGCATCGCATGCGCGCATTGGGGAATCGCACCCAGAATCTCTTCACTCCACCAGATGCCTACATCAATTGACCAACTTACGACAAGATTTGACTGTTTGCACAGCCCCAGACTTTTACATCATAATCCTGGTTCGCATTGATGCGAGCTCAGGCGCCTTGGCACGTGATTACTGAACTTCACCCCTAAACCATCGCATTTCGCAGAGCTTCAACACTATGTGGCCAGAGAGAGGCCCATGACGCCCTAAAATTCCCCGGAACGCGTGCGTCCATGCTAGACAGACCTTACCAAAAGCGGAAACATTACTTCCAAACACCGCGTTTGAGTGTACCAACTGCTAGGTATACCACGCGAGAGACATGGTAGCTCGATGTCGGATGCGGGTGCTAGTTGTTCAGCGCATCCGACTTCGAGCTACCGACATGCTATATGTCAAAATAGATCACCAAGACCACCCAACGCCGACGCTAATGCTGATCAGCGAATCCCCAGTGGCTCTGTGTCCTCCGCTCCACAGACTCGGTGCAACAACGTTGAGGGAACCGCGACTGAAGCACGACTCGCGAACTAACGTGACATAAGATCTACAAGGCAGACCCGTTCAACGTCGTTTCATCGTATTCATGGAGGTTTAATCTCTGTCATATTTCGGATGCATAGACATATCGTGAAATGTCTATATAGATAGCATTTCGTTCCGCAGTAGCTATTGGATCCACACCACACTCGTTCTTTGAATTTCATCATAATGCGTCTATCAGCCCTACTTTCGTTAACAATCGCTTCGCTGAGTAGCGCATTGCCTGTCAATGAGACTGCAGGCAGCTGCTCTAACCCGCGCATCAGGAAGGAGTGGTATGTGGTTCGGGGCAAAAGCTACCCGTCGGTGGCCTCTACTGACATTTCCCTAGGCGTACGCTGAACGCTTCTGAACAGAACGCCTATATTGATGCCGTTCAATGTCTGAAGCAGGCACCTTCCAAGGGTACCGAAGTATTCAGCACTCTGAAGACCAGGTTTGACGACTTTGTCGCCTTACACATCAACGCTACACGAGGTTGGTACTAAGCATCATCCACAAGCATACATGTCAGCTAACAAGATGCGACAGGCGGCCAAGATGTCCCCTCGCTCGCCAATGATCCGGAATCTGCTGGTGAGTACCCTTCATGAGACCTTGCTTACCGAAACAACACCCATACTAACTGGTCTTTCTCTAGCCAACGTCACAATCTACGGCATCCACACGGTTGGTGTCTTCCTACCTTGGCACCGCTACGCCATCTGGGTCTTCGAATCTGTGCTACGCTCCGAATGCAACTACACTGGTGCACAACCCTACTGGGACTGGACTCTCGACAACCCGTCCACCAACGCCAATGGCTCCATCTACACCTCACCTGTGCTGAAGGCTTTTGGTGGCGACGGTTCCGGCACAGATGGTTGCATCAAGGACGGCTCATTCGCTGGAAATACGTCTCTGAACATCGGGCCTGTTGAGTCCCTGGCGTCAAACCCGCGCTGCTTGACGCGTGCTGTTGACTTTGATCTGTTCAATGGAAGTACCGGCTGGGAAGACATCTACCCAGCGACCATGGAAGCAAAGAGCTACTACCAGCTTCAGGCTTTCATCGATGGGCTGAGTTTTGTCAAAGATGAGGACAAGATCCGTACGAACGCGTTCCAGTCGCCGCATGGGCTGGGACACATGGCTATCGGTGGTGACGTACGTAACCTTCTTCTATTGCGATTTCCTCCCATACTAACAGCCTGCTCAGATAAGCGACATCTACTCCTCTCCAAACGACCCGCTCTTCTGGCTTCACCATTGCCAGCTCGACTACATGTGGACGCTCTGGCAGAGCCGCGACCCCGCCCGCCTGACTGACATCGGCGGTCCAAGGACCATAGAGGGCTTTGGGCCTCCTGTTGACGCCGTCGAGCAGACTACACTAGACACACCGGTGTGGATGGGGTTCATGGCCGAAGATGTTGCCGTTCGTGAGGTTCTGGATACGTTGAATCAAGAAGGCGAGGGCGTGCTGTGCTACAAATATGAAGACTCGCCATCGGTAGCTGGGCGGGAGTTCTAGGCTATTACAACTGGAAAGCTGGCAATTCTCTGTGAGCTTTATCATTCTTTTCTTCCATGGCGAACTGATCATAGCGTCCATACAGTTCAATTCATTATACTTCTTCGTCTCAAACATGCGCCGCGTATTCCATCACTGCCAAATATGTCTATCAACCCGATAAGCCTTTTTGTTTTCCTTGCCCCTCCTGTTGTTCGTAGTCAACTGAGCCACCCTCGACAGGCTGCGCGTGGGCTACTTTCTCCCCAACCCCAAACTCTCTCAGCACCAACCACGCCGGCCATATCGCCACACCCCACAACGCAAAGTTCCAATACACAGCTCCAACTTCAGCGAATACAGTCAGACTCGTAATACCGTAACTAACAGCCTGCCAAGCACTCTCGCTCCCCCTCAATAACGCAGCATAGCGAATGACCTCAGGCTCGTCCACCGCTAGCCTGCCGATGATGAAGTATAGGAACAGGTAGTTGAGTTGAAAACCAGCAGTCAGAAAGATGAAGACAGCGAAAGCGCGCCCAAAGCCAGGTGACGTCCAGTCATATGTCGGTTTCGAATCGCGGAACTCAGTGACGAGTATGGTGGCCCAGAGCCACCAGGCGCCTTGTAGAACGACGATTACCCAGAAGGTACTGCGGGCGCGGATACGTAGAGGAATCTTGGTGCGGTCAAGGTATTGACCGAGTAGGTTTCCGCAGATCACTGCGATGATACCGGAGAGGAATGACCCGAGAGCGCGCGCACGCACGGAGAACCATACTATCTGCGAGTCAATATCTGGCGCAATGGAAAGCTATTCGAGGTAGCGAATATCACTTACGAGCGAGGTAGGTGAAGAACACTGCTTCAGCGAAGACAGCTTGGCCGATCCAAAGAATGATGAGTAAGAAGCGCTTGGTAAAGAACAGCCTCGTAATCTCCTTGATCTCGACCCATGGATTCTCTAGGATAGCCAAATGAACTTTCTTCCCATCTTTCCTTTGGACTTTACCCGGACTATTCAGGAACAGTCCCACCACAGGTCCAACACACTGCAAAGCGATGAAGATCAGATACACGGTGTACGTGACTTTGCCCGCTTGATCGCGATCCGCGTTGAGACCAAGATTGATAGCTCCTCCAAGGATCTGGCCAGCAAGCCGGTATGTGAGCCAATATCCAAGCGCCTTTCCTTTGTTCCAGGGTTCGGGGTATGCAATTGCGATCGCAGCTTCGGCCATCCAGAAGACTCCTGCAGAGATGCCGCAAAGTGAGGATCCGAGGTAGATGAACCACTCGGTTCCGAAGCGGTTGTTCGTGTAAAGCGCTGCTGCGTAGGGGGCGTAGCCGATGCTATTGTTGGCGTTAGTGATGCTATGCGCTGATACGGGGTGTGATTGCTTACGTTCCGAAGATCAGTGCCCCTTTGATGCCCACGTAATGCACGATCACGCTGCTGAAATAGCAGCTCACGACCATGAGACAGAATGTAAGCGCGTTGCCTGCGTTGACGAGATGTGGCGATTGGGCTCCACCGGCACCGAGGCTGTTCATTGCGCCCCAGATACCTGGTGCGCTGAAGTTGCAGAGTCCCAAGATGGTCATGTTGAAAAACGTTGAGCGGTACCATTTGACTGCTATTTGTGAGTCTATTGTGTTTGGATATTGGATACTTTGATGCTCACCTGGATAGTCTCGCTTCTCAACCCCTTCGTCGCTGCCATACTCAATGGAGGTATCTGAGTTGGCCATAGTCAACACTCCTGCAAAAAGGCGATACCGGATGAAAAGAAGTTCTGATGCCTGTCATGTTCGGCGTCTCTGACCCATTTGATAGTTATAGCGACTTCATGTCGCGATAATGCTTCATACCACACTGCGTTAGAACAACTCGCCATACAGCTGCAAGCCCGGCACACGAAGGTACCGAGCTCCACTCGATACGAAGCATGTGCAATGAGTGAGCCGTATCTCCGGTATCCCCAAAACATCGTCCCAGATTCATCGGAAAAGCTCCAGACGCAGCGAAAGGCCTGACGGTATGCTGTCCCGGTCGTACCTCGGACACGGCATGATGATGGGATAGCACGCCATCTCCAAGGTACTTGACGATGCGATATGGGGCAGCCATCCTCAACGGTCGGCGTGGGTACGAAATAAGGCCTAGTGGACACTGAAGGAACCGCAGTGAGAACAGTAGCGTAATCACGCAATCTTCATCCAAGATTGTGAAGCACAGTGCAAGATGTGACATTCGAAAAGAAAGCGACTTGTCGCAAGGAACCACGAACCTTTTGGAGCGGGCCAATTTGCGAGTAGATTGTCTGCAGGCGAGCGAGTATGTACTCATCTATTCGAACAGCTCGATACGAGTATCTATAGTTTCCTCTCTGCACCTGGCACATCCCACCAACGCTCATGAAGATCCCTCAAATCTACTTCCTGGCCAGGCGCCTTGAGATATGAGGTCAAGTCAGTCGATTCATCGAGCTCTGCCTCAGTGTACCCATTCCCAAAATAGGCGAAGCGATTGCCCTTGTGTTCGCGTTCGTACTCCCAATCTTCCCATCGGGGCTCCCGTCTAGCTATGGTAAAGTGTGCAGCTGAACCAGGCCATAAGCCGTGAATACGCTGTCCAGGAATTCCGCCATTGTTCCAAGACGAACACTTATCGGTCAAGACTGTGGTCGGGAAGAAAGCGTCACAGTATTCGACAAAGTCATCTGTCGCCTCTTTCGATGGTGCTAGAGACTTAAGTCCTTGTGAAGAGACTTTGCGAAGTACTTTGGCGAAGTAAGTGAGTGACGTCTCTACACCATGTGGCACTGTACCCGAAGGGCCCGTAGCATGCGGTCCGGCAAGGAAGAATAGGTTGGGAAAACCGGGCGTAGCCAGACCCAGATATGTGTAAGGAAAGCCCCATTTACCTCCGGGCTTCCATGCTTCGTGGAGATCCTCTCCGCGCGCCTTGATCGAAAATGGTGGAACGAGATCGGTGTTGGCACCGGTCGCGCAAAATATCGCATCAAGCTCGAACGTTCTGCCATCAGTCGTTTCAATACCTCGAGGTGTAAAACGCTTGATAGGCGACTTGACAAGCTCCACATTTGCTTCGGTGAGAGACTCCAAGTAGCCAGGACCCGGTGTGAGTCGTCTGCAGTGCGGGGCAAAATCCGGTATCAATCCATCGAGCAGTTCGGGTTTTTGCGCTACCCGCTTCTTCATGACATCGATGAACTGCTCTCGCATGCCCTGGTTCTCGGTTGATCCACGGATCATGGCACGGAACCGTCTCCAGTATCTATCTTCAAGATCTTTCCTGAAGGTCAGATACACTCCAGGGTCTTCCAGAGCCTTGCGCTGTTCCTGCGAGTATGGCTGTGGCTCAAAGGTCCGCTCATCGCCTGCCCACGATGTCGCGATCCATGTTGGATTGCGAACGAAATGAGTGATGTGTTTTGCAATGGGTTGTAGGTTTGGCACGACCTGAATGCCGCTTGCTCCATTCCCAATGACAGCGACTTTCTTGCCCGTCGGATCGAATGAAACGTCCCAGTTCGACGTGTGTCTTAGATGGCCTTGGTAGTCGTTCAAGCCCGGATAATCAGGTAGCTTCCAAGAGTTGAACCGGCCAATGGCGGTGATGACGAAATCGAAGGTCTCCGTCGATGTGGTCTCATCTTTGAGGTTTCGTACTGTCACCCGCCATTTGGACTGTACATCATCCCATTCCGCTTCGTCGACGCGGTGCCGAAGTCTGACATACTTGTAGACGTCGTGCTTCTTAGCCTGCGTCTGCCAATAGTCACGGATCTCAGCGCCTCGCGCGAAGATCTCAGACCATTGCGTATTGGGTGAGTATGTCGCTTGATACACATGAGATGGGATGTCGCATCGTACGCCGGGGTATACGTTCTCAAGCCACGTGCCACTCTGCACGTTGTCAGCGCGATTCTCCCACAATTCTTGCGTGCACTTACAACATCGTTGTTCTTTTCAAAGATGGTCAAGTCAATGCCCGGCACTTTCGCTGGCAGAAGAATACCTGCATTGATACCAGCTAGACCGGCACCTATGACAGCGACGCGAAGCCTTCGTACATGATCGATGTACTGCGTTGGGCTCAACTGCAGCTTCGAAACGGGGTAAGAAGTTGGCAAGGCAGGGTGGGATTCATCTTGTTTGGTGCCCTCTGCCAACGCGAGATGTTCTGTGAGCTGTGCGACGCGTCGCGATGGTGTTGACTCTTGCCCCAAAGCCGTTAGATTGGCCGCGGTTGCTGAGAGTGGTCTTGGCGTCATTATGTAAGCGGTGAGTGCTCCTCGTCGGAATGATGCCCTCTCGTCGGACACATGTCTCTACCCATGACGACTTTAAAGCCCCGGGGTAAGCTGCCTCGCTATCATCAACTTTGTTCTCAAGCACCGATGCCGTAAGACGCTGTTAGATGCGCTATCTTTTCCCGGCCTGCAGAGCCGCCGGTCGGGCAGATGGGCAATCACGTCTTTTCTCCGCTTGCTGACGAAATCGGCTCGCAGCAATCGCGGTGGTTGTCGTGCTCGCTCCCCTGTACTGACGCGACCTTGCGCTCTAGAGAGAGAGACAGCAACTAGGACAGATTTGCAACACCCAAGAAGACATCGACGGCGTCGTTCCCCATTGCAGGATGCAACCCAGAGCAAGATCGCGTTACCTTGCACATCTTCAAGCTGACGCATACTGATATGGTATCTCGGTCACTTGCACCAAATCTCAGGGCGTATCGAATCTCTTAGAGCACTTGATTTCGTTCAAATACACGACATTTCAGCTTGCTTAATCGCATTTGCTTTTCACTCAGGAATGACGTGGTCCTTAGCATCGACTCCCGCCTTCCACCGATACGTCGATGCCACGTGCTCCTCAAGCGGCCCTTTCTGTCCCTTCTTCGCATAGAAGTTTTCGCGATAAGTGCCACCAGGCACAGCATAATTGTCCCAGAACAAGCCCCGCTTCTTGAGCTCGGGAAGCAACAACTCAATCATGTCCACAAACGACTGTGGAAAGACGGCGTACGCCTAGCTCGTGCATCAGAGTCACTACTACCACAATAACCGGGATACGACTCACCATGTTGAAACCGTCAACGTCGGCCTCGTCAATCCAGACTTGCAACCCATCCGCAACTTGGGATGGAGTTCCAACAAGAATGGGACCGTTTCCACCGATGCTCACGTGCTCCGCGACTGTATGCTTCGTCCATTTGGAAGTACCAGGGGAGAACCGAGCGTAGCCTTCGACAGTAGACCGCACAGCGTTGCTCTCGACGTGACGCAATTCCTCATCGTCTCCGTATTTTCCGAGATCAATGCCGGTCCAACCACAGAACAGCGACAACGCTCCTTCCAAGGACGCATATTTGCGGTAATCGGCAAGCTTGGCCTGGGCCTCTTCTTCGGTTTGACCGATGATGGGTGTTACAAGGGCAAGAAACTTGATGCTCTTCCCTTCCCGACCGAACTGCGAAGAGGCAATTTGTCGGATTTCTGCGATGTTCTTCGCACAGACCTCGGGCGCATGGGCAGAAACAAATATTGCTTCCGCATTTTGTGCTGCAAAGGTCTTTCCTGCTTTCGACGCTCCCGCCTGGAGGATGAGAGGCGTACGTTGCGGGCTTGGCTGGCATATGTGAGGGCCAGGCACGCTGAAGTACTTTCCCTCGTGGTTGATCTCGCGCACCCGATCGGGTACCGTGTATACGCCACCCTTCCGGTCCAGTACGACTGCATCATCTCTCCAAGAAGACTCTAGCAGTTTATACATGACCTTCACATATTCCTCGGCCTGCGCGTAGCGCTCATCATGCTGGAGTGTATCAGCAAAGTCTCTAGCCAAGCCGAGTTACACGAAAAACTAACCGGCAGTTGCTCCTTCATACCCATGTTACGCGCAGCCGAGTCGAGATAGCTGGTCACAATCTGTAAAGGTTATTATCTATGCAGCGATCGAGGAAGCGAATACCCTCACATTCCAACCAAGCCTAGATCAAGTCAGTCCCTGAGCCAGACAAGAACAACAGATGTCTCACCTTCCCTTCGAAAGATGATCGACCGTCGATAATCTCCGAGCAAGGTGGTACGGCTGTTCATATGTTGTCGACACAGTCACGCCGAATCCGATGCTCTTGGTGACTGCTGCCATGGCACTCACAATGGCCAAAGGCTCATTGACTGGCCATTGCGCGCCTGAGATTTTTGCAGCATCAAGATTGCCATTGTAGACATCATATCCACCGAGCACGTCGGCTACGAAGATACCATGAATTTTGGCAGTTTCAAGCAGCTTCGCAAGCTCTACCCAGTGCTCGATGTTGTTGAACTCATGCGAACGGTCATCAGGATGTCTCCACAGGCCTGGTGACTGGTGGCCACTGCCTATTGGAGGCTAATTGTTAGCTATCGTCAAGTTGCTCGATCGACTTGCTGCTCTCCCATGTAGATTGGCTTTATGAGGGGGCGTCACGTGAACTTACACATCTCAACGAAGGCATTGATGATCAGCTTCTTCTTGCCTTTCGCTGTCGCATCAATCTTTCGCCTCGCATTCTTCAAATTTGCAACTCCATTCTCTCGGTTTCGCTTCGCCATGGTAGGAATCAATGGTTGTTTCGCAAAGTATCGAATGGTATCGTGCGGAAGAAGTTCGTGGTTCTGGAGGTCGGATGATGTGCTTTGAGCGCTCTCAAACGCAATCGCTTAGGTATCTGCGGGATGCGTCATCACGTCAACTCCGAGGTATCACTATATGTTTGTCTCCGATGTAGGCCCTTCTATCTACGCTACGCGACGGTAAGTTGAGGCGGTAAATTGATAGTATGCCGACTATGCGTATTATGCCATCTTAATCCACAATGACAACAGTTATTCGCGCACCTAGGGTGTCGTTGTTGTAGACTGGCAGATCGCACCTAACCTACTTGAGTAATCTACATGCGTACTCCCGGAGAGGTCGCAAACAGAAACCCGAAAGCTGACGATCAGAAGCCAGTTGAGGAGTTGCATTGAAGGAGAATTGACCTGCCACCAACGCAAAAGGCACACACCCTGAGCAACCTGAATTTCAATCTTCATGATGTTGCAAGTCAAGCGGACTCGTAGTATCGCAGCAGCGTCTTCAAAAGAGACAATATCAAAGAGACGTAAAACAATCGAACAGGTCCAGCAAAAGGGCAAAGAAGAGACGCTTCCCACGGTACAATCAGCATTGAAGCTCCATGCGATACGTCAACCATACAACGTTTCGACCGATCACCCTCTACCAAGCATCCAACACGACAGCGAGCTCTTAGTAAAAGTGCAAGCTGTAGGCCTCAACCCAATCGACTGGAAAGCACCGTATGAACCGACCACCCAACCCCATGCCCACATATCAACTAACATCCCTCCAGCGACTACAACTTCGGCATCCCAACCCTCCCCTACATATCCGGTCGGGAATACAGCGGCACAGTTCTCCTCACCCCGACAACACCCTCGTCTCGCATCAAAAAAGGCGACCGCGTCCTCGTCCCCTCAACCGACTACCGCGACCCACGCAAAGCCGCATACCAGTACTACAGCATCGCATCCACCTTCAACACCATCCGCCTGCCTCCCAACCTCTCTCTGAACTCGGGCAGTATCCTAGGCGTAGCTTTTGTCTCCGCCGCCCTCACACTAGGAATATGTCTCGGCCTCGATTTCTCCGACATTGAGGACGGGCCTGACATTCTCGGTATTGTACGAAGTCTGGATCCGAAGGGTATACCGGATGATATACGACAAGAATGTTTCCATAGCATTGGCGTCAAAGAACGTATCAAGGCCGGAGATAACCTGGTTATTTGGGGCGCGGGATCAGTCTGTGCGTTCGTCACGATGCAGATAGCGCGGCTCGCTGGGGTGAAAGTCATAGCAGTCGCGGACGTAGTGAAACACGGTTCCAGACTTCTGGCCTCGGAAGCAGCGCGACCGGATTATCTCGTTGACGCGCACGACCCAGGAAGAGCGGTGGACATCATCCGCGCATATACGGGGAAGACAGGCGCGCGCTTTGGCTTCGATACGCTGGGCAGAGACACGGCGGGGCACTTGATGAGCGCTCTTGCACATCCCACTGTTCCAGCTTCATTACAGGCCAAACTGCCGACTCCGCCGTCAACACCGCATACCCCCATTTCAGCGGGGCACAGATCTCATCTCGTGGGCTTGACGGGTCTGCCGAAGGATGGCGTACCGAAAGACGTTGTGCTGCACAGTGTGCCGATTAAGCTGTACCACGAAGTGCCGCAAGTGGGCGAGGCGCTTAGTGCGTGGTGCGAACGGCTGCTCGCCAAAGGGATGTTGGTACCGCCGGATGTTGTGGGTACGGTGGAGGGGTTGGAGGGCGTGAATGCGGGGTTAGATCGGATGAGGCGGCGGGAAGTCAGTGGTGGGAGATTGGTTGCTGTGTTGAAGTAGAGTAAGGTGAAGAACAAGAGAAGAAAGGGGGGTTGGTGCGAAATCTTGAAATGGATGAACATGTGTGTAGAGGTAAGGATATCCCAATGCATTTTGATATACAGTACAAGTCGCGAAAGTCCCCATCTCGCCTTTTTTCGCAAAAGACTAGACGATGAATCTGCGCAAAACGCAGTGGTGGTCATCCAGGGTATTGGTTATTCGTAGTCGTCGTCGTTACAAACTACGCCAATGTAATCCCCTCCGCTGCGCCAGCCCAACTGGGCAGCGTCAATGCCAGCAAAACAAAGCACCGCAACGCCTCTCCAAAATGCATGATTATGCCAAAAGCCGTCAAGTTATGGCTGCGTTTTTGCTACGCCCCTCCCCCAATGCGCCCATGATGCAAAGTCCAAGTCCATGATGATGGGTATAGAGAAAGAGAAGAAAAGGCAAACGTGGAAATTGAGAAAGGGGTATGCGCTAAAAGACAAGGCTGATGAAGATGAAGATGATTGTTGCGTTGTCGTAGGGATAAAGAAGTCATTTCGGGTATTGAGTTACGCGGTTCGTGACAAGGGGTTTTGTTCAAAAAGGCCACAGGAGCAGCAACGTTAATGTTCGTCTTCGCTGCTCCATGCGCCGTCGTCTTCTTGATCGATACTTTCCATGACTTCCTTGATGACGCCGTGGCTCTTCGGGTCCAGATTCATAGCGATCGTGAGGTGGCGAATGGCGCTCGCGCGGTCTCGCAACTTCTTGTAACACCTACCTAGCAGGAAATGTATGTTGGGGTCGTCTGGAGCAGCGTCTTTCAGGTAGAGAAGCTCGTGTAGGGCCTCTTGCGGCGCGTTCAACTTCAGCAGGACTTGTGATTTGCGGAAGCGTGCCATAACGGAGCGTGGTTCGATCTTGATCGCGTTTTCGAACTGCAGCAATGCGGGTTCAGTCTTCTTCATGCGGTCCAGAACCTGCGTACTCATGTTAGTATTCGACAGACAAGTAAGAGCAATGATTACTTACCAAGCCTATCCGAACAAGGAGCATGGCGTTGTTCTGGTTGATCTCCGCCGCTGCCCGATAGTGCTTCTCAGCCACTTCGTACTTGCCCAGGCGCTCGTAGACGTTTCCAAGACCGTACCAACCGTTGTAGTGCCTGTTATCGGCACTGATGGCGTTGCGATAAGCCGCCATGGCTTTATCGAACTCCTCATTTGCGACATGCTCATGACCTTGGAGGGTGAAAGCATAGGCAAACTTTGGATCCAACTGGGTAGCTCGAGCGAAGCATTTGACGGCTTCATCATGCTGCCCGTTTATAGAGCTTGCATTACCCAGTGCACACCAAGCTTGTGGAGAGAGACGATCTTGGTCCATCAGCGTGTGTGCAAGATGACCCAAGGCCACCTCGTCCCTGAGCTGCCAGAGCGTATTGGAATACACTTCCATATGCTCTGAGGAAGCAGGTGCCAGTTCTCGTATCTTCCGAAACGTGATGGCTGCGTCTGTATAATGTGTGCGCTCGTAGTGGGCCTTGCCGATCTGCGCCAGGACCCAAGGTGTTTCCCGCTGTGACTTGGGCACGAGTCCAAATGCCTCAAGTGCCTTTGATGCATCATAGCGACTTAGATGCCTGTAGCCAGAAGCTATCTTGAGGAGCAGGTCCAGTAGCCAGCTCAGAACATCTCGGTCCCGTGAAGTATCTGCGGGCGGACCCATTCTTGGGGGCGGTGCGACAGTTGTCTCCGCCACGCTCCGTGGTCTCTCCGGCTTTGTGGGCTCAGAGTTGTCGACATGCGGTTTCCTGTTGCCACTAACAACTCTGCCCACAGTCGAGCCTGTCCCTGAGCGTGGCTTGGGAGCTGCCGCCCTTGCTTTCCGTAACTCGCGCCGCTCTTTCGACTCGAGGTCTCTGCTTGATGTGCCGCCTGGTCTGCTACTCGACGGCCGAATCTGAGTGATGGAGTTCAGCAGCCGTACACTGCGCCGTGGGGGAGCTGCTGTAGGATCGAACGGTTGCGATTGTTGTTGTGATTGGGAGTGAGGTTGCTGCGGTGCTTGTGAGTGGAGCTGCGGCTGCTGCAGAGAATGGCCAGATACGGTTCTCTTATGACCGTTCTGGTATACGGGCCGCGGAATGTCCGTCTGATCACTCTCGGGGTTTGTCTTGGTACGCGCTCTTGATGTTATGGGGCGCATTTGGACTGGGCCGCCAGCCTCGCCCATCATGGCGTGCTCGTCGTGCATGTTTTGGCCGTTGACAAAGGGGTTTTCGACGTCGTTGTATGAAGGCGGCTGCGCGCTGCGGCCATTCATTCTAGGCTGGAGGTTGTATGAGGAGGCGGGAGGGAGCATGTCGGGCGTAATTTTGAAGATGTTGTGAGGGCGGACGACGGCGCCAATGTCGCAGAGACCGGTGAAGGCATCCCACATGAAGGAGTTGATCTTGAGCGCGGCGACAAAGTGTTCAATGGCCCTTTTGGAGTCGCCGTGGGCTGCGTACAGCTTTCCCAGCATGCAGTAGCAGGCGGCGGCGTCGGGCACATGGCGTCGTGACGTCTCGGAATGCTTGTCTGCGCCGAATGTCAACACAAGTCACCAGTGTTTACTCCTATAATACTCACTCCAGTGGTTGCGCCCTGCCCAGGAGCTGCGCATCTTCTCCAGCGCCTGGGCTCCCTGCTCGTAGCGGCCGAGGGCGAGACAGGCCTGGGCAAAGACGTAGGCGCATCCTAGATGCTGGGTGTGGTTGCCCTTGGCCCGCGCATCGTCCAGGGCTTGCTTGTATCTCCCCAGACGGAGGTTGCACAGGGCAAGTAGGTGCGCGGCATCGTGGCTGCGGGGGTCGAGGGCGTGCAGGCGGCCGGCAAAGAACAGGGCGTTTTCAGCGAAGCCGTTGTCGAGGTGGTAGTATACGATCTGGCGCAGCTGGGCATTTACGCCTGGGGGTGCTGACATGCTTGCTGGGCGGCGGCGGAGACAGGGCGGAGACTCAAGGTAATGCGCTCATAGTCGGGGCGGCGTTGGCTGGAGCGGCGGCGGTGGTGATGTTGCGGGCAGGCGGGTGGACGCGGTCAAGGTGTAGGTTTACGCGCTACGAGTGCCAAGACATGTAACAAAACAATGTCCCGCCTAGAGACGCACGACGTTTCTCTGCACACGTCCAGCCAGTCACAGCCACATCGCACCTTCACCATGGCCAAGGTACGCCCGCCCGCCCGCCGCCCACTACCACGCCCCCGTCACTGACAGTCCCCGTAGAAAGCCACCAAGACGCTCGCGGCTTCCAATGCCCAGCGCCTCAACCAGACCCTCTACATCACCCTCGCCGTCCACGGCCTCTGGTGGCTCCTGCGTGCCCTCGTCTTCCGCGCCTCCCTGTCACGCAAGTCATTGATCGTCTATCTGCTCCTCTCGGCTCCGCAACTGCTCATCCAGCTGTACTTTGAGCGCCTCTCGCGCCCCACCCTCGATGCCGATGGCGCCGCCAAGCGACCTGGCGAAGACCTCGATGCCAAGGGCCTGACTGAGTACATGTGGGATGTCGTCTATTGGACGTATGGCTGCATTGTCATGGCTGCTATTGTGGGAGACTACGCCTGGCTCCTGTGGACTGTGATCCCCGTCTACAGTGCCTATTCCGCTTACACCACCTACACGGGCATGAGGGGTGGATACCAGGATGCAGCCGGTGTGCCCCAGCCGCAAGCAAGCAAGAGACAGGCCAAGATGGAGAAGCGAGGTGGCCAGAAGATGCAGTACCGGTGAAGGCCAGCGTCAGATCATCATGTATTATATATACAGCATTATACATAAGTTTAGGCCTCGACCTTTGTGGGAATCTTGGGGATGCCTCGTTTGCGGTCCTGGTGCGGCACACCATACCGCCATCCAGCAGCCGCGGCGCCTCTGCCGTCTCTGCCTGCAGTCTCTACGCTGACGTCCTTGAAGACGAAATCCCACCTCCGCTGCGGCACCACTTTCATGGCCCTAAGCTCCTCTTCTTTGCGCTTCTCTTCTTGCCTCTTCTTTGCTTGCTCTTGTTCAAATCGCTGCTCGGCAAGTTTCTTGCGCTCCTCGAACGAAAGTCCAGACTGCAACTCACGCTCAGCCTGAACAAGTTCTGGATGAGGAATGCGTGCGTCGGCCGGCAACAACGTGTTGTCAAAAGCCTTGCCAGCATCTTCACGCGTGAATTGCCGAGACTCAGCAACAGGCACAAAGAGCTGCTGGCGTGTCGCGGGGTGTACCGCGAGGTCATTGATGGGCTCGTGCGTGATAGGACGTTTGTTTTTGTTCCCAGGAAGCGAGGTATCGATGTGTGGGGTTGTTGGAAGCATGGAAAGAACCGCCTTGGAGTAAGGGAGCGCGAGTGTTTTGCCCTGTACGCATTGAATTAGCAATTGTAATACAGCGTGTTTCCGTTGTTTGAAAGAACAAGCCGACGACGTTCAGCAAGAGCATGACTTAAGTTTTGTAACCATGTGGATGTCTTAAAGACTAATCGATTTTTAAGAAGCTCATCATGTCGTGTTGTGGGGGAATTGATGAAAACGTGAGAACATACCTGCGCTATCCACTCTTTCTCCATTTGCTTCAGTCGCACAACAGCGCCGACGCGTTCATTGCTGACGCCAAACTCGACACTGGCGAGCGATACTGTCGCCCCATCTTTCTTGACTCTCCGCCAGATTGCTTCCCGGAGGTCTTCGCTCAATACTGGCTGGCTGCGGAACCACTGATTGAGGGGGAATGGCCGCAAGTCCTCTGCCGTCTCAGGCGGAAGCTTGCTGTCGTCGTCCGCTTCTTTCGGCTTCTTGGTATCCTTCTCCTCGGCTGCACCAGACTGAATGGCAGCATCTAGTGCATCCAGGCTCTCCTGTCCTGCAGGCGTGGCCTTTTCTGTCGTCTCCTCTGCCTTGGCCTCGGCTCCAGCTTGCTCTGCCTCAGTCGAGGCAGCAGCCTTCGCACCCCCATCTCTCCGCCATCCAGGGCCAGCGCGTACCAGGTTACCGTACTTGTCGTAAGCTCCTAGGTAGTTTGTGGAGTCGGGTATAGGTTCCTTGAGCTGTCGACCCGGCCCATTGAGCCACTCATAGAATTTCCGCCGCCGTAATGTGATTTGTGGACATGGTGTCTGTGAGAAATGTCGCGAATGCCGTGATGGGCTCCAGGCGACCTGTGGCCGTGCAGCTAAGCACTGAGTGGCCTGCGATGGGGTGGCCGATGTTGAGAAATTTTGACACCGTAACCGAGGAGGCATTTTGAAGATGTGGGGGGCTACCGCATTGGCGCAGGTATGAATTGGAGATGAAAGGAACAAGAAGGGAAGTCGTGTACACGTAAAGAAGTTTAGTGGTGGGAGTGGTAGGTTGGAATGCAGAGAAATGAGGAGCTCGCAGGAAATTCTAGTGACGCGCTACGTGTACTAGTGTCTTGGCAACAATGAACATCGTGGCCCTCCACGACTCCCTGGTGTACGATACGATCACTGAAATCTACTGACGCTTCTGAACTTGCTAGCAAGACTTTTCAGGTGATAAGAGCGGCGCCGATATCATAAACAACAGGATAGCTTTCGCTAATTAAAGATGGTTACAAAATAAGATGAACCTTGGAATCACCTGCATTATGCCAACCCACATTTACATCAGTATCGTATATAATACGCGTCCACTGCAGACATGGACAAGTCAAGAGCGCTTTCCACGGTGACGTACTGCATCATCGTAACTCGGCGGCGGTTCCTCACTACTGACCCTCTCTGTCTCCATACTTCGACGTCTCCTTTCGTACTGTGGCGCACTTGGTGGCTCTCGACGAGCTTCATCCAGTGCGCGCTGAGCCTCCTCGCGTTTCTTTTCCGTCCTGCTATTCTGCTCTCGAGTTGTGATTGGCGGCGGTGGCGCCGATGATGAAGAGCCATAAATTGCTTCATGCTGCTATAAGAGCCGGTCAGCTGACATCATGATTAACGTTTCAGGATCGGAACATACAGCAATAGCCTTCTTCTCCTTACGCTCGAGTCTTTTCTCGGATATGGTACGTCCCAGCTTCTCGGCACCAAGACCGAGACTGATGGCAAGGAGGCCAGCCTTGGTCATGTCAGTCAGTTGTCGCGTGCAGCTTGTGCACTGTAGGCTTACCATGGTAGGTCGTTCGGAGAAGCTGTAAGTGTTTTGGGCGCTTGTCTGCAGAAGTGCTCGACGTTGTCCACAACAGCCTCGCGCAGGTGGCGAATACAGCGCTTGTTGTTCGAAGTATCTCTGACGGTTCTTTCTGCAACACATGGTGAGAGGAGTTTGAGTTGAGTGTTTGAAGCGTTCAAGTTGTGTTTGTAGTGCTGAACTCTGAGAAGATGATGATTGTTTCATCGTGGTCTTCTGCTTACCTTTATACTATGTCGAATCCTACTACACAGTCTGACGTACGTATCGCAATAATACCCTTTTCTGGATGCCTGCAGTAAGATGCAGCGTTTCAAGTATTGTATTCTCGCTTTCGGTAGTGTCAACACGCCAAACGAGTTGAGCAGATTGATCCGGTGTGGTCGTTATGTATGACTTACGGCCGCAAGACGGTGACGTATGGCAATAGTGGCGTCGTCTACGCAGTGATGATTGGCTACTCAACCTACTATAAGGCATGCCGTTTTAAGCGAATGCGAATTGTTGCTTCAGAGACTACCATTTCTACAACTGAGGTTTAGCGTATCCTAGCCACGATCCGAGAGGTGGGATTCCTAACGGCGTTCACAGTTGGAGCTTGTTCCTACGTTGCAGGTTGCGCGGACCCAGGCAGTCAGGCCAATCGCTGCGATAATCTAGTCGAACGTTAATCAAGGCCTTGGAACGTTCCCCACAACACGCGATACTGGAAGCACTCTTTCTGCCTTGCCTTGCGGCGGCCATTAGACCGAAGCCACAGATTACTTCAACAAATATGTGTGGAATTACATGACAATCGATCGTAAACCATTGATATGTCTCGTGGGGCCATGGATGAGGGGCAGAAGGATAGCGTAGGAAAAAGACGGGTGAGCACACCTATGATTGGACAAAGGCAGTAAAGAAGCATGGTACATGGCCGAAGCAATGGGCGAATGAACGCCTTCCCCCCTCTCACAGGTGCACAAGATGGGTTTCTTCAGACCCTTGGGCAGCGGCGCTGAGCATGTGCCATGGAGGGCGTTGAAGAGGACAGACTGACTGTACTCGACGAAACTTGCTTTTGGCCCGGGGTGTGTACCGGCATGCCGAGTCTAGGCGCAAGGCACAGTGATTGGCAGAAAAGGCCGATGGTGCATGTCTGCCTGATAGACGATGGGACGGATAAGCAGCTTGGACGGGTGACGATGGGTTGGGCTCAGCACACCGGACGTGCAATGTCAGCGTGCCTTGGTTGCTGGCCCGCAGATAGGGGCCCGTGGATGAACGATAGTTCCGTGGATCAAGCGGTGCATCTTGGGGCCGATCTCTCTCGCCCAGGCCGCGACGACGATGGGGGAGAGGCTAAAGTCAGCCCTGGCTATACTCGAGGCCGCTAAGAGCCGGAGGGCCAACAAGACGGCAAGCAGCCCAACGCGACGAGTCTCGCCGTGGGAATCGAGCAGGCTGGTGTAGCGCAGCGCGTCGTCGAGTGGTCGAGATGGGGTACCTGTGTGACGGGCGAATCCAGGACTCGCACAGTAATCAAATTAGCTCCGACGCGCCTTCCCTGGGCGCATCACCAAGTGGGCAGTCGCGCCCCCGTCAACGCTATCCTGAGGGTTTCACTTGCACTTCTGCCGCCTCTCCTCCCCTCCCACAGCCGCCCCATTGCCTGCGCCTGCCCACTGCCTCTGCCTTGAATGATGAAGTGCTAGGCTGCCGCTATCGCCCTTCCGCCTCTGCTGCATTGCATCCCCCGCTGGCTGCGATTCCTGCCCTGCCGCCCATTGGCTTGACGCTTGAGTGTGCCAGAGCCTCGACAGCGCGCATCGCCCAGGCCCGCCGCCCGCCCACGCTCACGCCCTCGACCGCCGTGCCCTGCCTGCCAACCCACTGCCCCCGACACCCACCACCTGCCCAGGACCCGCTGCCGCTGCCGCCGTCGCCAACACCCATCACTGCCGCCATCCTCACTATCGTCGCCATCTTGACCGCCGCCGACGCGCAATTCTTCTGCGCCGCCGCGTCCTTTGTCGCAGCCACACCCGCCGCACCGCCGTCAAGACAAAGGCCGCCATGGCCGCCCGGCCGAGTCCCAGCAGCACAAGCCCCTCGAACCTGTCCAACAGCCCCTTCCCCCACGGCTCTCACGGCTCCCACAGCAGCTCCACCTCGTCGTCGCCGCCCAAGCCCTTTGCATCGCACAACACCATGACGGCCGACGTCTTCGCACCGCACATGTACGCCATGCCGGGAGCCGTCGGAGAGCGCAGGCCCCTCGACAAGAGCCCCGCGAACCACGCGCGCTACTCCATCCTGTTGCGCAAACTCCCGAGCAGCAGCGATCGCGACGCCGTGCGCAACATCCTGCTGTTCGCCAAGGACCTGATCGACTGCGAGATGCTCCCACCGTCCAGACATGCCGACGACAAGGGTTTCGCATCTGCCATTGCGCATTTTCAGACGCTCGACGGCGCAAAAGAAGCGCGTCACCTCCTCGACGGGAAGCGCAATGCAACCAACGATGCGACGCTGGTCGTCGAGCTGACGCAGGACGCATCGCCTGGCGCAATCGGCTCGCGCCGCAACACAGTCGACAGCACGCCGGCGCGACAACCGTCTGGCACAAGCGCCATGACCGGCGCGACAATCAACGCCCGGCAGTCATCGCGATACAACGGCACCTTCCAAAACATGGAGAACATGTCCCCACCCAACGGGACCCCAGGTCTTGGCAACGGAGAGTTCCCGGTCACCAACCTTTTCTCGCCGACATCCCCCGTCAACACCTCCTTCACGAGCCGCAATCTGGGCAAGTCGGTCATCAATGAAGACGCCGACGACGACGATGGCTTGCTTAATGAGTCGATTGGATATGCCACGGGTGGCCCGCCAATGCACTCGAGCATGCAGCGTCGCGCTACCAACCCCCATACCCCTTCCATTCCCATCCAGCGCTTCGGATCTCTTTCTCTAAACACAAACGGCGTGACGAATGCCACGTCCCCGCCTCTATCCAACTTTGCTTCTCCACGTTCTGGATCCAACATGCAATCGCCCGGCCCAGCCTTGTCTGCCTTGTCACCACATAGCATTCCCTCCGCACTGAGCAGCGGACCCAATACAGGCTACCAGCAGTATACGCAGCATTTCGCACGGCCCACTTATCCCCCAGTGAACCCCGCTGATCAGAACCCACCATGCAACACTCTTTACGTGGGCAATCTTCCCATGGACACGTCAGAAGATGAGCTCAAAGCTGTCTTCTCCAAGCAACGTGGGTACAAGCGACTCTGTTTCCGCACCAAGCAGAATGGACCCATGTGTTTTGTCGAATTCGAAGACACATCCTTCGCTACCAAGGCTCTGAACGAGCTCTATGGATACATGCTCCACAACAGCGTCAAGGGCGGCATCCGACTGAGCTTCTCTAAGAATCCCTTGGGCGTACGTAGTGGCCAGAATTCCGTCATGGGTCCGCAGTCTGCCATTGCTCCTTCTACGCCTCTTTCGGGGTTCGGTAGCAGTGCCGCAGGCCCGCCTGGCTTTTCCACGGCTACCGGCCCACCGCCTGGCTTGTCAGTACCTCCGGGCTTGTCCACCACAGTACACTCAAACAACAGCTCTGGCTTTGGCATGTACTCTAATGGTGGTTTTGGCATGGGCCACAACGACATGGCAGGTGCTATGCGCCAGCCTCTTGCATCCAGTGGTGCTGGGAACGGCTTCTCAAGCTATTCCACCTACATGATGGGGCGCTAGAGACACCAACAGACATTTGTTATGCCATTATGAGTCATGATTGAGGAGTTGAGGGTGCTCATCGAGGAGCGTTTGCATGTTCGGTCTTCATTTATTGTTGCCACTATATCCTGTCCTTTCAATCATGGCAAGGTGTTGAGTCGTTTGGGTTGTATTTGGCTTCATTAACGCACGGGCATGGGTACTGGCGCGGGGTGTCCAGGGCTATCATGCCCAGTGGGTGTGGCTCTCTTTGCAGCATACAGCGATGATTCCCCCTTGTGCGATTTGCTTGTTTTATCATTGTACCGGAGTATGGAGAACGGTCCTTCTTTTCGTTGCAATAGTACGCATTGCCTTGGCCTTGCGCCTACCCTCGCCCCTTGTTACCTTGGATCTTCTTGAGGAGCTGGACGTATCTTGGAGTATGGCGAGGAGTTAAAACATGTCCTTTCCCATCACGTGCCAGGAACTGCATGTAAGACTTGTCGCTACTATTATGAATCCCTAAAACGCGTGCATTGCTAGCTCCGTTCTGCCAAGTATTGTAGTGAGGCGTTTATTGAATTGCTATGGTTCTCCGCGGGTTCTTTCCAAGGCATGAACTGCAATTAATTTCGGAGCTCTCTGCACTAGGTAGATTCATCAGTTGGGCTCCGTGGCATGTTGCTGTCACAGCAGGTGCGTTTTCTTCACTCCGCATTTGCTTCGGCGTCAAAACCACGGCATCGTAATTTTCAACAACGTCTAGTTCCATGCTCACATGCAAGATTTATTAGTGAAAATATAGTAACCCGGTATTAATGCATCAAAGTCAATTTGGAAGTTCGAAGCAAGACTTCACGCTGCTGTTTATCGATAGCTATGCAGTGCTGTGCCTAGATACTTGAGCAACAGCAGATCTATCCAACCAGTGTCTCGCCTCTCCTCTATGAAAATGAAGAAGATAACCTCGTCATCCTACCTTGATTTTGGTTGTGAAAGATTTAGCCAGACGCGGAATGTTCAGGAGATGTTGTAGAAGGTCTTCGATTTGTACGAGGGAGGGCCACGATCTAACTGAAGCCCCACGCGCGGAATCGATGCGCATCGCCAAGCGCGGCTGACTGATCGATTGAAAATCCTCCGGTACCACGGACTCCCGTACCCGGCGTACCGTTAGCTACAGATTCCACTTTACGGGCGATCTTCAGGAGTAAAAAAGTTATCATGATCAAGCAGCTTTCTCAGCATTGGCATTAACTCCGGAGTCCCGTTGTTGTGATCACGTCATGCCCACCTTTGCCCCGCGCTCGCTGTTGACAGGTCTGATAACGGGCCTATTCCTCGCCTTGTTATTGCAGCAAGTGGTGCCTGCTTTGAAACTGCCGACCTACCATAGTCACGACGCGTCTGTAACATCTACGCCGCTATACCTATCCGAGTCGATGGCGCAGGTTGTGAGAAATAGCCTCCGCGCCGCTAGGCATCGTGCGTGGGTCGGCGGTGGATACAAAAGCGCATCGTCGCTGCTCTCTCCATCTCCAACATCTGCTCTTCGCATCCATCCAGCCTCTCCAACTACATCACGCACTATGTCTACCCAGAAGTCCTTCTTCGACGCTGTCATTGAGCGTCGCACATACTACCAGCTCAACAAGGAGTCGCCCATCTCCGACAAGCAGATCACTGATATTGCTGAGAAGGCTCTTCTTCATGTCCCTTCATCTTTCAACTCTCAGAGCACCCGTCTCGTCGTTCTTCTGAACAACGACCATGAGAAGTTCTGGGACTTTGTCCTTGAGGTTCGTACTATCCGGAAGACTCCACGCGAGGTGTAAAATGTTGTACTTAATACAGACTAGGTCCTGAAACCCCTCACTCCTGAGGAGCAATTCCCCAAGACTGAACAGAAGATTGGAGGATTCAAGGCGGCTAAGGGAACAGTAAGTGCATGTATCGTATCATAAGACACCATCTAACAAGATACCCTCAGATTCTCTGTTATGAAGACCCCGAGCCAGTCGAGGGTCTCCGCAAGGCCTTCCGTAAGTAATCTCAATCATTCATCTAGCCCATGCTCACATCCATCGTAGCTCTCTATGCCCATCACTTTGGCGACTGGTCTGAACACACGAACGCCATGCACCAGTACGCTCTCTGGGTCGCCTTGGAAGCCGAGGGCCTTGGTGCCAACCTTCAACACTACAACCCCATCATCGATCAAAAGGCTGCTCAGGAATGGAGCATTCCCCTGGAGTGGAAGCTTAGGGGTCAGCTGGTCTTCGGTGGACGCGCAGGCGAGCCCGGCGAGAAGAAGTTCCAGGAAGTGCAAGGCAAGAGACTGTTTGTGCACGGAGCGAAGGAGTAGATGCGAGTACTGAGTACGGGAACGCAATAGAAACAAGACTCATTGGACTTCACCTATCATAAGACGCCAACGTTGTTTAGTAGATCACTTGCTTTCCGACACTATCTTCCGGTTGATCGCAAGATGCTTGTCTAGGAACAAGAAGCTTCTCTGGGCTAACAAAGGCCAGGCTCCAATACTAGCCGACAACCCGCCATCTGCCGGCTCCGACGGGGTCCAGAGTTCCTTGTTTCCTTCCGGCACCTTGGTGAGTAGCTTGTGAATTTTGAGTGCCCCACTTTCTGCGGAAGAGTACATCTCGGCACCCCCACCCGGTCCCGTAAGAAGCACAGGACACGTGACCCTGTTCAGGATCTTTCCATCCTTCTTGGTGTCCAAAGAGAAGTCCTCGAGGCGTCGCAGCATCATACCGGGCGAATCAACACCCATGCTACTCACACCTAGGCCCAACTCCCACCGTATCTGGAAACTCCACCAGCTCTGCAGACTCGCGATCAAGTTGAACATTTCCTTGGTGACCCAACCGCCCTTCCATAGGCTGACGAAGGATTGCGGAACTCGTGTCATCGCAAGATCGAACATGCTGAAGAAAGGATCAATGGACACGCATGCCTTGACACGGGCGTCGGTGGCTGCGCGCAGAGCAAAGTAACCTCCAGTGACAGCGCCCGCAACAGCAATCCTACCCAGATCCAACTGCAACTCCGGCTGCGATTGGGCCAAGTTCTCAAGGAACTCCAACACCTTGTTTGCGACGACCTCAAAGTCAGGCCGAAGAGGAACCCCAGACTTCTTCAACAGCAAGCCCTGTCCTGGGCCCTCTAGTAGAAGCACAGCATAGCCCAGCTGCGGGCCCGAGTAACCGAACAGGAAATGCAGCTCTTCTTTCGTAGAATCAGCACCGCTGAAGTACAGCAGAAGTGGTATCTTGCCCGGCAGTCTCGCCTCTGGAGGAGGAAGGTACAAGTACGCCGGCATATTGACACCCTTCTCATACAGAACATCCACCAACCTAACCTCCCCCTCCATGAACGCCGTCGCTCTCACAAAAGCCTCAACCGACCTCTCCGACAACGGCACAACCCTCGCATCATCGTTGAGAAACAGGTACGAAGCCGCGCGGAAATAGTTCGACGCGCGCAGGTACCCGTTCTTCGCCATGGCGCTTAGCCCGTTCTTAGCAGCATTCTCTGCGATTGCTTCAGCCCGCTCTCCTTGTTCTTTCCACGCCGCATGCCAGGACTCTGGGTCGTTCTTCTTGATCTTGCTGGCTGCCGTTAGGAACTCGGCTGTGTCGCAGCCGCCGGCTGAGGTGCTGCCGAGGAGACGGGTCAGCTCGAAGTCGAGGATGGGGTTGTTGAAGAATTTGAACATGGTGGGTTTTGCGCGAGATTGATGCGCGCTGTTTTGGAGTTCGCTCTGTTGGTACTGTGAGACAGAGTGGAACTACAATAGGAAGAGTTTGGTTGCTTCTCTGCTTGACAAACTGAAGCGCTCTGTCAACGTTTCCGCGGGTACTTTTCTCGCAACGATTTGGCGGGCCTCGAATTGCTTCGGTACCTAAGCTACACACCCGATTGATCTCGATCTTGCTTGCAAGTTCCGATTCGGGGCTGATATGGCACTACTGAGTTCGTTGTGCTGCCTGTCGTGTATTACCGAATTCGGGACTTTCGCAAACGGCACTTTACATGTCCGGCCAGCCACTTCACGCCGTTGACATGGGCAGCATGTCGACGAGGCTCCGGTGTCATCTCTAACATCTTTATTCTTGATTCTTATTACCATTTTCTTCATTTCACCAGCCCAGTCGAATCAAGCGAACCAGCTAGATACGTAAGCTGCCTATCTAGGCACGCAACCTACAGCCTACACCACGCATACCCATACCTAGATTCACTCACTATCCAAACCAAGATGGCTGCCCCTCCAGAGGTCACGATGCACGACTTCACAGGTTCCTGGTTACTAGTAAATCAACCCAGACACCCTCCAAGTCGCCTCGCCCAAACCGTCCAACATCCACTAACAACCCCAGAACAAAACCCTATCCGACTCGTTCGACTCCGCCTTCGTCCTCCAAGGCATCCCCTGGATAATCCGCAAAGTCATCAGCCTCGCGACCCTAACCATGAAAATCGCCCACTCGGTCGACGAATCCGGCGTCCCAACCGTGATCTTCACGCAAGCTGCCTCCGTCGCCATCGCCGGTCTGAGCGAAGAGATAGAAACGCGGTGGTTGGACGGCCGAGAACAACTTCACTCGTCGTCTCTGTTCGGCACGTCTTCCGCTCGGACTCGCATGATCTGCTTTGATACTGCTACTGGGTATGACGGCAAGCCGCTGGATGCGTTATTGACGAAGGACTTTCTGCGAGAGGGGAAAGAGGGTGAAGAGGAGTTTTTGTTTGATCTTGTTGTGCATCAGACTAGGGGCTGGGTTATGGAACAGATTTGGGGGTTTGGTATGCTGAATGGGGAGAGAAGGCTGCTGAGGAAGATGGGCTTGAAGAAAGAAGGGGAGACGGTTTATGTTACGGCTTGGTATGATTGGAAGGGGAGAGATGATGGTGATTGAAAGGCTCTGTTGCCTTCACCCAGTCGCAAGTATCTAGATACTCGAAACCGTTATTCGATACCTCCTGACTATCGAGTTATTTATTACTATGCGACCCATGTGCGACCAATATGCGACCCAAAGGTCTCAGTGTGTCTTTCTCCTACCTATATTCGCCACTCTAGACGACTGCTGATCATGTAAGAGGTCGCTACAGGAAGGGCCGTCATCCTGCCAAGAACGTCATCATGACGTACAAGATATGCTAGTGCCCGGTTTTATCTCGGGAGGTTGAGATAAGGGATAGCAAAGTTGCATTGAAGTACTGCTACACTCCATACGGTATATACCCAGCCACCGCATCTAGCATCGCGCGATAATGTTCTCCCAGCCCACATCATCAGTCATCATGTCTCCCAGCTCCCTCACCACGGAGACCAGGCCCTGACAAAGTCAACAGCATAGTCCTTCTTCGTCCCCAAGAACCCCACACCATACAAGAGCCAAACAACCCATTGAGGAATGTATAGCGGGAATTTAGCCTGCTCCGTTAACCCACGCCCTTCATACTGCGGCCCACCAACCTCGCCGCCAACAACACGGTCCGCAAAGTCACTCATACCAAGGCCCTCACCGATACCCAGCTCAAACCACATCAGCATGTGCTGGGTCTCGAACCGCCACTTCTTGTCTCGAGCCGGTGACACAAACTCGAAGACACCGCCAGTGTTATTGTCGTGATACGACCCTCCGCATTCGCCACCGCTGTTATACGCGTCGAGAAAGTAGTCCTCAGTCTCGGAGACGTTGCCAACGCGCGTGCCTACTAGAAGCTCGTCGTTGTAGAAGAGGACGGCGGAGGTGAACTTCTTGCCCAGGTCTTCGCCCACGCGTGATACCACATGCCAGTAGGCGATGGTGTAGGGGCCTGCCCAGAGACGTAAAGCTACCCAGCTCTCCGTCAACGGAAGCCAGCCGTCTTTGGCCCAGAGACGGGTTGAGCCGCCTCTGCCGCTGAATGACAGCTTTTGTCCTGACCCCAGAACACTGTCCATGACCACCTCTCCACCGGCGACAGGCTGGCTGTAGTAGAGGTCGGGTGAGAGTAGCGCGGCGTCTGCTGCATTCTCGCCTTCTGAGCCTGGTGTCGAGCCGTCTGCGTGAACAGGTGGCGTGGTGGCTGATAGCTTGTATGTGCCGCGTATGGTTGGCGAATCGAAGACGAGCTTGGAATATTTAAGGTCCTTGGTGGTATAAAATGAGTACGACTTACCCGTACTATTCCAGATACCGTAGGTATAGCCAGGACAGTCCAGTATGGTAGACTCTTCGAGGTACTCAAGCATCTTGTGGTGCTTGCCGTCCCCGGTGTTGGCGAAAAAGTCCACTCGCAGGTTGCCTCTGCCGAAATAGTGCATCGAATAGTCGCGTGAGAACATTATCGCCAAGAGGGAAACGCCCGTGTGGGACATGCCATCGAATTCCCATTGCTCCCAGTTGGTCTTATTGATATTTGGGGTGATTTTGATCGAGTTGATGGGATCGGACGGGGATGAGGAAAAGTTGTTGGGACCGTCAAGCACTTCGAAAGCTGTGCTCCTGCTGATGGTACAGGATTCGTCGTCCCATTTTGGGTTCAGCTCGTCATCAACGGGAAATTCCGAGGAACCTAGAGGTAGCTGATGCAGATTTGCGGCGGTAAAGAGTGAGAAGAACGACGCAAGGATGAGTGTCGTGAACATCGTCGACATGGTACCGGAGCTGAGCTACTGCCTGATCACTGCGGTAAGTCGGCTGGAACAACGGACTTCGCTCGCGTATCACCTTCATTATACGGGTCAAGCATGAATTCAAGGTGTTTCTCTTTCTCACAACCACTACAAAAAGTCCCGAAAACTCCTAGTATGCACTTTGCTAGCTCTGGAAAGTCCCGACCCTGCTCATTCAACTTCCGAACTTCCGAAGAGCGCCAATAGCTACCACTCTAGAGTGTTTCCCGCCTGGGCCGAGAGAAGTGAAGTAAGCTTACTATCAGAATGAAAAGCAGTGAGCTGCATCTTGGGCACGCCATGAATCCAAGTGACTCGGCATACTGGGCCTGCGCTTCTCTACAGAGTACCAGACAATGGCGACATCAATTCTTCCAGCGCTACCCACATTGCGGCAGGCTGTCGTGCAGTCAGCCACGACACCCGGGTCCTTTGACCTCCGCACTGATCTGCCCATGCCAACCATGTCAGCTGACCATGTCCTCATTAAGGTGAGCGCAGTGGCAGTTAACCACTGGTAAGTCATCGCTGTGTGCAATGCATTTTAAGACATATACTGATTTCGTACGTCTACCCCTGTAGCGACTACAAGATGCCAGCCCGAATACATTGTCCCAATACGGTCGACGGCTGCGACTTCTCAGGCGCGATTGTGCGCGTTGGCGACGCTGTTTCCAATACCCCTGGCGGTCTGAAAATTGGCGACCGTGTTGCTGGCGCTCAGATGGCCTCCCAAGCTCGACGACCCTGGTCGGGTGCCTTCACTGACTACATCGCGGAGAAGCCTGACAATCTGTGGCGTGTTCCCGAACACTTCTCTTGGGAGCAGGCGGCTTCGATAGGATGCGCCGTGGCCAGTAGCGTAGGAATGGCGCTCTGGTGGGAGATGAAGCTGCCTGGAACGCCTGAGGAGCCGACTTCAGACTCCAAATTCGTTCTCGTCTACGGCGGATCTACGGCCAGTGGAACCTTTGCCATGCAACTGTTGAAGATGTGAGTGACCCATCGTTTCCCTTTCACTGCGAAGTGTCGTGAGCGTATGATGATTGATCTAACGTATTCGTAGGTCGGGCTATCGAGTCATCACGACCTGTTCTCCTAAGAACTTCAAACTAGTGGAAGAGTACGGAGCCGAGAAGGCGTTTGACTACCACTCGCCGACGTGTGGAGAAGATATACGAGCCTACACCAAGAACTCCTTGGAATATGCACTAGACATCATTACCGAAGCGAGGTCTATCCGCCAGTGCTACGCAGCCATTGGACGTGGTGGTGGTAGATACATTGGATTTGAGCTCTTGCCGGATGATCTTATGGCCACAATGAGGAAGGCCGTCAAGCCATCCTGGGTCATGGGCTTGGAGGTGGCCGGATTGGAGTTGGAGTTGCCAGGAGGGTACTATCGCAAGGCAAATCCTGAATTGCATGATTGGCTTCATGGGTGGATCAAGCGCTTCGCCGCGTTGCTTGAGTCCAAAAGATTGAAACCACATCCTATGCAGATCAACCCGGGCGGATTAGCAAAGGTGATCGACGGACTGGGAGTCTTGCAGCGAAAGGAAGTCTCGGCGCAGAAGCTAGTGTATCCTCTGTATGGATATTAGACGCAAGTAAAAGTAACCATAGGCCAATACGACTCGATCTAGTCATCAAGAAATGACATTGACTCCTTGATACTAGCTCGGATCGACTCTACGTACGACTTGCTACCATGCAGTGATTTGACATCCTCCTGTGCCATAACGGCCCAAAACAATCGGAGTCGGGATGGACTGGAAAATATTCCCGAGGCGCCCGCACTAGATGAGAAGGCTGCCTCACCCGAGAGGCAGTATTCGGCTGGAATGCCCATGCGACACTCTAGTGTCTGCACCTGGCACTGAATAGCGTCCAAAATGCCTGTGGCATACGCCTTGAGGGGCATATCTTGAAGTGCGGAGACGCCACCAATGCGGAGTACCGATTTGACTTTGATGGATCTATACGATTCCGGCGACACATGGCAGAGGTATTTGTGTATGCGCTGGAAAAGCGAGTCGAAGAGCCTCATCAACGCAAGGTAACTTGACAAGACTAGAAGCAGAGTTTCCGTGTTGAGTGTATCCTCGGTCTGCGTGTACAATTGGACAGTCGGTGTCAGGCTTTGAATTATCCCGGTGAACTCTTTGGTGCATGTCAAAAGTAGAGCTGCTGGATTTTCGACATCTCCCCCCACGGCATCATCTTTGCAACGCTGTTGGACTTTAGCGGCGTTTGAATAGTATGCGTCAATAGTCGTAATGCGGTGGTCTATTTCCTCACGGAACATTACTAGAGAGCTTGCCGGACTGGAAATCTGTGGTAGTGGTGTTGGCGGCATAATCTCCTCCCCAAAATTGAGGAGCGGGTCGATATTCATATCGAGAGCGGTGTTAGAGGTCGCGCCCATGTGGAGCAAGATGTCGAATTCGTCGTCTGCACCTGGGAGTCCCTGGAGTTGTGATGGAGCGCCAAGCTGATCTGCTAGGTAGACGCTGTCCTCACCCGACGCGGGACTTTGATCCATTGAAGATGGATAGGAGTCGAAGAAGGCGGAAATATCGCCCGTCGCACCCCAGAAATCTGGTAATGGCTCATGAGCGGCAGGGTCTCTTGGCGAAGGGAGGTGCTCGGCGGGATCGTATGCTTTTGTAGGCGCGGGTTGCTTCGACATCCCGGCTGTATGGGCGTTGTCGTGGTTCGCGTCCTGTGACTTCGACGCGCGATGGGCTCGGGGCGAGGCAACGGCGTGACGCTGCTTGGGCGGTCTTCCCGGATGACCGGCAGCGCCTGTTACGCATTGCGCGCCCATGTAGCAGCAGCGAGCGCACGCCGCCGTGCTGTCTTGGGCGCGAAGGCATCGAACTCGCTTCGCCCTGCACTGGTCTGCAGAGGTAGGGGTACGAAGTCAGTATATGTCTCACATGCACTTCGTACAGTCAGAACTTACCGCACGCGGAGCGCCGGACTGCGGACTTGTGCATACCTTTAGTTGGTGTCGTGTTTGGACAGACGCGGAAATGGGAACCTTGGAATGGAAAGCAACCGAGCTAAAGGATAGATGTTCGCATGATTTGATCAGGATAGGCTGACTGTTGTTGCGCGGGTTAGTCACGTGGTAAACCCCCCGAGGAGGGTTTGAGATTAGCCAATCGGCAAGCGTCGCCCCACTTTAAACCGGGGCCATGTCGAGGTGCGTGTGAAGGAGCGTAGTGGCCGGTTTCTGGAATTCACGGTCGAACGCTGGTGAAATCATCTCGTGTTGATTGGTTTCAGACTCTGATTTTATGTACATGAGCTAGCAGTTGTTACCAATACACCTGCATCATTGAGCTACCTAGGTATTGAACCAAACGTTCATTCCGCTGGGAAATTCTATGTATGTGTGGCTTCCATCCCCTCTTGACATTTAGGCGATGGATATAACTACAATCCTGGAATCTCATCCTTTGCTGTACCTTTCGCTTCCTCCTCCATAGGCTTGTCTTTACTCTCTGTCATGCCAAATTCGGTGTCGTTTTCGCTCCTGAGCGGTACCTGCTTCGGCAGAGCAGCAGCAATAAGACCCACTCCACCAAAGGCAATGGCGACCTGCCAGGATCGCTGAAGCGCGGTGCTCTGTACAGAGATCACTTGCGCACGCGTCTGAGCCGATAGCGTGTCAAGGAAATCGACTTCAGCTGCGCCGTACGCACCACCCGTCATGAAAAGAGCCGCTACCGTTGTGTCGCTGATAGTCCCCGAGCGAGCCAGCTGTGCAGCTCGGTTGGTGTAGACGGTACCGGCGATGGCCACGCCCCACAAGACGCCGAAGCTTCGCATGAAGCCCCAAGTGGCCGTCGCTACTGCGGTATCCTTGTCAGTTAGAGAGGCTAGCAACGCGGGAAGCATAGCCCCCATGCCGAAGCCCGCGCCAAAGGACTCAAGCACCTGAAAGCCCACCCACGCACCTGCACTCGACGTCTCATCCAGGAGTGTGAACACGCCAAATCCGGCAACAATCAAGGCGAAGGCAGTGACGAGAATGGGCTTGTAGCGGCCGAACTTGCTAAGTAGAAGCCCGCCGATGATCGCACCTGGGAGAAGTGCGAGGATGGTGGGGAGAAGGTATATGCCGGCGTTGTATGCATCTACTGCGAGAACGCCTTGGAAATATACCGGGAGGAAGTAAAGTGTCCACATAGTGACCATGCCGTGGAGAAAGGCGAGCAGAAAGACGATGACGCTCATAGAGTTCCCAAAGAGCCGGAGCGGCATGATGGGATTTGGCGTGAGGCGGGCATTACCTTCGAGTGCGATGAAGCCTCCCAACGTTGCCAACCCAACCAAGAGCGGTACGAGGACTTGGTAAGAGGACCATGAATATCTTCCTCCTGCCCAGCCAATGGCAACTAACACCGGAGCGCAGCCGCTGACAAAAAGCGCGTTGCCCAGCCAGTCGAGGCTCGAAGCCTTGGTGGCCCAAGTCTGGGATTTATCGTATTTGACCTTCAAAAAGAGGAACAACAATATAACTGCAGCACCGCCAATTGGAAGAGCCATGTAAAAAGCCCAGCGCCAGGTGCTGTAGCTCACGAGCAGTCCGCCGAAGAAAGGACCAAGAGCAGCTCCGAGACCGACCATGCCAAACACGGCGCCCATGTAGGTACCTCTCTCGCGAAGTGGTACCAAGTCACAGATGATGATCTCGCAGAGGACGGCGACTCCTGCTGCTCCAATACCCTGCACTGCTCGGCCACCGATCATTTGGGATATATTGGTTGCTCTATGCATTCATCTCATCAGCAAAGACTTCGAGCTTGACGAGAAAAGCCAGATCGCGATTCGAGCACCAGAGGAGTGACAACTTACCCGCCACAAACACCGCTCCCTATCATGAAGACGACCGCGGATATGATCATTGGCCATCGGCGACCGAATACATTAGCGAGCTGTCCATACATGGGCATCAGAGAAGTCCTACACAGATTAGTTCCCGCGTTCATCGCTCGAGTGTGAGCCTTTTGTTCCAAAGAGCCTTACATAGTCAAGAAGTATGCATTAGAGACCCAGATGAACTCTTCGCCCCCACCCAGATCGGCGACGAGCGATGGCATGACCGTCGAAGTGACTGTGGCCTCCAGAGCCGTGAGAAGACTCACTAGCGAGAGCACAACCATGATAGCCCAGAACCTTGGACCCTTCTGGAACTTTGACGGGTTCTTCTCCGTTGTTGGATCCTGTGCATCGACCGAAGCTTGTTTTGACTCCGGGTTCCGGACGGCTGGATCTTGCTGTGTCATCTTGCACAGCCAGGATGTCAGGTTTGAGTAGCGTTGGGACCTGTCGGACGATAGGTAGACCGTGTGGCTGGTACCAGAGCTGTAGTACAATGATGCGTGAGTAACGGGCGGTGTTAAAACCTTGGTATAGTAAGTTGATGGAGCGCCTGGGAATAGTTGCACCTTCGGTTACATGGGAGAAGCTGTGTGTGCCTACGTATTCAATGGTGCATGAAGTCTGGTAACCACCGCGGAGGGTTTCGTTGGATGGGTATGATCGGCCTCGCAGGGTTTTGCGATCCTCCGCGGTTGATACGATGAACGTGGAAGTGATTCGACTCGGTCGACAGGCTTCCTGCAGGTGGCCTGACCTTTACGGCGTTCAAGTGTGAATAAGCCCCCAAACGCATGTTGGTAGATACCTCACTTCCTTTCACCGGTGTATACATTCCGTACCTTGATTAGGTTAGCGTGCCGGCGTTTTTGCCGGCGCGGGTAATATCAAGCCACATCTTCAGCCACAGATGGTCACCGCGCAACGTTTCCGGTAAGCATACTACATTCGCGTGTCTCATATACATATTGACTCTACCAAACCCAACAAGTATATGACGCGATTAGATGACGAGAGCTGCGAGTAAGACGAAAATAGGATAAAGTCGTCCTCAGGTCGTAGCGGAGAAATCCTTCCCCATGTGAGAGGCGTCCTGGTGTAACTTCGCAATCAGATCCCCACCCAGCCTACGGGTGGCTCCTGCGGGTGGCCCAACGGCCCGCCGCCGTATCCCGCGTTTTGGGGTCGCACTGTCACGCCTTCGTTTAATGTACCAACGATTTACCATGCATGCTGCTCGGCGACCTTGAATCCTTCACGGCAAGTCCCATTACATCCCGTCAATTGGACGAGGAGCCAAAGGGATGCCCTTAGGGACATTGGCTTTTTCTTCCATCCACTAACACATCGCAATTATGCCACAACTGCACACCTCAGCTAGCATTCTGATCCTTCACATTCCGCAACGCTCGGGAGAGCAGGTTTCTTGATTGAGTGGTTGCTGTGTCTGCACCACCAACTCTCCGCCGAGCAGCAGTACGCCGCTCTGGGCACTGCGATAAGCACCTGGTCTGCGGGACAGGACAACAATAGCGTCAATCCTATCAGCCTTCTCGTGTCATACAAGGTTTTCTGCTGTACACCATTAACCTCACGTAAGACGGTCATAGCACTATCGCAAGCTTGCCGAGAAGTCTCACTTACTCCTGTAGCTGAAGACTAGCCTTGGTTTATACATTGGGGAGGCACGGCATATAGTTCGCACTATCACCATCGTTCGTCCTTACCTGTCTAGGTGTTACCAACCTAGCATGTCCTCGCATGGTTTACACGCTGGCCTTTCTTTGTTCCCAACATGTCACGCCTAGATTCTTCCAGCTGCTTCTCGGGTTGCAAGTCAGGGTCTCTAGTGGAGAACCCGAGAAAAGAAAAGTCCCAACAGCTGGCTTGTGACAGGTGTCGAGGCCAAAAGCTCCGATGCATACGGAGCTCGAACTCTAAGACCCCTTGCGAGAGGTGTCAGAAAGCTGGTGCAACATGTATCATCGATACCGGGGTACGTATGGGAAGACCGAGACGGGCAGACAAGGAGCAGCCTCGAGAGAACAGCGGCAGTGCTCACCACCCATCCCAAACTACACGATCATCACCTCCTCCCGAAGCTGAATCTCAAACGAGAACCGCTGTCGACTTTACCATGGATACCGATGCCTGGCTAGTACATGATCTCGACGACACACCGGTTGACCCAACGCTTCAAAGTGTTACGGTTCAGTATCTTGACCCCTTCGATTTTGCACTGCCTGGGGAAGGTACGCTCGACGACGAATCGGTAAACCTACCGACCGAACACTTTCTCATTCCAAATATGGATCTCTCCGCGGACCATTCTATTCCAGCTCGCACCGAATACGAACAAGCAGCAATCGGTTTCACCGAGCCACTCAACGGACGCAGTCGCTATTCACCGATGCGCCAAGAGATAATGCAAGAGTTGTCAGATTTGAACATGCAGCTGTCTCGACAGTTGGGCGCGGCAACCTCTACAGGAACTGGTTTTACGAACAATGACTCGGCTTTGGGTCTGACGGCTTTGGCTACACCACCGGAGGAGAACCGAACGCTCTGTGATACTGTCGTCTTTATGATGCAAAGCCTCCAAACCTACCACCGGCTGCTCGTGGATATCGTCAGACCCAATCACTCCGCTACATTCGGCTCACACGACAACCTCAAGTTTAGCAGCAGCTGCCTAAGCCCGGTCGAAGAGTTGGACATTGATGACTCAAGAAGCCGCATATCTGAGACGACAGGCCGATCGCCAGTGAAAAGGCGTCGAACAGATAGCAGCGTCGACTTCACTGTAGCGCACGAATCGTCTCACAGTACTAGTGTTGACATGCCTACGAGTCTTCTGCTACTGTCTTGTCACACAAATCTCCTGCACCTCTGTCGAAATACCTTTGCCGCCATTCGAGCAGGGTTGTTCGCCACACGTCGCCAAATCAATCTTTTCACGATCTCATTCCTCAACATAATGGATGTCTCCCTACCGCCCGATCCGGATCTGCAAATAATTGTCCTCATTCAAGCTGTGGTGAGAATGGTGGATAAAATTGGCCGTTTACTGGGCTACCCGAACGAATGCGAGGCCGGCTCAAGCGGTGATAGATGCGAGAGCGATACTCGCAGCAGTGTCATCCCGCGGCACCTCCTTGAACTGATGCTGAAAAGCGAAGGATGCGGAAATGGCTCGGCAGATAGAGCCGGGACTAAAGCGCTGAAGGAGGAGATCCGAGGATTACATGAGCTCGTTTACAAGCCAGTATGAAGGATATCGATGTGTGACAAAATCGAGCGGCATTTTTAGCAGGTAGACTTTCATACACACCGTCAATAAGATTATAGACGTACCACAAATTTTAGGAGAGTTGACTGTTCAACTTATTCGGGGCCGAGCCCGAGAAGGATACACTTAGGATACTCTAATGCGCTTTTGGGTGTCCTAAATCATGAGTAAGCATACCACATACCCGTGGGAACGGTACTGCCCAAATCTATGGGGTAATCCGAGCCGAGTAAGCTTCGGTGAATTCGCCTGGGACATGATTGCCGAGTGGCGTGATTTTGACGCGCTGTCAGACGGTCAGACGTGCCCATGTATTCGGGACTTTCCAATCTTCCCACATCATACGTTCCAGCTCAGTTTGGAAGCAAAGAGACTGATGCAATCACAGGGATAAATCGCGTGCAAGAAGGAGACCTCTCAGCTGTCAGTTCCAGAGCTTCGCAAATTCCAAATATTGCTTGATCCGAAAGCACGGGAATCAGCTTTTGGCCTCTGTCAACTTTACATTCTTACCTGCCTATCGATCGGACCAGCCATGTCACTCGTCGAGATCTCTCTGCCGCTTCTTCGCCTCAGTCCGGCGCTCGTGTCCTCTATGACCCTCATGTTCGCCCTCGACGAGCACCTGATTTTTGGGACCTGGGTGCAGGGTCCCATCCGCCCACTGGCAAACTCTAACCTTCCTGCCTGGTGGACCAGGGGCGGTCTTCGATGGCAGTGGGTCCTTATCATCTTTTACCCTGTCAACTACCTTCTCGGCATTCTCAACCTGCTTATACCCGAGCATCAATATGGCTCGACAACGTGGTATGCATGGGGACTATTCTTCAGCTTAGCCCACATGCTATTTGCGCCAACGGCTCTGCAGCGCATCGCGGCTATCGAGAAGAACGTTCCAAAGGGCAATGTTGTCATCTCCATGGAATCTTGGCTTCGGATGAATTGGATTAGGGCGTGGACTACGGATCTACCGGCTTGGGTGTGCTTCATCGTTGCTGCGCTCAAGGCGCTGTGACAGTTTGTAGTGAGCAGGTTGGAAACGACAATGTGGATGACGGCGTCGATAGAGTGGGAATGAGAAGGCGAAGTGGGGACGGTAGATTGCAATATTGAATGTCGCAATATGTGACCACAGCGGGTGTGAAATAATGATCGAGGACTAGCCCCCATTCTTGACAGAATTGTTGAGCGTGCGATGTGCTGACGATGCGAGGTCTGTACGAAGTGACTCCACACGTCCACGTTCATGATAGGGGTGAAGCTTTGGCCGTCTACGCGCGGGCCCACTCCTTAGCCTCACGCTAGCGGACCGGTCTCCCGGAGGCTCTTTGGTTGGATGACTTCTCTCTACCAGAAGATCAAAGACTTCGTGACGCGGGAGGAAGGTGTTACATATTATTGGTATATATAATGCAGCTGGCACAGTCCAAGAGCTCATGCTTGTTGCTAAAGTACCCGATAAAGAAAGATTTTGCAAACGCGCGGCTACATCGGTTGCGCCAAATCACCTGAATGCGTGGCACAGTATCCAGCACAACATCCATTGCCTTTGTGATGCTTTCTCTACTACCCCAGATACATCGCACTGCAGCACATCAACAAAAGAGCCGAATGAGGGACGAAGCTTTCCCCTAATTGCGTGTCGGAGTAGAGCGCTACCAAGGCCAAAAAACAGCCAATCGGTAGCCCGATAGTGCGGAGGCTCTGTACCCAGAGCACGACCGAGAGCAAGGCACTGACGAGGACCAGGAATGCGTTCAGCCTCGAATCCGAAGGATTCAGCCACGAGAACAGGACTCTTTTGTGCCCCGGTAGCATCGTGTCAAGGTTTTTGGAGAAACTCGGGGTAAGTCGCGAGGTCAGGCGGGCTTGTATGACGAGGACGTTGAAGAAGACTAGCGTCTTGCAGATGCAGTCACTTATGAACGGCCCCCACGACATATTTGCTGTGGAAATAGGTCGAAGACCTTCAAGAGATACCGTTAGAATTTTGTACACGGTTCCTTATCGGAACAATAACCGATCTCTGTGTATAAAAGAACTTACCGTGATTGGAGTTGGCGTTTTTACCTCGAATGATACACTGGGATGACGACTTGTTTTGGCCTTGCCAGACTTTATAACAGTTGTGCGCTCGTCTTAGGTAGGTAGATATCAACGAGAACGTATGTTTGCGGGTCGTGTCTCAGGACCGAATAGGCACATGGTAGAAAAAAGATATATCCGCATATATGTTGTGTCATCATTTCGGTACTTACGGTTTCCCCTTCAATAGAAGCTGGTACGGTCTCGGGGGTACGGAATGTTAGTACCGACACCGTGGCCGGCTCAGCAAACCCTTCGGTCTTTTCGCTGCCCATATCGATAGAGAAAGTACCGATGTTGGGATACTCGGTAAAGGCGCGGTCGGGCTGCAGCTTCTTCTTTGCACCATTTCTATCCGCTTTGGGTTCTGCTTTCGCACACTGACCGATGCAGAGGCCCGAATCGGACTGGCTGTATATACGAGTCTGACACCGACCCCGAAATACATCAGCCTGACAGCAACGACTCCAGATCCTCTCGAATGTTGGTGTTTGCACGAAAAGCCGAAGTCGAGAACGCCACAGGAAAGTTGGGTCAGCCCTGAGTGAGCATTTGTATGCAAGTTAGTAGGTAGTAGTGTAGTTCGATAGTACGAATGAAAGGGATTACTTGACCAAGAAAACATTGCCTCACCAAATCCCTTCGCGCGTCTGTGATCATTGTCGAGTTTCAACACCGCGTCCTAAGCTATACGACATCTTGCATTCGCAATGACTGCCCACCGCGAGACTTCACAGGGCAATGGAGAGCCAATCGCCGTTATTGGAAGCGGCATGCGCTTCCCTGGCTCTTCGAACAATTCGTCCAAACTCTGGGAGCTTCTGCTCAATCCGCGAGATCTTCTCAAGCGCATCCCGGAGGATCGTTTCAACATCGATAACTTCTACCATCCGGACCCGAACCACCACGCGACGACGGATGTTCGGGAGTCGTACTTTCTCGAGGAGGATCACCGTCACTTCGACGCGGGGTTCTTTAATATAAAGCCCGTCGAAGTAGCCGCCATTGATCCACAGCAGCGCCTGCTGATGGAGGTGGTCTACGAATCGCTGGAGGCGGCGGGAATACCGCTGGAATCCTTGATCGGCTCTCGTACCGGGGTCTACGTTGGACTGATGTGTGCCGACTACCACGACCATTTGCACAAAGACGTCGACACCTTGCCAACCTATGCTCCGACAGGAACGGCTCGAAGTATCATGTCAAACCGCATTTCGTACTTTTTCGACTGGCATGGCCCCTGTATGACCATCGATACCGCGTGCTCTTCCAGCCTGGTCGCGGTCCACCAAGCAGTCCAGCTGCTGAGAAGCGGCGACTCGGACGTTGCGGTCGCGGCGGGAGTTAACATGATCCTTGGATCCGGGCAGTACATTGCCGAAAGCTCGCTACACATGTTGTCGGCCGATAGTCGGTCCCGCATGTGGGATGCTGATGCTAGCGGGTATGCGCGTGGTGAGGGTGTAGCTTCTGTGATCTTGAAGCGTCTCAGCACCGCACTCGCCGACGGCGACAAGATCGAGTGCATCATTCGAGAGAGTGGAGTTAACCAGGATGGTCGAACGAAAGGTATCACCATGCCAAGTGCCTCTGCACAGATGGATCTCATCGAGCAGACTTACAAGAAGGCTGGGCTGGATCCAAAAGACCCCAATCAGCGCTGTCAGTACTTCGAGGCGCACGGAACCGGAACTGCGGCTGGCGATCCAAAAGAAGCTGAGGCTATCAGCAAAGCCTTCTTCCACCCTGGCGATAGCACGTCCCATAAGGGCGATCCACTCTACGTTGGCTCCATCAAGACCGTCATTGGTCATACGGAGGGTACTGCGGGATTGGCTGGTCTTCTCAAAGCCTCTCTCGCAGTACAGCACGGCGTCATACCACCCAATCTGCTGTTCAACAAACTTCATCCCGCTGTGGAGCCGTTCTACACAAACCTCGAGATTGCGACACGCTCCAAACCATGGCCAAATCTCGCGGATGGTATTCGCCGTGCCAGTGTCAACAGCTTCGGCTTCGGAGGTACGAACGCGCATGTCATCATCGAGAACTTTCTGCCTTCCACAGGCACCCCTACACCGGACAGTACGACTCTGTCCACTCCGCTGTTCTCACCCTTCAACTTCTCAGCTGCATCTAGCAGTGCATTACGAGGAGTCTTGTCTTACTACTCGAAATACCTTCAATCTCATCCTGCTGTTGATCTCGGCAATCTTTCCTACACCTTGTATGCACGAAGATCTCATCATGCAATCCGAGCCAGCATATCGGCAAAGTCGGCGGATGACCTCCAAGCCAAGATTGACGACTTACTGGCGGCATCGTCGGAAGGAGGTACTGGCTCCAGTTTTGGTACCCGTGCCAAAGAGCTGCCGCGGCCAGTACAGATCCTGGGCGTGTTCACTGGCCAGGGTGCACAGTGGCCGACTATGGGCAAAGGCTTGATGAAGAGTCCGTATATCAGGGCAATAGTCGAAGACCTGGATCGTGAACTGCAGCGTCTTCCTGAGCCACACAGACCAAGTTGGACACTTGCGGAGCAGCTCACCTGCGATGCGTCTGAGTCTCGCGTCGCAGAAGCTGCATATGCACAGCCGCTCACAACCACAATCGAGATTATCTTGTACGATCTTCTCCGCAGCGCAGGCGTCAGCTTTCATGCGATCATCGGCCATTCCTCAGGCGAGATTGCCGCAGCTTACGCCAAAGGGTTCATCACCCGAGCAGAGGCGGTCAAGATCGCGTACTACCGGGGTTACTATTCGACCATGTGTCCATCCGACAAGCCTGGAGCCATGATGGCCGCTGGCGCATCTGCAGAGGACGCGAACGAGCTTTGCGAACTGCCTATGTTCCAGGGTCGTTTGTGCGTCGCTGCATACAACTCGCCTACAGCCGTCACGCTTTCTGGCGATAGCGATGCTATCGAGCAGGCGAGGGAGATTCTCCAAGACGAGGGGAAATTTGCAAGAGTCTTGAAGGTTGACAAAGCGTATCACTCGTCTCACATGGAGAAGGTGGCAGCTGGTTTCCTCGAGGGCCTGAAGGGCTGCAACATCCGACCTCAACATGACACGCCGGAAGGTCCTTCGTGGTTCTCCAGCACGTATGAGAATACGGAGATGCGCGGCGATATGCAAGGTGATTGCGATCTCTCTGGCTCATACTGGGTGAATAACCTGCTCCGGCCTGTTCTCTTCTCCCAGGCCGTACAGTCTGCTGCCACTGCCAAAGAAGGCCAATTCGACTTCGCTATCGAGGTTGGCCCACATGCAGCGTTGAAGGGACCAGTATTAGAGACGCTTCGTGCCCACAGTGATGCGGAAGCAGTGCCGTATGTGGGCTTGCTGCACCGTGGGAAAGACGATATCGTTACGTTCAGCAACGCCCTTGGCGACTTGTGGTCTCGGTTCTCTCCTTCTCCAATCGACTTCCATACAATGGACCTATCGACATCCGGTGCACTCAGCCGAGATCTCTTGAAAGACCTTCCCACATACCATTGGGAGCACGACAGACTCTACTGGCACGAATCTCGGATGTCTAGAGCTGTAGCCAGTGCCAAGAACCCTCACAATCCGTTACTCGGCGCAAGAACGACCGATGTAACCGAGAACGAGATTCGCTGGAGGAACCTGCTTAAGCTCAGTGAGATGCCTTGGGTCCGGGGCCATCAGCTTCAGGGTCAGGTCATCTATCCAGCAACAGCTTACATCGCCACCGCCGTGGAGGCAGCTAGATCGCTGTCGCAAGGCGAAAACATTGCTGTGATAGAGATACAGGACTTCAGCCTCGGCAAACCGCTTGTCTTTGGAGATGGCGATGCCGGCATCGAGACACTCTTCACGCTGCACAACATCGCCAAGGAAGAAGGTAACAAGAGTTACGTCGCTTCCTTTTCGTATCATGCGTCGAACAATGCAGAAGTAGAACTTCTATCCACGCATGCGACGGGTAAGATTCGGGTGACGACAGGAGATTCGCACCCCCGATGGCTGCCGTCTCGAAAACGTGACCCTCCCAATCTCACCAGCGTCTCAGAAGACCGGTTCTACTCATCTCTGGAGCCCATTGGCTACAGCTATAGCGGCGACTTCCGGACGCTCTCTTCGATCGAGAGAAGGCTCGACTACTCTTCTTCGACCATCTCAGTGCCTGCGCAGAATGATGAGCCAGTGAAGATGCTCCTACACCCGGCTATGCTGGACACGGCGCTGCAGGGCATCTTCTTGGCGTATTGCTTCCCGGGTGATGGCAGTCTTCAACAGCTGCATGTTCCCACTGGGATCAAAAGCTTCCGCGTCAATGTCGGTCTGTGCGAGCAGCATCTCGGGGCAGAAAGCAAGAGCGTAAACTCTTGCGCGCACCTGACTGAGAACCCGATGACTTCCAAGCAACTCCGCGGCGATGTCGACATCTATACCCACGAGGGCGCCGGCCTGGTTCAGATGGAGGGTATTCAAGTCGTCGCTTTTGCTGAGCCCACCGCGGATATGGACAAGAAGTTCTTCACCGAGCACATCTGGGCGCCGCTCAACCCAGATTGCGAGTTGGCCATGGGCGGTTTCAGGTCCACGGCTGAGGACTACGAGTTCGCTGAGGTCATGGAAAGGGTCGTTCTCGATTACATGAGGAACATCACCAGCACCTTCCCCAAGGACGTCAGACAAACCATGAACCTCGAGTGGCATTTTGAGTGCATGTTCGAGTTCTACCACCACGTCATTTCTACCACCGGAACAAGACCATACTCTCAGAGCAGATGGCTGGATGACACTGCAGACGACATCGCGGCCTTGAAAGTCAAGTATGTTATACTCCTTCCTCCTCTCGTGACAAAGCGCACCTTCTTTTTCGGCTTTCTTTCTTGCTTCTACCTCCTTCGCTCTTCGATCAGGAATGCTGACTTGAATCTCGCGCAGATGGGCACACAGGACGGAGCTCCAACTAGCCCGCGCAGTAGGTGACAACCTTCCGGCCGTTCTCAGAGGCGAGACAACAATTCTCGAGCACATGACCAAGGACGGTCTCCTGGATCGCTTCTACGAGGTCGGTATGGGCCTGCGAGAGTGGTCTCTCTTCCTCGGCCAGACCGTGAAGCAGATTGTGCATCGATACGGCCGCATGAAGGTACTGGAGATCGGTGCTGGTACAGGTGGAGCTACCAAGGTGATCATGAAAGAGATCGGCCGCTCCTTCGCCTCCTACACCTATACCGACATCTCTTCGGGTTTCTTCGAGACTGCACAACAGGTATTCTCTGCCGTGAGCGACAAGATGATATTCAAGACTCTGGACTGCGAGAAAGACGTTGTGGCACAAGGGTACGAAGAACATTCGTACGACATGGTCGTGGCCTCTCTGGTCCTCCACGCGACGACTGATCTACGCCGCACTCTGAGGAATGCACGCCAGCTCATGAAGCCTGGAGGCTACCTAGTCATGCAAGAGATCACCAACAATGACGTGAGCCGTACCGGTTTCATGATGTCTGCCACCACAGGTTGGTGGCTAGGTCAGAACGACGGGAGAATGCTGTCGCCTGGTGTATCGACGCTCGAATGGCACCAGTTGCTCCTTGAATGCGGCTTCTCGGGCATTGACACGGCCACCCCCGAGATCGATGTATTTCCTTCAACGCTGACTGTCTGGGTTACACAAGCTGTCGATGACCGCGTCTCGCTGCTCCGCGAGCCACTTTCCTCCTTCAGCACCTACAAGCCAGTTGACGAAGAGGAATGGGACCTAGTGATCATCGGTGGTCAGACGTTGGGTACCAGCCAGCTCATTAGCCAAATCGTTCGGCTAATCCAGCCGTTTGGCGTGAAGCATGCCGTCTATCGGACACTTGGTGATATGACAGGCTCCGCCACGACGACACCTAACAGCGCGATTCTTTGCCTAGCGGAATTGGATGAGCCCATCTTCCGCTCCCTGTCAGAACAGGCGCTCAAGGGAATACAGCGACTATTCGAGACCCAAGGAACCGTCCTCTGGGTAACACAGGGTTGCAGGTCGGATGAGCCGTATATGAACATGTCGATCGGTCTCATACGAACCGTGCTGCTCGAAATCCCCGACCTAGTTGCGCAAGTGCTCGATCTGGAAAGCGGCACCAAGCCCGATCCTCGACAACTTCTGGAGACACTCATACGCCTGCGCTATGGCACCACATGGGAGAAGAACGGTAGCATCGACAAGATGCTGTGGACACAAGAGCATGAGCTCGCTCTTGAGAACGGACAGTTCATGGTTGCGCGCGTTCATCACGAAAACGTCATCAACGACCGGTACAACGCATCCAAGCGAACCATATACCATGCCATCGACCCGCAGACCACGCCGGTCAATCTCTCGCTCGATTCTACCAAGCCGGCTCTGGTTCATAATAGTTCTCTCCAGACCAGGATGTCCATGTCGAATCGGCAGGGTGTTGTCGAAGATGCTTCGGATGTGGTGATCAAGGTTGCCTACTCGCTCTTGGCGCCTGTGCTTACGGCTCCTCTTCAGCCGACCTATCTGGTCTTGGGTACGAACATGGCCACGGCCAAATCTGTCGTCTCCATTACGCCGACCAATGGCTCGCATGCCTTAGTCCATCCAGAAGACGTGGTAGAGGTTGAAGTGCCTGCGGGTAGCGAATCTCAATTCCTCTCCCAGTTGGACAATTTGCTGCGTGTCGAGAACCTGCTTTCTGTGTGTCGGAGAGACTCTACACTCCTCATCCATGAGCCATCTCCAGAACTAGCGTCCAGCGTCATCGAGGCTGCATCTCTCATCAACGTGACCGTCTTCTTCACCACTTCCGCCACACCAGTCGCTGATGGCGCGTGGATCAGCATTGATTCTTACGCTCAAAAGCGCGAGGTTCGGTCTTTGCTGCCCTCTGCTGTCGCAATGTTTGTGAACGGCTCCAAGGATGCCCAACAGAGGCAGTTGGGCGAGATGATCGCTTCCGCTCTACCCGACTCCTGCCTTCGGACGACGCTCGCAGGGATACAAGCACTGCAGCATGCTCGTGGCTTTGCCATACAGGATCTCCGCCCAAGACTCCACAGGGTTGTGCAGTGGGCAATGAGGGACACGCTCCTGTCGAAGCCTCTGAGCTCCAACTTGGCCCCTATAACATTGGAACAGCTGGTTGGTGGGTCCGAAATCGAGACTGCCACTCCAGCCGTCTTGGACTGGAACAGCGCCTGCCCGGTTCCAGTGCAGATTTCCACGGTCGACGGCCTCGTCCACTTCAAGAGCGACAAGACATATGTCATGTTTGGACTAACCAGCGACTTGGCGCAGTCCACCTGCACTTGGATGGCATCGCACGGAGCGCGGAACATAGTGCTCACGAGTCGCTCACCGAAGATGGATGCCAGATGGCTGGAGAGCATGAAGCAAGACGGGGTGAGGGTTGAAGTCTTTGCGAACGACATTACTGACAAGGCTGCGCTCTCGTCGCTTGTTGACCACATCCGTCAGAACTTCCCGCCCATCGCAGGTATCGCTCATGGCGCCATGGTTCTCGACGACGTCTCATTCTCAGAGATGCCGCTCGAGAAGATGACCAAGGTGCTAAGGCCCAAGCTTTGCGGAGCCATCTTTTTGGACGAGCTCTTCCGTGGAGGCGCGGATGCGCTGGATTTCTTTGTCTTTTTCTCCTCGGCTGTCACCATTGCCGGCAATCGCGGGCAAGCAGCATACAGCGCCGCCAACTCCTTCATGACGGCGCTCGCGAACAAGCGTCGCAGCCAAGGCCTAGCGGCATCTATCTTCCACATCGGCGCTGTTATGGGTGTAGGATACATCAACCGCAATCATGGGTTCTTGGGCAGCGTGCACGAGGCTTCTTTCAAGGTCGGCTTCTTGCTGCTATCCGAGAGGGAATTCCACCTCTGCTTTGGCGAGGCCGTCTTAGCATCCCATCCGCTCTCTGGGCGAAATCCCGAGGTCATGACAGCATTGAGAACGTCTGGACTCGACGATGTGATGATCCGTTGGCCCAGGTTCCCTCGTTTCCAGCACTGCCTTCAAAACGACCAAGTGGGTGACAGCAAGAGCACCAAACGGGCGGCTGACGCGTCGATCAAGAGCCGACTGGTCGAAGCAGCTACAGAGGAGGAGATTCGCGATATCGTGCAAGGTAAGCGTGTATATCCTGGCGATGCACTGCAGCGCAGGACTGACAATCCCTAGATGGCTTCATCCGTAAGCTGCGCGTTATACTCCAGATTCCAGACGACAAAGAGGCGTCCCAGATTCTTGCATCACGAATTGATGATCTCGGCGTCGACTCTTTGGTCGCTGTAGAGATTCGTTCCTGGTTCTTGAAGGAGCTCCAGACCGAAGTGCCTGTGTTCATGATCTTATCCGGCGGTCTGGTTCAAGAGCTGCTCGATCACGCAGTGGCCAACACGCCAGCTCGCCAAACTCCAGACCAAGGCGACACCTCTCCTGGCCCCGAAGTGATGCTTCCGGATGCGACGCCATTGCCGGCCCCCGATGCCACTGACCCATCTCCATCAAGAACCCCACAGACAAGCACAGACTCGTCCAGCCCAAGCCATTTGAGCGATGATGACTTGGATAAGCAGGAGTCATCGTCCGCCACCTCTGGCTCAGTCGCAGACTCCAATGAGGTGACCAAGCCAAGCTTTGACAAGATACTCCCCATTTCACCAGGCCAGTCCCGGTTCTGGTTCCAGAAACACCTAATGGAAGACCAGACGACGGCGAACAGCACTATATGTGTGGCGGTCAACGGTACTATCAGACTAGGCAATCTGGAAAGCGCCGTCCAGAAGGTGGCAGCACGGCACGAGTCTTTCCGGACTTCTTTCTTCGTGGATGAGAATCAGAGACCTGTGCAGGGCATTTCCGAAACTTCGCGTTTGCGCCTCGAGACTGTGCCTCTCGCTGATGAAGCGGGCGTGGCACGCGAATTGGAGAGACTCAAGAACCACGTCTATGATATCGAGCATGGCGACTGCATGCGCATTGTGCATCTCAGCTTGACACCAACGAAGAGCTATCTTCTCCTTGGATCCCACCACATTATTATGGATGGCATCAGTCTGGAGGTCCTCCTCGACGACCTACAGAAAGCCTACAACGGCCAAGACCTGAACGTTGAGCCAGCGTATCAGTATTCGTCCTACTCGGAGAAACTGCGCGGGGACTTGGCATCGGGGGTAATGCAAGGTGAGATAGAGTACTGGCGGTCCGAGTTCGCAGCACCGCCGTCGCCGCTCCCTCTTCTTCCATTCTCGGCGGCCAAGAATCGCGTCCCGTTGGCCGCATACGCGCACAACTCGGTGAGTCGCGTCATTGACATGCAGCTCTCATCGCATATCCAAGACGCATGTCGCGAGCGGAAGGCAAATCTATTCCACTTCCACCTGGGCGTGTTTGAGGTCCTCCTATTCAAGCTGTTCGGCAACAGCGATGTTTGCATTGGTATGGCCGACGCCAACCGCTGGGACGACCGAGTCGCGAAGAGCATCGGCATGTACCTGAACTTGCTGCCGCTCAGGTTCCATTTGGAGAATCAGCACTCATTCGAGGAGGTGCTGAAAGACACGCGCAAGAAGGCTTATCGAGCAATGTCCCACTCGAGGCTGCCATTCGATGTCTTGCTCGACAACGTAAGCGGCGAGAGGTCGACAGCAATCAGTCCTCTGTTCCAAGCATTCATCAACTATCGCCAGGGTGTAAGTGAGAAGCGACGCTTCGATAGTGCAGAGGCTGAAGTCAAGTCAATTGATCTCCCGGGGTCTGGTTACGACATGTCTCTGGACATCATCGAGAATCCAGGGGGCGAAACTCGCGTCACTCTATTGGTCCAGCGCGGTCTGTACTCTGAAAGCGATGCATCCCAGCTTCTGGACATGTATTTCGCCTTGTTGAAAGACCTTTCTCGTTCTTGCGGAATGGTCTTGCAGGACGTGTCCTTATTCTCAAGTCAGGATGTCAGCACTGCGATCGAGCTTGGAAAAGGTGAGTCGGCTGTCTACATATATAACATAGACCCGGAGCGCTAACAACGTCTTGCAGGTCCCGTAATGACTTCCAAGTGGCCAGAGACTCTGGCGCATCGTATCAACGAGATGATCGCCAAGCACCCGTACGAAACTTCAGTCAAAGACTCCAACGGCATGTCGTGGACATACCAACAGCTTGATCAACATGTCGGAAGGATATCGTCCGCACTTCTTAAGGCAGGCACGAATCCAGGATCGGTCGTGGCGGTCTTCCAGGAGCCGTCGCCCCACTTTGTGTTCTCCTTGCTTGCCATTCTCCGAGTTGGCGCCGTCTACGTTCCCTTGGACTGCAACATCCCACCAGCGAGGCTCCGTGTCATGATGGAAGAGTCTAAGTGCTCTGCGCTGCTTGTCAACACCACGACGGCTCCCCAGACCGAGAGCATGGAACTCTCGCCATCCGTGGCTGTTCTGGATGTCCTCCTTCTCCAGGATGGGACATCAATTCTTCCTCCGGTCTCCGCCCGAGCGAGCGAGCCGGCGGCTATATTGTTCACCAGTGGAACCTCGGGGGTTCCCAAAGGCGTGATGTTGTCACACGGTAGCTTGCGCAACCACGTAGAGGCCTTGGTGCACAAGCATGGGTTTGGACGTGAGACGGTCTTGCAGCAGAGTTCCGTGGGTTTCGACATGTCTCTGAACCAGATCTTCATGGCACTCGCCAATGGAGGTACTCTCGTCATCGTTCCAGAGGTCCTCCGCAAAGATCCTGTAGCCGTGGCCAACATTGTGCTGGAAGAGAAGATCACATATACCAGCGCAACACCGTCGGAATATCTCGCCTGGCTCAGACACGGTGCGACTAGCCTTTTTCAAAGCACACACTGGGCATATGCCACGGCGGGTGGTGAGAAGTTCTCGCCTGAGCTCCTGCAAAGCTTCCGTAAGCTCGGTGCCCGCTTCGAACACGACTTCCACTACTTCAACGCTTACGGCCCGACCGAATGCGCCATGTCGTCAAGCGAGCTGGATGTCAGCTTGCTAAATCACAATGATGGCCTTGTTCCAGCCGGTAGGACCCTTCCAAACTACGGTGTCTACATCGTGGATCAACATTTGAGCGTCTTGCCAGTCGGTTGGTCCGGAGAAGTCTGCATCGCGGGCGCAGGCGTAGCCATGGGTTACATCAACAGTAGCGATGAGCCGCAAAGCAAGTTCCTGCAGGACCCTATGCCGACTTCGGTGGCTACACAGAACGGGTGGACTAGAATGTACCGAACTGGAGACAAGGGCGTCCTCAGATCAGATGGTTCCTTGGAAATCATCGGTCGTATGGATGGAGACACGCAGATCAAACTCAGAGGCCTGCGTATCGAACTGCAAGATATCGAACAGTCCATATTCGACGCGGCCAAAGGACGTGTAAAGATGGTGGCAGTAACGCCTCGGGGTGACCCTGCCCTGTTGATTGCACATGCGGTGCTGTCGCCTTCGGACACCTCGGTGGAGAGCGAGATCCAATTCCTTGGCAACCTTGCCGCCTCGCTGGACCTGCCGCAGTATATGCGACCCGCGGCCATTATCGCCATTTCCTCGATGCCACTAAATGCAGCCGGCAAAGTGGACAGAAGAGCCCTCCGAGGACTCGCCATCCCAAGCACCGTGCGGGGATCAGAATCAACAGAGGAGCTGACAGAGATGGAATCCAAGCTGGTCCAGGTCTGGCTAGACACACTGCCGGAGCAAATGCAGGAGGTGCATCGTATCGACGCCAGTTCTGACTTTTTCCATGTTGGTGGCAACTCCATGCTGCTCATCGAGCTGCGGCAGCTCATCAACAAGACTTTCAAAGCCAGTCTGCCCCTATTGAAGCTGTTTGAGAACAGCACACTGGGCGCCATGGCAACCATGATGCAGGACGTATCTTTAGATGCTGACAAGCCGATTGACTGGGAGGCTGAAACCGCGATCCCCAGCGACCTTCTGGAAGGAGGCACACATCAAGCTACGGGAGTAACAGTGCAGAACCACACGTCTCCCAAGACTGTGGTAATCAGCGGCGCGACAGGCCTCCTGGGCAGCTCTCTGCTCCGACTGCTAGTTCAGGCCCCCGATGTTGGCAAGATACATTGCATTGCGATTCGCGACATCAGCAAGCTGGTCGAGTTTGCAAGCTGCTCCAAGGTCGTACTGCACAAGGGTGATCTTTCTCTTCCGCGCTGCGGACTAACTGAAGCGGAGGCCAAGTCGATTTCAGCCTCAGCAGACGCCATCATCCACAACGGTGCAGACGTGTCGTTCCTCAAGACATATCAGTCTCTCAGGAGCGCCAATGTATCCTCTACAAAGGAACTCGTGCGGCTCGCGTCTACTCGTCGTATTCCGCTCCATTTCGTCTCGACTGCCACGGCAGGCAAATTCAACAAGTCCGAGACGCTGGCTCCAGAGTCGCTCGCGCGCTTCCCACCTCATCCAGACGGTGGCGCAGGGCTAGCTAACGGCTATGCGGCTTCCAAGTGGGTCAGCGAGATTTTCCTGGAAAAGGCGAGCCAGCAGATCGGCCTGCCGGTGTTCATCCACCGGCCCTCAGCCATCATGGGCGATGATGCAGCTGAGGATATCATGTCTAACCTCCTCGAATATGGGTCCCTGATCAAGGCGCTGCCCGACTTGAGCCGCTGGACAGGCTATGTAGATCTTGTCTCTCTCGAGAACGTCACTGAGGGCATCGCTCGTTCGGTCTTGCAGGCGACTCCAGGTGCTGACAGCAACTCGCGAGTCGAGTATCTGCACCACGCAGGTGACCAGATCATCCCCGTGCAGAGTATTCGGGAGCTGTTGAGCGGCGAGGCGGGTAGTGGGCTGGATTCGTTGCCCATAGGCGAGTGGGTGGATGGTGCGGTTCGGAGCGGTATGAATCCTCTTGTGGGCGAGTTCCTGCGCGACGCCGATGCGCATGGTGGACTGCAGGTCGGACAGAAGCTGTTGTTGAGCAAACAAAACTAGATGCTGGCTGTGGTGATGGTTATGGGAGATACTTTACTTTGTTACTCACTCGAGAGCACATATCAGGGAGCTAGGATAGGCGTTGTGGAATTGCTCATGTTAGGAAGACTTTGGTGGTATCCGGCATAGTTTGGGGAGTGGGTACAAGGTAGAGATGTCATTAATATTGGTTTCGTGCGCATACCTATTTTATGGAATCTGAGGCAGTTCCGGATGAGAACACGATGCGCGTTAATCGTTGACGCGTGCTCGGCGCGTCTGGAGATTTGGAGTTCGAGAAGCGGCGCAGGTGGCGCACAGGCCGGGTTGACGTAATCACATTTCCAGCCGATGACCTCAGCATCTAGCTTTCACCCTTCCCTGCGTCCTCTAAGTTCAAGTCGCACCACACAATATCGCTTCATAGGGCAACTGTCTTGGTCGCGGCCGCAGCGACAGCACGTTCATATCAGCAAAACCTCCTCGCTATACCGAAGATGCTAATTGACATAGTTTCTTCTTTCGTTGCGTCATCATCTAGTTCACTGCACTTCGCGACCGTCCTATCATCTGGTCAAATCGACATCTCGGTTATGTTTACTGCGATACGTCGAGGAATTGGCATCAACATGTGGGTTGTCATATCGTGGAGTAGCTGGCGGACGCTCCCGGATCACAGTCGCTAGTGTCTACCTTCGTGCTCTTAACTCTTGACGACATCTCAAATTTGATGAGGTATACGGCGCATGGCCAGACCAACAAAATTTTCTTCTACTGACGACTTTCCAAAGTGGGCAGTCTTTGTCATGGCAACGTTCCTTCGACATTCATTGTCACTGGTCATGAAAACCCACGGGTCGCGATACCTGATCAATCATGAATTGGTTGCGACTCTTTCACTAATTGTTGTATACAAACATTCTCCTCCTTGGCGCGTGCCCTTCCGTGGAACTTATTAACCCCGCTGCGAAGTCTGTCTCGCACTGTTTACGCACACCGAATTTATGCCTTCTCTTCCTGCCCGCTACGTATATAATCTCGACCCACTCTTCCCTCCTTCTCTATACCCCGCCCTCTTATTGATAATCTCCAAAAGACTTGAAGCTCTAGCTATATTCTGTCAAAATGGTTGAGTTTAGATACAGTCGACCTGCCGGTAACCGAGTTTGGCGTGTAGACAATGTCCCACGCGCCGCGACTGAAGACGACATCCGCGATTTCTTCCAACAGCATATGATCCTCGATCAGGTTCGCGCAGCTCATCCACGAACAGGGGCGAATTCGAGTGTATATGTCATGTTCGGGCATATGCATCCCGTACACATAGCGAGTGACTACATCCGTGGCAATCGTGTGCGCGTGGAAGCTGCTCCTTCTGGCAACTATATAGGTAAGTGTTCGATTTTGACAAGCCCTTCGCAAACTATTTGCTAACCTCTCCACAGTCAACGACAATCACGACGGTTTCGTTCGCCCTGGACTTTCTGGCCCTGACTCAGCCTTACCTGGACGGCCTTATGGTACTCGTGGGCTTACCGACTCGGACTTTCCAGCTCTCGGGATCACTCGCGAAGACGAAGAACGTCGGCGCGAGGAAGAGGCCGTGCGGCGTCGAGAAGCACGAGAAGCAAGAGTAAAGGAGAGCCAATTATTGCAAGAAGAACACGAAAAGGTCGTGCGGGAGCGTGAAGAAGAATCTCGAAAGGAGAAAGAACTAGAGGCTCAGGCCAAAGCTCGAGCGGAGCAGAAGCGTCTGGCACTTGCTGAACTGATCCCACAAGTTCTCCAAAATCTGGGTGACGTTTTGCCCCCGCATCGCGTCCCTTCTCCTGATCTCGATAATCGAGAAGATTCGCGGAACCGACTACTCTTTATGACCGACATCCCGCCCGAGCTCGATAACGATGTGGTCATGGCGTTTCTCCACCCGTTTCGCCCCGAAGGTATCGATCGTGCTGAACTCGGAGGAAATCGCATGTTGTCTGCTATCGTCTTGATGCAAACAGCTGAGGGCCGCGATCAGGCTGTTGAGCAGCTCAATGGCACAACACTTGCAGGCCAGAGGGTTGTCCTTCAGGCTTTTAACAATGTCACTCAAGATGTCCTGGACCGTGTCCTAAACCCACCCGTTCCAAACGCCCCCAGCTCAGCGAACCCTCCGCAGACCTCGAGCTCCTACTCCCCATTTGGAGCTTCCCCAGAGACCACGTCGCCTGACCCACCAGCTCCCGATATGTCGGCTCTCACGGCCGTGTTACGCAACCTAAACTTAGTCCAAGACCCGACACCAGCATCACCGCAACAAGCTCCCCGTGGACGTGGACGTGGACGTGGACGTGGACGAGGATCTTCTTCCAACCGCCGCTCCTCTGGACGGGGACGGGGTCGTGGCACCACGCAGCCGTCCGGTCAAGTAGTACAGCCACCATGGAATTACAATCAGACAAGCTACGCCCTGACTCGAGCCGATGCTGACCGCATCAATGCAGAACGGCAGCGTCGTAATGGAAATATCCGTGGAGGTCGTGGAGGCCGCGGTGGTAGACCAGGTGGCCGAGGAAACGGACGTGGTCAGTAGGTTGGAATGCCTCTTGCTTCGAAGATAGTGGATGTTGTTGCAGATTTTGATGCGTTTTGGACCTCTCGGATGCCTAGCGAAATGGTTTCCTTTCTCGACTCCTTCTTCTTGTATTCCAAGAGCAGGGCAGTTCGGGTGGACTAAACCCGGTACTTTGGTATTAGCACGACGCCCAGCCTGTTAGATACCGCGTATATTCTTTTATTTTCCCAAAGTTTCTGAATTCCGAATCTGCTATAAGTAGGAAGACTGTTGTCGGGGGTGGAAGTACTCGGCGCGATGATCTTTAAATTACTAGAGCTCCGCTTTCATCATTAGTTCTTCACTAAAATGGCCTAAAGTGATCTTCTCCAATACTCTCCCCAGCCGTTTTTTGTTCATTAACCTTAACGAGATGTCGTAGCGTGGTCGTGTAGAGAACAAAGACATGCGACCCGCTGCACCCATCTATACAGACTCTATTGCCGAAAATGCTAGATATTAAGTCATAACATGCGTCAGGGTATCAAAGGCAGTGGAAACAAGTCAAGGGGTCTGTAGGTCTGTGGCAAGTTCTTCAGATAATAATCAAGACACCGGAGCACAAGAGAAGTTGATGAAATTTATGCATGAATAGACGATTCGCACGTTAACCACCCAAAGGTGCCGCCACTAAAACGCAAGCAGGTATAAAAGCCAATCTACCATCCTTTTTCAAAGAAACGACTGCAAACATTCCAACATCTCCCTGCCGCTCGAATACCCCCATCTAACCGAAATGAGGAGCGTTAAGAACGATAGCGCAAGAAACACCACCAATAGTCCCCGCAATGGGGATAGTCATAATCCACGAAAACACCAAAAGCCCCACTCTCTGCCAGTTAACCGCCTTGAGCGTGCCATTGCAAAGACCCACACCAACCGTCGCACCGGTAATACACATGGACGTAGAAACAGGAAGCGAGTACTGCGAGAAGATAAGCACCGTAAGCGCGGCACCCATCTCCATACTACAACCTCTGCTAGGCGAGTGATAAGTAATCTTGTTACCCATGACCTTCATGATATTGTAACCGTAAGTAACGAGGCCGAGGGAGAGGGTAGCAGAGAGAACGGCGAGTTGCCAGACGGGTACGGATGCTTTGCTCTGCGAAGCTTTTCCTGTGTTCCAGGCGCCGTAGATGACGGCCCAGGGGCCGACGGCGTTTCCAATGTCGTTGGCGCCGTGGGCGAAGGAGGCGGTGCATGCGGTGAGGACTTGGACGAAGGAGTAGGTGTGCTCGACTTCGTTGGAGTACTTCTTTGCGTGGCTGTAGACGCGCTCCATGCGGCGGCCTTCGGGTGTGCCGTGGATACCGGTTTGCGCAGCGTGGATATCGTAGTTTACGCCGTAGAGGGCGCCGACGACGAGCATGGCGGGGATGCGCTTCAGTGTGATGAGCATGTTCTTCTTTTCGTAGATCTCGCCCGTTTGGATCTTGTTCTCGTGGAGGTAGCGCATGGCCCAGCCGAGAGGTCCCTTCTTGGCGCGGAGCTTGGAGTGGAAACGCTCTTGGCCCTGGGCGACGAGTTCCTTGTAGCTGGGTTGTTGGTGCTCGGCGATGTCGGTGGAGACGGCCATCTTCTCGTGGTCGTGGACGGTGATGCCCTCTTCGGAGTCGTTGTTTTGCTCGGGCTTCTTCATCTCTTCATCCTCTTGGACGACGGCATAGTCGGGAACAACGGCAGCCTCGACGCCATCCTGCGCGGGACGCTTGAAGAGAAGAGGGCCTTGAAAGACGTGGTACCAGCGGACGGTGTGGTCACGCTTCACAACCTTGGCGTGTAGGTAAGGGACGAAGAAGAGGAAGGACAGGAACGCTAGACCGACACCGCAAGACATGGTGACGGTTGCGACATACCACGCGGGCTTCTTGTTGAGACCGAGGTTGGGCGATCCCTTGTAGACGATGGAAAGTGTGCAAATGGTTCCAGCAACGAGGAAGAAGAAAGGTGCAGTCCAGATGGCCCATGGAATGGGGTTCTTGCGAACGTGGACGGTCATCTTGATCAGCATGAAGATGATAGCACCGAAGCAGGCAGAAGCAGCAGGTGCCATTCCGAGACCTGCGAAGATGGCACCAAGACCTTTGCCCTTGTTCCAACCCCATTGTACGTTGGCAGCACCGGCAACGGCGACACCAACACCAGCGACGGAAGAGATGAGCGAGTAAGACGATGAGACGTGAGCGGAGTGCTTGGTGCACCACTGTGTACGGAGTCAGTGCCTGTTCCACATGCAATGAGTACAGTGGCACTTACCATAACCCACATGGAGGCACCAGCGAGAGCACAAGTGAATGCGAGCATCTGAACACCGGCATCGTCCTTGAAAGCATTGGGAGGGATAATGCCGTTCTTGATTGTCTCAGCGGTACGAGCACCAACGGTAATGGCACCGACCATCTCGAAGATGGTACCTAGAATCATGGCCTGACGGTAGGAGACCGAGCGGGAAGACACGGAGGTAGCCCATGCGTTGGCAACATCGTCTGTACAGTATTAGTCTGGAGCATGATGAAGTCACAGTAGTTTTCACGTACTGGCACCGTTGTTGTATGCATCGAGCATGGCAAAGAAAGTGCCAATGGCGAAGACATAGTTGTACTGTGTAAGACGCGCCATGATGACTGATCCTCGAGCAGTACAAGTCGCTCAATGACAAAGAAGGCTGTTTGAAGTTGGAGCTGGGATGCCGAAAGTAAGGGAGGGGCCTCTGTGAGACATGTATATATATTGAAAGAGACGCTTCAGGTCGCTCTTTGCGGCGGAGAAGGCCCGCATTGGCTTACGGCGTCAATCCCTTCGATAGATTCCAGACTGATGGGTGACATCCGACGCCCTGCATCTCCAGCTACTATGCAGCCACCACTCAGAGGCCGCAACGTGAGAGCATTTGCCAAGAGAACGTGTGCTCGAAATGAAGCTGTGATTGGGTAGGGCGTAGCAGGATGGCGGATTTCTTGCCAAGGCCGTTAAGATCTCCCCACTAGCGCAGTCAAGCAACTCTGGTGAATGATGGCGGAGCTTAGCGTTTTCAGCACGCAACCTCTGATTGAAGCTACCAAGCCGATAACTTTGACAGCCATGTCTCTTGGCCGCATCTTGGCAAAGCTCGTAGCGTTCGGGCGTGGAGTGGTCTCGTGTAGAAACGGCAGCCAATGGGATCATCGCACGCCAAAACGTGGGTAACATCAACGGTCGCCAGACGTCGACATCCATCTACCAGCTGAACCAGGCCCTCCCACGGCCCTGGGTCTACCACCCCTCCCACGCATGTTATTTGCTCATGCGTTAATTCACCTTCCAGAACAGTGTCCGAAAGCTGACGGACAGGCCTAGGAATTTGCAACAGACTCTGCTTGGCGTTTCCAGCGTGCAAGCCGAAGATTAACGCACATACGCTACGCGACTGACATCGTGAGGTTTACCATCTCCGGAACATCGTCTAGCGGAGGTAGCTCCTGCGCGATTTTCGAGCACATATTTCGCGAATGCCGAGGCTGCTGTTCTGACCAACAGTGAGTCTGTATCACAACACATGGTGTCGAAGAATGATTCAAATGCCGCTGGATAGCATCAGGAGGGTGTCGCGCTTTGATGTACGAACCTTGGAAGATGCGGATGAACCCGTACAAAGCTAGTGACCTGCGAGTAGCTGAGATTGTCGGCGACGTCCTGTGTCAAAGTAACAAAGCGAGCTGTAATCTCGTTGTAGGTCAGACGAGAAATTTGATCTTGAAGTGCAACTTGGATAGAGGGGACCTCGCATGGCATCCCTTGGACCAGTGTGCGACTTGCGGGTCAACTCAATTACAGTCCGGTTCGGTGGTATCATGCGTAAGCTGAGAGCCATTTACCAACAGAGGCGGACTCTTGGCCCGCCAGGCGCTATGAGGAAGTACCTCCATGACGGACTCACCATCTGCGTAGATGATCCCGAGGAGCTATGTTTGCCATCAGACTATGCAAGTCCGGTCTCTTGGGGTGTGTACATCAGATAACGCAGCGGTATCCAGCGTTGGGCGACGATGTACATCCTATCGCTGCTGGTGTAAGATCCTGTCAATGCCTCGGTGGTGATCAGGATGCCGCGGGTGGTTTCGGAGACGAGATTCATTCCGCTGCAGTCGCCATCATCCACAGCTAACCAATAGTTGCAGGCGGAGCGGTGCCTTCGTTCCTTAAGATCGAGGGTTCTCAAAGAGAGTATCAACGCGTCGCTATCTCCAATTACGTTGGAAGCGTGACGCGTCGAAAATCGAAATCCCTTGTCCCTTCTCTTTCAATCGAATCGCGCTAGTCCAAACTGGCAAGCTCCTCTTCCTTAACAGAGAAGGACCGAAAGACACCGGTTGCCGCAACGACATCCAATTCATGGCGTAAGATAATATCGTTGGAAAGCGACAGAGGAGATAAAGTGCAAGAGAACGCGTCAGGAAGTTGCCAGAGGTAGTCAACTTAAGCTTGTGGATCGCGTTCCCCCCAGTTCGGTGTGTGCCCATCATTCCACAAAACAAGCCGCCTGTGTGCCGACTTATCCGGCTTCGCCCTGCACCTACGGCATCTGTGTGACGAAACGAAGGAGGGTTCAGGTACCCGTCTTGTGGGCATCTGCGATAGGTGGTCAGCTTTTGTTCTAAGCTTTTGGGTGGGCTTTAATGTGAAGTGGCGATCTTTGCAGTTGCGAGGTGGTGGAAGGTGAGACTCAGGTTGCATCATAGGGCGATATACCGCGAATACACATTCAAAGTATACATTAGAAGAAGCTGTCGGCGACGCTTGCTTGGAAAAATAAGTGCTATTATTACATGTAAAAGGCGAGTCCGCCCGTTTTGTCCATTCCATTAACGCCAGATCATAGCAATCCGAACCACGTTTTCCTAATATCCCACACCCACTTCGCCCGGGAAGCTAGCCCAGAACTCCTGAGTCGCATTGATCATCATAGCCTCTAACTCTTCATTCGTCAGGGCGAATGATTCGAACGAGTCGAGATTGAAGGTTTCGTCGGCTTCCAACGGGGGCACCGCTGGAGGCGTGGCCCACGAGAAGTTAGACGTGTAGCTGTTGGGTGTGGGCGCTGCAGCAGGCATAGGGCTTGTAGCGGGTAAGGGGCTTCTAACGGGTGGGTTGGTAAGGTTGGCGATCATGGGTTTGCGCTGATCGTTGTGCTGTTGTGAAGGGGATCTGCTGGAAGCGATGTCTCGAGCATCAGCTGGCTTTTGTACAGGCGAGGGCTGCAACGCGCCGTAGTCGATCATGGCATGTCGCAAGGCTCGCCGTTCTTCGGGTGATGCTGGGCCGTCCTGGCCAAGTATCGAGCGGTAGTACGCTTGCATGCGCCTGATGGTATCATACTGTGGTTGTCAGCGTGTGTTTTCTAGATGTTTAGAGTTACTCACCCAGGTCTCTGCCATGGGCCATTGCGTCTTCATCTCCTTCAGGAAATTGCAGCCCTGGATGACGCTCTTGCGCGCCTTCTCCCGCCAGCGCGGATCGTCATCACCACTCGGGAAGTTGAAACTGTACAGCATTGCGCCGACTGCAGTGTAGATGGTGAAGCCGATCCACGGCACTAGGCCTCTCAGGAAGTACACGCCGAAAGTGCGCATCTCTTCGAGCATGTCTAGGACCATGACAGAGTCTTTGAATAGCTCCTTGCGTGAAGTCTTCTCCCACTTCTTCCACATGTCACGGTGTTCGTCGTAGGAGTTGGGCGTCTCTTCGGGGTTCGCCCCGTTCTGTTGCGGTCCCAGGACGGGCAGGTAGGCGCGATGCAGGAACATGTAGCTCATGAAGTGTATGCAGTGCATGTAGCAATACGCTTGGCCTTGCTCGACGGCATTGTGGCTGTGGAGGGTGAAGAGGTCGTACTGCAGGCGCTGCGGGAGCGAGGCCTTCCAGCCTTCGAGTTCGTATATGAGCTGCTGGAACTGCGACGAGGAGGCCCATGGCAGTTCGCTCTTGAGGTCTTCAGAGCACGCCCAGCGCGCGACCTTGCCCCAGATGTTGGCAGCGCGCATGCTATATCCGATGATGCCAATCTCTCCTACTGGCAGGGCTACTGGCGGCATGCGCTGTGAGTTGTCTAGCTGGGGTGTGCATACAGGCTCCCCGAAGACGAAGTCCTCGCGCTCGCAGGGCAGCTGAATCTTCATATCGGCGTGTGTCAACGATCGCTTGCGCCCCTTGCCGCCACTGAGCAGCGAGTCCATGAGGAAGCAGGTCCAGGCAGTCCGTCGGCGCACTTCAGCCTCGATGAACTCCTCGCGCGTCGGCACGCGGTTTCGCGGTATGCCGGTCTCGCGCGTCAGGTCCATGACTTCGACGAGGCGTATGGCCATGCCCAGGTATATCCACGCCCGCCTTCCATTGCCGGCGCCCCAGTCATGGCCCGTCAACATCAACAGGGCTTGGACGCGGCTTATCGAGGGCGTCTCGAGGTCCTGCTGCAGGATCTGGCGGGCGTGGGCGGCATAGGCATTGCTGGCCTCAGTCTGCGACCGGAAGGGCGACGGCGGCTCCTTGACGAATCTACGTCATGTTAGCAGTGCGACTGCCTGCGCTGTGGGTGCTCGCATACCTGATGGCCAGTGCCAGGATCGCCCAGGCCATCCATGGCTCGAGGGTGCGGTCGCGGATCCGGCGCAGCAGCGTCGGGGTGTGGTGGAAGCTCCACTTGTAGCTGCATCTGAGGTAGCTGTTCTTGACCTCGTCCGTCAGCAGCTCAAAGGGATCGAGGCCGTCGAGCAGCGCGGATGCCGCATTCGGCGACGCGTGCTGTGCCGCCTGGGTGCCGGTCGGCAGATGTGCGTCATGGCGGCCCTGACGGGGCGCTACAACCGTCGTACTCGAGTTGGCTGGTGTCGGCGTGTCTCCAGCGTCTCCTGCATCTTCAGAGGGCCGTGGTCGCTTGGGCTTGCGGTGTATCGCGCTGGTTCCTGGCGCTATCGTCTGTCAACACGCGCACTATAGGGGACGGCAGGAGCTTCGACGCACCTGGGAACTCGCACCGATCGGCGCGCCCGCACTGCTTGCACCTGTCGCACGGCGGCCGGTCTTCGTGGATGCACTTCTGTTTGGCGGACCTGCAGGACACACACGCCACGGGATTGCGCATGGTCGCGATGCCTTCCAATGTTGGAGAGGCCAAACATCGACGGGTGAGGGACGACCCTGCCTCGGTCGCTCTTCCCCGTCGCGATCTGCTCTCCGCATCCCGTGCCTGCCCAACATTTGCGCTAGGGCGGCCAACGCCGAGCCAGCAGATACCTGAACCTTATTCGTATTTCTTTTCGTTTTTATCACGAATGATCTATTTCACAATGTCTATTTTCTCGTCGCTACTTCTGTGCACCTTGGCTTCAAGTATGTCTTGCCTTGGTGAAGCAAACATTCGGCATGAAATATCCCCAGGAAGGAACGATCCTCGGCATCCACCCAGGGAAGTAGTCGCGACAACATCGTCACAGCCACCACCTGGGCATGCGATACAGTGCTCATAGATCTGGCCTGTTGCCTATGAGGAAACCTGAGCAAGCTGTGTCCTTTGCGGTTTGCTATCAAGACAGTCGTCCTATCTTGTTTCCCTCCAGCGTCCCCCATTCCAAAGTCAATTCCTCTACTCCCATTATATCGAGCACATTTTATAACTCAGGTCATCTTCGCAGCTTCTGTCCCTATGTCTCAGCACTGTAGACTGGACTTTAGCCCCATCGTCACTAGATTCTCATTCTTCACCTATGATGACTCCGGCTGAAGAGCTACTGTATACGCAGAGCAGGAAAATATGAACCACCGTGACGCCTCTCATTCACCAGTCAGTCTCGGTCGCCCTTGTGCTGGTCTTTCAGCCACGTCTTTGTCCAACACGCATTCACTTTGCACGGACCCTACCACCACGTGTAGCTATCGTTCTTCCCCTTCACTACCACAATCTATTCGTAATACTCACTCGATTCCTGATTCGGGCTTAGTGGCGTGTACAATAGCACGTACTCAACCCCTGCTTACCTACACGAATTTGATCCGACATCTACTTGATATTTTCGCTTTCCAAGTCCTGCTTTCGTTTTGACAACACGCCTCCCAGCCACAACACAACGCCAGTAAATTTGTCGAGATATTGCTAACCCCCAAACGCAATGGCTCATTCCTCGGCCGCCAACGGCCCTGGCTACCAAACATACGCAGTTCCTCTGGCTGGTGGTAAGAGGAAGCGGGCTACTGCGAACAGCCAGTCAGAATCGGTGAGCCACTTGTCTTCAGATCCTTTCCTTCTGAACTAACGCAGACGTCTAGGCTGAACCCAATGCGACTCCCATCGCAGCGCCTTCAAAGAGGAGTCGCCCCAACGAAAAGGAGTACAACGCCAAGTACATGGCTGAGACGTGCTTCAGCGCGTACAAGGCGCGCTTACACATCGCCGGCTACTCGCAGTATACTGCCGACGTTGCAAACGACTGGCGAGAGGATCTTGTCGAGTTGTTCAGCCACGCCGCGTTGAAAGGAACCATGAAGCAGGATGCTGCAGCTCGTCATGTCATCCCTCGTCTGACAACTCTCATCCCTCAAAAGAACGAAAAGAAGGGCGCGCTTGTGAAGGAATTTGCGAAGCACTACCAGACTGTGCGAAATGACATGATGGTCATCGACAGAGTCATAGGAAATGGCTCGAAGGTCGATGAACAATCCATCGTCGAAGCACGCGAGTGTATCAATGGCCTACACCATATTCTCGCCAAAGGAGAGCAATGGCGCAACGTCATGCCTTACACACCGCTGCCAACCTACCGGCTTCGAGCCCTCCGCGACTTGATGAAGTATTCACGGCCTCACCACCTCCTCGGCGATCTGATCACCAATATTGAAGACATGGAAGGCTGGCTCAGCCCGCCACCTGCGAGCTTCAATTTCCCGACTGGGTCAATTGATGAGACGATGGAGACGTTGCAGAAAGCAACCGAAGACAAGATTGCAAAGACCAGCATCGGCCCCGACGCACACCAGATGGCAGAATACCGAGCGCAAAAGGCCGAAGCCCTGCGTCTGCAGAAAGAGGAACAAATCCGTCAGCAAGAGAAGGAACGACATGACGAAGTCCAGCGAGTTCAAACAGAGCGAGATCAGCTGAAGCAACAAATCAAGTCGCTCGAGATGACCGCCGCAAAAGAACGTGCTCAAGAGAGTGTGAAGAAGGTCGCGGAAGTTGCAGCAACAGCTCAACGCGAGAAGTCATACAAAGACCAGATTGCGCAACAAACAACTGAGATCAACAGACTCAAAACCGACCTAGCCAACCTGTCTGCTAAGCAGGCAGCCCACAATAAGCCAGAAGCCACCACGACATCGTCACTTCCAGTTACTGCAGGACAGAGTAGCGCTTCAATGAACTCTTCCTTCACTAGCAACCAGACTGCCAACAGTAGCTTGTACCAGCCGCAGAGCTCTCTAGGCACTTCCTTCGGAAGCTCTGTAAATGGTGGGTCATATGGGCAGCTAGGTTCATTCGGCCAAGTTTCACACTATCCTACGCCGAAAGACGACGACGTCCAAATGATGGATACTCGAGGGTCTGATAGCTCGCAGCAACACCCGGGCTTTGGTCAGGTCGGTTCTTCAACGTCGATCACACGCGGCGTAGGCCAGTCGAACCCCTTCAATACTCATATCCCCAACGGCGCTCCCTCACATCCCTTCGGAATGTCAGCCGACGACGGCAACTTCAAGGCGGCTTGCCCAGCATACAAGAACGGGACCTGCACATTAGGCAGGAGTTGCAAGCTACCGCACACCGCATGCAAGTTCTGGTTGAGCGGTAGTTGCAGATTCGGTGGGAGATGTAAACACAGCCACGATCCTTTCTTCCTCACAGAAGTCGCATCGAAAGGCCAGTCAAAACAGTTTCCACGGGCTGACCAAATGGTCATCGATCCTGTCCCTGCACCACAATCAGGCAATTTTTCCCAAACGAATCCCTTTTCCAGTCACCTGCCGGGCGGTTCAAATCCACTCGGTGGGGGGATGAAGGGGAATGGGCGATCTACCTTGCAACCTAAGCAGCAAAACCAGACTTTTAGCTTTCACAATAGCAACAGCAAGAACCCGTTCGGCCACGCCCCACCACCAGCGCCAGCAGTGCGCAAACCGACGCTTGCTGAGCGGGTAACAAGGGGTGAGCAACCCACCTCTTTTGATAACCAAACGCCATTTGGTTACCATACCCCACCAACTGGCCCTCGAGGAAACCGTTCACTCGCCGACAGGATAACAAAGAACGATCAACCGATGCCACATCAACCTCAACATCAGCCTCCTACTATTCGCATCGAACAATCTCTAGAGGATATCATCAATGCATCTGGAGCGCGCAGGAACGAAAAGCAGGCAAAGCCGCTTCAATCGGAGACTCTCTGTAGGTGGCAAAAGACCTCGCCAGCCGGATGCACGAATACTACTTGTGGCTATAAACACGATCCGCCGAAGACGATTGGTGCGACAGCTGGGAAATTAGGGGGTGCGAGGGGGTTGAGGAATCCGTTCAGTCAGATTGGGGATATCCTGAGGGGGAATCGGTAGGCGGGAGGCTACGTTGGAGAGTTTGACGTTTGGAAGTCATCATGAAGTGTAGGTAACGATTCGACAGTGAGTTTGTCTTGATATGTTTGGGTTTCCTCGACTACTGCGTATTCTTTATACTGGGTCGTCATCTGGTCTACTCCAGGCTTCTACTCGGATGTACATTCTTCTCCTGTCTATGACGATCGCATCAGCGCTCCGAGATACGACTCTGTCCACCGATGGTGTTTCGACCTCAACCTGAAACACGCCTCATAGCTTCTATACTAGGACTTTTTGCCTCTCGCACAGCCTCCGCTATGTCAAGTGCGGTCTCCGACACTGTTCTGGAGCCACTGGACAAAGCGCCACCAGACACGAGTTTTCGGACCTGAACACGGACAAAGCCGGGACTCAACCCATGACCTTTGTAGCCACCGACTCTTTGTTGTAGCACTTCTAGCTATGAACCAGCGTCGAGGCACATCTTATGATCGTGACATTGTGTTACAAACTGCGCCTGCATCCCAGTATCTTCCACCAACCAAGAGCTCAACACACGATAAGCAATATGGGAATGACAAACATGTCTCACACATCAAATCCCAGCAGTGCAGGCTGCCAAATAGACATCATAAACCACATCCAAGCCATCCAACAAAACTGGTTCATCCACCCCGCGACCTCAGAAGAACCCATCCTCCCACCCTCACTCCTCGCCGGCGTCCCAATCAACTGCCTCCCGGCCCCAATTATCCAAGCCATCCACGAACTCTCTACACTAACCATCGGCCAAAGAGACCGAGCGCACAATCTACTAAACACCTACTTCCAGGCACGCATCCGCGAAGGCTCATACAGTGGCAAGTCCCAAAAGATCTTCGCCATCTTGGAAATCAGCGATGTGAAGAAGGCGTGTGAGAGTTTGCGAAGAATGAGCCGAGGTCGCGAGATGCAAGGACCCGTCCCGATCAAAGAAGATGAAACGAGGAAGAGGAAGTACTCGATTAGACAGGAGATGAACGCCGTCGTTGAGGATGAACAAGACGAAGACGCACAAAGACTAGCGAAACGACTGAAAGAGGAACTTTGCGTCATCTCCGAAGACGACCACAGCAAAAACAACGAGCCTAGCACGCCAATCTGCATCAACTTCGATGACATAGCCACGCCCCCGGATTCACAAGCTACGATAACAGCAACACTTCCTTCTACAACTACCACACCGCAGACGCAGCGCCGCTCCCGCCCCCCTCCGATTGTCATTGCTGAGATACCCACGCCTACAGCTACATCTCCTGGAATTGTCCCACCGTTTTCTTCTTTCACGCCCTTGTTCAATAGCCTAGCCCAGGAGTTTGGCGGAGATCCGGATACGCCTTGTCCGGTACGACAGAACACGTACCAGCCCACGCAATCAGATCTCCTTAACATTGCGGATAATAGTTACGGTAACGACAAACTCACCAGCAACGATAATAATGCAAACGGCACTCTTTTCGAGTCCTACATGCGCGATACATATCCAGTGCCGAGGATAGATGCTCGGGTCCAGGCAGCGCAAAGAGCGACGCATGAGTTTAATGTGAGGAGGATGGAGGTGATTGAGGCGCAGAGAGTATTTGAAGAGGCAAGAAGGAGGTTTGTAGAGGCGAAACGGAGGATGGAAAGCGTGAGAGGAGGGGCGGTGTGGCGGTGATGAAGGGAGTGAGATTGGGGAGACGAAGGTCGGGTATTGTTACTTGGCTGGTGACAGTTTCGTGGGGGTTTTAGAGTAGATATATACTAGATACGCTGCATTTAGCATCAGTTACTTGAAGTCTTGAACAGAATGTTTGACACCTAGTTGTACCCGTCAGAACGCCAACCCAAAGTCTGAATGCAAGATTTTTTAATTCCACTATTATTACAAGCAGGATATCTGCCCTGCACTGCCCGCACCCTCATCACATCTCACCACTCCTCCTCCTGATATCCCCCAACTCAACATCATCCTCATCCATCTCAACCGCACACCCGTCATCCTCCCCATTCGCCTTGTTCATCTCCTCATCACTGCTGTCCACATTGACCGGTGTAGCAACCCCCGAGTCCACGAACCCTGGCGTGGTACACGCACTGCCCCCCGTCTTCTTCGCCTTGAGCCCATACACAGTATTAAGTTCCTTCCGCATCTTGTACTCCTTCTCACCCCACGTAAGACAAAAGCCGATTCCTGCTAGAACCGCAAAGACAATCCACACGCACTTGAGACTCTGGGTAAACGCATTGATGATCTCGGCTTTGATGGTGGGGGATGTGGCTTGCGTGGCGATGAAAGATGCAGTAGCGCGTTGATACGCCTGCCCGTTTTCCAGTTTAGCGCGAGCAGTCGCAGAGGAGATGGTAGGAAGGAGAGATGCGAAACGGACGTTGAAGATGGCACCGGGGATGGCGACACCGAAGAGAGAGCCCGTGCCGCGGAGGAAGGCCCACGAGCCTGCGCTTGCGCCGGTTGTGGATTCGGGGAGCTTGACTTGTACGGCGGGGAGCATGGTGCTGATGACTATGCCGAGACCAGCTGCGGTGATGAGCTGGAGGGAGAGCCAGACACCAATTGAGGACTTGGCGTTGAGTAGTGTGCAGAGACCTAGGCCGAGCGTCGTCAAAGCGAAGCCGATGATGTGCATGGGTTTGTATTTGCCCCAGTAGCTGAGCAAGGGCCCGCCGACCGCGGCTAGGACGACGATAACGAGGGTCGTGGGCATGACTTCTAGACCTGACTGTGTGGGCGAGGAGCCCTTGACTGCTTGAAAGAAAGGCGGGAGGTAGAATTGGAAACCGTACGTTATGAAGCCGTGCATGGTTGTTAATGCGAAAGCGATGTTTGTCGTGCGGTTCGAGAAGACGTGCGGTGGCATGATGGGGTATTTGCAGTAGGAGCAGCGTTCCCAGAAACCGAAGCCGATGAGACCCAGGATACCGAAGACCATGGGTATAACGACAGAGACGTGAGACCAAGGCTTCGGTGCGCCGCCTGTGCTGAGAGCGACGAGTAGCATCAGAACAGAGCCCGTGAGCATGCCGCTTCCTACGTAATCCACTTTCTTCAACTCTTGTCGAAGGGTTGTTTCTGGGGTAGTGTTACTTCCACCGACATTTAGCCAGCGCCAGATGACGACCAGGGAGATGGCGCAGACGGGTATGTTGATGAGGAAACACCATCGCCAACCGTGTTCAGCGAAGACTCCTCCAAGGAGTGGACCGAGTGTGGTGCCAGCGGCGAAAGCAACGTGCTTGATCGCCAAATACGGGCCTCTCTTTCTCAATGGCACGATATCGCAGAGAATCATCTCGGCGAACAGATCAATTCCACCGGTTCCCAGACCTTGGACAATGCGTCCAGCGATGAGCACTGCGCCGTTCTGTGCGCCGCCGCAGATAGCTGAGCCCACTGCGAAGACGGCAACAGCAGTCATCATAGGACTTTTCCTTCCCCACATATCGCCGAACTGAGAGTACAGGGGCTGGAAGATGGTGCTCGCGAGAAGGAACGCGGTCGCAACCCAGGAGAATTTCGTGCCGAGATCCAAAGCCTCGGAGATGGTGGGAAGGGCGGTATTGGTTACACTTCCCTCGAGGGCGGAGAGAAGTAATGGGATGCATATGGCAACGAATGATCGCCAAAAGCCCTCCGATCGCTTCCATTTGGCGGAGGGTGTCTGAGAGGGAAGAGAAGGAGGAAGCGTAGGGCGACTGAGGCGGCGAGAGAGGGTATTGTTGAATACTTGGGGCTGAGTGAGTGGTACACTTCCCAAATCCTGTTCCTCAATGACGAAGTCGACTTTGCGCTCCGTTGTAGGTGGTGTCGTACCCATTGTAGAGTCGGATGAAGACATCTTCGAAGAAGAGCGAACGTTCCTCCGGTGCTCCTGGAAAGGACTGATGAGTGAGAATAGCGATATGTTAAAGGAGACCCTGTCTAGTAAGAATTTCTCTCAACAAAGAAAAATAACTCTTCCACTTTGCGATCGCGGTAGCGAGTCCACGTCGCTTCCAGATATATACACAGCTCAGCTCACACCGTGGCGCTGACCGTGTTATATACCTCTGTTGTTCGTCAACAGGCCCAACATATCCATACTACCCACTAGATAAACGAGGCATCTCTGATAGTATGTTGCATTACGAATGTGTTGTCGTGTTCGCGCATGATGAGGATGTGGTACCGCGGTAGAGGGTCGACCCTCTTTACATGTCGCCCAAACGGCGAGGGCGAATGAGCTCGTATGCGAGGCGGCGACCCTGACATATTATGCTGCAGGAACGCGCAACTTAGCGGCACCTTCTTGTTGACGAAATTCTGTTGTTGTCAACTTCGACCGTTACGGATGTGTAGCCAGAGCGGGTGGGCTCATGCCGCGTGTGATCCAGTGGTAACTCATTGGTGATCTCCAGCCACACCCATATTTTTGTCTAAACAGCTTCGAAGTGATCTCTCGTGCGGGTCTTGCATATCTGAAGGCTGGAGGCGTGGATCATGCACCTTGGAAGGTAGAGCTGCGTCCCGGGGTACCTCGGTGCATAGTCCGCGAGACATACTGACTGTCTCTGCAGTCCCAGACTATCCGAACACCTCAATTCGGTATGGCGTTCTGTCCTCCTAAGAGGTGCGCGTTTTCAGCTGACGTACACAGTACATTACCCAGCCTTAAACGCCACAGCGACGCATAGCATCAACTATGCAGGTGCAGTCCAAACTCTCAAGTCCCACACGGATCCACCAACTCAAACCCTGGCAACTGCATCCTCTTCAGGTTCGGACAGCTTCTCAACAACAGACTCGCAATGCGCGTCGAATCACTCCCATCCCTAACCTAAAACATAGATATACTCAGTCAGCAACCATCTCACACCCTCTCCACACAGTACAAAATCATCACTCACCTCCTCAACCCAAACCCCCCAATCACTCTTCCTAACAAAGCACTCCACATTCCCCCTAATCACCGCATCCAAATCCAGCCCCTCACACTTCGGCCACGGATCCAGATTCCCGCCATACGCATGAACCACGGAAAAAGAACGGACTAGCTGGCGATGTGCCGGAGAGGTCCAGAAGAGGAGGGCGAGCGGACGCAGGTACTTGAAGTCGGCGCCGTAGAGCGTGATGTGCGTGTAGAGGTGGGCTGTTGCGAGGCGGTTTAGGTGGCGGGAAACCAGGGTGAGGGTGTGTAGGGTGGATCTGGAGGGGAGGTGGGAGAGGATTAGGTCGAGGAGTTCGTCGGGGAGGGATTCGAAGGTTGAAAGCTGTGTGTTAGAGGGAGATTGATTATGAGTGTACATTGTGGTGTTGGTGCTCATTTGGTGGTGATGACGACTTGGATAATGACGATGATGATTTTAGGTAGACGAGATGAAGCTGCTGTTATGGAGCTGCGCAATGATTACACAAGAATACCTAGGGACGTAGACAGGTAAAACCAAAAACATGCAGAGTAACAACGCACGCGATATACATGACGATGAGCACTGGCGTGGAGCTATGGATATATCCCATGTCATTCGGCATAAGCCAAGACCAGGGTCCATTCAGGTACAATGCACGGCAGTTGCGCGATGTCGCGATCGTCTTCGGATATATCAGTCCTCTTACCCCGCCCCCACCATTACTACGTACTTCGGCAATTACACAGGTCAAGGCATAGTAAGAGACCGAACATTGATGAGAGTCTTAGTGCTGTTCATGAGATCTATTCAATCCATGCCGTATCTCATACTACAGTCTTCTCTACGCATCCAACTTGTTATCGGTCATCGCGCCTACTTGAACTCCTTCATAAATTCCTCGTGGAACTTGACAATACGCCCTGTCCAGTCGGTTCCAGGGGCAAGGAAGGTTGTCCTGAAATGCAGCGTGCCTTCCTTCTGTCCGAAGCCTGTACCAGCAACAACACAGACACCTGTGGCGTCAAGCATGCGGAAGCAGTAGAACTCGTCGGGCGCGCGACCTTCCTTCTTGGCTTGTTGGATGGCCTTTTCTGGGAGGTGGATGGTGGGGAAGAGGTACATGGAGCCCTAATGTTTGGGTTAGCTATGCGATGTGTAGTTGGCGTGGAATATGTACCTGTGGCTCGTTGCACTCGACACCCTCCATCTGCTTGAACGCCTCATACAAAGCGTATGCGCGCTTCTTCAATCCGTGGAAGATGCCGTCGTACTCCTCTTTGTAGAGCTCGTAGCTTGGCTCGCCCTCCTTTGGTGGGTTGACCATCATCTCCACAATACACTGACCCAAGACTGGCGGGCACAATTGGATGGAGATGAACTTGTAGACCTCCTGCGCGACCTCTGGGTCAAAGCCGATAAGCTCAAAGTAGCCACCTCGGTGACCACACTCGCCGACCATGCCCTTGGAAATTGAGTGCAGAGAAGCCAGCTCGAGGTGGTCGTACTGGCCGGGTGACTCCTTTTGCAGGTCGCGTAGAGCCTTCTTGAAGGAGATGAACTCGCCAATGAAGACGTTGGTCTGGTAGACCTCGTCGGCGATGACGACGAGACCCTTCTCGGCGGCGAACTTGAGCACAGCCTTGATGTCTTCGGCGGGCAGCGACGCGCCAGTGGGGTTACCCGGGTTGATGACGCAGATAGCCTTGACATCGGTGCCCTCCTTCACAGCCCTCTCGTATGCAGTCGCAATTGAGTCGAGTGATGTGCCCCATGCTTGGTCTTCGTTGAGGTAGTATGGCACGCAGCGGGCGTCGAGGACGGAAAGGGTCGCGGTGTAGAGAGGGTACTGGGGGATGGGGACCATGATACCAGTCTCGGGCTTCGCGCAGATGGTGTGGAGGAGGGTGTTTACGCCCGATGAGGCGCCGTTGCTGAGGTAGATGTCCTCGAACTTTGCTGGGTAGCCATCGCGACCTGTTTCGGTCAGTTCAATTCCCGTATTAATATAGTGAGATACGCACGCTCAATGTACTCTGCAACGCTCTGCCTGATGCCTGGCGCACCCTGACTCTGACTGTATGCGCCTACGCTCTTGACCTCCTTCAGCAGCTTCCTTGCGCGGTCAAGCACATCCGACTTGTATCCCAGGCTCTTGAGCAGGACATCCTCGTGCTCCAACAGGCCGGGGTTCTCGAGTATACTCGCGACCTGCCTGAAGAATGTGATTGGCTTTTGGTCTAGTTGCTGGGGGTTTCCGATGTTGGCCGCGATGACAGTGTCAAAGGGAAGGTCCTTGCCCTCGCCCTTTGCCAGCTTGGCGCGGTACTCTTCCGACTTAACGGCTAGTTCACCGCGGACGGCATACTTGGCTGCCTTGACGTGCGGGTTGATGTTGCCAATCTGCAACACCTTCTGCGGGGCCTTGGACATGATGCTTCGACTATGGGGAAGGTGCGACGGGGGGTTGTAGAGTTGGGTCGTTACGCGTCCAGCGAGGAAGGGAGATAGGGTTTGAGGGGTGGAGGAGGTGAAGGGTCTATACAGGACTAAGGTGGTGAGCACACGTCCAGACTATAACTTAGCTCAGGCGAAAAGTGTATCTCTGAGCGCTACTCAATCCCGCGACGTACTCGAAACACGCAGATGATGTGCGTCAATGGCTGGTCTATATTTTTTATGCTGCGTCGCGTGGTGCCCCACTACTTGTAGGGTAGAGCCACTACGATGCTGCCCCTCGGTGGCTCGGCGCGTTGCGGATATGCCAATCTCTTACGCTTTACTCGTCGCATGCACAAAGGAGCAGTGGGATCAAATACCTCTAGAGCCCACGCTGCCACCAAGGCGTCGACGGGCCATGGCTGGAGGGCGTAGTGAACAGGCGCATTTCAGAGCCGATGACGGCGACATGTCGATGGACCCTGATTGATGCTTATCGGCGGCTGCTCGAGGCGATGACCCCACCCACGCGGGTCTCTACCAAAAGCTTGGGTTGGAGCTTGTTACGAACGATGTGATGTAAACGTGGGCGTAGAAATGATTTTGAAGACACGGGACGCCGCGTGGGTATGTTGTACGATGGAAGGGAGCATTGCTTTTGTGTTATCTCACCGCACCTTCATAACACGCTCGTTGAGCCGCACATGCATCACGGAGATATCGGAGCTAGACCCGGATGCGAATATGGCAATGCCACCCGGGGAGCCACAACAGGAAAGCGCAGACGGTCATGGTGTGCTTTTGCTTCCATTCAGCGGTCTTTGCGCTGGTATGTCTAAGTCTACAATGCCTCAAGATCATTACACATCCACCTCGCCGTGACAGTCTAGCCGCGCTCACTGCCCCTCAGCCTGACGGCTTGACCGTACTTCTGCAGCTTGGTGATGAGCTGGTCACCCTGCTTGACTACGTCTGCGTACTGCTTGTTCTTGTCGTCGGGTCGGTTGGTCTCGATGATGCCCTTGACGCGGTCGATGGTGCAGGGTATGCGGTCGGCGGCAATGAAACGAGCGAGGTCCCTGTGTGTTGTTAGTCAAAGATACTGGAATGGGAAGGATCAGATATCACTCACTTGTCGAGGAAGTCAACGGTGACGCCAAAGTCCTTGGCCATGCTCTCTAGGCCGACGACCCTGTACGACTGGAGGAGTTGCTGGTATCCCCGTAGGCGCATCTCCCTCACGTACCAGCCACGGTGCTCGTACATGTAGCGATCCTGGCTGAGGAAGTTGGTCTCGACCTCACCAAGAGCACCGAAGAAGGTCTTGTAGTCACCCTCGTACAGGCTCTTGACGAGCTTCGACAGTGGTGTGAAGTCAACAGGCACTTCCTTCTCCTGCTGTCCGCCGAGGGTGGTGAGGTTGACAAGGGTGGGCACTGGTGTCGCTGTCGAGCCTGACGCATCTGCCATCTCCTCGTCGCCCGCTGTTGGTCCTGCCGATGCCTGGCCAGTGATTGCGGAGAGCTTCTCTTCTGAGGTTCCGACAATGGCCTTGATTTCAGGCGCATCCACAACCTTGGACTTGAAGTCAACACGCTTGAGTGACACGGAACCGGCGAGAATGGCGTAGACAACGAGATTTGAGTAGCTGCATAACTCGTAGCTGGTAAATGTGGACAAGCTGTCGAGCAGGAGCGGGGCGGCCTGCGAGTGTGATCGGACGGTGAGGTAGTGTAGACCAGTGTATGCCTTCAAACGGTTACGGCGATCCCAGTCACCACCGCTCTCTACCAATGCGCTTGCCCGGTCAATCGACTTCTTGGCCAATATTCTGTCGCCGAAGAAGAGCGCAACGCGTATTATGGCAAGGACGAGGTCGATCTTGGTGCCTAGGATGCCCGTCTTCTCGAAGATGGCCTCGTAGCTGGCAATGGCTTTGTCCTAGGTCTTGTTAGTCCTATCATATAATGACATATACTGCTCTGCATACCTTGTCGCCTATGCGGTTGTAGAGCTCTGCGCGCTTGCCCCTCGCAGCCTGTACTTCGGTCTCGCCTGCCTTCTCTTCGGCCTCTTCCTCCTCCTTCTGTATCGCCTCGAGCTCCTTCTCGCTCTCCGCCTTGAGGCTCTCATAGAGTTTCTCGTCCCACGACAGCGGAACTTCTAATGAGGGCGTGCGTGTGGCAAGCATCGTCGCTAAGCTGGTAGACGGTCTCCGGTTCTTGTTTGGCTGGTCTGCGCTGCCCTCGCCCTGTGCATTCAGGACGCCGTCTACCGGGTGGGCGAGGTACCGGTAGAGCGGCGCCATCTTGTTCTCGGTGATGGCATCTTGGACCGACTTGAGGGCGGATTGCTTGGCTTGTTTGGAGGCGGAGGGATTGGTGAGCTGGAAGATGTTCTGCGACAGCTGAAGGTCGGGGTACTTGGCGAATTGCGGGTCACCCATCTTGGAGTTTGCTTTGCGGTGTGAGGGGATGGGCGGTGGTGGGTGGTGGTGGGTGGTGGTAAAGGTGGACGGGGCGTGACCGTGTGCGATGTTGCTATGATGAATGATGCCCGCCGCTCGACTTCCGCCGACGTAGTAAAGCTCGCGCACGGACAGCCTTTGAGACCAGCGCAAACTAGAACTACAGAAGCTACCTCACTCGCTCCTCCTATCTTCTCAGTCTCTCTTTCTGTTTCCAGTAGAGATTCAATTCTGCCTTTCGCATCAAAACAGTCCCTGAAAGATCTCAGCCGAGCCACTGTAAACTACCTATCCACATCCAACGCGTCGGACTTGGGGCCGGCCTTCAGACGCGTACCACCAAACTTCACAACATGGCGAACAACGACCAAGGTAGAAAGCGTGCGCGCTCACCCTCGAGATCCCCATCACGGTCGCCACCCCGTCAGCGAAAGCGCCCCGGCGCAGGTGCCCGAGTGTCAGCCGCCGACCGCGAAGCCGCCCGAAAGCGTGCGCAAGCGAGAGAAGAAGAGGCGGCGAGGAGAGCCCAGCAGGAAGCTGCGCAGAGAGGTGTGCACGATGTCGTCAAGCAGCATTACAACGCCGTCCCGGAGCGAGGCCGCGAATGGCGCAACACAGACAGCAAGATCAAGGGCCTGCGCAGCTTCAACAACTGGGTCAAATCGTCCATCATTCAGAAATTCATCGGCGACGAGCGCAACATCAAGGTTCTCGATGTCGGATGCGGAAAGGGCGGAGACCTGGGCAAGTGGGAGAAGTCGAGGAAGGTGGAGCTATACGTTGGGTGCGATCCCGCAGATGTGTCGATCAAGCAGGCCAAGGACAGATTCGCCCAGATGCAGAGGAAGAACCGGCGCTTGTTTCACGGCGAGTTCTACGCCAAAGACTGCTTCGGAGAGTGGCTAGGCGACATACCCATCATCAAGGAAGTTGGCATCGATCCTGGAGCCGGCGGCGGCAATGCTATGAGCCAGCGCTGGGGCGGCGGTGGTTGGGACATGGTCACCATGATGTTCTGCATGCACTACGCTTTCGAGAGCGAGTCCAAGGCAAGAGGCATGCTACGCAACGTCGCAGGTGCGCTGAAGAAAGGTGGACGCTTCATTGGCTGCATACCCAACTCGGACGTGCTGTCGCAAAAGGTTATTGAGCACCACAAGGCCAAAGGCACGGCACCGCCTGATGTCGACGGTGCCGATGACGACGATGACCGCCCCGCATTCGCAAGCGACGACGAGGACGACTGGGACCCGGAGAAGAGTCTTGATAGCCCCAAGCCCGCCGATACCGAGCACGCGAACGACGACAAGGCAGACGAACCGAAGAACAAGGAGAAGGAGAAGGAGAAGGCACAGGACGAACAAGAGGACGGCGAGGTGGAGGATGAGGGCTTCGGCTTCGGCAACAGCATCTACAGCGTCAAGTTTCCAGGCAAGACACCTTCCGATGGCACGTTCCGTCCTCCATTTGGTTGGAAGTACTCATACTGGCTCACTGAAGCTGTTGAGGCACCCGAGTACGTCGTTCCCTGGGAAGCTTTCCGAGCGCTGGCAGAAGACTTCAACCTCGAGTTGCAGTACCGCAAGCCCTTCAGAGAGGTCTGGGAGGAGCAAAAGGACGACCCTATCTTGGGTCCTCTGAGTGAAGTAATGAAGGTCAGGGATCGCTCGACTGGTCGACTCCTGACATCAGAAGAGGAGTTGGAAGCGGCGGACTTCTATCATGCGTTCTGTTTCTACAAGGTTTAGATGGGTAGCATTATCGGCGTCTGGGATCTGGCAGGAATGCCTGGGGTGATGATGGAAAAGTCATCTTCAACGTGTACACTATTTTGATATGGCAGGACAGGTCAGGCTTGTAAGTCAGATTTGGAAGGACTTCCTGATGTTCATACGGCATGTGATAGTCAAACAAGCTCATTGAGATTCTACTTCCTACGAATATTGTCCTCCGTGCTCCTGGTATTTAATAGTCGGCTGCAACGAGTCGCGATAATACTAAAACGTAGTAAAGGACTACCCCGATACGCGTGATGGAAGTTCAAGCTATCTTGTAAAGAGAAGGTATCAATCAAAAATACTAGATGTAGCCAACATTCACATGCCACCAGCAACCAAGTACGCGCGCCCCAGATCACGTTGCCCGTGACGCAGGCGGATCGAGTTGCCGAGGTCGGTCGCGTTTTCCCCGGCAAACGGGGCGTGGCATGGCATCAGATCCAAAGCCCGAACTCCCTGCGCTTCCGCAACCCATCTCCGCATTCCACTACCAACGCCCCCCATACGTTCCTTCTTTACTCGAATTCACCTATCTCGAGAGCAAGCGCGCGCCCTAGTACGACGGAAAATTAATTACGACGATTCGAAGCTGGACTTCTCTCCTTCGCGATACATACTAAGCGTATTCGTGGGCTGCGACGAAGCCGATAAGATGGTTGCTGATGCTTTGGTTTACCACCCGACGGTGTCGCATTATTTGAAGTTTGTTGCGACGACTGGTATGCTTCCTCTTGTCATATTGTATATGTTCATACATCAATCCGTCTATGCTGCGCCATCCTATCCCATTCTACCTCCGAAACCCCCATCTCACCTTCCCCCGTATCATACATCCCAACATGAACATCTCTCACTAACCCTCCCTTCCAGTCGGACGCGACAAAGTCCTCCGCACCCTCCAATACTTCTCCCGCTTCCTCGCCTGGTACCTGTACCGCACCAACCGACCCGCGTCGGCCATCGCCCCGTATGAAGCGACCAAGAAGACGTTCGGCGCGACGCGCAAGTTGATGCGCGTGGGCAAGTTCGTCGAGCACTTCCGCGCCGCGGCTGTAGCCAGCGATGCCAAGAGCATGGATCCCGTGTTGAGGTTCACAGCCGTAGGAAGACAGCTGGGATATGCATTCTACATGCTCTGTGACAATGCCTGCGTGGTGAGTCCACGCACCTCAATAACATATAACACAAAACACAACAGACCAGGAAAGCTAACAAAACCCCCCAGCTCGACGCAACATCCATCCGCAAATCCTCCTTCGCCCCGCGTCTCCTCCGCGAAGGCTACCGCGCCTGGTTCGCCGGCATCTCCTTCTCCATCGCCTCGGGCCTCTACCAATACTACAACCTGCTCCAGCACTCCAAGACCATCACTCAGTCCTCGGACCCGGAGAAAGTGGTTGAGACGAAGAAGTTGCAGAAGGAGCTTAATGCTGTTAAAGTGCAGTTGGTTAGCGATCTTTGCGATATCACTATTCCGAGCAGCGCGCTGGGCTGGGTCGATCTGGATGATGGCATTGTGGGATTGGCGGGTACGACGAGTTCGCTGCTGGGGGTTTGGGGGCAGTGGAGGAAGACTGCTTAGGTGGGATGAAGTGCGCGGGGGTTGTGGGGTAGGAGGAGAGGGGTGGGGAAGATGTGTTGGAGGGGGGATGTACGGGATATCTTCAAGTTGCTGTCTGCGTTGTTCGGTTCGATTTGCTCAATACTCCTGTTCTCTGCATAATGTCATCATTCGAGACGCATGTGCCCCTCTCTCTTTGCTGTTCCTTGATCACGATTGTCAGTCTTCATCATATTCCCCTCAGGGACTTGTAATGTCCAGGTTCGATCTGCATTTCCATCATCAGATACCATACCTCAACGCTTCGTCATATTCGCCGCACTTTCACGTTGGGCTTCTATGGCGATGTTCCTCTCTCTTCTTGCTTCCAAACGGAGCATATCTCAGTCCTTAAAGATCTTCATCTCCGGTTTGCGTTATATTTGAAATGCTTGGACTGACGAGGACATGACAGCTAGTTATTGAGAAAAAGCTACAAACAAGGCTTGCGAGCCTGGATGTAAATTTGCATACTAGAATATTGCCTGACGTTGATGGAAAGGGAGATAACAACGGTCAGCAATGTAGTAGGACTGAGAACTGGATCACGTCTGGTGTACGCGATTTAAGGCGTTTTGTGATAGAACATCTCTCACCATTTGCGATTTCGTTACTCCGGTCGTCTTCGCCGCACATGTGCATTTTCCTCTGGAGGAATAGGCTCGAACTTATATTAGCGAGCATAATAGCATACAAGCGCTTCGTCGCCAGTGCCACGCTGTGCGTTGTCGCAGCGAGTTCATTGGAGTATCAACGTCGAGAAGGTCGTCGGGAACACCGGACAGGGACATGATGCGTGCACGAGTGAGCTGACAGTCATACTAGAGATAGATCGAGGTCAATCTGCCTAGGTCTTTGGAGAACGCTATTTGTCTTTTGTATTTTTTGGAGATGCGATATGGTCTCACCCTACAGATTGGTGGCAGCAAGTCATGCATCCCTTCTACGGCAAAGACAAAGCGGATCAATCGAGAGACATTTGCTAGGACTCGCGGTGCAATATCGGTAGCATGCCATCGCGCGTTATAGCACGGTCGGGGAAACTGGGAAAGATTGGATTCCTTTGACAAGTCTGAGATGATACTTGAGTAGCAGAGTAGACGTCTACCTTGGGAATAAGTTCAGTTGTAAAGAGTGTTCGGCGAGTTTCTGGATTGCATACGGAGTTAGTTCTGGTCCCACGTGCGTTGTCGCGGAGACAATTCTGGCCTCATGTGAGCTGTCTGCGTTGTCATCGGCTTACCTGCAGATGGTAGACAGCGTAGGTAGGATCATAAACAGTAACAGAGACACCACCTTACCATGCAGTACATGATACTGTATTGTACATATACGCTAGGCTTTGTCTCTACTTTGAGGTTGCAGACTATTGAGCAATCGTGTTTTTAATATCTCTCGGATACTTGGCGGGATTACTATGCAGAAGCAACGAGGTTCATCACATACAGTTCGCACCGATGCAAAACCCGCCGATGTACCGCAGTCGCCCCGACTTGTCTCTTCTCTATCCCAAGATAGACAAAACGTCACCCACAGTGTGATTGTCTGTAACGCCTGAGCGATGATAAGCCCGAAGACAGCCATACCAAGGCGCGGGCATCGCTCAGATTGCCATGTCTTGGCACCGTCTACATGCACCCTAAATGAGTAGCCACAAGCGGCAACTCACCCCCTTGGGAGAAGACCGTCCCACTGGATGTGGACATCAGTCGGGCCATGAGTCGAGTAGTTCTGCCGCTTCCGTGGTCACGCAACGTGGACTTTCTTTTGGGTCGTACAGTGGGTTATCAAGAGGGGCTTTTGTGGATTCATTCGAGAAGAATCCCGGACGACGGCCTGTTCGAGGTAACGCTTTGCAGGCCCGCTTTCTGGTGGAGTCCGCGTGGGAAAAGGCTGAGGTAGGCGCAGAATCGATGCCGGGGTTTTGTGGGAAGAGGAAAATGGAGCGAACGTATATGGTCGGGTACAAGCGGTATGGCCATATTTGCTGGACTAACCTTGGAAATGTTGTGATAGCCGTTAGCTGTTGTTTGCATCCATAGCTTGGTCTGAAGTCGGCAGCTACTGCCCGCGGAACCATGTTAGTTCTAGCCGTCACCGTTGAGGATAGCCACCGGATCTATGTCTGAACAGGGTCCAGGGCAGTGCGGACAAAACGGTGAAGCAGAACTGGGGCGCTTGACTGCATCTGCCATCAAGTTTACGAAGCTCTGTTTCGGTATGCCAGCCGTCGCGCAACGTCCGATTCAAATTTTCCGATGTGCTGTTTCACTGCCATCCATGGATCCTAGAGGCATACCGGGCATACGCGTTCACGTTGGGTCCGAGGAGTGATGGAAGTTGCAGATACATCGCGGGAGGGTCCTATGCTTTTTTCAATGAACCGCTCTGGAATCGCGAAGGATCCGGGGATGGATTCTGATACAGTAGTGGGAGCGATGCTGCGTTTATCGATGGCCTCGAACGGCGGCGCGTTATCGCAAGCTTACTTAGGTACACGGTGTTGCGAGCCTCGAAGCGTTAGCCCTCTTCCCCAATGTCTCTACTGCGATAGGAAAGCAAATATGCCGAGGCAGCTGTACTCTTCAGTATAGCTGAGAAAGAGTAATATGGCTTCAGCTAGATAAGGTGTTGCGCCTCATGGCAGGTGGAGGGTGTGTGGCCATGCGACGACGTTGGGCAACTGCCCTGTTGATCTCGGATGCTTTTTCAGACCCTTGGCCGCTTACCATCACCCATGCAGAGTCGCGAACCCCCCTACACCCTCACGTTTCATCGCTTTTCATCTGACCTCATCATGGACCCGGAGAGGCTGCCGGTATACGAGAGCTGCATTCAAGGTTGCGTCGATGCTACCAAGCGACATTGAGGTAGAAACAGGGCGCGGGGTGTGGTTATGGCTGCGGCGTGGGTTCTCTTTAATCTCCTACCCATCATGCAGCACGCCCTTAGTCCAACTCTCCTATAGCGACACATTCACCGTGTTGCGAAGTCGTAACATGCCAGATCCATGAATCGCTCCACGAGGCCCAGCACCGCCATCAGATACAGTGGGCTGCGCTACAGACTTCCCTTGCCGATATCTGACCGAGGCGTAGTCCTCAAATGTTTGTTGCCCCGAAGCCCCAGGCTGGAACTGCCATAGCGGATAGGAGGTTCAAAGGAAAGGGACATGGGGACAAAACGGGACGCTTCCTGGAATACCGCCGCGCCGCTACAGAACCATCGTCGCGTCATGCCCCGGTAAAGCACCGTGTCGCCCGCGCGCTCGACTAGAGCTACAACCTCCGCGAAACTGTATACCTCGCGTGCAACTAGACTTAGATTTCCATTGGCCGGCTCCGAAATGCGATGCGAACCATACGGCAACACCGAGCTCTCCATGGCCACTGTTGTCATGAAGGCCATGAGACTTTGCAAGCCAGGGGGCTGGCTCTATAGCTGCTCGCTTCGAGTGGTGTGGACCCCGGAGAGTCGTGAAACGAGTCATCCACCCTTGCGAACCGTAGCTGTTCGAACGACCTGCGACCATTCATTCCACATCATGCTCCTTCATCCCGACGCCACCAACGGGAGCTTCCTTTCCAAAGGATTTGATCTTCAATAGGATCCCCTGGATAAGACAGGCTGCACGCTCGCTCACAGATCCTGGACTCTATTGGCTCGCCTGTGTCCAGCCGGCTTTCTTTCCTTTGTTTGTGATGAAGCGACATTGCGGCACATCTATTGCAGGAACTTGAGCAAGGCTAGGAGAAGAAAAATCAAGAAAGTGGCATATATTCAGCATCTAAAGCAAACCTAAGCAACAAAGTTCTGGGCTATCTGGTTTCAGGCGACCAGGTTGCAAGGCTGTTTTGCGGGGTACCAATCAAACTCGACTGTCGGCAGACTATCCTGTTGCCACCATCGCGCGCACTATTGTCGACTTTTTGCTCATCCTGTTCGTGGCTGCAACACAGGTGAACGACCAGCGATCAGACAACCTCCATGACTTGCTTTCGCCCCCCTTAATGTGGACCCTTGCGGCGCCCCCGCGTTGTAGTTCGTCAACGAATGTGTAAATGATAGGTCGCCAGCTTAGTCAAACGCTGTCATCTTCGAAAGAAGCGTTGCCAGTTACGCCAGTGTCTAATGTCTCACAAGGACCGAGTAGGAGAAGCCCTTGCGCTGCAACCCATCACACCTATCACAGCAGGGGTTCGGACATGTACAGGCTCACCTGCCGCTAGTTGCACGACCCCGTTTTTGATCCTCCATGCGGGACAGCAGGGGTTGCACCATGTGTCGTAGGGAGGGCAACGCACGCATGTCATGACTTGGACGTTCGGCACGAGAGACCCACCGTTTAACGTATTAGACCACTACACCTCCTCGTCTGATGCAGCCTCGAACGCGGCCTCGATTTGGATCCATTGTAGCACCATCTCTTGCAGGTCCATCTTCCATCTTTCCAGAACGTTGGCAGGACCATGTAATGGAGTTTTATCGCAACTAGCTATACTACCTTCACCTATACCCGGATTCGCTAACCGACACGACGCTCGCTCGCCTCTACCGTAATACCTCCACATCGAGTGCGCAAACATGAGCACCGACACTGCTCTGTTACAAGATCCGAAAAACCATCCCGACAATGCGAACTTGCCAAACGTCAACGAACCTGCGACAATCCTCGGAGTCACTGTTTCCTTCCTGGTACGTGCGATGATTGAGAAGTAATCCCATCAGACGTCATGTACTAAGTCCATCAGGCACTCGCCATCTTCACATTGAGCTTCCGATTATGGTTCCGCATTAAGGAACGCCTTTGGGGTTGGGATGATGTCTTTGTTGTTCTCGCAGCGACGGCGAGTTTCATCGGAGATATCATGGTTTGCATGAGTATGTTTGTTGAGATCCCACAAACATGCGGTTGACTAATCATTTATAGTGCCCGAGGATGGTCTTGGTCTGCATTTGTGGACGCTTGATGCTGAACATCTAACGGCATATTTCAAGGTACTTCGTCTTGACATAACGTTGACTAGCCAGGCTAACTTTGGCTTCAGCACATCTATGCGACAAATGCTGCGTACACCGCAAGTACAACCCTGATCAAGCTCTCCATCCTCATACAATATCTCCGACTCTTTGCCGAAGCCGCGCCCTCCACCACTACCGCTCAATATCGACTCGCACGCCGTATCACCTGGGGCATGATATTGATATGCTCACTGTGGGGGTTGACTTTCTTCATGCTCGCGCTTTTCCCATGCAACCCCGTGCGCAAGAACTGGAACCCTACATTACAGGGCACATGCATTGGATGGGGCAGCAAAGACCCTGCCGACTTTTTCCACATGTTCTTGGGCCATGCTGTCAGTAATTGCTTACTGGATATCCTGGTTCTTCTAGTACCTCTGCCCTTCGTAACCACGCTAAGGATTGCGGGTAAAAGCCGCGCAGGCTTAGTTGGTCTGTTCAGCTTGGGCTGTGTGTAAGTGGACAATGAGCTTCCAAGAAAGCCTCATACTGACAACCACCAGTGTCGTCATCGTAGCTGTCGGTCGCATGATCGCTATGTCTGTTAACAAAGCTGGTACCAAGCCTATCCTCGACATGTCCTTCCATACACCCATCGTCTATATCTTCGCCGTTCTCGAAGTCAACTTCGCTATCATCACAGCCTCCATACCCATCTTTTGGCCCGCCATAGCAACACTGGCTTCCAACAAGATCTTCGTCGTCAACGAGGTACAGATCCACGTCGAACATGTCACAAGAAACGATAGCTTCGACTCCAGCGGCGGCATCAGCCTCAACGACCGAAAGATACAATCGTCAGGTGGGGATAGCAAGATGGGCGTTGTTACCACGATATCCGATCGAGCACCACCTCGAAAGTCGGGCGAGAAGTCATCCATTCACCACCATCATAAACCAAGTACCGCTTCATCCGTCGGTCCAACCACCGGCTTTGGAGGAAGCCGAAAACCAAGCACCGCCTCATCCGTAGGCCGAACAATGGGCATGGACTTCGCCGGCCGCCCCAGTCAAGAATCATCACGCCACCTATACCGCATCCCGAGCAACGAGAACAGGAGCTCAAAAAGCCTGACGCAGAGCGAGGGCGACGACTGGTTCATGGAGATGGACAGGGCGAATTCACGCGGCCAAGTGACGACAACGGTGGAGAAGTCCTCGATTCCGTTCGAGCACCTCAAGGCGTCGGATAAAAAGTAAAAAGCCAGCTTGTTTAGAGGGGAGACGAGGTGGGAAGGATTGAGTACATGTCTTTGGTAATGTCTTTCGCGTGATACCCTGCAGCAATGCAATATGCAACATATCTATTTCCTGTACGCAGCACATACAATAGATGAGTATGTAGTAATGTAGTCATCTAATTCGTTCTTTCACGATTCACACATTGGGCACCTTCGTTCAACTTGCTCACGTGGATCGTTCGGTCTTGTTATACATTCCCAAGACGCCGCGGGCCGCAACGTTGGTTATCGGTCCGAACTGGAAACACGATGGAGTCGATGGATACTGTGTACTGATTCAATCACCGATGGTTCCCCCGCAGAGATGCCGTGTTGGATCTCAATTGAATCGCGCACGGTGCTGTTGTTCGTGTTCGTCCTGCTCCCCGCTTGCCGCGCTTTCTCCGTTGTATGAGCGTTGGGGTTTTGGGTCGGAGGGAGGGTTGTCTGCTCTGCCAAGGGGTGGTTCTCGACCATTCATGATTACCAGCCACCTACATTGGCGAGAAGTTAGGAAAAGTATGTAAGACTGTGGCCCCGCTTGCGTAAAGTTTGGCTTTACGTCCACAACTCTTATCTCCACCTGGGAAGCAGCACATGGTTACATGGCTGGAATATCTACTGCGCAGTCTGCTCGTCGAATACAAACACACCTGGGCGGTAAGATACTGCACATTCGATTTCGACGCTAAGGTAAACTCTCGGGTTGCTGTCCCGATCGAATGTTGTACTTTAGATCGCGTGCTCACATGCCTTTTGTTGCGGCAGCTGCAGGATAAGCTCTGCGCGGCGTCAGCGGCGCCAGGGTTGCTAACCTGTTCGAGCGACGCGCGGAGGCTTCGGACGCCTGAAGAAAGCATGGCAAAGCTTGAGGCTGGACGCAACTTCCCCTTCAATATCGACGAGGAACTTTGTGTTTGACAACCGCTGATTGCCGTTATTTCTTGCGAGCGGCAATAGAACTTAATCCCGTACGCCACAGCATTCCAGAAGGCGAAAGACGCGTAACCTTGGATAGAGTTGTAGCCCCAACGGCTGTCTTGCTCGGTACCCAGATATTCCCGGCGGAAATGTGCACCTGCTTTATGGAGTAACAGCCGCGTCGTGGGTCTCCAAATCCTACACCACAAGTATTGGGAAAAGCTTTCTTCCATTGTGAGTGGTCTGATGAGTGCGACAGGACAGCACCAAACCCGATGCGGGTTCGAGTGAGGGTGATCACAGGGTCTTTTGCAGTGAGTGCCACAACAGCCGTACCAGGGTTGCAAGCAAGCTCTAGCTCAAGTGAGAGCCGTTAAAGTTTGAGCGGTCCGCCTACGAAAGCTTATCTTCTACTCCAACGACACTCTTACTATCCTACCACGCTGGCAATCGTGACGCGACACCCTGCTTGATCGCATTCGTATTCTGGTCAAGCCCCACGCGACACTACAATGGCTTCCGCTGCGGAAACCCAACCAGGCCTGTACAATGCGACTGACGCTAAAGGCGACATCGAACGTAGAGGCAGTGTCGCAAAGACAGAGAAAGGAAGGTGGGAAAGATTGTGGCCTGTTATCGCATGCGGCGCAGGTCTTTTCAGCGATGGCTACCTCAATAATGTACGCAGAACTCGATCCAAGAAGCGACACCGAGACAATTCCCCATGCGACAACAACATTCCCCATCCCAAAGCGCCACCACAATATCCGACTCGAGATTTGTATTGCGAGGATGCAAATGCTGATATAGGAATTGTTAGATAATCGGTCCAGTCAATACGATGCTCAAGACAATCTACCCAGACTCGTATGCGAACTCGTCCGCTCAAGCAAACGTCTCGAGTATTACCTTTGCAGGTACGGTCGTCGGCATGCTCTTCTTCGGGTATACATCGGATCATTTTTCGAGGAAATGGTCGTTATTCACGTCAACCATTATCATCATCCTTTTCGCCATATTGGGTACGGCATCATATGGAGCTGGAGGTAGTCCAAGTGGACTGTTGACGGCGCTCGTTGTATACCGTTTCTTCCTCGGAATAGGTACGTAGTATTGCATTTGTTCCTTCTCAAACAACGTACTGACTTGCGACAGGTATCGGCGGAGAGTACCCAGCAGGTAGCGTCGGCTGCGCAGAATCCACCGGCGAACTCAAGCAAGGAACGCGAAACAAGTGGTTTATCCTCTTCACCAACGTGCAGATCGACCTAGCGTTCTTCATCAGCGCCATCGTCGCGACCGTCGTTGTTCTCGCTACAGGCGAAGACCATCTACGAGCCGCTTGGCGCATTTGCCTGGGCATCGGAATTATCCCCCCTCTTTCGCTGCTATACCTCCGATTGAAGCTTCAGGAGCCCGAGGCGTTCAAGCGAGAGTCGCTGGCCAAGGCGAAGACACCATGGCTGCTTATCATCAAGTACTACTGGTTCCGCCTCAGTATCGTCAGCATCATCTGGTTCATCTACGACTTCAGCGCGTACTCGTTTGGTATCTACGCCACGTCCATCTTGGCCAATCTGCTAGGAGAGTCGGCGCCGCTGTGGAAGAGTCTGGCATGGAACATCCTCATCAACTTCTTCTACATGCCTGGTTGCCTTGCTGGTGCTTTTGTCGCGGATCTACCTTCCATGGGGCCTAAGAAGACGCTGTTCATCGGTGTGACTTTACAGGGTATTATCGGGTTCATCATGGCTGGATGCTATCCTTGGCTGAACAAGCCTGAGAACGTCGCCGGGTTTGTCGTGGTGTATGGTGTTTTCCTTGCGCTGGGCGAGTTTGGACCGGGCGACAACATTGGTCTGGTTGCTTCCAAGACGTGCGCAACGGGTATACGGTATGTTACTTCATCGCATCCCTAAAGCTCCAGTTTCTAACTTCTAGACAGAGGACAGTACTACGGTATCGCAGCGGCTGTAGGCAAGATCGGTGCCTTTGCCGGCTCTTACGCTCTGGACGCACTTCAGAAAGCTGCAGGCGATGATGAAATTGCTGCGGGTCGTAATCCCTTCTTCGTGGCTTCCACTCTTGCCTTTGTGGCTGCTGGTCTGGTATTGCTGCTTCCTCATATCGGCCAGGACACAATCGATCAGGAGGATATACGGTTCAGGGAGTACCTGACAGCGAATGGATATGATACTAGCAGCATGGGCTTGAAGAGTACAGACGCAATAAGCACTGAGAGCGACGACAATGGCGTTGTGCCAGTTGAGCAAACATATGGGAAATAAAGTACCTAGGTAGGTTCGGCGTGAAGAGGAGACAGTCAATAACGACGACAGCTTTAGGCAGTAAGAAACTGTTTCCATACGAATGCATCTTCGCTACAAACCACCATCTCAAGATCACTACCGTCCTTTGCCAACAACCCGCATGCACACTCTAGAATAGGACAGCTCTACCTAGGTAGAGCCGCAAGTGTCAGCACGTGCTAGAACTACACGCTAGAAACCTTCCGGCCTAGCGCATTCTCACACTACCGAGGCTATCTGCAAAGCCGGAGAACCTGGAAACTATTACAACCCACGTCACTAGCAGCTCCCCACCATGCACGACAGACGACAGATATACCATATCCCAGCCCACTTGATCCTCCCTGTGCCGCCTTAAACTGGGCATCGCGCGTAATACCATTATACAACGGATACACAGATGAGGCCACCTCACGTGCAATTGGGCACATAAACCTAGGTACCTCGGATCACTGTTCAACCAAAGCAGGCTTAGACACCTAGGTAAAGACATACCGAGCCTCTTCGGCAATATGGAACTAGATGGCCTGAGAGTGGAACAAGCCGTGGTATCCCCACACGAAGGAAGAGACTGCGTCTTCATGTGGACCCTAGTAAGCCGGAATGCGTGTAGTTGAGCCCATCGTCCGGACACTCTGATTCGAAGGGGAAACAATACTAAAGACCAGCGAGAGACCTCTAATTGACTGACTGCAAAAGCAAACAGTGACCTAACATCCTCACCTCATACACACAGATCCGTCCTTCAAAACCTCGAATCCAGTCCACCCGTCATGTCTCCCGCAGCCGTAACCTCGACCCCTCCTCCCAGCACAAACCCCCACACCAACGGGAAATCATCTACCAAACCCGTCATCACCCCTTCTTCGACGGCCACCTCCCAAATCCCTGCATGGGTCCAACCCGACCTCACCCGTCTCCTCCGCGTTGAGCACAACCCAGGCTCCTTCACTTCGCGCTCCGTCTCCCTCGTCAACCTGCCCCCCGGCGCAGTCTTCGCGCGCATCACAAACCCCACACCAGCAACGGTAGCGTACTCGTCCGTCCAAGCCTCGCGCGACCTACACATCGAGCTGAACTGCGACCTCGTCTACATAAACCACAGCTGCAAGCCCAGCCTGGTATTTGACATGCAGCGCTGGGAAGTGAGGGTGTCTGAGCAGGGAGGGGGTCTTAAGGAGGGGGACGAGCTGACGTTCTTTTATCCGAGTACCGAGTGGAGTATGGCTCAGCCTTTTGAGTGCTTGTGTAAGACGGAGGCGTGTGCGGGGGAGATTAAGGGCGCGAGGGATATGGGGAGGGAGGTGTTGGGCAGGTATTGGTTGAATAAGCATATTGAGGAGATGCTTGCTGAGAGGGATGGGCAGTAGGGTGGTTGTTCATGGGAATGAGGGTTGAAACAAGAGGTGTAGGAGTAAGGTGCGGGGGCGTCAAGTGGAAAATGGGTGTTGGAGGTAGAGTTTGAACTAGTCAGCATGAGCAAGGAAATAAGAACATGAGTACTATGATCATGGCCATGAGATCTTCACACCCTCAGTACCCGTCTAACATTCTCCTGAGTAACCTCCGTGAACCCCAGTCCGAAAACTTTCCTATCTGGTATGTGCCCCTGCCAGGCCTTCCCTCCCCCCTTCCTAGCCTTAACATGATAGATTACTCCCCCAGTTTCAGTCATTAGTGCCTCAAAACCGATAGTATTTTCGCACTCCTTACTGCTACCATAGCTGCCAGGCGCGAGATATGTTATCAGCACGTCTGGCCCCTGTGGCACATAAAGAAACGGATGAGAAGAGAATTGATCTGCGAGGTGGGATAACACTGCTTTGGCGGTGGAGAATGCGGTACAGAGACAGAGGGTGCGGAGGGTGTCATGTGACACTCTGTTCAAAGTGACGACCCAGACTGTAGGTGGGAGAAGGCTGAAAATTTCTTGCTTGGTGGTAGAAGAGATGGGGTCTTCGAGGTAGGAGCGTGGCCATGAATCTACTGCCGTTGTATCTGCGTTCTTATCTTTTGGTTTGTCTCTGGTCGCTTTCCGCTCCAACGGATTCATCGACATTGACTTCCTGTCCAGTGATACCTTGGGTTCATCGTCTTCCCTTTGCCGCTCTGTGGTCAAGGTGGATACGAGCGACAGCCATTCAAGATCTTCCTCTAAGCGTTGGATGCGGTCATCTTCCTGAGAACGGGGAGGCATGACTGAGATGTGTAACCAGGATATCGGGTTTGTAGATGGCGGTGCTGGTAGGACAGGCGGGTCGTCCGGGTTCTGGCGATAAAAGTGGATGTGGATGAGGGAGCGGAATATGACTTGAAACTGTGGCTGGGTGACTGAGGGCGAATTGCGAAGACTATCCCAACACCAGAGGTGATCTTATGCTTGCATGTCGCCCAGATGACCAGCTAAGCAAGTACAGCAGACTCCGCAACCGCCTGATTGATAACAGGACGTCACAAAATCATCTGTAAGCACTCTCCGGATGCGGCAAATCGACCTATCCCTTCATTAGCCTCACCATCTCAACCTGCCCCTCCCACCACATCAACATACCTCACTATACCTCCCCTGATAAGCCGTCGGCCTCCGATCATCCATCTCCACACTCCACACCTCGCCCTCATCCTCATCCTCCAACTTGCGATACCGCCCCTTCCTGCCCGGCAGAAAATTCAAACTCTTCTCCGCGTCCATCTTGGCCGCTCTCTTCTTCCGATCGCGCTTGTTCTTGCAGATGACGAGCGTGATGATGAGACAGAACATGCCGACGGTAGCGAGGACGGAGAGGATGATGACGACGATGAAACCGCGTTTTTCGCCCGGGTTCTGGAAGATGGAGGAGTTGGTGTCTCGGGTGTGGAGAGGGGTGGGAGACATGGTGGGTGTGGCGTGGCGTGGTTGTTGTGAGGATAGCTGGGTAGGATGGGATGGGATGGGATGGGATTATGCGATTGCTGTGTTCCAAGGTTGTGATGTGATATGGTCGCTACGAAAAGAAGGAACTGGAATACTAGATCCACGATAGAAGAAGTCGCAATCCACCATATAAACACCCATCACCTCGCCGAAAGCACCGCCTACACAGCCGCCTCCTCCCTCCACCGCCTTGGTGGCCTCACCCTCTTCATGATCCCCCACCAGGATGGCACTCCTCCCACGCTCCACCCGCACAGCCTTAAAATAGCGACGTGCGAATTATCTCCTCACTCTCCTGCCAATCGCAATAGTTCAAGGGTACGCATCGTTCAGGCGTGACGTGGCCGAGTGCGTGCTGCGTTTCCGGCGTAAATTGGAATGTGCAAATGAGCGACCGAATTGTTGATAATTTCGTTGTCCACTCATCGTTTGTGTGAGTTGTGCGGCACAGCCGCGTGCCGGGGCAATGAATCGTAGGGTTATAGGGGGCCTTGAACGCTCAGATCGTCGTGCGTGAGACGAGACGAGATGAGATGTGGGGGGCCTGGAGTCATTGTCAGCCTCGCTGAATCAGTGGCCATTTTGTATGCTGGAAGTTTGACGACTACATAATGGAAGCTGGTAACGCTTACATCCTGTCTGAATGGTCTCCAACAGAAGAGATTGAACGCGATGGATGGACAAATGATTTGATAATGGTTTGCACCGAATTCTATGTACTAAACGGAATAACCATGATCAACGCCAGGAAATGCACAAGACCATGCTATGTACGACAACAAAATAATTTTCATAAACCCCCTTCCCACCCAAACACCCTCATTACACGTATGCTCAATGAAAAAAGGCAGGCCGAAGCCCCGACACAACATCCACCTCCTCTCACCCCCATCTACATCCTCTTATAATTCTCCGCCAACCCCTCAAACTGGTCCAGCCCCTCAACCCCATTACCAGGACAACTCCAATCGCGCTCATACGCCTTATCGGGCAGAATCCCCGCCTCGCGCCCACGCCTATAACTCCACTGCGTACTGCTTTCCGTCTCCCACGTCCAGTAAAACCAGCCCCAGCCAGCTTCAAATGCATCCATCTGGCCAATCGCAAACTGGTACAGCCACTTCTTGTACTGATCGCTGTAATTTTTCGGGTCGGCATTGGCCTGGTCGCAGGAGCACTGCGACGATTCCAGCGGACACTGCGGCTTGAGGACAGCACCGGATTTACCGTCTTGGGCCTGTAGAGTGCCTTCCCAGCGTGTGCCTGTGTTGACGTTGTTGATGTATTGCGTGCAATCTGTGTCTGCCTGGGACCATTCTCCGCACATGGTGGGACCGAAACCGGTTTTCTTGTCCATGGAGCGCTTGCTTTGTTGGGTCCAGGCTTCGCAGGCGAAGTTGAGCTTGTCGCGGTGCTCGAGCTTGATTTGGTCCGTGTTGAAGATGACGTACTGGTGGACGTCGAGGAGAAGGTTGTCGTTGCCTTGCAGCTTGCCTTGCCAGTTGTCGAGGCCCATGAAACCGTCACCGAAGACGATGATGCCTTCGATGCCGTCGGCGCGAATTTGGTCGATGGCCTTTTGTGTCCAGGCGACTACTTTTTCGGTGTCGAGTTCGACGTTGCGGGGTTCGTTGACGAGGCCGTACATGGTGACTACGTTCTTGTAGCGTTCTTGGGCGAAAAAGACGGAGAGCTTATGGTGGACGTCTAGTGTGCGTTGCCCGTTCTTGTCGCCGTCTGTGCCGTTTAGCCAGTTGATTTGGCCTTGACGACCAGAGTGGTTCCAGCCGTTTTGACTACCTGGCGCGCCGTGAAGATCAAGGTTGACGCGGAGCCCGTTTTGTCGACAGTACTCAATACCGCGGAGAAGGTAGCGCCATGCTACTTGCGGTACGTAAACGTCGTCGTCGTATGTCTGCACGATCCAGTAGCCGAATGGGAAGCGAACGTGATCCATACCAGCCTCCCTGATCTCCTGGAAAGTCTTCTTATTGATGAATGTAGAGTAGTGCTTCTCCATAGTGTCTTTCGCCTTTGCAGGTCCGAGCTTGCTCAGGAACGTCCATTCGTCGACTACGTTGTCTTTGGACCCATACTGAGAGAAATAAGAAGGCGTAATGAAAGGCTCGAGGTTGAGCCAGCCACCGACGTTCACACCACGAATAGGTGTCTTGCCGTACTCAAACGAGTCTGAGAGTTTAGGGACGGAAGGATTTGCTTGAACATCATCGTCCCAGGAGTCGTTGAGACCGATGACCGGTAGGCCTCCGACGAGTTTGTTGGTGTAGGTAACATTGAAGTCATCGGTATCGTACCATGCCCATGGGTCCAATATGCCACCTCGGTCCGCTTCTGGTACGCTGTTTCGGTCCTTCCCGGCCAGATTGTCGTTCTTTGGCCCCGATGAGGCAGCGGCGGATCCGCTCCCTGAGCTTTCGTCATCCTTGCCTCTGCTCGAGTGCAATGCAGCGACAGGTATGACGATAGCCAGGATGATCACGACGCAGACTATGGCGAATATTATGCGCTTCTTCTTCTTCTTTCGTGCTAGCTCCTCTTCTGTGTATACTGTCGGCGGGCCACTGCCTGCACCTCCGCGCTTCTCCATCATGAACCGATATTCAGAGTCGTCGTCGATGCCACCCTCTTCGGCCAAGGGTCCGCTGATAACGCGCCGCTTCTTCTGTTCTGTGCGGTGTTGCTTTTCTTGCCGTCTCCGTTCCCTCCGCTCGTCGGCCTCTGACGGGGTGTATTTCGATTCGTGTCTGCGTCGTCGTTCTTCCCGTTCATCATCCGTGTATGCGCCTCTTTTCCTCTCGAGCTCATCGTCAGTCTGACTTTGCTTCAACGCAGCAGCCTTCCGTTTCTCCTCTCGCCGTTTCCTAGCTTTCTCCTCAAGCAATGCGGCATCGCTCTCTGCAGCGCGTCGTCTGGCTTCCTCCTCTTGCTGCTCTTTTCTCTTCTCCGCTCGCTCATGCTTTATCCGGTCCTTCTCCAGGTCTTTCTCCTTCTTCCTGACCTCCTTCAGGTATTCATCGTCGTAGTCGTAGGCTCCCCAGCCTCCAGCCTTCTTCGCATTGGTCTTGTCAAGCTTCGCTAGTGCATCGAGACTCAAAGGAGCTGAGCCTCGACTTCCCCTTCCACTTCCGTCTGTTGTAGAATTGCGCCGCGATCTTTGAGCTTTACGTGGTGCTGGGGATTCTTGCTCTGTGTCGCTCTGGTGTCTCGATCGCCGGGGCGGCTTTGGCAGAAGGTCGCCTGAAGAGTCTGTCGCCCTGTGTCCCTTCCTCCGTCTTCCTTCTCGATCGTAGACTGCATCCTCACCGCGGGATTCTCTCCTCCGCCGCCGCTCAGGATCTACGTCGCCATGTGATTCTCTGCGCCGTCTTCGTTCGTCGCCCTGCGGTCGTCTTCGCGACGCATTGCGCTCGCGGTCGCTCATCGAAAAGATCGGGTGGTCGTGATAAGTATACGTGCTTCAAGCGAAAGCGCGGTGTAGAAACGTGGGGCTGGGATGCACTTCATAAGATAGCTGCAAAAGCACGCAAATAACAAAAATGCGTTCAGTCGTGTCTGCCACCACCCGGGCGCATGTGAATATCGGTAGCGAATATGTATAATCGGCGGCTGGGCACATGCACGAGGTTGGGCTTGCTGGGATGCCGTGTCGTTGCTGGGGTGATGAGGTGTTGATGGCCTGGCCTGACGTGGCCGAGCGCTGGGCGCCACAAGCCGCTTGGATGGCCATCTTGGAACTGCGACAAACTTGGACACAGGACGCGGAGTCGGTCCTGTGTGAAGGCTATTGATATTTGACAAGGCGGGTATCACAGACGACCAAGTTCTCAGCTCACACTTGGAGTACTTGGTAACGCAAAGCTGCGTATGCCTTGGTGGCTGTGTCACAAACACAAACAGAGTGCACAATACAACCTCTAGAGTACAATGGCATGTCACATACCACCCAGAACTTCCTTGAGAATGCCATCGCGTCATCACAGATTACCCAATCTCGACGAGACCGTTGAGTCCCTGCGCCCTGAGATCAACAACGGCAGGGAAGGAAGATGTGCCGCCAACTCGCTTCCGCAGATGACATCATAGCCCCTGTAATGATGAGCAAGCCTGCCCTTGGAGGCTTGGACCTCCACGCTCCGTTACTTGGTGCAATTCGTAAAGATTATCGTGCATTGTTGCATCTGCGTGTGGTATCATAGCTAGAAATATACAAAAACAATGCGCCAATGGTCATAGGGTTCGTCCCGACCCTTTACCCTTTTCAGCCAACCATGCCTGTGAAGGCCCACCCGTGCCTCTCTAATAAGCCGGTTTTGGGTGATCGTGACGATTTAATGAGAGTACCGCTCTACAACGCCAATTCAGTTTGCCACCCAGGGATGACGGACGTGCATTCCTTGCAGCATGCGGCGTGGCAGTCCTGTCGGAAGTGGTGGTACATGCAATTCTTGAAATGCGAAGGGCTCATAACAGTTTCGTGGGCAAGCTTATTCAAGAAGCCGAAACACTCTGTGAGGACCCAGTAGCCTCGGAAGATGCTGTCTCTTTCCCCTTGTCGGCTACTTTCTTCTCGTCGTCGCTGTAGAGGCCGTGTTCGTAGATGTAGTCGACGACCTTGTCGGGGATGTAGTAGCGGATGCTCTTACCCCGCTTGCGGAAGAGCCGGATCTTGGTGGACGAGACGTCGTTCTGGATGAGTTGCGGGATCACGCGGATGTTCTCCCTCCACTGCTGGAGCTGTACGAGCGCATCGTCTGTAGCATGTTAGTGGTTGTAGAACGTTATGTAAGGAGAAACGTACCAATATCAGTACCGCTGCGCTCAAGGATAAAGGCACCATAGTGACCCAAGATCCTACTCAGATCCTCGCGAGCCCAAAGACCGGGTGTGCTCATAGTCTGGATCAGGTCGGCGCCTGCGAGAAGCGCCACATGGATGCGTCGCTTCTCGCCATTCTCGCTCGCTATCCCTCCCATAACCTCGTTAAGCTCGTGGTCAAAGTGGTCGAGTACCTTGACGGTTGGGAGATACTCCTTGTGCAGCGGCTCCCACGGGTCAACGCCGATCCAAGTCGAGCTGTCCTGTACAGCGATCCTCGTCATGTTGATCCTGTGCTGTGCGGAGGCCAGTCCGGCTTTCTTGTATGCGTCGCCGACAGGGCTGAAGAAGCCGCCTACAACTTCGTAGTCGGTCTCGAACTCGCAGTAGTCGGCCGCCTCTTCAAACATGCGCAAGTGTAGATTGGTCGGCGGAGAGAAGGAACCACATGATACGAGCACGAGGGGCTGCTTCTTGTGGTTTGACAGCGTCTTCTTCAATCTCTCCTTGGGAAATGTGTAGTTGGCGAGCGACATAGCCTCGGTGTTAGGGAGCCCGGCGTCGAGCAGGATGTCGCGGTTATCCGTCGAGGACATGGTAGCGACGGCGATTTTGCGTGGAGCGATGCGCGGGCGGATAGCGATGGATGACTTCGGAGGGGTGAGCGGGCGGCTATGTAGTGATGGGTTGCGGAGGTGACGGCGGGGTGGGGTTGCGGTCGCAGCTGGGATGTGCGCGACAAAACTAAAGGACCAAGTCAATTGCCGGCGGAAGGGGAGCATTTATGAGTGAAAGGCTTACGAATACCGCGATAAACGGGGTCACCGGGAGACTACTACGAGACTAGGCGGTAGTGAGAAGTGAGTCGATAGGAGCCTGGTTATGACGCGGGGGCAGCGAGGCGATACCCGACGGACAGTGTTTTAGGCAGTGGGCGCGACAAAGCGGATGGTGAGACTGTGAAAGTGGACTGTGAGTGAGACGGATGTAGGGAAGCAGATGCACAGGGTGAGCCGGCCGTGGAAGAGGGGGACATGTTGTACCATGCCCTTTTACACTTTCAAGGTTGCTTCTAGGCGGCCGTTTGGCACTGGAACGCGGGCGGCGGGGCTTTCCAGGGTCACGATTTTGCCTGCCCTGCGACCGCACATCTCGCCGTGCATGGTGCCATAACTCCATAACTCCGGCGCGCCACTCGCTCTGCGCCGCAAAAATTGAAACGCCTTTTGCATCCGAAGACTCGCCAAATGGCAAGCGAAGTCTGCACCTGCGCAGAGAGAAGTGGGCAGCTCACGTGCGCGTGGGTGTGTCGGCATTTCCCCGACCCCACAGGTACCAACTCTGTTTTGTAATTAGGCGTGAGCCGTGGGATCCATATGCTGAACAATCCGTGTGCTTGGCTGTGAAGAGGAAGGGATTGCTTGTCTTGGGACTGAGTAGCCCTGGCCGTGACAGAAGGCGCTAAGGATGGCTAGAGATGGCCTGATTACTCGATGCGAAACCGCGGGAGCGACGTCGGAGGGCTGCGGCTAGCATAGCAGGAAGGAGCTAGATCTGTTCCCTTTGAAGCTGGCCTGGATTGCTAGATATTAGTAGAGAGTTGAACAAGACGTTGTGTAGTTAGTCCTCGACACCCCAATTGAAGCCATGCCGCGATGCTCTCATCCCAGCCTAGTCGGGCTGAATGGAATACCTCAATGGTCAGATGAGCTCCCTCACCTTGACAGACTTTTCACCACAGTCATCGAATTTGGGAAGAGAGAGTGCCAACTCATCGCCTTGGTGACCTCACCTCACTACTCTGTGGTGCTTCTGGCAGGCGCGGGCCAGCAGGTCGGATGCGGCAACTGCGACTCGCTCTATCGATAACAACAGAGGCGCTAGGCAGGTCACGTAATTAGCTCCCTCTGGCATGCAGGTGGATATCGACGTCCAGTATTCGCCAGCGCCAGGACAGTATTACCATCTCTTTCTATTACCCATCGCACGGCCAGAGCAGCTCTCTCGTTTGCTCTGTTTGCTGAGACCCGCCACACTCGCCGCCGCTCCCGGTCCCCGTGTGTTTGCACCTACCGCACTCGCTTGAGCACACGCCTAATGGCGCGTCCTTGATGGCCTCCAGAGGACCTCGTGAAAGGTAAATACCTTCCCACCCGACCCTTGGCTGCTGCAGCACTCTGCACCCCGCGGTTCAACACCACACGCTGCTGCGGTCCTCAACCAAGTCTCACTCTGCTCTGCCCCCACAGAAGTGCTGCACCCACCGGGGCCACAGTCTGCGCGCATCTCGATTTCACAAGCCTGTAGTCAGAATCTCATGTCGTCCAGAGTCACTCGCTCGCAAAGGCGCCAATCCGCCAACACCAACGACACCTCGCCCCCCGCTGCTCCCCCGACCGCAACGCAACCGCCGCCCGCCCCAGCGTCCCGCAAGCGGAAGACGTCAGCGCGCGACCCCAGCCCCGACCCAGCAGACAACCCAGAGTCTACTCCCAAGCGCCGCGCTACCAAGACCAAGAAGGCCAAAGGCAAAGCCGCCATGTCTTCGTCTGGGTCTGTGCCAATTGCCCCAGCCGGCGAGCAAGCGCTGACCGAAGACAGCCCACCATCAGATCCTATCGACGAGAAGTCGACGCCACAGCCCTCGAAGCGATCCAAGAGCGGCCGCAAGACCAAGTCCTCAAACGCCGCGCCCGACGCCGATAGCCCCTCCACGTCCCGCCGAAGCTCGCGCAAATCGAACAAGGCCGAGGACGACACAACCATGGACGATGCTCCCGCAAGCAAGCCCGAAGAGGAAACGCGCCAGTCTGGCGAAGACCATACCAGCGATGACGAGAACGGCGACGATCACGGAGAGCGATACGATGAGGAAGATGACGATGATGACGACGATCCCTTCACCAGCGGCTTCCTGGGACGCAATTCACACAGCCTGTCTGCGCTTAGGCAGCTCACCGGCATGATGGCAGGTACCACACAGCGTCTGCGGGGCATTCTGGACCAGCTGCGATCGCCAGACATGTCTATACAGCTGATTGCGCTGCAAGAGCTGTCCGAAGTGCTCCTCATCTCCACGGAAGACAACCTGGCCGGCCACTTTTCCCCCGATGCCTACGTCAAGGAACTGGTCAAGCTCATGCAGCCGAACGAGTTCACAATGGAAGAGAACCCGGAGCTTATGTTGCTCGCCTGCCGATGCTTGGCCAACCTGATGGAAGCCCTGCCTCAAGCCACCGCCAATGTCGTTTACGGTGGAGCCGTGCCCGTCCTTTGCTCCAAGCTGCTCGAGATCAACTTCATCGATCTGGCCGAACAGTGTCTGAGCACGCTGGAAAAGATTTCAGTTGAGTTTCCGGGAGTTATTGTACGGGAAGGCGGTCTTACAGCGTGCTTGACCTTCCTCGACTTCTTCGCCACAAGCACACAGCGTGTAGCCGTCACAACCGCAGCCAACTGCTGTCGGAACATCCCAGAGGATTCCTTCCCGGTAGTGCGCGATGTTATGCCTATTCTTGAGAATATCCTGAACAACAACGATCAAAAGGTTGTAGAGCAGGGCTGCATCTGTGTCTCTAGGATCGTCCAGAGCTTCCGGCAACAGGAGAGCAAGCTCGAGGAGCTGGTCAGCCCAGGTCTTCTCAAAGCTATCCTGCGACTTCTGCTCCCGGGCAGCACGAATCTTATTGGACCTAGCATCCACACTATGTTCCTGCAGGTTCTGGCGTACACCGCCAAGGCAAGCCCGCGTCTGTCAGCTGAGCTGTTGAAGATGAACGTGGTCGATACTCTGTACCAGATCCTAACCGGTGTTTCGCCTCCTAGTGGCACTGAGGACGTCGCAGCTAAAATTGACTCTGTCGTCATCATGCAAGCCTTGATTCACCGGCCCAAAGATCAGGTGTTCGAGACGTTGAATGTTATCTGCGAACTGCTGCCCGATGTCCCGACCGAGGGCCTGATGTACCTTGACGATCTCTTCGATGCCGGCTACCCAGGCGACGACCTTCTTCCACTCTCTTCCACTAACAAGAAGACCACCAATGAGAAACGCGTCGAGCTGTTGGAAGATTGCAAGGCAGAGGTTAAGCGCTTCGCCGTAATCCTTCTGCCTACTCTGACAGACGCTTACTCAAGTACTGTCAACCTCAGCGTACGCCAGAAAGTGCTTACCGCTCATCTCAAGATGTTGTCAAATCTGGACACCGATATCCTAGAGGAAGCTCTACGGCCGGTACCCTATGCTTCGCATCTAGCATCGATCTTTACGCAGCAGGACCACCCATCTTTGGTCACATACGCGTTACAGGCTGCCGAGCTATTGCTTAAGCGGCTGGAGCCCATCTACCGGTACCAATTCTATCGCGAAGGTGTTATATCCGAGATCTCACAACTGGCGAACCGTCCATGCAAATCGTTGGAGACCAAGCCCAAGGATCCCAAGTCAGCGGTAGAGACAGAGGCTGCAGCTGACTCAGGTGCTAGCACCGTCTCTACTGCCGAACAAGACGCTGAGCGGGAAGCTGCCCAGTCGAGTGACGGTGTCGACGTGGAAATGCAGTCTGACGATGGCGAGGACGTGGATCCTGACGATGAACCAAATGAAAGCAGCCAGAACCGAGACGAGGACGATGAGTCAGACTCTTCATCGTCCTCTGACCAGCGGGAGCCACTACCGATGCCCGACGTCGAAGACATCATCACGCTCCGTGCTAAGAAGTTCATCGACGTTCACGAGAAGGAATCTGATAATTCTATACGCGAAAAGGCGTCTGCGGTCCTGGAGGATTTGAAATCGCTTGCTGGTGAAATTAAGAAGTGCGTTGCTGATGGTGCCACAAGCGACTGTATGAACTTGTTCACTAGACTGGCATCTTACTTTGAAGGCGATGCGTTAGAAAGCATCACGAGCTTCGAGCTCAAGACATCGAAGATTGTGGAGGTGCTCTTGGAGCTGTTCTCGATGTCTACATCTGACAAGAAGGTCGACCCTAGGCCTATCTTCTTGGAAGCCTTCATGGGAGGTAGCGGCCAGAGCAAGATCAAGACCGCGAGCACTGCGTCTCCAGCTACGCCTTTCAGCGTGTTGGTCCATAAGCTGCAAGATCTGCTGAGCAGGTCTGAACACTTCGACGTGATTACTGTTCATCAAAACATGTACGACAGCCGAGGCAGCGCAACTTCCATGCTAGCTAAGCAATTGAGGCTGAAGCTTGTCGCCGATGACGATTCGGGAATTCCTAAGACGTACCGCAATATCATGGTGTCTATTCACGCCATTGCTACATTCAAAGCCCTAGACGACTACCTTCGACCCCGCATCAGCCTGGCAGATAGGCCACGCCCAGCTAAGACTCGCGACCAGTTCCCATCTCGGGATCAATTTGAGGCCATGTATGCTCAAGCTGTTTCGGAAGGACGCGCGCCGCCACCACCCCACACCCCTTCCGATTCGTCACACCGTGCTTCAAAGAAGTCTTCGCGATCCAAGGCAGCTCCGACCGACGCATCCCAGCCAGGACCGAGCTCCGCCACACGAGAGAAGTCTCGTCGATCGAGTCGGCGTCAACAGGCGCAGCTTCCTCCACCCCCGCCACCACCTCCAGCCAAGCCTCACTCGAACAGCAGCCAAGATCAAGTTGAATGTGCTGATGAGGCGCAGCTCTCCGACCAAGATTCCATGGATGACGAGAGCGCCTTGAATGCCATCGTCGATGATCTTGAGGATGAGCTGGATGAGGATATGCCAGATCCATCGGCTGTCAGTGTCGAAGTCGCATCGACAGGGCAAGCCACGGCTCGTGAGGAGGACGGCACGCGGATTGCTACACCCGTACAAAACACACCGCTGGCTAAGCCACCTTCCGAAACCCGAACTCCAACGTCGCGTCTGTCTGCCTTGCTACAGAGCTCGGCTGCCATGCGTCAGACTCTAGGTGGGGCGGGCGCTCTGTCATATGCTGGCGCTGTACAATCGACCCCTCAGGACTGGCATATCGAATTCAGCGTGAACGACCAGCCACTCTCCAATGAGACAACAATCTACCGCGCTGTGCACTTTAGCCAGGCGCAACCAGCGGACGGATCACATCGCTCGGTTTGGAACGGTATTCATACCATCAAGTTCAAGCGGGTGCAGGGCCCTCCACCAAGCGAGCCTAGCTCCTTGACACCACCGCCAGAGTCGCGTTCGGACGTTTCGGGTATGCCGGCCTCACTTGATCAACACCCTGTGACATCTGGTATTTTGCGATTGCTCAGCATACTTCACGGACTCAATTCGCACCTTGACGACATCCTACTGGCAAATAAGGAACAGGTCAAACTGAATGCTGAGCCGCTTTCGCAATTCGTCAACACGAAGCTCACAGCCAAACTCAACCGTCAGTTAGAAGAGCCTCTCATTGTAGCTAGCAACTGCCTTCCTAGTTGGAGCGAGGATCTGGCTCGGTTCTATCCATTCCTTTTCCCGTTCGAGACACGCCACCTCTTCCTACAGTCTACCTCGTTCGGCTACTCTAGGTCGATGACGCGATGGCAGAACTCGCAGCCCACAAGTGACTCACGGGATAGCCGTCATAGGGATGAGCGGCCGTTCCTAGGTAGACTTCAACGCCAGAAGGTTCGCATTTCTAGGTCCCGAATCTTGGAGTCCGCCATGAAAGTCATGCAACTGTACGGACATTCGGCTAGTGTCCTGGAGGTCGAGTACTTTGAGGAAGTTGGAACTGGTTTGGGACCGACGCTGGAATTCTACTCCACCGTATCCCGCGAGTTCTCCAAGAAGAAGCTGAAGCTTTGGCGAGAGAATGAGTCCAGCGATCAGGACGAATATGCTTTCGGCAAGCGAGGACTCTACCCCGCTCCCATGAGCACCGAAGAAGCAAGCACTGAGAATGGCGAGAAGCGTCTCGAGCTGTTCAAGATTCTGGGCAAGTTCGTCGCTCGCTCCATGCTGGACTCTCGCATCATCGACGTGTCCTTCAACCCGACATTCTTCCGCATCAGCGACGGTTCCAGCGCAGCAGTGGCACCATCTCTTGGAGCGATCAAAGCGGTCGATGAAGACTTGGCCAAGTCTCTGGTTCTGCTCAAGCAATTTGCCGATGCAAAGAAGAAGGTTGACAATGACAATCTGAGCGCAGCCGCAAAAGCGGCGGCTCTGAACGACATTGTCATCCAAGATTGCCGGGTCGAAGACCTAGCTCTCGACTTTACACTTCCTGGTTATGGTACCATCGAGCTTATTCCGAACGGTGCGGATACCTCTGTCACTATCGAGAACGTCGACACGTATGTAGAGAAGGTCATCGACTTCACCCTTGGCTCTGGTGTCCAGCGCCAGGCAGATGCCTTCCGTGCCGGCTTCACAGAGGTCTTCCCATACTCTGCTCTCAAGGCATTCACCCCAGATGAGTTGGTCATGTTATTCGGTCGGACCGATGAGGATTGGTCGCTTGAGAGTAAGTTTAAAACATCCACCACTTCAGTACCGTTACTAACCACGTCACAGCTCTTATGGATTCCATCAAAGCAGACCACGGCTACAACCTCGACAGCAAGAGCGTACGCAACTTGCTTGCCACCATGAGCGAGTTCGATGCGCAGGAGCGTAGGGACTTCTTGCAGTTCATCACCGGCAGCCCCAAGCTACCAATTGGAGGTGAGTCTTATCGTCCACTGTACATCAAGCCCTGTTTACTAACACATCTCCAGGCTTCAAGGCTCTCACACCAATGTTCACGGTCGTTTGCAAACCCAGCGAGCCGCCCTACTCATCCGACGACTACCTCCCTTCCGTCATGACCTGTGTCAACTACCTCAAGATGCCCGACTACAGCACCGTCGACATTTTGCGGGAGAAGCTCAGCGTAGCCATCCGCGAAGGTCAAGGCGCCTTCCATCTTTCCTAGATTGTTCACCCAGGGGTGCAGTGATGATGATTGAGTGAGGGGAGGACTGGCAGGACAGAATATGGATACCCAGGGCTCTGTTTCCTTGTTGGGAGGCGTCACACGCGTTCTCTCACTCTCTATACGTGCTATAGATTCAACGCCTTTATTTAACGACACTATTTGTGTGGGCTTAGTATGCATTGCAAAGGTTCGGCTTCTGGGAAGCGGCGTTCTGAGTAAGGGACCTAGTAGTTAGTTTGCGCAATCCGATATCTTTTAGAATCGCACGAGGATCTTTCTGGGTGCCTGTGATGTGTCTTGGTACTGGTAACAAAGTCTTCCAACTATCCTCTATTTACTATTTGCTGTGATGTCTTGCACTTCGAAGGCAGCAGAATGCGTAGAGTAAAATGGAAGGCAATGGTTCTAGATGTTGACTGCTCACCCTCTTAATCAACATTGATAAACTAAAACGATGAGTAAAGCTTGCCATCAAAGCATCCGCTAACAAACACAGTTCGCGTGAAATAAAATTTTATTATCCGATAAATGATCGTGAGTCTCCAAGTCCCAATCCCAGTCGTGTCAACATCTAAATCCAAATCCAATCTCGTCCCTATCATTACACATCCATTCCAGGCTTTCCATACTGACAGCCCATCTACTCATTCATGCATTCCTACACTATCACCATCGGGCATGTGCCAGGTAGTCGCTGAAGCGATCTAGTCCTCCTCCTGAGAGTCAGCGAGAGCAGAGTCGGCGCTACCAGACGAGGCGCCCTTGCCACCTGAGGCCTTTCCGTTACCAGATGTAGATGCGGCGGAGGCGCCGTTGGAAGCGCTGTTTGCACCTGTGCCCTTGGTGCCAGATGTGCTAGTAGATCCAGACGCACCGGTAGAAGCACCGGTAGAGCTGGAAGAACCAGTAGCACCAGTAGCGCCAGTAAGAGCGCCAGAGGCACCGTTTCCAGTGGCTGCGCCAGCACCAGTAGCTGAACCGGCTGAGCCTGCGGCACCGGCACCAGTAGCACCGGTTCCTGTAAGGCCAGCTCCTGCGGCTCCACCAGCAGTGGGGCTGTTTCCACCGGCAAGAGGACCGTTGGCACCAGCAGCGGGAGCGGCGCCACCGGCAGTGGGAGGGGTGGGAGGAGTAGCTCCGATGCCTGCGCCACCAGCGGTAGGGGAAGTAGGAGGAGTTGCTCCAGTGCCCGCGCCGCCGGCAGTGGGAGGAGTAGGGGGAGTGGCTCCGTTGGCAGGGGGAGCAGGGGGAGTGGCTCCATTAGCAAGGGGAGCAGGGGGAGCGGCAATGCCACCAGAAGTGAGAGGAGCAGGAGGAGTAGCTCCGTTAGGACCGGGGGCGGCACCACCTGCAGTGGGAGGAGTAGGAGGAGTAGCTCCAGCTGCTCCAGTACCCGCGCCACCAGCGGTAGGAGGAGTTGGGGGAGTGGCGGCTCCGGCACCTTGTTGACCACGGCCTGCGCCTGATATATGTCAGTGTCTATAACTGTAACTCTGGTGCTTGATATCACTTACCGGCTCCCTGTTGACCGTTGGCAGCTCCATTGCCTTGTCCCCTGCCAGCTCCGGCACCAGTTGCTCCAGTACCAGTAGCGCCGTTGGCAGTGGCTCCAGCACCAGCTGCTCCATTACCAGCTCCTTTGCCAGCGCCAGTACCAGTCGCTCCAGTACCGATAGCTCCAGTTCCAGTGGCTCCGTTGGCAGTAGCTCCAGTGCCAGTGGCACCGTTAGCATTTGCTCCGGCACCAGCAGCTCCGTTCAAGTTGCCAGCTCCCTTGCCAGCCTTGCCAGTACCAGCGGCGGTAGCGCCTCCTGCCGCAGCAGTGCCGTTGTTTGCAGCGCCCTGGATTAAGTCAGCTTCGGAAATGCAGTCCAAGACGAGAGAGTACTTACGGTAAGAGTACCAGCACCAGCAGCACCAGCAGCTCCGGCACCCTTCTGGCCCTTCGCAGCGCCGGCGGCAGCACTAGTCGCAGGTGCCTTGGGAGTAGTAGCAGCAGCACCACCAGCCTTGCCGCCAGCCGCTCCACCGCCAATACCGAGACCACTGAGAAGGTCGCCGATACCACCAGCACCGCCAGCAGCACCCGCCGCACCCTTTGCGCCGCCTGCGCCGCCAGCACCTCCAGTCAAACCAGCGAGGAGCTGATCAAGTTGACGCTTGGCGAGACCAGGGAAAAGGGCAGCGAGACCTCCAGCACCTCCTGCGCCACCGGCACCACCGGCACCACCTCCTAGAGCACCAAGTCCACCAAGGGCACCGAGACCGCCGGCTCCAGCTCCAGCTCCTGCGCCACCAGCTCCAGCACCGGTAAGAGCGCCGAGACCTCCAGCACCACCAGCCAGAGCACTCAGGCCTCCAGCACCACCGGCACCACCCCCTAGAGCACCGAGTCCACCGAGGGCACCAAGGCCTCCTGCACCAGCACCAGCACCTGCCGCTCCGCCGCCAAGGCCACCGAGGAGCGCGTCAAGTGTACGCTTGTTCTTGACCTTCTCGGAAGAGAGCTTCCGGACGGTAGCGACGTAGTGTGCAGGCATCCTCTGGCCACCAGTAGTGTCAACCCATCGCTTAGCCATAGCAGTGTGATCGCAAGGCTCCTGGGCCGGAGCCGCAACAGCGGTCGCCGCCAAGGAGGCGATAAGGATGGAGGAGTCGAACTTCATATTGGCGGATAGAAAGGATGGAAGGGAGGATTAAAGATCAGCTGCCCGGCAGTGATGTAAGTAGAGAACGTGCAAAGATAAAAGCCGACTAGCAGCGATATATACAAGGAAGAATGATTGAATAGAAGTAGAGAAGAAGACTGAGTAAGCTGGATGAGTATCGAACTGATGAATAGTAATACTGCATGGAAAGACCTTCTCTATATATCATGCCCTCCATGGGGAACGGCCCGATGGGGTGGAGCATGTCCCGTATCAAACGGTGCATGCGTTCTAGCCTTTTCTTCGAACGTTTTGTCGATCGTCATGGTAGCTACGCTGTAGCATAGCGTGAGCGAAGACGCACATGCCTTTAGGCTGTTGTGCTGTTGCGCGGGCACGTGTCGTTTGGTACTGCAACGGGCGGAGGCGAAACACTGGTCGTGTAGCTGGTTCCGCATGCTATACGCAAAACATAATTGCTTGTTCGGTAGACGACTCGTAGCTTAAGCACGAAGTGTACCTTGGCGTCGCGTGAAATCGCCGGGGAAGCGCTTGACCTTGTAAATTCCTAATTCAAATCATATCACGATGCCTTCCTCGCGCTGTCAGTGAGCCGTGATAGACGTGACAGCATATGATATCCCGATTTCTATTCTTCGTCAATCGTCGACGCGTCTTTCGAGTGATGGTGTTGCTGGTTCCGTCGCAGCACCCGTGAAACGACAGCTTGGCGCGTTAAGTGTCGGCTAAGTACGCGTGTTTTGGTTTCGAAACTAAGGCAGATCGTGGGTGTAGCCTTACGACTGGAACAGTGGATGTACGAGAGCGCCTTTGACAGGTCCCGAAGGTTTCGTGAGCGACCTGGATTGAGGGTGAGTGATTAAGACGGGGGCAATGGATGGTGGGTGGAGTCCAAAGAAGCTTAAAACCTTAGCGCGCCGCTAGCCTTGGCTTTGAAAGACGGAAAGAGCGAACACTCAGGATGTCTTGAATCCGTGTTTGATGATATCCAATCGCATCTCTTCTCTGTCATACGTTCCACAATGGCACTGTCGCTGAACATGCTCCAACATCCCGTGCGCCATACATCCCTGATATACACCAAGATCTTGCCTAAACATCGAAGCTCACTATCTCCTCCTTGCCAGTCCTGTGACATACAGCTCTCCAGGCTCTGCTTCTACTTTCCATCCTTCGTTGACCAACGCCTTCAAGACTGCAGGTCCTAGCTTTCCCCTTCCGCCCTCGCTGTGTCGGCCCAAACCTGTGATGATCCTGTATGCCTCGCCACCACCTCTGCGACCAGCACCGCTCCACTCGGGTATTCTGCGCTCGCCCAGACCGTTCCACCAAGCTTGTGTTCGTTGTTTGGCGATTCTCGTTGCGTCGGCCACAGTAACGCCATGGAGATCGAGGTATGTTGGACCAGATTGTGTGGAAACGAATGCGTCGGCTTCGGCTGCGTTCATCGCTCTCAGATTGGCGTTGAGGTCGCGGCCTTCTTGTGCATAGTACGCGGCTGCTTGCCTCATGAGTGGCGTCGACTTGCCCTTGCGGTAGGCACCCGATGCTTTCCCGAATGCGTCGTTTCGTGCAGCAGCTGTGGACATCGCGTCGCGTGGTCGAACAGAAGGCGTCAAAGTTGGGAGTGTCGTGGCTTCAGAAGGATCGGATAGATCGACAGGAGCATATCGTAAGTCAAGCTTGATACCACCCCTCCCACCTGTCTCGCTAGCAGGTTGTTGGGTGAGTGATTTTGCCAACTCCTGGGCTTTGATCGTCGAAGGAGCAGTAAGTCGCACTATGGCAAGGGCGTGCTCCAGATCCATAGATGGAAAGCTCTCATTCAGTGTGATCGCATCCTGTACCAGTGCGGCATCTGGTTCACCCTCTTTCTTGTGTGCTGCAATATCCTTCTTTACAATGGCCAGCACAGTCGCCGAAACGGACGTGCCGTTCGCGTGGTAAAGCGACGACACCGTCTTCGCTGGAAGGCCTGTACGCGACGTTATAAAGTCTACATCTCGACTCGTGTTTTGCCAGCGATTGGTTGGCGCATCCGATTCGACGAGGTAGCTAGTACCCGCCTCCAAGGAAAGTCTCTGCTTCTTCTTGCTCTTAGCTTTTTTGCCCTTTTGCGGTACGAGATGGTCTTCTGAGAATGCATCAATACCCTTCGCGACTGGCCCTTCTCCAGTAGGGCTTTTCCTACTGTCATCGAAGAAGACTTGGTTCAACAGTTCATCCGTCGCTTTATCATAATCGTATCCACACTTCTTCAGCGTGTACGTGACTTGCGCGAGCCGCAGACCTGGGAAAGTTTCGGCAAGCAACAGCTCTTTTGTGGAGACGTCCGACTGCTCAATGTCCTTGTAGTACCCATCCTCCAGGGACCCTTCTGAGCCCCCCGACCGTCCGTTGACACTGAATGTAGAGAACTCGTTCGAGAGCGTCGAGTGGTCCGTCGCTACCGTTTGCGTCGTCCACGAATCAGCATTGGAGTCGACATCGGTACTGTGTTTGTCTGGGCTGCCTTGAACTGCGCCTCCGCTGCTGCCAGAGGGGTCAAAATCGAGGGCTTCGGCGTCGGCCGTCAACTTCAGGGGTTCGAGTAGTTGCCTAGTAAGATCGATTGCGTTCGGTTCTCCTGCGAAATCCGAGTATATCGTGTAAAGAAGAGTGGGGTCTATCGTGGGGCAGTATTCCTGCTGCAAGTCGCATTCCCGTTAGCGACGTCGCACAATTGTCTACTCTCGCGTCGTTGCATACCTCGAGGAGACGGAGGTCTTCATCCATTTTGATTCTTGTAGTATTGACGTCTTCGTATGTGTCTATGCGGCGAGTGCATACTCAGACTGTCTGTCGAGACTGTTGGAGTGTGTCGCACGATTATCTCCTCTTAGAGACGTGCGCGTTTGAGATGACACGGCGTGGTGTGGTAGGATGATTGTACGATAGGCGGGCGCACAGGCAGAAGTGCGTGGGGTGTTGTGGCAGAGTCGGCGCGTAGTCGCGAAAACCATGGGTCGAGGGGAGACACAGCCGAGCTTGGCGATCAAGACACACCTCACCCTTGCTGCAGCATAGCGAATCTCGTTCGACAGAAGAGATTCAGAGTTTGCGACGTTCGATTCCTAAGCTCACTGAATTCTTCGCGCTGGTTAGATGTCACACGTCATCTCGTCCCGGATCCAACTGCGCGTCATCAACCGACTTAATCGACGCTAATGCAAGCGCCGCGAGGCTCAAGCGCGGGAGCCCTACCAAGCTCTCGACAACCTCAAGATCCGATAGATAAGCATCAAGCTGGACATTCTCTTTCGTCTTCTCTGAGCGTTTTCGGAGAGTGGTTTAGAGGGCCATCAGGAGGAGGCGGTGTTCGGCTTGAACAACGTCATACATGCTACACAGGAACAATGACTGGCTCTACAGCAGGACACCTTTCAGTGCTATCACCAAGTGTAAGACCTCATTCGATCTACCGTCTTCTCGTATCCCTTCAATATCAAGCCCCGTCCTTCTGGATAGAGATATGCCGTAACTGCCGGTCTCGGAGAATTTGACTTGGCAGCACCGAGTGATCAGCCTCGCGTACCCGTTCTGGCCCCCAACAGCGCTGCGCCGCCATCACGTCCATGGCGGTGCACGAGATTTGTGCCCAGGCGTGCATGAGTTTCAGGCGACCTGTTGCATCCTTGCTATGAGTTTAAGTACACCCAAGGCCTCCCGGGCGTAATGACAGCTCGCGAGTTTGATCCCCTCGCGTCTCTCATACTCGAAAACCGCATCTCCAATCCCGAATAACAATCAGACAACATGGCGCCCATCCAACGTCGCAACACCAATCTTTCGCTGCAAGGCACTGTAGCGGTCATAATTCTTGTCATTATGTTTGTTACAGGCATCTTTTGCACAGTCGTTTTTATGAAGATCTGTAGTAAACAGCGGAGGCGCGAAAGGGCTATGCGCAGGATGCAGGAACAAAACGCGCCCTACGTCGGGGTTCAGTATACTGCACCACCGGACGCCCCAAGCAACGGAAGCGTGCTACCACCGTATGCAGGACAAGCGCATGTACCGACGGAGCTGCATGGAGACCAGTACAAACACAATGGGCCGCAGGAGTTGCAAGGAGAAGGGAGACCTGAGTCTGCTCAACCGCAGCAGATTGACGGGTACATGGCAGCAGTGAGTGCCATTATTGAAGCGAAGCATCGCGTTGGGGATAGAGAAGCTGATTTCCCATAGCCAACCGTTGACAATAGCGATCCTATCGAACTACCCGCGAACGCGATCGTGAATAATCACGGAAACAATGGAGCTGGAGGTTTTGCGATGGAAGAACCGCAACAAGAAAAAAAGACAGCGTTTGCGCGCATGCAAGCATTGTTCAAATGAAGACGTCAGGAGACCTTATAACGTAATAACGACCACCGGAATGATTCAAGGGCAAACGACAGATTCCAGGCAGCTATAACGACAGAGCTATCCACATGGGCTTGACGAGCGAATATTCTCTCCATAATAGGAGTAACAATGGGGAGACTACAACTCTGTCTCGCTTTCGCAGTGAGCGAGTCCGTCACCACGGCTTTGCGATTCGCGTATCCCTAGTCTTAATACACACCATCAAGGCTCCTTCACTGCGACTTCTTGATTAGCGCCTTGCCAGTCTATATATATATATCGTCCACGACTACTGTACCTCGATCAATCCTACACCCCCGCTTGACAATCGATACAAGCTATCTTGATAACAATTAAGCTCGTATCAATCAATTGTACTACCCAAGACACATCAACACCTCAAGGACCGTCACCATGGACCTCATCGACGCCAGCAACGCCCCTGTACCCATCACCGTAGACCCCATCACTGGCAACACCATATCCGCCAACGAGACCGAAAACGCGATGGAGGACACTCAGATGGCCGACCCCGAAGACCACACCAACGCGGCTGATGACGAAGCCGAGGATGAAGCCGAGGACTACTTCATCGACAACAGCCCCACATTCCACGACTTCACCACCCTCCCTCCAGACACCAAGGCCACAATCACCCGCCTCCTGGCGTCTGCAGGTGCCGCTTGGGAATTCCGCTCCATGGCTACCCCGTTCCCAGTCCAGTACCTCCCCGATCCAGACTGCCATAACTGGGGTCTAGCACTCATTTCTGCGCTCAGCCGTCTGGCGGATATGACACGCACTGGTTTCAAGTTGGAGGCGATTGCGTTTGTCATCAAGCACATGAAAGAGCGGAATGATGTTCCTGGTAATACTGAGGATGAGAGTAAGATGTCTTCGAATTGCGAAGAGGATTGGTGCTAACAGTGCGCTTGAAGATATTGCTGCTTCGGTGGTTATGGCTGGCGATTTCGTGATTCGGCTTGAGGACGTCAACTACAGCATCCGCAAGATGCGGAACAGGGTCAACAGCTACCGGCCTGCTCCACAAGGTCAGGGTCAGGGCTATGGCCATGGACGTGGGCGTGGCGGCTACCGCGGTGGCCGAGGTCGCGGTCGAGGACGTAGTGGTGGAGCGAGGGGACGAGGAGGTATGATGGGCTTCCACGGTTGAAGTGTTGTTGAGTGATCGACATCACCTGGCTGTTATGATGGGGTGTGGAGGAACGTGACATAGATAGTCCGGGTGTACTTCACAGCCTTACTGAATGTACGTGGATATTTGAAGATACATTGAATACCTCCACGCCTTGCTATGATGCGGAACTCTGTGATTTCCGGAGACGTGTTGAAGACTACACATGTACTACCCCAAACCCAAATCTACTCATGCTATACTCACCGTACGCGACGACTCGCAAACGCCTCACAATGATAAACAGCACAACTACCGCGCTCGCGCGCATAGCATCTCTACCAGTAACCCTACTCGGCTCTCTCCCTAGGCCAAACATCTCCTACATCCCCGCCGCACATGTCAAGCTCAAAGCGGAACATATCGTAATGGTGTTTATTTGTGTAATGCGACAGATTTGGCTGTACGTAGAGGGCTGGAGAGATAGCAGGAGGCGAAGAAACAGGGTTGATGAGGACAACGCAGAAGACAAGAGACAAACCAAGAGGCGCTCGAAGAAAAGGGGAGCGCTTGGAAAGGCGGGTAGGAATGTGGGTAATGGCCGGAAAGTGAAGATCGTTATGAAAGGGAGGTACACGCTGGAATTGCAGTAATGGACTGGTATAATATGGCGCATGAAGCCAAGTCTATATGCATTTCCAAGCTCTAAGACGGCGCCAGTGTAGTCTAAACAGGTTCGCAACACGTCATGTAAGCTCCGCTAGATGAGCAAGTGTTGCTCTTCACATAAAACGACGAGGACCTGAAATGCTCTCATCGTTATCTGACTCGATGTCCTTGTTCACCCTAAAGCCTGCCTCGTCTTCTGATTCGCTCTCCGATTCGCTTTCCGATATCTGGGTCCTGGCATCTGGTTTTGCCCAGAATTTGCCTTGCGATCCGCTTTCCGATTCATTTTCTGATTCAGTATCCTCATCCATAGCCCCAATAATATCCAACTGTAGCCCCGCAGTCTTACACGCGTTCTTGATTTCCCTCGATACTCCGTCTTCGCCTTCAACCACAACCAAAGTTTTCCAATTCCTAGCAACGATATCCTTCTGCTCGATGGTAGCCAAGAGAAGGTCTGTGACCTCAGCGTCGCTTCCTAGTTCGTTGAAGAACTCGAGTGTGTCCATAACCGGCGGGAGACCAACGGAATGAAGACGCGGTTTCTTAGACGACTTTCCAAATAGCTGGTAATCCCAGTTCAGGCGCAATGTCTTGAGCGCTGCGAACTCGCGCATACGTAGCACCTTGCGCCCGGTAAGTGTTGGGTGATCGATCGTTATGCTCTTCAAAAACTCCGCTTGCGACTGAGCAGCCAGGATATAGTCCCCAACGTTATCAGAGCTTTCTTCCAGTTCGGGCTCCGGCTCTTCTGTTTGCGTCATGACAAACTCCTCCAGCGCCTCGGGCAATTCGAGGAGATCCCCAAGTGAGTCGTCGTTAATATCGCATTCGATCAAGTGAAGTTGTTTGAGCGCTGTCATGTGCGGCCGCTCGATGTGATCGAAGCCCTTCTCGTCTAGCTTAGCTCTGCGGATCGTCAAGGTTTCCAGCGTGGGATGGGCGAAGATATGTATGTTCTCGCGGAGGTCCCAGTAAGCATCATTAGCGCATTGGTAGAATAGTGAGCAGGACTTCAAGCATGCGAGATCGAAGGGTCCATTGAACAAGGTACCGATGCCGTGTAGGAGCACGTCGGGAACGGAAATATCGAGCTTCTCCAAATTCGACATGATCGATAGCGTCCGTGACAGGCTATCTGAGCGCTTGGGATCCAGGTATGAACCGGCGACAGGTGCGTCGAGCGCCAGTTGCGACAGCTCTGAGGACGGATAGGCCAGCTTGATTTCATGGATGGCTGAGCCACGGCGCGGCCGACGACTCAATGACTCGCTGAATGTGAGGTGCAGCTCTGGAGTTTCGAACAGAATGCTCTTATATAAGACGGCGTCACTGAGGCGGTGGCATCGTTTGTTGACGCGCGATACGTTGCAGAGGTCGCGTCTGGAGAGGCAACCCACCGCCTCGAAGATGTGGAGCAGCAGCTCATCTGGCAGCGCACTCAGTCTGTCGCGTAGAACGACATCGGTGTTACTGTCTTTCTCCAGCGGCATATCTGATACTAGTGTATCGATGCGAGAGAGAGGAGACGAGGTATCCATGCGCGAGGTACTTCGCAACCTTTGCTGCGAACACGTGGAGTTGGCCTGACTCGCTGCAGGTGGAATGCGGGGAAGCTTGTGGAGAGCCGCCGATCTTCAATCAAGGTACAATAGAACGATATAGAGGAAATGCTGCATAAGAGTAAAGTGTCAAAGTCTTTGTCGTAGACATTAGAAGACAATGTTGGAACACGCAAGTCTGAGAATGAAGGTACAGTGGTGATACGTCCAGTGACGGGGCAGGAACAGCGAGGCGCGCACGGCCCGCCACGTGCGGCCGGTCCCATGACATCACCCAAAAAACCTCATCCCTCATCTGACGCTTGCATTCCCACAAATGACATCTCCAAACGACTTGTATCGGCTTTCGGTTATATGCTGGCACGGGTCTACTGATGGAGCATGCATCTCCATTTTACACTGCCCAAACATATATCGAACCAGTAGTAGCAATTTTAGGCTAGGGGTGGACAGCCCCCGGCAGGTGGACAGCCCCCGGCAGGTGGACAGCCCCCGGCAGGTGGCGCACGACTGCATCGTGAACCTAGGCTCACAAGCAGACTTCGCGACTGATGCTAAGCATTTGAACGCCACGGGTGAAACATAACTTAGGTCTTTAGAATGATACTTGAGTATGACATGGGACTCAGTCATTTCGACTCCGGCAGTGGTGCTCATCATGCTGCGTATTCGTTCGTCTGCGCCGCTCAGTTGATAATAATTAAGATTTGCATCGATCAGACATATGAGAAAAGACTTATGCGTTCTATAAGGGGTCGTCTGTGCTAATACACATATGTTTCCGACAAAAGAGCTTGCGTTAGCACTGTTGGATGGAAAACACGCTGAACAAGTAAGTGTCAATGTATTGGGTTAAGGTCCTTGGCCACAGGCGCGAAAACATTACAAGAAACCTTAAGGGCTTGGAATTGTCGATTGCTGCCACCGCTTTGCTTTCCGATCCTATATGACTTCTCTCAAGATGGTGATTTGAGTTGCTGAAGTCTTGACTGGCTCGCCTCTCGCCCTGTAGCATGGTGGTACCGGTGAATGCCGACCATAGAATGACTTATGAGAGCTACGTTTTAAGTACACAATTATCAGACATCTGGTTGGTCTCTTATTCGTACTGTAGTCATATATGTGCATAACCAAAGTTGAAAAATTCTCGCTACCACCATCTTATCAGATTCTTAAATTTAGAGTCCACACTCAGTTGTGCAACACTTCGACACACCACACCTGCCAACTCTCCTTTCGTGCCAACATCTAGACACACTCTTCAGCCTACTCAGCAGGCTGTAGTCCGCTCTTCACTATTCCGGTCGAAACCATCCCCCTTCTTCTACGTCACAGTACCCAGGCAGCCTCCCTGCATCACATTCACCCTTGGCAGTGTGCTAGACTATCGTGATACAGCACGAGCCTATTCCCAGCACTAAGCCTGTATAAATACGTGGGAAATCTACCGAAGAGAAACGAATCACCGTTGAGGAAAAGTCTCAACTTTCAGAGAAGTTCATTAGCGAGACTGAGCAGTCGACCACCCCTTTTCCCTACCAGATCATACCTGTAAGTCTTTGAAGCCCGGTTTGATAAACAAGACTGACTGACATTACTAGCTCTTGAGATCGACAAAGATGTCCGACTCAAGCTATTCCCGCTCCCCCAGCCGCGATTCCAACGACTCCTCCTCCCCTCCGCCCCTCTCCCCAAACGCGCAGCTCGAGCTCGCTCTCGTCACCAAGTCCAGCCGCGCAGTCCTCTCGCACTGCCTCGGCCTCTCAAGCCTCGACGGCGTGCCACCCTCCGCCAAGAACATGATCGTCGTCAACTTCGACACCGAGAACTGGGAGTGCAAGCAGAGCGCGCTGACCGAGATCGGCGTGTCCACGTTCGACTCGCGGGATATGCGCGCGCTGGCAGCTCCGGGTATGCATGGTGAGGACCTGCTGAAGCAGGTGTACTTCTACCATGCGCGTATTCTCGAAAATGCGCACTTGTTGAACTTGAAGTGGTGTCCTGGAGATCCTGAAGCGTAAGTACCATCTCTTTCTTCCTATTGCAAAGGACGTCGGCTAACTGTATGACAGCAACCGCTTCGGCACTACCCGTTTCCTCACCAAGTCCGAGGCCAAGGAAATGCTCACGGCGATGTTCCAATGGCCTGTCGACGACACCGATGCTTCGAAGGGCTTCTGTCCTGTCGTGGTCATGGGCCATGCTCTTTCTGGCGACATGTCCATGTTGAACTCCACGCTGGGTTTCAACGCCATGGCTCTAGGTACTGTCGTCAAGGTCATCGACACCCAGTACCTGGCCAAAGAGTGTAAATACGATTCCTGGGGCGGCAATAAGATTGGGCTTAGTACTCTCGTTGGCATGTGCGGCTTCTCTTATCGAGATGCTCATACTGCCGGCAACGACGCCGCTATGACGCTCATTGCTGCTGTCCAGATGGTGCTTCCCTCTGAATTCAAGACCGAAGACGGCGGCCATCTACAAGAGGTTGTCGATACTATTGAGTTACTTAGTCGGCAGCAAGTGTGGGGCTGGGGCAGTGACCTCTTTTGTCTCCGCTGTGGCAAGTATGGCCATACCAAGAGGAATTATCAAGGCAAGCTTTGCTACGCAAAGGTCAAGTGTGACCACTGCGCCTCTTCCCAGTCAGACAAGCGCAAACAGGCCAAGGGTACTCACATGACTGAGCGTTGCATCTCGTATGCTATGAAAGGTCCTGAGGTCTCCTCGATCGAGAAAGTCGCCAATGCGGTGGCTGCGCTTGATCTTGCAGAGTTTTAAGAGGTGGTAGTAGTGTGTCAGACTGAGAAAGTATGGCACCCTGTAACGACCGCATTTCTTGGCGTATCTCCACACTGTAGGATACTTTGTACTTCGACCTTCTGAAATTTGCCTGGGTGTTTTTGAGGATGCCCGATGTTGTTCCAGATAGCGATAGAATCCACTACAGGTGGTCCAAGAATGCAAAACTGATATAAAACTCGTGCAAATAATCGTCTTTGTTGACACTGCGATACGGCGTTGATGACCCATCGCGACGAGCGACTCAAGACTTCCAAATCCATTTGTACCCATACAATCAGGTCCTTTCGCAAAAGAGAAGTATCGTCAACACAAGAGTTTGCGATACGACGTTGTCACGTGCGATTGGCGTAGGATATCGAAGCGGTGCAATACCGCAAATCTTAGCTCGTAGCTCTCAGAGGACATGTCGGTGTGTAGGCGTAGCTCTAGGAAGCACGAGATTGGCTGTCTGAAAATCGTGTGGGTCGTACCTTGGATAGCTTTTTGTTGACTGAGTCTCTTAATCCGCTCTAGTGGACATAGCCATGGGAGACTGACATTGATACCATGATCCGCTACTTTCCGTGAACTGAGGCCACAATTTATAAGTACGATGCCATCCTCGACAGCATTGCCATCTACAGATTGCGAGCATATTCTCAACAAGTTTCCTCCAATATTTCCCTCCTCTTTCACTTTCACCACCGCCCCTCCACGACGACCCTGTTTGCGCGGCGGGGGCGGGCCAAGGCTCAAGATCGCTCACGCTCACTGATCATCTCAATGAAATACGTGCTCACCTTGGCCTAGTGACCGTTCACACCTATACATTCGGCGTTTCTCGTACCTACCCCTCTGGTCTCCGCCGCACTCTCTACTTGTCTTTTCGCAACCCGAACCCGCGACTCCATTCAACCCGAACGACATCGTCGACTTGAGATCGCTCACTCGCACGACATACTACGTAAGGTAAGTTCTGACTGTACGAAATGCATGTGAGCCATAGACTGACTTCGTACCTCTACCTCTGCAGACAGCGGACTCGCCCACCGCCATGGGATACTCACCGCATCCCAGTACTCTACCTCCCTTAAGCGACACCGCTATGTCCCAGAACTCCCAAGGTGGACCGGTCCCCGTCACCGCTGCCCCGCCCACAAGTACTCAACCTGATGCTCAAGATCCCGCGGTCACTGCGCTCGTAGCCAGCTTCAACGCAGTCGATATAAGCGGTACACCTGATGCCCGAGACCCCAGGATCATCGCGCTCGAGGCCCGCTTCAAAGAAGCCAGCGACCTTGAAGTGTGGGAGCACTGCGTCGGAGGTAGATGCATCAAGAAGATCCCCGACATCGCCAAGGACCTCGCCAACCACATCATCGTCATCTGTATCGACTGCGAGCACTGGTCGAACAATACCGATGAAACCACCGAGGTCGGTATCGCTACTTTCTGTCGTCAAGATGTATTGCCCATTGTGGCCACTGGAGACTTCGGTGATCACGGAGAGAACCTGATGAAGAAAGTCCGCTTCTACCTCCTACGCACCATCGAGACGTCCCATCTCCCGAATCAGAATCCAGCATCGCGGGGAGTCGAAGGCAACCGCTTCGGTCAAGGCCGGTTCGTCACCTTCGCCGAGGCGCGTCAGATCCTGACCGACCTCTTTGTCCAACCCATCAGTGACGTCCCCCGCCTCAAGGGTTACTTCCCCGACCTCAAGGGTAACTTCCCCATCGTCGTTCTCGGTCACGACGTCGGACACGATCTGAACAACCTCAAGTCCAAGGCCATTGCTTTCGACATGGAGCCCATCGGTACCGTGGTCCGCTACATCGATACCCAGCTGCTGGTTCGTGACAAGGGTTACTGGATGATGCCGAGGAACGAGCAGGTTGGTCTCAGGCGTATGGTCGAAGAGCTCTCCTTCGAGCATCGTGATTCCCACACGGCGGCAAACGACGCCGCTCGCACGTTGATCTCCGCATTCCAAATCGTTTTAGGCGGACACAAGTGCAAGAAGTTCGCACACAAGAGCATGGAGCAAGTGGCAGAAGATCTGGAGCGCCATAGTGTGGCGAACTTCGATGATAGCCTCGGTGGTGTTGAGAAGTACTGCTTCAAGTGCGGCACTATCGGCCACATGAAGCCAGATTGCACAGCCACAGACCTTCATTGTGATGAGTGCGAGGAAAACAATTGCGACATCGAGCCAGGAAAGGAGCACGTCACCGAGCACTGCATCTGTGTAGCCAACAAGAAAGCGCTCATTCGGCGTGAGAAGGACGCTATCGCTCGGGCCCTCAAGAAACCAAAGACCAAGAATCCGCATCGTGGGGGGCTCTACTCCAACTGGGGTCGTCCCATGTCACGTCGTGGTTCCACTCGTCCATCTGGTCCTACCATGAATTATGACGGTCTCCGACAGTACTTCGACTCCCCTGGTGGACATGGCTTCGCCCCGCCAGGCCCTGGAGGACACCCTTCTGTCAGGGGGTTTGGCGGACATCTCGGTCAAGGCGGCTATGGCAACGTTACGTTCGGTCGCGGTCGTGGTGGATACCCTCCACGTGGAGGACAGGGAGGATACAACCAAGGTTGAGATGGCAGAAGGACTGCACAGGTGTTTCGGCGTTAGATTGGCGGCGCTTTGAACAGGCCGGGAGGTGACTAGTTGCTTTTGGAAGTTCAGATGACGGCTGAAAACGCCTTGAAGATACCCTGGGTCTAGCATAGATGCAAACAATATAGGATGAATGTACACTCTGCCGAATACGGCGTTGGTTGCGAGAAGTGTGATGCGCTGCTGACTAAGCCAAAGAAAGCAGCAGGCAGCTGCGTCATCGGCGGGCTGTAAGCAGCAACCCTGCCGTGTAGCCGTCAACAACTTCCACCATCATGATAACGATAATACCCCCGCCATGCCTTTCGATGGGGTGCGGTTGACTTCCTGATAGCTAATATTCTGTCGCACATTCGCCATGATCGAAAACACCCTGCCCAAGTACCTGCTCATCAGGACGTGCATCCTGGGATTCCGCGCCATCACGCCCTTCAGCATCTTCTGGGTCTCTTTCAGCATCGCAGAGCCCCCGCACACGGCCTTCCGTCGCTTCCTCCTCACGTGGAGCATCATAGAGACTGCCTTCTGGTTACTCGTCTACCTACCCCGCAAGCGCGCGCTTCAAGCCTCGGCGCAACACCCGCCGCCCCTCGAGAAGGAGGAGAGGAAGGAGCTCTTCTGGCGATGCTGGGATAAGATCCCGCACCCCGAGTACTACGTCAGCAGGTGGTTTCTGGGCGCGAGACCGGGCGAAATACGACGCGAGAATGTGCGCGAGTTCTTCGCGTGGGCACTGCTGAACCGCGGCACAGAGAGCGATGAGGAGCGGAGGAAGAGGCGGCAGGCGCACCCGGAAGAAACCAATGCTGAGGACGACGAGCTCAACGAGTATGCGGACGGCATAGAGACGATGCTAGGGAGGAAGCTGGCGCCTGGTATGGGCAGCGCAAAGAGCCTGCGTCTGACTATCGACCAAGTCAACATGGCGCATCGGCCGTTTCTGTGGTATATGGTATGTCTGCTGGTCTTGAGATTGTATGTGATACTGACGGCGACAGATCGTTATGCTGGTCGATACCCTTACCGCCGCTCGTCTGCGCTACTACGGCTTCATGCTCTTCCGCACCCACCTTCGCTCCTCGCTGGCCATCTTCCCACCGCGACTCGCCAGTCTCACTACGCGCAACATCTCATCCGCGCCTGATCTGAGTTACTGGTACCGACCACACACCTCCAAGACGCGACTACCCATTCTCTTCGTACACGGCATCGGCATCGGCCTGCACCCATATGTCGAGTTCTTGAACGAGATAAACAAGCACGATCCGCTTGCGGCACAAGATGGTCAGGTCGGTATTGTCGCTGTGGAAATCATGCCTGTCAGCTTCCGCATTACTGGGGCGATTCCTGATAAAGACGACATCTGTCGCCAGATCAACATGATCCTGGAACGCCATGCTTTCGACAAAGTTGTACTCGCAAGTCACTCTTACGGCTCCGTCATCTCTACCCACCTGCTTCGGGACCCCATCACCGCTGCCAAAATCGGCCCGATGGTCTTCATCGACCCTGTTACATTCCTGTTACATCTTCCCGATGTGGCGTACAACTTTACCGCGCGTCGACCGAAAGGCGCGAACGAGCACCAGCTCTATTACTTCGCTTCTACCGATATGATGGTTGCGCAAACCCTGGCGCGCCAGTTCTTCTGGGCACAAAACATACTGTGGAAGGAGGACCTCAAAGACCGGGACGTGACTGTCAGCCTCGGTGGCAGGGATCTGATAGTTGACACCGAGACCATAGGGAAGTACCTTAATGGTGCTGACCTCAAGGGCGAGGACAGAACCTGGAAGGACTCCGAGTGGAGAGGCCACGGCACAGAGACGATTTGGTGGCCTACTGTAGACCACGCACAGGTGTTCGAGAGGCAAGACGGTAGGACGAGATTGGTGCACGTCTTGAGAGAGTACGTGAGACGTAAAGCGGAGGAGGAAGAGGTAGAAGAGTTTCCCGGGCAATAATGCATATCCTTGTACCTGCATTCAGGGTCTTGCCACTTTGTCGCACCATCCCAGTAGATCAACGTCAGCTTCATCGGAGGTTTAACGTACGTTTTGTCGATGCAGTCTACGGGAAGCCGTAGTTCATTTTGCGGGGGTCCGTCCGGACGGGCCTGAAGCAACTGGCGAGCCGGCCCCGCCGATCCCGAAACGGCGCGTATATACAACGCTTGTGTGCACAACGACGACATGCAAACAGCTGGCAGTCTGTCTAAACTATACTCTTACAAGTTCCTTCTATCAAAAGATTTGCATCATGCCCAACGGAAATTGGATCCTTGGAGACCTCTTCACTAAGGAATATGGACATCGCGGCAGTATCCAGAAACTCTGGGAACAACGATGGAAATTTCCCTGCACCAAAGGCGTTTACCCTTTCCACGATGGCAAGTTTGAAGATTTCGAACCAATCTTCAAGCATCTCATCGACAACAACATCAACGATCCTTACGACGATGCATACACCAACGCCTTCTTGCCAACAGCGCAACGCCTAGCGAAGGAAGCCAAAGAGATGGAAAGCAAGGAAAAAGAAGCAGCGAAGAAACTATACCTAAACGCAAACGCCGTATACAGACTCGCTCGATTCCCCTACATCGGCACGGAGCTCAAAAAGAAGGTCTTCGAAGAGCAAAAAGAAGTCTACTTCCGTGGCGCTCAACTCTGGGACATTCCCCTGGAAGAAGTCGTGATACCCCACAAACAAGCCTCCAACGGCGACGGCACCTCAATCCCCCTCTACATCCGCAAACCCACCGGCTCCGGCCCCTTCCCCACCGTCCTCCTCATCACCGGCCTAGACGGCCACCGCCCCGACAACACAGAACGCACCCAAGAGCACCTAAACCGCGGCTGGGCAACCGTAATCTGCGACATACCCGGCACGACCGTCGACTGCCCCGCCAACAAGCGCGACCCGCTCTCCCCAGACCGGCTCTTCACCAGCATCCTAGACTGGATCCGCGAAACACCTTATCTGAACGAGAACAAAGTCATCGCATGGGGTCTCTCAGCCGGCGGCTACTACGCCATCCGCCTCGCGCACACGCACTCTTCCCGCCTCCTCGGCAGCGTCGGCCACGGCGCAGGCACCCACCACTACATCGGTTCGGAATGGCTCTCGCAGATCGCCAAGCACGAATACCCGTTCGGTCTCGAGGAAGCGTATATCCAGAAATACGGCTATTCGTCCTTTGACGAAATGAAAGAGAAGTGCCAAGACGAGTTTTCGCTCGTGAGTGGGAAGGGAGAGGGCGTGGCTGTTGTGGGGCAGGGGATGAGTAGTTGTAGGTTGTTGCTTGTGAATGGTGTGTTGGATGGGTGTATGCCGGTTGAGGATAGTATGTTGCTGGCGGAGTATGGGAGTCCGAAGGAGATGCGGTTTATGCAGGGGCGGTTGCATATGGGGTATCCGGAGGCGAATGGCACGGTTTATCCGTGGATGGAGGGGGTTATGGTGGCTGTTTAGGTGGGATGCGCTGAGTGAAATAGACACTAGCAAGAGACAAGAGCCTCTAGAAGTATGACAAACACTTCCTAGTATGCTGACGTTCAATATTGTGATTGCGTGATCGCTTTTTGCTATCATATCATCACATTGCGTACATCCTCGTTTACAGCGCCACGGTTAAGAGACTAGATACGCACGAGCACTCGTTAAATGTGTATATGCAGCTCTATGAGATCATCCAATTCTCCTATCGTATAGCCACCAGAGAGATCGAAATGCGAATTCCAGGCGGCTCTCCCCTTGCGGCTTCGTGAGTTTCTGTAGCTGCATCCTCCTCGCTCCAAAGACTAAAGTAACATCCAATTAATGTCTACTATTGTGGGCTTGTCCAAACTCGTGCGCAAGAAACATCCCAGTCGTGACCTGGAGGTGTCGCTGAGGCCGATACTTGTCAGCCTATCTTCGGAGATCGACAATATACATTCGATGAGCCCCACAGGATTGCCCGAGTGGCCCAAGTATAGGTTCTCCAGCTTTACTACAGGCGTTTCTTGCTGCAAGATACAGATGATCCGTGAGTCTGCCTGTCCCCGGTACTTGAGCCTGAGATCGTCCGAGACGTCTGCGCAGTGATAGAACATTTGGGTAAGGAGGAAGTATGGTGTACCGTCGGGGTGAAGGGGCGGTAGCTGCAGTTCCACCTGTCGAAGCAGGCTGAAGCCTACGTCCTCTCCTTGTCTAGCTCGATCGAGGGTCAGGGTCACTATGGTCCCAAATGCTGCATGTTTCTCAAAAAGAGAGACTCGCAGTGAAGTAGCGACAAGTCCCCCGCCTCGAATGATCTCTCGAGCGAGTGCAATGGCATTTTTGATGTAATAGTTGTGGATAGCGAGAGTGTCAAGAGACAAATGACGTTCCTCGAGTATAGTCTGGAGTTTGGCAATGACGGTCTTGTCGACCCACAGGACGCGCGCTTGTTTGCGCGACCAGAGGCGGTGCGTCGGATTTAGTCGCTCTGGCTCTTCTCCACCCCGAGGCTTCTCTTGGTAGTCCTGAACTCGGATGGTTTTGACGTATTTCGCTAGTCGCCCACCTCGAGAGATGCTTTCGAGTCTTCTGATATCCGATTTCTTGAGGTTGGTCTGCAATATGGAGAAAAGGCGCTCGCCGACTACGCGTAATGTCTTCGTGTCTGCATGTCTACACGTCAAGCGGAAAGACTGGAGGTCGGCGTCGCTCACGTACGCTGCGATGGTCTCGACGAGCTCGGTGGGCATGTCGTGAAATGTGAGGGAAGGCATGTTCGCGAACGGTGAGACAAGCGTGTAAAATGCGCGTCCAGGCCCAAAGGACACGGGGGTGGAGATCGTGATGTGGAGAAAACAGAAGCGGTCAGGATGAAAGGTGTCACATCTAGAGTGTACATGCCAGATATGAAGGAAGCGCGTAGGCAGCGACGACGGGATGCTCGTTTGCTTCTCACAACGCCGCTTCAACGCTGTGCGACATCGCTAACCTTGCAAGGCAGGCACGCTGCATCTTCCCACCCAACAAGACATGTCTAGCAGCGAGAGGACGACCTGGCGAATTAGGTCGCACAGTTATTTTCGATCGACCTGATGTCTTCACGAACAGTGCACGCGCATCGACGAAAATCTATGCACCCATCGATGAGCTATTCACACTTTCCTCAAAGCGTAGAAACAATACGCAACAGAAACCCTGCAATCACCTAGGCGGATACACTCCAAGATTGAACACCCTACAAATATAACATCATCATACGTATGCAACCAGAACACACGTGTTAAAAATATTTTAATCTGATTTTCTCACATTTTCTATCTGCGCCACGCACAGTCCCCCGTCTTATGCCCATAGGCATTCTCATTACAATACCGTCTCGGATCTGTACTCTCAATACAAAACTCACACGGCACAGCATTAGGACTACTCGAGCGCTTCGATCCGCCCTGTCCATAGCCCATGCTACCCTGTTTCTTGATCAGCGCAGCCTGCTTAACCACGTGAATGCATTTCTGCGAATTATGAGTATAGGCCATGTGTCGTGTCAGGGGGTCTTTCTCGCAGTGTTCACAGTGCCACACGCTCACGCGACAATACGGTGCGGTGTGGTGATGTGAATCACATTTCTCACAGAAACGCGTGACGCCGTAGCCGCGACCTTCTTTGATGGCGGTTTGGCCCGCGTCGCGGAGTTGCGCTTTGAGGTCCACGTAATGCAACTTATTGAGCGGGGCTTCGGGTGGAGGACAAAGCATTAGGAAGGCGGCGATCATGGTGCATACGATGTCGTTGCCGGCGTTGTGAAGGTATGGTTCTTTGATGTCGTATTCGGAGAGGAGGTGTGCGAGGCGGATTTTGCGGGACGGGTTTACGAGCCCATGTTCTACGGCCAGCACTTGTGTGTCGATTGTTGCGACGATGGTGCCGATTTCTTCAAGGTCGAGACCAAAGCGCGATTTTATGACTTCGTAGTCATTCGAGACGGCGTGGCCGACGAAGATTATTGGACGTAGATTGCCGTATATGTCTCGGCGAGTGAAAACGCTGCGCAGCATTTCTTTCGCTTCTTTCACGCTGACAAAGGTTGTGCTGCCAAATTGAAAGGCATCCGGGTGCCCTTCGCAGAGGTCTTTGTTGGTGAGATGTGCGTGTGGTTTGATGCGCACGTGGTAGTTCTCCATGCTGGTGAGAATACTCCATGGTGATGAGGAAAATGGTTGTGGCACGGAACGCGGATCGAGAACAGATATTCCGAGTTCCGTGATGAAGTGGTCATCGTGCTCGTACCACTCGGCATCAGAGGCCACGATAATAGCGTCTTGGAGTGCAGCGGCTGCAGCGGCACTGCCAAGCGGAATTTCGCTTCCAGATCTCTTCATCCAATGCTGAAGAATAGCTGACTGCGTGAGACCTTGGTGTAATTCGGCTTCGATCAGAGATTTCAACTCTCTTGGTGAGACTGGGTGAGACATGTCTGACAAAAGTGTATTGTGCGTGAATTCTGACCACCAGGTAGGTATTGAGGTTGGTGCGTAGGAGTATTCGGTAGTCGAAGCGGAGGGAAGAGCAGGAAAGTCTTTCAAATAGGCTGAAACCGCCGTTGTGTAGCCATAGGCGAGATCTGAGTAGTGAATGGCGTTGTAGAGCTGATCCGCTTCGAACTCGGTTGAGGTTTGAATCATGGTAAGAGTCATGATGTCTGAGTTTCGATAGTTGCTGCAATAGTTTAATTGTAGAGTATGATTGGAAACAGTAAGTTAATTGTAGAGATGAGATGAGAGTGGGAAACCAAGCGCAATATATATATACTGGAACTGAAAACGTGATCTTGATGCCTGAAGGCGGCAGACTTTCGGTACCATGGTTGCACACTTTGACCACGGTTCTCGCAACGTATACCACCAATAAGGCATCTATGCTTGTAAGCAGTACCGCGACATTGCGACAATATTTCCAAACATTTCCTACACATTTGTTTGGCTAGTAGTGAGTGGGCGCCGAGCGAGGTGAGTAGCGTGGCACAGCCAACAGGCACACTCCTGACTAACCGTTGCAATGAGAATGACTGGAGGACGGAGCGATGCGATGAATTACTGCAACCAAGGTCCGATTAAATACACAAATTAGAACACGTCGTACCTATAGCGCTAGGCTGCTGTCTGCGACCTCGTGATCTTGACGACGCGCTCCATTCCGAGATCGCGCCATACTGCAGATCCGATTGAAGTAGGCGAAATAGGTTCCTCGACGCCATCCAGTGGTTGTTTGTAGCGCTCGGAGTATTCGTCGTCTCCCACCTCGTAGTCGTCGGTGTCATCGCTAAACTCCAACCCTTCTTGATCCACATCTAGGAAAAACCAGCCGTCGGATTGAGAAAAGCAAGCCTCCCTGAAGAAGTACCTGAGGGTATTTAGATCTTTCATCTTGAGCATATCGCATAAGCTCCGGGAAGCGTTGTAGAGATTGCTCCTCATCTCTTCCTCCGTACTTGGTATCTCAAGGGCCATTGTTCGCAGGTTAGGATAGTGTCCTTTGATCAAGTTTGACATGAACGATCCGCCATTTTCGTCGTCAGTTTGCCAGAGTGCTATCGAAAACACATCATCAATATTTATCAAGCTTTTGGTGATGATCAAACTATGGAGGCTCTTTTTCAAGACCTCTGGTAGGATCTGCAGGAAGAACAAGGTGTCCTCGGTAGTGTTCTCCAGAACTACTTGACTGCGAGACCAAAGGTACTGAAAAGCCTTGGAGGGTTTGATGATCCGATGGTAGTGTATGTTGAAACGCGCAACTTCGTTGTAGTAATTGATCCATCCCCGTTTGTTGGCTTTGAGTACTCTCCCCGCCTCTCTATTAACTTCTTTGGAAACGAGAAGTAGTGGTGTTGACATGAAGATCTTGTACGTAAGCATGACTTCTTGGCTGTCAGAGAAAAGGCCTGGGGGCCCATTAGGGTCATGCCAAAACTCATCGTAAAGCTCGTCTGGAACTGGTAGGTCCTCATCAGCCACTTCCGGTTGGTACATCATATCGAGAATCATCTGCGGGTCTTCTATGGGAGAGTTAGTCCTGACGTGGTGGTTACACCCAAGTCTGCGTACCTTTGCTAGAATCCGTCTCTGGCAGGTCGTAACCCTGGTTTTGTTCCCGTTGATCTTCGCGGTTCGTATGCCGAAAGATCGCTCTTGGCTCAAGCGAATAATCATAGATCATATCGCGAAGTTCTTGCGGTAGGTCATGTAGACGAAAACTGCATGTTGTTAGCTTTAGAAGCGCGATGCGTACGGCGGAGTCCTAACACGTCTAGATGTGCGGCGGCATCACCATGCCCAGACCGCGATGCTTCCGCTGTCTCTTCACGCATGGCTGTTGGTGTGTGTAAAACCGGGCTTCGGTATTGCGCTTGCGAACACAACGGAAGAGGAGCCCCAGCCTCGCGGAAGGAGGGGATGGCACTAGCGCGACGCGTCGAGACGCGTCTCGCGAACGCTCGGACCTCTTCTTGTTCCGTCGCTCGAGCCTTGCGAGTCTTTTCACAAGTAGCATACACGGTCACACAGCTCCAAGAATTGCGCGTACTTTAAAACTTTGAATCTCTGCATGCTTTTGTGTCTTTACTACTTCGGGGATCCAGTATACGCCTGAATTCGTCAAGACCACGACCAACGCCTGGACTGTGTGCTGACGACCAACAAGACGATCGTGAGCCTTGCTAAGATGTATCGCAGCCGCTATACTAGGCTGTTGCCTGCGATCTCGTGAGCTTGACAACACGGCAGGCCCGCAAGTCGCGCCATAGTTGAGACGCCAGTGAGGTAGGGGATATGGGTTCCTCAACCCCAGTCAGTAATGACCGATCCTCCTCTTCTGTCCCTTCATAATCGCATCCCTCTAGTGTTATGTGTCTAAAAAAGATGGAATCTGTCTCCCTACGTGCACATTTGTTGAACTCGTAGTCTTTGTAATAGAATCTTACGGTGTCCAAACGGCCGTTCCTGAGCATCTCGCACAGATAGTCCGAAGCCTCATTCCAATTCATTTCCATGACTTCGCACACGTCTGGTATCTCAATCGCCACCGTCCGTAAGTTGGGAAAATTTTCTGAAATCCAATTTGTAAATAAGGCCCCGCCTCTTGATTGCTCTTTGGTCCACCGCGAGTATGCAATAAGACTTAGGAAATCATAAGGGAGCACCAGTCGGCGAACGCAAGATTTCAGCGAGTCTGGAAGATCTCTCAGGAAGAATATGGACTTGCCGTAGTCGTGCCGGAGGAAGAACTCGCAGCTGGCCCATAAATCGATAAGAGCTGCGCTTGGTGATGTGATGCGGTGTAAATATATTGACGACAACAGAAGTCTCTCATAGTATCTCTTGGTGGTGGTTAGTACCTTCGTCATTTCCTCATTGGTAGCTTTAGACACAGCGAGTAAAGGCGTCGCTATCAAGATCTTGAAGGCCAAGACGGCGGTGTTTCCATCATCACGCGGGCTACCCACGATCGACAAGTTGGGATCCTGCAAGTACTTGTCTCCTTCTAAATCTTCTTCGAAGCTGTCGGATCGATCGTCATCATCTTGCATATCTTCTGTACTTGCGTCAACATCAGGAACGCCGATCTAGCATGTTTCATACCTGGATGCAGCTCGAGATTGGGCAAGTGGTAAGTAGACGGCCGGTATTCGTCGTACAAGCAACTGTGCCAAAGAGTCACCCTCGGCTCTAGCGCATACTCGTAGATATAATTGCGAAGCTCTAGTGGAAGGTCTTGTAATCGGAAGCTAAGTGCTGTCAGTTTCAGTGACGCAGAAGTCAGATATTAAAAGTGCGTACATTTCCAGATGTGCGGAAGCTTCACCGCGGGAAGTTGGCAGTTCAGTAGTCGACATTTGAGACTTTGCCGTAGTGGTCAAGGCTTTTCCATATGAATCGGAAGATGATGGCTAGTGCTGTGTTGATGTAAGAGGAGTCCGAGGGCTCTACCTGGGTGTTGAGGGGCATTTTAAGGCGACGCGCTAGGACGCGTTTCAGAATGATGCGACAACTCCTCTGTGTGTCGCAACGATTACTGACACCCTTAGCGTTTTGGAGAAAACAAACCCTTCCCTTATCTAGTGAAATTCTTACTCGAACAGTATGGCAGGTAGATGCAAAGGGGTTGATTGGACTGCATATCAATGCCAAGAGTGTCGTGGACAAGTGCGATGTGGGCGACTCAGTGGTCATCTATTCAGTTTTACATCACGAGAACGCAGCGGAACGAATTATTTGAAGTGAATGTTTGGCATTAAAGTAAGTAAACTAGCCATGACCAGTAGCCGACGCATCCAGCGAGCGGCACATCACACATGTCTAGCGTCCTAGACGCGGTAACCAATAGGTTTGAGGGGTATATCGTTGTACGGTGGTTCGATAAGCGAACCACAACATCATGCATCAACACATCTAGACGTAAACCGCTTACATCTTCTCCTGGGCGACAAGGCTAGCGCGCCTCTCCTCGTTGACGCTCTGGCGCCTCTCGATGTCAGCAGCCTGACCCTCCGTGCCGAGGTGACCGGTGGGCAGCAAGTTGAGCGCGTCTTCGTTCTTGTCCATGGTGCGGTAGAAGAAATAGAAAGCAATTCCAGTGACGAAAGAGATGATGGCTACACTTCCGTAGTTCCAGACGATGTGGGGATCGGCGGTCAACGGAGTGAAAGCCTGGGCGAGGGCGGCGGAGAAAGCGTTGGTGAAGAGCCCGACAGACTGGACGAGCGACCTCATGTTCTTGGGCGCTTTGGTGAAAGCGTACTCGAGAGTGGTGACAGAAGCGAAGATCTCGGAGATGGCAATAAGAACGTAGACACCGGTGACGGACCAGACGGTGAAGGAGGCCTTGTATTCGGGGTCGTGGGTCTCGTAGTAGCCGGAGTCCTTGTAGATGAAGTGCTGGAGAACCGCAGCCCAGACCATTGCAAAGGCTCCGAGGATGAAACCCGCGGTGATCTTCTTGATGGGTGTGAAGCGGATACCTCGCTTTCGGAGGAAGGGGTAGACAAGTGAATCCATGATTGGCACCTAGAGCTCGATTAGCATTGATTCCGGGACTGGGATCTTGGGAGAAACTCACAATAATAATGATAGCGATAGGGTCCAAGTTAGACAGGATGTCGTTGGGGACACCGCCGAGCTGCATCGTGGCACACATCTGGGTCAAGTTGGAGTCCATCTGACGGTATGCAAGCCAGAAAATGGGGATCCAGAAGAAGACGGAGCAGGCAGCAAAACCACGACGAACCTCATCAACCCAGGCGTCATCGAAGTTGTACCATTTTGGTGCGGCAGAGCCAAGGACGGAAGGCTTGACAGCAGTCCACATGCTTCCGTCGTTCCAGTTCTTGTAGGTCTTGACGGGGTTAATACTCATTCCGCGTCCAAGAGCCTTGAAGAGAAGCTTGAAAGCAGGGCCCATGACGTTACCGCTCGGTGGACGGAGAATGTAGAACTTCTTGCAGAAGATGAGGACGGGAACAGCGATGATGAACATGATGGTTGGGATCAGGTAAGCGAGCCAGAAACCGACGTATCGCTCAGCGTAGACCATGCTGATTTGACCAATGAGGGCACCGATGTTGATGAAGAAGTAGAACCAGTTGTAAATACGGGTGACAGTGACGGCGGGGTCAACAATGACGCGCTCGGTACCGCGTGTCTCAACGCGCATCTTCTCCTGGGGAACTTGTTCGGCGATAAGAGGGGCAATGTTGGGCTTGAAAGTTCCAGTTCCGAGACCCATGATGATGAGTCCAAGAATGAAAACACCAAGGGCGGCGTTGGAGTTGGCCAAGACAGAGGGCGCAGCAGAGGCAACGAGGATCAAGTGACCGATTTCAGCAACCAAGACAGAGTATAGAATAGTCTTGAAGCGACCGAGGTAGGTGTCGGCAATCCAGGCTCCGAAAAGAGGGCAGACGTAAACCCAGAAAGCGTTGAATGTAGTCAGACTGAAAGCAACCTGCTTGCCCATGTTGAGGGCACCGGGCTGAGCGTTCTCATCATCAGGGTTGAGCGCGGCTCCAGTGGGCGTAGTGAGCGGCTTGGCGATGTAGTTGGAGTATACGGCAACGGTTCCGTAGTAACTCATACGCTCGACAAGTTCAACGAAAGCGATCTGAAGTCAAGTCAGTGTTTGTCTCACGTGCTCTATGAGTGCGATTGCGTACGGTGAAGATCTTCCATGGGATCCTAGCGGGCACACGGCGAAGCGTGGCGAGCTCCTCCTCGGTGGGAAAGTCATCAGCCTCGTTGAGGTAGCTGTCCTGGAGCGTGGCCTTGCCCTCGGAGTGGAGGTAGGCGGGCGCAGAGGTTGTGTGCATCTCGGGGTGCTTGCGCGTGGGGTCGCCAGAAGCGTCAATAAGAGCGGGGTCCAAGCCGACAGCTTGCTGCAAGGGTTGTTAGCAAGTATGCAATGGAGCTTGAGAAGAGTATACTCACGACTTCGCCGGCGTCACCAACAGGCATAATGGGCGTGCACCTAGGTCGTTTGACAATGAAGGTGGACCGTGGTTGAGTGACTGGGAAAGCAGCCAGGTGATTGTTTATGGGGTGCGGCGAGGAGAAGAGAGACCCTGACGAGCAAAGAGAATGGGGTGGTGGTGCATTTAATTTGAGCACGCGAATCACGGGTCCGACGTCGTGCTCTACAGCTTCAGGCCCGATAAGGAAGGCGCGCACACCGACACAGGGATAGGCACCGTATCGACTCCTTCACGACTGTCTGTCCATCAGCAAACGCATTGCCACCGCGGCTGTTGTGCCCGGAAAGGCATTCGGCGCGTGCGCGATAGGTGCTGCACGATGCTCTTTTCGCACCGCATCGCCGAGGCGTCCTGGGCTACTCAAGCCTCGCCAAGTTGCTAACCACCACTGGCAAGCAGCGAGACAAGAAGAGCTTGCTGGTTCCAAGATAACAATTACCTGTGGCGCCCCAGTCGCATGCCATCGACTAACCTCCTGCCTAAAGCAGGTGGTCGCGGGGTAGCGATAGTCGTCCCCAAGAAATGCCCAGAGCCACTAGCTCGCGCCTCCAACGACTCTGGTCTTGGTGGCCCAGCCCATGGCCCATGCATTCCTCAGTCGCGGTATCAGCGACCTTGCTCTTTCTGACTGCAAACGCGGTTATCTGCGGGCGATAGCGTTGGTATAGCGTCGATACAAACGTTCTGGAAGACGACCGCAGCGATTGATTCGGACAAGACATCGAGGAGGCTGGCGGGATGCAGGCCAGACGTTCCCACCAACAACCACGCTGTGGGGCCGCCTGCAGATAGACAAGATAATGGCTCGAAGCTTGGGATACGGACAACGGCTTAGCCAATCGCGCCATATAGCCAAGACTTCCTCCGAACGCTACCATTCGCTCCTCCGAGGGCCATCCTGCCAGGGCTATCGTCGAGGCGGGTCTCCCGAATGTTCTCTGCGTTGCCCAAGACCTGGGCAACGGACCCCAATCGTATTTGCGGCCACGGTAATTGCACGCTCAGGGGACGGACATGCGACATGCGACACCACGACACCGGGTACCGGCAACAAGAATTTCGAGCGACGAGACAAGCCTCGGCCAGCGGATATGAAGACGCCGTGGCAGCGGTTGAGGCTTCCTGCCCAGACGCGGTATGCAAGGGCTTATTCACGCCACCCTTTGAGATACGGGCTCAGTGGTGTGCGGTAATCATACGGCGCATTGGAGTGGTGTCGCGCCTATCCTCGATGGACCTGGTCAGATGCGCGGTCCTTTTTCGCAAATAGAGCGTGTCGACGGTGAGGTTGATAGGGTAAAAGACGGGGATTGGGGGAACTCAAGATCGACACGTCGCCTAAATTAAGCTTGATGAAGACCTCGGCCGGCAAGCGCGATGCCGCACGTGAGCAGGTACTCTACCGTTACGGTTCCGGCTTTATTGAAACGCCTCGCCACGCCAGAACCACGGATAAGCGTCAGCGGTGTTGGCAGTCGATCCCAAGCTTTTTGCCGTCGCTTCTATGACGCGACGCTGAGCTTATTGATTTTGAAGAGCTTGGAGATTTCGTCAACACGTACTCGCATGTTATTGCTAGGGCTCTCTACATCTGTCAAGAGGCAGGCTTAGCCGAGACATAGTCAGCACCGTATACCGACTTCAGGGCTGCCTTGGTGCAGAACGGCTAAAGCCTACTAGGAGTACACGAGGAATAGTGCATAGTCCGTTTATCGACTACGCTGCTACTCTCCATGTGCTCGGTACCACGCGCATGTCAGAGCGCTGAGTCTAGCCAAGGCCACGGTGAGGTAACAGAAAGGTTCGCACCTTCCCAACGCTGAGGTAGTAGGCACGGCTGAATCCCGCCCCGTCTGACCCCGCCGCCTGTCGCTTCCCCATCCGTTCTCAAACTCGACAATCTCCACCATCAGCGCCGGATATTCGTATACGTGTGTTGCAGCACATGGCACGCCTAATGACAATTCTTTGTTCCCACGTAACGCCAAGTAGATGATCAGTCATCGGGATTCCTTGACTCCATCCTCTACTGGCAGCAAGAGCGGCCTGAGCTACCTGCAATGTCTCACGGCAGAGATCATTGGCTCACTCGAATGCATACACTAATCGCTTCGATTACCATCACACCAGGAACCAGTACTGAAAAGTACTCTTGGGCGTACGACTATCACGCGGCACCAACACGACTAACATCTTTTCGTACAATGTGCTAACATGCCAGTCACACAAGTACCTGCACTGCGCAGTGTCGAAGAGCATGTACTGCACACGTTGCATGAAGTTTACCGATTGGATCCTTTTGAATCTCTAACGCGCAATACACTCCGCTTCTTATCTTCTACGCACCATTCCGCATCAACAAATACGACCGCCTCAAAACACCCTCCCATTCTCCTGCAGCGCCCTCACCCTCTCGGGCGTAACAACACTCAAACTAACCGCCCCACCGATAACAATGCCCAACAACAAAACCACAAACAACCACATCACCTCCACCCTCCCATTCCCATCCCTCCTGCCCCTCCCCCCAGGCGCATACGGCCCCACCATCTTCTTCAACGGCTGCACCCCATTCCTCTGCGCAAACTCGTACCCCCTCTTCATGCCAGGTAACCCATCGATGCTAAGCTGGCTCTTCCACGCCCAGTAGTGATCCATCGATTCTTTCTCATCGCCAGCTTGGTATTTGGCGTCTTTCTTTCTAAAGTGTTCGTTCAGAATGTCGCGGTGGCCAACGAAGTCGTAGTAGGGCACGCTGAAACCGCAGGAAGTGCCGCATTGGTGCACATCTACCATGATGATGCTGCGGGAACCGGGTATGGTTTCGACCTTGTGCTCAGCAATAAAAGCTTCGTATTCTGGGGTTCCGTTCTCGATGGCACGGCCTTCGCCCCATATACGCACGATCTTTGGCGGGCCGGTAAAGGCCATGAACATGACGCAAATTCGACCATTCCCTGGCTCGTGCAGATGCGCATGTGTTTCTACGCCACTGCCGGTGAGATCCATGTACCAGAAAGTTCGTTCATTCAGGACGCCAAAGTTCTGGCCTCCTTTGGGTGAGATGTTGATGTGGCCGTCGCCTGAGAGGGGCGCGGTGCCTACCCAGAGCATCTGCTGTTCTTTAATCCATGGGACGAGGCTGTTCGGTATGGTTTCGTAGAAGACGCCCATCTTGGTGGTGGGACGGGGTGTGCGGGTCTGGTAGGTTGAAAGGGTGGTGAGATGGATTGCGTTCTTTGGGTTGGTGTTGAGGGTGTATTAGGGTAGCGGGTAGGTGCTGTTGATGGTGATGTTTTGTAAACGTTGGTAGGAGAGCAATGTCCAGCAACCTTCAAGTTGAACAACAAGCACCGTCCACGAAAAAATCCTCCACTGACGTCGTAAGACCAGAACTTAAATCTCACCTCCTATGAATCACACTGCTCCAGTTCAACAGTCCAACCGTACGACAGTAACCACCGGTGTTCAATCCGCGGCCGGTATCGGCGTTGCGTAGGCCTACTTGTGATGATCACACGTCCAGCTATTCTTTACGCAAACAAGGTTTGTCGTGTTCGCTAGAAGTTTATGATTTGAAAAGTGTGCGTCGCATATCTTCATGTAAGTGGTGATGTATGGAGATGCAGGTCTCCGAAGTGTTCGGCTAGTGGTAGCTGCAGCGGGGTATGCGATTGGGGTAAGCCGAGGGTCTTGGAAGCTCTGACGTGGCGTGATTGGTTCAGTGGGATGTACAGTATGATAAGCTGTGTATGCAGAAGATACATAGAAGTGTACAAAACCTGGTTTGTATAATGCATATAAAGCATGGTGGCGCAGAGACGCGGCCGTAGTATATCATCCTCCAGAGTATGTATGCTTACATAGGGCACCTGACACCACCCTTCCAACCTCGAACCTATTCCTTACTTTCCAAACCAACATTTCAATTACAGCCATCATTTCTTCGGCAGCTCCCGGAACACCTCCTTGAAGATCTTCTTGCTATTGTACAGATTCACTAACCTCAGGCGCTCGTTGTCCAGATGCGCGCTGTCACTCGCTTGGCCGCACGGCAGATGCGCAGCAGGTGCATTGAACTCTTTCTCCAAGAATCTTATACTGGGGATAGAGCCACCTTCCCGGATGTATAGAGGCTTACGAGACGCTGCTTCGCTTCGAGTGTGGTCCGGCGTCGAGTTGCCAGATGAGATGACAGGTCCCGCAAGAGCGGGGTCGGATGAGTTGGCCAAGGTGTTAGATGTCGCTGGCGCAGGCTTGTCTTTGGTAATAGGTGTTGAAGGCTCGGCCGCTGCTCGTGATAATGGCGAGAAGTAGTCGGGCGGCTGAACTACAGACATGCTTTCCCTTCTCTGTCCGAGGGTTGGACCCCATACTGACATGATGGCGCGCTCAAGCGTCTGGAAGATCTCGTTGTTGAAGTCACCAAGCCACGGCTCGGCTTGGTGGTCGATTGTTACCTTGAGCTGGTTCTTTGAGTCCAGATCTTCGAACTCAGATTGCATGAAGGACTTGAGACTTTCTGCTACGTCGCCAGCTTCTTGATTCGGCACCAGCCGTATTGATAAGGCAGCCTTAGCAAGACGTGGGATGATAGTTGAGTTATCAGGACCGGAGGTCTGGAAGCGATGGATGGTGAGTGAAGCCTCTCGCCATCTGCGCATCAATGACTGTGCTAGCTCTCCTGCATCGCCAAGATCTGGGTTACCACGTAAAAGTGTTTCGGTAATCTCGGTATAGAGTCCCTCTTCATCCTCTGTCAAAGGTAGGATAGGGTCGTAGAAACCTGGGATCTGAACCTTGCCATGTCGTGCGGTCAATCGTGATAGCAGCATGACAAGATCTTTGAGCGGTTCGTCTAGCAAAGCACTTCCATCTACACCACTGTGCAAGTCAGGATGCTTACTCTCAATCTGCACAGTAGCATGTATGACTCCTCGGAGTCCGTAAGTCAGGCAGGGCACATGGTCGTCGAGCCAATAGCTGTTGGCCAGGAGGATCCAGTCAACATCACCAATGAGATCTTTCCTGGCTTGCACAGCTCTTTCAAAACCGCGAGAGCCACTCTCCTCTTCACCTTCTATGAGGAAGATGATGTCGGAATCCAGGCGCTGTTCATTTGCAAGCTCATGAGCTGCGTAGATGGCAGCCATAATCGGGCCTTTGTTGTCAGACGTCCCGCGACCATATAAATAGCCTCCCTCTCCTGTCAGCTCGAAGGGATGGTGTTTCCACTTGCGGTGTTCGTTTTCTGCAGGGATAACATCGTAGTGCCCGTAGAACAGAATTTTCTTACGTGAGGCCGCTGTAGCCGGGTTGCCGCGGAATTTTGCAAACACAATTGGGTTGTACTCGCTTGTGTTGATCATCTCGGTAACAGCGCCAAAATTCTGGAAGACGGAACGCAAGTAAGACGCCCCTCTACGACAGTCAGCGCGATATTTGGGCAGCGACGATACGGTCCGAAAAGACACGAACTGTCTCAATGACTCCACCATGAGATCTGCACAACGCATTAGTTGAGCAAATCAAAGTTTCGGATGTGTACAAACCGTTGTTGCTTCTGCGTGAGACGGCGTTGGGCTCCGCACAATCTCTGACTTCCCAGATAACCACAGTATTGTCATTGCCGCCGGTAACGAGGGTTGGCTTATCGTTGTATCTGGTAAACGCGGAAGCAAGAATTAGGCCGTCGTGTGCCTTGAAGGTCGTGATGGTTTCGTAGTGCTCGTTGAATTTCTATCTTTGTTAGTCATGGTTCTTACAAAGCAGTAAAGGAGACTCACCTGCATTACACCAGTTTTACCACCAGCGTACAGAACGCCGGCACCCAAGGTTAGGGTATGAACATCACCGGTAGTCGCTTTCAGACTTCGCACTAGTTGTCGGGTTTCAAGATCCCACACGTTGACCTCGCCATCGAAGCGCCCACTGTACAGGAAAGAGCCCTCTCTGGCGAGTGAAAGTATGGATTCACCTTCTTCCCTTCCATCTTCCAATGTGTAGAGGCTTGTGATGGCACCGCGCTGTGCGGGATCTATGCGCCACAGCAAGATACGTCCGTCTCCTCCACCCGAAACCAGAATCTCCTCGGATGGCGCCTCCGGTATGATTCCACTGCCCAGGAGCATGCAATGTACGTATCCGTAGTGGGCGAATTGGCAAATGTCATGGCTGTCGATTTGCAGTTCTTGCCCGCCTACTGCGTCGCGTGGTCTCGTATCTGCCCCGCTGGGCTTCGGGGTTTGCGCCCCGCCAGGTCCTAGGGAGTCGAAGAATTTGTTCTTTCGCTCTGCAGGATGCGATGACAGACTCGGGGCCGGTCTAGTGTCTTTCTCTTTCAAATCGTACCACTGCTACTGTCAGCACATGCATTTCTGTTCAGCCTTGTTTCCTACTTGTATGCTTGTGTTCTGGGCTCCGAGGTAGACGGTACGATGTTGGGAGGAGTATGCGACGCAGAAGATGTCTCCGATATCGTATGGCGACCAGAGCGCGTAGAGGTGTCTGAAGGTCGACGTGCACCAGACCTAACAACTCAGCATACACAGGGATGGACGTTCCAGACTCTCTCACATTTACGATCGGATCTGCTGCGCTCGAGAACAGCCACTTGCGGTCATGCGACAGACACAAGCCGAGCACGCTGCCCTTGTGCGCGTGTATGACGCTGCGTCGCTCGTAGGTATCGAGGCTGAACACCTGCACGTCATAAGCCTGGCGCGCCTCTGGAGCTCGCTTAGACACGTACTAGGATCTCCCCGCCCTGTGTTCCAGCGAAGATGTACTGTGATGACACTGCTAATGCGAGGATCGATTTGTCGTGCTTCATCCGATGCGCGAGGGCCGGCGTTCGATTGCCATCTAGGCCAGACTTCTCTGCGCCCTGCGTCTCCAGGATGCCGTCATTATGCGGAGGCGCTGCTGTTGGCATGGTTAGCCCGGCTTGGTGTTGTATCTCTGGAGTGAGTGCATGGTCGCGTGTAAAGGTTTCGCGACTTGGTGGGAGCGATGACGGCACATTCAGGGTCCGGGGCCAAAAGCGCCGGCTGCGGGGCCCTGATGCACCACCGATGGACGCAGCAACTCGACTAAACGTACCTCTTAGTCCTACACCTAGAGCTGTCTTCACTTCCTGCGATGTAAGCGACGCTGACAAGATGCACATGGTCCTTCTTTCTGCTGAGCTACAGCCTGCGAGGAGATGAAACGGAAAGATGGCAGAAGAAGAAAGTGCCGCGCTGTGCGATAGCGGTGCCTCCCTTACCGTGCTCGAAAGAGGCAGCCGTTGATCGGCTTCATCTACCTCGTTCAGCGTAATATCTGAGGACGTCTCGTCGTCGCTGGGTGACCTCTCAGGGGAGCTCGAGCTTTGCTGCTCGCACTGAGTAACGAGCTCACCGCTCCTACTGCTACATGGCGAGCGATCTCGCTGCAATGACGCCATATCTCAAGGGGGGAGTGTGCTTCACAGTAAGCTGAGATCATGGAATAGCATCACTGCTTCCTTTTTCTCGATTCCCATATCAGCATATCTCACAGCAAGCGCAGAGTGGTGCCAACATATGTGCACCAGCGTGCAGTCACGTATGCACGTGTCGTACAACTTGGCGGCGCGCTGTCAATCATGCAGTCGCTCCCTAGTCTGCGAGCTCTAAATAATAAATAGTTCACCGTTCGCAGGCCCGAATACGTGGTCGCAGCGTAGAGAGCGGCTTCCGACGTTGAGCTACCAATTGTAAATGACGCGGTTGGTGTGGCCCGCCTCGAGTCGCTCCAGCTGCTAAGGAGACTTAGGACAGCCTCACGGGAACATGCATATCAGGGCGCGGGAGGCTGGAGGCTGCCGCATGCAGGTCGAAGAGATAGAGTGAAGATCGTCGGTGTGCATTCTGGAACACTCTGCCGCCAAGTTTGAGGATTGCGAAGCGCGGCCGAAGATTGGACAGGATGGGAAATCGGCGAGCAGAGATGCCTGTGTAGAGTGTTTTTGGGACCAGTAGCCTTGATCGACTGCGGGTAATGAATCGTCGATAATGCCTCACCAGCACCACCAGGGAGTGCCTTCCTGTCTGCGTTGAAAACGTGGGAAAAGTGGGTTGAGAAAAAGGAGCGTGGGACCCCAACCAAACTACAGCCACACTGCTGGCGATGACCAAGACTGTCAAACCTCCGACAGCCTCGATATGACGCAGCTTGCGTAAGCTTCGCAGATTTTCAACCTTCTCAGCTCGACGTTGACAGCCTTTTGGAGTCTCGGCCGCGATGACAGAGCGCACCGCCACAGACGCCACAGCAGCACCGCCACGGCTGGCGCGGTAAGGGCAACCTTCCCAGCTGAAGGCTACCGGAGGTTGAACCTAGAGCCGATCATGCCAACTGGACAATGATTGACATCTCGATTCCAGCCGGCTCCAGATTGGGGTTTGGGCAGCAACAGTCGGGTTATGGCTGCCAGGGCCTGCATCGTTGCATCAGCACGCGTGAGAACTGAGGCTGCCGAAATTTAGTTGTCCAGTCGCTGTCACGACACGTTCACGATGGCTGCAGTAATAAAGCAAGACAGCCATCCGCACCAATGGCAGGCGAAGCCGGGGCCTCAGTGCTGCAGCGTCTCGCTGCCCGCATAGCCGGCGCCAGGGAAGCGCCTCCAGTTACATGGCGACACGCGCTGCGACTATGCCCGGACTGCACTGGTTGAGTCTTCACGGCGCAGCCCACGAACCAGGGCGAGACGTCACAGACAAGCGATGCGAAGTATGCGGGCAGTCTCGTGAATGGCTTTGCTGCAGGTCGCTTCGGCCACTCTGGTTGCACCCCGCGCTCCACCACCATCATGGCTGCGTGTCGCGGTCGGTAGAAATCGCCTCATTCCGCGCGTAGTGTTCCGACAATAGCGCCGTCAGGAGTGACTCTGAAATTCCTTATAGTCGCAGCCTGGCCGCGACGACTTGGTGATCCAGGTGGGACCTTGTGGAGTTGCGCCAGCTGCCGTTTCCGCGAGCACTGACTGATACATGCTCACCGCCGCCTTTTAGGCCCAGGACACAAGTACCATTCTCACCGCAACCAGCCTCAAGGTCACACAAAACCCCTCTTGCCGCGCGCTGTGCAGCTGCTGCAGGAACACAACGCCCTACTACGTCACCATGGCCGTCGGACTCGGAGAGACTATTACTGTGATTAACAAGAGCGGGAAGGTCGTGAGCAGTGTGAGTGCCCGATAAGCTCGCTAGCCCCCCGATAAGCCCCGTACTCGTACTGACGCCCCGCCCAGAGCAAGCACATTGTCAACGTCTTCAAGGAGGCCAAGGCCGCCTACCGCGAGCGCAAGGCGGAGATCAAGGCGGAGCGCGATGCCGCCGTCAAGGAGAAGGAGCTCGCCAAGGGCGTCAAGGCCATCCGCCTGGACGACGACGACGCCCGCTCCCAGGTCTCGCATCGCTCCAAGGCGTCCAAAGCCCACACCCATCGCACCAAGGCCCATGACCGGCCCGTGATGGAGCGCGGCTACAGCGACAGCTTCTATGCCAACGACAGCCCGCGAAGCAGCAAACACCGCTTCGAAGCCGACCTCGCCGGCGACGCACACAACAAGGAGATTGCGAGGAGGAATTCCGATCAGGCCGTCCAGCGCTCGTCGCAGAGCAGCAAGTCGCGATCCAAGTCAGTCGATATGGACCTTTGCTACGGCGATGTGCCCCCGCCCCTGCCCGACAAGAAGTACAACGACGTCGAGCTGAAAGAGAAGGCTTCCAAGATCGAGTTGCTCCTGGACGAGGCCAACTGCTTACAACACACGGCCACGGCCATGATCGAGAACCTGCAGAAGAACCCTGAAGCGCTTGCCGCCGTGTCACTCACGCTCGCCGAGATCAGCGCCATCGTCGGCAAAATGGGACCTGGTGTCCTCATGACGCTCAAGGGCAGCTTCCCTGCCGTTGCAGCTCTGCTCCTCAGCCCCCAGTTCATGATCGCTGGAGGTGTCGCTGTCGGCGTTACCATTGTCGCACTCGGCGGATACAAAATCATCAAGAAGATGCAAGTCCAGAAGGAAGTCGACGCACCACTACCTGAGCCGCAAATGGCGATGCCCATGCGTGCCGCTACCATGCCCATCGAAGACTCCAACAACCAGCTCGACGAGCTCGAGCCCCAGGAGCTCAGCCGCGTAGAGCTGTGGCGCCGCGGCATCGCAGACGTCGAGGCCAACAGCTCCGGCACCAGTGTCGACGGCGAGTTCATCACGCCCGAAGCCTCCCGCACCCTTTGCGCCGCCGGCGTACTTGACGAAGACGATCTCAAGTCCCGCCGCAGCACCCGATCCAAGAAGCACAGCAGCGAATCAAAACACAAAGAGCACAAAGAGCACAAGCACCGCGCACCCAAGTCCGAAGTCAGCGTCAAGACCAGCAAGACCTCCGACTCAAAACGTCCCTCCAGCAAGGTTGCCTCAAGTAAAGTCGCTTCCAGCAAAGTCGCCTCCAGCAAATCCGGCAAGGAGAGCAGCAAAGAAAGCAGCAAGACCAAGAAGAAGGAGAAAGAGCCTTCCGGCCTCAAGATGTTGTTCCGCGCCCACACTGTCGCCGTCTGATCCCCACGGCTTCCAACCAAATCTCCTCTATCATAGCGTTTGGCGTTTCCTTCGTCCTCATCATCCTTCATCATCGTACATCAGCATTTAGCGTTGCTTTGCTTCCTCACGTTTATACCATCTAGACGACATTACATGGGCATATCAAGATCCCGTCGTTGGCCGCTTGCTTGCTTGCTTTGGAGTCTTCTGGGTTCGTTCGGCGCAGGGGCGAACATAATGGGTCATGACTATCGCGAGTACTACGAGAATTCTTTTTCACGCTGCTTTTATGTAACGCATACGTATCAATTGCACATTTACGGACTCGAGAACGAATTAATATGTTAACAGTTATTCCTCACAGTCACTCCTATCCCTGCCGCTCTTGCACCGATCCCCTTTATCGATCCCTGATCATGCATCATGCACATCCTCTTACACCTCGCCCCTTCCCACGCTCCACTCCCATGACTCGCCCCGAGTACTGTCAGCCCAACATCTACCCCTTCCTCGCCCAGAGATCCAGCCTCTCCCCTTTCCCTCTCTTCGCGTCATCGCAACACCCACCGACCCCATCGACCCAAAACATTGCGCCTTTGTCGTTCACAATGTCCATGCAACATGTCCATCTACGCATCCAGCCTATCCTCAAGCACAAGATGAAAAACCAAGACTATGTCGGTAGCAGAACAATTAGAACAAACGACGACACATATGAATATGAATAGAGAAGACTATCAACGTAAAAGTATGGGTATGAAGGGAAAGAGAAGGAACTGGTAAGAGTATGTATAAGCAACAATCCGAGTACGAACTGAAATATGAATGAGGAGCAATATAATACACTGTCAAGACATCTGCTGCAATGCTTGCTCGCTCGACGTCGCTCTTCTGACAAGACTTTGCCAACTAGCGTAGCCGTATCATGTCCTCATAACTGCAAGCTCTTGTGTTGACGATACTTCTCTTTTCGAGAGGACCTGATTGGATGGGTGCATATGGAATTCGGAAGTTGTGAGTCCCTCATAACTGCAATATCTGCAGTTCAATGGGAGATCATCTCCTAGGTTCTCAAGCTCTTATTTGGGGTCTGCGTCGTTAGGCTTAGGCCCGACATCAACATCGGCTTCGTTCTCGGCGCTGATTGTGGTCTTCTGTCGCTTTTGTGCTGGCTCCAGTGGTACGGTTGAGTCAGCAGCTTGTGCACCGAAGTTGTCGTCTTCTCCCTTTGCGACAGCATTTTCCACTGGGGCCTGCTGTTCGGCCTTTACAGACGACGCTGTCTCTGTATCGTTAGCCTTGCGCTTCGCCGACGGTGGAGGCGGAGGTGCAGCGTTGATAATATTGTTAGGATATGGCAGGGTTCCGTTCTGATTAGGCATTGTCGACACCTGCTGAGGAGTAGAACTCAAAGTACCAGTAGGACGTGGTGGGGCTACAGTCTGATGGGGTGCCATCGTCATCTGATTAGGTGTAGCCACCGTAGCTGGACCGGTAGAAGGCGGCAATGCCCTGTTCTGCTGAGGTACTGTCGGCAGTTGTGGAGGTGCAGCGTTGGTGGTGCCGATTTCAGGTGTGTGTAGCGACCCGGTATAGCTTGGATCCATTCCTCTAAGCCAAGTATAGGGGCCATAATCAGCTGTACGGCGCTCTTGAGGATCCATCATGCTGATAATGAGCCATTTCCAGTAGATGTCTCGGGTACGGATCCTGCTCTCAGGCTCCAGTGTAGAATGCCGACGGACCCGCTCATCCAAGTCCACAGTGATACTCATGGAGAACCTGATCACGGAATTGCGCTTCGGGTCGTACGGATGGAGTCGATTAACCACAGCGACGCAGTCCATAGGCGCGTAAGGATGGCCGTTGGGAGTTGGATGCTCGATACCGCGTGAGATCGTCTGGGTGGAGTTCGGATTCCGCGCCAGCTCTTCTCTGATATCTGCTTCGTATCGTTCTCGATCATCGACTCGGTCCCGGTTCATGATAGAGAGGTGCGAAGCGCAGAATTCTGCAGATTTAGGTATGGTCTCCGCGGCGTCTCTCCAGGCTCCCGTACTACCATAAGTCCAGATAGGTAGGATTTGGACTGTTGCCCTGCCATTGTCTTCGTGTAACGTAGCAGTTACGAGGCCGTCTCGAGCTTCCAAGTAGAAGCCATGCGGCCAATCCTGGCCATACTTGTTCCGGATATATTCGTTTGGCTGGAAGCGGAGTACGCCTTTATCTGTGAACCACCATTCTCCGTGTTTGTCCTGTGTCATTCGCTGATCGGCGTCGATCTGACAGTGCTTGATCATCCAGAAGTCGACGATGTCTCCGAAGGTTAATGGTGTGAAGTTTGGTAACACAGCGTGCCTACTTGTTCGAACGTGTTGATCCACACGTCCGTGTCCGTCTGGGTCTGGATAGCGACCGGAGTTGCTATTTCGAGTTGAAGCTGTCTTGGCCCTCTGAGGGGGCTCTCGACCACTTCCGCCCGTATCAGAGTTTTCGTATCCCGTCATGCTAACTGTAGGCCTGGCCTGATAGTTTGGGACCTCTCCAAAGCCTGGCGCGGTGCTAGGTACTGTTGGTTCTCCAGAGATCAAAGCAGTTGATGGGGCGCGGCTGTCGCTTCGAACCCCAAGCGGCATGTGGTTTGGATTCTGATTGTTGAACACATTCGTCACGTCGCGTCCAGCATGCAGAGTGGCAATCGAACGGATTTGCTGCGAACCTGAAAGCCGAGGAGGTCGCTGGTCTTCAGAAAGTCTCTGGTGTCCCTGGGTTCGGACTGGTGGGGATCGATCGCGAGGCCCCATTCTATCTCTATCATTGCGGGACGGACTTCGTTGTGGTCTCCATCTATCTGCTTGTCGACCGCGGTCGCTGGGCCGCCTGCCGCCAGATCCACGACCGTCGTCCCTTGGGCGATCTCGTTCTGACATGACCAGTCGATCGCTGTAGTTGGGTTGACACGGTTGCGACTCCAGAGGTGTTGATGAAAGCCTTGGTAGCCCGAGTAGTCGCCATTGATATAGGAAGAGGGGGCAGAGTGCCCCCCTACGAATGTGAATTGGTCGCTAGACCATTTCACTCGGGTCCGCGCCCAACTCGAGAAGGTCTCTCGGAGTGCACGCACCTATTATTCACAGTGTTCAAAGCTGTCGAGGTGCTGTGCTATGTGCCCACTCCGCTTATGTAAGATCGTCGAGCAACAAAGACGGGAGGGGGACAAAGGTAGATCCAAACAGATGACAACACGTCTTTGTCTTCCAATATGTCAACGTTGTCGAAATGGTAAGCCTCTCTCCTATGGGGATTTGACGTAGCTGTCTTGTCGCGAGATTCTTACTCCTATATGTCAACAGACGCCTGTTACACATTCTGACGCGACCAATAATGACTTGCATAGGCCCGGGGTCCTCATCGAAAATGACGAAACCTTGTGGAAAAAGAGGCTTCGAAGACTACGCCAGTGATGCCTGCGAGGAAGATGTCTCCTATCCTGAGAGGCGTCCTTCCAAGTTTCTTCGCCTTACTGAGGACGCTGCACACGACATCCAACCAACGTACCGGTCGAAGAAGGGGAAGAATACATCGAGCTGGCTTTGGTTATCTCCTGAAATTCATCCAATGTTCAGTGAAAGGAGGGCCGATCACGACTACCGAGCTCAGGAAAATGGAAAGTTCCTCAGGCTGGCACAGCAGGTTCATCCTCAGTATGTAGCCCCCGCTGAGGGAAAGAACAAACCAATGAGGACTTTAGCATCGGGTTCCTCCCACAATCAGTCACAAGCGCGAAATAGCCATCTGTCACACGGTATACCGTCAGCTTCTTCCACCCTGCAACAACACCCTCCTGCAGGCTTCATACCATTTGACCCGGTCTGGTGGTGGCCAGATATCATACACAAGGAAGACTTCCACAGCGAGAGTGGTTTGCTATTAGTTGGCAGCCGAGAGAAGCCTCGTGCAGGCATCGTGCCGACGTACGAGCTGTTCTGTGCGATAATAAAGGCGGGATTGGCTCGTCGTGACGCCGATTCGTCGTACGCATTGCGCAATCGAGAGCTGGACGAAGTTCAGCGAAAGTATGATAAGATGGTAGAAGAAAAGGCAAAATGCGAAGAAGAACAGCAGGAGCTTATTAGGTTGACTTCGAGCAAGTACGGTGGGTATGATCGTGAGACCTTCGAATGGGCGATGAAGCGTAAATCGGAAGTCATATATCGTATTCGAGCCCTTGAAGCAGAGGGAGAAGAGCTCCAGGTAGAGCAGGACAATATCTATGCTCGGCATCATGAAGTAAATGTGAACACTATGGCCGTAGAGAAAACGCTTTGGGATTTGCTCGACGATCTTCTAGTACGAATAGGCGTTCTGCCCAACATCGATGGCGACGACAAGGATCCGCGGGTCCGGATCGTCGACACAAGAGAGCATGTAGACGATCTCAATCTGGATTGGCCCGAGAACAATTGGAACGATGAGATACCTGAGGAATGGATACCCCCGCCGATTGTGGAGATATATAGCGGGGCATTTAGACCTCTGCAACAAGAAGAACCAGAAAGTACGTGGAATAACGCATGGAACGACTACCCTCGCAACGAAAACCTGCTGGCATTACAGGACGCGCTCCGCCAAACAGCGTACGAAGCGACACGCGTTGAGAAAGAGTTTAACAACGTTCGCGAGCAGTACGATCAGGAGTTGAAGACTTACATGTTTCACCAGAGAGGGAAACGTGTCAATGCAAGTGTAAGGTCGCATCAGTTAGAAGAAGAATTTGGTCCTATATGGCTGGAGAAATGCCGCAACATTTCCTCGAAGATGCAGGAAGCTGACAGAGGTTATGCGCAGGCTGAGTGCGATCTTTCGGATGCACATCGGCATGATCGCGAGGTTCGAAGGAGAAAGTCGAAGCCAGAGCTAGGCGCACCACCGGCTCAGACAAAAGCAATCGCAACAGAACATTTTGGAGAAAGGATGTCGTCTCGGAAGAGGCGCTGGATCGACGAATGGCTTGGAGATGTGTGTATAGAACCGCGCGATGAGGACCAGGAAGAACCTGGAGAAGAACCGGGCCAGCCCATTACCGTTGCTATGGATGAGGCAAGTAGAACACTGCGCTCTGAGGATGTTCCAATGGCTACGGGTCAGCGACGTAGGAGAATCGACAGATATGTACTTCGAACTCAAGAGCTGCGTCAAGACACGACAAATACTGCCTTACAACAGCTGCATCTCGACTGGGCACGGAAAGTTGGTGAAGGGATGTGAGTACACATTCACTGGTCGTACTGGCGGCGGTCGAAAGACATCCATACGTAGACGCGTCGAACAAAATCGCTAAAGACCAGAGCAAAGACGCGATGAGGATGATCAGTATTGTGGAAAAAGGAGCACTGAGTGCATTCTTTCTGTGACGGAACGCGGAGATGACGATGACGTAATGATGACATGCGAGACCCTGAATCCCTTCGTGATGCGTTTCGCCCACAGAACCAACCAATCCTTCCGCAAGACGTCGCGCATCAGCGACCGCGGCCTGCAGCCATTGCTGCCCACATATCTTTTCGTCAAGGAGTTTGTCGACAACATTCATGTGCGCGAACCGAAGGGGCAGTGCTTTCCGAGGGGCCATGACAAAGCCCACTACCCACACTTCGTCTTCTCATCAACCACTTCCGGCACCTCATGCTCTCCAGACTCAGCTGGCTCACGGTTAGCAGCCATCGCCGTCTTCCTATCAAGCTACACGAATCGTTAGTACACGCCAAATTCCTTATTCACCAATGATACTCACCCATCTGACCACGAACGCCCATCCAATGAAAGCAAAGACCACCACGATCATGGTGATGCTTCCCTTCTTCCAGTATGGTACATCAGTCGCTGGGTACATGACGATACCCCACCATGTATACAAAATCAGGCCGCCCATGGCCATTGTATACACGGTCACACCCCTCACCGCATCGTCGCCCGTTCGCTGGCAGATGGTTGTGGCCCACCCGTACATGATTGGATTCACGATAAAACTCGTGCCGCTGAGGTAATGCGCTGTGAAGACTCCCGCATCTGGAAGGTTTCGCACGAGCAGAAGCGATGCGGTGATGAGCTGCATCGCTCCACTAAAGATGATCATGGGCAGACGATGACCTGTGTGGTCGATGAAGGCTCCGCCCAGAATTTGGGAGACGATCGCAACAGCTTGAATTCCGAGAGGGTACGTGTTGATAGCGGTTTGGGAGAAACGAGACTTGTTGTGCTTGAGCCAGAGGAGGAACATGCCCTGGAAGGCGAAGGCTTCGAGCATGGCGCAGACGACCGAGAAAGTTGTGAGGATGTATCTGCAGAGGAGTTAGTATGACTTCCCGGTTTGACTAACATGACAGGTATCTACTCACATAGTAGGCGTTAGGAGAACACGCTTCGCAAGGCTCTTGAACTCGATGTTATGGGTGTCTGCTGTCTTGGGTGGTAGACGAGTCATTGCGAGCTGTCTTTCCGCCTGAGTGATGTAGGAGACTCTGGTCGACTCTGGAAGATCCGGGAATGTGAACTAGGGTTACTATCAGTCCTCAGGCTCGAGTGCAAGCACCGACACAACTTACGAATCCGAAGAGACCAACTGGAATTCCCATGAGACCGTCTGAACCACATGTATCAGCAACGCGCGCGCGACGGCCCCCGAAATCGCTCACGTACCAATGATGAATACCCATTGCCAGCCCTTCAAGCCGCCTTTGCCTTCCATCGTCTGGTGCATTGCCGTCATCATGAGACCAGCGCACATACTCCCGACCTGCCCGACCGCAGTAAAGATGGCAGCCCGTTTGGCTATCTCGGAAGGCTTGCTGCGGGCATCGTGAGCATCTTCCCATGAAGAGGAACTCGATCGACTTACTACCATGAACCCATCACATACACGCTACCACTATACAAACTGGCCTCGATCAAACCCTGGAAGAAGCGGACTGCACAAAGCTGTGAATACGTCTTACACCCAGCTGAACACATGGTCAAAAGAGACCAGAGAATAAGAGTGAACGGAAGCCATATGCTAGGGCGAACTTTCTGGATAATGAGACCATGGGGTATCTGGCCGACAACGAGACTGCGAAGCTGTCAGCTAGAGTGCTATGACACACCGGCACACTGAACGGACCCCGCAGTGAAAATCGACAGCAAGATGCTATACTCATTGCCTTTGAGGCCGATGTCTTCGCGGAGACCAGCAACATAGGCATTAGCGAAAGCCTGGCGATCCAGGTAGTTGAAGAAGTAGGCTGCGCAGCAGAACACCTAGTCAAGACAGTCAGATATCATGAGTAGTCGAGTTCTGCGACAGTACCGACCATGATGAAGATGTCTAGTCACATGAAAGTCAGCATGGTTGCGCCATGGGGATAAAGATGCTCATACCAAGCTTCACAACGAGCTTCCTTTCCAAAACTTTCTTCGCATCGCCAGAGTCGCTGGGCCTGAGCCCTGAGCAATTGCATTAGCATCCAAGCAGCCATACAATTCTGGAACCACAAATTCCTCACATCCTAAGGCACCCATCTTCGGTTGTGTACGTTGGTGGATCAGATAAAGCGACGATTATCAGATTGATTAGTCGTGGTACCAATCGCCCAGTTTTAATCCATCTGATAGCACCCGCGTGGGGCCAAGGCCTGGCCTCGGAGCCGGCGTATTGGCATGGAAGATTCTTCGCGCTTGATGATCGTCGACCGAGCATCGGCCCGTTGTTAGGGTGAAATAGGGCCTTGGCCTCATGTCGAGACCGGGTGTTCTACCAAGAACATCACTATGGTCCTTTGATCTGCTGATTTCCCAGTCATGATCCATGCTTACCGTTCCCGTTGAGCCCAGAGACTTGAGCGGATGGAGTCACTTCTCCATCACAGTGGTAAAGCTTTGCATTTATGTTACGTTCTCCGCGGGGTGTGGGCTGCTTAACGCGAGCGAGTAACCCCCATGATATCCCTCACATGTTTTTGTCCCGACTGGCTGGTAGCTGGGTCTGGATTTGGCACGATGCATATGCGGTTGAATAGAATGACCGCGGTATGCGCGACACAGGAAACTATTACCCCCATTCGCCAGCTTCCTACCTGGAGGACGGGGGAAAATGTAAAGCTGTTCATGCATACCGGAGTAACCTTCGGTGAGCGACGCTCTGGCTGTGGCCCATTTTACCCGCTTATTAACCGCGTTCACCCATCTTTGGCCTTAGGCGTAAGCAGTCACGCTCTCCATGAAGGCAGACTGCCGCATGCACCCAATGCTAGGTGAGCGGTCGTTGTATATCTCTCATAAGACCAGATTCAATCGCGGACAGTGTTCAGTCGGAAAAGAACTCACGCCAACCCCCTAGTTTCACGACAGTCCATAATGTTTGTCTAGATGAAGGCCTTACCTCAGGTCCCCCTGCTCTTCAGCTGACGAGCACACAGCCGCAAGGTAGCAACCAAAGCGCGTTCGCTACACAACACACAGAACTTCTGATATCTTCTAGTACATACAGGTTAAGACCTACTCATCATGAAAGCCAGTATAAGCTTCCCAATCTCTGCTCTCATGAAACCACCAAAATAGCAAATGTGATCTTTTCTCCAATACGCTCATCACATCATCACAAGCCCTAGTCACCCTCTTGAGTTCCCATGATCATGAGGTTTGCTACAATGAGATGCGTAATATAAAGCTTCAGCCTACAAGCCAGACCAACTCATTAGTTCTAGCAATAGGGCTACACTAAAATGTCTTCTAATGACCAAGGGGGCGCCAAACGTGGTCCCTCTCTTGTACCTTCCAAAGACAAAGTCCCCGAACTTGTTCGCCCTAAATCTGATAAGTCTGAACTTACTGACCACCCTAGCGAGGAAGGCGACTCAATGTCGACTATCGAAACCACGAGCACTGAGAGTGTCGAATTTGACGATGAAGACCAACCCAGCGATGAAGAAAGAGGGGTGCCGATCGCAGAACCATTTGATTCGCCTAGACACGTTGTCCGCGATGGCGATGAAGGGAACGAGGGAGAGATTCGGGAAGCGAACCAAGAAGCGAACCCAGGAGGAAATCCAGGGGAAAACGAAGGACGCGATTAGGGATTCCCTCGCTGGAAACTAGTCTGATCATGAAGCTGATCAGGAGTTGCAGGAGGAATCAGACCGTTATCATCACGTACATGTAGAACCGAGATGTTTGACGGATTAGTGCAAGAGCTTGGTCATCTTGGTGATACATCTTAGTATAGTCTCATGGAGATGGCCTGAACATATTTAACAGTTGACTACACACATCATGAAAGTGCCTGGCCGCAGTCTTTCCCTCTAGACTCATCGCCATCAGCTACCATGCCACTCGTCTCAGCGTTCGCGACGCGGAGCCCTTGGACCAGAACGATCCACACCATTTGGTCTCGAACAATCATCTTCTGAATCATACAGAGCATCCTCATATGGAAGACCATGACCCCTCCCGTACGAAGCATCCCGGTACTCATCCATAGCGCCACTGTCACTATGCGGGGCGACGCGGCGGCGAGGTGAGCGAGATCGACGGTGAAGCGAAGTTGGTCCATACGAGTACTGCAGCGAAGTTGGACGATACTCAGGCGAAGTTGATCCATACTGAGGTGAAGTTGGTCGATAGTGAGACGAAGCTGGGCGATAGAATGGACTATGAGGTGCTTCATTGTCGCGTCGCTGTGGTAGTGGAATTGCGTTCTGCCCGGTTGCAACTGCAAGGCCTTGAGGCGAAGTTGGTCGATAAGTTGGGCTGTGACCGTAGTGTAGGCCACCTGGTCCCTGATCGTTGCGCCGCTGTGGCTGTGGATTTGCAGCCTGCGCGACTGGGACTGCAAGACCTTGATGTCGCGGCTCTTTGCGAACCTTTTTCTCAAAGTCCATCTTTCCGATGACGTCGATGTTCTGCTGTCCACTCCCGGTGTTGACGTTCTGGTTGTACACTGGCGCTGTCATGCGCATGTGCGTGTTGCCGTGTGGGCCCTTCAACGTCTGATTGTGACCACCGGACTTACCATCGCCGGCTGCCTTGTTGGTAACAGTATCATTGATCGAGAACTTCTGCTGTCCAGATTCTTGGTTTAAGCGATGCTCTGGCTCGGTAGGGATCTCGTACTCGGTTGGTGCGGCGCCGGTAGCTGAGGGTGGCGGGGCTTCGAATACGCCGTAAACGTTGATGTTCTGCTGACCAGACCCGCTGTTGATGTTTTGGTTGTAGATTGGTGCGCTGCTCGTGAGAAAGCTGGTGGCGAATGGGTTTTCGATCGATTGAGAATGGCCGTGGCCTTGTGGACCATTTTGGGAGTTAGTGACGGTGTTTTCCTCTTTGATGTGACGGACACGACTGAATTGATCTAGAGTCTCGGATTTCTGGTCTATCTTGCCAGAATGTGGTGGTGGCGGTGGTCGAATAGGCTCGCGTTGTTGCCGCTTTGATGGATTGGGGGCTGGTGCCGTGGAAGCTGGTCGCTTCCCACCGTTCCGCAGAACCATCTCTTTGCCATCGGCTTCATTCTCCCCATTCAATGACATATCGAACGGTCGAAGGCCAAACATCCTCCGAGCTTCTTGAGCGAGGCCCAACATGCTGTCGCGAACTTCTTGAGACTCTTTCCAAGCTTCCTTCTCGACAGCCTGGGTAAGATTGGTTGCATATGAAGTCTCTATCTGTGTTGGTGATCGGAGTTCCTTACGAACCTTGGCCATCAAAGACTGTAGATGACCTTGATTAGAGGTGGGCTGCTTGGTCGTTGTACCCATTGGAGGCGCCACAGTTGGTGTACTCATTGTCTGAAGCTGGACTGTTTATCGAGTTGGAAGCCGGTTGACAAATTGCGGGTGCAACGTTAGAGGAAGGCACCAGAAGGTCTTTCTCTTCCGCAGGCTGAAGCGTGAAATGCGAAGCAAGAGGTTTCACTTTATGAAGCCCCCCATTGTTTGTGCATCGAGCGATTTCCTTGTATCGGTCTAGATCCACACGTGCTTGTTAAGGTCGTTTGATCAGGTAGTCTAGAATGGTAAAGATCGGGTCGGTGTACCTCATGTCTGGCGCATGTCTAACGGCATGTCTCAGCAGCGGTCGCCAGAAAGGTTTATCCACTATTACGATGCGCAGTCTAAGTTGATGTTGACCGTGTAGGAGTGCCGCTCATGTACTGTAGCCGTATCCGCCATCATCAATTGACAACCTCCTCGTGCTTGCAGGGAAATTGCAATCGGTCATAGTAGATCGATGGATGGAGATGGAAGCAGAAGAGAGGATGGAGTGACGGCTGAGATTTGGCAGGATCGCTCCGGAGATGGCGCGGAGATAAGCACACCAGCCACCTGGACTTCGCAGCACTTCAGCATTCACAGCTATAGGCTCTACAGTATTGATCGCGACAGATGGATGGAAATCTCGCGCTTTGATCAAATAAGCTCCTGCTGTACCTCAGTCTGCATGCTCATGCCAGCCGCCCCTGCTGCAACATCACCGGCTTCCCCAAACCGTGCCTTCCTCGCGACGTCATCCCCCCTTCTCCACCTCCGCACCTGCAGATCACCCCATCCTACCCCAGACACGCATTTCTACGCGACCAAGCGACGCCACCAATAGCTCGGCAAGGCTTTCAACGGCACCATTGCGTCTTAATCATTCGCCAGAGCCTCTTGAATAACCCTTGCCCCGCAATTACTCCGTCGGTTATGCGCGCAGGCAGCTTGTGATAACGGCGATTTTGCCGACTGACCATCTGTTGTGACGTCGGGGTCAGATCTAGCATGCTGCGTGTTTCCGGGTGATATGATCCGGGTAGCGAGCGGTGAGGTATGAAGATGGTGGTATAGAAACATGTGGTACACCCACATGGTGTTCTGATCGCACTTCGCACATCTCATCGCCTTGATCGTGCATCGCATCGAATTGCTTCCGGCAGAGCAGCAAGAAGTCTTCGCCAACTATGTTCCACGCTCCACACTTCAACTGGCAAGTCACGCCTCTACACGCTACGCAAACCAATGTGACAAGCACTGACATCCTACACCGATATCCAGGTACGGCCGCGGCTTCAAACTCCGCGCCGCCATAACAATCGCATGCCAACTCGCCTTCGTCCTCTTCGGCTACGACCAAGGCGTCTTCAGCGGCATCGTCGGTAACGAAGACTTCCTGAACACATTCGACCACCCCTCTCCTGGCCTCGAAGGCATCATCGTGTCAATATACAATTTAGGTTGCTTCACGGGATGTATCCTCAGCTTCATGTTTTGCGAGAAGACGGGACGGAGGCTGGCTATGTGGATTGCTATGGTTTGGATCATAGTAAGAGGGCAGATATGTACTGGTGAGATCGTGGCTAATGATTATAGGTCGGCGGCGCGCTCCAAGCGAGTGCGTACTCGGTGCCGCATATGATGGTCGCAAGGTTTCTGACGGGAATTGGCACTGGGATCGAGACTTCCACTGTGCCTATGTACCAATCTGAACTCTGCGAGGCGAACAAGCGCGGCCGCCTCGTCGCATCGGAACCGCTCTTCGTCGGCGTGGGGATCGAGTTGGCGTACTGGTTCGACTACGGGATGTCGTTTACGGAAGGATCGATTGCGTGGCGTCTACCGATTGCATGCCAGGTCATCTTCGCAATTATTGTCATCGTGCTGGTTTTCGGCCTTCCTGAGTCACCCAGATATCTGTATGCCCATGGACGCCACGAAGAAGCGCTTCAAATTCTTTGCGACGTGTACGACGGTACGCCTGATGACCCAAAGATTGAGAAAGAGAATAGAGAGGTGCTTGAGGCCTTACAAGTCGAAAGAGAGCATGGAGAGTACAAGTGGTCTCAACTTCTCAAGAAAGATCGCGTCCAGACTGGACGTCGTGTATTACTCGCATACGGAGCGCAGTTCATGAACCAGATGGGTGGTATAAATTTGGTCGTTTACTACATCACCTCCGTTTTAGAAGACAACGTCGGCCTCGACAGAAACCTCGCCCTCCTCATGGGAGGCGTCATCAACCTAATGTTCCCCATCGGCTCTCTGTTCCCGACCTTCACACTGGACCGCACCGGCCGGCGGAAACCCATGATGTGGGGCTCTCTCGGGCTCGGATTCTCCATGATGATGATAGCCATCCTCTTGAGCTTCAGGTCCGAAGGAGGTGACGTGTCGCAAGCCACTGCGTCCGCCAGTGTCGCTTTCTTTTTCACTGTAAGCAGAAATGCGTCGCATTAGGAATGAGAAGCTAACAAATCTTAGTACATGCTGGCGTTTGGTATGACAATGAACTGTATTCCTTGGGTCTATGTACCCGAGATCCTACCGCTACATGTACGGGCGAAAGGGACAGCTGTCGGGATCTCGGCGAACTGGATTTGGAATTTCTTCGTCGTCATGGTCACGCCTACGCTTCTCGATAGCTTGGCGTGGAAGGGCTACCTTATCTTCATGGCACTGAATTTTGCGTTCATACCGCTAATCGTATGTATTCGAAACGATACCGCAACCTCTATTCGCTAACGTGTTGTGTAGTATTTCTGCTATCCTGAAACTGCCAATCTTACGCTGGAAGAGGTCGACCGGCTGTTTTACGAAGGCGATGTCGTGAAGCGAAGCCGACGTATTGCGAAGGAAGGATGGGAACAAGCGGTTGGCACCGATCCTGCGACTATGGTGGAGACGGGTAGTGTGTCCAGCGGTAATAAGGCCGGACATACGACGGAGAAGGCAGAGCACACGGTGCACTAGTCCTCATTGGCATTCCAACTGGGACGATGTGACTGCGCTCCTACACCATCGAGTACTTTGTATGAGCAACAAGATCAAATACTTGGTATCAGTAGTCATACTCACCTTTGATCCATGCGATGGAATGATGTCTATATCAAGCACCCGCATGCATTGGGTCATGAGACGAAAGACAAGCGAAAGACAAAGTGAACGTAGAACCAAGGAAAGGTGATATAGTCTATATGTTGTTCGAACCTACATATCGTACAAGGTGGTGACGTATACTACAATGACTTCTCGGCAACCTTGGCGGCCTCGAGTCGTGACCTCAGATGAGGAGCAGTGTGGGATCCCGCACTCTGCGGCTTCATAATCTGGCGAAGGACAGCGCGGCGTGGCATGGTGATTCTGCTGCATAGAACGACCGCTCCAGTCAACAAGGCAAGAGCGCCGGCTTGATGTGCAGAAGCCAACCACGTAGGGACCATGTAGATCAGCGTGCTGATGCCGAGGGTGACCTGAAGAGTGACGAGATGAACCATGCCTTGGACGCCCTTGTGGGCATCCTTGGTAAGCTTAGTTCGCACACCCTTGCCAAAGCGAGTGTATGCGAAAAGACTCATGATGGCAGTGAAAGTAGTTGTTGCGAGCATGCGGTGGTCAAGCTGGACGAGAGATGGGTTCTCGAGCATGTTGCGCCACCACAGGTCTGATTGGTCTGGGACGTGGCTGTAGAAGGGGTCGAATAGCTCTTTCCTGGGTGGAGTGAGACCCATACCCATCCACGGGAACTCGTTGTAGATGAGACCGGCATCGAGACCAGCGACAAGGGCACCTGACATGGCAGTAGTGAAGACCAGAAGAGTAAGACCGAAGACAGAGCGTCTGAAGATGCGGAGTGCAGGGTGCTGCAGAGTCTTGATGGTCTCTGCCGCCTTGACTGGGTCGGCCAGCATGCGGTTCTCTTTGAGAATAGAGAGACCAGTGTATACCATTGAGCAGTAGACGGTGAATGCAGCGCCCAGATGGGCAGTCAGGCGGTACTGGCTAACACGGGGGTGGCTACCAGGTTCAAAGAGGTCGTCCTTGAGCCCACTCTTGACCATCCACCAGCCGATCACACCCTGGAAGCCGACCATGCCACAGATGCCGACGAGCTTCCAGGCCATTGAGGGTGCTACCCTGCGACGTGCGATGAAGTAAGCGGTTGGTACGAGCATCGTGATGCCAATGACGCGGCCCCAGAGCCGATGAGCCCATTCCATAAAGTAGATTTGTTTGAAGTCGGCCATGTCCATACTCGAGTTGAGCTGGGCAAATTCAGGTGATGCTTTGTACTTGGTGAACTCGCTGTCCCATTCGGCCTGGCTCATGGGCCAGAGGGAGCCGGTGACAGGGCGCCATTCGGTGATGCTCAGCCTGTTCAACTTAGCAGGTGCGGTGGAGGAGGTGACGTCGGTGCCTACCCAGACTCTGTGAGACGAGTCAGACCACCAAACACGACTATGCCGAAAACGCTCGCAGCACTGCCCAGCAGCCAGTATGCGACGCTCTTGGAGGTTGTCTTGGGGAAGCTGCTCGACTGGCTCTCAGTCTTGGTCGCAGCTTCCGCGAGTATCGCCCGTCCCGCATTCGATCCCTCGATGGTCGCGGTACTGCGGAGAGGCTGGGTGGATTTCCACCTCACCGATTGCAGGACGGAGGGTCGGGATGAAGATCGTGAAGCGGACACGGCGGCTCGAATCGGCGAATTGAGGCATGGCCTGCATACGAAGAGGCGTCGTGAAAGGCGTGGAGCAGCAGTCCGCAGCTGCGGAAATGCCTGGAATATTGAAGCCATTACAGCGACATCTGTGGAGGAAGGAGGAGGTTTCTCGGGCAGCAAGTGTGCATGTCATCGACTTTGCCAGGTCGGTGGTTCGACGGCGCGGCGGCGCGCCAAGAACGAACCCTGCATATCCACGCCCGTTGACAGGCGGAAGCGACGACCCACTCCGCAGGTTCGCAACTGCATCACCGGACCCCTCCTAGTGAAGATCGCCATTTGGCGTCTGCCGTGCTGGCAGCGTGATGCGCCCAGCCTCCACCGTATTTTGCGACCGCTATCTTCCCTTCTCCTATATGACTTTCACCGTCTCTCCATTGCGTACGTGACCGTCCCGTGTTATTAGACCCGGCGTGCACTGCGTTACCCCACCCGCCCCGGTCGCATACCCAGCCGTCGTCGACCACCACGCCCCATGTACTTCCAAAGCAGCTTATAGCATAGCATGGATCCCGCCCATCAACCACCCACAGGTCACGGGAACAACAACCTCGATCATGAGAATGAGCCGCAGATTGGTGGATTAGAGCGCAACGAAACATGGCCGTTGGGCGAGGGAGAGCGTACAGAGGGCGGCGCAGGCTCGAGTAGTACCCCATACGTCAGCCTCTTCTCGCCCAACGTACCCGCCATACCACCATCTGCGCCGTCCGACGTCACCGACAGTCCCAGGGCACACGTGAGCCACTCGAGGTCTCTCAGCTACTCGCGCTCGATGCCGTCACTGGCCAACTACTCCAGCATGACATCGCGTGCGTCCAGAGCTCACGGTCAAGAGGAACGACCGCCCATAGTTCAGCTGCAAACCCGGATAGACCAAGCCCAAAAGAGCGCCGATGATCCAAACACCCCGTTGGAAGAACAAGGCAAAAGGCGCACGACGTTGGACCTGATGCGTACAGAGCACTCTGTTCGCACCGACATTAGTAGGTTGTTCAGCGAGAGCGCAGCCATGCCTGGAACTAGGGCACCTTCCTACAACAACGCGACGGGACCATTGTATTTGCGAGGTGAGTCTTACTATGAGATTCTCGTGTGTACAGGCTAACATTGTCAGTTTCAGGCGAAGCCATACCTCTGCCTGACCACCTTTACACCCGCGGGCTGCTCGAAGGCCGACACTCGGACATTACTATCATCGCCTTTGGCCAGCGATATCCTCTGCACCGCCTCATCCTCGACCGCGCACCCTTCTTCACGACCGCCCTCTCTGAGCCTTGGCTCGAAAGCCGGTCCAAGGAAGTCAAACTACACCCGGAAGAGATCGATTCCAGCATTACGCAAGCATCATTCGAGTTGGCTATACGTAAACTTTATGGCGTCGACATCTCGAAAGAATTGGACGCTGAAGCCATTGGTCTCTTCGCGACTGGCTGCTGGCTAGAGATGCAGGACCTGATCGACTCTGCGATTGAATCTATACTGCGGCAGATGGCACCCGAGACGCTTGCCTACCTCATCCGACTAGTCACCTCTAATTACTATGGCCGGTCAGGGGACCGCATACTTGAGTCGGCCAAGGCGATGCTCAGCAGGAATGGCTGGGAAATGCCTCTGAAATACTGGGACGATATGCCCGGCGACATAGTCCGTGAGCTCGTAGGGTCTGACGGATTCTTTGTGGATAGCGAGTGGGACCGCTGGGTACTTTCCAAGCGTCTTCTCGACCGCCGGCTACGTCAAGCAGCCATCGAGGCTGGCCTTATCCAGCGAGGACAGAGGCCCATCCCACAAGCACCCAACTCTCTTCGTCTCATGGCAGTTCGCTTCGACGGTGTTTATCGCCAGAACGCTCTGACAACGGCGCATTCCTCCTCCGACGCTCAGGCTGACTGGCTTGCTCTCTACACTTTGCCCGACATTGAGCGCATACTCGTGTTGCTAGACGAAGGCATTCACTACATTCACATGGAATACGAGCAGCTTGAGTTTATCAGGAACGCTCGCGACGTGTTTGGCCTACCAGTGATGCCCGAAAGGGTCATCTCCAATGCGCTATGGCAGCAACTGGCCCTTCGCCAGAGGGTGCTCAACACCGATGAGTCTGCTCAGGAGCTGGGTCTATGTCAATCAACTCCAGACCCCGAAGAAGCGAACGTGGCGACGAAGACTGGGAGCGAGCTCACTAACAAAGGAAAGCAAAAAGAGATGGCAGATCCTATCGACGAAGGCGACATCGAGTCGGATAGTTGGGACGGCAATGGCAAGCCACGGAAGTTTTGGATCCCAAGTTCGGACTGCAACATCGTCTTGGGCAACGGCGCAGATCCCGTGGTTACGACGTCCAACTCTTTCCAGCGCCATGCTTCACGCCTATCAGCCACGATACAGCCAGAGGATGCGCAGTGGGCCACCGACTTTGCCTCTACCCCGTCGACATTGACGAACCCAAATACTCGCATGGACTTTGCCCAACGCCCAATCTCTGCTGGTGGCGGCAACGCTGGTCAGCCAAAGCCAATCGCTTATACCGAGTTTCCTCCATTCCGCTTCTCGGCTGAGTTTCCTAATCCACGATTCCTCAAAGAGAAGAAGCGCGTCTATTCGAGGACGGTATCGTACGCAGGCTCTTTGTGGAACATCTACATCCAGAAAGTTCGCTCTGCCAAAAACATCCAGTTGGGCGTTTACCTCCACCGTGCCAAGGAGCGAGAGGTAGATGAGACTGGACATGTCAGTGGTCTCAGCCAACAGAACAACGGCTCGGTTGATGAACGTATCGGCCAGCTAGAGCGCGAGATGCTCATGCGTAGTGACCGACGCGACCGGCGGCGCAGCACCCGAGTTCCGTTCATGGATCCTGCTGCAGAAGAGGACACCTCTGGCAGTGGTGGAGACCCCGACCCTGCTCTCGGCTCTCTGGGACTGCGCAACCCACTCTTCTCTAGCGGTAGTCTTGGCCGCCATCGCAGTCGTCTACCAACTCGCGGTATTCCACAATGGGGCTTCCAAAACCTGGCCTCTTCACCACCCCAAGACGGTGATACCATAGACTCTCCCTCCTTCGCTAACGCTCCCTACTCCCCATCCGAACATGACTCAGACCCATCCGATGACGACGACGAGTCAGACGCCGCCGCCTACATCAACCCCTCTCTCGCCTCTAGAGTCCAACGCAAAACCCGAGCCGTTATACCCGCACTCCCTCCCTATGTCGACGGCCGACCCACAATCAAAACCTACTTCAAGATCTACAGCCCCTCCAAGGGCGGAAGGATGCTCAGTATCTACGAAAGCGCGCCTGACCGCTTTAACTTCAGTCAGAGCTGGGGATGGAAGAGCAGCACTTTGATGCTGGATGAAATCACGATCAATAACGGCGGAGATGATACCCTGGCTGGTGCCAACCCAGCTGCAAGCAAGAAGACGGATGGCAAATTGAGATTTATGGTTGTTATCGGCAATTTGTGAATGGCGTATATGGGTGGAATAGTATGGGATGGACTGGGATGGGTTCTGGGTTTTGGGGGTATGCATCAGCGATGGGTGTTTTGGTACAGGCAATAAGGATAAGGCGTCTCGGGTTTATGGTGGGGATAGTTTAGATACCGATTTCTACCTACACATATTCATAGTTTTCGCATCAACTCGCGCACAAGACTGAGGTAGTGGCCCCTGCGATGGCATGCGCTAGCAGCGGACCGAGGCTCGGAACGATCGCGTCTGTGACGCGTCGACGCGACTGCTCGGTCTATCGAGACTACCTAGGTATGTACCATCACGTCAGACACGATGCCTACATCTACTGGTGCCCTTTCCCGCAAATCCCGACCCATCTACTGAAATACTACATTTCGCGATCGTACCCAGTACTTCCGGTCTCCCGGTGCCGGCGCGCAACGACGCGCGTGGCATGCACTGGGTAGACACTTTCCGCGAACAATCACAGCAGTCCGGGCAATGTCCTCACGAAACTTAGGCCTTGAGAGCTCAATTGAGCCATATTTCATTGATTGCAGCTTGTGCACTAGAACTATCTGTTATCAAGTACATGACACCGCCAATCGAGCTGTTGTGCAGAAGCAGCAAGCACTTTTGCTGGTTTCCCCCCACTAATTTCCATCTTTATCCTCACTAAAACTTACAACACAGAAGGCTGTCTTCCGCTGAAAATCCGGGTACCCGGCAAATGAACACGGAAAATGAACTCCAACGCGTCGTCAATACGAGCCAGAGTTTCCTGCACGCGATCGTTGAACTCAGGAGACCTGTTGACATCCCATCGCTCCTCATCTAATCCCGCGCCTAGGTTGTGAAGGCATACTGGTCCCAGGTTCTGAAGCTGCTTGCGGGGAATCGGGTGTACGGCGTGCACAACTCGCTCGGTGATCTCGCTCTTCTCGGGGAACTGGGCCTTTGCGCGAGGATCGACTATGATGGTTGTCTTGGTGTAGAAGGGAGACTCGACGACGAGATCGCGGGTGGTATATGCGCTCCAGAAGGTGACGACCTCCTCAAAGTCTTTGGGGGTAAACTGCCGCAGTTGCATGGGGCGAGTGGGCGCGATCATGCCAGGCGCGGTGCCCGAAGCAACTCCACTTGATGCACCACGCGCGGAAGGGCGGGAAGGAAGTTCGACTAGGGGGCGTGCAGTCGAGGGCTGCGCGAGAGTTTCGGGGCCGGGAGTCGGCATGGGTGTAATGCTTGGGTTGCTCATATTGTAAGATGTTGTAGTAATGGTGTTTGGACTTGTGGTGATGTCAGTGCTTTGATGCGCTTCGCAGTATGGTAATGAGTCTTGGTGCAAAGAAGTATTGAGGATGCTGGTTGTGTTGAGCAAGACGTTACCTTCCTACTGACTTTATAGATCTTCTGCTACCGATTCGCCGTTGGCAACAGCTCACAATGCAATCCAAGTGTTCGTGAGAGCTTGTTGGCCGCCACTACTTTGCTGGCTTTGCACGATTCGTTCCTGATCTAGATCGAGTCAACGAACGCTACCTCGACAGATACTCGGTCGCCATATCTGCTGGCTTTGACAACACGAGCTTGGTACTAATCACTTCAGCAAACCAAACCAAGATCTATCACGCTCATTTCCAACGCCACTCGCAATACTACTGCTCAACGAAGGGAGCAGCGTCAGTCGATCTGAACTTTCCATAACAGGACTTCACTTCCTAGTAATACGTAAGCCGAGAGCATGGCCTTCCAAGTTCGTCGCTGCATATAGTTCGTCTAACGAACGACATCAAGAGAAGTGGAAAACGCATCATGGGGCGGTTGAGACCCATGGTGAATTTTGCAAGGGAATCCTCGACTAGGAACATACGGTACATGACAACGCCGATACAAAACCGACTTATTCAGGACACTTAAACCATACCTAACATAGCCCATACAGTCACATGAATACATCCTCCCCCTCGTGCATGATCTGTCCAATAGCCTCCACCGTCTCACACATCCGTCTAGCGAGCTCACCATCAGGCTGAATCCTCTTCTCAGTCCAGTAGCCGAAGAGGAACTCCAACTGATCTTGCGCGAGGCTCCGTAGGTATCGCGTTGGTACCGGATGAACAGCGTGGAGGGTCACATACTGTTCCGGCTGTTCTTGATCAGCATGTATATCGCGGCTCTCAAAGCTGGCTGGACATGGTCTTACCATAGCATTTTCACGACTTGGTGAAGGCTCTGGGAACAGAGGAGGTGCGAACATGGTGCCTGAGGATATGGGTAGTCGGATGCAGACGTAGTATGGCGAAGCGCGCATCTGATTCAATGTCTGGTATCGACCCCAAGACGCAATGATGACCCTCTCGTGATCAGAATCTTGCAGTGGCTCTGCTTCGTACGCATTCTGTCGAGCCCCGCGAGTTGCGCCCAGTGCAGCGGAAGGTAATGCAGGGCTCTCGGGATCTGCCCGAATACTTGCAGTTGGCGGGCTGTTCATGTCGATGTGATACATTATGATGTTGTAAGAAACCTAGGTGAGATTTAGAGGAAATGAAACAGGAATGCCGTGCAGCATGAGGCAGTTATAGTTCCAGAAGCATGGGCCGTCTATCTTTATTCTGAGCTTGGAATGATGAAAAGCCTTCCATTTTGCTGGTTACAAACTATAGTGCTGTCAACACGAAGACTATCAACATCTTTACGCCAGTTACCACTTGATAGGAACAGCCGGGTTTCGTTGGCTGTCATAGTCATTCGCGTAAGAATCATCATATTTGCTGTGGTGTTGGCGAAGACAACCAGCTTCGTCTAAATTGTCAAGCAAACCTTTTGTCATTGCTCATGATGCGCATTAGTATTTACGTAGTGATGTTACAGATGAAATGATTCAGATACTAACGGAACATGACTATCGCTATCTCAGGAAAGAAGGAAAACTTGTAGAACTCTACCCAGAGATTTACCTCCCACCGCCAGCACCACTAATACCATCTACAATCGTGTTGATTAGTCTTTCTCTCATTCATTCGGGAAGGTTCACTTACTCTTCTTCCTCCAAGCCTGCTGCTCATGAGGAAATATAGCACCAGCCTCATCATAAGCCCTCTTGTTCATGTCATCCAAGAGAATGGCCGCTGCCCACTTGATCTCGACCATACGTTTCTCAGCATGCTGTCTCTTCGAGTCTGACGTCGCAGTATTGAGAGTCTTCTGATGAATCTTGTTCAGCACTCGTTGGGTAGTTTCGATGTCTTTGGCTGGTGTGCGCCCTCTGTCGGGCAGCCCGATAAGTTCGTACGGATCTTTCCGCTTTTCATCGTCGCTATCGGAGTCGTCATCGTCATCGTCAGAAACGAGTTGATTTTGTGGAATCGGAGAGGACCTTCGTGTTCTTTCGCGTTCCGGTAGCATGCGCTGCTGGTTGAATGATGGACTATTTAAGTCATTTGTTCGGTTTCTGGACGCATCGAGCTGTCGCTGCCTCTCCTGATCCCGCCTCTCCTGATCCCGCCTCTCCTGACCCCGCCTCTCCTGATCCCGCCTCTCCTGATCCCGCCTCTCCTGATCCCGCCTCTCTTGATCTCGCATCTCCTCATCTCGCCTCTGCTGCTCCCTTTTCGCGGCTGCTTCCTGACGTGTTTGCTGAAACCTTCGTGCAGCATCAATCTTTTCCTGCTCTGTCCTCTCCGTCATCTCACGCGTCTTACGATCCAGCTCGTCTTGTCTGCTCTTCGCTTCGTCAATGCGCAGTATCGTGTCTTCTTTCAGATTGTTTTCAATCTTGTTCCTTTCGAATCTTTCCTCGGCCTCCTTGAACTTACGAGCCTTCTCCTCCGCTTCCTCAATCGTCTTCTTCGCTTCAGCTTCCAACCTGGCTCGCTCCTTCACTGCTAGTTCATCCTCGTATCTGTTCTTCATCTTCTCGTTGCGGTTGTTGTCTTTGTTGAGTCGGTCGAGATAGAGCTCGTTTTTGTCTTGTTCGGAGGACCCTTGGATTTGAGCGGGCGCTGGGGCTCCATGCGAGTGCACTACAACGTTCTGGGTGGGAGCTGAAGCTATATGCGAGTGCACTACAACATTCTGGGTGGGGGCCTGGCCAATCATCGCTGGTGGTGGTATCTGCTGATTCATGAAGAAGTTTGGTTGGGGCAAGTTGAAAGAGTAATTCTGCTGCATCTGCTGAAGGAAGGACTGCTGGTGCTGTCCAAGCTGGAGGAAAGCCCATCCGCCATGACTTGAGAACACCAAATCCACGATGTTTTGAGCGGTGATCATCATATCGTCAGCCACTAACGAGAAGCCTTCCAGTCGTAGGACTTCTATCTCTTCCAGTAGGATATGAAAAGCCATGACCAGTTCCTCGTCAGGGTAAGCACCCAACGCAAATTTTGAAATCGGGTGCCGGCGAGTCAGCACAGAACGGCGAAATCGGCCTGAAATACGGAGGGTAAACATGTCGCAAGCTGAAAAGCTAATTCGGAATATGATACTGATGTGAGTACGATGATGAAAGATAGAAATGCAGGAAGTACGATGGTGAGGGCATGCGCATAGAAAAGGACGGCTTTGTATTGCGTGCGGGTGTGCTCTTCGTGTGATGCTTAATTATGGAATTCCAAGGGCGGCTTCCAATACCCACCACATGCCAATAGTTACGCATGTCAAGCATCGGCCTGTGAAGATTCGATCATCCTCGTACGTGTTTACCGCAAACATCGTGGACACTGTAACGCACCAGGCTTCTTGGGCCACGCCCAACCTTGGAAAAAATGTGGTGAAGTATAATCAACCCGAAAGATTCACATTCGTTGATAGCAAAGGCAGAGTGAGATCAGCGTGATGTGTAGGAACTTGCAGCCTTCCCATAATTGAGACCGCGGAAGGATCAATAGCCAATGATGTCATCATTACTAAGCAACCCGAGGTCCACTCGCACATCACCACAGTCGTCCATAATCATAGCAACAAGCACGTCTAGGTATGAATCTAGTACTTTGTTTCTCTAGTACAGCAGCTTTGTATGGTAAACAGTTCTGGCGATGTCAGCGCAAGTAAGTGCTCGTCACTCGACAGCGCTACAGCGTGTTGATCCACAGCAGCCTGAACCCGCACAACAGTGTCACAGTTTATCGGTCACATCAGACACGCTTTTCCTAGAATCAATTTCGTGTTCATATGATCAAGCTACAGTTCTTCAACATCTCCGTATGCGCAACAAGTTCCGACTTCATCATGCTCATCCTACTCAACTACTAAGCTAGGCGCTTTCCTCGTCTAATCAACACAACCTGACGCCTCCTACTTGGCTCCATGCTCCGCCTTCCAAGCCGCATATTCTCTGTCGTCCTTCTCTTTCTCCGTCTCGGGTCGGCTTCCGATGACATTGCCATATGGGCCATATAATGCAACATGATGAACTGTCACCGCGGCCGGAGGTGGCAGAGGAGCTGGGGCTGGAGCTGATGCAAAGGTGATGTTTTGCTGTGGAACAAAACCGGGCTGGAAGGTGACGTTTTGCTGTGGAACTGGAATGGACTGGATGGTAACATTTGGCATTGGCGCTGTCTGTGTGATCGAGAGAGATGACGACATGCGTGGGAACGTGCCAAAGCTTCTAAAGCTTGAGCCTGGGAATATAACCATGGCATTGTTACCCCTTTGTTCAATGATGCACAAAATCCTGTTCTTAGTCTCCTCCCAGCTAGGCCTTAAGAGGTCTGCAAAGATATTGCCAGACATTGAGTCGGCGATGGCATTGAGAAGACTGACGAGCTCATCATCTGAGAGAGGGTTCAAGTGATGGTACGCCCAAGGATGTGTGTGCAGAAAGGGGTCAGGTCCGCGCGATGATCGGAACATATCGAGTATGTATAAGTGGTGTTGTGAGAGGTTATACCGTGTGTTGCGAAGAGGACAAGTTGGCTTTGCTCAGGGTTGATAGAGATGCGCTTTGTAATTAACTAGAAAGTGTAGTGTTCGATAGAGAGAGTGTGTGTTCTAGCGAGGGGGTTTATATTCTAAACAGACATTGAATTTAGGGCTTTGGCACAACTCTCGATTGCCAGCATGCTGTATGAACGTGATCCTCAGAACGTGTCGCTATGCAGAATCACGATCACAACTTGACGTAGAGAGTGCGATCATTGTGAAGGAAACATTCCCTGTGCCGGCGTGTCATGATCTGTATGATGAACGAAGATGTCGGATTATCAACAACATACTTGTACTCACCTCACTGAGTGTATCTGTTTCGCGGCAACCTCGACGCATAATCTATCTACTAAACACTGATGTGCGTGTGGACGAGCACATGAGCGATAACATTCTAATCTCGCGATCAACATCAACCATTAGCTGCACTAGCACTAACAAGATAATTGTAGAATGTAAAAAATCTGCATTGTTCAATATCATCAGTTATGGAATATGTTCAATAAACTATCATCATCGTCATCATCATCCCCCAGCCTTCAGTCAAGATCATCCTCCGTACCAACTAGCCTTAATAACTATCACTATCACTGTCGTAATCAAAGAACCCTCGCCTTCCAAAGCTTCTAGGGCTTCTCACATACCCGATGCGTGGTGAGACAATCCCCCCAATCACAAAACCCTGCACCGGCGTAGAGGTCATAGTCAGTGTGGCCACAGGAGCAGGAATGCTGAGCACCTGAGGTTGTTGTAGTTGCTGGTAAACCACGTTCTGCTGCGGCTGCGGCTGCGGTTGTACTTGCTGGTGGTAGATGACATTCTGCTGTGCGGGCTGTTGCGCGGGCGGCTGTTGTACTTGCTGATGAACAATGACATTTTGCTGAGGCGGCTGCTGAACTTGCATCTGTGTTTGGACTGGCGCTGGCGCTGACATCTGGATGTTGAGACTTCCAGCCCCTCCGCCTTCTCCGAGCATCACCGCGCCGTGCGCCCTAAGATGCTCTTCAATGATGCTAGCCGAACCCCGTAATGCCGCGTTATCCTCATAGAAGGGATCCCTCTGTATGTCGCGATAAATGTTGTTGTGTACCTCAAGAAGCCACTCCAAGCTCTGCTTCTCGATAAATGCCTTTGGCCAAGGGTGGTCGGGCATACACCAACCGCTTCCTCCACGCGCATCCCAGGAAGACATGGTAGGTAATTAGAGCGTATGTGTTATCGATTTGAGGTGGAATTAGGGTGAGTTTCTTCGTCTGGTCAATCTGTCGTTGGCGAAGTAATGTCGGGGCTGGTAGAATAGTGAGAACAGAAGGAGGGAACAGAGTTTTATGCACTTCGTACCGTACAAAATTCACAACCACCACTGAGGGTCCTCAGTACGAAATTGATTCCACGCACGCCTGTTGTGACAAGATACCTCGTTCGCTGGCTGCCGGAATGATCTGGGAAACGTCATAAGGTGTACATGCCAAGATACACAGTTCACAAGCTACCAGCGATCATGTTGTCGACCGCAGTTACCAGCAATCAAGCTTTTTCAGTAGACAGCTAGAGGAAACGTTGTGCGTTGAACAACGCGCATGTTGCCCGTGTTCCTGTCACGTCAGGGAACCTTCACAGTTCCGCGAATAACATACCTACTCAACCCAATCCCCGCTCTCCCTCGTCCACGCCCTTCGACCACTGTTTCATACCTGATCCAAACATCAGGCTCCATACCATAGGCCTGCCTCCATATTATAACAGCATAGCACAACAGCACGACATAGCACCATAACACTACCTACCAAGCACAATGTCAACCTCCCTAACCCTCAACGCCTTCACCCACCCCCACCCCTGGGCACCCACCACCATCCGGCTCTCGCCAACTCCATCTCTCATCTCTGCCCAAGCCTCGATAACACACCAACTCTACATCCTAGACTGCCGCGGCCACGATGCACGCGACATGCAGAGAACGCTGAACTATATCACCGCCGAGCTGCGGATGCGAGAGATCGAAGACCTCGCTCTAGCAGAAGCCAGTCGCAAGATCGCGAGCGCAGAGGGCAAAGACAGCAACAATGAACCCTGGGTCAAGAAAAAAGATGGAGGAGCACGGATGCGGGAAATGGAAGATGAAGATAAGCGCTGGGAGAAGGACAGTGGTGGAAACCCGCGGTGGGGTGAAGGTAGGACTGCGCATTTGTACGGCAAGTAGGCGTTCAGCGTCACGGGACCGAGCACGTATGTAATGATGAACTGGAAATGGATCGAGATCCTGCAACGCGCTATCAAGTAGTAATGTATATGATACATGTTGCGATCCAGTATTGCTTGGGTATCATACCTGTACGCCTGCAAATGCCCAAACTTTCGAGACGCTGTGTCTAATCAATCTTCCGCGTCTCCTCCGCCGCGCTCCATGCGCGCTCTGATGTCTCTCACTAGTGCTTTCGCATCTTCTACCTCTACGCCGTCTTGACAGAGCTCGTTTGCTAGCTCCATGGCTCGTTGATACATGCCGCGCATGTACTCCCATCGAGCGAGCCAGAGTCGGGCTTTGCTTGTCGTTGCAGTAACGCCGACACCACCGGCGGCTTCGGAGCCTACTTCTTCGTAGTCTGGCCCTTCTTCTTGTGCAAGCACTAGCTCCATGTATGCCGCGCATTCGTTCATGTTGTTTATTCTCTCATACAGCAGGGCGATCTGGTAGAGTACCTCGGGATCGAGGATACCTCCACCGAGACCAGTAACTTCACTGCTCCCGAAAGACGCTCCGACACCAGCATCATAATAGGAGCCTGCGACTAACGCGCGCTTGTATGATCGAATGCCATTCATGATCTTGCCCACTTTGCCGAAACATTGGCCGACCGCCATCCATAGCTTCGGATCGTAGGGTCGTAGGGCAGCGGCACGTTGGTGATAGAACAGAGCGTACGAGTGCATCTCTAGCATCTCGTATGTCTGACCAAGTCCATACCAGGCGCGGTAGTCTTTCCGGTTCACGTCGACGGCGCGCCGGTAGGATTCAATAGCGGCGTGGGTGTTCTTCATCTCCACAAACTCGTGGCCCATAAGCGTCCAAGCGGAAAGGAAGGTCCGATCTAAAGTCAGAGCTCTTCGGAAATACATGACGGCTTTCTCATGCTCCGACTTGAGCGAGTAGTAGTTGCCCACCACGCAACATGTCTCCGGTCGGAATTTGTCGGTCGCTGTGGCGAGCTGTGCCAAGAAGGCAAGCTTGGGTCGCATGCCCATGACATACAGGATGTTGGAGTAATTGTCGAGATGATCGACCCGATGTGGATCTGATACGAGCAAGTCCGAGAAGATCTGTTCGGCATCGTCGAAGTCTTTGTTGTGGTAGTGGAGCAATGCCCGTTGGGTCTTTAGGAAGGCCGATGACGGGAAAATGGTCAGTATTTGCGACAGCGAAGTATGAATCTGTTCGTTGACCACGTAGAGCTCCTGAGATGACGTAACATGGAAGATGAAAGTCATGAGGTTTTGCGGTAGGCGTGTGACGATGCCATTGAGCTCTTCCATGGTGGTCAGTAGAGCTTGTAGCTCCTGCCACGCACCCCAGTTGTAGGTGTATTGGTGCACACTTTTGATCAAGTAGTCGATGGCAAGCTGCTCGTTCTTTCCCTTAGCCAGAACCATGCCGTATAGGTACTCCAGCCAGCCCTGTGGTTGCCGCCCGCTGTTGGGCAGGTCTTTGAACCACTCTTCAAGAACGGCAGATACTGTGGGCAGCTCCTTGTTCAAGGTGACGCCTCCATCTTGAGGGCCGAGAATCATCTCGCTGTCCTCGTTCATGCGCTTCTCCCCAGCGATGTATTTGGCATAGAGGGCTAGGAACAGCGCCTTCTGACTAATGCCCTTCATTGTATCGTTGGATAGCTTGGACTTGGACGGCGTGACCATCTTCGCCTTTCCCTTGGCTCCCTGCTTCGCCTTTGCTGTAGGCGTAGCAGGTGCCTGTGAGGCGCCCTTGGGTAGAGGGCCAGGCAGGAAGACGGCGGCGCATCGATCATATTCGCGGCAGTCGAAATATGTCTTGGCGAGGAGGAACTTGTGCGTCTCACGTGCTTCTAGGCGTGCTTCGATGGGGTCTTTGCGTACGAGATTGGGTGTCTGCGGCGGTTGCGCATCCGACATGGGGGAGTCGACGTCGGTGTCCGAGCCTTCGTCATCGGCCGATGGGAGCGAATCGAGTAATTCTGCGGCCCTTGTCAATATCAGCATGCAAAAGTCAGTCTACGTAACCATTGGTACTCACCATTTCGCCGAGTGATAGAGACAGCGCTCTGTGCAGCCGATGACGGCGTCCTGGAGCTGGGCCTTGAGTTGGGCCTCGTCGGCCGGCGATAGAGTTCCCATCGCGTCGCTATCAGGAAGAGATTACTATTTGCGCGCTTCAGATCATGGTTCAGGGCTCTATCGCGTGATGTCGCTGCCGCCGATGCGCGTGTTGATGGGGAGCTTCCTGTCGTGGTAGGGTGGGGCACAAACAATGGCCCGGCGAGCGGTTAAAGGTTGCGCCGCTGCGCCGCGGAAATTAGCCCCTTCACCGCCCGCACCCCTACATCTGCTACTGCCCCTCTATCTTGAGCACTGCTGTCCAGAGATACCCAATTCATTGCGTTTAAGATGCCGACCACACTGAAAGAATTCGAGAGCGTATGGCCGCGCATTGTGGCCGACTTGCAGGAACACTGCAAATCATACAAGCTGCCCCAGCAGTCTCTTGATTGGTTCACCAAGGTAGATATATCCCGAGCAACGCAGTCAGGGTCCAGCTCGCTCACCATATCCCATAGTCACTGGACTACAACACTGTTGGCGGAAAATGTAACCGTGGCATGTCTGTTATCGACACCACTTCAATTCTGCAGAACAAGTCTCTTGACCCATCATCAGAAGAGTACTTTCGTGCTGCCCTGCTCGGATGGATGATCGAACTCCTCCAGGCTTTCTTCCTGGTTTCGGACGATATCATGGACTCTTCAAAGACCCGTCGTGGCAATCCCTGCTGGTACCTTGCACCCAAGGTCGGCATGATCGCCATCAACGATGCCTTTATGCTGGAGTCGGCCATTTACGTGCTTCTCAAGAAGCATTTCCGTCAGGAGAAGAGCTACGTCGACATGATGGAGTTGTTCCACGAGGTCACATTCCAGACCGAATGCGGTCAATTGTGTGATCTGTTGACTGCCCCCGAAGACGATGTCAACCTTGACAACTTCAGTCTCGACAAGTTCACCTTCATTGTCATCTACAAGACTGCCTATTACTCTTTCTACCTCCCAGTCGCACTGGCACTCTACTATGCCGGCGCAGCTACACCAAAGAACCTCCAGACCGCAGAAGACATTCTCATCCCCATGGGCGAATACTTCCAAGCACAAGACGACTACCTCGATGCATTTGCTGACCCCACTGTTCTCGGCAAGATTGGCACCGACATCATGGACAACAAGTGCTCATGGCTGATCAACCAGGCCCTGAAGAAGGTCACTCCCGAGCAACGAAAGGTGCTAGAGGAGAACTACGGTCAGAAGGACTCGCAGAAGGAGGCCAAGGTCAAGGAGCTGTACCATGAGCTTAAGCTGAAGGAGTTCTACGAGCAGTGGGAAGAGGAGCGCGTTACCGAGCTGAGGGCGAAGATCGACAAGGTTGATGAGAGCGAAGGCTTGAAGAAGGTCGTCTTCGAGGTTTTCCTCCAGAAGATCTACAAGAGGAGCAAGTGAGCTGATGACTAATTATACCACATGAGGAAAAACCTCGAGTGCCTACAGGATTCAACGAACTGTTCGAATTACTATGTGGCTCACAACATCTTATTCACATTTGATCAACTAAATGCCATTGACACTATTGCCGCGCACAGCTAGTACTGGTCCAGACAGACAAATGACATGTTCAGAACGTTATTTGCGAGAATGTACCTTCAAACCCCAAAGAGCCATCGTATCGACAGAGACTGGAGTGGATGGTCGTGTGCATAAAGTGTACAGTGGATGTAGGAGTAGAATGGTCGAGCCATTGGCGTCTAGCAAGCCACGGGTACACACATAAAGTAGATATAACAGCTTGCAGTAAACTACCGTCGCAGGTGCCATTGGCGACGTGGGTGATGGACAAACTTGCACATCCAATGGCATCCACGTGAGCGAGTCACGCTAGGCGCGGGCCGGCAAAGTGGAGCGAGCCATCCCACCAGCTGTCGCGAGATCCAGTGACGCCGCGTCGCGCCTATGACCACGAACATTTCGTCACATTGCCATCAAAACAACAACACGTACGCCTCTCGTTCTCGCGCAGTCACACCTGACGAGCACTGCGATCTATGTTTATCTTCGCGCTAAGCGCAATCTGAAGGATGGTGGTACCTGATGGGGGCCGGATTCTGCGACTCAGGCGCCCTGTCAATCAAAGTGGCGTGGTTAACGATGCCCCGTCCCGTGTAAGCGACCCTACTGGAAGTACTCTTTCGTCTTCTGGTCTTTGTCACTCTACTGGGCCGGTATGTTTTCCAACTTTGCCAGTGCAATATCTGGTAATGCTCCAGAAAGAGCAAGCAAAGATGAGGGGGCCTCGCTCACCTCGGTCCTCGAGACACCCGCGCTACGCGTCGAACTGGCACTCCTCGTCCTTCTGAGCATCGATGCCATGCGAAACGACCTCACGGCCACCTTCGAGCCATACGACAATCCCGAACCGAAACCCTCCATTGCGACCCGGTCGCCCGCACCCAAGCCTGGAAATCAGGCACCAGATCTCATGAGCTTCGACCGGCCGAGACAGACCACGAAACCAGCACCTCCTACCAGGCAAACATCACAAGAACATGAGTCTACACAAATGCAGGCTTTGCGACGAAGCGCCTTGACATTCTTCGATAAATGGCGGGCAAGTGTCATGCATCGAATATGCGACGTCCTCTCTGTACGGGGTGAGACTGTCCGGCAGGCGAAAGTAAAGCGGAAGCACATACTGGACCAAGCCGACAGGCAAAACCAGGGCATCTCTTCGCTCATCGATTTCGACGACCTCGATCCCTTCGCAAACGCGGCTCCCACACGATCCAAGAACACAAGACATGGACACTATAAGGTGATCGAGACTAGGCTCCTAGCTCTTGAGGAAGATAAGCGTGTGCTGGTTTTACACTGCCTCCTGCTGCTCCTACTGAGCTTGGAGCAATACTCGGCATACTCGCGCATCTTATTGCTACGTCTGGCAAGCAGTCTTAAACTAGAGGCTGATTTGCTGGGCGAGCATGAGAAGTCGATTGCACAAGGTCTGCTAGCCACGGCTGCCTCTCAGATGGACGCCGAAGCGACAGCCAAGAACCAAGCGTCAAATGATGCTGTGTCACGCCGTTGGAAGGTTGGTCTCGCGACCGTGGGCGGTGCGGTCCTGATTGGTGTTACTGGCGGTCTTGCTGCGCCTCTGCTAGCCGCAGGTTTGGGTACTGTCATGGGCGGACTAGGCCTGGGAGTCGTTTCAACATATCTTGGTGCATTGGCGGGCAGCTCGGTGCTCGTTGGATCACTGTTTGGAGCCTACGGCGCGAAGATGACAGGGCGTCTCATGGATCAGTATGCAAAAGAGGTTCAAGATTTCGAATTTCTCCCAGTTCAGGGTATGTCAAGCAGAGATTAAGTCTTGCTTGAAGCTAACTATGCCAGATCCCGATCGACCGACGAATCAACGCGAGCTCGACTGGGCTGATGAGCAAGACGCGCGTGACCCACAGAAACGTGAACAGCATCGATTGCGCGTATCCATTGGTGTCAGTGGCTGGCTAAGCTCCCCATCCGACGTCAGCAAGCCTTGGGAGGTGGTCGACTCCGGTACAACTGAGCCATTCGCTTTGCGTTTCGAGCTTGATGCCATGCTGCGTCTCGGCAACTCCCTCAATGACGTACTCTTTGGATATGCCTTCGACGGCGTCACCTACACTGTTGTCAGTCGCACGCTTCTTGGCGCTTTGTACGCAGGTCTGTGGCCTCTTGGTCTTGTCAAAGCTGCCAGTGTCTTGGACAACCCCTTTCTTGTTGCACTCGCACGAGCCGACAAGGCTGGCAAGGTTCTTGCGCATGCTCTCATCGATGGTGTACAAGGGAAGCGACCTGTCACGCTTACAGGTTATTCAGTAGGTGCGCGTGTCGTATACGCGTGTCTGATCGAGCTTGCGGAACAACACGCGTTCGGTCTTGTTGAGTCTGCTGTTCTTATGGGCACTCCTGCCCCTGCAAACAGCAAGCGTTGGATGCAAATACGGTCAGTCGTTGCGGGACGCGTTGTCAATGTTCACAGTACGGAAGATTATGTACTCGGCTTCCTCTATCGATCTGCCAAGCTTCAGGTAGGTGTCGCTGGTCTACAAAAGATCGAAAATGTCCATGGCGTGGAGAATTTCGATGTAAGCAAGCTTGTCGGTGGCCACGACCAGTATCGATACTTGGTCGGCACGATACTGGTCAAAATCGGCCTCGGCGATGTCGACTTCAACAAGGTAGCTGAGCAAGAACGCGCTCTCGAAGAGGCGGAAAGGCGAAAGAAACAGGCTCAAAAGGAGGCTAAGCGTAAGGCAACTACTGAGCAAACAAAGGAGCCTGTCGCCAGGCCTCAGCCCCGAAGTCGACCGGTTGCTGCGGCTCACGACTCTTCGAACTCTCTGATAGATCTTACAGAGCCAGAGCCGACCAAAGCTCCAGCGTCCAACAGCGATCTATCGGGTCTTTCCTTCACCTCCACTGGTGTATCCGCAACTCAGCCCCCCCCTTCGAACGTCAAATCATCCACCCCGGCTCTGCATAAAACACCTATGGAAGAATCCAAGGGCTTTCCTGATACCACTACGAGATCGTTCCCAGAACCACACGATCTATCAAGCCCCGAGAACTCGGCTGTCCGGCTGCAGAAGAAAGGGACCGAAGTCGCAGTTACCGAGGTTCTTGTCTTGGAAGGCAGTGATACTGCTAAGGACAAGAGTATTGATAACGAGCATGATGACGAGTTTGACGACTTCGACTATGATGCCGAAGAAGTTAGTAGCGAGTTTGGAGAACTCAGCATGGTGGAGCCGCTGCCTATGGACGACTTCGATTTTGGGTTGATGTAAGGGCGCATGGACCAATTACATCTTCTTGATACCTCGCAAGGTCAGCCCAACCTGACTAGTGGCCGCTTGATGGTACGCCTCGATTATGCACGTTCCTTGTATGACGGCTTACATGTAAGGCACCAGCTTTTCTTCCAAAGAACCAAGACACGCTTCTCAAGCCTCGGATGATAAGCCGGATTAGTGAACGCGTTACGCGCGTAACGGTATAAAGTCATATGTCTACAATCAAGTTCAGGAAATCTTCTTGCACCCCAGTTTAAATTGATCAGTGAGAGCAGTCATTGTGACAGAAACACCAACCATCTCGCTGACTTTAACCCATCCATCATGTTATTAGCAACATATCCTACACCCACATCACCGTCCCTATCCTTCTCTAAACTCGGACCGCGGATATCTCTCTATACCCCACCATCACACACCACTGGCGAACTCATCATCCTATGCACATGGCTCGGCGCCGCCCGAAAGCATATCGACAAATACATTGCAGCCTACCTTACCATCGCCCCCAATGCCAAAATCCTACTCATCCAAAGCGACGTAACATCAGTCACAAGCTCCTACCCAGGACAACACAAAGCCATCATACCAGCCGTCGAAGTCGTGCGCTCTGTACTGAGTGACTGCACTTCCACAGCACCTACCAACGTCCCTTCATCTCCAACAGCAAACACCACCAAAACGCAGCCAACCCCCAAGATCCTCATCCACACCTTCTCGAATGGCGGACCCATCTCTGCAACAGCCCTCCTCCTCGCCCTTCATACCCAGACCTCCACACCCTTACCCATCACCGGTATCATCATGGACTCCGGACCCGCAGCGGGATACTACTGGAAATCCTACAACGCCATGATTCTCTCCCTGCCTCCAGGCCCCATCCGCTCCGCGGGCTACGTTTTCGTCCACGGTATCCTGATCATCTTGCGGGCGAGTGTGGCGTTGGGACGGTACGAGCACCCTGAGGTACTGGTTCGTCGGACGCTGTTGGATGAGGAGTTCGTTTCTGGGGCGGAGAAGGGGAAGAAGAGGAGGGTGTGTTATTTGTATAGTAAAGCTGATCGGATGACGGACTGGGAGGATGTTGTTGCGCATAAGGAAATGGCGAGGGAGATGGGTTGGGATGTGGGAGAGGTGGTGTTTGAAGGGACGCCGCATTGTGGGCATTTTGTGGGGAACGAGGGGGTTTATGTTGGGGGAATGAGGAGGATGTGGGAGGGGAGGGCATCAGGGTGTTGAACATTCATCATTCCAGTGTTCCAAGTAGAGTGACAAGTAGCTGGTGGATTGCTCTGCATCTACGTGGGAGTCGTATATGTTGGCTTGTCGCTCATCTTGTCGTAAATTATGACTCTGGTACTTCATCCGCCCATGGTATACTCGATTGCGCACCTGCTTTTTGAACTGTCATTGACGCCGCTCTGTTAGCATGCGCAATTGCAGCATCAAGGTCGAAGTCTGCTCCCCTTGACATTGCTTTCCAACGCGCAACGGCAACCGTGTAGGCGCCCGCAAACGTGTCGCCTGCGGCTGTTGTATCAACGACTTTGACTTGTCGTGCTGGTACAACATGACCTTGCTGAGATGACTCCTGTTGCTTTGCCGTCTTGTAGAACACGCCCTGAACACCCGAGTAAGTACGAGTCAGATTGCAAATCGAGTGAAAGCTTACCTCGCCACCAAGCGTAATAATGACATTCTTAACCCCCCTCGCAATAAACACAGCAGCAACCTCATCCCACGAAGTCGGCTTCTCAATCCCCGATAAAATCATCGCTTCCGTCTCATTAACGATAAGATGACCCAGCCCATGATACGCTTCATCCGGCAACGGCACCGCAGGCGCAGGATTAATAATAGTCTCAACGCCCTTTTCCCTCGCCGTCTTCATATTATGCAGCACGACCTGCAGTGGCAGTTCCAACTGGAAAAGCGCAACCCCCACATCCTCATCCACAAGATCCTGCACCTCAACATCGCCATTAGCACCGGGACAAAACATAATCCTGTTCTCTCCGGACCCCGTCTCGACGATAATGACCGCAACACCCGTCTTCTTCCCCTTGAGAATCTGCACTTTCTCCGTCGACAATCCATCTTCCCGTAGAGCTTTCAAGAACCCCTCGTGGAACTCGTCGTCACCCACTGCACCCACCATCCTGACTTCGACGTCGGAGTCCTGGGACGAAGAAGCTTGCGCTTTGGTGCGAGAGAGGCGGGCACATGCGACGGCCTGGTTTGCGCCTTTCCCGCCCCAGCCAATGTTGAAGGATTCACTGGTTAGCGTTTCGCCGCCGACGGGGACGCGGGCTGTACGGGTTACAAGGTCGACATTAAGGGAGCCGATGACGGATATGACGGCTGGTTTGGAAGACATTTTGGATGTTGGGTATTGGAATATGAAGTTTGGTGAGGGTAGGGTGTTGTATGGGATATGCAATGAGGCTCTGGGAGGTTAGCCGAAGACGCTATCTTGATTAGGTTAGCCGAGCCGACGATGTGGGGAGGACATCTAGCTGTAATGCTGGGGGTGATAGATCCTCTATTGGACTGATCGAATTGCCACTGTTGAAAAAGTAATTGAGAACTGGTTTATCAATACATTCGTTTCTCAGTTTTTCCATCACCTGCAGTCTCCCTAATCACCTATCTCTACAAATTTGCCAACCTTGGAATCACCCAACAACGTTTACACAACCTCTCCACCCAACGCATCAACACATCATCACCGACACGACAATCATCCCTCAAAATGCCATTCAATCTAATCCTAGACCTACTTCCCGAGGATTTCGACCACCTCCATATATCACCAGATCGCTGGCAAGATCAAGAAACGACAATAACCCTCATCACGAAGCAAATCCAACGAGAAGAAAAGGCTCCTTTCGATCGGCACAGAGAGCCCCTCCACGTCTCTCTCCGCATCAACAATCCCCAAACCTTAGCAGAGCTAGGCGAGCAGCTCTCCAACCTACCACCCAGGACACAAACCCTTACCCTCACCCTGCCCGAAAACCCGCCTGGCGCGAAGCTTTCCATGTCAGATATCTCCTTGCCGGTCAAATACATCACCCACCTGCGCATCAAAATCCTCCCTAACGACTTCCCCGAATATGAGCCCACGCCAGAAGACTGGAATGAGCTCGCTCAGGCGTGGGGGGATGCATTTTTTTGCATGCCAGGGCGACATCACATCGAGAATGTTCTGTTGGACCTACGCGGCATAGACCCTTTCGTGATACCAGACATCGTTCCTCTTCTAGTGGAGGTGACGACGGAGTTGTACACGAGAACGAAAGAAGAAAGTGGGAGGGAGTTGGTTTTTGGCGTTATGGGTGCGGAGAGGCAGAGGCAGTGGATAGAGGGGCAGTTGCCGGGGAAGTCGGAGGATGACTTGTTTGACGAGGAGTTGGCTGCTGCGCGAAGGCAGCGTGGTGGGGCGTAGAGTTGAGTGGTATGTGGTAGTATGGCTGGGAGGCTTATTATGAGTGTGTGGAGCTTGGGTGGCTTGTCGTTGTTTTCGGTCTTCGTAGATCATCCGTATCATCCTCGCTCGCGACTCGCTACGTACAGGCTCAGTGCTCGTCACATCTTGGAGAAGGTCGTGTTAGCTGATAGAAACATTGCAACATTGATATTCGTGCCCAAACAGCGGGACCATCATCCTAAAATGCTCTAATTCAACCAACTCATCAACTCGACATGGGACAAACTCTTCGCAATCTGCCTCAAGTCGCATCGCACATCTAAATACCACTTTCCACAGGGATATTGACTCCCAAGTTCCGCAACTTATCCGTAGCAGCCTCAACTAGCATACTATTCCGCTGTATGAGCTCCTGCACCTGCTCGTTCTCTGCTTTCCTCGAGTAGCTTGGTACTTTGACACCGGTGCCTCTTGCTTGCTCATGTTCTCCTGCCTGTTTGGCATTCCTCATAGCCGCTTCAATCTGTTGCGCTTGCTCCTTCTGTACCTCCTTGAGCCTGTTCAGACGCTGCCATGCCGGGCGTTCGCTGCCATCAACAGTGTCGGTCAAGGTTTCGCTCGCAGGGTCAATGGCGCTGTCCATAGTTTGCAACTCTTCGATCCAGTTGCTCTCCTTTTCGCTGAGTTCACTGGAGCCGATGCTGACCATCTTTCGTCGAAGAGCTTCGTAACGCGCGTTGATCTGATCTTGCCGAGCGGTGACCTTCTCCAAACGCTCGTCAATGTTGGCGCTGCCGTATGTTGATCCGTTGTCTGAGCCGAGTTGGTCATTGCCGGTGACACTGTCAATGTTCGCTGCGATCCCAGATGTTCTATAGATTTGATCCCTGAACTCTTCCTGCAGACGCGTCGCGCGGTTGAACAGATCGGATACGGCGAGTTGGAGTTTGGAAGTCTGCGCAGAGAGTACGCGATGAACATCCATAAGAAGCCCCAGGTTCGCAGGAGATAGCCTAATCTCATCCTTGAGAGCACCTCTATGCCGTGCGGGGATGTTGATAGAATTGTAAAGATCGAACGGCTCGTAGAGTTCTTTGGGTGGCTGCCAAGCTTGACGCACTTCCTTGTTAGGGCCAGTGATTGCCATGTATTCGGCAATTTCCTCTTGGGTAGGGAGTCCCTCTTCAGGTGCATCGAGCAGAGCAGCTTGTGGTTCACCGTCAACTGTGGTGAGAAGAAGGTAACCGACGTTCCCGTCTTCAATAACGGCGACTGCGGTGATTTCTTGCTCGTCCACATCGCCAGAGACGCGTCGCTGTAGGTATTGGTCCACGGAGGTGTTTGCCGATTCCAAGACGCGCTTGATACGGAAAGGTGAGCCCTCGGTCTGTGGCTGGGATAGCTCGGTCTCCAGCTTCCTGACCCAGGGCTCCATTGAGACGTAGAAGACCCCACTGGCGTGTGATACGAAGAATGAGAAGTCGGTGTGCACATCTGGCGTGATGCTCTGGTTGAACGAGGGTTCATCGCTTTCCACCAGTGTAATTGTTTCCGCAATGATCAGCTCGTGTTCGGTTGGTTCTGTGGTGTCGATCTCGTCTTCCGGTGATGGCAGCCATCGCCCAACGATACCCTCAAGGTCCAAGCAGACATGTACCTTGCTCGTCTCGGTGAGCAAGCACACGACAGCGGTCGGCAGACCCTCTGCAGCCTCCTCTTCTTCGCTCTCGGAGAGGGTCTTCAGGGAGAAAACAATCATGTCGCTAAGCTCAAAATCATCGACTTCAGGCGAGATAGTGAAAGGTCCCTGTAGCAACGGCACCGCAGGCGCACTGTGTGGGCGAGCGAAGACCTGAACTGTGTCACCCTGCGCCCGCTCCTCTGCGAGAGGCTCCTCGTATAAGATGTCCGACAGCCATGACACCTGCTTCTCTGATGTTTTCAACTCGTCTTTGGGCGATGTCTCGTCTTCTGAGAGCTCGGCATAGTTGATGTTGATGGACGAGGTAAGGGTTTGGAGGAATGTGTGGCTGCCGGGCGACTCAACCAACTGCCACTTGCTCGGTAGCAGAGGACAAAGCGCGTATACGTCTCCAAGTACCGTCGCGATCCACAGTGTCATCGGGGCCCAGCCATGGACACCTTCTTGGTCTGGGAAGTCGCCAAAGCATGCCGATGCAACTTCCAGCTCGACTGAGTCGGGAGAGAAGCCCTTGGAAGCTCCGAATTTGGAGGCGCTCAGATCGTCCTGGTCGCTGGTAGCGTTTGCGAGTTTGGGCAGATCGATGGAGAGCGACGGCTCACTGAAGGTAGACCTGTCGGCGCGGTTGATCTCCCACAGCCGGACTACGCCCGCCTTTGTAATAGTAACTAGGCAGCGTCCGTGATAGCCCAATGGATGCCATAGTGTTGTTGCGACGGGCGACTCTTCGAGAACGTGTACGGTCGGTCCCAACTGGAAGGCCTTTGGCTTCAACGGGCCGTCGTCCTCTCCAGCTCCGAGCAGCGACGAGTCGGGAAGGTGTATTACGTGTACCGTATGCGAGGTGGAGACGGCGAGGTAGTCTTCTTCGGGCGAAATGACGAGACGCGTGATCGGGAGTGGTATCGAGACTCTGAGTGTTCGGTATGCGGGCTGTTGCTCTTCCTTGAGGTTGACCAAGTCTGCCCATCGTATTTCGTTTCCAACAGCGACGAAGATCTCAGATCCTCTCGTTGCGATTGTCTTTCGCGGTCCCGGTTCCTGCTTCTTTGCTGCGACTCCATTCCCGTTTGTCTGCTTCGGCGCAAACAGATGATAGCCTGGGTTCGGTCGGCTGAGCCAGTCTGGCGTATAACCCAGTACTTTTGGCATGACGGCGAGCTCCCTCGGATAGTATTGAGAGAGTTAAGAGTGGGTAGGAAATAGCTGCGTGGATTGTAGAGGTAAGAGTGTGGACAAACAAAAGTTCCAGCCGCGCGATACAGCGCCAAGACCGACGCGTCTCGAGAGCTCCGAGCTCGACTTTCGACTTCCGATCCTTACACTCACTCCAAAACCACCCTCGATCTTCTCTCACTCCTCCGGGCCACGGTCGCTTCCTACAAATCTAGCCGACATCGAAGTTGAGGGCGCGCATCATGCCGGCGCTTCGCAGTACCATTGACCGCCTCGACAAGCCGAGTTCGTATGCGACAGCAAAGGTATGGGAGGCTACAACACATCGCATTAGTACGCAAAGACTGACTCTCTTCTAGAAGCGCAGACGCGACCGCAACGGACGTGACGATGACCGCGGCCGCTCTCCCTCGCCCGAAGACAAGCTCAAAGACGCAACCACCCTCTACGTCGGCAACCTTTCCTTCTACACCACCGAAGAGCAAATCCACGAGCTGTTCAGCAAATGCGGCGAGATCAAGCGCTTAGTAATGGGTCTCGACCGTTTCCAGAAGACACCATGCGGATTCTGCTTCGTCGAATACTACACACACCAGGATGCGCTGGACTGCATGAAGTACATTGGTGGCACTAAGCTCGATGAGCGTGTTATTAGGACGGATTTGGACGAGGGCTTCGCTGAGGGAAGGCAGTACGGACGCGGAAAGAGCGGTGGTCAGGTGCGCGACGAGTACAGAGCCGAATATGATCCCGGTAGGGGCGGATACGGCAGAGCTGTGGACGAATACCACGAAGCACAGTAAGATGACGATGGACTACTATCTCTCGGATCACCAGGACGTTAATCACGAGAAAAAAAACCTAGGCCATATTGATCAGGAGAACCTCGCGCCGCCGCGCCATCCCACGTTGGCAAGCACGACTACGCTGAAACTGAGGACGATGAAGGGCACTTCAGTTACATGGGGAAGCTCGCCCAACCCAAACTCAGCTGGGTGTCCAAACACTGCAAGGAAGGCGTCTGGCGTCTATCATTCGGCATTGTTCATTAGTGCTTTAGTTATAAGCACATGCTCATAGGGGGTAAAGATACCATACTAGATACCTTCCCAAAACTCAGTACCATCTTCCAAACACCCTCTCTTATGCTGTACAAGAATGCCGCCCAGCCATGCGCCCGTCAATGTCTAACATTTTCTGTCACTCATCTAGTCCGGTCCGCAAGTTCAAACTGCTGTCGCCTGTCCACGGCCTTGACAACCTCTCCCAACCACCAGACATGTATCCGTGGGTCATCAGTCAGTTCAGGGTGGAAACTGCACCCAAACACGTTGCCCTGTCGTACAGCTATTATATCCTCCGCACCCGGATGATCATGTACCTGATTCTCCTGCAAAGGTTTCGCATTGGTCGATAGCGTAGCCATGACCTCGACTTCGCTTTCCAACTCCTTCCTCGCCAAGTCATCCACTGGCGTCTTACTCGGCGCAACAATTGTATCGTCTCTCTCGCTCTCCCCTTCTTGTATGCCCACTGCCTTCTTACTTGGTAATAGCTTCTCTACGACAGGCGCGCGGATGAAGACGCATCGGTATGGATCGGTCTTATTCGTTTCGCTCGTCGCGTCCAGGAAGGGCAGCTGGAGGCTTGCCTGGAAACTCTCGGTTTGTCGCCCGAAGTGGTTCCTGTTCACTCGCACATCTAAGCCTCCAATCAGGTCCTGGCCTCCCTTCTTCGTTCTATTGGCGCTCTCTGCTAGTAGAATCAGGCCGGCGCATGTACCCCACGTTGGCTTGCGCTGCACTTTGACGAAGTCGCGGAGAGGCTCGAGCAGGGCGCTTCGTGCGGCTACGAGTGACATGGTTGTACTTTCACCACCGGGGATGATGAGGCCGTCGCATTGTGCGAGCTGGGCTGGTGTGCGGACCTCAATGAAGTGGAAGGTTTGCGACGAGGGGATGTTGGAGGATGCCGCGCGGAGGAGTTGGATGTGTTCGCTGAAAGCGCCTTGGAGGGCAAGCACGCCGACTGTGATGTCCTGGGTACCGTTCTTTACCGTCATCTTAACTCTTGATCAAACTCCACAAACTCCGTGACTGTAGGAAAAAAAGGAATTGAAGCGTCAAGCAAATGTACAGTCATGCAACGGAAAGTGACGGCAAAGGCGAAATCTTTATCGATAAGCCCAGCCCCCACTAAAACGCGGTAATCGCCCGCGCGAGCACATGTCACCTCACACATGCGTTTGGTTCAGCCCTATTGATCCGCTTACCCCGACACGGTGCCGCTCTTCGATCTACCTCTCCATCATCGACACTTCGGACCCCCATTGATGCCGTGAACGATCATGACATGTAGATCCCCACGCGTTCTACACATCACGTCAAGAAAGGTCGTACCTGCACTAAGGCTTCCAAGGCTCATATAAGGCCAGAGTCCTTCTAGTAGTCTAGTCTCACTACTTTAGCCGATAACGCAATCCGGCCCAGTATCAGTCTAGGAACAGTGGATGAAGGCGCTATGATCGACAAACAGGATGAAGGACCAACGGGTCACGGTCTCACGTGCTGGCTACTGGATACGCGATCACTATGGCCCGGGGAAAAGATCACAGATTCAGAATCAGTACGTCGTATCACGAACACTTATCTGCCTGGAACACCAACTAACCACGTGTAGGCGCGAGAAGCGCTCTCCCTCGTCACCCCCGAGGAACAAGACCTCATAAAACGCAAATACCACATAGCAGATGCGCGAATGAGCCTAGGCTCCGCCCTCCTCAAACGCCTTTTCGTCCACAAAACTCTCGGCATGCCATGGAAAGACATCCGTTTTGGCCGCAAACGCGATCCTAAACACGGAAAGCCGATCGCCTTGCTAATACCACCGCAACATGGCCCTGCGCCCGTGGAGTTCAACGTCAGTCACCAAGCCGGTCTCGTTGCCCTGGTAGGCTGCGCAACCAATGAACTCGACGCCGAAGTCGGCGTAGATATCGTCTGCGTCAACGAGCGAAACGACTATCGCGTTGTCGATGAAGAGGGATTCGATGGCTGGGTGGATATGTACGCTGAGCTCTTCAGCGGGGAAGAACTCTTCGATATCAAGTACAATGTTGACCCTTTTCCCCTTCTCGACGGCACAATGGTCACGCATGAGATTCTGGGTCGACATGACCGCTGTTGTAGGCGAAATGAGCATCTCAACGTTACGCTACCGAATGGAGAGAAGAGGGAGTTGGATTCGGATCTTCTCATCGATGCGAAACTACGACGGTTCTACACATTTTGGTGCTTCAAAGAGGCGTACATCAAACTTGACGGCGAGGCATTGCTCGCAGAGTGGATACCACAATTGGAGTTCAAGCACGTGCGTGCGCCGAGGGCGGGGACGCCGGCGCGGTGTAGTACGCATGGGACTTGGGGTGAGAGGACGAGTGACGCGGAGGTTTGGTTCTCGATGAAAGGGGACGGGAAAGGGCCGGTGGGTGTAAGGGGGTTGAAGAAGGGCGAGTGTGGCAGGTTAGAGGACACAAGAGTGGAAATCCAGGCTTTTGAGGAAGACTTTATGATTGGGGTTGCGGCGAGGGAGAAGAGAGATTCGGCGGTTGATGGGAGTAGGAAGAAGCTGCCGGATGTTTTGACGCACTTTAGGGGGCTGCATTTGGAAGAGGATGTTATGAGTGTTGCGAGGAGTGCGTAATGTATATTCAGTCGTTCAAGTGAAGTGGGTTTACTACTGAGGCTCGAGATATAGCGTAGATGGACGGCCAAGCTACATACCCGACACACTGATTGCGTCCGCAACTACGATGACCCTTGCTCAGCTTATCTTCGATCTTCAGCTTGTTAGTCGTCGTTCGATAGTATTCTTAAGATATCATACCGTTGCAACAAATCGAGCACATCCTCTTCTCTATGCATGCGCTCAATATGTTGTTTGAAGTTGTCCATTCGTGGCCATATCCTCTCGCGGGTCCTACAATCTTCTATCGCGCATCGGTAATGAGATTTGTAAAGATCTTTCCTATGCAGACTCTCTTGATGACGGTCAAGATCGATCACTGAAGAAAACAGCTCTTTCTTTGTACACCCGGGCACGTAGCATTTGAATGGTGGCTTTGAATACTTCAACATAAGTTCCCGGTTTCCAGTTAGAAGGTTGCTAATTGCAGGAATCTGGATATCATACTTTAATTCGGTATTGCCTTTATTGGACTCTCCATACTCTGGACGCGGGTACGTTCGCTTCGCGCGACGCTGATCTTGGCGTGTCGCTTCAAAATAATCACCCATGATCGGATCCGTAGAGCTTCTTACTGCTGTAGAGAGGGAGCTGGAGTCTGAAAGCGGCTCCATCGCGCCGAAAGACGGCCTCGTGGCAGTCAGACGTCCCGAGGGTAGTGGAATATCATCCATTTGTAGTGACGATGTGTAGGCTGATGCGGTAGGGTAGGCCCACGGAGTCGTATGTTGACGTTCCTCGGGCGTTGACAGTGATTCCGCTTGAGGTAACATCTCTTGCTGAAAAGAGAGGTCATAGATTTGATTCGCCTCAAATATAGGCGTTGCTGGTGATTGGAACCGGGGATCATAAGACATGAGCGAGTTCTGACTGAACCAGTAATCCTCGACTGTCGCCGGAGTACAGACGGAGTACACTGGAGGTACGAATTGGGCCTGTAAACTGAGACTCCTTATGCACTGCCCACAAAAAGCGTCTGGCCAGCACATCCACAGCTGGCCAGTAATCGTTTCGGCCGACGGTCGGGCTTCAGGTTCGACGTTGAGCATTTGACAAGTTATATCGATGACAACCTGGAGCCAGATGTCACAGCTAGGACTTGTCCTCCGCATGAGTGTGAAGAATCCTTCGATATGATCTCCATATGGAGTCATGTCTGTGTCTAGGGGACCCAGTACAAGTGCACTAAGAATCTCAAGATATACACATCCAAGCGAGAATACGTCTGTCTTAGAACTGCGTGGCGACCATTCGTGCAATTCCGGGGCAGCGTACTTGCGGGTTATGGACGTTGGGCGGCCTGTCGTAATGCTGCGCGTAGCTGCACTGTAGTCCAGAGACGAGCCAAAGTCCGTGTAAATCACAGACTCTCCATGTACCAGGATGTTGGATGGCTTAATGTCCTTGTGTCGCACTTTTTGAGCGTGCATGAACTGTAAGCCACTAGCAAGACACCCAAACGAATTGTACAAGGTATTCAACTCAGTCCCCGTAAAGAGACCGTCATGAGCGTCCTGAAGGAATGTTTCCAGCGAGCCGCGATCGGCGACTGGTGTCAGTAAGATACCTATTTGACGCCTTCCTACGTATGTCGCAAAGATCCGAGTGATGTGGTGATGTGGAGCTAACCGTCGGATGACCTTAACCTCGTTGTCAAAAAGGCGTTGTCTCTCAACTGAAGAGCCACCAAATTTGAAGACCTTGCAGGCCAAGACCACGCCAGTATGTCGGTCCTCGACCTCTTCCACGTTGGCGAATCCCCCTTGCCCCAGATTGCGAAGTAACTTGTACGGCAGCTCGTCGTTGGGTTCGAGGAAGTAGTGTTGACCCTCTTCGATGCGCACCATCCGCTTGAGGCCGCTGCCGCCGTTCATTTTGGGCGGGAATTATATGGACGTGAGGATAGGCAGTCGCTGTGTTGTGGCGATAGACGTAGGGGGCGACTAACACATGTTAGCTGCTGGCCTGACAGCTCTACTATCCTGCCTCGAAGTCTCAACGGCTCTTCGCTAGAGCAACAACCTGGGTCGCGATCTCAGCGGGTTCCCAAAGCTAGCATACGACACGCTGAGATTTGGGCTCGTTCTGTGGTGGCTTGATAAAGACGGCCTCCGTAGTAACTATGGGGAAACGCGTAGACAGGCAACAAGAAAAAAGAGAGGTAGCTTCGAGGTTCTCGAGAGGCTAGAAGTGAAGCATTCGATCGAAGTTGACAAGGCTGGCTCGCGCCTGGTTGCATGGCGCAGGCTGAGCGCTGCATCAGCGATTGGTCCTAGGTAGAGACACTGCTTGCAACCACGTCGGCAACCGCGATTGATTTCAACTAGACCTCTGAATATTGCGGCGGAGCTGATACCTGAACAATAACACTTCAGAGGCTGCATGAGATGTATCTCGAGGATAATAAAGCATTAGGGTTCAGATTCGTCAAGAGGAGAAATCCGGCGTATGCGATTCGCGACTGAAAAGAGTCCAATAGAACACCAACAACGGTGCGACAACTCGCCAGCCATGTGCAGCTTATACGCCATTTATCAGTATTTCCATCAGTAGTTAGCTGTCATAAGGGTCAAAGGAATGGGAACGCGGCGAGCCTGGCGTGTTTCGTAGCGTGGCTGAGTAAGCACATGTTCCGATCCCGAGATGGCCTCCTCCAACGGCAGGCGCGTCGACCTTAGCCCCTCAATGTAAGCTCTCTAGAACACTACCTGGCCCTCTCGCAGTACAACGAACCCGACAAGCGCGCCGAGAAACTCAACATGTCGAAGCGCCTCATATCGGTGCCTAGTCTGAAGATGCCGAAGAAGATACGCGTCATGATTGTTAGACCCTGAGCGCATAAGGTTTGATAGCTACGTCAACGCTCCCGAAGTCCATCCGCAGCTATGCCCAGATGTTTATTACACCCCTCACCAACTCAATATCACTCCCACAGTTTCCGCCTTGCTCTTACACAGTCAATTGAACGATATCTCGAAGCCCCCATCCTCAAAGCGATCCAGAAACCGCCACAATGTCTTCCAACTCGCTCAACTACCCGCTCCTCGCCATTCCAGCCTACTACGTCTTCTCTCTCGTCCCGCACATATACGCAGCTAGCCTTCTCACAGCCAATGGCTACAAGATCAACAACGCGAACCCCAAGGCAGCGTTGTCACCAGAAGCCGTGAAGGGCAAGGTTCCCGATGCTGTGTAAGACGTCTCCACTCTCCCCACCCAAGATCCCCTGCTAGTATCATACTAACATGCCTACAGCTTCAAAAAGTACCAACGCGCCGAGAACGCCCAGTCGAACAATATGGAACAAATGCCCCTCTTCGCCGCCGCCGTCATCGCTAGCATCATTGCCGAACGCACCACCGCAACAGGGATAGGACGAGAGGTCATATCAGGCGATGCAACGGGCTTGACAACATTTGTCACAGCTTGGTTCGTAGTCAGGGCCGCGTACTCTCTTGCATACGTCCAAATCGCGACTTACTCGAAGAGCATGATCAGGAGCGGCCTTTGGTCTATCGGCAGCGGGCTAGCGATATACCAGATCTACAAGGCTGCCGCGATCTTGGGCTAGAGATCATGGACAATGAAGCGGCATGGTGAGGACGACAGATACGCCAAGGACATCATGGAACAAGAAATCGAGTGTTAAGACTACCTTTTAGAATCGATGTGCAATGAGATCAACTACTACTCTATTCAGGCGTGCCGGCAACTAAGGACTTCCGAATTCACGATACCAGCGATCGACACTGGCCAGTGTAACCTCGCGTCGCCGTCCCGAAACGGATGAAGTCCAGACACAAACACGCACAACGGTTACACGAGTATATCACGCGTGGTGGCGCATTCACACTGGGATTGGCCTAGAACGAACGACGAAACTCATTGAACGTACAAGTGACACAACGAATCTGCAGGAGACATTGACGACTAGCAGGTAGCCGTAATTCCACGCAGCCGCCTATATTTGGCCCATTAACTCTGATATCTCGCGAGCGTCATGCGATAACCAACCTTTCACTGCATGCGCCCACTTTCTACTGAAGATATAGTAGCTGCTTTCTACATCACATCATGATTCACCTCAAATCGTCACACTCACTTCGCTTTGTATTGGCTTGTCTTCTACGCTGTGCCGCGACACAATCATCTTCAGCCTCTTTCCTTTATCCGGAAAGCGCTTCTCCCGTCTTGACAATCAACGTTTACGATTTTGTAAACGTCAAATGGATATCCAACTACGATCGGGCTTACTTATACTTGTGGTGTGATGCCAACAGTGGGACCGGCAAACAGGCAGAATGTATGTAACCACCCTTGTAAGGTTTCTCAGTCAAGGTCAACATCAAATCAGGTGAACTTGCTGAAGCTGAGATACTATAGGGTCTGAAGTGAATTGGGAGGTCGAATCAACCGGCGAAATGACCTTTTCGCCCCAGGAAAAATTGGATACAAGTAGCGGTTGGAGCGGTTACATCGCATGTTACTTCGACATCCAATATTATGATCGCGGCATTGACGGGCCGCAAGGTCCGCTTTTCACGGTCGTGTCAGACATCGATAGCTCTCCAACTCTTTACGATCAATCGTTCACATCGCTCCTGGATCCCAAGACCGATGAGATGACCATGACCTCCCTGCCATCCTCTTCAGCCATTACTTGGTTGCCAGTCTCCAGCGTAACAACGGTATACGATCAACCGTCTAAATCACTCACCACATCTGTTACCAGTCTGACGGAGACGACCTCCACGTCATCCTCTTCAACGACTATTTGGTCGCCAGTCTCCAGCGGAACAGCGGAGAGGGAAAACAAGACACTCTCGGGTGGTGCGATAACAGGAATAGGATTGGGCGCAGCGTTCGCAGTGGTGGCATTGGTAACAGTAGGATGGTTCTTCTGTCGGTACAATCGGAGGATAAAGGCGTTAGAGACAAGAATGTCTGAAGCTGGCGGCCCAACGGGACATCCATCGCATAGACCGATACCTATTTTACCTGCGGAGAAGCGTGACAGGCCACAGGCTGAGTTGTCTGAATTGGTGGCATAGAATGCGGGAACCGATGTTTTCATTGTTAAGAGCGGACTGGCCGAATATCAAACTTTGTCAGCGTTACCTCCCCACGCTCCATGTTCGCCCTCCGCTTGTGGCTTCCCGATCCTCTCTAGCTGCGCCTTCATGCCCGTACTCGTCGCCATAGTCCTCATGCTCTCATCACAGTACTCTACACCGTCTCGGAAGTAGAAGTTCTTGCCAAAAAGCTCCACAGTGAGACCCCAGTTGTCCTTGCCGGCCACCTTCTTTCCGTTAGCATCCTCAATGTCTCCTCCATCCACCACCTTCACCACGGCGTTAACGACTGTTTCCATGGGTGTCATGAAGCTTTCTGGGAGGGACCCCCATTCCTCTTCACTCAACAGGCCGGTGCGAACGATGCTTGGGCAGACCGTGAATGTTCTAATGCCAGCGTGGTGATATGCTACTGTGATAGCACGGTTAAAGTGGATTACTCCCGCTTTAGCACCAGAGTACATGGGGCCGAACTCGGCTGGATAGAGTCCACCACAGCTTGCAGTCATGACTAGGGCCGCGTCATTGTTCTCTCTGCCATGCTTGGCCTGGGATTTCCGGAAGTAGTGGAACGCAAGCCATGAGGTGTTTACCACTGCCGTGTAATTGACATCGATTACGAGGCTCTTCGGCGGTGGAGGCGGCGCGTCGAGAGCATGTTCTTCGTAGAAATCTAGGTGTTGGTGATCAAGTCAGTTGGTGTCTGATTTGCCATACGAACAGGATCGCTACGCACTGTCTTTTTCCGCGATACCAGCGTTCGCGAAGACGAAGTCGAGACGACCTGACTTTGACCATGCTGATTCGAAAGCTGCCACCAGCGAGGCGTAGTCGGCTACATTCGCCTGGTGAGCATGCGCATTCTTGACCAAGGACGTGGCTTTCGTGAGATTATCAGCGCTGAGGTCGACAAGATGCAAATCCCACTCTTCATGAGTACGAGCTGCGAGGGCTTCCGCAACAGCGAGTCCCATTCCACTAGCCCCGCCAGTAATGAGAGCTACTTTCTTGACCATGTTGAGATTGTTGAGTCGAGTGGATGAGTGATTCTTGTAGAAAGTGAGTGTTGAAAATTGGATGGTTTGGGGTGCAAGAAGGAAGTCGTTGGAATTTATAGATTATATGTATGAGGGCGACCGAGCGCGCTTGAAGAACTAGAATGGCTGAAACTGATAGTACTAAGGTTGCGATATCCCTGCTCTGCATCAACATCCCACCGTAATAAGGTTGCGATATGTGCAATGGAGGTCCCTTCTGCGAGCACGTGATGCCAAGGTACACGCTAGAGCCGCTCCTTGTGTGCATCGGCGTGAAGTTGCCGACGTCATTCTGACTCATTCTCACTAATTCAGCGCCGGCTTTACAATCGGCCGGTGGCTGAAGCGCATCCTCGCGTAGACATCCGGGTCTGATGCGCGAATGCGCTGTGAGATGGTAGCAAATGCGGCGTCAAGGGTGCGCATCATGCTTTGGATGGCGTCGTCAAGCGCCGGCTTTGTCGGACTAGACGATGCAGCGAGAAAAGGCGCCTTTTCATATTTAGACCAATACCCCAGCCAAGTCTGTTGGAATAGGGTCCTTTCTTGACGAACTTAGGCCCGTATTTGGACTTCAGCAATTGAATCCTACGTTGGTTGGGGAGGTCAAGAGGCAGACTGTCCCTCATGCTGTCCTGTGCAGACTTCTTCTCCACCCGACCGCGCTGGGAGTGGTGCCGTCTCTCCTCCTTTCGTAGCTGGCGCTTCGACATTCTGCCGCCTTGGCTCGACATGCCGCCGTCAAACGTCTGAGCAGGGCCTCAAGGCGAGCGCAATGAGGACTAGAGTGTGGTGCTGCGGGCAAGGCGCAGGAACTTCGGTGGTGAGAGAACTGCGGGTTGGGGCCCGAGCGGCGGTCGTGGGGAAGCAACGGTGTCGAGTAGGCGTCAGTGATCAGGAAGCCACAATGGCGAGAGAGCGTCGTTGGTTAGGAAGCGGCAATTGCGGGTGAGCGTCGACGAGGGAGCCGCGAAGTTGATGGCTGGTGTCAGAACCACGCCCATCGTGGGCTCTAATGGTGATCCTGCGACGTCTTGGGCTCTCGTCCTTCGTTGGCTGACAACGAGCATGGACGCGATAAAGGCGCGCAACGAGCGGGTGCAATCAGCGGATACATGCCAGCGGTGATGTCGCGGCTCCGGCGTTGTTGTTGTGCGAATTGAGGGCGGGTTTGGCGGGCTAGAATAAGCAACCACAACTGCGGTGGCATCACTCTGCCTATTGGGCCGTGCAGGCGCTCGCGAAGAAGTATGGGCACAGCATGACAGCGCGCGTTCGGGGCAGAGGCGTAATCGGCGTCAAGCTACAGTCGCGAATATATAGTCGCGAGGATGTAGTTATGGAATTGATGATTAATCGCAGCGGCTGCCTGCTTGGCGCAACAGTTTTGTCAGATGTGCACGACGTCATTCAAGATAGGATGCAGGTGTGGCTGCATGAGTAGTGTCAGGTCGGAGGCTGCAGATAAACGAACGATTATTGCTAAAGTTCCATCCGAACCCGGTGTCTGTCAAAATGCTTTTGCACGCATACATATCGGCATCGAGATGTCGCAAGCCAGCGTAAGCAGGGTGGAAAGGATGGGCTCGTCTATCCATATCGAGTTGCGTTAGAGCAGCTGATCATCAAGACAGGATATCGGATAGACACGGATTACAAAGATAGCAAAGGCTTTCCTGTGGAGGTATATTAGAGAAGACATTGAAGACATCTTATTGAGGAAAGACCGATTTAAGTCGCTCGTGCAGATTGCGCTGCACAACACCAGTTGTTTGTATCTTTCTAGGCATGGAGAGGCGGCCTTGCTCAGACCTGCGGTAAACTGTCGCAAGCGGTCGAGAGCCGCATGGCATACTTCTTAGATCAAGCAACGCGCAAAAGCATCAATTGAGGATAGCGCGACCAACAGATTCAAGACATTCTTCAAGGTAGGCCCGAACTTGAATCGTAAGTGTGGGACCGTTATCTCGGTTGTTCACGTCGGCGGTATTGATGCGCCAGCGTTCACGCATCCTAGCCCCCGCAGTATTTCTTCTGGAATCTCAACATCCCCGAAGGCTTGGTTCTGCATCCTCACTCGCTTGTTTCCTTGTTCAATTCGCTGCAGCTGGTAATACGGAAAGCATGTTGTCGTCAACTCCCCTCAAGACAGCCGCATGGCTCGCATTCACAGCTTCTTTGAGCTCAGCCACACCCCAGTATGGCACTTCTCCAAAGGTCCAGTTCAAGCACTGGCCTGCTGAGGCAGCGACAGCCCTCTCCACCATGATCGCAAAGAACGCCAATCAAAGCAACTATGCGGTCTTCGACATGGACAACACCAGTTACCGCTACGATCTCGAAGAATCGCTTCTTCCTTTCCTTGAGAACCGTGGCATCCTAACGCGCGACAACTTGGATCCCACCCTCAAGTTGGTCGATTTCAAAGACGCTGCAAACTTTACCGAATCGTTGTACAGCTACTACAACCGTTTGTGCGAGATTGACGACTTCGTCTGCTATCCATGGGCCGCACAAATCTGGTCTGGCTTCACATTGCGCGAACTCAAGACCTACGTGGATGAGCTTATGGCATACAACTCATCCATTCCCACCAAGTACTGGGACGGTGACGAAGTCACATCCAGCAGCGTAAACCCGCCGAAGGTGTTCCGGGGCCAGGTCGAGCTCTACAATGCTCTCATGGACAATGGCATCGCCGTCTATGTCATCAGCGCTGCGCATGAGGAGCTTGTCCGCATGGTGGCCAGCGATCCGAAGTACGGATACAACGTACCACCTCAAAACGTCATTGGTGTTACCACCGTCCTGAAGAACGTTACCTCCGGCGAGCTCACCAATGCTCGCAAGCAGATCACAGAAGGAACCTACAACGAGACCGCTAATCTCGACCTGGTCGTGACTCCGTATCTGTGGACACCTGCTACATGGTTTGCCGGAAAATGGGCTGCTATCCTTACCTACATCGATCAATGGAAGCGCCCCATCTTGGCTGGTGGTGATACTCCCGGAAGCGATTCGTACATGCAATTCCATGGGGTCGATACAGCAAAGGGTGGTGTGCATCTGTGGATCAACCGTAGAGACGCGTACTTTGAGGTTCTGCAAGAGGAGATCAGGAACAACACTCAGGCGCAAATTGCTAATGGCAGGGAGGTTACGGCGGACAAGAACTGGGTTGTTGTCAAGCCCGAGGAGATTCTGTAAATATGTAATACAAAGGTGGGGAGGCAGAGATGCGATTAATAGTGGCGGATGAATGGTAGCCCGCACTCCAGGGCTGCCAGAGAAACAAACCACGCTAGTTGACGTAATCGCTCGGCTAAGCTTTCTTCCAGCCCGCTTTTAGTCTTCCCCTTCTCGTGCCTGTTATCGACGCGTCAAGCTCACCAACCACCTCACTCACCCACGCGCCGCCACTAACCATGCAAATGACGCGTGAAATCAGAGCGCATGCATGAAGGGATAGTAAGTCGCGCTCTCGTTGCCTTCCACCTTGTCCTTCCTTCGATGATGATCCCACATTACACTTGAACCGAGATTCTTTAGTTGTGGCCCTTCCTTCGTGCGCCTTGTGGTTTGCGAAAGCTAGCCCGGGTTCACTGGGTTGGGGCGGACTTTGGTTTCGATGCGCGAGTAGAAGATAGCTCTGATTTGCACAATATTGCACCAGTAAAACCGTTCTGGATGTTATCAGTACTAACGGAGACCGAATAGTTCACGTACAACAATTTCTATACTCTGCTACATTGGTATCCAAAGCACTAGCGCGATGCAAAACGAATGCCGAAATTAAAAAAACGCCGAGAGAAAACCTAGCTTTCATCTTTCTATCAGAACCACATCAGCGTCTGGTTTATTCTGAACATCTTCCCGTACCTCATCCGGCTGATCTTTTGGTATTTCGGTCTTCTTTTCTGGTTCCTTGTACCAGACTTCACCTGGGTTTGCCAAGATACTCTTCTGCAGCGCATCGCTGAACATCTGCATCACACTAGACGCGCTCGCATCTTTGACACGAGTCTTTCCCATGGTTGTGTAGTGCCTAACGAAGTTGCCGTTGCAATCCGATATATCCTTGTTGGCGGTACCAGGACGAGATAACATATCCTGGCGGAAACCGGGCCACCCTACCGCATCGTCGCAGGGTATGGCAACGATCGTTTCTGGCGTCTTGTTGAAGTCGTAGCGGATGTATTCCGAAAAGGCGCGCTGTTCGTGGCTCCATTCGTATCTCCATTTCGCACAGCCTTTGTAGCGTATTTCGGACGTACAATCGCGCCACGCATCCAGTAGTTCCAAAGTCGTGGATGAGTTTTGCGCAACCACAAGGCCGGTATTGAGGACGCGCATCCCCTTGCTGTCTAGGCTAATCGAGCCTTCATCGCGGATTTCTTCGGTATCCCATGGAAGAGCTATGGATGTGTGCTGTTTGATGCCCCAGCGATTGAACATCCACTCGAAGGGGACGTCCGGATGCGCTATCGTAACGTCGGCATCCATTACGACCACGAACTGATATTCCGGTATCAGTTCGCGCAGAACGTGGGGTAGTATCCACGTGTTGTAGTGGTCCTTCATATCGCGCGCTTGATAGAATTTGTAGTCGTAGCCATGGACCATGGCGTACAGATAATGGTTCATGATGGAGTTGGAGACCAGTCCGGCGCCTTCGGTCTTGAGATTTTCCCAATCTAAGCGTTCTGGGTTGAGAAGCTCGTTCTCGCCAGTCGGCACACGCGTGTCGATGTCCACTATCAAGACCTTTTTGCCCAGAGGCTTCGTCCAAATCGTCTCACTTCCACCTTCATAGTATGTACCGGACGGATCAACATATCCGGTCGCGCTCGGATCGTGTTTTATGGACGCAAACAAACTGGCAACTGTGTCTCGGAGGGTTGGGTTCGACGACCTACACCGAGTGTTAGTGAAAGAGGCTCTATACCAGGACCTGGATTGGCCTACGGACGTGTGATCCTCGCCACGACGAATGCACCTTGGTTGCCGAATGCATAGAAAGAGAGTGTTGCCACTATCACGAAAGTGGCAATGGCCACAATATAGTTACGTTGCGCAGCGAGCATGATCAAAGGAGTGACAACCGGGGAAGCTCCACGAAACATACAAGACAACGAGTGTTCAAAGGAATGGGATGACGCAGGATAGCGTTGCCCTACGGGGAGCGAGTTGACTATCATCAAGTCGTGCCATTACGCCGAGCTCTCCAGCAATGCGCGTCACTGGTTCCAACCCTGTCATTCAGCGGAATGATACACGGTCAATCCATGTGCTACGAGCTAGGCAAGCTCCCAGCACAAGAGATCCGATGAACACCGCTGGCCCGTACGGTAAACTGTTGCGTTTCAGTTCCCTCATGGTAGATTTGGCGAGCGGTTTCCCAAGACCTGCAGGTAGCAACCAACTTGTCGACTCTACGACCGCATTGACACATCATTATAGGAATGAAACGCATCGTTCACTCGCTTTGGGATCGTACGGCAGATTCCCAAGGAGGTCCGTGGTATGACCGTTTACTGATCGCGATCACAGACACGCCAATCGTTGGTTTCTCGGCCCCATACGGTTACGTGTAACGGTTTCGCGATTGTGGCTGACGACAGGTCTGATGGAAGCTACTAGCGTCGTCGACAGCGTTCTCATCTGATCTCAACAAGGTATGCAAGTGACTGTAGCTAGAAGCAGGCACGATGCGCTCAACTCCTTCACACACTTGGGTTGTCAGCACGAAACAGAGGCTTTTTGTCGCAACTCCATCGTATTGCCATCTTTTGAACACGCCCGACACACCTTGCTCAGAACAGCATTTCGACCATGAAATGTGGCGGACCGTCGAAGCAGTATGATTACTTCGATACCTTGAGAGAAACATGACGGAGAGGAGTCCGCGCCGCGGATGCTAAGTAGCGCCGATTGATACATCCCGACGCTCCCGAAGTCCCGTCGCCTTATTCTTAGTCAAACTCAACTTTATTAATCATGTACACTATGCGCAACGCATTTGCAGATAACATTCATTCGGCATACGTTTCCAGCATCGGTGTTGCAAGTTGTAGTACACTCGGACTAGCGAGGTGATGCTGGACTGAACTAACCGATGCTTGACCGTACAACAATTGCTATCTCGCGCGATGTTACAAATCGCTTTCACATGTAGATAAACACGCAAGGGCGCACGTAAGAATGATGGTATGTCAGCACTAGTGCGCAATGTTCAATCCCATTCGCAAGACACGGCAATTCGCAATTTTGCATCTACGACGATCACAATTGCGTACACCGAGATAGTTCTGTCGAATTGCGTATACATGTGTCTGTCATGGAATCCTAGTTCCCCCATTCTCTACTACTCAGACTCTATCGTCTTCCTATAAAGACTACTGCACGTAGTACTCATCGAAGATGAACTGTCCCCAGGTCACGATGGCCACAAGTCCTTTTGGAATACTCGCCCCTAAATATCACATTCGTTCGAAAAGTTCCCGTCCAATTTACTGAAAGTGTTGTCTGACCGGAGTCTATCATGGCATCGTACGTTCTTGTTTGAGACGCACGTTGAGGAAGGTAGGTAGGCGAGATGACAGCAGGAGAAGCGCCAAGCATCTCGTGACCGAGGTAATTACATAATCACGTTCAATCATCCGATCTCCGCCCGCACTCGCTTTCGTTCTCGAGAGTGCGATCCAATTGCGCCACCCCAGCCCGCATTCATCCATCCACTCACGTACCAACGGGACGTGCATCTGAGCTCGCGCGAATGCCTAGGTTTGGCTCCAAGAAGACGCGTTCGGGATGCGCACAATGCAAAGCCAGACGCGTCAAGGTAGCTTCCCCTTCCAGATCTGTCGCGTTCGCGTATACTTACCCACATCCAGTGCGACGAGAGTAGACCATGCGGCGCGTGCACTAAGTATCACGTCGAGTGCAGTCTTCTGGGGGTTGCAAGCCAAAGTCCAAGCCGTGTAGACACAACATCTCCACGTAACGATCCTACCCCAATAAACGCGTCAACACCCATGAATGGAAATGGAACAACGCCACTGGACACGGGCCTAATCCAAGAGGGGAGCGCATCTCCATTATTAGCAGGTGTCTCAGAAGAAGGCTGGATGCAGGACTTGGAACTGACGCACCATTATACTGCACATGCATATCAAACTATGCCGGGCGCCGAGCATGTGAAGCAAATCTGGGGACTCGCTGTTCCACAAGAAGCCTTCAAGTATCCTTTCCTCTTACACAGCATACTAGCCTTTTCCGCGAACCATCTCGCTTACATCAACACTTCCAGGGCCACGCGCTTTCGTATGGCCGCCTCGACACATCAAAGCGCAGCACTCACGGGTCTAAATCAGGCCGTTGCCAACATTGGGCCTCTGAACTGCCATGCTATCTTCGCTGCAGCATCAATGACTGTTATCAACGCATTTGCTGACGCGCATGCGTACAACTTGGACGTTTTGGTGGAGATTTTGCAGCTAGCACGCGGCATGGATTATGTACTCACCAGTGTGACCGACATGCTGAAAAAAGGTCCCTTCGCAGCCATTGTTCGGCCTGCCGAAGAGATGCCTAAGCCACCGTCCTTGTTATCTGCCCTCCTCGTGGACATCCAAGCGCTGAGCTGTCCCACTTCTGCCAACCCATCGCCGGACGACATCAATGCTGCTAGGGCGGCTGAAGTACTCCGAAATGGTCTTCAATATTCGTTGGAGACTTCTACTCATCCAGCCTTGCGAGCGACGATGATCTGGCCGATCGCTGTCGCGCCGGAGTTCATCGAAGCACTCAAATCAAGGACACATCCTGGAACTAGGGCCATCTTCAAGCACTATTGTCAACTCATGGAGTATGCAAGTACTGACTTCTGGTTCTACACAGGATGGAGGGGGATTTCGCAACACCTGTGATGTGTTGTACATGGTAGTCTCCCATATGGTCTCTACAACAAAGGAACAAAAGCGTCGATGAGTTAGTCTAACAAACTCTTTTTCGATGTCCAAGACTGTGATATCGACATGTTTGCAGACTCAAAATGAGATGTGAAAGTACTCATATCACTACCCGCATTCTACTTGCAACTCAGAGTATGTCTACTGCTTTTCACTGCAGCGTCTCATTGCCACACTGCCGGCTGGGTCAGCCTCTGGAAGCCCACAGTGGCTTCCGCTCTAGTAATTTGCAGTAGTGAATCAACATCACGAACGCATCGTGTGCATATAAGCTCCCTGGTGTTGTACCTTTCAACACTCACATCCATACACAACCACCTCCTACTTCTTCGCCCAGCCAACCTGCGCTCTCGGAACACATCTACCCGACTACCAAAGTACAAGTAATTGCACCTAAATTCGAATATGTCAGGCGCATCCTTCTTCAAGGCCCTGGGCCTTGCCCCAACGGCATCGGAAACCTCGGTTCGGTCGAGGTTCAAGATTTTAGCTCTGGCTTACCATCCCGACAAGACAAATGCAGTTAACAAAGCAGTGGCTACTTCCCGTTTTGTGGAAATACGACAAGCTTATGAATATTGCATGTCTCACCTCAGCCCGGAAGAAGAAGTGGAAGAAGACTACGAAGATGAAGATGATGATTCGGACTGGCGAGGCAAGCTTCCTGCCGGGATATATGATGCGAACAGCGCATGGTGGGAAGGACTACAGGGCGATGAGCCCATGGCTATCTTGAAATGGGCCGAGGCTTGTCAAAACGCCCAACGCTTCGCTGCCGTCAAGCTTGATGAGGTGGAGCAACGTAAGCTCAACGTCAGTTATCTTAAGGCCTACGAAAACTTCGAATACTGGCGTCGTAAGCATATTGAAAGATATGACGAAGAGGACCGCATACAGCAGGATATCAATGCTCTTCCAGAGCGTCTTCAGGTCCACGTCCGCCGCTCTCTCGAAGCTAAACGGGCCGAGCAGGACTATTGCTATGAACAATACCAGGAAGATCATGACGAGGAACAATACTTTTGGGAGCAAGAGGCCTTGGAAGATCCCGATTCCATACCTATGCCGACCGACACGTGGCGCTACCGTCACAATGCGGTAGAAAATAGCGCCACCCCCAAACAGCACCTCGTAAATTTCAGGATACAGTGCGCGGCAGTCGAGAAGCGCAACATAGAATGGAAGGAACAGGGCATTGAGTACTATCCTCAAGCGGAGATGGATCGCCGTACCAGGAGGCGCAAAGCCACGGAAGCTAGGCTTCTCGAGGATGTTGCGCGCGCTGAGAAGCAGGCACGCGAACTCAAGCTGATTCAAGATATCAACTCCGCGAAGCGTGTTGACCGCCTTGCCAAAGCAACCGCTACTGAGTTGATAGACGGTATCATACCCCAGTGCCTGGAAGATAGTCCCGAAGACGATGCTGTACCTCACAGCCTGGAAGACCGTGTTGAAGATGAGGCCGCATGATTCATCTTTCCCTCAATTTGTAAGCCATCGTATTTGGACATGGAGGCAGCTGGCTCTCTTCACTCTCACTCCAGCATTCATGACTATCTTCAAGTGATCCCGAAGGAACCTCGAGAGCTCCAATCAGAAAGCATGGATCAGAAATTTTTGAATTCAGGTCTTGCTGCATTGCTTCAACTTTGTCTTTCCAGCTTGTGTTGCGTGTTCTACGTGCGCTTTGTATTCCTTTATCAAGTACAGTCAAATTATCTTCGCAAAATTATCTACCTGGCTATAGTCTACGGTGGAGTCAGTCCCCACGCTGCTGGCCTCATATCAAACTCCGAAACCTCTGAAACCATCTCCGCCGCCTTCGATCCGTAACACTGCCCCACAACCCATAGCGAAGTGTCGATACCCGAGCTGACTCCGCCAGCGGTCACAATGCGCACACCCGCCTCGGTAGTGCCCGCATCGGACCATCGTTGCCTCACAACGTTGATTTTCGAATCACCGCCCGCAGCTTCATCAGCGAGCGTCTTCTGCAGGTCGAGCGACAAATGATGTGTTGTGACGGTACGGCCTGCAAGTACCCCAGAAGCCGCCAAGATGAGGCCTCCGGTGCAAACTGATTGCAGGAACCTCTTGCCCGTCTCTTTCCTTGGCTTCATGTTTGAGAATCGTCGAATGAGCTCAGCCAGCTCTTTGCCCTCTTTGCTGCTGATGAGTTGTTTGATGGTATCGTCGTGCGCGCCGGGAATGACCAGGATGTCGTACTCTTCAATGCGGCTGGACATTTCGGCGAAAGTGGCATTCGGCAAGTAGACCATGGCTTTGGAGATGGACGTGACGGGGCTCTGATGGGCGAAGGTAGTTACTGCGAAAGGAGCTGGTTTACTCATGTCCATTTCCATGTCGTGGTAGTGGCAGTATATCTCGGCTGGACCTGAGAAATCCAGGAGGTCGCCATCTGGGTAAATGTAAATTGCAACTTTGAACTGAGACATTGTTGTGTTTGGTATTGAGTGACTGTATGGCTTCATGGTTTTATATGTTCTTGCTTTTCCCTTTTATAACCACCGGCTCATCTCTAGTGTAGTGGTGTGCCTGATCTTTCGTACCACGATGTGCCCGGATCGGATGTAACTTTGTGTCCGGCTTCCGCGATCGTCAAAGAGTCCGCTCCGCATGTTGTACCACGAGCAAGTATGCACTGATTACTGTAGTCTAATACCATCGTGCGATGCGTAATTAGTTTTTCTTTGCAGAGCCGAAGACCAGATTCTAGTCATTCATGCACGTGTGAACATCGGGTGCTGCTGATGTCTGCTACACAAGCATAGTAAATGCGCATGACGAGGGCGCATGGTGATCGCGCTCAGACATGATTGTGTCGCACGGAAGATGCCTATATCAATACAGCGCCCATTGAGAGATGGTGTGATCGATTGAAATGAACGCGGTTGAAATAATTGGAGATTGCTGCGGCCTATGTCCCAAACCTAGCACCGAATTCTGCATGCACTGCCTCAACATGCCCTACTGTTCCTCTACCTGCCGTGTCGCAGATGCGGAGAAGCATGCACCGCTGTGTGGTACCTTGCAATACTTCGGACAGAACGCTCGCCCGTCCTGGTTATATTCTCGCTGTATTTACTTTCCAGTTGACTGCTCACAGCCACGTTTTGTTTGGCTGAAGTATTACGGATTACCTTGCCAGCGGCACATCGACCGCGAGGACCTAAGATTGTTCGTAACCGGTGTACCTTCCGGTGGGGACGCAACTTTTGACTGCTTCCGCGAAGGTAACAGGCAACTGCGTGATCGGATCACAGTTCGGCATGACGGTAACGCTCTTGGTAACAAGCAACCCTACAACCAATGTGTAATGGCATCACTTGGTCAGGTGGCTGGTGAGTATTGGAGAGGACCGCTGTTGGCTCAGTCTTACAGGTATCGCGTTGATGACGACCTGCATCGATGGCCTACGGGGGATCGAACCGAGGCGAGTGAAATCTTGATCCCCGTGGATCTCGATGCTACATCTCTGGCGCCGATTCTCTCATTCATGAAATGGAGGGCGACGTCGACGGATGACTATAACTTGACTATCGCTGCGGAGGACGCGACGCTTAGAGCGACTATCGTAGGGAGCCTTTCTCCAAAGAAAGCTTCACCGAAGAAGAAGAAGAAGTGAAATCCAGTCGATGGTATATCGGTCGAGACGGAGGGCGTTATTAGCTGCAGGAATACGCCTGCCGGCGGTTGGGCGAGGACCTGAACTAGCCGTCGGTCAGGAAGAGAGTGGATTACTGTACTTGGAATGGACATGATAAGCGTTTTCAATGGTGATGTTGCGCAGTAAAAGTCGCCTACAGTGTGGGGCCTGACGACGTGAAGGTCATCCTGATATTGCGCACGTAAGCTGACACTAATACTTTCAAATGTGATCGTCCTGCTTGTGATGTAGGATAGTCGATGTCTGCAATGTATGAGACGACAAAGACTAAAAGATTTCGCGAAAGACAAGTGGCGAACCATTGATGTCGCTGTGACGAGGGTTGTAAACTGATAAGTGTGCCTACCTCGAAGATGTAACATCTTGGCTTAGCACATATAGCGGAGCCTGCAAGCCGACTGCATATCGAAGCAGCTTATCTAGGCGCTAGAAATTGTTCTAGATGATCCTCACCCATTGTTATGGGTCGATAAGCCGTGGGTGTCGTTGCAGTGAGGCCTCGCGTACCTAGAATTGCCTGGTCGATCCGCAAATGCATGCAGATGGGACTTTCATGGCCCACCATCCAGGCAGACGGAACCCTTATGATTATAGTTTTTGGAGAACAAGTAAGCGACCCATTGGTAAGAAGGTACCTATGATCAGCATTGACTTCATAGAGACGAAGTGATGCCGTGTCATCTCCGAATGATCTTACCTGCCTCGTGTTGCAGTGGTGCGCATGCTGACACGATAACGAGCTTGGAAGTCTTCATCCTTCCCACATCCGAGTATTCTTGAGCCGACACTTGCCCTATGGCCTTATCATGTTCCTCATCTTAGCATACGCGATGGCAGCAAGCGCCCAGACGCGCTGCGCCGCTGGCCAAGCTTCGATGCACACGCGACGAAAGCACCAAGGCTTCGCACTCCTCCACACAAACGTGGATGATGATTCCCCACAGTGTTCTGTTATCCATGTCTGGTCCAATGGCGTGTCATGTCTCGAGTGGAGTGGTGTAGCCATGGCTTGGCAAAACGCTGCCGGTCAACCGACCCTTGTTCGGCCAAGACAGGACGAGACGGAACTCGGAACGCAACTTTGCTTGTAACCTTCCATTTCGTGCGATAGTCACCAGCGCCGCCAACAGTTCCAAGGGTCGAGTTCCAATGCCTGGGGAGATAGTCTGCACTACTGTCGGGCTTTCCGTCGCGACCTAGACTCAGACATGGCGAATCGATGCCCGCGGATCCAAGTGGCTTGTCCTTGTGATAGGCCGTGGAGACTGGGGTCGGGCGTTGTCTGAAAGTACGGTAGTATCCCGAAGTATTGGTAACAGAATCGTTATCTCTTGGTTGCCACACAAGTGATTTGCAGATACCAAGGGGCGGGGTTCATGTATAAGATGTCCTGGCTGTGCGTGACCGACTAGGCTGCCTGCTCGACTGCTGTTCCACTACTCTCTCGGAATCCGAAGAAGTCTTTCATTCTTTCCGCCTGCCCAGAATCTGCCAATCATGGGCGAAGCCGGAGAAGTAAAGCACGGCGAGGCTGCTGTTCGCACCACCTCGAGCCCGAACAGCACACCGTCAGAAGACATCATGCCACGGCCGACCGTCGCTGAGGAAGAGAAGAAGACGTTTGTGCAGAGAGTCATGACGCCAGGATCAGTATGGCAGATCATCATCGCCGCTCTTCTGGCCATTGCTATTGGTTTGGCAGTTACCACTACGGTAGACGAAGTACCAGACGCGGCCATCACGATACTTGCCATCCCAGGTAACCTTTGGTTGCGCGCATTGAGAGCAGTCGGTATGTTGCAATGAAACCTCTCTAGACGCGTGAGCTGATTATCGCAGTACTTCCAATGATCGTTACCGCAATGATTCTGGCAATCCAACGTCTGCGCAACATGACACAGGGAGGAGGTGCAGCGGGTAAACTCGCTCGCTGGACAATTGGCTACTACGTCATCACCACCATCCTCGCTGTCGCACACTCTGCCCTACTAGTCGGCCTGGTCTGGAGTAAACTCATGAACCCAGTCTCAGGGAGTGCTCTGGATCTGGACGACGAGAACAAGGAGCTTGTGGACGAAAGGAAAGAAACTGCCATCCACGATGTCGTCGAAGACATGTTCTTCTCGTTGGTTCCCAACAACATCGTCAACGCCCTGGCGACCGATGCCCTCCTTTCGGTACTTGTCACGGCCGTCGTCCTTGGATATGTCATCAAGCCAGGAGGTGCGATCCATCGAGCAGTCGAAGAAGTCGAAGTTATCGTCCTCAAGGTCATCACAGTTTTGATCCACCTTGCGCCTATTGGAGTGTTCTTCTTGATCATGCCGAATCTGTTCCGTCTCGATATTGCTGAGATTGGGACGAACCTGGGTATTTTGATTGGTGGTACCTTGGTCGGCATGTTCATCCACCTTTTCATTGTAATTCCCATCATTTTCTTCGCGATCACCAGATCCAACCCGTACACGTTCTGGATGAAGATGAGTCCAGCATGGATTACCGCTTGGGGAACCGCCTCCAGCGCTGCGACCTTGCCCGTTACCATTCGCTGTGTTTTGAAGCAGGGTATTCCCATCACAGGTCAGTCTCCATGGTTATAGGTAGTCGATCGCGATCACTGACACACAGTTAGTAACCAAGTTTGCCGTACCTCTCGGTTGTTTGATCAACATGGATGGTACTGCGATCTACTTCCCGATCGTCGTCGTATTTTTGGCCGCCACTCAAGGCATCACCTTGAACGGTGCCGATTACATCATTGTCATTCTACTCTCGACTCTCGCTTCGATCGGAACCACACCTATTCCAAGTTCGAGTCTGGTCTTGGTTGTCATGATTGCTTCCAGTGTCAACATCCCAATCACTGGAATGTACGCCGTCGTCATCGCTATTGACTGGTTCCTCGACCGCTTCCGAACTGCAATGAACGTCAGTTGCGATACTTTCGCAGCCAAGGTTGTCACGCACATAACGGGGATCAAAGACGAAGATGGTCAGTCGTACGATGAGGCCGAGAATGTCGACCCGAACTCGCTCGGACGAACAGATGACTCCAAGGTTTAGATGCTGTCTCCCCGTTTTAACATAGCGGTCTTGAAATCTCCGAATTCTTCCGAGCTCAATCTTAAGTAATGCAATCCTCTTTCGCTCATAATCAACAGCGTTCCTTCTCTTTATGATCGTGAATCAAGGTACTCATATCACGCGATCTGACAGCGTATTTCGTAAGGCCATCGCATCGACCAGCCATGTCGGCATGCCGCGTGACAAGCGGACCTCAGATTGCGCGACTTGAACGATCAGGTCAACAACACAACGAAAAGAATACGCAAAACCAAAGAGGACGTGGTGGAAGAGATGAGCAGTGCTGCAGAGCGTTTGCCGCATATGCCCTCGCTCCTGATATAGGCGCGCACGAAGTCTGGAAATGTGGCCGGTCCGGAAAATTAGCCGGCTCGGAATCGTAGTCAGTCACGAAAAATAGCCTGGACATCCCCCCTGTGGATCTGGCGGTTGTTCGGGACGGCGTAGTGCTGTGGAAAGACAACATTCGTGGGTGTTTTCGTGATGACACAGTCGAACGCTTCGTCGTGGCGGCCGGGAGGAAGCTTCGCTCCACTTCGCGCCGGATCACGGGTCTTGGCGCGTCAGCTGCTTTCCCACCTAGCCATCATTGCGTCATGAACACGAGGCACGATTGAGATGTGCCTACAACAGAAACGAACGCGTTCTAGTCGCGACTCTTACGCGGATCGGTTCTATTAAGTGCTGAGGAGATAACTGGCATGGAGGGATGGTTCATGTCGTCGCGTATGACGACGTTCTGGTCCAGCACCGTCCAAGGTACGTGTTCTGACCCCTATCAGTCTTTACTTCCCGAGGTCCTCATACGAGGGTTTGCATCATCTTATGTTCTCGTTCGAACATTCGTATACAGCTCAACGCTACGCGATAGTCAACTTTTCGTCTCTAGTCTATCATGCGACGTGGAAAGTCGCGTCGTTGCGCGCGTTGTATGGTATCGGCGACCCTTGTTGATGCACAACCCGTTCGCTTGCAGACCTGTCGCAACCTATACGAACAATATCCGGAGCAATGCACTTAAAAACACGCGGTGTTCATAGGAAGGCTTTCACGACAGCCTCGCGCCTCGCTGCTACAAGCATCTTCGCCCTTGCTGACCGCTCGCGCATCCGCCATGATGGCTGAAGAAATGATACGTAGCTTAGAGCGCCCATGGCAAACAGGACGCAACAAAGCTCATGCTTGGACTGTTGCGCTATCCGCAACCAAGAGACCTCGCCAACCCGATCAATGGCATGGCAAGAGTGCTTCCGGGTTCAAAGGGTACTAGAGCCAGAGTGATAACTAATCCTCATGCTAGCAACAATTTACTTCGGCACGTGGCCTGGAGCTCCAAGAGATGCAAATTGCTGTGAGCAATGGCTACAGGCCCGTTCTTCCACGTACTCAGTTTGCCATACTTCTTGGTAGGTCTCCCCGGATACCAATGTTCTGGAAGATCTGGTTCATGTGCGGAAGCTCTGATTAGTCCATTTGCACCAATCAGCAGCCAGATCGGATGCTTGGCTATTGCGATCACAATATATCGCGGGGAAGACTAACGCGGAGTGCAAGATGATCTCATGAGAAGGCTCTCCGTGTCCAGAGTGGTATAGCGTCAAAATGCTCAGAAACCGAAACGGTACATATGTTTGCAATACGCGTAGAAAGTGAGGAAACACACTCAAGCAGAAAGACTGATCGAGATGTTCTACGGCCTTGCTTCGCTTTTACTGCTAGCTACTAGTACTTCGGCTGCAGTAGTTAGCAGGAAAGCACCCGCTGGCTTTGTCACAACCAAAGGCAACGCCTTCAAACTAGACGGAAAAGATTTCTACTTCGCAGGTAGCAATGCCTATTACTTTCCGTTCAACGACGTCAGTATATTTCACTTCAGACTTGCCACACTTACTGAAACTCCACAGCTCCAATCCGATGTAGAGGCTGGCCTGGGTGCCGCGAAGAAGGCTGGACTCAACGTCTTCAGGACATGGGGCTTCAACGATCGCAACAGGACGACTCTCGCAAACGGACTACCACAGTACGGTGGCGAAGGTGCTGGTCCCAGTCCGAACGTCCTGCAATGGTGGAGCAACGGAACACAGGAGATCAACCTAGTACCGTTCGACAAAGTCGTCAAGGCTGCGGAGAAAACTGGCATGAAGCTCATCGTTGCTTTGACAAACAACTGGGCCGACTATGGTGGCATGGATGTCTACACGACCAACCTCGGCTATAAGTACCATGACGATGTAAGTCACACAGTCTTTGCCTACATGATCATAGACTAACATAACCTTCGTTAGTTCTATCATGTCCCAGCCATCAAGAAGGCGTACAAGAAGTACGTCAAGGAGATCGTCAAGCGCTACGCCAAGTCTTCAGCCATTATGGCGTGGGAGTTGGCGAACGAACCACGATGCGGTGCTGATGGTGTGCGCAACTTGCCGCGCAGCGAGAACTGCACCCCTGACATGATCACCGAATGGATCGATGAGATGAGCACATACGTCAAGTCACTCGACAAGGACCATCTTGTGACATGGGGTGGTGAAGGAGGGTTCAACAGGCCTAGTGACGATGGCTTCTACAATGGATACGATGGTGGCGACTACGACAAGGAGTTGGCGCTCAAGAACATCGACTTCGGTACCTTTCATACCTATCCCGATTGTACGTATATTTCATTCGACAGGCATCAACACTATCATTCTTTGAGCAATACTGACTAGACTTGCGATAGGGTGGTCCAAGAGCGTCGAATGGGCAAACCAATGGATCATCGATCACGCCGAAGCCTCCCGTGCCGTTGGAAAGCCAGTCGTACACGAAGAGTATGGATGGCTAACCGACGACAAGAGGCAAGAATACCTCAGCAAGACCTCGAACGTCACAAGACTTGAAGCTATCGGACTATGGCAGGCCACCAGCCTGAAGGAGAAGATGCCGGATATGTACTGGCAATTTGGCTATTCTGGCTACTCCTATGGAAGCAATCACGACGACGGATTTACGATCTTTCTGGAAGACGCGGAGGCCAAACAGCTTGTTTACGAGCATGCGAAGAAGGTCAATGCTTTGAACAAGAAGTGAGATGTTGCGCTGTCTGGTTTGGCTCGCGCTTGTCTCACAGCAAACAGTTAGTGCTGTATGTACTAGTGCTCTTTCCTCATGCAAAAGGTGTATGCTTGACAGGTAATGCGTCAGAACTGAATTGTGTCTTTATGCAAATTTGTTCGGTTTGCGGAGTGTTCCCACAATGTATATAGTCGAATTCTTTCACTGCCTCCCCACGCCACCCGTTATTTCGTTCGACATCGTGCACTGAAAAGGGTACAGCAACGTACTTCATTATTTCGAACTACACCAACGTGTTTCTTCGACCCTGCCAAGACGAATAGGTTGCACTCTTCTTCCGTGAGACTATACCACACTAGCTTCCACTACTACAGCCGCCTGAAGCTACACCAACCTAGGCCTATTATTTTACGCCTATTCTCAGACCATCTCACATACAGCCTCAAGTCAGCCACCCGATTCTGTCGACCATGTGCGGCTTCACATGCATTACATACAGCGAGTGCGCCCATACCGCGCTCTCAACGAAGCCCGAGCACACCTCTCTTTGCTTTAACGCGAAAGAAATACACTTGGTTCAAGGTGTCGACTGTGCACCCGCCAACTGTGTCCCGACTGACGACACAGAAACCCCGATTGCCGCCGAGAATACTATCTTTGATTACTGCGATGACTGCCGAGCCGAAGCACGCGCTGCTAAACCGATTGAGCGCGGTGAGATGGATGACATAGTGCAGGCTCGTGCACATGCAAAGGACGAGGACCTAGGCGTTTATGATGAAGAAGAGACTGAGCGACTGCGAAATCTGGCCACTTACCTCGAAGAGAAGCATGCTACTGGCCTGGAGGTTACTCAACAGCTCAAAACTTTGTCGTCAATTCCGACCATTCTTGCTCTCATCACAGACCCCGAGCTTCGCGCCCTTCTGTGCGCACCAGACGTGGAGAAGCACTTCACTACCTTCAAGTACTGTTCCGAACTCTTTCCAGTCATGGGCAGTTACATCCAGCAGCGCGCCCCAAACAAGCTGTTTGTGGAGACATTCGTATACCTGAGCGATAGAGCAAAGAAGGCAACGGCGTTGCTGGAATGTTTCCAAATCGTTCTCGAGTGCGTCCTCAACTATGAGCCGTCCCGACCGGAAGAGCACTTCAACGGTAGCGAAGCCCGATTAGAGTTCTTTGGCAATATGCTCAAGTGTATGGTTACTGGTAGGGATCTTGAAGTCCCTCCGATCGCCTTCCATTTTCACGAGAACAACTTTATCATTCCCAAAGCCACCCTTCAGCAGCTTGAACAGGATCAAGACGTGCCGCAAGCTTACACCGAGAAAAAGGAGAAGAACTCGGAGATGAAACCATCGCGGAAGGAGCGTGGCATTCTGAACATACACCACCTGGCGTTCGATCCTGAGTCACTGAAAGGACTATTGGACGACGAACCGTCCCGTAACTTCGAGGCAGTACATGTTGCGTTTCCGGAAGATGAGAATGCTGTGGGTATAGACGTGGAAGATGAGCAAGGTAACAAGCTCGTTTGGAAAGACGGGAAGCCGCACATCATGTTGGCTGTCATTGAAGCTGAAGACAAGACTACTGTCAAGGAGACAAATGAGCAACCGGCAAAGCCTTCAGATGAGCTTCAGGCTGCGCCAACGAAGACGACATATCAACCAGCAGGCGGCTTTGGTTTCGATTACTCAGATGATGAAGACGATACACTCGTTCAGACTGAAGAGGAAAGTAAGGCTATTGCGGTCAAGAGCAACGACATATCCTCAGACCCGTCTCCCTACCTATGCATACCCTCCTCCCCACCCGTATCGGCCGCAGAGTGTTCATTCCAGTCTCATTCATCCAGTACGTCTAATCCATCCTCACCATCCCTTCCAGCTCTTCCGAACAGACGCGAGAACGAAAGCGCGGAAGCAAGTCAACCCAACAGTGGCTCCTCCTCACCATCGTCTCGTAAGCGCAAGTCGTTATCAAGCGAGTCAAGCGAAGACGACAAAGGCATCAGCAATGACAAGGAAGAAGACAAACAACACTCCGACCCTCCCATGAAGCGAAGCTGCAGGACCAGTCTATCATCCGACTCTTCCTCTCGATCTGCAACGCCAATAGAGAAGTTGCGCACTTCCCCATCAGCACCAGCCTCACCCTTAGCAGACCTACCTCCTCTACCATCTTCGCCTGCATCTCCAGGTAGTTCGTCGTTGTCTTCTGTATCGTCTTATGTGGACTCCGCATCATCGTCTCGGTCGCCTCCTGCACCCCTTCCGCCGCAGCCAACGACGCCACAGCACCGCATGCAGACGCGTGCTATGACACGCAGTGCAAGTACCACACCAGCGCCTCCGGATGCGGCATCTACGAGAGCAACGCGTTCATCGAGGAAGTGATGGAAAGAACAGTGTCAGCATAAGAGACAGAGGGGCTGATGAGATGGATGAGACTTTGAGAGAACAAAGGAACAAAAGGGAACACAACTATATCCCAGGTAATTGCACGAGAGATATCGCAGTGGCTTGAGGTCTCGTGGATCAGTGTTGTTGCATAGGCTTTTGCGCGTCGCGTTCTGTCGACACTTATCGTGTGTTTTTGTTATGACTTGTTTCAAGACTATTCCATTCCTTTAGTCAACAAGAGTTCCCGGGTATGTAGTCTTGAAGGTTGTGACAAAATGCACAAATTCGGGTTGAAAAAGATCAGAACAGCTTTTGTGGGTATCAAACGACCTACTACGCCCCGACTAAACCATGCGCATGTATTAGATATGGTGTCGTACGCTCCACAATGACAAGCGTATGCAAGCGCGGCGAATGACATTAGAAGTTGCAGATATAGCTCATTCGGAGTCGTCACCCCCGCTGTCGCCGCTCTTATCATCCTCCTCGTCTTCCGATTCGCCCTGGACATCGTCATCATCATCGTCATCGTCGTCTTCGTTATCATCGCCGCCAGCCTCTTCCTCGCTATCGTCTTCCAGTACAACCTTCTGCTGTGGTACAGGTTTTGCTGCTGCCCTTCGGCTTGGTCGACCCGTAGCGGTGACTTCACTTGCCTTTCCCCACGCCGCTTCGCCCTCTTTGATTGCCTCGAGGTCTTTCGCAAACTCCCTCTGCTCCTTGATCTTGGCTGCCTTTTCAACCGAGTATTTGCCATCCATGCCCACGTCCTTCAGCCAGCCCTTGAGCACGCGGATCTTGTCCTTCGAGGTGTCGCACTGGGACAGTTCGGGGTCGCGCGACCAGACTTTTCGAATGCCGCACTTCACGAGCCAGCCTTGGAGTCGCTTGACTTCAGCGGTGTCGGGATCGTCCTCGGTCTTCGCTTTGGGCGCCGCTTTCGGTTTCGCCGGGGCCTTTTCCTTCTTGCCCTTTGCTGCAGCGACTTTCTTCTTCTTCTTGGGCTCTTCGTCTATGACGCTGGACAGATCACTGTCAGATACGTCGCCCTTTGTCTCTGCCTTCTTCGCTGGCTCGGGTTCGACGTCGCTCTCATCGTCAACCACAGCGCCAGGTCTGGATGTCGGCTTCGGCGAATCCTCCTCGTCCGAGTCTTCTGTCACAGTCTTCTTCCCCCGCCGTACTAACTTCTTGGGTGGCTCGCTCTCTGCATCGGATATCTCGGCGGGTGGTTCTGAGAGCTCAGCTTCGGACTCGGTCTTTGCGCGCTTCTTGGGTTTCTTGGCGGGTGCCGCAGCCTTGCGCTTGGTGCCTCTGGCATTCTCGGTGGCAGCTTTGGTCTTCTTCTCGGCGGGCTTCGCTTTGGGTTTCGGGGCGGCTTTTTTGGGAGAAGACTGTGGTGTAGGCTCATCGGAGCAGAACTTCTCCTACATATTTTTAGTACACGGTAAGGAATTGGAAGTCGGGCCTCATACCACTGCGTCTACAATGACTTTCTGTGATTGCTCTTTCCATGTCGAGTCTGTCTTGAAGAAGCCCTCGTCTAGGGCTAGTTCCTTCTCTGCGCGCGCCCGAACGCGCTTCACAGTCAGATCATCGCTTTTTCCAGATTTGTGGATCGCGATGACAATGTCGCGCAGTTTGTTTGAAATGGTCGCCTCAGAGGGCCGGTCTGCTTCGGAATCCGACATGATGGGCGGCGCGTTCGTAGATGGTGTTGATGATCGACGGCCGTACGCGATAGACGCGGCGGTTAGGGCAGGCACGTCGCCGGTAGCGTACACGTGACTCCGCGGAGAGATCCAATGGCGTCAAGTGGCATCAGGGCCTGCGGGGAATTTGTCGTGTCGAGCCACGGCGATGTATCAGTTGAATCGCATTCCTTCCTGCTGATTGCATGAATCGCATGGTATTGCCAATGCAGATGCCCATAGATGATGCTGGGCGCCGCCCTTTGACGTCGAGTTGGTCTGTGAGCGCCCCGCGTCTGCTGGGTTGGGCAGCTCCACGACCGACGTCACATTTATTCCCAAGTTTCACACAGACACCGCCAGCTTCATTCAGTGTTTTCCAACGCGGCCTACACCTGTCAGCGACCGAGCTGCATGCCGCCAGTCCCGACCGCCCCTAGCCCCAGTCATCTTCAACTTTAGCATCTGCCCGGGTTGTAACTGCGCCCTGCCGTCTGCCAACTCTGGCCGCTTGAGCTCGGAACCTGCGAGAAGCCGCCTCCACCTTCGAGCGGGCCTTGATCTATTATCATTCTTTCGTCACGCCAGCACCACAATTAAAATAACTGATCCCTCCCCCCTCGCGCCAAAGGAAACCTACCCACACCGCCTGCTCACCGGCCCCAGCCACGTTGCGGAGGTGAATGCTGACCTCGCCCAACATCCTACGCCGCAGATAAATTTCCTGTCAGGAGTGTCGCGACTCAACCACCTTACAACCCCCACTATCCAACATATCCACCGCCAAGATGTCTAACGCGCCCACAACCCTCAAGCAGCCCGAGTCGTCGGAGGGACGTCTGCTGCTCGTGTCGAATCGACTGCCCATCACCATCAAGCGCTCCGATGAGGGCAAGTACGACATGTCCATGTCCTCGGGAGGACTGGTCAGCGGTTTGAGCGGACTCTCCAAGACCACCACCTTCCAGTGGTATGGCTGGCCCGGACTTGAAGTCCCCGAGGACGAGACAAAGACTTTGAACGACCAGCTCAAGGAGAAGTACAACGCGGTACCTGTTATGCTCGACGATGAGCTCGCAGACAGGCATTACAACGGATTCTCAAGTGAGATTACCTATGTAGAACCATATCGCTGCCAGCACTAACAATTGTAGACGAGATCATGTGGCCGCTCTTCCACTACCACCCCGGTGAGATTACCTTCGACGAGTCCGCTTGGGACGCCTACACCGAGGCCAACCGCCTGTTCGCAAAGGCCGTCGCAAAGGACGTACAAGACAACGACATGGTCTGGGTGCACGACTACCACCTGATGCTCATGCCCGCCATGTTGCGCGAAGAGCTCGGCAACACGAAGAAGAATGTCAAGATTGGCTTCTTCTTGCACACACCTTTCCCCAGTTCCGAGATCTACCGAATCCTCCCCGTCCGCAATGAGATTCTGCTTGGCGTTCTCCACTGCGACCTCATTGGCTTCCACACATACGACTATGCTCGTCATTTCCTGAGCAGTTGCTCGCGCATTCTGTAGGTATCAGCCCAAGGGCAGAGTTCGCACTTGCTAACTCAGACCAGGGGACTTGCCACAACACCAAACGGAGTCGAGTTCAAGGGCAAGGTCGTTACTGTCGGCGCTTTCCCTATCGGTATCGATCCCGAGAAGTTCGACGAGGGTCTCCAGAAGCCCAAGGTACAAGAGCGGATAGCAGCCCTCGAGAAGAAGTTCCAGGGTGTGAAGCTCATCGTTGGTGTTGATCGCCTCGACTACATCAAGGGTGTACCACAGAAGCTGCACGCTCTCGAGGTGTTCCTCACAGAGCATCCCGAATGGATCGGCAAGGTCGTGCTTGTACAAGTCGCCGTTCCTTCTCGGCAAGACGTCGAGGAATACCAGAACCTCCGCGCAGTTGTCAATGAGCTTGTTGGTCGCATCAATGGCAAGTTCGGCACTATCGAGTTCATGCCTATCCACTTCATGCACAAGTCGGTCTCTTTCGACGAGCTTATTGCGCTCTACGCCGTCTCAGATGTCTGTCTCGTATCTTCGACACGCGACGGTATGAACCTGGTGTCCTACGAGTACATCGCGACACAGGAGAAGCGACACGGTGTCATGATCTTGTCCGAGTTCACTGGTGCTGCACAGAGCTTGAACGGCAGTCTTATCGTCAACCCATGGAACACCGAGGAGTTGGCAGATGCCATTCATGACGCAGTCACCATGGGCGATGAGCAACGTAGTCTAAACTACCAGAAGCTGTCCAAATACGTCCGGAAATACACTAGGTAAGTGCCCACGATCACATCTCGATCGACACGTTCTAACTTCACACAGCGCATGGTGGGGCGAGTCGTTTGTCACCGAACTTAGAAGGATCTCGGAGACGCCAGACCGCAAAGTACACTTCGCTAACGCTCCGGTTGCTGGAGTTGATGACTCTACAAAGACTGCTGGTGAGACGAGCTCAGAGCTACCGATCCGCCAGGAGACCGGCAACAAGGACAAAGAGTCAGACCCGGCCGCTGCTGTCGATGCTCAAAAGGAGATCGACGGCGCATCTAGCCGATAGGCGCTGTGCCCCACGGTGAGCACCTCTGATTATTACGACGGATGATTTCACGTGACGAAAGTTCGGCGTGATGGATTCGCTTGGGTTTGACGATTGATGAAGGTTCCGATTCTCAGTATCCCCTCAATTACTAGATCTTCTTACCTAGAAGCTGTAGTGGAAACATCACTGCAGTAACAATATACCCCCTCTACACACGACCTTGTTCTTTGCACTCTGATCGTAACTGTTTTGTTCCGCGAGTGAGTTCGTACCTTCGTGAGAAACAGGTATATGAGAGCGTGGGATGTTCCTGCCTACGAAGGTCACTGCCAAGCCATTAGCGCGTCATCATCCGCTGTCGCAAACCTCACGCGCAATTTCGCGTCTTCTGCGCCCCCAACCCCCATCACGCCGACAAGAAAACTTGCACCGGCAACTTCGGAAACGATTGGTAACGAGTTTGATTTCACGCGTCAATACGAATCAAGCCTCGATGTTGACGCGCAAAACACGGTCATGAGAAACCACAATGGAGCGACCCGCGTCTTTTATTAGAAGTCTGACTGCGTAGGTCTGACACTGACATGACCGAATCTCAGCAGTCGACTTAATCAGCACCGCCTATCTACCACTCAATTAGAGCGCCACTAAACTCACGCTCCACGAAGCCGACGGGAGCGTACGTGTGCGGCTGCTGCGCTAGCTCCGAGGAAACGCCAGACGCTCCTTCCAAATGGTACCAGTCCCCTCAAATACCGACATCCACTGCCATCCCAAACGCCAAGTCACTGCATGAACTACCACCCTCACTTCTGCTTGAACATCGCTGCCTCCCATCCGTACGCACGCGCTAGTCGACGTCCGTAGCGTCTGGCCAGAGTCAATGGCACTTCACCGCTCGGATGCGGCTCATGGAACTGGATTCCGCGTGGCAAATTCAGCTTCTTCGGTGTGAATTGCCATGCAGACCCGTGTAGCTTCTCGACGGCGAATCCAAGCTTGGCAAGCGTGGCTACGACTTGATCCCAGCGGACTTTACCCGGGGGTTCGCTGTCGTTTGGCACATGGAAAAGTGCTTTGATCACGATATAGGCGTCTTTGCCGACGTGATACAACGGTTTCGAAATTGCAGCCGATCGCTCAAGCACATCCTCATCGGCATCCTGGGCTATGGCTGTCATCTCGCCGTGCGTCTTCGCTTTGGTTCTATCCGTGACATCGAGGCGATTGAAATTCCCAGTGATCTCTTTGGTTGGGTCGTGGAAGATCTCGGATGTGGCCTGATACTCGTACACGGGAGACGGTGTTGATGCCGTGTCAAGATCTTCGGAGTCAATCCACGGAGCCGTTCTTAGCATCGGGCCACCTTTGTCCAAAAGTCTGCGAATGGTATCGTGTTGAGAATATCCTGTACGCTTGCGAAAAGCATTGTCGATGTACCTCCAAAACTTGTCCAGGTTGCGTTCCGCTTTTCGACGCGCTCCCACCGTCTGCTTTGTTCGGACGCTCTCACTCGGATAATCGAACCTGCCATTGGATGGATTACCAAGATCTGGGGCAATGACACCTCCATCGTCTAGAACCTTTCTCCAGCGCGCCAAAGGTTGCATAAATTTGAGATACCACTTGGCGTAAAGGGGGCCCTTTCGTCCACAATCGAAGTGATTCCTCAGCTTGACGTAGCAGGAAGACACTCGCAGTTGATGAAGACACTCAACGCACACTGAAAGTGTATTCAGATAGTCCTCTATGAATGGCGAGACTTTCTCTTTGGCGGAAGGCTCTCGCCTAAAGTACGTTTCAAGGCAATCTAGATTGAGATGGGAGTAGTCGACGACCTGAGTGAAGGCGGTCGCCCGGGTCAAGAGCTTCCTCACGCGCTGTCCGATGATATCGTTACTATCCACTTCTGTGGTTCTGTAATCAGATTCACCTTCGAGCACGTTGTCGCATCCTGCTGGTATGGTGTACCTCATCATGAGATGCCGTAACTGTGGTGCTCCCATCAAGAAGTGCCTGATGAGACCCGCCGCGTCGTAACTACCTAGACTCAACATGTAGTACAACATCTCCACACTATCCGAATAGCGCTTGATAAGCTCTTCGCTTGCTTCCACACGCAAACTCAGTGTGTGAAGAACTTCGACTTCGCTTGAAAGTCGGTAAAGCTGATCCCAGAAGACCAGGCACGCATACGCCTTGTTCAAGATCTCACGGAGGATCAGAGAGTAGAACTCGCTTGTTCCAAGTCTCTTCGATGGTTCTCCGGCTTCGTTCAGTATGTTTTCATGTCGATGTTCGGCGTGATCTTGAACATACTCTGCGAAATACGCAGGATCTTCGCGCAAAGCCCAGGCATGGTCCTCGCACTTTTCCACTGCTGTCGAGATCAGGTGGCGGATACGTGCGAAGTTTGGCTCGCCTCGCGGACCAAATGGCGCCTTTCTGCATGCATCTGCAAGACTACTACTCAGCTCTTCTGGTTCTGACAAGCTCGGCGGTTCTGACAAAGGCGGATAAACGTCGCTGCACAGCGTCCCTGGAAGGATGTCATGCATGATGTTTTCGCAGCAGCCGACGAGGAACTTTAGTACGCCTTCCTGGATGCGGAGTATCTGGAGGCCCTCTCCTAGGTGATGCAAAACATGCATCGCCTGGTCTTCAGAGACAGCGTTGGTTTCGGACTCAAACCCTCTGATTCGGCCATACATCTCTTCCTTGACTTCCTGTGTCTTGGAGTTTTGGTCCGAGAGATTTATGAGGACATGCTGATAGCGGATAGCCTGGCATGGGACGGCCATGGGAGAGAAGCTGAGCTCGGATGAAGCAAACGTAGCAGGACGATTGCGCGCCCGGGCGTTGATGAACACAAGCAGGGATTTGGCGTCCAACAAGTCTTCTGAATTGATATAAGGTCTGAGCTCGCTGCTGGTTGCCGCATGGTATGGTTGTCCGCAAGGACAATCGGTGAAATTGCCATGCATATTGTCCACATCCGGTCGGTGCAGGTCGGGAATTCCGGGATAGACTACTTGAAGTAGTTCTCGACGCTTCGCCGGAGACTTCCTTCTCCATCGAATCCGTATGGCGCCTTCGTGTCGCTGCACGATTGCGTTCAGACGGTGCCAGTGCGTGAAGATGTTGCGGCTCAGCGTGGCAGCTGTATCAAGTACCAACTCCGGTGGCAGGTCAGCGTCGTTGTCCTTCCGCAGGATCTCGATGATGGTATCAACATCGTCCATCTTGCCAATTCTATGGGTATGTCAGTATTTTGCGCGATCGAAAGAGGTCAACACATACATCGATGCTTCACTGATCTGGATGTAGCTGATAGCACTGGACCAGTCCAGCGACTGCTGTTCGATCGCGACCAAAGAAAGATATTTACGCCAATGTGTGCGGTGGAGGGTCGGGTGTGTAAAATTGAGGTAGTGTGGTGTTTACGCAAACAACAAGCTCTTGGCGCTATGACCGCCGATGGCTCTCAAGAGCAGAGAGCGCGTCACGTGTTGGCAAACAAGACTCTCATGCGACTGATTCGCATATCCTACTCCAAATCCTGATCACAGTCATGCTCATACACCTACCTGATGAGATGCTTTATGTCTTTCGTTGCGATCCACTACCTTTCCCTTCGCTTCTTTGGTCTCATTGGCATCTCTCACCACGCGCATAATTGATCAACTGGATCGCTCATATCAGATGTGTGCTTAAGCACTCTTCTCTTGTATTTGGCAGTCACACAAGCTAGTCGGAACTTAGCCAGACGTTCTTTCCAGTTGCGTGCGACTGCTCGCGCACGACCTGGGTACACACAATTTGCAAAATCGGTCATCTTAAGGGCTGTACTACCATCTCTTGGATACCGTGCTCACTTCAAAAGGCTTTCTTGCTGCAGCATGATTCACGTACTTTCTATCAATGTGTAGAATTTGTGGGCATAGTATGAATTGTGGAAGTGATGAGTGACAAATTGTGATCATCATGCGTCATAACAATACCCTTAGCCATAATCCATCTGGTTTGGCAGCATTTTACAGAACCTCGATTGAGCTATACAAGTAACATAGACAACATAATGAAGTGCCTAAAGGCTCTCACTACCTCACCTGCCGCCACACCTGCCAAGTGAAAGGAGCGCTCTTTCCCCCCCGGTCCTGCACCCACCTTTATCTAGCATTACCAGCTCTCCCCACGGACCTTCTACACCACCCATCCACTATCTCTACATCTCCACCATGAAGTACCTTAGTATCATCATCATCACGAATCTAAGCGTAAGCGCCCTCAGCTCCGCCGTACCTCATGGCGTACCCCCCGACTGCACCCATCGTAACAACGGCGCCTGCGTCGCCTCGCCCGCACAGTGCACAGAAGGCGAACTACAATGCCTCACTACCCTCCATAGTGGCTACGACGGCATAAACATTTGCGAGCATGGAAAGTGGGAGGCGCGCGATACATGTCGCTGCACCGATAAGCCATCACCTCAGTGCATCGACTCTGCGCTCTCTTCTCGCGACAATACCTTGAGCCGCCGGTGCGAGGAAGGCGTGCCAAAGTGTATGTTGCGGGAGAACAACGGGATGGGAGGCGTGCTCTTCAACTGCAAGAACGGGTTCTGGAAAACTGCTATGCGTTGTCGGTCTTCTGAGCGTTGTCATGATGGGAAGCTGGCTACTTGTTCGTGGCTTCGTGCAGCCTAAGGCTAGCTAGGAGAAGGCTTGGCTGTTGTCGTCGCTGAGATGGGAGAGCAGGGTAGTGCTATGAGCTGGGGGAGTCATAACCATGGGCAGTGTACATGCAGATGGGACGGATGAGTTCTTTATCACTTTTTTGTATTGTTGTGACTCTACTATCAACAGGAATGGAAGCATACTATCATCACCATCTCAAGGTATCGCTACATCCCACCACTCTTCAAACGCCGTCAACACCTACTCATTGCGTATAAATCACCATCTACATGTTCGCCAACAGGTACCTCAATCCAGCCCACATCTCCTCACCACTGGGCAAGATCTGCGCAGCGGGCAGGACGAATCCGTAGTTGCCGGTATCCCTCAACTCAACAGTCATGGAATAATTTGCCTTGGCAACCTCGAACGCGTAGTCAACGGAGTCACCGCTGACCTGGTAAATAGTGTTGCAGATAGGGCCACCTGTGAACGTAGTTCCGTGCACAGCCTTGACAGCGGCGATGGCGCCCTTGGTAAGGGAAGCATACTTCGAGGAGTTGGGGACGACACCAGAGCATGTGTATCCGTATGGGTACATCCAAAGCTGGCTGTAGGCGTGGATGTCCATGTACAGCGCGATTCCGCGGCCGGCGGCTAGGCTGTCGAGTTGGGCCTTGAGCAGCTTAGTCTCTACACCGTCACCTGCAGATGGGCCCTTGTAATCTTGTGCGCAGGGGGAGGTCGATGCGCCTTGCGGTAAGTCCCAGTGGGAAGGCCAGTTACGGTTGATGTCGCGGCCTACGCAAGACGCCGAGGGAGTGGTCTGACGGTTCTTGCGCCACAGACGGTCGGCTGACTGGGTGTAGGCGAAGCCATCTGGGTTCACGATGGGGAAGATGTAGAAATCGTACGAGTTCTTGAATCCAGCCGTGGTGGAGTCGGTGGATGTGAGGAGCTGGTACGCAGCGTACTCAACGACCATTGTTGTGATCCATTCTCGTGCGTGCACAGTTCCGTGCCAGACTACAGCTCTCTTGGATCCTTTGCCGCCGCTGCCCCAGATGTGGATACCCTTGATGTCGCGGCCTTCAACCGATTTGCCAGCAGAGACTACTTCAGCGTTCTTTGGGTACGCCGCGGCAAGGTCCGTGATCCATTGCATATGATCGGCAATCGAGTGGTACGCGTTGAACCAGGAGGCACTTGGTGCTGCACCGGCTGATCATCGTTAGCACAAGTTTTAGATCTCCCCTGGAGCCTACGTTGCCGCTAGATCTTGAACTCTGCGAAATCGCAAGACAATGTAGACTCCTGGCTTGTCTTTCCTTGCATGAAATATATTCAACGTACCGGCATATATGCTGACAGTTTGCTCATCTGCGATGGAACGGCCAAGATTGTCGTGCATGACCTTGGTCTATCCAGATGTTAGTGTCAAGAAATCATTGTAGCTAGGACGCTCCATACTGTCAAGGAGTTAGCTAAATATCTTTAAATGTACTCGTGGCGGCTACATTACCCTCTATATCCTTTGTAGACGCTTCAAAGTCCTTGACTGCCGAAGGTGGGACCATAACGTCGACCACATCGCTGGATGCTGGCTTGCCTTTCCACAAGTCAAGTGAGAGCTTGCTCATGACATCGTCGATCTTGGCAGCGTTGGAACCGACATTCACGCGGTACACCTTCCAGTCATCGTAGTTGATCTTCTTCGTGTTGACGGTGGCCGCAGACGCTAAGCCTAAAGAAGCAAGGGCGATGTTGAGGAGCTTCATGGTATGTGAGGATGAAGGAGAAGCGTGAGGGAAGACTCCAGATGAAGGCACCGACTATGCTACCTATATATTCAGTGGTAGACCAGATGATATCGCGCAGCCCTGCTCTATACCGGCACTAAAAGGTTAGCCCCGGCTCCTCCAATGCAGATGCGGAAGGTCGTCAAAGATCCCCAGATTCGCGCCGACCCGGTCGCTAGCACCATGAACGGAAGGAACGAAACAGGTGCTGCAGACTACATTAGTATAAAAACGAAAGTTTAGGAGAGCCCTAGGGTAATATAGACTCCTGGCTCGTTTCTGCGTTTGATTTCTGATTTGAATGGGGCCGGCAAATGAACGTCATCATGTACCCAACCAACCAAAGAACAAAGTAATTGCAATCGGATTACCACGAAACGAGCGCGACCAAAAGAAGATCCTTGAATCGGGTGCTGCTAAATTCGAGACAGAGACGATCGTACGAACACCAATGTGCGGCTATTCGTTGACGGTGAACCTTGGCGTTTACGTGCCTACTGGTTTAGGCAGTTCGCTGGCTATGGCGGTTTGGTCCCCTGCTGATCCGTCTAGGCGCATGATGCTTGGGTCGCCTTCGAGCTTATCGTGGCCTTGGGATATTAATTACCATCGCAATGGAAACAGCTTCCTGGGCGAGCCTTTGCTCCGTAGGAGATTAATGCCAGTCGGGCAGGTGGGCTGCTTGGGCGCTACTGCCACTGAATGCGGTGTGTTTGCTGTAGAGTGTGAGTGGTCATCTGGTGGACTGTATGATCGACTCCAAACCGTGGTTGTGTATTGAGCCATTAAGTCATGTGTAACGAGATGGAAAGGTTGTGCAGGAACAGTGAAGCGTTCCGAGGTTCGCTGTGGCGGGGCGGGGTGCACGTGTTGTCTTGGCGGCGATCATGGCAACGCCATGGAGCGCAACGATCGTTCGTGTTTCTATCCGGAACATCGATTCACGTCAACCTAATAAAAACTCAAGACCCTAGAGCCTACGTTAACGTTAGATTACCTACTTTACAGATTTTTGTCTTAATGTAGTCCGCAGACCTGTTCAGTTTTTGTGTGTTTACAAGGTGGATTAAGGCATCTTGGAGTATGGAGATGTCGACGCGCACCCTACTCCGTTCGCTCCTTCAAGCTCTGGCGGGGAGACCAATCAAGAACGTGCCATACTGAGCGAATCGCTATGACCTTCGTTGTAATCGTTCCAAGATTCGCCAAAGAATGGCTGTGGGCAACATAAGCCCTGGAGGTACACGCGAAACTTGGTAGAGCCACTGCAAAAAATGGACATGATCTTGGCTAATTATCACTCTTCGTCGCATTTCTTCCACACAACCCTCTTTTCATCTTCTTCAGACTCCACCAACACACAATCCCACATCTTCGCCATGTCATCGCTACTAATCAACGCCGCTAGCGCTTTACCGACCTATGTACAGATGATGATACGGCCGACACCTTCACAAGAGAACAGCGTAAAGATATTTCACACTTTCTACATGCTGGTACCACTGTGCTTGTGGACCGTATACTGCCAAGAGCGCTTGGTCAATTTGATCGTAGGAGAAAGACAAGGTGGGATAATGACGAACTTGAAACACTTTGTCGCATGGTGGCTGGTGTACTACTTGGTATACTTCATGGCGTTGAGCCCGACGCTGCTTTATATATACTTGCCTGTTTTGTCTGAGTTAGGTGTTAGATGGTCTATTTGACCTTCTTTCGGACCTCAAGCGGCTGCGAAAACCGCATTGGTGCTTTCCGACAGCATTCCCGTATAGCCAATCGGTTACTCCCTCTTCAGTCCGACCCTACCCGCCTTCCTCAATCCCACGACAGCGATCATCATGCAAACGACCATGTACCCGAACATAAGCCAATAGCTCGCCCTATACCCCTTCAACACAGCCACATCATCCTGGTCCTCAAACGCCCCGCCATCATCACCATCACCATGGCCATCAGTACCCGTACTCCCGCTCTTAGCCTGAACCCCCAGTGCAACAACCTGGCAACTACCCATGCCCAAACTCATGCCAAACTGCGCAACAGTATTGAACACAGCACCAGCCAGCGCCTGCGTCTTCTCCGGGAAATTGTCACTCACGATGATGAGACCGACAGTGAACAAGACATCGGCACTGAACGGGGCGAACATCTGTGCCCAGAAAGCGAGTTTCCAGTAGCTCCATGTTGGGGGCACGACGGCCATTAGGAGAGGCGAGATGGCGCATATGAAGGCGGAGCCGGCGACAAGCCAGCGGGCAGGGACGCGGTGGACGAATAGACCGACGGAGATTTGGATTAGGACGCCGGCTAGGAGGTTGGGGAGGAGGTAGAGGGATGTTGCTAGCATGGAGGCGTGCTGGACTTCTTGGAAACTGGACTTGGGTTAGCTCTGGACTTCTGCCATGTTGAGCAACAGGGTGGTGGACGGTGGATGTTGATACATACTATAGACTGGAGAAGAGTTCAATGGAGTTCATGACCCCGTAAGAGAGTGCGACCATGATGCAGGTGCTGGTAAAGGGGAGACTGTTCCACAGCTTGTTCGGTACGAGGGCTGTTTTTCCACGTCGCTCACGGTAGTGCATCCAGGCTGGAAAGGCGCAGAGAAGGAGGATGCTGACGACGAGAAGTGAGGCTGTCTCAGCTGAGCGAATGCTTGTCAGGTCGGCGCTGATGAGACTATGTGCTGTTAGCTCTATCGGATTCAGACGATGAAGAGAAGATACATACGCAAGCACGTATGCGAGGATAGCTAGTCCGCCACTAGATATCATACCACCAACCCAATCAATTTCCCTACCAACCTTCTTCCAAAGCGCAACCACACCATCCTGATTCTGGGAAGGAAGTTTAGGCAGCGTCCAGATCGCAGCGACAGCGACCGCCAACGTACACCCTCCAGTCACGTAGAACCCCAACCGCCATCCCGCTCTTTCAATCATAACACCACTCAACACCAACCCCACAGCAAACCCAAGCGGCTGACTGAATCCCAAACACGCAAAGCCAAGATTCCTCGCTCTTCCAGACGGCACAGCACCAGTAATGATGGCAACAGAGGCGGGTAAATGCAACGCAAGCGCCACGCCTTGGAGAGCCCGGAAAGCAACAAGCTGTCCGCCGGTCTGAGCAAACCCGCATGCTAGTGTGAAGACACCAAGGAAGGTGATGCCAGTGAGCTCCACGGATCTAGCACCGACAATATCGGCTACAGAACCAGCGATGAGAAGTGCGGCACCGGATGTCAGACCGTAGACGGAAGAGGGCCATAGGTAAAGAGAGCGTTCTAACGCGATGGAGCGTGCGATTGAGGGGAGGCCGACTGTGATGATGCCGTTGGTGAAGCTGGCTATGAAGCCTACGAAGGAGGGGGTGAAGATTGTAAGGAAGGTGCGGAGGGTGGATGGTTTCGTGACAGATGGCGTGGTGGAAGATTCGGTGTCGGATATGCGGTGATCATAACTTGATACTTCTTGCGATGGCCGTGGTGGATGATAGATGGTTTTTATTGTTGTGGTCTTGGGTGTTGGCTGGAGCTCGAAGACCTCGGTCACGGTCTGCGTTTGCGTCGCCATCTTTCCACTTCTTCAACAGGATATCAATGTATGATTGTTCGAGTTTTGAAAAAGAAAGAAGGTCTTGAGAAGACTACAATGCTCATATTTTTCTAGTAGATTCGCTGAAAACTGTGGTAGAGGAAATTATTCGGTGACTAGCTTCACGCCCTATGACGGGCAACATGTCAAAAGTCAGGGTCCACATCTGGGTCGAGAACTTCGATCATCGGCAGAAGCATGGAAGAAGAGGATGTATTCATTGTCAGCTGTCAGTGATGCAGTCGCATCCATTGAGTTGAGCGCATGGCGTTCACAGGTTGCCAAGGCTGTTCTTACGAGTATGCTTCGGATGCAGGTACAAGAGAAGGGACGAAGGCGCTAGTTTTTTTGCTGAGCTTACGACGGTTACTACGGTTGCGCAAGACATGAGACTAGTCCGGGGATGTGGACTTCCCGCAAAAGCGTGCTGCAGGGCGCTGCAAGCCCTTTATGGGGCTCTTCGCGAAGGCGATCGCTGGTGCGCGTGGCCTCACCGCCGACTCCAATTCTACGCGTCGCGTCAAAAAGCGGTAAAGAAAAAGAGGACAATTGTTGAGATGGTGTGCTGTACCGTCTGGACTAGACAGACTTCCAATCAATGGCGGGACGCCGCGTGGCGGTCAAGTTGATTGAAGTTGGCGGCCGTGCTGTTGCTGCATCAACGACTTTGTTTGGGTGACGTCGGCTCGCGTCCCCAACCTCGTCCTAACCTCCTGCATTTGCCCACCAGCCACCCGCACCCAACACGCTCCAAACCAAAAGTTAACGGGAGCCACGCTTCCACGCTCCAAACCCCACACTGCACATTGCTACCAACGCTACAGAATATTCTCTGACTACTTTCTGCCAGTTGCATTCGCTGTTCGACTCGCTATAATCGACCTGCACCTGCGAAAACACCACCACCACCCTCTCGCCTACCATGGCGCCCCATCCCGACATTGCCGCTGACGAGCGGGCACTCTCGCCCATGGCCGTGAATGCTCTGCAGCTGGCCAAGTCAATGGTCAAGCGTGACCAACCTGAGCCATATAAGAACCTCGCCTCAGCAGGCGCACGCCCACCCAACGACCTATCCGGACCCGGCTTCCAAGCCCTGTTTGCTCTCATCGGTGTCGGACTCGCCCTCGGAGCCATCTGGTTCTTCTTCTGGGCCAAGAACGGTGGCTTCAAGTGGCGCGACAACGACTGGGAAGACTACAAATCAACTGTGCTGCGACGCAAGGGACCCGACGGAAAGACTCTCTCCAACGCAACCAAGAGCACCAAGCTCGGCGGTGGCAGTGTTGTACACGGCGGTAGCTACTTCGGCGAACAGAGCGAGCTTAACTACACGGATGAGTCTGGTACCAGTGTCGACCCCAACGAATACCGCGACGCCGAGAGGGGCGAGGGCGGCCTTCGTGGCGGAGACGGACGAAGGCATAAGAAGCACCGCCGCGACCACACCAACGACTACAAAGACCCTGAGCTCCGCAAGTACCGCGAGGAGAAGGCTGCCCGTGTTGGTGGCCTCAACCGCGTTGGCGATGGCATGTACACCGACTACTCCGGCTCTCAACCCTCTGAAGTCGGCGGCTCCCAGGTCTCTAGTAACGCACCGCTTGTCAAGAAGGACGCCAAGGAAGTCAAGGATCCCAAGAAGGAGGCCAAAGCCAAGGAGATGCGCGCAAGGGAACGCATGCGCAAGGCCAAAGCCGCCGAAAAGGAAGCCGCCAAGAAGGAAGCCGCTGAAGCCAAAGCCCGCAAGGAAGAACAAAAGGCAGAGGCCAAGCGCGCAAAGGAAGAGCAGAAGAAGTCCAAGAAGCACGGCACACCCTCTGAGGCTCCTGAAATGGCTGAAGTCACCCGTCCCATGATCGAGTACCGTTCCCCCGAGAGTGACTACACCCGCGCCTACACCGAGTACACCGCCCCATCTGAAGCCGGCACACCAACACGCGCTCCCACAAGGAGTAAGGCCCCGTCTGGACCTCGCCGTGCTCCTCCTTCCGCAGCGTACTCTTTCACCACCGGCGACGACGACACCGCAACCGTCTACACCGGCGTCTCTACCTCTGACTTCGCCAAACCGCCTCCACCAAAGGCTGCCCCCAAAACCGAGCGCAGCGCACCCTCCGAAGTCACCGAGTCAAGCTACTACTCCGACTACCGTCCCAACGCCGACAAGTCCCTGTACTCCGACCCCAACAAGCACGCGCCCCGCTCCCGCTCAGCCCGCCCATCCCAGGACCGCCCCTCCCAGGACCGCACCTCGCGCTCCGGCCGCCCAACCTCTGAGTCTCGTCCCCGCCCCTCAGGCTCGCGTTCGCGTCCTACCTCCGAGTCGCCTCGCAAGCAGCACCGCACTTCGCGTCCTGCTCCCCCTGCATCTGACATCTTCACCACCACCAACGGTGATTCTCAGGGCCACATGAGCTACCCGTGCCACATTCCCGGCCTTAGCCAGGCGGGTAGTGTGCACCCCATGGAGAGTGTGTCTCAAGTCGGTGTCCCGACTAACGCGAGGAGAGAGAGGGGTGGCAGAGATGTCATGGACGGCTACCGTCGTGGTGGCGTCCGCGCTGTTGGACGAAGGGACAGTTTGAGCGACAGCGACTAAACTCGTCCGTTCGCTCCTTTCTCTTCAGTAGTATGATTCGGCATTGCATACCCCCTTCTTGGCGTTATTTGGGCTTTTTCTTGATAGAGCGACTTGATCTTTCTTTGAACCTCTGGGTTTCAACTTTGTACAGCGAGCGCGACGAGAGATTGATGTTATGGATTGGATGTACAGACTTTGGAAAGGGTATACCAGTGATGGATGGAACGACGATGGAGGTATCCGAACGAATGAAGGTTGATGACCTTGTATGTAGTAACACTCAAAGCAATACATGATGACACGGAAGTCACGATAATCAAAGACATTCTCTCCCCACACTTTCACACATACAAATTCGTGATGCACGTCGACCATCACCCTTACTCTCACTCTCGCTCAAAATACAGCACAGCACAGCACAGCAGATAGAGCAACACATCTCAATCGAACGAAAAGGGTATATCACATTACTCTGTCCACTTCTTCCGTCGCAGAAAAACGAACTAGTAACTAGACTACAACGCTAGAACTTGCTTGCTGGCATAAGAACAAAAGCGGAATCCAGTCGGGCTAATCCTGAGAAAACGCAAGAGCAGATATAGAGAGACAAGAGACTGAGACTGAGACTGGTTCATAGCTACATACATAGGCATTACCTCGTTGGTTTTCCATGGTTCCTTTCCTTCCTTCCTTTCCGTGTTCCGTCGTTTCGTGGGCCAGATCAACTGGCCTATGGGTGATTTGTTTGAGATGATAGTGATGGGGTTGTGTAGGGGTGGTTGGTCGTTACGATTGTGGTGGTGGGGGTGTTTTTATGATATATTGGTGTCGTGTTGTAGCGAAGGTGCTATGTTGTGATGTGTTGAGGGTATGGTGATGATTTGGAGATATTGGAAGCAAGCTTCCTCAACTCATACATAGTCTACAACTCATCTCTCACAGCCTGGGTGGCTTGAGTAGCGGCGCTGGAAATACTGCTGACAGCTTCCTCAGCGCTTCCAGATGCAGCTGCGTACATGGACGCAATACGGCTGTTGGCGGCGGCTACGGCGTCGGCGATGCGGCTGTTTGCAGACTCCATGGCCCCTTGCTCAGGTCCGTAGACGGCGGAACTGGCTGCTGAAGATATGTAGGCTGCATTCTCGCTAGCAGCAGAGGCAACGTACTCGGCGTTGACGCTGGCTACAGACGAGATTGAGCTGTACACACCACCTGCACTGCTCGTGGCTGAGGCGACGTAGTCGCCTGCTGTGGGCGTGCCGAAGATGGCTTCGCTGATAGCAGCTTGGGCGGATGCGGCGGCTGACGAAAAGCTATCTTGAGCGGATTGTGTTCCGTAGAGCTTCTCGCTCACTTGAGACTGGATGGATGAGTAGGCGCTCGCAACTGACTCGCTGGCCTGCTCAGCGGCACCCTTGGGCGTTCCGTAGAGAGCGACAGAGGCACTCTCAACAGCAAGATCCAAAGATGCGCTAGCCTGGCTCAAAACATCTTCGATCATGGCTGGGGGAGTGAAGACGGCGCTGACGACTGACGAAGCAGAAGCATACGCGTCAGCAGCCGCGTCGGTGACAGCATCGTAACTGTCGCCCGCGTACGAACTAGCAGCGTTGATACCTTCACTGGCATAGGACTGGGCAGAAGCCATCGCTGCGGGCAGGCCCGTGGAGTAAGCGGAGGCGAAGCGGTTCATGACGCTCTCGGTGAAGTCGGGCTCCTTGCCAATGACAAGCTCTGAGATAAGAGCCTGGACCTCGGCATATTGTGCAGCAGCGGCAGCGGTAGCCTACGTGTACAAAGTCAGTATGTCTCAAATGCGTTTTATTCATCGGACGGAGTTCTTACCTGAGCACCGTAAGCGCCAGCTTGAGAGTATACAGACTCTGCCCATGGTGTAGGCTGGCCGTAGACCTGGCTACTGGCCTGAGCAATTAGTGCTTCCCAGTTCTGGCTGGCTTGGGAGGCAACCGACTCAGTCCAGGGAGTTTCTGAACCGATGACACCAGAGCTAACCTGGGAAGCGGCAGACTCAGCGGCTGCTTGGGCGTTGGCGACAGCCGACTGTGCTGAACCAGACACGTACGACGCGGCAGACTCGGCCGATCCAGATACAGCAGACGCAGCAGAAGCGGCTGATACGGAGGCGACCGAAGCCAAAGACTCAATGGTACCTTGCTGGGGACCGTATACAGCGCTCGATGCAGCATCAGTAAACTCGGAATAACGGGCGTGCGCAAGGCCCACAGCTTCGTAGTACTGTCGGCGAGCGCTGTCAGCGACACCGGTGGATTGAGGTGCGGCGAACTGGGCAGAAGCCTGGCTGAGGCCTTCAGCGAGGCGAGACGATGCGATGGAGGAGACCGACTCGAAGTAACCATGGGTGGGGCCTGCTGCATAGCTCCTCACTGATTCAGTGTATTGCATAGCATTCGACAACCTCTCACTAGCGACTGCGAGGGAATCGGAGTAGGCCTTCTCAAAGTAAGAAAGCATGGTTTGGTGCGCAGGCTGGGGCTCTCCAGAGATCAGAAGAGACATCTGGGCCTTCGCATTCTCGAACTGCTTGCTCGCAGCGCTGACAGCATCGTTGTATCGCGAGTTTGCCTCGACTTGTACGGTCTTGATTATGGCTGTCGGCGTTGGGGTACCGTAGATTGCGTATGATGCCGCAGTCACAGCTTGAGCATACTTGTCGGCGATGACGCTGGTCGCACTCTCAACAGCCGGTTGCTCGGTACCGTACAGGACGCTTGATGCAGCAGCAAGAGCACTTGCGTACTGCTCGCTTGCGATCGAAGAGGCAGACTCGACGGTACCTTGCGTCTTGGCAGGACCGAGGAGCGCTTCGCTGACTGCTCGGCTCATCTCAGCTGCTCGGTCGCCAGCGTCGGCAACCACGCTTTGCACTTTGCTGGAATAGGTGTCGACGACTTCGTCATCGTCTGCCAGCGGCTCATCAAGTACAGGTTCGCGGGCTTCAGCAATGATTTGCGCATTGGCTCCACCCCAGACCTTCTTAGGCGATTCGTAGGCTGCGGAGGCCTTCGATGCGGTGTCATCAATGACTTCAGACGCCTTGGATGAAGCTTGAGATAGCAGGCTCTCGGATGAAGGTTCACCATAGATAGCCTCAGACGCTTGAGACGAAACCTCAGATGCAGCTTTCTGGACAGAAGATGCCACACTCTCAGCAACTGGGGTAGAGCTACCTGATACGGCCTCAGAGACCTGCGATGATGCTTTGGATGCTGCCTCCTTGACGGAAGATGCGATACTTTCGGTAAGAGGTGTTGAGCTACCCTGAACAGCTTCGGACGCTTGTGAAGAGACGTCGGAGTACACGTCCTTGGCAGACGATGCGATACTCTCAGCAAGCGGTGTCGAGCTGCCTTGGATCGCTTCGGCAATCTGGGACGATGCACCCTCAACGTTGTCCATAACTTGTTGGGCAGCCTTGCGGACGCGAGGCGCGAAGACCTTGTCAGAGAAATCATCGCTAGCATCGCCGGCCCAGATCTTAGACTTGGAAACATCCTTCAAGCGTACTAGCTCGGCAACCATGTCCGACGCAATGGCCATGGCCTTGTCTTCAAGCTTCTTGGATTCTTCATGGGCCACGCGAAGGCCTTCGTGTCTGTTACCAACGGCTTCGACTTCGGCCTGCCATTCGTTGAGCGTGTTCCTCAGCTTGTGGTAGTTTTGCCAGTCCTTGTACGTGACGCCATCAGTCCACGCCCATCGCATGCCTACTTCTTGGAGGCCAAGGCTGTGGATCTTCTCAAGTACTTCGACAGTGCTCCTGACAGCAGCTTGTACCAGGGAATCTGTCTCTTGATCGTATGATGCTTTCCAGACACGGATGTCCTGGGCACGCTCCTTGACGGTGAGACCGAACTCGCGGGTCTTGGCGCCGCAGTCTTCGTACGCAGCCTCAAGATCGGCGTCTGAAGCATCCTCTGGGAGAGACTGAATAGTCTTCTTGATGTAGTTTTTCAGCTTAGCAATAGTCGCGTCGGCAGTCTCCTCTAGCTTAACAACCAGAGCCTGACCATGTCCGTTGACGGCATTGTCGACCTGTCGCTTTGTGATTTCTGCGACGCGTACCTCGAGATCTTCAGAACCCTTGTCTGCGGCTGTAGCGAACTTGGTCTGCCAGTCGCGGAGATCCTGGTTGAGCTTCTCTTGTAGTTCGGCGCCTGTGAGCTTCGGCTCAGAGGGCTTGACTTTGGTTGGTTTTGCTTCGAGTTCGTTGGAGGCTGTGCTGGCTGATTCGCTGCCGAAGAACTCATCAAGGACACCCCAGCCAGATCCCTCGGTAGAGCTGGGAGGGACAATGGAGGCGGAGGAGCTTGCGATGGTAGGAGTATCCTTGGTGGACTGAGATGGGAGGCTTGTCTCAGCATCGACGGCGGAGACGACAGACTCGATCTTCTGCTGGTCCCTGTAGCGGCCTAGACGCTCGGAGATACGGACCAACTGGGGCTCGACGTTGTCTCCGTATAGCACGCGCAGCTGGGGCCACACTGTGCGGAGGAGGAAGGCCCAGGTGGCATCCTTTGCGGTGTGGACATGGGGATAGACGATGTCGACGAGGACGTGGTGGCCGTATGCGTGACCCTGTTGGAGGTAGGGCTTGGAGCGCTCGTAGGCCGGGAGCAGTGTCAGGTGGTAGATCTCTTCGGAGCTAGTCCTGAGGTCGTTGTAGTACGGGGCAGCAGCGTCAGTCGCCTTCTTGACATGAGGGCCTAGGTACACGTCGTACTGGCCCTTGATTTGCTTTTGGGCATTCTGCAGCTGGGGCTGGACAGACTTCTCGTACTGGGCCTCTGCGTATTTCCTAGCATGCTCGACCCTGTGTGCGCCGTAGGTGGCGTAGTTGTCCTGGGCGAATGTGGTTATGGGCGTCGTGTAGGGCTTGACCTTTGCAATCTGCGGGGCGACGTAGGTCTCGTAGTAGGGGTCGACATAGGGCGCAGCGAAGGACCGGGTCTGCAAGTAGGGCTTGCACACGCGTGGAGAGTCGTGGTTGAGCTGGTGGAGCGATGTGGGACACCGGAAGAGGAAGGTGATGATGAGATACCACGTGGAGAGTCTCGCAACCATGCTCGTGAAGGCGCCCACGAGACTCCGCCTGGGCTTCCGCGAGCGAGCGGACCGTGAGGTGAGCTGCGTCTTCTCTGCGTGGCCGTTGGCGGTGCCATTGGCGGACCCGTTCAGGCTGCCATTTTGTTTGGACTTGGTCGCCCTTCCGTTGGCCTGGGCGGCCATGCTCGCGTGTGGTGGACGATGAAGCGGTGACGCTGTGTGGCTGACCAGCTTCTGCGGGTGCGTATTAGTGGTACTGCCGCAGCAAGTCGGGGTCTGGCTACGTACAAAAATCAGCGACAGGCGGCAGCGTCTGGGTTGTTGATGTCTCTTGAATAATGGCGATGGCTGCTCGAAGTAACTTGTCTGTTAGCGCTGGGGGGACGACAACCGAGCTGCAGCAGTGATGTAATTGCACGTGCGGACGCGGGAACACGATAGCAAGATCAAGGTTTGGACATGCGATAGGCGGCAGAGAGCGCAGAATTACGCGATAGGGCACGAGAGATGACGGAGGAAATAGAGTCTGCCTGTCGCGATTTCCCAGTCCCAGACATTTTCAGTGCCTCAGGCTGCCCCTGCGGTTCGCGTCGTCTCATGTAGGGCTGGATGCCTTCACCCGCGCTGTAGGACCCTGTGACGCTGATCAAGCACCGAAGACACGCCATGCATGTGCAAATCCGATCGCTTGTCCCAGGTACCAGACTAAATAATTAATTGTCCCTACACGTGCACTAAGTGTGGCTAGGTGCCATCGCTCTGCCAGGGGCCCGGGGTGCTCGACTGCCAAGACCGAGACTGTCTGGCGGCGGCGACATCACCACTTCCGTCGCCAGAGCTGCTGCACGCAACCACGGTTCCGGCCGCATCCACCCTTGTGCGCTTTCCCCCAGGTCTATTCACGTCCCTAATTCCCTGCATCTGCATTGTCCTCCACCGCGCAGCACTGCACGCCCGTCCTCTTCACGCCGCTCCCTCGCTGCGATTCCGATGCCTACTTGAGATCGACTTGTGCGGCATCTGCCCGAACCCGAACCATATCTTCCGATTCGATACAACACCCCTCTTACCGCGTGTATACTTTTAATCCCCCTCCACCATGACCACCGATGCCGAGCCCCTCACCGCGGGGCTCTTCGACGATGCCTCCGCGCACGACAGCGCCCCCCAGACTTCCGACGAGCGAGCCATGGACAAAGACGAAGCCGACACCTGCCGGATATGTCGCGGGGAAGGCACCGCCGAGGAGCCTCTGTTCTTTCCCTGCAAGTGCAGCGGTAGCATCAAATACGTCCACCAAGAATGCCTGATGGAATGGCTGTCCCACACCCAGAAGAAGCACTGCGAACTGTGCAAGACATCCTTCCGCTTCACCAAACTATACCACCCCGGCATGCCGAATCGCATACCCACGACCGTCTTCGTACGCCGCGCCGCTCTCCACGTACTCAACATGTTCACAACCTGGTGCCGAGGGGTCCTGGTGGGCGCCGTCTGGCTCTTCCTACTACCCTGGTGCATGCGCGTCGTATGGCGCAGCCTGTTCTGGGTCGGCGATGGTGGCTGGTCACAAGACATGTTTGCCGACACACCTGAGACGTCAGTAATGCCCGCGACTGGTAGAGGACTGGCCCCTAGCGATATCGACTTGATACGCTCCGCACTCGATACCGCCAAGAGCAGCAACTCGACTGTGCATGTGGCAAGTACCGTCGGGCCCATGAAGATAACATATACTCCAAACAATTCCACGACTAGCGAATCCATCCTCTGGACCTATGCCAAACGAGTCTTCTTCGGGGTCCCATTCCCCTTTTCCCAGCTTGCACAAGCCGACAGAATAACTACTCATGTATCTGTCGTTGACAAGAACGGCACCGTTTCCAATACTACCTCGGACCACCTCGGTATTCGTAGTCCGTCGCTACTCTCCGATGTCCCCTTCTTCAACTGGTTCCAGTCTCAAAGCGCCAATCGCTTTATTGTTGACGTGATAGAGGGGCAGATCATCACTCTACTCGTTGTTGTGGCGTTTATCCTTGTCTTCTTGATCAGGGAGTGGGTGGTCCAGCAACAACCTGTCATCAATATGGTTGCCCTCGGTGACAACGTTGCTGCGCAGAGGGCTGCCATCATAGAAGAGGAGGCTCTCGTTGACAACGTGGTCGTTGATGAGGGCGAGCTGGAAGACGCTTTAGATGCTTTGGATGCTGAAGTGGCTGGGGAGGCTGCGGATGCGGAAGAAGCTCATGAGCCTGAAAATACTGACCAAAACGAGCCAATTGCCCCTGGAGACTTCACTCGCGAGAATGATGAGCCCGAGGCTGCTGAACCTACGATACGCCGCGTTCGCCGGTCTTCTTCGCTCCGCCGAGAACGCGACGAGCTTGTTCGCAACATAGTACGCGAAGGCCTCTCCGGTGATTTGAGGTCGATGATGCAATCGGATGATCTTGTGGATGCCTATGACGATGGATTTCCATCCCAGAGCTTTAACGAGGCTATTGAGCGAGCAATGATGGAAGACGGCGAGGCTAGCAGCTCAAGCTTTCCTGCAAGAACCTCGTCACTCCACCAACCTTCAGGCGTAGCGCCAGATCTTGAAGGTTCCGAATCGTCTTCATCTTCGCACAGACCAAACATGCCAGCACGCGATAGATCCTTCATCGCGACAGAAATCCGTCGCGGCCTAGAAGAGGGTAATACATGGTCTTTCGAGAACGTACCACAATCGTCAGCTTCCAACGAGGAAAGTGCTGAAAACGTACCCGAATCGTGGGAAGACGACGACAACGCAGACCGAAGAGCCGATCAAGGACCCGAGGCTGCATCGGACCACGAACCGGGTAGCGAGCACAGCAGTGGAAGCTGGCAGCAAGTCCCTGAGGCTGTAGAAGATGACTCCGACCAAGCGCTGGAAGGAGAACATGTTCACGACAAGGGTAAAGCTAAGGCTGTCGACGCCAGTGTGGAGGATAATCTACCCGAGTCAACGTCTTCTGCACAAAGCAGTTCCACTCATCTAGACAACTCAATTACGGTCGATACTACCATTGAAGTCGACAACAGCAGTAGCCAACCTGACCAAGACTCAACCACCCGCGAAGAACAGGAGCATTCTGAAGTGGGTCAGCAACACCCGGACGACCAGCCTGCGGTTCCAGCCAACGCACAACCAGCAGCGCCTCAACCTCCACAAAATCCAGTGAACCAAGTATTGGACTGGATGTTTGGAGACATAGCCCCGATGGCTCAACCTGTCGAAGAGGGAGGCAACGATGAGCATATCGTGCGCGATCTTGCAGACGAAGCGCCTTTTGTGCCCTTCTTGGGGAACGAGCCGCGGGATCATGGCAATGCTGCGCCCCAAGATCCTGAAGTTGCTGCTGCTGCTGCACAAGCTGGCATAGATGTCAACGACCAGGAAGCGATTGAAGACGCTGAAGACCTGGAAGGTATACTTGAGCTCATTGGTATGCAAGGGCCTATTGTCGGTCTTTTCCAGAACGCCCTGTTCAGTGCCGTGCTGATCACCTGCACATTGGCGTGCGCTGTATGGGTTCCTTATCTCTGGGGTAAGTTCGTCATAATAATGGTGGGAAGCCCTATCGAACTCCTCAAAATCCCTCTACAGGCGGTCGCTGCAGTAACGGACTTCATAGTCGACGTCACGCTCTTCCTCGTAGCTGGTACGACGTACTGGAGTTCTTATGCCATCTCCAGTCTGGTCAAGCTGTGTTCCTTGGGGAAACTGTCTCAAACCATAGATGGTCCACTCCGTGCAGTATCTACGCCAGCATACTCCCTTGCAGAGAGTGCAATGGTTCGTATTGGCAAGATGTTCATGGACTCGCCATTATCGTCTCAGCCCAGCTACACCCAATTCACGCTTAACGCACACGCTTCACTACGAAGCCTGCAGAACACGACCTCATTTGCGCTCAATGAAACGAGCAGCTTTGCAAACGCCATCATCGAGGAAATTTCAGCAGACTCGCCGCCCAAGCTTGTGCTGAGGGTCCTTGGACGCCTTCCCTCGTTGATTCAAGATATCTTTACGACGACCTACGGCCAGTGCAGCTCTCTGCTCTCATGGCTTTGGACGGCCAAATCGTACAAGATCACCATTGATCTAGACTCGAACAGCAGCACCGCTGCAGCATACACTGCACTGGAGCGATGGACGGCGAGTGACCGCCTAATCGCAATACTGGCTGGCTATGGGTTCTTCGCTTTTCTTGGTGCGATATATCTCAGGCGCGGCACACCTTTCAGCTCGTCACAGCAAGGACAAAGGATCGAACGCATTCTTTCTGATATACTACAACAAGCCGGAGGTGTGCTCAAGGTGATCCTTATCATTAGTATCGAGATGTTGGCATTTCCGCTGTACTGCGGGCTGCTTCTCGACTTGGCCATGCTTCCACTATTCCAGAACGCTACGCTGTACAACAGGTGGCAGTTCGCGAGAGAGAGTCCATGGACATCTGGATTCGTGCATTGGTTCATCGGTACCTGCTACATGTTCCACTTCGCGCTCTTTGTGTCCATGTGCCGCAAGATCATGCGCAAGGGTGTGCTGTACTTCATCCGCGACCCAGATGATCCGACCTTCCATCCTGTTCGGGACGTCCTAGAGCGTAGCGTTACGACTCAACTTCGCAAGATCGCCTTCAGCGCTCTTGTGTATGGAGCACTCGTTATTGTATGCCTTGGCGGTGTCGTATGGACCTTGAGTCGTGCTACTACCAACGTCCTGCCAATTCACTGGACTACCGAAGCACCATCGCTGGAGTTTCCGCTCGACCTTCTCTTCTACAACTTCCTCACGCCGGTCATCATCAAGTTCTACAAGCCTAGCGAGGGTCTGCATGCTATCTACAAATGGTGCTTCCAGAAGTGCGCTGGATTCCTCCGCCTTTCCAACTTTCTCTTTGGCGACAAGGTCCCTGCGCAAGAAGGCGATGATGGCCGATACGTTCGTGCACCTGCTTCCGATCAAGCTCGCATTCCCAAGGGCCAACCTGTCTTCGTCGAAGTCGACCGCGACAACGTTCGCAAAGATGGAGAGAATGAGGGCGGAGTGCACAACTCTGATCTCGTGTCGATGGTATTCATCCCACCATGGTTCCGCGTGCGCATTCTCTGCTTCATCGTCACGATATGGATCTTCATGGGTCTATCGGGAGTAAGCGTAACGATCCTACCACTACTCTTCGGCCGCTATCTCTTCTCACTCTTCCTCCCGCCAACCGTCGAGATGAACGACATCCATGCCTTCTCCCTCGGCGTCTACACGCTCGCCAGCATCGGCTACTCCGCCTACCACGCCTTCAAGTTCATCTCGTCGCTCAATCGCTCCATCCCAGATCCCATGTCCACACTCCACACCATCGCAGCAACCACCTCGCGCGTCGGTGGCCGCGCCCTCCGCTTCTCATACGTTTGGGCAACCCTCATCTTCGCCATACCTTTTCTCTTCGCCGTCCTTCTAGAACTCTACTTCCTCATGCCCCTGCACGCCTACCTTGGCCCCAAGGAACCCCACGTCGTCCACGTCATCCAAGACTGGACCCTCGGCTTCTTGTACTCTCGTCTCGCCGCACGCCTCGTCTTCGCGAACCGCAATTCCCGGCCCGCACGTGCGTTCAAAGCTGTCATCAGAGATGGCTGGCTCTACCCCAACGCCAAGATCGCGACACGCTGTTTCCTCATCCCCGTGCTCGCGCTCTTCCTCGTCGCTATTGCCGTTCCATCCAGTCTGGCGTTTGTCACGAGTCGAACGCTATACCGGAATGCAAACGAAGCAACAAAGAATTTACTCTGGCGCTTCAGCTTCCCGGCTGTGGGACTTGCTTTGGTGGTTATGTGGGCATCCTCGGCGGTTGTCAGGCTCCTTGTGAGATGGAGGTTGGTCGTTAGGGATGAGGTTTATCTTATAGGAGAGAGGTTGCACAACTTTGGGGAGAGGAAAGCGCCCGTTCAGCCTGCGTCTGCTGCTGGTCCTGCGGTGGGAGTTGAGGGTGTTGATGTGGGCACGCAGACTGCTTAGTTCCACGGGTTCGTCGGTTGGTGTGTTGTTGATTTGGGTGTAAGCGTGGAGTTGCTGCATATCTTTTTCATTATGCATTTGCTTTCACTGGGTGGATTAGAAGACATGTCAGTCGTTTTGTCAGCGGGCTAGCCAGATAGCCAGTTAGCATGAATCTCACGCTGCTCATCCTTGTTACATTCATCTACAATACTGCCCTGTGAACTTGATCTTCTGTCGATTGGTCTATCGATTAATGTCGTGGTCAACTAAGCCTAATGTGAATTTACTCCGCCCTTGTACAAACTCCCTTCTAGAACGTGTCAACGTCCGATGCCCTCGACTGCCACCCTCCCTCAGCCATAAGAACCTCTCCAAGAACTCTACTAATCCGAAGAAGATGCCAATCGCGCCCTGTACCCGCAATGAGAGAAACACCAACGGGCATGCCATTCATCCCCACGAAAGCAGGTATGTGTACCACTGGTACATGCAGACCCTGGATAAAAGTCAAACTCGTCTTCATCTACCACCTGTGACATGTCAACTTACCGTCCACATCGTATTGAAAACCGGACTGCCCATATCCCCAAGTCCCATCGGCGCCTCATCTACAGCACTCGGCGCGATGATGACAGAATACTTGGCTGCTATCGTGTTGAATACGGTCCGCAGATGAGCGAGTTTATCCAGTGCTTCTCTTCTTGCTTTTTCTGCATCAGCGTGTTTAAAGTGATTTTCTAATAGATTCCGAATCGAGACGTCCAAATCATCCTTGTGCGAATGGTATTCTTCGTGGAAAGCGAGGGCGGTCTCAGCGCCGATGATTGCGTTTTGAGAGCGCGTTAGAGTGTCTGTATCATCAAAGTCATCCGGTAGTGACACTTCTTCGACCCGGACGCCGTGGTTTTGCAGTATCACAGCTGTTTTCTGCATGGCATGTATAGTACCAGGGCCGGCATGTGACCACATTGGTGTCTTGACAAGAGCGATTGAGACATCTCGCAAGCACACTTTCTCCGGATGCTGGTCGTCACAGAGTGAAAAGGCATCTGCTGGTAACTGCAGATCCGGTATGCTGCGAGCGAAGAAGCCGATGGTATCTAATGTAGAAGAAACAGTCTTTTGACCCAAGGTTGGGATGGCGTTGTACGTGGGTTTCATGGCAAAGATGCCGCAATAGGCTGCTGGTCGGATGACGCTTCCGCCTGTCTGGACGCCTAGAGCAAGTGGAATCTGCATATCGGCTACTGCGGCGGCGGACCCGCATGAAGAGCCGCCTGGGGTTCGAGATGGGTCGTGTGGATTGGCGGTTGGAGGTCCTGAGTTAGGGACCGAGAATTCAGTTGTCGTTGTCTTGCCTGTGGGAGACGTCAACAATCATTCATAGGTAAGGTGAATTGACAGACCGAAGATAAGGGCGCCTGCAGATCGCAGAATGGCAACAGCCGATGAATCGAAGCCAGATTGATGTCCTTTGTATATCGGTGAGCCATACTGGGTGGGCATGTCTGAAACTTGTCAACATCTAGCATGCAAAAGACTTTGCCTTATGACCTTTCGTGTTCATCACGTCTTTGATACCTATCGTCACTCCATGCAGCGGTCCTCTCTGATTTTGTGGCACATGATCAAGTTCTCGAGTTCGGCGTAGAACAAGCTCTTGATCTGGCGTTTGCTCAGGTGAAGTGCTTTATATGCGCAGAGCAAGACTCACCGAGATGGGCCCATGCCTTGACAATATGGTCCCGGTCGCGGATGTGGCCAAGAACAGATTGCGCATAGGTCTCAACTGTGATGGTATTGGCTTTGAGCAAGTCCAGTATTTCTACTGCGGTCAGAGTGTATAATTTAGGTAACGTTGACATAGTTGGTGACTATTTGGAACAAGAATATCCTAGAAAGTGGTAGAGCACGGAAGAATTGACGAGCTTCTGCGATAGTGTGCATGGCCGATCTGTATGCGAGGGGATGCCGAACTCGCTAACGATGCAGATTGATGTTTGCACTCAGGAAACGAAAGAGCCCAGTGCAGATTTGAGATGTTGTATTGCTCTTTTCCCATAGCGCCGTATCTGATGCAAATTGTACAGTAATACATGGTATACACACGTGCGACCGTCGTTCCCGGTAGGGACCGTCTAGAAACCCGGAGGGTTGAGTCGTTGACTGACTCTCGTCCATTTTGGCACCTCTGTGAACTGTCAGCGACCGCAAATTCAGGATGTACTCCACCGCAGATGCTTTTAGTTCTCCCTCTGCCGCCACCAAGCTTTGTCCCAAGATACTAGAAGCATGCAACTTACTGTGTATTCCCTTTCGATACCTCTTCACCTTACGGTCGAAGACGGTGTATTTGTCCTTGGGAAGCATCTCTGCCTCGGTCGGCATCTCCATCTTCCAGCGCTCCACCTTCTTCATGCTCTGTCCCATGCGTCGTAGTGCGGTATCGAGTGTGCCGACCACAGTGTCAACGTGCCGTAGGCGCTCGCGTTGCCTGTACTTCTGGTGTCTGGATAGCCGCCATGGTATCTTCCTACGAATTTGTCAGCACGCACTTCCTCATATCAAGTCGTAACTGGTATAAGATGCATCGGAGCGGGAAATGCGATGGCGACAATGAGCAATTGCGTGGGGTCGATAATTCGGGAAATGTGGAGAGTCGCACCATAATAGACCGCCCGATAGCGGGTTTGTGAGGCGGAAAGGACCAAACATGGTGACGTGCTGGGGTTGGCGATGCTGGGTTGCGCAATCGAAGTCGCGATATTCTTCGAAAGGCACTCCCGCGGACTTTCTTGGCAGACATGCCGATTAGCGTGGGGAAGCTCACCAGCACACCCCACACGCTGCACAGCTAAACCCCAAGCTTGACTTACGACGATACGAATTACGAATCCTGGCGCCTTCATTTTCGTGAGAGCAGAAAGGCTGTACTAGGCTAGATCACGCATCCCCACCTGGGCCACGCGGCGCACGCCAAACACTCCACACGTATACCGACATACAACCTCATACCTCACCATGTCATACACGTTCTCCATTCTGTCGCCTCTCGATGTTCCTCTCTTCACGCACGACTTCGGTACCTCACGCAGCGGCGGCACCGGTGTCGCGAACTATACCCCCGCAGAGCGCGCCCTTGTCCCGTTCATTCTACACTCGTCCCTCGATATAGTCGAAGAAGTGCAATGGGGCCCTTCCACATCCAGTGGCTCCGCACCCATGTACCTTAAACACATCGATAAATACCAGAACTGCTTTGTGTCGTGCTGGATCACCGGCGGCAACACACGCTTCCTTCTGCTCACAAGACCACGCGACGAAAGTCTAGGGCTAACGAGTGGAGGTGCTGGAGGCGCGAGGGGAAGTCTAGCGGGTGGAAGAGCTGCTTTGGGAGGAGGTGCTGGTTTATACAATCCGAGTAGCCCAGCCACGGAAGAAGCTGTCAAGAACTTCATGGTCGACGTATACGAGGCATGGGTCAAGACTATTATGAATCCCTTCTTTGCTGTGGGCAATGGCGAAGTCATCAAGAGCCCGGTGTTTAGGCAGAGGGTTGCGACTGCCGCGAAGAAATATCTGTGAAGGGAGAGAGAGCATCACGGAATCACCGATCCTAGAATGGAGACGACCACAGGCGCGAGGACCCATCTTATACCCGAGAGCATGGTGAACGGCACAAGAGCAGTCAAGATTATTGCGACCTGATTGGAGATTCTCGGCAAGACGACTGCTGAAAGGTCTCACTTTCCCTTCGCAGCGACGCAAATCCGAGACAAGGAAAGCAGCAACGGGAGCCTTCGAGCTAGTTGCGAGCCTTTGCACTGAGCAGGTGTATGGCTATTCGTGCCCGCGAGGCTATTAGACCTAGCCGAAGTCGACCTCGCGCTTTGTATGGGTCATGATAATTGGGAACAGGAGGATCAAGATCCTGACAGTCGATGCGATGGAGTCTCTGTCGCGCACGCATCTTTTGATAAGCACTGTACTGGACTAATATATTGCATTGGGCTTGCGCGCAGCCAATCCCTCTCTATATAGCATCCTAGGTCACAATAGGTCAAAAGTGGATACTCTCGTCGTTTGCGTCTCGGCGTTCCGTTTACCTATCATTCAAGGCACCCTACCTGCAAGCCTAAGCCATGAACATAGAGGTCTTACCTTACTTACGCATCCTCAAATCTGTGGTCACCATGAGTTGCGCCTTTACCTTGGTCCCGTTTGTAATCGCGCAGATCTCTCACTCACCTTCACCTTGTCCAAGCTGGTATATCACCACTCCATCTACCCACCTTCTCCCGCTCGCAACGAACTCTCTTACCTCACAGTATTTAATATCTTTGCCTTGACTTCAGCGCGTTGCGACTCTCAGCATGGCATCGAAACCCCCCGAGGTCAGTGCTGCAGACAAACAGTGGCTCACTTTCCGACAAAAGCACGAAGCTGAACTTAAGGGCTTCCAACGGTACGCGACGGAGTCTTTTGCCAAGTTTCAGGACAACGTCAACAAGGAGCGAGCAATTATTCTCGCAAAACACAAGAAAGAAGAGGAAGAGTTCTGGAGCAAGACCAAGGCGGCAGCAGATAAGGAGAAGAAGAAGGTTGGCAACACGGCTGTCGGGCCTAATACGGGTGTCCAGAGTCAAGCAAATCGCCGGGTAGCTGCTGCACCACCGAGAGCTGCTCCCACTATCAAGAAGACGCCGGCGCCCAGAGCCAAAGCACCGTCCATATCCAAGCCAGGGAGCAACACAACCACACCGCTAGCAGGACCCAAGAACAAAAAGGCCGCTGTCACGATCATTGATCTTTGTTCCGACGAGGATGATGATGAACCAGTGTTGGTAAAGGAGAAGCCTATTTTCAAGATAGCTGGGCAAGGACCTGTCGCGAAAGACCCTCCCGGCTTATCTGACAAAATCGGAAACGTGGTAAGTCGGCAAATAACAAAAGCATTCTTGTTCTAAGACTGATTGATATAGGACAGGCCAAAGCCAGAGCAGTTGAAGCATGAACATCACGTCTTTACTAAGCAACCCTCACACCCATCTACACAACCGCCTGCGCTATGTACAAGTAACAGTAATACTTCCGGTGTGCACGTCTCGACCTCCATCGCCTCTCAGCATGCGCCGGCAGCTGTTCTCAGTACACAGCGGAACCTGGTCGGGGGCGTGGGTTTTGGCAACTGGGCGAATGTGCCTCGCATGCCAGATGCCCGTCAAGGAACAGCATTCAATCCTGGAGGTAGACCATTATCGGCCTCCTCTCCGTGGGCCACCCCCACAATTTCTGCTTCACAAGGCCTACAGCCGACGAACGGTTTCGCTCATTCGAGGTTCTCTCAAGGCCACCAGCAAGACAAGTTTCAATCGCAACAAAGTGTAGGCTACCAACCAGGCCAGCCATCGATGTTCCGGGAATCAGCGTTCCATGGCCTTCCTCGAGACGACCAAGAAGCTTTGCGAAAGGAAGGCCATGCTTACTATTTGAATGGCTCAATCGAGTCTTCGCAAGACCTTGGACGTGGAGACAGGTTTGGTCCTGACTCTGTCCCGGATCATGCAACCAAAAACTTGGAGAGCGACCTTCGTAAATCGGTTTCGAATGGTATGGACACGATGATGCATGAAGCTCCGCGTAGTAAGCTTGCTGTCTTCGATCTTATAGTGACTTAGCTAACGTATACAAAGCTCCAACAAGACCACAGCAGCACACTCCAAATATGCTTCCATCACCTCAAGATACTGGCCTCGTATCCACTCAAGAGAGCCCTCGCACCCCAACCGCAGAGCCACTTACCCCTACCACTCCTAAGACGCCCAGCTTCAGAAGGCCGTTCCTTCCAGCCAGTGCCACCAAAGACAGTGTTGCGGTTGCTAGGGGTGTTCGGGCTGGGTCGCAGGTATCTACCTCTACTCCTACTAATCGCGCCTCGAGTGTTTCGCAAAGTCAACGCGATGCGTCAGTCGTATCGCATACTTCATTTTCCTCGCGTTCAGGCAGAGGCAAGCGGAAGGTGGTGGATCTCAGCAGCGATGAGGAGAGTGACTATGCCCCGCCGTCTGATGATGAGGAGCCTAGTTCCCCTGTCATGATGGACGATGCTCCTGAGCCTGCAAAGAAGCAGACATCTAGGCCGGCGACCAAGAAGGCTAAACTTCCTCCGCCACTACCACCAGCTCTTGCCTCAAAAGGTGTGTATAACAAGGGAAAAAATGGCTTTGGCTTCACGAGCTTGCAAAAATCGAAACCCAAGGTCAACAGCCAAACTGATGCGGCATTACCGACCACCCCACCGCGTGTGCCCACCAGAAAGCCTCAGCCGACGACACCATCTACACCGACACCTGCGTCTCAGAAGTCCAAAATCATTACGTTAAAGACTCAAGGAGCAACCGTATCGCGCTCACCCCGAAAGGCCAAAATTGACGCGTCTGCAAAGATCACCCAACTTAGCGAAGCCGAATTAGAAACTCGGACCAGCATTGCTATCGATGAAGCGAACCAGCGCGAGAGAGCAACAGCTGAAGCTGGGATTTTCGAGCAAGTCAGAGGTGGCATGCGGGCCATGTCCATCACTCCCGCGCCTAGCACCGCTAGCAACGCTGCAGAGGACGTAGAAATGCTGGCCGACGTTTCAGATCCTGAGATCACATCCCCAAAACACGGCGCTGGATTGAGTTCATGGACAGATTCTCGCTTCAATGGTGACAGGTATCTTGCCAAGTCTCGCGCTGCTCGACCCATAGTACAAGACGACTCGGACGACTACGATGACCCGGACATCAGTAAGTACAGCGTCATCGACGGCGTTATTGTGCATGAGGCGGATCGAGAGAGACTGAGACTGACGCAAGAGCAGGAAAGGCTTATGAAATCAAGAGGGACAGACGGTGGCAGTCGCGCACGTGCAGTGACCGCAGTTGAGATGCCGGAGCATGCTCAGGGTATGGCCGGGCAGAGTGGGAGGCGCGCGAGAAAGACTATGAGATGAGAAGCATGGAACCGGTATCACGGTGACTACCTGAGAGCTACGCCTTGCACGATGTACCTTGAATGGGACTCCCATGTCGCAAGAGGGTTTAGCAGTGGAGATGTCTCTTGCAGAGCAGGATGTATCGAAGTATCCGTATCTTCGTCTACTCGCATGAAGTCGCGATATGCTTCGCACTAGCTACACTTCTATCATTCATCGAAACTCTATACGGTTCTTGCTTAGCTAGTGGTAACAAGAAGCTGGTACAAAGTCTCAAATGGTATCACGCTTTGGCTTATCGAACATGTCAAATGTCTCTTGCGTAAAAGCCAAACGAACAAGCCCCAGCTAGCCAACCCATCCACAGCTTACTCACAGTAAAAGCATCCAGATCACCAAAGACCGCAAACAGCGAAATGACGATGCGCTGCATCTTATCAAAGCCACCGAATCGGCCAGACAGACCAGTTCCGTCCCCGTTCACGCACCTGCCTCCCCCCACTCTCCTAAGCGCATGACAGCAAACCGCCCAAACGCCTTCCTAGAACCCGAATCTCGACGCGTCCAAAAGTCTCATCTACAGTAGTATGTAGTAAACGCCCTAGCAGTTGTCAATAGTGAAAGGCAAAGCTTTTTTGCCCCGCAATGGCTAAATACTAGCTCATTAGCTCACGCGACCAGCCAGTCAGCCTCATTCACTCAACGGCGCTGCACGCTTATTAACAGAAAAAGGACGAGCTCAGTCAACCATCCTGCACACGAGAGCCAAGACGGGGAAACGAGCATCAACGACGCAGCAAAAAAACGGTCGGCGGTGCTACTACTTTCAACGTTTTGGCAAGTCGCGCCGAAGATTAACGTTAACGTCGGGTTAGCTGTTTTTAGTGCCGGAAAGTGGGCGTTACCAACTTGTGACTGGCTAGCTTTGGGTGCCCGGAGTTTTTTTGAGAAAGTGGAGTAGCTACTAGCTAGCGACATAGTTGGTTCGGATTAGTTAGTTCACTTTTCTAGGTTGCAGACTTGCAGTGGAGAAAGGTCTTGGGAGTTCGGTTCTTCTTGGTATTAGCAATCGGGGCGGCCGTGAGTGGATGGGATGATGACGAGAGTCTTTGATGTGGGTTGCGTAGGCGCGGAATTGGTCTTGCGGAGGATTGATCTGGGATACTGCGAGACGGGACAGAAGGCGTCGATTAGAAAAGTGAATTGTTGCAGGTAGAGTGCGCAGACGGAGAAAAGCATCAGTTTCACACACGAGTATACCAAGAGCCTTGGTAACTGCCGTCAGCGCGAAAAGCGACGATATGTCAGCCCATCTCTGGTTTAGTTTTGACAAGCCAACTAGGCATATCCCGCCCAATGTGACATGCCCTCCAAGCACCATCGCTGCAACTTCGGAGAGTTTTTCTTACGTTGCTTTGGATGAGGGAGGGAGGGAGGGAGGGAGGGGGGCCTTTTCCGACTACTCCTAAGTTCGTAACGGTTTTACCGTTCTCGACGCCTTTCGGGGGGGTTGGCAGCAGTTGGGTTGGTTGGGGTCCTTTCCGCGCGTACCTCGTCTCGCGTGCCACATGCCACATGCATGCATGGGTAATTTCGGTCTCCAACGGCCAGCCGTTCCGGCAATCGTGTCTAAACCGCAATCAGCCTGTTCTGCCCACACACCCCAACAACCGTCGGGTCGCGTCGCGTCGCACAACATTGCATTGCGTTGCAGTCGTGTGCCTGGCCTTCTCTGATACCCTGCCCTGTTGCGTGCGGTGCGCCCCCCCCCCTCGCCCCTTACTACCCACACCTTACCCACCCTGAAAAGCAAATCATCCTTGTGTGCCTGAGCTGGGTAGTCAGGCACCAGGCACGCAACGCGTAGACATGAGTGGTATTCAGCCACGCGAGACCAGGCTCTCCCGGCCTGTCACCTGTCCGCCTTCCGCTTTGCGAACGTATGGGGGAGGGATGTCCCTAGGGGAGAGTAGGTCGACCGAACGACTATCGACGTGATTTATTTGTCTCGGACAATATCACGTCGAGCATGCATGGAAAGGCTTGCGTGGCGTACCGCTGTGAGTAATCGTGAGTGGCTACTGAGCGGTTCGTGTGGGTTCTCTTCTCGTTCGGTGCTTTGAAGGATTGCGGGCGAACTGGTCAGCTCGCTGCATCTGGGATGCATCCTCCGGGTCTCTCGATGATACACAAAACGCCTCTTCCAAGGTTTCGAAGAGGGCAATTTACTCTGGACTTTTGCCGGGCTGTAAACACTCGCGAGAAATCACTTAATGTCAGACTGCATGTTTGTTTTTGAAATGTCTATTATATGTCCAGGGTAGCAACAACTAGCCCATCTACCGAATACTGACAAAACATGCGCAATATAAACATATCCGAAGACGCAATCATAGCCGACAAGACTCCTTCCTCATGCCATAGACAGCGTCCTGAGTCATGCTTTTAGATGCTTCCTTGTCTCTTTTTACCGCAGACGCCAAAGTCCATTCGCACAAGGGATGATCGCTCAACACGCTATAAACAGACAGGAAAGAACAGACCGAAAACCGACCGAGTATGTCGCAAGAGATCATAACTTGCCGACGGGTATCAAGACGGTGGTGGGTGGCCGAGAAGTATCGAAAAGAGAGAGAAGCAGTCATCGGCAGATGAACGACCAGTCTGAAACCCAATACAGCCACGATGAAACATGGGTGTAAGCAACAGCCGGGCCTGTCGCGAAGGATTTGGTGCCGAGTCGAAAAGGGTTGTCAACCCCGGTCGTTCGTAGGGGCTCCCTGCAAGTGCCGAGAAAGTGGGTCAACGGGGCGGCTGCCTGCAACCAGGGCATCCGTTTGGAGCATGTGGCCTGAGACTTCTTAAGGAGAGCCATCGCGCCTCGCCTTCTTGCTCTTCTCGATTCTCTCGTTCCATCGCCTCTTTCCAACACGAGTCTCGAAATGTGGGGCTACTTGGGTCACATCTTGACCTTGGCCCATCATGCTACTTCTCATCTTGTTGCGGTAGGCATCAACTGTTGATAAGGTTAGTAAAACGTTCTTCTTCGTACCGAGCCATTGACTTACGAGACTTTTGCAGAAACAATGTCCTTCCTGCGAAAACACGACTCTGGCTCCAGCTCATGCGGTAACCAAGATCATTGAGCGTAATCTCCTTCGACCGCTTCGCACGAGTAAGACGCGGCTTCGGCACACGAGTCTCGCCATCCAGCGTTGGAACAGGCACAACAGTAGAGCCAGCCAGAGGGAAGCTCGGGTCGCTCTCAACATCGGGCTCGTCAGCAAAGACCTTGCTGCCACGAGGGCTGGCAGGTGGAGAGGTCATTTGCATGGCGAAATAGCTACGAGGGAATACCGAGTTGGACTTGCGGTAAGAATCAGGCATCTCCTCCATCTTGACCGTGTCGAGAGTAACTCGCACGCGAACCCTAGTTCCTCGTTGCGCATCATCTACAAGGATGAATTTGCGGCGCTTCGAGTCAGGTAAGTCGCCAAACATGGCTAGCTTTCGCTCTTCTTCGTCTTGCTCTTGCTGCTTTGAAACGGGCACACCCGCTGCGTGCGATGGAGGCGGAGGGTGGCTCAGGCTGTCGTGAATCGGCGGCATGCCGCTGGAGCCTGCGACGGAGTCGCTCGATGGGTAATTCGGGTAGAAGCTCTGAGCGGGCCGCCCGTCGGTAGGTGATGATGATTGACCGTTTGGCGCTTGGTGATGGTGAGTGTGTGATTCACCGTATTCATTGGCTGTACACAAAGAGAGTTAGCTTGCACGTCCAAACATGTCTCTACTTCCCGTCCTGCGCTGCTGAACCAAAAACATGTGTAACTATGGGGTGGGTATATATGCAAGCATGCATGGGGCAGTGGTATCGAAGGGGTATTACATCAAGGAGTATGTAATGTACATGGAGAAAGAACGACAGAGGTATCATTTAACAGCCAACAACAATTGCGCCTTATCACATCACATCTGGTGAAACATACCGCTAACGTCATCTGGTCCTCCGTGGGGCCCTCCAGGTCCATCATGGTGATGGTGCATCTGAGGGCCGCCCATGCCCATGTTCGGTTGTCGGGGCGGTGCTGCTAATCCGGCAGAGTTGGGAACACCGGGAGCACCTGGTCCACCTGGTCCAGCCATGTGGTTACCATGGTTAGCCGATTGGGCTTTCCTTGTGGTCATCTTGGCCATTCTGCGCACGCGTCGGCTCCTTAGTCGGGGGTCTTGGTTGCTGTTCCTCCAGCTGTCGACGGCGCGCTGGATGAGACCACGCTTTCCGCGCAGGCAAGGGTTCAACTGCGCCAGAGCCCAGCCGACGGTGTTGCATTCAGTCTCGTAGTGAAGACGGTTGCCTTTGTATTGATCCTTGGCGCAGCAAGCGCGAGGGTATACACAGTTCTCGGTCTTGAAGTCTTGCGGCAGCTCGTCAACATTGATAGACTCGACATCGCAGCGGATGGTGTACTCCATCTTGACCCTGTCGCGAGAGTACTCAAACGCGATCCATTGCACACCATTCTGGTCTTGTCGCACAACAAGGGGAGTGGTGGCAGGAATGGGACCAGGCGCGGCATTAGGGTTGACATTGGGTCCTCCGGGAGGGCCAGCGTGCATGTTGGGGGTGCCGACGGGAGGGCCTTGAGGCGGAGCTTGAGGCGGGCCGAGTCCTGACGGTGGCCGTTGAAGTGGCGTCTGCGACATGCGCGACTTGGGGCTTCCGGTCATTCCAGGAGTTTGGGGATGATGCTGCTGATGTTGTTGCTGTTGCTGATGCTGCATCTGCTGGTTTTGCTGGTGGGACATGAGCAGCGATTGCGTCGCCATTGGTTGCTGTGGCGCGCTTGAAGGATGCTGCTGGTAGGGTGACTGTTGGGGAACTGGCGCCGAAGCATAGGGTGTGTAGTACATTGATTGAGGCATCTGGCTGGGCGGTTGTCCATAGATTGGCCGGCCGTGCTGGTCGTGCTGTGGAGACTGAACAGATGCTGGTGAGTTTGACTGCGGGGTGTGGTATGAGATCGGAGGATAACCGCCCCTGTTCATTGTTGCGGCCGCCATGAGCTCTGGGGTTTCTGCGAATTGTTAGAATTCCATTTTGCGCGGGGGTATATACGACCGGGGCATCCAAGTCGAGGCGTCATTAATGCGCTGGGCGCATGGACAAACGCGTGGTGATTTGTGTACACAAAAACAAAACATACCTGAGGACGAGTAGTTACTCGGCGCACTGTTGGTGCTGTAGGGGCTCTGGTGGTGCTGGGAGTAGTAGGGAACCTCTTGCTGCTGTTGCGGCGGTGGGGGGCCTTGGATCTGCTGGATGTAGGGCGATTGGTGCTGCGGCGGGCCCTGGGGGTTTGGGTGCTGTGGTGATGGGTAGTGGCCCTGTGCAGGACTCTGAGAAGGCACCGACTGGTGGGGAGAGTCGGGATGGTGCTGGTGTTGATGTTGTTGATGGACTACACCAGGCCTAGGGTGGTGAACAGGAAGGTGACTAGGCGGTGGCAAGCCCTGAGCCGAGTGGGGATGATGCTAAGAAGACAGCCAGTCAGTAAGGCTGCTGGGGGCAAACAAAAGATAAAAAGCAAGCGTCTGCTTGAGGTGCTGTGGTGGTGATCGGGGCTGGGGGTGCAAGCAAGTGAGAGGTGGGGGTGCGGGTCGCTGTGGTTGGCTGGGCGGCTAGGGTGTAGCGACGGATGTGCAGCAGCAGCGTGGTAGGCGAGGGGCAGGGTCTGGAAAAAGACAGGACGGTAGGGTATAGTTTATAGGATGGGAAGGGCAGACTAAAGAAAGCAGGGCGGGACTTCGCAACGTTGACAACACAGAGCGGACCAGCGGTGGGAGCGGAAGGCTGCTAGGATGGCAGGGATTCCGCTGCTGGTAGGCTGCGTGACAAGAGGCTTGGACTGGCTTCAGAGGAGACAAGGAAAGCTTTGGCAAGTGCGACAGGGGAGGCGGGTTTTGGGTAGCAGGGCTGCTTGGCGGGAAGGGCATACCATGTAGGCAGAGACGCGCCGGAGCTGGGGTAACTCGTTGTGTGTGGCCGCGACGTGCAGTGGCTGCTGCAGCATGCAAAAAGCGCGAGGGTGAAGCTACCAGCGGCGGTGACGGGTTTAGGGAAGGGTTCTGCGACGCGCACGACGAAACTCCAACGGTCGAGGGTGCGGCAGGGCCGATCAAGATGGGAGCGAGCGGAGGGTAGCGAGTGTATGGGATGATGCAGGTGGTCGAGCGTGCGTGGTAGGGGGTGCAAGGAAGCAGAGGCAACTCACCATCTTTTGCGACGCTACAGGCGCCGGGTCTTCCTTATACTTGCGGGCCCTATCTGGGATTTTTGGCTGCGACATTGTTATTATTGCGCGGTGGTAGACGTCGAAGGATCCGGGCTGCGAGGGTCCGGGCGCAGCGGTGGACGAGGGTTGGGGAGCGATGCAGTAGCGTGGCCTGCGCAATTTCACGCGCAGAGCAGGTGGCGCTAGCGACGTCTAGGGAAAGGCAGCGAGGAGAGTCTGCAAAGGCGGTGGGAGGGCCGAGGGTGGAGTCGGTCGTTAAATCAACCTGGAACAGCCACCTCCCTGCTCTGCTGCACGCTCGGACGGAGCAGCTGTTTCGAGCGCCCAAGCCGCGGATGCGAAGGGGCCGGGATCAGGGATCGCCGGCGGAATAGCCCTGGTCGATGGCGATGTCGTCGCGGAGGGTGGGTGCTGCTACTGCGAGGATGGAGCTGCTGTTTGATGGAAAGGCGCGTCGTCTTAGACTCTCTTGCTGCCCGCTGTCGCGTCCGGTGGAGCACGTGACGGTCAGGTTTCGGCGGGTGGGGCTTTGCTGCCCAGAGCAAGAGTCGAGCCAGAGCCAGCGCAAAAGACAGCTCGAGGACGAGCTAGCGGTTCCTTCGCGACGTGAGACTGATAGCAGCTGCCGTCATCGCCCATCGCGCCTGCCCGTCGCATGCTCGTCGCCCCTGCCTCGCTCGGCTAAATCCTCGACATGGCAGTCGCGACCCCGCGGTACCTCCCTCGCACCCATGGCACACCTGGCGTCTTAATCCGGCCTGCTATAGCTCGCACACGATGCCACCTGCTGCTTCTGCCATTTCATCTCGCCCAGGGCACACGGTGCTCCGCCCGCCGCTGCTCTGACGCGTCCTTCGAGTCCAATTCACCGCCGCTAGTCGACCGTTTTAGCAGTTGCACCACCCAGCCCAGCGCCCCGCCGTCTTGCACGCCATTGGCCCGTGGCGCCGGTGAGCAGACGCCCAAAACGGCTCACCAGCATGTCTCTTTGTGCCCCCAACGTCGCCCGCTGTGACTGGCCGATGCACGCCCGCAGCCTCCAATCGCCATCGAGGCCTGATCGGCACCGCCATGCCTGATGCTGCCACACGGAGATGCTTCTCGGGAAACGGGTCATGGGCTGCCTGCTCAAATCGCCGCTGATCGGCCCTGGGACGTCGGGTTCGCAACCTCTGCGGAGCCATGCCACCGAGCAAACTGCTGCTTCAGGGGCCGCATCGTGGCAGGACCGCCTTCAATGCGCCAGTCAGCCCTGCCATCCAATTGCTGCTGTGGCTATTCCCAGTGAAATTGCCCTCATGCTCAACGCGAGCAACACGCGTCGATAAACTCCGCTACAACATCCGGGCGAATAGCCGCTTAGCCCATCGCGATAGCAATACACGCCTGCAGCCGTCTCGGTGCATTTGCTCCATCGCTTCGGGCGTCAATTCAATGCTGTAATGCCGTGCCCTTCTCGGACGTCTCAAGCCTGCTTCTGCGCGCTTGTCCTCACGTATCACATGCGCACTGAAACACGAGACGCGACCAACACAAATATTCTTGTTCTGTTCGGCATGTCTCGCTGCCAGGCTTCGAGAAGATCGCGTTGGAAACAGCGCGCCGTTCCATGTTGTGAGCATTACCCTCCCTGTCACGATGATCGTGGCATGGGACCTGGGCTTGTAAAAGTTCCGAGCGAGGCGTTCGCAGTGCGGAGAAACCCTGGGAGCACGCTTGCTGGCCTTGTTCACGACAAGGGAGATAGGTCAGGTACCGAGCGACCATCAACTCTATTCTGACGCCGCCCGCTACATTTCGATACAACACAACACTTGGTGACTACCTCCGCCGCCCAACTCGCGACGCACAAGGGCGCGCGCATTCACTCTCCCACCGTCAGCATGCGCATCCACTGCGGATTTGGCAATTCAAAATCTTCACTGCCAACTTTGTGCAAGCCGAACTCCTCCTGAACACCCTCAGGCGGCGCCTCTTCACGCTTTGACGATTAGCCACGCTTGCACTAGTTGCACAAGATGTGGACATAGCCATGTCGATCTCGTCAGCGAAAACGATGCCGTGTTACATCGGGTTGCTCTTTTCACTCCACCCATATGTAATGATTAGCTGTGTGTCTCCGCAACGTGGTGCAAACACGGCTGACGGCGACGTGCATGACGGCCAAGGTCAGCTGGGGTGGCTCGTCGACATTCTCGCGCGTCGCCCGCCGCCTGGTTCTACAACAGCCTCCAACTCCGTTCGTGGTGTCGCTTCCATGATAACCGTTAAACAAGAAAGCTCTGTTACGCCCAGTATCGCGAGGGCGTCATGGTTGTTGCCTTCGCGTACGGTTATTTGGTTGACAGGCTATCGTTTTGGCCAACCACATTTTGCACACCGTTGTCCGCTCGCGGGAAGCAGGGATACATGCCTGGGCATCAACGGTCGACGATCACAAGGGACAAGGTGCGCGACGCTACCGTACATGGATCCGACTCGTCCCGCAAGTCTCTCGCCCACCACCAGCATTGCACACTGGATGATGCTGCAAACCACCGCTACCACTACCGCGTATCCCCGATTCGTGATTTCGCGCGTGGAAATAACGTCACATAAAGCTACCATGACATGCGAAGTGCGGTTTCAGGCCCCGATGGTTCATCTACCGAAGGTTCTCTGCTTATTGACTGACCGGGGAGCGATCGGCAGGTGAGCCCCATCATATCGACCATTTTTACATTATCAAGTTTTCTCCGCTCGCGGCAGCTGTCGTGTGAAATAGGCTAGGCAGCTTTGATGGGCCTAGGCCTGCATTTGCTTATTGCAACTCTATCGGCAGATATCAGTCACATCCAAAAAAGCGATGCAGGAATGTCTATCAGATTGTGCGATAAGATCTTGATGCTGGTGATGCGAGCTCCAGTCACCCACCCGCTTGGAAGATCTCCAGGCCCCCTCGACCTTGCTTCCCGCATCCCTTGAGGGTCGTGGTGCAGCTTGGGTGCCTATCCGACATCTGTTTCCCGGGGTATATCATGAGTGGGCTCCAGGCAAGCATTGTGCCGAACACGAGTACGCGCCCAAAGATGCCGCAGTGCCACAAGTTTCGCAATTTGGGAGTGAAGGACTAGACCTTCTCGTCCTGCTTTGAAATCGCTATTTCTCCAGCCGAGCCTTCACTTGCGAACGTTACTGCATAAGCGGCATTTCTGACAGGCGACAGCTTTGTGCTCATTGGCTCAAGGAGTACTCTCCTTCTGCCGGCTTTAATCATGAGACGGAGTGATCCGTGCCATCCCAGTCGATATCATCGAGCTGCAACAAGGTCCGGCCGGTCTCCCGTCCTTTCCCTGTTCTCTCACCAGGCCTTGCGGCGGCACTGATTCGAGCGGACACTTGTGGAAAGGATTCGACATGGGCTGATGGATGCAGCGTCACGTTAACCGCTGTTTTCCATGATGTCAGTCAGCGCTAGCTCCCGATGCACTGCATCAAGCTACCACCCTACTGTGCGAATGGGCCGCCTCGGCTTATCAGCCATCTAGGCCCAGCCTCTTCGATATTCTCGATGGAGAAGCCACAACAACAAACACATCGAAGGACGGTGTGATCCCGCGTTCTATGTATATCTGTTGCCGTTATCCAAGCAGCTTGTAACAAATTGATTTAATGACGCGTATGTTTTATTTCTACAACGCATCTCTCCGAAGCGCGTGACTGGAATAGAAACAGCCAGTTCCATATGCGACCCACAACCGAGCCTTCTTGATATGCGCTTGGCAAAGTATCAGGAGATGGCCTTCTCGGTGGAATTCTTGGTGGCTGGGTTGTCGATATCATGCGGGTGCGTACTGCTGGCTCTATCTCGGCTCAAATGCGCTCGGTCATACATTCACCTTCTTCCGGATCTTACATGACATTGTTACTGGCGCCGATTTGGCTCACGATACATACTCGTACATGAATTTTCGGTCCACAAGCTGGTCGAGAGATTGCTCTTGGAAGGCATCAGTACGTGCACCCATATTTGGTCCTAGAATCAGCACTGCATGAGATGCATTGCATTAGAGATTGGGACCATGCGAAGTCGGCCCTTCTGTCAGATGCAGTCCGCCCTACGCTGCAGAAAAAATAACTTTGAGGCTTGCCTAACTGGAGCTGTGTGCGTACTCCAGTCGCGATACGACTTGTAATTGGCCCTGGGTCACGTTTCACGATCTTAGTAACCTTCTAGCGGCCTTCTGGAAGGAAGCGGTGACCATTGTGCTCGCCCTATGCTCCATGCTTTTTCGCGAACTCGAGTCAAGAGCTCTGACGCAACAGCCTTGCAACTGCATGTACACCGGATACGCTTGCTCTGTTCATGCGCAGTTTCCCATATCGTCATTTCAAGTCTGACTGGAGGGCCCTCATCAAGTCATCTCGGCGCGACCGAGTGTCGATTGATGGCAGAATTAACTGATCACGATCTGCAATCTCCTCCGTAAGCCCGTTCGGGGCACGTGAAGTGAACAAAGCGCCGAGCTCAGCCTCCTTTTGGTTGCATCTTCTTCACGTCCTTCTCCTTGCTGCGCATAGCACATCCAGAGCGCTGAACGCGACCACAAACGAGAACCGGAACTACATCCCCATGCGCCACGTGTAGCGTGTAACAGCAGATCGGACTCGAATAATCCCAAAGGACTGGTTTCACGACATTGAACCTAGTACAGCAGCCCCGAAACTTACACAGATATTTCGTCACTCGAAATAGCTTTGGGACCACCACGTACCGCTGATACTTCTGCGCCTTCGGAACATGCGAAGACCTGCGAGCCGACGCATAGCGCATAGTTGTAGTGTATGCGATGCAATTGTCGGTTCGAAGATACCGAGATCTCATGAAACGTTGACATGTTCGAGAAGATGCTCAGACTGGTGTTTCAAGATCGCGTCCCGCATTGACAGCCGGGCGCCTCCAAACTCAAACGATCGAGGCTAACATCTCTCTCGCCAACAGCCTTGTATTTCACCTAGGATCTGGTTGCCTGGGCTCCCTCGTCTTGTTTCAACCTGGTCGTACGACCTGGCAATTATCGACCGGTTGTCGCGCTGGGAGCATCTTGCCAGTCAAAGATGTCACAATACAGTCTCTACAAGCCGCAACATCCTTCTGGAATGCCGTTGGTGGGAACGCATCAGGCTTAAGATCAGGGTTTTCTGATTAAAAGCACGTCGCATGCGCGTGCCGCTGAGAACGCCCTCATTGATAACAACAACCGGTGTGCCACTCTTGACATGCGCAGCGGAGGAATGCCCCGGGTTGGAACACTCGCATTGCGCCGCATGAAGTTTGAACGTTTCGAGATACTCGGACCGCTTGCTCCATTCTGGATGATGAATCGGAAGAGTAGTCGTCAGTGATTGCCTGATTTCGACTGACAACACCATCGCCCGCTCCCAACCACCTGTGTAGCTTGATAACCTTTAACGGCTCAAACCATCTCATCATCGACCCTCACAGTCGGTACAGTCAAACCCCAACATACACTGTAGTGTGGTTCTCATCAGATCTCAACGCTCTTTACCCTATCGGCCCACCTATTGACGCGTCACACTGCGGCTTACTATACATGCGATTGCTACCCAAGATCAGCATCAACCTGCCGTTGTTCTAACTGTCCGCCTTGATCCGAGAGAGATCCAGGCCTCGTAACGACTGCTCAAAAGCAAGTGAGGCGTGAAGCGAAACGCAAGTGTGCGGGGAACATAGATGAGCTGGCAGTCATCCCGTTGGCCAATTTAGCTCACAGGATGTTCCTGGTCCACGGGAGGAGCAAGGGAGGCCAACTACCGGGATTGCCAGTGGCCTAAAGCAACTTGTTCTGAAGCAAGCCCAACTTGCGCCTCCAACCAGTCACAGGTTGGGCAAGGGTAGTAAACCGCAAGTCCGGCACCAGAGATGACTAGAATACCTGATTGGAAACTTTCTTCGCCACAGACTACTGCAGTGTTGAGGTGGGGGAGTTACTGCCTTGGGCGTTTCGAAGTCACGGACTGCATTGCCATGCACTGGAGGGGAAGCCTCGTCATTACAGTCGTCGGCCTCATTGCCCCGTTACAGAGTCGTCAGTATGAACAGCTGATGCGTGCAGCCATGACCGGCTCCGCGAACCTTTTGTGGTCTCGCCAGACCTGGTGAAGATCAGACTCGCTGGGTGTCAGCTTAATGTGGGCCGCGGAGGGCTTCCCCATACAATGGTGCTCAGGATCGATGACTTATCGCGAAATCAGGGCGGAAGGGAGGCCCAGTAAGTGCCCATCCGATCCGCACTGGGAGTCGAGATGCTCTGCACAGCGATGCCTTGATCAGAGAGGTCATGAATACCAGCAGTGCCAGCTGTTGACGTACAAGGACGTGTCCTGTCTCGTCTGGAGGACATCCTGATGTTTACTAAGGTCATGGCCACGTCTCCCTAGTCACTACTCTTGTTCTCTGGAGCATTCTCTCTCGCCAGGTACCAGACCAGCTATCCCATCACGGCCCAATGCCTACGATCAGCACGAACTGGAGATCCAGTACGCTTCTAAGAACTAAGGGTAAGACCAGATCATCGTGATCCTACGGCCTCAGTCCTTGCACATCTACGTCCACCATACCTCACTCAAATTATTAGTACATAGGATATCCTACCATGGGGGCCACTTCTAACACCTCATGGCCGCCGTATTTACGTCTCACACCCACCTCGTCCCTCCTCCACACTTCCCTCACGCCTACCATCGACTCTAGGGCAACTGCTCCGCCGAGCTCAACACCTTGGTCAGACGAACATGAAGTTGATACCTGGGCAAGGACGCAGAGAACAACGATCGGCAGGCTCGTGCTACACACAGTACCACGGTCTCTCTTGTGGAATGAGAAGCGAATTGAGGGTGCCGCGCAGTGCGTAAACAAATGATGCCGCTGCCTCAAGTATGCGAGGCTGCTACGATACTATGATACGTAGAAAGTCCAGACGGTGGGGTCATACGCTGTATAGCTCGCGCTCCACTTGTCGCTGTATGGGCGTTGGGATGCTATACAAGCCGACGGTTTCGCATGTGTCGTGCGTTATGCAAACGAGACGTCTGTCTCTATAACATCACAATGCCCATACATCGACAAGTCCGAGCTTGGTCGTCTTTACGGCACATCTCCCCATCGTCTAGAGTGCACCGGTTGAAGATCGATGTCTTGAGCACATGTACGAACAATAAACTAGCTTGTGAACAACCTTGAAAACTTCTACTGCCATGATGAAATACTTGTTGCGCAGCTGCTTATTTTCCTCCTTTTCCTCATGGACTACTCCGTATGGAGACATAAAACACCACAATTTAGTACATGTATGTGACACTGGCATCTTGCAAAATTATTTGTTCTCCTCTCATCTCTGGTGATAACGCGCTGCAAAAGCCTTCCGGAACTCGACGGTATACTGCGAGCGAAATTGTGTATGGGTATCGGCGCGGATTATTGACGCATACTAGATGCAATTAAATGGCACGGCGCAACAACGTGTCGCAGGAAGAAGGCGTATACATCAAATTGAGATGACCAATGCCAGAATGGTCACTAAAAGTGCTTGTGATGTCGTGTAAAGCCCTGTGGTTGCGGCTTTTTGTTATTGTACTTGCCCTGAGATTTTACACATTGCAACCACAATTACACTTGAAGAAATATTCCGCCTCAACACCACACCCTGAACAGAGCATCGTAACTCATAAGATATCATATTTTCGCGCTCATATATACATCTCGACTTTTTTTCTGTAAACAAAAATCACTCCTTCGCCTCCCCCTCCGGCTCCTCAAACTCCACCAACGCAGTCCCCGCCTTACACAAATCGCCCTTGCCATGAACAATGCGCTTCACTATCCCATGACTCGGACTCCTGATCACAGTCTCCATCTTCATACTCTCGATAACAACAAGCGCCTGGTCCTTCTTGACCTCCTGACCCTCTTCGACTTCCACTCTGAGGACCTTGCAGGGCATGGGGGCGAGGACGCTGTTGGCCACGTCCTTGACGCCGAGCGCTTTCTTTGTCCACTCTGGCATGGCGAGTTTGAGGCGGTACTGGCGGCCGAGGTGGAAGAGGGTGAGGCGGTCTTCGTCGCGGATGAAGGTTGTTGCTAGGCGGGTGTGGGGGTAGAAAGATGTGAGTGTGTTGTTGGAAGGGGAGAAGGTGGATATGACGTTGCTGTATGTCTTGTCGCCAATGCTGATGTCGAATTGCTGGGGGCTGGTTTGTCGGATGCTGACTTTTGTTGCTGTGGCTTCGCCCTTGCCGTCGGCGGCGGTCTCGATGAGGTTGAACTCGCGTTGTTGGTACGAGCTGCTGAAGCCGAATCCTACGGCTGTCACGGGCGGTCCGGTCCATACGTCTCCTCTTGATGCTGAGATCTCTTGTAGCGCAAGGCCAAGGGCGGCTTGTGCGTAGACTTCTGATGCTGGGGCTTCGGGTGTGAAGAGCTCGGCGTGGTGTTTTTGGATGTATCCTGTTTCTACGTCGCCGGCGACGAAGTCGGGAGATACGCACATGCGCTTGATGAACTCGATGTTTGTTATAGGGCCCGCCACTTCGTACTCTTCTAGGGCGGCCCGAAGCTTCTGGATTGCAGCCTCTCGGGTCGGGCCCTGGACGATGAGTTTGGAGATCATGGGGTCGTAGTGAGAGGATACTTCGTCACCAGCGATGAAACCAGAGTCGATACGAACGGTGGACGTGGGGGTCGGTGTCTTCAGGTGGAGCAAAAGACCAGAGTCGGGAATGAAGTTCATGTCTGGGTTCTCGGCGTAGATGCGCGCTTCGATAGCATGACCCCTCTCCTTGATCCTCTGTTCAATCTCCTGTTGGGTAAGAGGTAGCTTCCCGCCCTCGGCAACGATAAGTTGCCATCTCACAAGGTCCTCACCAGTGACCATCTCTGTGACAGGGTGCTCGACTTGTAGCCTCGTGTTCATCTCCATGAAGAAGAATTCACCCGTCTCGTTGTCAAAGATGAACTCGACTGTGCCCGCTCCTTCGTATCCCACTGCGAGTGCAGCTTGTCTCGCCTTCTCCCAGATGTCCTGCCTGATGGCCTCATCCAGATGCGGTGCTGGTGACTCTTCCAGGATCTTCTGATGCCGGCGTTGTATGCTGCAGTCCCTCTCTCCAAGCGCAACGCAGTTGCCATGCTTGTCGGCGAAAACCTGGACTTCGATGTGACGAGGCGTGGTGATGTACTTCTCCACTAGCATGACTTCATCGCCGAAAGAGTTCCGCGCCTCTGACTTCGCCGACGCGAGTTGGTCGAAGAACTCGGCTTCGGTGTTGACAATGCGCATGCCCTTGCCGCCGCCGCCCTTGACGGCTTTGAGGAGTACAGGGTAGCCGATGCTCGCGGCCTGTTCTTTGAGATACGCTGGGTCTTGTTCGGAACCGTGGTAGCCTGGGATACAGGGAACGCCGGCTTTGGTCATGATGTCCTTGGACTCACTTCTATGTGTTAGTCACGACGTCTGAAGTATATGCTAGTCACGTACCTCTTGCTCCCCATGGACTCGATTGCTTGCCATGGCGGTCCAATGAATGTGAGGCCAGCGTCTGTACATTTTCTTGCGAATGTAGGGTTCTCGCTCAGCTATCTTCCTGTTAGCCTTATTCCACCTCATCGTGTACATGAGCTCTTACAAAGCCGTAGCCCGGATGTATGCCCTGGCATCCTTGCTCTTTGGCGATTTGTATTATACGGTCTCCATCAAGATATGCTGAGGGGTCCCCGAGGTTCACGGCGTAGGGTGAGCTCAGCGCATGTTGCGATCGAGCATCTGGGTCGGTAAAGAGGGTCGTGGTCTTGATGCCGTATTCTGAAGCTGTTCTTCCAACTCGTCTGAAATCATGTTAGTTCTGAAGTTGGGATCTTTTTGAAGAAGCTCACAGTGCAATCTCTCCGCGATTCGCTATGAGGACAGAAGTAAGCGGTTTGGCAGCGGGCGCAATGGTAGAGTTGTAGCGGGCGCCATTGGTAGCAAGAAGCTGGCGCGAGAGGTGAGTGGACTTTCTAAAGGCACGCATGGTCACAAATGGGTATATAGAGCAAAAAGATTGATTGCACAGCTACAGAAGCACTTTGTTCGTGGCATGGCGGAAGGAAGTTTGGGGAGCCTCGGTGTTGTTAAGCCGCGTGGAGCCGTTCGCGGGGAAGGCGCGCTTCGTGTTTACTGTAGCAAACAGTTGCGGAAGTTGCATCTCGGGCCCCTCTATAGGGAAGGAGCATATGACGGCATCTGGAGTTGCACGGGCAGTCACACATGCCGAGTTGCCTTCTCTCCGCTGGTCTTGACTCCCTCGAATTGGTGGCTTGGGTTGCGCTGATGACCACCGTGCACTCAGGGAGGAGAGGAGCCCTCTGCACGCCCGCGTCATACCCTTACTCACCCCGACTGCGCGACCTCGACTCGACCCTACGCCCCAACCACGCAGAAGCGCATTCACGTCGTCACCTCTGCCGTAACCTCTGTCATCACCCCACCTTGCGCGCCACGAAACTGTACGGTCGCGCATCGTATCGCAAACGACGTCCTCGACCGCACTCAGCGCGTGTGATCGCATACACAACCACCGATCCTACCCAACATGAGCGATTACGACGATGACTATGATGATTACGAAGGCGACTTCTTCTACGTTGAAGATGAATACATGGCTGCCGACGACCTTGCAGAGCACGCCGTCGCGTCACCACCACCAGCAACATGCGGCGATGAGGACATGGAAGACGACTGGGACCGCTTCGACTACTTCAACGATCTCGAGTACGCTTCGGATGGCTACGATGACACCAAGTTTCAAGCGCTTGATGTCAAGGGCGCAAAAGCAGGCCTGAAGAGGAAGCGGGCAGTGAAGAGCGCACCGGCCAGGAAGAGCGCACCGGCCAGGAAGAGATTGGCCAAGGATAGCGTGGACACACAGTCAGAGACAACACCGCTGGGACATTCGCCTATAGTTTGGCGCTCACAGGCGAGCCGTGGAATCAAGCCCAAGACCCTCGACGACAACGCGCAACCATATGCTTTGTTCAAGAACTGGAGGGAGAAGCTCGCAGACATACCAGAATGGGCGAAAGGCTCACCACCGAGCTCACCAGGAGCGCTGTCTTCACGGCCAGGCAAAGGAAAGGCAAAGATGGCATTTGTCACGGAGCCTGCCTCGCCTCCATACGACGATGACGATGACGTCGACGACGAAGGTGACGATGGCATGGACCAAGGAGAAGGCGGCATACCACAGGACGCGCTATTGGCAGCATTACAACGGCAACTCGCTGCTACTGGCGGACCGCTCACCGGTATGGACCCCCAACAGCTGCTCGAGTTTGCGATGCGCATGGCAACAGACAAAGACGCGAGTGATGATATCGCAGGCGAGATGGCAGAGGCAATGCTCGGTGGGGAAGAGGATGAAGACGACGCAGAAGCAGAAGAGAAGCTTCTCTCGTGGGTAGCCCAACAGCGCAACGGGAAGAACGGAGAGATCACTGCGGAAGAAGAGGACGACACGATGGAAGGAACAACGCAACAGCCCCCATCACCGCCTTCATCCGACCTCAAACGCAGCGTTCATGTTGCCGAGACCAACACAAACAAGTCCTCTCTTAAGCGGAAGGCAGAAGACGAGCCCACCGTCGAAGGCTCTACAAAGGTGCTCAAGAAGAAGGCAACTAGGTCATTCGATGCGCCCACAGCAGCAAGTCAGGCCAAAGCCGCTCCATCGCGACCGACGACGCGGTCAAAAGCTGGGAAGCGCAAGTGAAACTAGCACACGTCTGATTACGGATATTCTCTTCTTTTTTTCTTTCTTGCATTCGACACTTGTATACTACTTCTACGAAGAACGAGATGACATGAGATATGGGGGAATTGGCTGGCTATCTCCGCAGCCTCGTTGCGGTATGCAAGGCGTGTCGCTTTCAAGTATGGATAGCATAGCCTAAGTTTCTCACAAAATGGCATGAGACCCCGCCGATGAGTGTCCTATTGACTTTCCGTATGAGTGAGGATTTTGACCTTCGGAGTATCAAACTTCGCTGGAGGCGTTCACAGAGGTTTTGAACAATCTAACAAGATAGGATCTGCTGTTTCTTACAAGAACCCATGCTTCATGATACACAATCCTTCGCCTTTCCACAATCAAAACACCTCACTTAGAACAACATGCCCAGCTCATTAGAATCAAACCCCATACCCTCAAACCCAAGCCCCTGAGCATTCCACCCCATATCCAGCGGCAAAAACCCATTCCACAACGCCGCATCATCCGCCGGCGCATTCCCCCCACCCCCACCCAGCGCAAACTCATTAACAGCGCCCAAATCCGTCCACCCAAAATCGCCCATCTGCTCCGTAAGCGCCGGACTCTCCCCCGTCCCATTGCTACTTGCCTGCGGACTCGCGCCCACAATAGGATGCTGAGGAAACCCATTCTGGTCAACCGGATTACTAGCAATATGCGTGCCTGGGTGGCGGAAAGACGAGCGACTCGCCTTGTCTTTCTTTGGTACTTTGGCCCAGAGGAGCTTGAGGAGTTGTGAGTAGCGGGAGCCGGGGTGCTGGATGCCAGCGCCGGCTCCTACGGCGCTGCGCTCGAGGCGGGCGACGGTTTCGTTGATCATGGCGCGGATGGCGCGGTCTTCGTCTGCGCTTATGACGCCGGTGCAGCGGGCGCGGTAGAGGAAGACGCCGGCGTAGACGAGGTAGAGGTAGTATCTCAATGGCATGAAACGAAGGGAGCGCTCTGGATCGACAAAGTTGTTTACGGTTGTGAGAATCGCTTTTGCGGCGTCGAGGCCTTCGTAGATGAAGCGCGCGTCGCCTACTGCGCCCACGTTGTTTACGAAGACGCGCTGGGGGACTTGCATGCGGCCGTTCGCCATGGTGGCTGGTGTGCCGACTACGGGGTCGGTGGATGTGGATGAGGAGGGCAGTGCGCGCAGGACGGTGGCTTGGAAGGCAAAGGCGTTGGTGTAGAGGCGGAGGTAGTCGTATGACATGAGTAGACATGCTTTGAGCGGTGGAGAGCATGTCAATGTGCCCCATACGCTCTTCCACCCGTAGATCGCTGACCGGAAATCGTCGATGAATTTGATGTAGCTGCCGCTCATCTGCGACCGGAAACTCGAACTAGGGTTTGAATACAAAGTATCGTGGACATTGCTGAAGAGTTGCGTGAGTTCAAGATTCGCTTGGAAGATGGAAGCATGGTCCTCTTCGTTCGGGCTTTTGGGGATCAACGATGGATAATCCTCTCTTCGTAGCGTTGTCAGCGGTCCAGGTCCACGGGACCAGAACGCCTTCCCGATTCTGATGCTGATGTGACGGTCAGACACATATGCCGCCGTCCAAATGAGGCGCTTGCGATGATGGTCCGGATCCTTGCCCTGATCCACGAAGCGGAACGAGTACCGATCGAGAGCAAGGAAGTACGCGATCCTCAGAGCAAGACCAACATGCATCCAGCTCTCCTTATCTTCCTCTCCCTTGCCAACCTTGCCAGAACCACGTTGCGTATACGGCGCCCACTCAGCGAGCAGAAGTAGAGCTTCTACTGCTTCGATGCCAGCATCGCCTCCCGCTGCCAACGTCGAGACAAGGCTCTTCATGTGTTCGGAACAGGCTTCGTAGATGTGCGGTTCGTCGACGAGGTCTTTGGAAGCGATGAGGAGGATGGCTGTGAGGAGGTGTTTCTCGTTGTTCACCATGTCGGATAGGCGCGATGTTTCGAAGGCGTGCGCTGGCGCGAGTGGGTAGTATGGATGGTACTGCTGTTGGAAGCGTACGAGCAGCTGGCATAGAGAATGCACGGTGAGTATTCCGCGGTCTAACAACGGGTATGAGAAGGACAGCGGCGCAGGCATGCTGAGAGATGACCCTCGCGCATGTCCTATGCTGTTGTTCCTACCCGTCCCGTTGATCTCGTCATTCGAGCTCGATTCTCCAGCAACCCTTGCGAGTATGCCCAGCGCATCCGAAGGGTTCTGCAGGTTTGAAAAGGGCAGTTCATCGGTATTCGAGGAGCCTGAACGTGATGCTTGGAGCTCTTCGCCGAAAGGCTGTACGCCTGGGTCTTGCGACCATGTTGTACCGAGGTTTCCCAGCGTGTGAAAGCTTCCTTCGGGTGCGGTATTCGCCAGCGATGGGAGCGGCTGTTGTGGTAGCGATTCAGATTGCGACTGCGATTCATCGACGCGTTTCTTCTTGCGCTCGCGTCTTCCGCCGCGGTTGCTGCCGCCTAGCACGCATTCGAGGTTGTCGCGCTTGCACCTTAGGCATGGTATCGAGTTGTCGGAGTCGCTGCACCGCCACGTTAGATTTACATACGATATGCAAGCGCGTTCGGCGTCGCGACACAAGCTGCCTACGCGCAAACCTCAATCCTAGCGAGCTTGAAACCTCCGACGCGCAAACAAACAAGAAACCTCAGCCACTTACAGCAAACACCGACTCTTCCTCTTCCTGCAGTTCAAACACGCAATCTGCGTCCTCTTGATCTTCGAAGCTTCGTCCTCATCCGGGTTGGTGGCCGCCTGCGCGCCAGCAGGCTGTTGTGGGGCATTTGCTTCCATGCCTCATCTCGAAGCAATGCGTCGTGTCGGTGTTTGAAGCGGTCGGGAATTGTGGGCACCTTAACAAAACGCGGGGACGGCAACGCTGGCATCGGTTATTGCTGGTATCGGGCCGAAGTCGTGAGCGGACATGGGCTTTTCTGTTCTCAAGGTCATCCCATGGTTTGCGGATCGTGGCAAGGGTTGGACTTGGTTTGCTGATCTTCAAGACCCAGCTGCAGTGGGAACGTAGTGATTATCACGGTAATGTTGGCGTTTGGTGTTCCTGTCCGCCCGGGTAAAGGTAGGTTCGTGATGGCGCACCGCCGGCCCCTGACCCAACCACGTCTGCTCAGTGACATGTAATTCCCCACTTTGACCGTAGAACGCTTAGCCTTTCAGCCCAAAGATTCAAAACCACTTCTTCATCCTCGTCGTGGCGTCTTGTAAAATTCAGACCACGCAAAAGTGCATTTTTTGACTTGGTACATATTTTGGTCTTTTTGGCCAAAGTTCATCAAGCAAGGCTCGTTGGTGTAGTTGGTTATCACGTCAGTCTAACAAAGGCCCTCAAAAGCCTGTTAGTACACTGAAGGTCCGGAGTTCAAACCTCCGATGAGTCAAAGCCCAAGGGTTTCAGTGTGTTAGTTCTGCGTTCGCGCAGGGCTATTCTTTTTGGCCCGTTCAAGCTTTCGCAGTTGGGACGTTGCGGATTAGCAGACTTTTTGCTCATCTCTAGCTGATAGCGGGAACGTCGTTACACAGATTTCAATGTAGGTAGGATACAAGTCGGTACTGCTCAGAACTATAATATCCCGTATCCTCCTCTTTCGCACTATTCTTTTCGGACGTTGGAGACTTGACAAACGTGAAAGAACGGTTGCACTTTCGCAGTGAATCTGACGTCTGGTTTCTAGGTGGATCAGCGTTCCTTCCTTTTCGTTTCGTGCATGAGCGTTCTCTTCTTTTCATTTCGTACAACATCCGGTGGTACACCATCCGAAGTCTCATCATCCGAAAGGCACAACATCCGAACAACGCATGCAAGGCACCGACCTTACTCAGGCTGGTATGCTCTAGTTATATAGCCGCTACTGTTCTGCTTATCGCATTTTCACATGCGCGTAGGTAGCTGGCTATTCTTTGATAATCGTCACTATGGCGTCTACGCCCCAAGTCGCGTGCTATGTGCAATATCGCAACAACCGTCTACTACAGCAACACGACTCAGTCCTCATCATATATCACCAAGACACGTATCAGTACATGCGACTTTTGCCTCGATCTTTACCACGCTAGACCGTCGTCGGCCCTATAGCGGCGTAGGTGACGCTCTAAGGATAATCTTGGAACCTTCCACGATTAGGACCCATAGCTTTCGAAATCAACCGGTAGTAACCGACGGTAACTCACTAGGTGATGAATAGGCGATACAGACGTGTGATTTGGTAAGGCAGTCTGGTGGCGATTATTCAGCTTTCTGTCGGATGGTTACTACAGTACAACAGGTGTGATATAAAGACGTAGCTGCTCGCGATCGTTACTCATATCTCATCACTACAACATCAATTTCGAGGTTATCAATTCTACCCTTAGATCGTAGTTGCAATCTACATCGTCTTTTTGTGCGCAAAAAGAAACATTTTCATCCAGCAAGGAACCTACACCAACTCCAAACAACGTAACGAACCCCATCCCACACTCTCTCAGCACCCACCAATTCTAATCACTCACCTCACAGACAATGTCCTCCGCCCTCCTCCCCTACCTGACCCGCTTTACGGAGTTCATAAACAGCGGCGACGTCGCCATCGGAAAAGAAGTCATCTCACCTAACGCGACCTTCCACGTCCCCTTCGGCGGCCCTCCTCTCCAAGGTCTTGACGGCTACCTCCAAATCCTGGGCATGATGCGCAGCGCCTTCCCCGACATCCAATGGACGATCAAAGAAACCATTGCCGAGGGCGACAAAATCGTATGTCGCTTTGAAACGCGCGGTACACACAATGGACCTTTTATGGGCGTTGCTCCTACCGGAAAGAGCATTTGCATGACAGCGCTCAACATCTATCGATTTGAGAATGGCCAGATTGCGGAGGAGTTGGGACAGCCGGATATCTTTGGATTGATGGTGCAGATTGGTGCTATCCCTGTACCAGGACCTTGAAGGTTGTGAGATAGAATAATGGAAAGATGTCAAGTACACCGAATATTGTCTTGTGAAGATGAGAGTGATTCGATATTTACTCTTCTTAGCGACGCATACGTCGTCTTCGGTAATGAGATTAGTAGTCTGATATGTAAAAGCGACGACACTATATCGCGCTTGCCCCTTCGTTCTCCATGGCTCTTCTATGCACCGCTCATTATGTTTAGAGCCCCACTAACCCCCTAAGTTATATACTCAAGTTGATCCAACGACAACGAGCTTTTCCCAATCCTGATACGCCAATGCTAACAAGCAGTTTAATGGACAAAAGAAACAACAAGTGATGGACAAAAATGACATGCAAGAACTAATATGTACGAAGACAGTACGTCGTGAAAATCGTCATGGCTCATAACTTCATCATTGCTTACGCAACGTAAGCGGGCGGTGCTTCGATCTCATCGTCGCTCTGCCAAAAGCCCCCTGTGGGTGCTGTCTTCGTCCGGGTGTGTGATGGTCGCCGAGACGATCGGTCCTTCTCTTCTTGGACTTTCCGAGCAATCTCCTGCGCCATCTTCGTCATCCATGCTTGTTCGAGGATGCCGCCGGAGCTGGCCATGACGTCAGCGTTCGGTGGGGAAGATGTGCGCGGCGGCGAGCAGAGGGCTGAGAGCGATGAGACTTTGTCAAACGACAGGGAGCGGAGGAGCGGCGAGGTGGATTGCTGTGCTTGGCGTAGCTTATTGCGCGACAGCGGCGGACGCCTGGAAGAGGTGTGGGATATGAATGGGTCTTCGAGGTGAGCGGCTGGTGGGGTCTTTTGCTTCGATTTGCCATGCTTCGATGACTCTGAGAGGACTGGCGCAGGGGCGAGAAGAGGGCCAAATGCAGGAGGTTCTTCTGGTATCCGTTTTGGCGTACCGATGTCCAGACTGCCACGTCTACTCTCAAAGCGCATGCCAGGTTGTGCGGGGCTCGTTGGTGGGGTAGCGAGTTCTTCCTCTGCCTCTCTTTCCTCTGGTATGACGCTCGATGTCTCGGAGGCGTAAGCGCTGGGTAGCGGTGTGTTGGCGCCTGTAGAGACGCCGGAGTCGACGCCGTCCTTCTTGCGTAGATCAACAACGCGCTTCTTCCGTTTCCGCATGCCACCTGTGCGTGAGCGACTTGAGCCAAGACTGAGCCCCGCCGATGTCGAGTACGCCGATGCCATGGTGGGTCGCGAGCTCAGCGTCTCGTTGCCTGTGCTGCCAGACGCGACTGACGAAGCGCCAGACTTGAGGCTGCCAAACGTCGACTGTATCCTTGACAAACTGCCTTGTGTGAGTGCCGGTGTCGCAGCACCAGACTCGGGCCTGTCCGGGTGACCTGCCCACGCTCGGAAGACAGCATCGCGAATGCCGGGTGTGAAGAGAGAAAGGGTTCGTTGCGATTCGGAGAGGGCGGCTAGGCGAAGGATGTTCTTCTGGGAGAAGGAGGCGTGGATCTCGCCAGAGTCGAGCGACAAGGCCGAGATCTGTGCTTCGTCTAGTGGGTTGCCGAACGCATCGACAGCGTCTTGTGGTGGCGATGCGAGAGGGTCGATGGCTGCGGTGGTATCGTTGGCGCTTTCTAGCCGCTCTTCTGTTTCGATTTCCTGGTACTCGGGCGACAGCATGCGTAGCGACAACCTGTGAATGATAGCTGGCAAATCTTCCATGAACAGCACACGCAATTGGCCCTCAATCTCCTTTTGCAGGTAGTCGCGCACAAAGGGGATTGAATCAAACGTCGACGAGACCTTGAGCGAATCCAGAGGGTCGTTCCTGAAGACCAGCGTCAAGCCCTTTTGTTTGGAGAAGACCAAGATGACGAAACCGGACAGTCGGATATTAGACAGTGTAATTTGCAACGGTATAGTCAAGCCCGATGACGCTGCCAGCGGCTGCGGTGACGCAAAGTCTGGCTTGTTGGAGAGATACGTCTTCAGCGGATTTGCCTGGACTTTTGTTTTGAGCGTCAGAAACGCGTCGCCCGCGTACGACATCTTGAAGATGCCCCTGAACCGGTCCTCAGCCAAGTCTCCAATCTCCAGTATCTCGAGCTCGGGCGGGGTGGTGCCGAGATTGAGCTCGGTGACGATGATGTCGTCGACGATAATCGGCGGCTTGGGCGACTTGTTGAGGGCCGTCGTCAGCATGTCGCGCGCCCTCGACGTGTCGGCTATCAGCGGCGACCAGTTGAAGTTGAAGGCCATGGTGGGTGGTTGATGCGTGGAGCGTCGACGTGGTTACCGCGCGGGTGCTGGGGATTGGCAGATGATGCTGCTGTCGCGTGCATTCGCCATGCGATCACACGAGGCCAATTCCGGGGGGTGGGCGTATTTCGGACGGGATGGGCGGGGTGACGGGCGGGCAGTGAATATTGCGGGCGGTGTGGGCAGGTATAGATGGGCGTGTCGTGGTGGAGAGAGCGTGGGAGCACATGCGGCACTCGAGGGGATTTTCCGGGTGAAAGGTACCGACGTCAAGGATGATGCCGCCAACTTTTTACACAACCGCTCGTCGGCCGTGCGCAGACAGCACCCGCCCCTCGCATCCGGTTTAGTCTACCTGAACATCGCGACTGGCGGTGAAGAGCCTGGAGCCGTTGCATGCACGTCTACGTTACAGACTAGCATCCCGCTGCGAGTGATTCGCTGCCACCACTGCCACCTTGATCGACAAGTTTCAAAAAGCCCTACGTCTAGCCACATGTCAACACAATATGCTTCCATCGCTGCCGTTTGGCCTGTCAGGTACTAATTTCCCCATCTTCGCTATAGCCCAGCTACCCCAGCAGCTCCACGCCGTCGAGTAGGAAATTGCCCAATAATAGCAGCGGCCGATTGTTTGAATCACCATCCGAGCTTTGGCAGGCAGATCTGCCGTGCGCGGGTACATCATCTGTAGTCGTGAAATTTGTTTTCATGCATCCGTCGTTATCGCAGGTGGTTGGTACACGTGGATGACCTGGCGACCTTGCAACTGAGACAACACACACATTCCTTCAGTCACGCGCATCCTGATACTCGGCCCATTACAACGCTGCGCCTTGATCCTCCTTGAGCAGCTTCTCCACAGCGTCCACCTTGTCCTTGAATCCTTGCTTCTTGTCCGTCCTGCTCCCCACACGAATATCGCTCTGAATCCTCACAATCCCATTCTGATGCAGCATCGCATGGCATTGCCCTATGACCCGCATAACGTCGTCCCACGAGCCCTCTAACCATAATTAGCATGCACATTCAAGAATGTTCCATATACCCCTCCACCTTCCAAGCCACCAGGCCCGCATACCGGCCGAGAAGAGGGTTGGCTCGCACGCGAGAGCGTACAGAATTCAGAAGGTGGGGTGTGTGCAGGCACATACCAACTGTTGTCCCCGCCGAATGCATCGAATAATCCAAGCCGCTTTTCTTGAGGAGCCGCTGCACTTCCGCGACTTCCTTGGACACCGATGCTGTGGGGGTGCCCAGGGGGATCAGACAAAAGTCTGCAATGCACGCTGGCGGGGTCGCAAGATTCGTGAGGTCGTCCGAGGCTGACATGATGTAGTTCCGTTATTGCAGCTGTGGGGTATATGCAAAAGGAAAGTCTTGAAACAAACGGTCGTTGAGTGAGTCCGGATATGGGTGACGTCCGAGTTCCGTGTTCGTCGGACCTTCTTGACTCCAGCACCGAGCTCGCTGCCCTGCCCGAACACCAACAGGCGGATGCAAACAAATGAACTACTACTACGACCAATTAGTTGATTTGCGTGTCTTAAAAGATATGAAGGTTTGGATTATACAAATGAGCGTAGGGGTAAATTTTACACATATCATCTGCCAGCCACTGTCTCCAGGACTCTCTGCCTACCTAGGAAGGTAGTTCTTGCGATACATTCAGCTCCCGTCAAGATATACATACCTATGATGCTTCATGAACTCCAGGAATCTATCTCGTTCTTTGATCCATAGAAGAATTCCAGTCCTATATCGACCAAGCAAACAACCCACCACCACGCGATCCCAACAACTCCACGCCAACACACTCATTCGTCACACCACCGCGCAAACAAGATGCCGCATTCCGTTTCTCAAGCAAGCACCTAACAATCTAGGTACTCTGTCGCTACTGCCCTCTCGCAATCCCGCATCATGTCGCCGCACTCCACCCCCCTCATACCGCCTCACATAGCCACAAGACTACCTAGGTACCTAAGCCCATCACAACACTGACAAGCTGTCTCGGCGACAATGTCAGCATCCACGAAAACTGGTGGCGACCCCCCAATAATCATATCAATGGGTCCCGCAACTACTATCGCAACTACTATCGTGACTACCATAAACGCAACACCCACAACCCCAACTGATTTGGAGACTTTTCCCATAGTCACGAGACCGAATCCTATCACTACAGTACCCTCGTCGACATACGCGGGAACGACAACATCGACTACTGAGACTGGAGATGACAAGTCATCTTCAGTGATTCCCACTACCTCTACATCTATTGTTACAACGCCTCCTCCAGACCCATCTTCCAGTCTACAAACAACTCTCTTCTCGTCTTCGTCTGATGCAACTCCCTCTTCATCCACCGCACTACCCTCAATTACATCGGAGCCTGACCGCGGTCTTAGCGTACCAGCGTCAATCGGTCTGGGTGTTTCTACGGGCGTTATTGCGATTTGTGTAATAGCCAGTGTGTTGTGGGCGGTATACGGCCGGTGTCTGAGAGATATGTGGAGGAATACTGTACGTGGCGTTGGTGGGACGGGCGAGAGGAGGTGGTGGAAGAGAGGGAGACGGGATAGTTTTTAGTTTTGATTGGGTGTATTTGGATAGATGTTCATACCTCCACCAAAGACATGAAGAACCCGATTTGCTTCCAAGCCCACCCTTGACTTGACCCATTTGTGAAGCCAACTCGATCATCCCTTCGCTACCACCAGATCCATCAGACCTGCCAATCTAGACCTTAATATCTGGAAGCTGGTTTGGCAAACCGGCAGGACTGTCCTCCAAAATCCTCTTCTGACAAAATACTTGGTCATTAGCAGTCAAGACCCACATGAAGCTCTCCCACAAAGTGAAGACCACCTGCCGAATCTTCTCGTACTCGGGGATGAAAGAACCCAAAGGTATGCCCGAAAACTCCGCGAGGGCAAGCACCATAGTCTGAGCGAATGCCTCTTCGAGAGAGATCTGAGACGTAGGGTTCATCACCGCGGTCGCGTTGTTTTCGACGAGGTCAGACCACGTCTGATCGGACCACATGAGGGTACCAGAACCTAGAGGGAGTGAGATGTGGTTAGCAGCAATAAGAAAAAGCTACAATAGAGAGCGAGATACTTACTCCAGATTCCAAAGCCTCCGCCTACGTACTGGCCCATTGACCTTGCGGACTCGGCGATGATGTTGTGTAGGCTGGCTTGCCCTTTCCAGACAATGGTGTCGTAGTCGTTGTAAATATCTCGACCGCCTTTGTCGTCAGCTGGCAACGCGATGAAGTGGCGGTTGAATCGACGCAAGTTGACGGGAATCAGGCCGATGTAGAAGTTCATGAGGTCGGGTTGGTACCAGGCGTCTTTGTGGCGGCACATGACCCATGGTTTCTCATAGCACTACCGACTCATTAGCACACCGTCGTTTGACAACAGCAGACATCAGTTCAAACTCACATCTTCGTACTCAACCTCGAACATCTCAATGTCTTCGACTTTGTAGCCTTCTTTAGTGAAGATCTTCTTGCACGCGTAGTTGATCTTGCTGTCGTTCCACATTTTGACCTCGTTTACTGTCTGGTGCTTGAGCTGTTTGACCAGGTACTCGCTTATGTCCAAAACTGGAGGGTTGAGAGTGGGCTTGTCGACGGGTATGGGCTTGCCTTTGTGGCTGAGAAAGACTGGCATCGCGTCATTGGGGTCTCTTGCGGGGGCAGTACCGACGGTGATGCTAGTGAGTGCGGCAAAGCATAGCAGAATGGCTCTGGAGAGCATCATGTTGAGGGGATGTATCGCTTTTGCTTGACTGTAATGGTTGTGTGATGAGGTTTAGACGGAAAGTGTGGTGTAGGAAGGTTTGTTACTGAGAAAGACGGGCATGATATAGATCTCACCTGTGCTCCAGACAGCGCTAGTAGTATCTTCAATGCGATGCTGACCGCTGAGGTGGGAGACTGAGATCGCGGTCAAGGTGAGAGAGATTACATCTTCTAGTGATAATCGAACAGCAAGTACAGGACCATGCGCATCCCGATGGGCTCAAGAACTTAACAATCCATTCCGAAGAAACCCTACACTCCGCCAGACAGCACAAAGAACCTACGGCACTAAGCACTCGCAGCAACTATCCCACCGCGTGTGATGTGAGGTCTTGCAGCGATCTTGTCCTCCAAGTCTAACAACGAGAATCTAGGCCTGCGATAAGTGTAACCCACGAAAGCACCTTTCTTCCTGATCTCCAGAACAGTTTGGCTGACATCTGGATCTCGAAGAAGCTTGTCGCGCGGTCGTTTCTTTTCTCGTTTGCGTCTCTTCATGTCCCGCAATGACTTAGCGAACCCCTCTTGAGCGGGCGTAGCTGCACCATCATGCTGGGCACTCGGCTGGACCGGGGACATGACATCATCCCCACCGTCTTGAACTTCTACCGCAGGGTCTGCCACCCCTCCGAGAGCTTCGTAGCTTGAAGAGTCGAGATGATCAGACGCGCTCATGATCTCGGCCTCATCGTCAAAATATTTGGTGATTGGCTGACCGCCGTGAACGCGTGGTACGAATGGTGGACGAGTCAAATGCAGTTGTGACCACTGAATGTTGCGGAAGAACGGGTGCGACTTAATGTCTTCGGCATCGTTGGGATAAACAATGTGACCAGTGGTGTTGACGTTACGATTGCGGCGCGCACCAGCAGCTTTGTCGCGGAGGACCCAGTCGTTCTCACGGTATCGCTTAGCTGAGAGACGATCTTGTCTGTCCTCGAGCAGTCGCATCATGAGGTCGATTGCGTTGCGTGAAACTGGCATGAGTGGGACGCGGTCGATGTTGGGGCGGGCATACCGCTGGTCAGATGGGAATCGCAGCCACCTCCTATGATCCTGCGCGAGTTAGCACCAGAACGCGGCGTATCATAGCCAAACCTACGAGTATGCGCATCTTCGTAGCTTGGCGGTTATCGCAGAAGAAGGGCGTGCAGCCGTAAAGGCACTACGGAATCGTCAGTGTAAACAAGCATAATATCTCATGCCCACATACCTCGTATAGTATGATACCAATGCTCCACCAGTCACAGCGACCGTCGTAGCTTTCACCTCGTATGACCTCTGGTGCCATATATTGGCTCGTCCCAACAACACTCTTGGCGAATTCACGCCTCTGCTCTCGGTTCAACCAGTCGATGATAGGTCCATGTGTTGAGGCTTGTCTGGTATGGTAACGACCGCGGGCCGCTGCGCTTCCATTGACGAGATTCATGGTCTTGTGAGCGTCTGATCGATCCTTGTCTTCTTCAACGTCTTGTGCGTCGCCTTTGACGTGTAGATCCAAGTCGCGGAGTAGACCGTATCGTTGCTCGTTGTAGTAAGTCTGGTTGTGAGCCCAATGCCCATCAAAGGCGAGGCCAAAGTCGGAGATCTTGAGATGGCCAGACGACGTGATCAAGAAGTTGTCGGGCTTGACATCGCGATGGATCCAGTTCATCTTGTGTGCTTCCTCAATGCACAGTATCATCTCTGCGAGATACCACTTTGCGACGTTTTCATCGAGGATATCTTCGCGAAGAAGGAGGCCCAGGAAGTCGCCGCCCATCATGTATTCCATGACGAGATAGAGGTTGTTGTTGTCCTGGAAAGCAGAAATAAGGGGAACCACCCATCGCGAATTCTCCGACGCGACTAGAAAGTCTCGCTCTGCTCGCAAATGTCCCTCTTGGCTATTGCGAAGCATATCCGACTTCCTGATGACCTTCATGGCGAAGACTTGCTTTTGTCTGCGGATGGTCGGGGAAGGCCTATCAGTTTTTGGCGTCAATGAGCCATCGAGATATCCCATACTGCAGCTGCTTCCGCGTAGACTGCCGCAATTGTCACTCTTCTCGCGAACGAGACGCACAACACCGAAGCTACCTTTCCCGAGGACTCTTACGATGTCGTAATTGGAGATGTGCACGCCTTTCATCGTCTGACGCGCTATGGTATTCGACTTCATGACACGGGTTTGACGCAGATGATGTGTCTCTGCAAGATACTATTCTCGCCTTTTGGAGTGACGTTGCTCGTTCGGTATGGCCATGGTGAATACCTTCCGCTCCATTTGGCGGCGACGCATAGATCGTGGTGTAACCTTGGTACCGAGAAGCTGATTGAAGTGGGACTCGAAGAAGATCTTCGCCGCTGCTGCATTCTCAATAGTCGCAACGGAAGGCTCACACAGTCGCGGAGCGTCTTGACGTGGAAAGACAAGGAATCTTGGAGGCAAACGTTCTGGGGTCGCCTCACAATAGAGCGCAGGTTGATTGTCGGTTATATGGCGACCGTTCTGACTTCGGTACGTGGTTTCAGCAGATAGCGGCGCGCCTGATGAGACCAACGATGTCGGTGCAGTGGACTGGCTCAGCGGTGCGACGCTGCTGGACGGGCTCAGGACACTTGATGGAAGCGAAGGGACCTCTGACATGGCGCTTTTGGGCGAGGTGGTAGTTCGCTGGTCATCGCTTGGATGCTTGAAATGGTCTGTTCGAACCATTGGCCGAGAACTCATCTTGGGTCGACGCACCACCGTATCGTTGTTCATTAGGGCGTTGGAGATCTTGGCGGTGAGTTGCTGGGAGAGACTTGGTGTCGACCAGCTTGTTGTCATGGGTGTAGGAGGCGGAGTGCGGGTTCTTGGTATAGGTTCTGATTCACCATCGAAGACGGCAGCGTTTGTGAGTTGGAGTAACGATGAAGAGTCCGGATCTAGGGAGAGAGCTGGTAGAGTCATAGGTACATCGGGAACGACAGGGCATTGTAGAGGAGAGTTGGAGTAGGAATTGATGTTATCGACACGTGGTACGTCTGCTAGTTTGTTGACCGTTGACCCAGTGCTACCAAAGGTAGCCTCGCCGGAGCTGGGAGCGGAACCTGTTGGTACTATCAGTAGAAGCCAAGAGGTACCAGGCAGAAATGGGTAGCAACTCTTGCCATTGCGGAAGATTGAGAAGATTCTGATGCTTCCACGACGAAGTGTAGTAAAGGTACGGCTAGCAGGGGTGCTGTTGCGCCCCTGTAGGTTCTTCGTGGAGCCGCTGGAGTAGCCTTCTGCTGATCGCTCGATGACGCGAACCTTGCCTTTATCACGAGATAGCTGTATCGCATTATGGGCTTCCTTTCTCTTCCGCGCTGGGACGAGCGACAACATGTCAGTAGCTCTGGTGTCGGGTGGTGATCGAAGTTAAAATCGAACTGAGTAATAATGTTCGATGAACGCCGCGGGCCGAAGAATATCGATGCAGGACGGTTGGTGACCAGCAGAGCCAGGAAGACCTGTCAGGTGGATACTGTTTACACCTGCGATGTTGGAAGGCATGACTTGAGTGACGAGGCAAGAAGCCCCATCGCAGGAAGGTGGCCATGGTCTCTCAGTGCTCGAGGAAGGCGCTCATGGCACCACACTTGGCAGCATCAACAGTGGTCGTACCTCACGCAACCGTTATCCCGGACGCCAGAATCAACGAACCCGTGCACCCTGCGTCCAACACGATCGACAATCTCATGGCGCTTGGCTAAAGCGATGCTTGTTCGCTGCTAACTCCAGTGCGCAAAGATGTACGTTTGACTCAAGCAAGGGGAGTACGAATGCGGTACCTCGCGCCGTACAGACAGGCACTAGCAGCGAACCGCAGGAAAGATGGCACTGCGCGGATGGTGTGCTGGTGCGCTCGGCACGACGCGGGCCCAGAAGAGATGCCTTTTCAAGCAATTGGTTATTGCGAATGGAGGCTTCGTTCGTCCCGGCGCAGTGGACACTTCCAAGCGACCAGGGGCGGCGAAACAAGCTCCCAATCAGCGTCGTCGACACTCGGCCTTCCCCAGCTGTTGCACTGCAGCCCTCATGCAGCGATATGAGGATAGAAACATGCGCATGTTGACGGCTGGAGATTATATTGCGGCGAGGGCGTTGATCGCCGTTCGTTGGGGGCCAGTGGCGGCTAGCTGACTGTGCGCGCGATTGTCTGCGTCTTTCAGCATTCTTCTCCCACGAACACAGACGTCGCCTACGCGGTGGAGCTGCGGCGTTTCAAGATTCTGCATCACGCCTTGGTCACACTATCACGGCCGAGTCGCGCGGATGAGGGCATTTTTCAGATCCGGAAACCTTCCTCGCGGTCTGCTGGTGGGCATGTGGACTCTGGAGTAGTTGGGCGCTTAGAGGTGCCTGGCCGGACTGCCGAGACTCTGCAAAGTCATCACACGCCTCTGCAAATCAGAGGCGCCATGCGCATGGCCACCTCGGACGCTATTCGCTCCGCCGACAGAGGCTTTCCCTCCCGCCCGACAAGACCTGCATACGCGAAGCTCAGTGGTCGCTGGCCCCTGTAGATTCAATATGCTAGCGACGTGCCTATTCGCTGCCTACTCAATGCTTCGAGGGCTGACATGCAAAGGCTGGCCATGCTGGCGGGCCCGTTTTGCTCTGTTCATTCGCCTGAAGCGTCTCTTTGGCGAGCAATGCCATGGTTGCACGAGGCCCTCGAGGCCAAGTCCCGTAATCCATAAGTGCTGATGCCCCCCGCCACCGCATGCTGCCCGTTCTGCGTCGACTGCCATCAAATCGTGTACCCCAAAGCTGACGGGTCACTGAATCGTTAAAGACAAGGACTTCCGCTACGCAACAGTCTTTGCTTTCCACATCGCACCGCCAAAATGTTTCGTTTTACCGAGCTCGTTTTTATCGCCGCTACCTGGTCACTCGCTACTGATACACGTCACACACGCTCTAAACGCTTCATCCACGATACAAATGTTCATACGTTCTATCGTCTATCGTCCATCCGATGTTGCATCCTCGGTGCCGTCCTTCAAGCCTTATGCATCCGTCCGCATCAGCACCTGCACGTTGTACGGAGCGAGCATGTAGTTCATCCTCGTCCATCGTTCAACGTCGCCAGAGAAAGACACCTGATGCATGAAAGCCGACTCCTCTGGAGTAGGCTGGTATGTAGAGAGTGTCATCCTTGTCAGCAGCCTATGTACTATCACCTGCTCGTTTCGGATGAAGGCTTGGGCTGCTGGTGTGAGTCCTAAGACGTCAGCAGGACTCGCACAAGATGTAGCGAGTACTCACCTTGTTGGGTATCCACATGGTGGGCATACATCTTCAAGTTGCGCAGAAGCTCCGCATATGGCCCCTGGCAGGGGAGATACCAGAGAGCCTGCAAGATAGCTGATCGCTCGAGAGCGGCATTTCCGGCCAGAGGGGCGGTGGCGACGATGTTGAAGAAGATGGCGAAGGCAATTATGGCTGCAGTCGGGTTGTTCGGGTTCTGAATGAGGAGGGCGACGGACTGGGGAGTGAGGTGCACCATCTTGTGTGTTGTGTATGAGAGAGGAAGCAGAGTTGCGAAGACGAAGCTTCTATACTCTCCTTTGACTCACACAGTGTGTGCGAAAATCTCGAACTCTGGTCCCATCCCATCCCATCCCATGGTACCGCGATGACCCATCAACGACGAGCCACTCACGACTCCCGCAACACACACGAGATACACGATGACTGAATCCGCCCATTAAATATGGAAGGGATGCGAAAGAGGTCACTCGCTACTGCACATACCGTTATCGTCTACCCAGGATGGAGAGGAAACAACATCCACACCAACGGAACCAAGTCTGACACAGACCCATCGATCCCTGATGGCTCGATTGGTATCAACTACCACGAAGACACCGGCACATATGGATTTCCATACGGCATGCAATGGATGTACCCATGTACGTTTTCCCGATTGGGTATTCCGCGCAGGAGAAGATAACTAACATGAACTTCTAGGTGGTGGCATGCCGATGTCGCAAAATCGCACAAAGTGGCCGGTCAACGGCGGCGCCGTCGCAATCCAACCCGGATGGTTCCCAGGCCACTCGCTCGCCATGTTCTACGTCAACATGGGTTACGGCAACGAACCGCTAAACTACTCGCACACGATGGTGCCAGTCTTCCAGATAACAGGGCCTACAAACCAAGAATACCCCGGTTCCTTCTGTCTACCGCAAGTCCCATTACCTGCCAACTATACACCCCAGGTTGGAGACAACGCGACTATCCAGATTATTGAGCTTGCGCAACACGGCGCTGCTCTTTACAACGTGAGTGCAAGCGCCTGAACATGACAGCCGCATAGTTGCTAATAGATTCCAATAGTGTGCCGACATCACTTTCGCCGAACCAGAGGATGTTCCCGAAGTCAACAGCTCAAACTGCGTTAACACAACAAACGTCGACGATCACATTGGCTTCCAAATCGTATACTCGACAACATCATCGCCAGCGCCACACAACATGGTCGTTAACACCTATGCATCGATCATAGTGCCGGCAATGCTTGCAGCGGCGTCGTGGATCACATGGGTCGTCTAGTGCACGAACCTGACCTTTATCTGCGAATATAGTCTTTTTACGGGCAAGGAGTTTTGGCGCGAAAGATATCCGGTCTCTTTTGAAGCGACGATCTCGATTTGGAGCGTACGCGGTGGTTTGATCTGGGTGGTTGGTGGACCAGCTGTTCAGCAGCTATGACGGTCTTTCTTAGGGGCACATAACACGTTACTGTGCGGTATGATGTACAGAAGCTACACATGCAATACCATCCATAATCCCAATACTTGCATTTCCACTAGTCGCTCACTTGTAAGCTATATGCTGTCATGCTTATATCGACTGCAACAGAGAATAGCTTGTGTATCTAAGCGGTCAGCACGAGGCCTGATCCGCATACGCAACGCCGACGTGAGCGGATGGCTTGAACTACAGCTGCAGGCCAGATAGCAGATCCCTAATCAAGTGAGGCACAGTTTCCACTCGGTCTTTACTGTAGTTTGCGGGCCACAGCCAAGGTCGCCGCCATTCCGCCATCGGAAATCCCGTTCCGAGCCTCCCTTTCCCCACTAAAACCCAACCAGACCCTGGCCTCTCACGATGATTTTCTACGCGCCCAGGTGGTCCCTTCCCGTCATCGCCTCGCCCTCGATACTTTGGCCACGCCTTACTTACGCGCCCATGCAAGCCGCACCTTAAGTCGACGACGCGACGATCGGTGAACCCTTTTTGTGCAGTGTGCGTCATTGTGGGTTTGAGGTGCGCTTGTGGTGGAAGGAGTATGCGCTTTGGTTTTTGCCGAGACTGAGCAACGAGCCGGGTGTGAAGAGGTAGAGGCGAGATGAGTAAGAAAGGAAGAGGCCGCGTTAAGAGGAAGGAGGTGCAGAGTGATGACGGGTGGACTGTTATTACCCATGGCTTGGCGAGTATCCCGCTTGATGGGAATGGAAAGAAGGAGACAGATGCTGGGTCCTTGCCTACGAGGATTGTGGAGGAATTAACGGCAGAGAAATTATTGGACGATTTTCGCCTCCTTGAAGAGCGGTGGGAAGATACTTTGCTTGCGAAGCAAGTCAAAGAGATTGTGGAGAAGAGAAGCGCTGATGGCAAATGGGGTGTTGAAGAAGCGGTATGCATTGGCATCGGCAGTTTCAGTCGAGATTGGGCACATCGGTGGAGGAGTCTGTGGCAGCTTGTACTGTTTGTCGATGTAGTCGGGCGACGTATGTCATCGTCTCTATCTATTGCATGTACCCGAACTGATTACAGAATAGTCAAAGACGAAAACAAGGACATCAAGATACAGTGCTTCGCCCAAGACCCAGCATTCACAGCCCTCGACATCGAATTTCTATCTCACTTCTCCATCACGGTCCTCGACTCCGATCTCCAGGCCCACATTGCGTCCAATTCCTTCGTCTACTCGCCTTTCGTGGACTGGTTCCTTCTCCTACCAACTTTCCTCAAATCGAAAGACCCGGTGTTGTACGTAGGCAACGAGATTCTGGATGACTATAGTGTGTATGCGCAAACCAAAGAGAAGAAAGAGCGGCTAGAGGAGTGCAATGAGGTGGGCAAGAAGTGGATAGAGGGTAGAGAAAAGGTGGCGCTAAGAGAGTTTGAAAAGCATGGGAATGCGCTGAATGGGATGGTTGTTTATTTGAGGAAGAGTGATGAGGACGCAGAGGAAGAGGAAGATACAGAGGCGAAGTCGAGGGAAGATCATAACAAAGAGGCGGCTTCCAAAGAAGATACCTAGAATATTAGACGGATACACCCACCCGGAGCGTCTTGATTGTAAGCCCTGGCTGCAGTTGGTTCCCGGCAAAAATTCGGAAATCTCAACCAAAGTACACCTCTGGAGCTAGTACATGATTTAAGCCTGCCGATTTCCCCATCCCACTCATCTCATATACCAAAACTCCCACAAATTCGACGACAAACGCCTGCTAGAGCTCTACATCTACAACTTCGCAAGATTGCAACTTCCCCATCACGCGACAACAACGCCTGAAGGCTACCTAACCGCTCGCGAACACAAAGCCACGGAATGACAATGCAGGCGGCTAACGAAAACCTGGTGCGCGTGCGGTCAGAGAGCACATTGTCTCCTTCGCACCAAGAAGATGAACATACCTTTCTGGTGCCAGAAGACAAGCTAGCAATGTAAGATACCTAATCAACTCACTGCAGTCGGACATTGCTAACTGAACAGCTCACAACGCAACGTATCTGTTTCACCTCTACTACGCTTACCGCCCGAAATCCGAAACCAGATCTGGGAATACTCCATGAATTGCGCCTATATATTGATAAGACATCGTCATGACAGTGACAGAACAAAATCAAAGCTCCGTGGGACTCCCATAAGCGATGAGGGCAAGAAAATAAAGGATATTGCCCTTCAATTACCAGCAACCTCAAGACAGATCCACTCAGACACGCGTTTTCTGATATTCTCACTCGCCACTTTCAAGGTCAGTCAGGATTACCAGCTTCGGTTGCTCTCGAAGCACGCGCTTCTACGAAACATCGAGACCCTACGTATGTCTACGGCATGCTTGCGAGACTTGACATGTCACTGTCTATTTATCGATAGTCAAGGCTTGTATCAAACATTCCAATCTAAGGGCGATCGTTTCACTCAACTGCTCCCACGTCTGACACACCTGGAACTCGCTCCCCGCGCCGTGGACGGGTTCCACGATTTCGACCACCTTGATCCATACGACAAGAGAACCCGCGCCATGAAAGGACCCGAGTTTTACCGCAAGCTGTTGGAGCAGCGGATACGGGTTCGAGAGGATAGGCCGTCGTTGACTTTTAGTTGGAAATGATCCATGGAGCAGCTAGCTCTTGCGATGGCTTCAAGTGGTATATAGGTATTTACGCGTGTACTCTTCGGTACTCGGGGTCGCTACGGCAATTTTCAACAATGTATCAGGCTCGGAAAGTCAGAATCTCATTGGGTCTGGAAGAAGAGGCTCTGTCACGGGCATATGGTAGCTAAAACGTAATGGATACAGAATCGAACAAGAGTCGCTACTGGAACATTTCAATGAAACAAGAATGGTATTCTTGGGGCGAAATCAGCGCACTGATTACTCGAGCAAGTGAAATGGGCGCTCTCCTTCCAGGTCAAGTACTGCGCACCGCTGCTCAGCTTAGCCATTCTATCACACAGCTCCATCTACACAACTGCAATCAACCTCGAATTTCATCTATCTGGATATCGCATTACAATCTCTATCGCGCCCCAACGCTCCAACATGGAACATCCTCCAGAACCCGATAATTCTGCGTCAATGTCGCTACAGCAAAACAACAGCAGCAAGGCAGTCATCCTAGCAAGTGGGCTGGTGGATGTCACCCACATGTCTGAACATATTGCCGCAATGTCAGTATTTCTCCGCTCTGAGTTTTACCACATTACTGACGCAAGCAGTGCTCATCGTAACACGACAACCTCTCGCCTTCTACAACTCCCCGGCGAACTCCGGAACCAGATATGGCAGGTAAGCCTCGGACTCAAGAAGTTCGTTTGTGTTAATCGTTGACATCGCCTCTCCATCCCTACAGTACACATTGAGCTATCCCTATATAAGCCTCCACGTGTCTTCCTCCTCCTCCAAGGTTTTACGCGGATGGGCATACACATACGCAGATCCCGAACAGAGAACAAGCTACAGGCCAATAAAATCAGCGCTACACCTCCCCGAGACCTGTCGCCAAATCTACAACGAAACAGCTACTTTAGCGTATCGCCTCAACGTCTTTGTACTGAATGGACCATCAGTCGGGGGCGAGTTCACGGGCAAACTATTTCGCACGTCTGCCCATATGCTCGCTATCCGGACAATCCAGATGCGTGAGTACGAGGTGGAATCTTTGTTATGTCACTTGCAGGTCGGCGACGCGAATGTCTTCACTGGACTCTCTGGCTTACGGCGACTCGAGATCGTGCGGAACAGGGCTAAGATTAGGCGAGGGATACTATTCCTGCAGCCTCCGGTTGAGCAACGTCTTCGGGCGTGTGAGGAATTCGAGGACCTAGAGATAGTGTGGCTGGCGCAGGGAGGATGATTTTGGAAAGATGTGGATAGCCGCTTGGAAAACGGGCACGAAGAGCGACACTGACTTAGAGGTCCGCTCAGCATAGTGCTGGGCGCGAGCGGAGATCAAGACTCGTGGGCGCGCTGTATGCTCGTAGCTCAGCGATAGCATCTCAATCCACCCCGCTTAACGGCATTGTCGCCTCCACGCACCCTCGTGAGATTGTCTTAGTACATTCAGATTAAAACATAGTATCCTGGTTCTCACGTCCCCCTCATTTATCTATACTGGCGTTGAGTTCTCCAAATTGACGCTTACAAAACTCATGTTCTCAAAGCCCGTACGCCGCACAACATCAGCGTCTCAGAAAAGTAAATGTCATGGAAAGTTTAACGCCCAAGATGAACGAGTGCTAGAAAGAAGATATCCATCATCTATTTGCGCCTCTACCCCGCTCCCGTGAGGAGTATATAATCTCTCATTTCTTCGCCTTGTCCTACTTCTCACAGACTACCTTTCTGTTACAGTTTCCAAATGACAGACTCAAGTCTTTATGCGAGTTGTTTTATAAGTTTTCCACCCACTTCCAAAAACATGGCAATACCTTTATATGTGACTATGTCACGAAAATTCTACTGTTCATCGGTTTATGAGAGCCTCTCCTGCGGAGCCTCTCCAAAAACAAGGAAACATACGAGACCATGGTGCGTTCCGCCTGGAACTTGATACTACATACTACTCAAAGCACGACTTTTGGTTGGCGTGGAAGTAACGTATGGATAAGAGCAGAATATGCGACGTCAAAAGAGCAGGGCATCGTCCACATGTCTGCGTCCGCCTCGGGAGATGCGTATGAAACTGTCTCCGTACGGTTGTCTCTCTCTTCCTTCTATCATATCTAACTTGAATACAATTCTCCAAAACAACCGGGTGAATGGACCATGTCTGCGCCTTCCCTCTTTCTCAAAAACAATTACACCGAAGACATGCGCCTGTCGTCTCCTCGCCTCTGTACCCACGGAATGAGAAACCTCAGGTACCGATTTTGAACACATTGGGCGGTTTTCGAAAAGTGCTGAAGCAGCAGAACGTGAAAAGATTGTGCTTCCTTGTTCAAAAAATATCGGAAACCACGCGATGAGTGCGCCCTCCGGACGACTTTGGACGCATATAAAGTCGCCTCTCCGCCTCCTACTTTCTCTCTTCCCACACATCACACTTCCCTCTTTCTTCTCCAAAACATGGCACAGATGTTTGCATGGTCCTCCTCTTCTCGCAGCCACCTCCCATATTAATCTTCATGGGTTGTTCACAATCCTGTCCTACTTCCGAAAATTCTGGGCAGCCTTTCCATGTCCAAGCAGGCAAGACAAGGAAGCTTTGTACTTTGAAATGACTTTCGGACGAAGGGATGTCGTTTTCTCCTCGTCTCTGCTCTTTGAAGGGCTACTCTCAAAAATAGGGGCAACGGAACTGCTATGTGGAGAGGAAGAGAAGATGTCCAAAAGAATGGATCCGCAAATCGATGTGCTGTCACACTCCTCGCCTCAGCTATAAAATCTGCGCTTTTGGCTCTTCCTTCTTCTCTTATCCGCATATTCAAAAGCCGATTTACCAAAACACCTGAAGACTGGTTTATGGCTGTGGTCTCGCGGTGTCTTCTAAAAATGAGCGATGAATTCAAAGATGTGTTCGAAAGATATAGCTCCCTGCCCGATGTTCTTGCGCGAAAGAAGCACCACTAAAACACTAGAACGCGAGCCTCATGGAATCAATTGTGCGAATGCAGTAATGAAAAGAGTCAGGGTTGCTCTCATGTGTTGTGTGGAGAAGAGGCTGCTGTTGAGGCTCGAGTGAACAGTGATGATGATGATGATGATGATGATGATGATGATGATGATGATGATGATCATCATCATCATCATCGTAACAAGGCTCGATGTCATAAGACTTCCATAGCATCATGGTTCCATTGCAATAAGGATATTGGTAGAGGGAAACGGCATTTCTTAGGCCAGAAAGAGGTATTCTAGTACACGCACACCTCACCGCCCAATACGGCGGAACGTCACATGCCCCTCAGCCCCTCAGTCCACCACCTTCCCATCACCGTCTATTTTCCCATACCCTTGAGATAAGCCTCCCACCCATCCTCCAACAACGCCTTATCCTTGTGCATAACCTCCTTCTCATTCCCCTCCATCCAAGCCCTCAACCTCTCCCGAATCGTCTTATCCTCCGCACCAAGAATGCGCACAGCAAGCAGCGCAGCATTAGTCGAGTTATTAATACCAACAGTAGCAACAGGCTCGCCACGCGGCATCTGAGTCATACTGACAAGACTGTCCCAGCCATCCATCACACTCGCCTTGACAGGGAGACCGATAACGGGAAGTGTGGTCCACGACGCACACATACCGGGGAGATGCGCTGCACCACCCGCCGCGCCGATGATGACTTTCAGCGAAGTCTGAGATGCGGTCTTGGAAAACTCGCGGAGCCAGTCGGGGGTGCGGTGGGCGCTGGTGATGCGCGTGGTGAAGGGGATTTGCAGCTTGGTCAGGATTTCCAGGCCGGCGCGGAGGACGGGGAGATCGGAGTCTGAGCCCATGATTACGGCGACGAGAGGCTCTTCTTTCGAGGATGCTGAGCTGCGTGATTCGACAGTCTTGCCATTTTGGGCGTCGACAAAGTCGACGAGGGGCTGGATCTCGCGTTCTGCGGCTGCGAGTGTGGGGGTTGTGATGGTGATGTGGCCCATTTTGCGGCCAGGACGCGCATCGCCTTTTCCGTAGAGGTGAATTGATGCGTTTGGTGACTCAAGAGCCCTCTTCGCGACTTGGACGTGGGAATCTGGCGTCTTGCCGCCAAGGATGTTTAGCATGATGGAGGGCTCCCGGAGGCGCAGGCTAGATTGCGAGATGGGTAGGTCAAGGATAGCTCGAAGATGCGCATCGTATTGCGAGATGGGGCAGGCTTCGATGGTGTAATGTCCCGAATTGTGTGGGCGAGGCGCAATCTCGTTGATGAGCAGGCTGTCGTCCTTGAGCAAGAACATCTCAACACCGAAGACGCCCTTGCCTTCGAAAGCACCAATAGCCTTCTTGGCGAGTTCCTGCGCTCGTTGTGTGGTCTCCTCTGCTACGTTCCTGGGCGGCGCGTATGTGAGCTTGCAGATACTGTCCTCGTGGACAGTCTCAACAGTGGGGAATGTGAGTACGCCGTCCTTTGTCTTGACGACCATGACTGCGAGCTCCATCCTGAAGTCCGCCCAGCGCTCTGCATACAACGGCCTCTTTCCTAAGGCCTCAAATGCTGCATCAACGTCCGCCTCCGTCTTCACCACAAAGTTGCCCTTGCCGTCATACGCCTCTGTCTTGCTCTTGAGCATGAACGGATAGCCATATGACGAACCTACTTCCTTCAATCCCGCGACACCTTTTCCTTCCAGATCGATGCTATCTGCGACATCCACTCCATGCTCTTTCAGGTACTGCTTCTGGGCGTATTTGTCTTTGATGGTCCGTAGTGTTTTCCAGCTGGGTTCAACAACGACTTGCCCCGCTACCTCTTCGAGCATATGGGTATCGACATGTTCGATCTCGACAGTGACGACATCGGATGATTCCGCGAGTTTCTTTACAGCCGCTGCATCCTTGAAAGATCCCTCGATATGGCCGTCGTGCGCTGATATCTGCTTTGCTGGTGATGCCCCGACGTCCAGGACATTGACTTGAACGTTCAATCGGTTGGCAGCCTCGATTAGCATACGGCCCAGTTGGCCGCCGCCTAGCACTCCTACTTTTCGACTGTCGACCATTTTGCCAGAGTTGTTGTCAATGTCAAGTCATTCAAGTGATGCAGTGACTAGTCGGGTCATTACGTCGGGTGGTTTAGATTGGCTAGCGCTGGGTGGCTGAATGTGGGGGAGCCGCAGAAAATTTAGCACGCGAAAAACTTCGTCGTTCAATATCGCTATACAGTATTACCTGTTGCGGGCAAATTATCCTGCATGTGAAATTCGTAAATGCTCACACTGACGATTGAATAATGACGACATGCACGTTAAGTGAAAAGATGATTGTTCATGATTTAACCATGAGCTCGGGAGAGCCCATGTGTATGCTTTCATTTCATGTTGAGCATTGAGTATCTTTTTGCAGGCTTTCGAAGAGCCTTTGCCAGTCATGAAGCGCGCCTCGTAAGAATTCCCATGACCATGACCACGCCAACCCAGAGAAACCAAGAGTGCTGTAAGCACACGCTTAAACCTTGAAACCACGCGACCTTCTGCGTCCACGGGCACGCTCGAACTTGCGGCCCTTGCTCTCGACGTAAGGCTTCTTGTGGGAGTGGGGACCGAAGCCGAAATGCTTGAAGGCCTCACGGGCGTTCTTGGGTCCACGGAGGAGGAGGGTGTTGGATCCAGTGGGGAAGCGGGTAGCGACCTCGTCGATGGTGAGGCACTCACCACCGGCCTTCTCGATGCGGGCGCGGGCAGAGGCGGTGAAGCGGAGAGCCGCAACGGAGAGCTTGGGGACCTCGAGCATGCGGTTGTCGTCAGTGACGGTGCCAACCTGACGGTGTGTTAGCCATTGATCTTCGCTATGCGTTTCGCTTGACGTACAACGACGACGGTCTTGCCGGCGTGCTCCTTGGCGGAGTGCTTGTTGGCGGCGTTCGCGACGATCTTGGAAACGGAGACCGGCTATGCTGTGTTAGTTACACTGTTCTGTCGAATATGCGATCGGTCGTCTTACGGGACGGTTGGTCTTCGACATCATGAGGCGTCGCAGAACGGTCTTGTTGAAGTTGGCATCGGTACGGCCTGTCCGCTGTTAGCACAAACAATGTGCGCATTTGTCCGGTGAAGTACTTACGAGCCAGGAACTTGTAAAGGCGCACCAACAGCCTGACGTAGGGGTTGGTGGACTTAGGGACCTCTGTATACTCGTCAATCTCTCTCCTTCGAAGGCTTCATGTTGCGTCTAAAAGACAGCTGTCGCCAGCGCATTGCTGCGCCGACTCGACGGGGGATCACATACTGCGGTGCCCGTCTCGAACATGGTGGCGGTCGAGGTCAATTCCCATCTTGACTGATTTTGAGCGTGTTGTGCTGTGGGTTAGTAACGACTGAGGGAGGAAGCTGAAGTTCGCGATTCGAATTTGGCAGGAAAGGGCAGCTTGGCGTGGTGTGGCCCGTGCGAAGCGAGAACTCCAGAACTCCACTGGGCAGGAGCGGCCGGGCATGCATCAGCACGACAACATAGAACATCGCAATCGATAATTATCATCCACGTCAGTGAGCGTATTCCATATGTAAGTTCAAGCTAGTATTCGTATCCGCCTACTCAAGGTTTGTCATGGTATTCGTCGTCAAATACATCACAATTGCAGTAGAAGAAATGCATCGGATGCTCCACGGCATTACCAATTATATAGCTACAAGTATATACTTTCGCTCGCAGTTCTGTGAATGCCTGCAAGATCTATGTGCCAAAAACGTGTTACTTAATCATTTCCTGTCATTGCTCCCTGACACGCGATTGACACCAGTCGCGTACCGAACCACAAAAAGCATCAAAGAAGGCTCCGTCGGCATGAAAGCTCCTGCTCGTCTATGCGTATAAACACCGGTCACCGTACACTCCAAGCCCGCTCCAAGCTACAGATAAAACGACAAGGGGGAAGGGAAATCGAGGTAGACCAGCGTACTGCAAGTAGGCCTACTCCCAGCTAGAAAATGGCCAAGACCGATTTTAGAAGGAACCAGTTCTTCATACAGCCTTGTCGCCAATGAGCTTGCCGATGCCGTTGTAGACCTGGTTGGTCGAGTCGGGGGCGTAGCGGGGTCCGAGAGAGCCAAGGACGAGGAACATGCCAATGATGACGGCGGCGAAGACCATCAACTTGCGAAGGACGGGGCGGGTGTGGCCAAACTCTTGCCACTTCATGCTGCCCTGGCCGAGGTACTCCTTCAGCTTCTCTCCGCCGAGCTTGTAGTAGACGAGACCGCCAAGCGCGATGGCGTAACCGAAAGCCTGGAGAGGAGAGACGGGGTCCTTGAAAAGGAACATGGACGCAAAGACGAGGAGGATGTCCTTGAGTACACCGGAGAGGGTAAGGACGAGCGAGGAGGTCTTGCCAATCTGAAGATGTGTTAGTAAATGTTTGTGGGGTATGTAGAAGGAACGTACCAGGAAAACGACGGAGACGTTGAGCAAGAAAGCGACGGATGCGTTGGCCAGCAGAGTGGTCAGACCAACGCGGTCGATGTCAGCCATAGACATCTTGGGGAGCTCAGTGAACATGAGAATGACACCGTTGATAAAGGCGCAAGCAGGGGCGTAGTAGTAGAGGGAGACGAGCGGGTCCATCTTGAAGTCGGCACCGCTGAGAAGGCGCTGAACCATGACCAGACGGACAGCCTCGAAGACGATACCAGCGGCCTGGAAGAGGAAACCGACCATGACGAACTTGATCTCTCCCAACGAGGCAATGACTACACCGATGACGATGAAGGAGACGTTTCCGAGAGTCTTGAGGTTGACAGGCGCAACTCCGAGACTCCAGGTGGTGATGAGGACAGCGACGGGCATAGTAGCCTGCTGAGGTCAGTAGCTGCTACAGGTCCAAATTCGTGGAGAACATACCTTCAGCATCTGGATGAAGGCCACACTCAGGTACAGATATGCCTGGTTACCGCAGATCAAGCTCATACTGAAGAAGATACCGATGGGGACGATGGCTCGCAGGTATACGCGTCCGGTCATGGGCACCTTTTTCCGGGAGTCGAGGACGGTGGTGAAGCGGGCGAGGATCTGGGTCATGACGGTCGCAAAAACCAAATGCCATGTTGTGAGGAAGATGGGGTAGTCTGCCGGTGTGTTAGAATGCGGAGGTGCGGCGGAGCAGAGTGAACGTACGGAACTTGGCTGTGTCTAAGATGTACTTGTTGAAGACAATTGTGCTGGAACTGAGCGAGATCCATGTTGCAATGTATACTGCAGGATGGAAAGATGGCGCCTCGGGGGCTGGCTTCTGCGCATCTGGGTTGACGGTCGGCAGCACAGGCAGGGCTGTGTCGCGCGAGGCCTCGACCGAGGATCTCATCTTCTCGTCGGACATATTTGCGGGTGGTGGCTAACGAGGGACGGTAAAGGTGTTGAGTGAAGGTCAAAGGAGGTGGTTGCGGCGCTGGGAATGCAAGTTGCAAGGTTGCAGTAGCAGTGGGCTAGCGCTGCTGACTGATGGCGGGTGTTGCGCGTCAAGGGACAAGCGTGGCACAAGCAACACGAAGCAGCTGTAACAGCGCTGGAGCAATGAGGAGATAAAGAGCGACGAGAAGTGTTGAGAGCACTTGTGAATGTGACGGTACTAATACCTCGACTGCGCTAGGGAAGGGGAGGGGCGGAGCGGGAATCAGCCAGACGACTTCTAGAGCCGGTGCACAGGGGGGGTTCTGGTTTAGGCGTGCTATGACTGGGCAACGGCCGACTATGTACTAGAGCTGATATGAGGCCAGATGAAGATTTGCCAGGAGCCGCGCGGGATTTTGCAAGTGCTCGATGAGGTGAAACTGATCGCCCGTGGAGCCCTGAGTGGACGCGCAATCGACCACAGCGGCGAGGACTCCCATCAATGGCGCCGAAATTTTGAGCCGCCTCTTGCACTTGCTTGTGTAGGTGTGTACGCGTACTGGCACCCTGCAGAGAGGCGCCGAAGACACCGGTCCCACATATATGTAGAAAAGTGACAGCTTCATGCACATCGCGCACTCTCGCTGCTGCCACGCGCAGCGGTTTACATTGCAGGAGCTGTGCCGCGTCGCTGGAGCGCAGGGTGAGGCGCACCGTTAGGGGTATGCAGAGTACTTCGCACACAGGCGTCGTTGCACCGTGGCACTAGCACGACACCAAGTCGATGCGTCGTTGATCTGAGGCTGTAGTCCCCCAGAGATAGAGTCGGTCAAGCTTCACCATGTGCTGCAGCCCGCCAGATTGAGGCTCCACCCGCGGGAACGTGCAGAGGCCATGGTGACACACGCAACTCGAGGCCACGGGCAATGAACATGTTGCACGCACGAGTGGTGAAGCAGACGGCCGGCACCAATCAAGGCGCCCACGAGCAGCTGTGTGAGCCTGTGTCAAGCCCGATCGCCGGTCCCCATGGCGGCCTGCCCCTTTTCTCGCCGTTGCAGCGCGGCCGTCTGAAGCCCCCAAGCTCTCCCCAGCCGACTCCTTCGGCGGCTGGCCCTCTGTTACCCTGGACCCACTTAACGCAGCATCGCCTTGGCGTCCTTAGTTTATCGCCAGCTATATTCCTCACCACGCCCCAAACGTCTGGCCTCTGCTCCACACCCTCTCTATAACTACAAGTGCTGCTCGCCCGCAGAGTACATGCTCAACTACGCCCGCCAGACTTTGAAGCGCGTTCCGAGTTTCCAGGAAATACTACAGGGCAAGATGGGATCCGCCAAGGAAGAAATGTATGTTCACCGCCTGCCCACCCACACGGCATCCTGCTGTGCACGAGCTGACAATGCCATAGTTCGGTCGACGTGCTCGTTATCGGTGCTGGCCCGACCGGTCTGGGAGCAGCAAAGCGCCTCCACCAGATTGTATGCTCAACACAGAGTCCAAGTGGCGGGGCACATGCTAACAACAACAGGATGGCCCCTCATGGATGATTGTCGACTCCAATGAGACGCCTGGTGGTCTGGCTTCGACCGACGTCACCCCAGAGGGCTTCGTGAGTACCCCCACCGCCAATTGACTGCCCGCCTCTAACATCTCCCCAGCTCTACGACGTTGGTGGCCATGTCATCTTCTCCCACTACAAGTACTTCGACGACTGCATCGACGAGGCCCTCCCCAACGATGACGACTGGTTCACCCACGAGCGTGTGTCGTACGTCCGCTGCAAGCGCAACTGGGTCCCCTACCCATTCCAGAACAACCTGTCCATCTTGGACAAGGACGACCAGGCCAAGTGTGTCGACGGCTTGATTGACGCCGCACTCGAGGCCCGCGTGGCCAACACCAAGCCCAAGGACTTTGACGAGTGGATCATGCGCCAGATGGGTGTTGGCATCGCTGACCTCTTCATGCGACCATACAACTTCAAGGTCTGGGCTGTGCCCACCACCAAGATGCAGTGCCAATGGCTCGGAGAGCGTGTCGCCGCCCCCAACGTCAAGGGTGTCATCAACAACATCATCCACAACAAGACCGCAGGAAACTGGGGCCCCAACGCCACCTTCCGCTTCCCCGCGCGAGACGGTACCGGTGGTATCTGGAAGGCTGTTGCAAAGACACTGCCAGACTCCAAGACAAGATACGGTGACCACGGCAAGGTCAACAAGGTTGATGCCGACGGCCACAAGGTACACCTGAACGACGGCACAGTTGTCAACTACAAGAAGCTCGTCAACACCATGGCTGTCGATCAGCTCGTCGAGTTCATGGGCGACAAGGAGCTCATCGACCTCAGCAAGGGTCTCTTCTACTCCACCACCCACGTCATTGGCGTTGGTCTCCGCGGCGAGCGACCAGAGCGCATTGGCGACAAGTGCTGGTTATACTTCCCCGAGGATGACTGCCCATTCTACCGCGCCACCATCTTCTCCAACTACTCGCCATACAACCAGCCCCAGAAGGACGTCAAGCTCGCCACTCAGCAGATGGCAGATGGCTCCAAGCCCAGCTCCACTGAGCCCAAGGAGGGCCCATACTGGTCCATCATGTTGGAGGTCTCCGAGTCCAGCATGAAGCCCGTCGATGAGAAGAACATGCTCAAGGACTGCATTCAGGGTCTCATCAACACCGAGATGATCAAGTCGGATGACGAGATCGTCTCCACCTACCACCGCCGCTTCGACCATGGATACCCCACCCCATCCCTCGAGCGTGAGGGCGTCCTCACCAAGCTTCTCCCTGCCCTCCAGGCCAAGGACATCCTGTCTCGTGGCCGCTTCGGCTCATGGCGCTACGAGGTCGGTAACCAGGACCACTCCTTCATGTTGGGTGTAGAGGCCGTCGACCACGTTGTCAACGGTGCTGTTGAGCTTACCCTCAACCACCCCGACTTCGTCAACGGCCGCAAGAACGAGGAGCGTCGTCTCAAGGACGGTGCCCAGATCTTCAGCCAGAGCCCCTTGGCTCTGAGGAACAAGGGTGTTGAGTAAGCGCAGACACATGGAATGTTCGATATGTGTAGTTTCGGGAATGTTTATGGGATACCACGTTTGTTATGAGAAGGGATGGGAAGACATGGAGTCGGCGCATTTGTGCGGAGACTCTAGGTAGATAGTTGCACATAGTTTGCATCTTGAGAAGGTGTTGAGCAAAAATTATACATTTAGACTTGCACTCCAACAAATGTTGTCTTTCTACTTCGTGCATCAACTTTTGTCATCGCTTCTCTGAATGCTTTCCTGGCGCATCACCTCCACTTCCACGAGACAATACCCTTCGATACCACCAAACATTCGCATTCGCATCCCGATCGATCGATCTCAACAACAACCCACCTCACTCTACATGACTAGCCCTAATCAAACCACGGACATTTACACCGTCACATCGTCATCTCATTTTCCCGCGCACCAAGGTTGCGCGAGTCGGCAGCAATTACATTCGTACACACCAACAAGCGTGAAAGTGGGTAACGACCCCCACCCCAAGTGTACAACGGGCCGATTAGGTACGGCATGCCAACCGAAAGCAATCTGCCCTCGTTACACCACAGCCGCTGCGGTGGAGTACAGTACATGCAATGCTTGGAAGAAGACGCGTACAACATTCGATAACTACGGTTGTACTACGGAGACGATCCGGGATCAAGAGGTAAATGGAGGGCATAGATAGGAATGCGTGACGAGGTGTGAAGATTTTTCTTTAACCGCAGGCAGGTAGGTAGAGAGTACAGTGGTGGGTATGGGGTAGGTGGAGCGAGGAGGTAGGTGCATGGGGAAGGTGTTTGTAACGTGGGATTCTTGGTGATGTGTGTCTACGGGTTGCAAGTCGGTGTATTTGGTGGGGTTGTAACGTGCACATACGTTGCGTATATTGGGTGTTGTATTGATCACGTGGTTTTCTTCTGTCGACACACCTGCATGCTCAGTCCGACTCGATCAAGCCTTGCTTGCCCTGAACTTCCTCAATGCCTCTCTCTCTTCGTCATTCCGCGCTACACTCTCTTCATCACCAACTGGCAGGCGCTGATGTTTCCACTGCTTGCCTCCAGCGCCGTAATCTGCACTGACCTGCGCATCACCTACAATGACCCATTTGTAAATCGTCAAGCCTTCTAGTCCGACAGGTCCTCTAGAATGGATTTTGTTCGTTGAGATGCCGACTTCGGTACCGAAACCATATCGCTGGCCATCCGCCATGCGCGTGCTGGTGTTCCAGTAAACGGAGGATGAGTCCACAGCTGCGAGGAATGTCTTCGCTGTGGTATCCGAGGTGGTGAGTATGGCATCGGTGTGGTGGGAACCGTGAGCGTTGATGTGGTTGATGGCTTCGTCGACGTTGGTGACTGTCTTGATGGCGAGTATGTAGTCTAGGAACTCGGTGTCGTAGTCTTCTGGTCCGGCTTCTTGGAGAAGCGTAGCGGAGTGCGGGTCTAGTTTGCCTCTGAGGGCGAGGAGCGAGGTATGGTCACAGCGGAGTGATACGCCCTTTTGTAAGAGTGCTTCTGCAACGGTGGGAAGAGTGTTGCTCAAGGCTGCTTCTTCAACAATGAGTTGCTCGAGCGCGTTGCAGCCAGCTGGATAGCTTGTCTTTGCGTCCAAGACTATCTTAGTGGCCTTTTCGGCGGGGTAGTCCGCGCAGAGGTAGGTTGAACATATTCCATCTGCGTGGCCGAGGACGGGGATGGTGGTCGTGTCCTTCACATAGCGGACCAGCCTGTTCCCGCCGCGAGGAATGCAGAGATCGATATATGTATCCTGCTTCAGCAAGTCGGCGATGACATCGTGTGTCTGGACTAGTTGCAGGCAGTCTGATGGGACCGCTGTTGACGTAAGAGCCTTGGAAATGATGGATGCAATGGCCGCGAAGCTGTTGCTGGACTCTCGGCCACCTTTGAGGATAGCTGCGTTTCCAGACTTGATAGCGAGCGCCGAAATGTTTGCGATGACTTCAGGTCGGGCCTCGAAGATGATGAGAAGTACGCCAATGGGACATGTTATCCTCGACAGTACCAGGTCATCATCTAGTAGCGTCTTCGCAGTGGTCTTGTTGATGGGATCCTCCAACTCCTTCACGTCCAGTATCCCCTGCAGCATATCCTCATACTTCCCCGGCTTCCCCAGATCCAGTCTTTTGACCAAACTTGCACTTAGCGTGCCTCCCGCTGCGGCCTTGTTCGCAGCTTCCAGATCCCGCGCATTGGCCGCTAGAACCTCCTCTTTTCCAGTTGCTAGTGCAGCATGGATAGCAGTCAGTGCGGCATTCCGCTCCTCGGTAGACAAGACAGCAAGTTTCCGGGATCCGAGTCTGGCCGCCTGGGCGACCTCGAGCGGCGTGGCGTTGGTGAGAGACATTGTCACTTGGGTTACTTCGTGAGGTGGTGAGACCTCGTAACGTCGATAAATTCTTGATGGACGTGTGACTCAGATCCGTCTAGAAAGGGACAAAGTCTTCCACGGTGTTCTCGGAAGGATCGTATGCAGGGTCGTGTGCCGCTGCAGGTGCTATTGGAGACTAGAAGCGGATCGTATGCGGAGTGCGCGTTGTGTCTAAAGATAGGTGCAGGATCTGGTGTTGCGGGGTCTGGATGCTGGATGCGTTGCGCCACTTTTCGACGCCACACCCGAGTTGAGGTCTGGGATACCGCCATGTCACCTACACCGTGTTTTGCACTTTGCGCAACACCTGTTCACTGTGTAAACTACCACGGACTTTGTTGAGGAGAAGAAATTCGATTGCGTCATATTCGAGATGCATCCCTGCCTGGGCGCAGTGTTGGCAGCTGCGCTCGGCTGAGGCAGGGGTCTTGGTGTGGCTGGGAAACATCGTCTACCAGCCTCCCGGCGTCGCTCAGCCAACCTCGCCCAATTCCACCGAATCCTGTATCGCGACAAGCCCTGGCCCGCTCTGCTAGCCCGCGCGACACCTCATCATGTAGGTCATTGCTCAGAGATGGCTGGTACACTACATATGCTGGCCGGCAGCTGTGTCTGTCACCATTACACACCTCTACCACTGCCTCTCAAGTGCTGAGCGGGTACCCAACCAAACTTGTCTCTTCACCACGATACTCACACGTGTTACTCGCTAGTACTCGTTTGATATCACAGCACATCTTGGACATCACATCGCATCCCGTCGCTGTACCACAACCACCGGCGCATCCCGTCGGCAACGCTCGTTACCTGCCATCTCCGCCGTCACATCGCACTCAAGATGCGCACCACCATGCGAGCACTCACTGCTCTGGCCTCGGTCGCCCTCATTGCCCCTGCCGGCGCTCAGACGTGGTCCAACTGCAACCCCACACTACGAAGCGACTGTCCTCCAGATTCGGCTCTCGGAAGGACCGTCAACATCGACTTCTCGTCTGAATCTGAGAGTTTCACACCCCAAGGCAACCCCACATACGGCGACGATGGCGTGTCATTCACCATAAGACAGTCCGGCGATGCACCTCAGCTTACTTCGCTGTGGTACATCATGTTCGGAAAGGTGGACATTGAGGTTCAAGCCGCACCCGGCGCGGGTATCGTCAGCAGTTTCGTACTGCAATCCGACACTTTGGACGAAATCGACTGGGAGTGGCTCGGAGCAGACCCCGACGAGGTTCAGAGCAACTACTTCGGCAAGGGACAAACCACAGACTACAACCGTGGTGCTTTCCACGACGACCCGGGCAGCCAGTCAGGCTTCAAGAAGTACACCATCGAATGGACCCCAGAACAGATCGTATGGCAGATTAATGACGTGACTGTCCGCACTCTCGAGCCTGCCAACGCCAACAACCAGTACCCCCAGACCCCCATGCAGATCAAGTTCGGTGCATGGAGCGGTGGTGACTCCGCCAACCCTGCAGGCACCATCTCTTGGGCCCGTGGACCTACCGACTACTCTCAAGGCCCCTTCAGCATGAAGGTCAAGTCTCTCATGGTTCAGGACTACTCCACCGGTACCCAATACGTCTATGGCGATCAATCTGGCACCTCGGGATCTATCAAGTCTGTTGGAGGTACCGTCTTCTCTGGCGGTAACGCTCCCATCGCAGATGCACCCGCCATCACTGCGACTGCCACCGGACAGCCTCTGCCCTTCACTCCTCACCAGACCTCCGACTACACACGTCCCAGCGTCTACCCCTGGATCCCCGACCCGTCGGCGACTCCCACTGCGCAGCCTACGTTTGCGAACTACCCCGGGCTCCCGAGCGGGTGGACCGTTTCGGATTCCGGAAAGGTTGTTCCACCCAGCTCAGCCACTGTCAGTAAGCCTTTTTCGAGCCCCTGTCTACTTTAGTGACGAAATGCTAACAACTGCTTGTAGATGTTCCCTCAAGGTTCCTATACCTCATCGCCGCAAGCTTTGCCTACGGGTTCATCCGACAATGGGCCTAAGACAGTCACCGGATACGACGATCGCGGCTTCACCACTATCCGTACGATATACCCTGCCACAACACCAGCGCCGACTGCCAACGGGCTGGAGAACAATGCTGCTAAGGACGCCGTCCCTGCTGCGCCTGCACAAGGCGCGTCGTGGAAGCTCATGGTCTCCTCCATACTTCCATGGGCCATCGTCCTCGTCCACATCCCCGGATGCATCGGCCTCTAGGCGGGCTGGACAAACTTATGGGATACGATGGTCTTCGGTCCAGCGTTCTACACCGTAGCCGTTGGCATCGTCGCAATGAGTGCATGTGTCAGGAAATGTTTTACGAAAGGATATGTCGGTTTCAAAGTCTCGATCAAGTTGTGGGCTGCACCTTGGCCTGCTGCAACTTGGAAGTTGAGCTACCAGAACAAAGGCTCCAAAGGGAGCAGAAGGGAGTATATAGGTTTTTGGAACTGGCTTCGGCTATTGTTTGGATATTGAATTGCATAGCGTATGGTTGGTTTGGGTTAGTTGTTGTATAACATCAGCATGGCATCGCATGGGTGGAGTTTAGATATGGGCCCAGGCTCCTTTGAACATTAGACTAATGACGACTATGTCGTAATGTAATGAATTACGCATCACCAAGTGTTCCATCGCTATTACCATGTCTTTGATGTCGAAAGCGCAAAAGCTTGGTTGTTGCCCAGTCAGATCTCCGAGGAAACATGTGGTATCCATCACAGCATACAGTTCAAGACTAAGAGAACACGGGCGTCTTCGTACCAAACGCTCTCGCTAGCGGCCCTTGTGATCAAGTAGCTGCATATAAATACTCACTGCACCTCCTGCTCTTCTGTATCAACCTTCCGTTTTGCATAGCCAAAATCTAAAATATGGCTACGGCTACCCATGGTCTGCTGTCGCTCCTGATCAGATCAAACGGCCACATGTCTCTCGCTGTTCGAAGTTCCGGTCATTTTTCCAGGACGGTCCTTGCGGGCACGACGTGTTGCCAGGCCTTTCTCATCGAATCGGTTTTTGAAAACGCAAGGCAATCTGCGATGAGCTACGTGGATCCAAAAACATGCCAAATGGAAATTATGAACTTGCGTAGATTGAACGTAGGTGCTTAGTATGACTGACGACTTCGGCTTCTCAACGTATAAAAAAGGACCTGGACTTCAAAATTATACTACTCTTTACTTTACCCAGATGGACGTTCTGAATCAAAACGAGCGTGGACTATTCGAATGACTGGCGTCGTCTTTCTCTTCAAAAACACAAGCGCATCACCCATGCCTCTTGTTGGCACCTTCCCATCTTCCATGTTATCCAAACATCGTTCGCGCAGGAGTCATGTGCTATTCTCAGTCCACAAACACAAAAGACTGCATAAACCGTCTTAATGTGTATTAAAACACCGGAAAGCGATCTATTGAGCTGCAGAATACAAAAAGACATCGATTTTTTCCGGATATGCGTCGCCTGTATGTATACATGAACTACCTGCATAGCATCTTCCGCGATTTGGCTATCGCGTATAAAAGCCTCCGGTTCATCAGCTCCATTACTTCCAAAGACACACATGTCAATCTTCGAAAAAACAAAATCCACTGGAAATTGCGTGCATGTGTGGCGCTGTGGTCCTTTCAAAAATTGTAGAGCAACATTCATGTCCTCCTCGAGCCGCTTTCTCCCTCACTCCTCATTCTCAAACGAGAAAATTCGTGTTCATGTGTCGTTCACAAGCTGAGAATTTCAGAGGTACTGGGAAGGGCAAAATCTATGCGTACTATATCGCGATGCTGGGTGCGTGGTTCGCGTTTCTTCGCCAACACATGTACCATACCGTTCTTATCTTGAGAAGCATGCAACGGTAACCAAAGACGGTGAATCAAAAACCATCTATGAGCTATGCAAACGCTCGTAGGCTACACATATATAAACAATGTCGTCTGCTGAGTTACACTCTCCTTCTTTAGCTATACTCCGGAACTCCGATATCTAAATCAACGCACTGAGTAAGCATGTTTGTGGGTAGTCTGGTTCCAAAACTGGTTTGAAATCTTGTACATGTGTTCGTTCCTTCCGCCGAAGTCTCTACCGCGAACCCTATTAAAGTCCTTCTTTGCATATTCCACTTCTACATCTTAGTTCGTATAAACCGTGATATAGCTCCTAAAACCAAAGAGAACATAGCTCATGTCTTTGCCCGTTTGGTTTTGCTGGAACGACCAGAAAATGTTTTGATCATATACTATGTTGCTTGTTGCTCTGATTCGGGAAGTTAAGGCTACCGCATTCTAGCCAGGTATAAATACCTCTCTTTTACTCCTCAGTCTTCTCTTCTATATTCGCGCCCTTGAATTGGCGATTCCAAAACGGAACCGCTGATATAATCATGTCTGCGGTTGCTTTCATTCAAAATTGCGCATCTCCTCAGGTATGTGTGGCGTCTTGCGCCTCTTCTCTAGGTTCAGAATCCATCTGCCGCCTGCGTAGAACACTGAAACATGTCACCAACCGATACGTGCTCCTCGAAAAGATGCATGTCCACGAGTCATGTCTCGCTTCCTGCCTTGTGGCCCCCTCGATGACAAGTAAACCGCTGCATATCCGTTCGCTATAAAATGAAGGAAGGAGAACGTATGTCCTCGTGTCTGCTCTGCGGATCGTGGCATACATATTTTAGCATGGAGGTACCAATTATCAACAGACCTCTCAGCAGGCGCACAGATATATAAAGCATCCTTATCACCTTGCTTCTTCACTTGCAAACGTGACCCTGAGGATCTCTCTACAAAAACTAGACGACGACCAGTATATGTTCTGTCGAAAAGCTGACAAGAGATGTGCGATGTTGCTTTCCCGCTTTTCAGCGCTACTTCCTGGACGCGATGTGCTGCTCCTCCTCAAAAAGGTGCTTCGATGTATGTATGTCCCCCTTGTGCTACCAAAAACCTCGCATCCGGGTTTCCATGGCCCTATCTTTTTGGAATGATCATATCGATCTCTCTCCCTGGGAGAGCTTGCTCACAGAGAGTGAGTGAGTAAATTGATCCATCACGTTTTAGAAAACCGAGAAACGCCAAAGGCTCGAGGTGGTTTCAGAACAAACTCATCGACAAAACATGTAATCTGCGGTTGCAAGCATTCAAAAGATCATTCCACGAAAGGCATGTTGGGTGTTGTGCGCCTTTTCTTCAACCTGCAACAAGCTATCCTTACGGGAGACTGGTCAAAACCGAATTACAAAACGACATGTCTTTCTGGGTTTGATGTTTTCATATCCAAAATTCGTTGATCGTGAATAAACCAGCGTGAATGCATCCGTCGAAACTAGACATGCGCGAGATCATGCTTGCTGTCGTTCACTGCGGATCGTATTGTCAGTGTCTTAGCCTGAAGTTACTCACGTCAAACGTCATTCTTGGTGGCTGTCTCGATATATAAACAGCCCTGCAGTCAGCTAGCTACCTTCTTGTCCTCAATCTGAGAATTGATTCTACCAAATCCTGGGCAGATAACGTGTATGAGCCCGGCCGGATAAGTCAGTCCATGCTATTCCTCTCTTTTCTCCAAAAGTCTACCAACGATGACCCATCATTATTTCCCTCGAAACCCACCAATTCTGTGCGTATATGCGGATCAGACTGCGGTTGCGAAAAAGAAGGTACACCCAGGGATGAGAATCCAATCGTAGTCATTAATCGAGAAGATGTGAAGACCAAGAACGCCGAAATGGACTTTTTTGTTTTTGAAAATGCTAGTATACAGAGAGAAGAAGACCACCTCCAACCTGTTCATGCAGCAAATGCCAATACCATGTCATCACCCTCCCATCCCATCCCAGAGAGGAAGAAAAGGAAGTACAGAAACAAGATCCTGGCCATGCATATCACGAACTGAAATTATTCCACCATGTACAAACCCGACTCCACCCAGAAGAGTAAACACATTTCCGTTTTGACTTCGACGCATCTCTCAGGTCTCGTCTCTTGAATCTTCTTGAACCCACGTCTAACCGCCACGGCCGCCATAGGGCTGGTGCCTGAAACCACCACCACCGCGGTGACCTCCACCACGGTAGTTCGCACCCCTGACACCAGCGTTCTTGGGGCCAGTGGGAGCGTTGATAGGAGCCTGACCACCAGCAGGGGGCTGGCTGGAGCCCTGGCGAGAGCGGTTGTTCCTAAAGCCGCCGCGGCCGCCACCGGGACCGGAAGGAATGTTCGGCTGAGGCGCGTCCTCGTACATGCCGTCCCAGCTCTGAGGGCCGCCCTGGGGGTTACCGAAGCCGGCAGGGCCGGAGAGTTGCTGCTGGCGGCGAGCCTGTTGTTGTTCGTATTTCTGCTGTTCGAAAGCGAGTTGATCTTGAGCGGTGTAAGCTGGGCGTGCACCGGCACTCTGGCCACCTTGAGGATTCATCATACCCGGACCACCTTGACCTCCTGGGCCTCCTCCACCTTGCATCTGTGCCATTTGCATCTGCTGCATTTGCTGCATCTGCATCGGGTTCATACCACCTGGGCCACCCATCATTTGAGGGTTCGGGGAGCCGTTGCCGCGGTTCATACCTTGGTTCATCATCTGCTGTTGCATCTGCTGCATTTGCATCGGGTTCATGCCGCCCATGGCAGCCATGGGGTTGCCGGGCATACCACCACCGGCTTGCTGCTGAGCGAGAGTTTGCTGCATGGACTGAAAGTACTGTTGCATTCGCTGCCAATACTGAGCCATCATGGCAGGAGACATGGCGCTGTTGCCGCCTTGACCTTGCATGTTTCCGCCGCCGTTGTCGTAGTTGTTGCCGCCACCTTGGTTACCGTTACCGCCGTCGTTGAACTTGTTGAACTTGTTATTGCGACCGAACTTCTTGTTGCCATCGCCGCCATCGTCGTCGCGCATGTTGCCACGGGGCTGAGCGCGCTTGACCTCAATCTGCTTGCCGAGAATCTGGAGAGGTCCGCGTAGGGTGGCATCTACGGCTGCGTCGCCGTCGAAGGTAACGAAACCGAAACCACGGGGTCGACCGGTCTCCTTGTCCATCATGAGTGTGGCATCGACAACGCGACCGAATTGCTTGAAGAAGTTGGTGAAGTCTTCTTCGGTTGCTTCTTGGCTCACACCGCCGACGAAAATCTTGCTGGTGCGTTCCTGCTCCTCTCGTGGGATAGCACGCTTGGGGTCAATCTGCATGGTGTTAGCTTGTAGCTTGCCGTTGATGGGAGTAGACATACAATTTTACCATCGAGGTAATGCTCCTTGACCATGACGATGTTCACACACTTGGGGTCCTTGAATGTAAGGAAGCCGAATCCTCTCGAGCGTCCGGTAGCAGCATCGCGCATTACGGTGCATTCGCTGACTTCGCCAAATTGTGAGAAGTAACCTTTGAGTGAATCTGTTGTGGGGATTTAGTAAGTCCCTACGTTTGAGCGCATTGTTGTGTAGTAAGACTGGGGTATGCCTTGCTCTACTAACGTGTCATCACGTACCTTCTGTTGTCTCCCAGTTCAGACCGCCAATGAACATTTTACTATGGTTGAAGTTAGCAAGATGTTGCTCCATATCATCAACTCCAGGAAGAGCAGGCGAGATTGATGAGGCGCATCATAGAGCATCCGTAGGTATATAGTTGGGTGGCCTTTGACGTGAAGGCTGGCGTTGGCCGTCATCATGATGCTGTCGAAACCATATTGGTAAGACTAAAGATGCAGAAAGTCGCAAGTACAGCATCCTCGAATACAGTCCACCGTATCTCCAGTCGTCATCCTTGGCGAGATATAGCAGGACACAATCTCAGTAGATGAGTGATTGGTGTAGGCTGGCGTCGCAGTCTTTGTCGAGTTGATCGCACTGCACCGCTGATTGTTGTTTGCCAGCGGGGCTATCGAAAGTGATTTCGCAATTTGCAGTGTCGAAAAGTTCGTGTTCCATAGCTTGTCGTGGTTGATTGATGACCGACGGGAACATGTATGTTGGTATCGTGAGGTTCCCTTGCCGCTCGCGAGGAAGACCGCAGCCGCTGACGAATGGCTAAGCGACACCAACTCCTGCGCCGCATCCGACCCTGGACGTGTCGACTTCGTGGCGTACACCAATCATATCGACCAAGAACGCACTCCACGTACTCATGTCCAAGTTTCGAGGTGCAAAAGTAGCCCTTGCAAAGGCACAGTTTGATTCGGATGAAACGTCTGTGTTCTGCTATGAATTCGAGTGTGGAAGTCTCAGACTATCTCACGACTCGGTAGCTATCCTCTGCTTGCGTTGCTGGTACGCGCTATCAAGTACCTAGGTATATATCGACATGAGGCGCTGCCAAAGTTCGGGCAAGCCGCGATAGTCCCTGCGTGAGGCGCGTTGATGGTTGCTCTGAGTATCGCTGAGCGGTTGACTTGTGTCTTCCAGCTTCTTCTAACAACCAACACTGGTGGCCCATTCCGCCCTGCATCGAACGCCTCGCCAATGGGCGATATGGACCACAATCTTTCGCAAGGTGTCTAGCTCCTCGACCTTCATCCCAGACTCTGCGCCAATCATGACCCCAGGTGCTTTTGAATGTAAGACACACACCGTGTCCAAAGCTTGTCCCTTGATTGTACATGCAAAGTGTCATACGAGAGCGGGTATCGCTCGTGGTGTCTGATGCTCCAGCAGAATGTCTTATGCGGTCGTTGATGACTTTGGTCCTGGTAACAATATGTCCTCGGCGGATGCCCTTACATGGGAAATATGTGCTCTTTTACCTTGTGATGCGCCTCTGATAGATGGGAATCATGTTAGACATTGCACGACTTACCCGTCTTCTTTCACGTTGATTGGTCCATAGTTGTCATCGTCCATGGGCGCATTGTCGTACGACTGCTCGCCGCCAGCGTTGTAACCGGATTGGTCCATGTGCGAGTCGCCGTCTGCCGCGCCTTGGGCTGGCCAAGAGGGCGCGCTATCTTGACCGTTGTTTTGTGCGGTATCCTGAGGAGGCGCGCTTACGGGCTCGGCTGGAGTAGGCTCAGGTTCGGTCTTGGGGGCTGGTGCGGGTGCGGCAGCTGCGGGCTTCTGTGCGGGCTCATCATCGTAGCTGGTGGACCGTTAGTAAGTGTCGCATTACACGCGCGAAGCTACGTCGCGCTGGAGATACTGACAGATCGTCGAAGATGTCATCCTCGTAGTTCTCGTCGGCCATGGTGTAGTCTTGAAGAAGAGCTTCCTAGAAGGTATATCGGAAACGAGGGAGGAGCAAGCGCGCAAAAGTAGAGTCGCGATTAGTGGGGCGGGACTGTCGGGTTATTTAGAAGGAAGGGAGGTGATAGAAGGAAGAGTCTGTCGTCGGAGTGAGGAGATGAGAGCAGAGCAATGGGCAGGCGCGCTAGCATCGGGCTTGGCGTGGCAGGCGCGACGGACACATGCACGAGCCCTACGACATACCCAGTACAGCCATGTTGTATAGAATAGCTGTACTATTGATGGTGCGGTGATTCAAGAACAGGCTGTTATCTTGGGGATATCCAGAGTTCTTCAATACGGCACAAAACCTACAGGCTCCTTCGTACTTTCCGGGTCGAGCGATTTGGAGCTCAGGTTCGCAGCGGGGCCGCCTCAAGGCACGGAACAAGCATTCACATATTCCAACATGGCGTCGAAGAAACAGCAGCAGGTTTGTCCACTCAGTTGTACGCGCAATCTGTGTGTTTGCTAACAAGTTGCCAGGAAATGGTCCAGGTCGGTGTGTGCCCATCCAAGTCACAGAGAGTGTCATAGTATCCGGGGTAGCTAACATATCGCTTCCCTGCATACAGACCGATCCTCGTACGTTGCACACTGCAGTCGCATACCCGTTATGATTGCTGATATTCCATGCGCAGCTCTGGCTCTCCATTCTGGCGAACGACGTCCAATTCCGCTTCCTCGCCGCCGCCGAACAAGAAGGTCATCGGCGCATCCTATTCCCATGCCGACATACTCAACTTCAGCTCTTTGTACGTTGCTTTGTATGCTACTAATGGCCTGTAGCTGATAGTCACAGGAGCGTTTCCGGTTCCAACTCACGACCTCGAACCCCGCCATCGGCAACCCACAGTCGCGAGTCAAGCGCTGCACCGAGCCGGTCTAGCAAGACCATATCGCCCCGTCCTGCGCGAGCCACATACAGCTACTTCCTCAATGACACACATCAAGACTGGAACGAGGGGGACGAAGACGATGCCGACAACATGTTTGAGGATGACGAAGACGAGTTTGGGCTCCCGAGCATCGCAAACATGCGGAGGAAGGGCCGGCGGAAACAGCCATCCAAGACGAAGGAAACCGCCGGGCACGTCAGCAGGGAAAGTCTGGGCTCAACAGCGTGGCGTGGTATAGACAGTGGTGATATTGCAGAGGAGCGAGGCATACCCAACTACCCGACCGCAAAGAAGATTGAAGGGAAGATCCTACGGCCGCAGTACCAGGAAATTCTTCGAGATCCCGCAAACTCTCTGCATCTAATTTCGCATCCTAGTCTACCCCCGAGCGCCTCAGCGAAGCAGGTCGAAGAGCACTCCGCGCGCACAACGAGGATCAACAAGTTCAAGAGGATACTGCAGGCGAGCACCATATCGCTATCCGACCTTCGCGACTCAGCCTGGTCAGGAGTCCCGTCTGAAGTACGCGCAATGACATGGCAAATCTTGTTGGGCTACTTGCCAACTAGCAGCGAGCGGAGGGTTGCGACACTCGAGCGCAAACGGAAAGAGTATCTGGAGGGAGTGCGACAGGCCTTTGAACGAGGCACATCTGGTAGTGCTAGCGCCGTAGCATCTGGAATGGCAGGTGGCGCTGGCTATCCTTCAACAAACCGTGGACGAGGACGTGGCTTGGACGAAGCTATATGGCATCAGATCAGCATTGACGTGCCTCGGACGAACCCCCATCTCGAGCTCTACAGCTACGAAGCGACGCAACGGTCTCTCGAGCGAATACTATACGTGTGGGCGATACGGCACCCTGCGTCAGGATATGTCCAGGGCATCAATGACTTGGTGACCCCATTTTGGCAGGTCTTCTTGGGCGCCTATATTTCAGATCCGGATATTGAATTTGGCATGGATCCTGGACAGTTACCAAAGCAAGTTTTGGACGCCGTCGAGGCGGACTCCTTTTGGTGCCTTACCAAACTCCTTGATGGGATCCAGGACAATTACATTGCGCATCAACCAGGGATCCAAAGACAAGTGGCTAGTCTTAGAGATCTCACAACGCGCATCGATGATCAACTGGCGAAGCATCTCCAAAATGAGGGTGTAGAGTTTATACAGTTCAGCTTCCGATGGATGAACTGTCTTCTGATGCGCGAGATATCTGTAAAGAATACGATACGGATGTGGGATACATACCTGGTAAGCTACGTAGCCACATTCTTAAGTGCATCACTAACATTGTCTAGGCCGAAGAGGATGGGTTTTCGTCATTCCACCTCTACGTATGCGCTGCGTTCCTCGTAAAGTGGTCCGATCAGCTACGAAAGATGGACTTTCAAGAGGTCATGATGTTTCTGCAATCATTGCCAACGCGTCAGTGGACCGAAAAGGACATTGAACTATTGTTAAGTGAAGCCTTCATTTGGCAAAGCCTATTCAAAGGCAGTGGCGCGCATTTGAAGAACACAGGCTCAAGAGGAAGTGGCGTAGGGATGGGACCCGACTTCTGAATCAATTGCTGCAGCACAGTAGGTATTGCAATACCAAAGCACGTACGCAGCGCCTACACGAGTTGTCGTCTAACGAGGTGAATCAAGGAGAGTGAACTCCTGACTAAAGACAGCAATCAAGCTCGCGCTTCAACGTATTGGCAAGAATGCTCTTTCCGTTGTCCGAGTCGCGGTCGTCACTTCCACCTCGTCAGTTACCGAGCAGAAGTTACCCCGCCCTTTACCCCACCATACGTCACATAGCTTCAGCAGTGTATCCACATGGTGTTCAAAAGACCGACAAGTATTTCTACATCGTGGTTTCTCTAGAGTGAACTCATCAGCAAGCCCTCGAAGTTGTCACTTTCTGGACCGTTCCGTATATACTTGACACTGCTATGGCACCATCGCGTCCTCCATTCCAGGATCTCCCAATCGACAAAAATGGTCCACCCGGAAACGCATGGGGTCTGTACGGCCCAAACGACGAGCTCGGTGCTCTAAACATGATTACACCATCAGCCGTCAAAGCAGCGGCCCAGGAGATACAAACCGGTGACCGGGTTTCACTTGACTGGTATCTCAACCTACCATCCCATCCATCCTTTAACCGCCCATCTTTCTCCTGGAAGATGAAGAACAAAGAACATCCAGATGGCGCCAAGAGAACCGTCAACGATGACCATCTGGACTTCAACACGCAGGGAAGTAGTCAGTGGGACGGCTTCCGCCACTACGGTTACCAGAGCGCAAAGAAGTACTACGGTGGGCGCTCACAGCAAGATCTTGAGTCCTCGGAAGTCATCGGCATTGACCGTGTCGCCAATTCAGGCGGCATCACCGCTCGGGGTATTATCCTAGATTACCCGCGGTATCTAGAAAAGAAAGGCAAGAAAGAAGTGTACGCGCTCGAAGCCAACAGCATCACGGCCGAGGAACTAGAAGAAATGCTACAAGAAACGGGTATCAAGACGCGAGAAAGCGATCTGCTACTCTTACGAACAGGATTCACGCGTGATTACGCCAAGCTAGGGGAGGAAGAAAGACGGGCGATAAAAGATAAGCCACCGACGTTCCTGGGCGTACAGTCGGATAAGAACACGCTACAATGGATTTGGGAAAACGGTTTCGTTGCTGTTGGTAAGCATCCGCTCGTCTTACCTCATCTCATATTCTCATGATCCAACGTCTCCTTGGCTTCTTCTCAAACACCTCCAACCACAACTCAAAGTACGCTCTCTAAAGATTCCGCAGCATCCGACGCGCCGTCATTCGAAATGTCTCCGCTCGTGGGCCCACACAGCGCCCCAGGTGGTATCAACGCGGGTGAAACCTGGGAAAACGAGATGCAGGGCGGTGGCTTAGTACATCAATGGCTTTTAGGTGGATGGGGTGTTATGATAGGTGAGATGTGGGATTTGGAGCGGTTATGTGAGAAGAGTAAGGAGTTGGGACGGAGTACTTGCTTTGTTAGTAGTGTGCCGTTGAAGGTAACGTCTTGCCAAGTTGCTGATACTGAGACATGAGCTGACTATTGCGTAGGTACCAGGTGGTGTTGCGAGTCCGCCGAATGCCGTTGCTATCTTTTAGCTAGGAGACGCTTCTCGTGGCACTTGGCATTGGAAAGAGGCGCCATGCAGATGAGAAGACAGAAATGCGCTGATATGGTGTTGTAGTATCAGCTTCGGGTGATGGAGTAATACGAGATACGACGTGCCAAGTCGGTGCTTACGCTCATCTCCTCTCCGCGCGGAGTTCTCTCCAGTGGCCAGCACACGAAACTGTCAGGAGTTCGTCATCGCGACCCTTGACGGGCCGAACTCTGCCGTACAAACAATCAATGCAGACGACTTCGCAATACTCCCCCATATCCTCCACGTTCATATTTATGACACTTCCTCCACAAACAACCACTCATACACTCACACCTCCACTACAAATCCATCTATTTTTACCCCAGCAAGCCCTACGCATGCAAACCATAAAATGCGGGGAACCCATGTCCCCGAAACCGGGTAAGCAGTATATTGCGCCAAGGCTGTTTGTACTTCATTTCCTCCTGCCACCCAACATCATCTCGATGGCTTGGAAAAGCCTATCGCTTTGACCACCACCGCCATCGCAGCCGTTTCACCCGCTTCTCCCTCAACGTCATCATGCTCATTTGCTGTTTTTGGTAGATCAGCCCCGTCAATTTGCTTAGCACGTGAAGGGAAAAGCATTGTGGCGTTTGTACTCGCGTCAAATGTATAGATTTGGTATGTGTGGGATTGAGTTCGCATGTAAGCCGTAGTAGTGAAGCTGTCTTTCGGCGTATATGCGACGGCGACGGCTGAGGATCTTCGTGGACCGTGTTCCCCGGTGAAGCTTTTGGTGGGTGTTTGAGTGGGTTACGGTGTATATATTACCCTCGTGTACGCCCGTGTTCAGCTGCATTCTTTACAGCAATTACACATCTGTCCATCTCTCTCACATTAACAAGCCTCCAATATCATCGTCGAAATGAAGTCTTTCGTCATCATCGCCGTTCTTGCCGCTTTCGCAGCGGCATCTCCCGTCGTACCTGCTCAGATTTGCACGAAGATCTGTCTCTTTGAAGAGCCAGACTGCCCGGGTGGGGTATGTTATCAACTTGTCACATTTAATATGAGTATTGTGCTAATGTGGAACAGGTGGCTGTCAAGTCTGGTGTAAGTATCCTGCTACATATGTGCTCCTTAATTGGCAAGGTTAGTGTCTGAGCTAACGTGATGTAGGAATGCTGGTCCTGCTGCACCAGAGAATAGAGTGCGCTTTTGACTTATGTTTGGGCCTGGTCTTACTTAGCTCAGGCGGATTATGGAGATGGCTTTGCTGCACTGCTTAGAGAACATTTGGATGGGAATTCGTGGGACTTGGACTATCATTTGATGAAATTCTGGGATGAATTGAAGGCGAAATAGAGATGATGTCACACGACGATTGATGTCTTCCAATCAATACTATGCCTGAACCTTCGCATGCATGACCTTTGGATTCCAACTGCTGCCTTCTTGCACTTTGAGCCATTATATTCCTGATGTTCATACGCTGATCGTAAATGGTCACATTGTCGCTGATCCCGCCTACCCACTCTCTACACTACTATGCCATGCTGTCTCGAAATCTGACATTTCTCTGAGCTCTTACTGACTCAGTGGTGGCTACGCGTTGTGTTACTGGTCAAGCTTCCGCTGAGTACATCTTTTCGTTTGTTGGTCGCATTTTCCATTTTTGAGTTAGATTCGTAGCGATGTTTGCAGTGGACGTCAGCCATAAGCTGAGAAGTCGCACAAACAGGTGTGTTCTTGCGAGTCTAGAGCGTGCCTCCTCATGCCATGCTCTTTCGAGTAATTCCGTTTGTTGTGGCGTTGGGCGCCTTTTTGGTAGCGAGTATGTATATATCCTTACATACGTTCCCCTGATTTCGGTCCTCATCTTCCATACTCACTCATACCACATACCTGACCATCATCGTCAACATGAAGACCTTTGTCGCCATCACTCTGCTCGCCGCCCTCGCAGCAGCAAAGCCGCAACACTACACCCGTCCTACACAACCGCCGCCATCAGCGCGTGCTGCTCTTGCTACCCCACCACCCAGGGTTTGCGATCGTAGATGCGCTGCTGAGCCGCCTACCAACTGTGGTGAGGGATGGGTATGTGGATCTGATTCTGATCTAGGAGTGACTGTATGCTAACTTTCATCAGGAACCTGCTCAGCTTGGTGTAAGTATATATCGACTCCCTAGTCCAAAGAGATGTTCGAGAGCATTGAGCTGACATGCGTAGGATTGCTGGGCTTGCTGCCGTATTTAGACCTGACTCCGGGTCACGGGCGTCGCTGGCGATCCAAAACCGACTTCGGACGTCGATGAGGCGCTGATCAGGCGAACGGGGATGCTGAAGGTATTTGAGGAAGGCGTACGACTTGATGAAGACGGCGGCGATCTTTGGGCACATGTCAAGGCGTTATCTAGGTAGCGTAGTCCAAAGTAATAAGGCTTCTCTTTCCTGCCTAGCCGTTACCAGTTCTGCTTTTTTTCCCTACCTAGGTATCCGTTGACGCCTACGACTTCATGTGAGAATCTCAACTACCCAACTACTTCGCATGAAAACAAGTGACATCTTGTACGAACCGGTGCGAGACATGTACAAACCTCGTACGTTACCCAGCCGTGTATGTAGCAAGAAGATCCGTACCACAACATAAGTCCTGATTGATAGAACTCATGTCGTCAACGACAACACCACTCCGCACTCCCACTCCAACATATCAACCCTGGAACTATACGGCCCGATTACAACGTCATTAACTCCGCCGCGCACATCATCCTAACTCCGAAACACACCCACGGGACGCACCAAACACGGTGCTTGGAGGGGACTACGACGTATCCAATGTATATCGTGATAGCGCAACTTTAATTACGGGTTCGTGGCCTCTCATAGGCTTACAGACTGGATGGCTGGTATAATAGTAGTGCCGTGGTGAAGCCGAGTCTTGAACAACGGGCCGTTCGAAGTACCAGTTGAACGGGATGGAGGGAACTTGCTTTCAAGATGGAACTGAGTATATATACGTCTTTTGCCCTCTTGCGATTACTGAACATCCACAAACCATCACGCGCTGCCCCGTCAAAGAATCACGATAATCAACTTGACATTTACCACGACCACCACGCCCTTCCAAAATGGGCCAGCGATTCAGCCAATTCTTCCCCCCAGCCCCCTCCTTCACAGAGACGGACCTCCCAAACCTCAGCGGAAAAGTCTACATCGTAACTGGCGCCTCTGCAGGAATAGGAAAAGAGCTCTCGCGCCTCCTCTACACCCACAACGCCACCGTCTACATCGCCGCGCGATCAGCCGAAAAAGCGCACGCAGCGATATCCTACATCAAAGAAGCATGTCCCGATTCCAAAGGCACACTGCAATACCTGCATCTCGACCTCGACGACCTCTCCGGCATCAAAGCCTCCGCCGAGTCATTCCTAGCAAAGGAATCACGCTTGGATGTCCTCTTCAATAACGCAGGCGTCATGGTGCCCCCCGTTGGAAGCACAACGAAACAAGGCTACGAGCTGCAACTCGGCACGAATTGCGTTGCGCCCTTCCTCTTCACCAAGCTGCTCACGCCAATCCTGCTGGAAACCGCGAAGAAAGAAGCAAAAGGTAGCGTTAGGGTGATTTGGGTGAGTTCAATCGCTTCGCAGATGAGCGCACCAACTGGCGGGGTGGACATGAGCAATCTGGAGTATACCAAGAATGTGAATAATTGGACAAAGTATGGGATGAGTAAAGGAGGGAATGTGTTTCACGCCTTGGAGTTTCAGAGAAAGTATGGGGGCGAGGGGGTTGTTAGTGTGGTATGTTCCATCAATTTTCTTGTTCCTCCTCACCCCTTTCTTTACGCTCCTCTTTGAGGATCTCTGTGCGTCGATTGACTAACGAAAACTACTGCAGGCGCTCAACCCGGGGAACCTTAAAACAGAGCTCGGACGCAACATGAATGCTGTGCATCATTTCTTCGCCAACTTCATGTTGTATCCGACTGTTAATGGCGCGTATACGGAGCTGTTTGCTGGCCTCGCACGGGAGGCTGCGAAGCTCAAGACGGGTGAGTGGGTTATGCCGTTTGGAAGGGTTGGGACGCTGAGGAAGGACTATTGGTCCGAGACTGGGAAGAAGACGGCGAGTGCGTTTTGGGAGTGGAGTGAGAAGCAGGTGGAGCAGTATGCTTGAGGGTATGTGATGTGTTTGGATGACGTTGCTTTGTGTATTTATCAGTTCTCTGGCCTTCTGTGCATCATCTGCCTCAAGATACGCTCATAACGTTTACCAATTTCACCCTGCAAAGACCAAATATTTGGTAGATGTGACACATTTCGTATATACATTCTATCATTCATTCATTCGTTTGTCAGGATTGGACATCCATTATCAGGCCTTCTTCGCATCCTTAGGGGCCATAGCCAGAAGCGTGTCTGGATCCCGGATACCAGCCAACTGACCCTGCTGCGCACGCTTAACGGTAAGCGCAGCAATCAAAGCAGCACCGACACCAGAGCCGTCCTCAGCGGGAAGCACCTCGACAGGGTCGTTCTTGCCCTTGCCGTACTTGGCGGGCCAGTCCATGATCTCCTTGAGCGCCTGGGCTTGGCGGATCTTGAAGTGGGGGTACTTTGTGAAGACGGAGCCATCGGCACCGACGTGCACTTCATCCCACTTCTTGTGCTTGCAGATGGCACCTACACCACATGCGGTGAGACGAGCAGCACGTGTGCCAATGAGTTCGGCAAGACGGCGGATGAGCTCGAGTTCGGGCTTCGTGCAGGTGATGCCGAGCTTCTCTTGGAAGAGATCCCCTGTGTCTTGCAAGTTCTCGAAGCGGTCCTCCTCGATCTGAGACAGGAATCCGGCGTCGAGAGAGTAAGGCTTGTCGAGCTTGCTGGCGTTCTGACCCTCAAACATGTGGCATTCGCTACCCTTGTGCAGATCCTGGAGGACGAGACGGAAGATCTCGCCGAGGTAGAGACCGGCGACCATCTTCTCGAAAGATTGCTGACCGGGTCGTGGTGATTCCTTGTCAACGATGACATCGTACTTTGTTCTTGGGAGGATCTGGTGTTCGTTGTCGAATGCGCCCCATTCGCAGTTGATGGCCATTGGCAGGCTGGGGTCGAGCTTCATATGCTTCAACTTGGGGATGGAGCCGCAATCCTCCATGTAGGCGGCGTTGCAGCCGGTGCCGAAGATGCAACCGATCTTGATCTTGGTGTTGGTATACGCGGAAGCAATCATGGTACCGGTCGTGTCGTTGACCAGAGCCGCAAGCTTGATGGGTACACCGCGCTCCTCAAGAGCCGCCTTGAAGCCTGGAACAACATCCACGCCCTCCATGCCGGCGACGTCGAAGCCCTTTGTCCATCGCTGAAGAACTCCGTGGTCGATGGCGTCTTGCGAGACGGGGTATGAGAAGGTGAAGCCGAGAGGCAGGTGGTTGAGCTGCTCGCCCTCGTGGTGGTATTCGATGAACTGCTGGAGACAGTCGGCAACGTAGCCCCAAAGCTCTTCGGCGGTTCCCGTCTTGAGCTCCTCGGGCATGCGGTACTTGGACTGTATGATCTCGAACTCGCCCTTCTCCTCTGTCAGGGTAACCTCGCAGACACGCAGGTTGGTGCCACCCATGTCGAGCGCGAGGTAGCTGCCGGTCTCGTTACCGTCGGGGAAGGCCATACACCAGGTGGGAATCATGGGCTATCGCAGTCAGCTTTATCCTGAAGAGCGCAAAGCAAACTGCGACTCACAATGCTTCCGCCCTCCTCCGACAAGCCCTTCTCAAGCTCCTTGACGAAGTGGTTCGAGATGGCCTTGAGCTTGTCTGTGTTCACGACGAACATCTCCTCGAGCTTGTCGATCTGCTCCTTCAGATCTTTGGGCATGTCCGCCATGGAGCCTAGCACGGTGTTATCCCATCTGTCCTTGTGTACGATAGCGAGGTCGGAGCATACCCCTGCGGGAGGGCGGTTTCCTTGCGCCGAGTAGCACCATGATTGCGGTTGTGAGAGTGGTTTAGGTAGGATTGGTGTTATCGCGAGAGAGGCGTTGGTGTCGCTGAAATCGAGGGTTCAGGACGACAGGTGGGGACCTTGACGTAAGGTGTTAGTCTCTGTATGACGAAGAGGCTAGAACACTAGAAAGCAGCTCAATGGCCATGCCCAGCGGCCAATCCCACTTTTGTACACGATATTTGCTTCTCCACCCGCCCAGGTTGCTTTTGGACGTCGGTCGGGGGTGCGGCGGCTTACCAAGATAGTGTAGTAACGGACCCCCGCTGTTGAGTCTGCCAATGGCTCGCGGGCTTGTTCAGTAAGCGGTGTAGTCGTCAGGACAGGCGTCGGATGATATGGGGAGACGATGCGCAATCGGGGGGCACGAGCGTAAAATCGGTAGCTGTTGAGCTGCCCCCCGCCATCCCGCGCGCCGGAGCAGGAGACGGCTCCGACGACTTTTGGTGCCATGACGCGCCTCTAACGGGGGCTGCACGAGGCTGAAGCTCCTGGGACCCCTCGCTTGCGCTAGCCTCATTCGTCTCCACCACGAGAACTGCCCACGCAGCTCTGATTACTCAGCACGACACATCTCAGATGGAAGCACATTCAAACTGAAGCGTCTCTTCATTAAGCATTACACACTACATATGTACAAGAATTGAAACGCACGTCTCTGACATCATCTACGATGCCGTGCAAGCCGCCGCGCCCTTCGACGTCTTCGTCACCAGACTGACAACCGTCGCAGTACTCTTCGCAACTACCGTCTTGGTTTTGGGGGCCCCAGTAACGGTCTCCGTCTTTACTCCGCCACCTAGAGTCACCGTCTCAAACTTGGTGCTCGTAGAGACAGGCAGCGTAATCGTTGTCTTGGAAGTCACGTCGCTCGACTGGGTTACGACGATGGTTTCCTGCGCTGCAAGGATAGTCGAAGTCTTTGAAGCAGTCTTGAGGGAGCTGACCGTGACCGCTGGCTCAGTGACTGTTGATAGGACAGTCTTGGCGACAAGGTCGGTGGAGTAGACCGTGCTGGTGGAGGCCTTCAGAGTCGTGGTTTTGCCGATCTTCTCTGTTGAAACAATTGTCGTGTAGTAAGTAGAGCCTGCCTGAGCGATCGTCGATGTCTTCACCACGGATGTGACTGTGACTGTGCTGGTGCTGGCCTTCAGGGAAGTAGTCTTGGTAGCGATGGACAACTCTGTGACAAAGGCGGTCGAGCCAGCTTGAGTTGCGGTAGCTGTGGCTACGTAGCTGCTCACGGTAGTGCTAACGGTGACCGTGGTAGTGCTAGCCACAGCGCGAGGAAGGACGGCACCTCGGCGGACCAGCTTCTCCGCGCTGCGAGTGGGAATGCAAGAGAGCGTGGTAGTGGACTTCTTGGTAGTTGTCTTGATGGACGTGCTACTGATCGTGACTGAGTCTTTGGGTTGCACGGTAGTCGTCTTGGTGGTGGTCGGCTCGATCGAGATGGTAGTCTTGACTATTGTGGAAGCTGCCTTCTGAGTCTTCGAGCTCGTGATGAAGACTGTGGATCCCTCGCTGACGGTGATTGATGTTGGCTTGGGCGAAGAGGTGGACAGAACGGTAACAGTCGTGGTGCCCTTGACCGTCGAAGTCGTAGCGCCCTTGGTTGTCACTCCAGCTTCGGTCACGGTACCCTTGACGACGCTGGTCTTGGTAACAGGTTCCGGGGTAACAGTTAGGCCAACATCCTCAGTTACTACCGAAGTGGCAGTGGAGGTTACGTCAGGAGAAACGATCGAGGTGGTGGCAGTGACCTTTAATGTGCTGGTCTTGATGATGTCGATGGCACTGATCGAGAACGTCTCTGTGCTTTTCACCACAGTAGTCGAAGTGACTTCAGGGGCGGTGACAAAGGTGCTCGCAGTAAGTGGGGCGATCACGGTAGTCGTGGTGTACGCTGTGACCAACGGTAGACTACTCGAAGAGGTGAGACTTATAGTAGACATCGAAACACTGGCAGACATTGTTGATGATGATATGAGGGACGAGGATGCAGTGCTGCAAACCTGGGGCGAGCCCATACCAATCGCGAAAGGCTGAGTATCGACGAATCGGAAATCAATGAACGCTGTCGTGGCGAAGAAAGAAGCAAGCTGGAACTGAGCAACATCGTTGTCCGAAAGCTGCTGGGAGAACGCAGCGCGCTTGCAGATATCAGAACCTGGGCCGGTGTTATGGTACTCTCCGTATGTGACACCATCAGTTTGCGGGTTGGTCTTTGACCATTGCGACCATCCAGCCGGGCTGATCATGGCGTCGAGGTAGCAGCCAACATATGCAACACGAGAGAAGCTATTCCATGGACGACCAAGGCTGACGCTGCTGAACTTCCCAGATCCGGGTGCAGGCACGATTCTGGACTGATCGAACACGAAGCCCGCAGCAGTTGTGTTAGTCGTACGCTTGTGAGCTGTGATGCTGATACCGTCTTCGTTGGAGGCAATCGTCGAATCAAGGAAATACGCAGACCCGGAGCCATAGATAAAGTCCACGTTACCCTCAATGTAGGTCTTGAAGGTGAACAGATTACCAGAGACGCTGAGGGTGTCCTGGTTACCATAGATCTGGCATCCGTACAACGCGGCGAACTTGCTGCTTTGAACAGCGAAGCCAAGCGAAGCAATGTTCTGCTGCGTACCGTTGTTGTTTCGGAAGTTGATGTTGAAACCATGGAAGTAGTTGCCCTTTGCGTAGACAGTCGCGCCGTCGGTGTTGCTACCAGAGGTACCTTGAGTATCCACACCGCGGCTGAATTGAATGGTAACTTGGTTCTTGGAGTAATCATCGGTTGAATCGGAGTAGCCACGGAAGATGGTGTGACCTGACTTGGCGATGATAAGCTGCTCCTCGTAGGTACCAGGGTAGATGAAGATTGTGGCATTCGTCTTGCTCGTAGTTGGCGCAGCGTTGAGAGCCGCTTGAATAGTATCGTATGTCACGACACCAGCAATCGGTGTCTTGGACACAATGAGAGCATCGGCCGGTGGGGTCGTGCCGTTGAAAGTCGAGTTGCCGCCGACGACGATGGGTCCAGGGGGAATGACAATGGGCGCGGAAGGTAGTGGAGTGACGATGGAGTTGAAGTAGGTCATGTCAATCCACTCTGTTGAGTCCATAACAGAAGCCAAAGAGTAGGTATCAGAAGTGAGCAGCGTAGCATACCCGAATGACTGGCGGGCAGCAGCGTTCTGCTCCCAGTTCGAAGGACCCGAGTTGTTGAACTCGGCGAAGGTTATGTGATCTGTCCGTGGGTCCGTCACAGACCATATTTTCCATGCGGCAGGAATAATTGTAGCGTCGATATACGAGTTCTTCACGACAACAAGCGCGTACTGGGAGTAGGGCCGGCCGAGGTAAACCTTTCCGGTAAGATCATCGACTGCATTGGGAGCCGCAGTGAACAGGCACTGATCGAAGATGTAGCCACCAATTTCGGTGCTCGACTTCCTGCTATGCGCCGTGATGGCCGATGACTTGCGCTTGGCACCGATCGTACATCCCTTGAAGTATGCTTTGGAGTAGCCCCAAATGAAGTCGATGGCACCTCCAATGTAGCACGACTCATAGTATTGGTAACCAGCGGTAGCTCCGTTCAGAAGGGTGTCTTGCCAGCCATCAAACGAACAAGCGTAGAATGCGATGTCATTGCCGTATATTGAGCCCGCGAGAGTCACGTAGTTAGGCTCGGCACCATCGAGGTTATCAGTGTTGATCATGTTGACGTTGTACATGCTAATCCTGCTTGATGCGGTAGAAAAGACTGATGTTTCCGCGTTTGAGTGTCCGACGGGTAATGGGGAGACGGATAGACCACGAGCGAAGGAGACAGTGACTTGGTTGTCCTTGTAGGCTTGACCTGAATTGCCGGTGGTGTACCCGATGATCCTTACGGCACCAGGACGATTGACTGACGGGATTTGCTCGTTGTAGGTACCCGGGTAGATGAAGACGGTTTGGTTGGTCTTGTCTTGCGGGAGCGAAGCGAGTGCGGCAGTGATGTTGGTGTACGCAGCACCGTTGCTGCCATCCTTGGAAACGATTACAGCGCCTAGGGGCGGCACAGTACCGCTGTCAGGATGAGCATTGACAGTTGCAGTGGTAGTCGGTCCAGTCACGGTACCGTTGGTAGAAGGGGACGGAGATGGTGATGGCGACGTGGTCGTGGGGCCTGTAAGGCTGTACGAAGGAATCGCATTGTACGCATCCATGTCCAACCATGCCGTGCTGCCGATCCATGCAGCAAGCGTGTACTTCTCAGCCTGGGACGCTGTCAACTTTGTGGCAAAGTCGGCCCGCTTGGCTGTGTCCGTCCAGCTGCCAGGGCCCGTGTTGTTGTATTCGCCGAATGTGACTCCTGATGTCTGAGGGTTGTTTGTCTGCCATACGGTCCAGCCAGCGCTAGAGATGTGCTTGTCGATATACGAGTTCATGTAGATAGCGATAGAGAACTGGCTGTAAGGTCTACCGAGATAGGTTGTGCCGAAGGTGTTGCCGTAGGTAGCGCTGTATGTGATGACTGAAGAATCGAACACATATCCACCGGGGGCGTCTGCGGTGGCCCTGTATTGTGCTGAGATGAAAGCGCCAGGCGTGTTGCTAACGATCATGCACTGGTGGAAGTATGCGGTGGAGAACCCCCAAATGAAGTCAACACTACCCTCAACATAGCAGTTGCTAAATACTTGTGTACCCTTGTTAGCAAGTAGGGTATCCTGGAAACCAACAAAGGAACAACCATAGGCAGCAATGTTCGCTCCATAGAAGTCGGCAGCCAAGGCTGCGGTGTTGGAAGTCTGAGGGTAGGTGTTGACAAAGTCGATGTTGTACAGAGCCATTCCCGAATCGCCGCTAGGCTTGGAGTATACGACGGGTGTTTGCTCGTTCTTGCCAGCACTGGTAAGCTCGCCCCTGGAGAATTCAATGCGGACCTTGTTCATAGTGTAGTCATTGGTGAAGTCGGTGAAGCCCCTCAAGGTGACCTTTCCCTTGCGAGTAATGGAAAGCTGCTCAACGTATGTACCCGCGCCAATCTTGATCGTATATGGGTTGCCGTCATTGGGGAGGGCGCTGATAGCTGACGTGACGCTCGAGAACTCGCACGGTCCGGGTGTCTTGGAGACTATCAGAGTTGGGGCTGCGGATGCGATTGTGCAAGAGGCTACTGGGGTAGCACTGGTCACTGTGGAAGCAGTGATAGTAGCGTTCGAGATGGAGCTGGCGGCACTGGCCAGCGAAGCCATCGATGAAGCTGATGGAGACATTGTAGGAGAAACAGTCGACGCAGCAGATGAAGCGGAAGCAATCTGAGCATCATCCGATGCTTTCAATGACGCAACAACGTTCTGATCAACCCATGCAAGCGAAGAGCTAGCGTAAGGGTAGAACGCATTTCCGAAGACCTTGTCGATGGTGAATTGAGACACCTGATCGGCCGAGAGAAGAACATCGTAGCTAGGGCGAGCTGCGGCGTTCTTGCTATAAGAACCGGCACCGGTGGTGGCGAACTCGCCGTAGAAAGAAGGAGTGGTAGCCGCTGAAGGGTGAAATCCAGCAGGGGCAATCAAATTTCCCATTGCTGTGTTCCGGTAGATTGCCACTGAACCGTTGGCAGCTGGCGCCGCCAAGAATACATTGTTGTTGGTATATCCTGTCTTCTGCTGTATCGAGCTCGAATCGAATACGACAGTGGAGTTCGCAAAGGTACCTCCGTTGGGGGTTCCACCCTTGCTGTACACAATAAGAGCACTCGAACTGAGAGGAACGATGGTAGACTTGTACAGATAGATAGTCGGGTAGTTGTAGAAGAGATAGTTCGAGCCCTCGATGTACGAATTGGCGAAGAAGGCCGTTCCGTAAGTAGCGGAGACTACAGTACCGCCAGGCGAGATGATTGAGCACCCATAAAAAGCAACATTGCTTCCTCTGAGCGAGACTGTCGCCGCATTGGCTCCTGGACCAACAGCAGCTGAATTGACGATGTTGATGTTGCGGACAGTCACACCCTTGATCTTGTCCGTACCAATGCTGAATGGAACGGTAGTAGCAGCGATTGTGACTTTGTTCTCAGACCAGTCATCTGCAGCCGTTGGAGAGGGTCCGGCGATTGTAACAGTAGCCTGTCCGATGACAGTGACGGCCTCGGAGTAGGTTCCAGGAAGAACGGAGACAGTGGCGATGCCGCTATCTTGTGCAGCCTTTACGGCTACATTGATGGCGGTATAATCCCCAGATCCATCGGTGGCGACAGTGATGACCGATCTGGGGCCTGTCAAGGTAGCCGAAGTAGTTGTAAGAGGCGTCGACGATGTGGAAGAACGACTCGCAATACTCAGAGTGGCATTAGAGGCACTACTCTGAGCAGCCGCAAGCCCGAGCAGGGCGGCAACAGCGAACGAGCGCATAACGAATGACGATCAATCGACGAGGATGAGGAGCGAGCGATGGAGATCGGAAGTACATGATATTAGATGGTACTTAAGCTCGAAGATCCTCACCAAGGGTTCACGGGGCTGACACCGAATTGGGTATACTACGACAACGTGGTCTGGATCCCGATTACAATCTGACATCTCGTTAAATCCGCTTTCACGCTTGTCGCCCGACTCGTAGGTACATCTGACAGGGTAGATAGCCGGTGGGTCTCTTCAGAGAGGCCAGGGGACAAAAGCCACAATCGATAGCTGCTGCCGTGTGAGATCCTCACCGTGGCAATCCGTTTTGATCGAACCCCCATCGCTGATGAGATGCCGCTGTTGGGAAGATAGTCTTGTCCATCAATATTGATGGTGCCGGCTTTAGAGCCAAGCGGTACCTACTAATAGGCGTAGGATGCAGGAACGAAAGTAAGATCCCAAAGAATTATGGGAAGCTAAGAGCGTTCCTGCATGGCGTTCATCTGGGTAGGAACAATCTTAGAAGCGTCGCCCGTTGCTTGACGAATTTCCACGCGTGTTAGCGCGACGTGGCTTGGGTTCAGTGTCGGTCCGGCCAATTTCACCGCGCGAAAGAGCCCCTAACCCGAACATTTTGAAGGCGGGACTTCAACATCGAGCCGCGGCGGTACTCATGAGTAAACAGAGTTGGTACTGAGAGGGCAGGTCTCATCCCGGCGTTGATCGACTAAGTGGTGTGTTGTACATACGATCCACCCATGCATCGGCAGTCTGGAGCTCTAAGGACCAGGGTGATGTGGATATGAAAATCTTTCTGGAGAAGGACCCATGCACCTGTGTTAGACCACGAGGGCATCGCGAAAACCCAGCGTTTCCCAGATAAGCGTCCAGAGTCGACATTTTGGGGTTGGAAGGCCTATCCAGTGTTCTGGGCATCGGATCTGGTACCAGGTGGGACAAGCTCTACGACTAGCGGGCAAAAGTGGCGCGCCGGAAAGCTTGGTAACTCAGTTCCTGGCGCTCGGTAGCTGCGATAACGCGTTTAGGAGGCGTTGTGATTCAGCTCGCTATTCGCAGTCCATCGGGCGAGAGAAAAGAGTTGTTCCTCCAATGACTCTGGTCGTTTCCGCGGCGCGAGGACTGTCGGGAAGCTGCGACGGACAGATTGTTGTCGCGATAACATCCACAAACGCTCACCTGCTAGGCTGCGGCTGAGATGGATGACAAAGGCCCGAATGACTTCGGGTACGCTTTACGGACGAACAAGTGCAGGCGCCTTCTGGTGTTCGAGGTCGAGTCCTGATGGCATCTGTTGGTGGACCGTTCATAGGGCTGGTAAGCATGACGTTGCGAGTGCCGGCAGGCACGGTTCCGCGCGACGCAACACGCCGCTCACCCGTCCATTGTCCAGAACTCGAGGCTGCGACGAAAACCTCGTAAAGGTCCGTTAGTCCAGGAGCGTCATGCGAGATATATTGCTCCGCGGGGCCAGACATAGTGTCGTCTCACACCGAGGAAAAGAAAGCTCAAGGTTTGAAGGGAAGCCGCGTATTAACCGAGACAGCCCGGTCGACGCCTATGATCGCATTCATGCAGAGCTCGTTCTACTCGAAGCCGCTCTCTCTATCAACCCACAACTACTCCAAGCTCTGCTACTTATTGGAAGTTGAATTTTCTCCCACGAACGCCTTCATAAGGTGTTGCTCGACCTGCTCATCAACAGTGGGTGGTGATGACACAACCGCCACCCAACAGATCAAGCCGCCACCACCAAACAAAGAGAATGCCACAAAAGCCATCGCCCGCAGAGGTAGCGCACGTGGTGACGACCAGAACGCAGGAATCAAATAGTAGGCTGTAACCATGAAAAGAATACCCACGCCAACTAAAACATTGGTCAGCGCATGGTCGCAACTATGCCGACATTTGTGGAGCATACTTAGGAAAGTGCGACTTTGGGGAGGTAATGCACGTTGGTCTTTTTGGTTGAGGAGTCTGGTTTTGACTTCTCTATACACACACCATCCTTCCTCCGGACCGAAGATCTCGAGATACATCTTCGGAGGGTAATCGCGCAATTCGCGTCCGGTGCCAAGCCTCCACTTGTCCGCTATGGTGCTTGCATGTTCGCGAGAGAGTCCGCGCGAGACGGACAGGACTTCAGTCAAGAACTCGCGAATATCGGTCGGAAGAGCGTCGGGTTCTGGAATGATGGGCTGTGAAAGCGCGTATAGTGGTGCCTTCTCCTCGCGGTCACCGTGGTCTTGGAACGAATTCGTTGACATGTTTTCTCAACAAAATGAGATGAGTACTCGCTCACCTCAAGAGAAACATAGCGACGGTGGCTCTAATTAACTACCTGAGCAGAGCTAGATGATCGGCGTTGGTTCTTACGTCAAGGCAGTGGCACAGCCCTGGACAAGGCTGAATTCTTGGCATTCTGAAGCACGCGTGCAGTATAGCAGATGGACCTGCCAACCAGCGATTCGTACTGAGCCATCCTACTCGTGTTCACACCACTTCATCTTTGTTAACTAAACCATATTCAGTGGTCTGCCTTACACTAAAAAACATAGACCGGAGACTACCCAGAGGATTTCTCTCAGGCCAGTCACATGTATCTCAGTAAGCGAGCGGAGCCGGCACGTCGCCCAGCAAAGCCCGCTCGGCACGGCTGATAACTCCCGCTGACAAGGGACGCTCGATCTGGGCGATCACATATTTGGTTGGTCGAGGAAAGTACTGAACAGGAAGGCCACCGATACCTAGGTAGCAACGAAGCATGTCGCGATGGCGTTGCAGAAGGGCTGAGGGTTGGGGAGCGACATAAGCGCAAGCTCGACCTCGTACGCTGAATTTGAACTTCGTTTTGATGCGACAGCGCTCACTCTTTCTCGGCACAGTTCTGATTGGGATCTTCTGCGACTCTGGTGGTGTGCATGTCGACAAGCTCGGGCAGAGGTTGTGTGTTGGCAATGCGCATGGTAGAAGACCATTCCTCCGCACGAACGCCTCTAAAAGCACTCTCTGCTATCTGTTGCAGGCGCCATTCGACCTTTACACATATCTAGTTAGCGATCGCATCCCGGAAATAGAAACAGCGCCATCGCTTTCGTCTTGCAACGTACACCATCATCATCTTCAAACAAAGCTCCATGCTGGAGCTTCGAAGGAATATCATTCACTTGGGACTGAGCCGGGATGATGGGAATAGCGCTGTAGGAATCGAACTGCTGATAGGCCCCGCCGACGCTCAGGCACGCACCGTCGTTTCCTTTTGCGACTGCGTTTTCGAGAGGACAGTTGTCACCCTTATAGAAGGCGATTATAAGGTCTTCATCGGTATCTCCTTGGGCGATGTAGACTGATTGAGCGTTGGTGCTGTACAGGCTGCCGTCCTGACAACCATCATCTGGCTTCAAGTCGACTACTCCACCAAGACGTTCGCCTCGGCATTGGATGCCGGTATAGAATTGGACATCGTGGCCTAAAGAAGGCACGATGAGGGTAAAGAGGCCGGCAGCGATGGTGTTGTGCATCTTGGTCGCTGTTGTTGCTGAACAGATGGTAGGTGTTCAAGCGGGTTGATCTTGTGCTTGATGTAGAGGGAAGGTCGGTCTCTTATGTTCTCTAACCAAAGAGCACTCACACATCATACTTCACTCCCGGTCTAAATGCGTATCTGCGTCATACCCACGCCGCCTCGTTTATCACCCCCCTACCTCACCCCGGCTCATAACCTATAGTATATCAAGAGGACGTGTTCCGTCTTCCGAGAAGGAATATCTAAGTACGTTTCCAGGCCATGCTGCTCGTTACGAGATAGGTAAGGAGGAAGGAAGGGCCAAGACGGGCGAGCGGCATGCATGTTTGATCCCGCTTCGGCGTCGCCGTGGCTAAGGAATGACGTTGAGGCTACCTTAGGATTCCGCGAAAGGAAGGAAGGGTAGTTGAGTTTTGCGGATCTCACGAGTCGCAAGATAGTTCGAAACATCGTTTGAACACATATTAATTCATTACTCATATCCTCATCCCTTTCCATAAATCACCATGGGTATCTACAAAGTGTACCTGAAGCCCTCAAGGCCCTCAATGATCTTACCTCCGTTGTTCGCACGCTTGTTCGCCATCCAGAACTTCAAGTTGAGCAACAGCGAGATGATGATGATCATACCCGACGCAATCATGCAAGCAACGATACCAGGGACGTAGGAAGGTGCGTCCTGGGTACGGAAGACAGTTCCACCGATGATACCACCAATGCCACCTGCGCCGACGAGTGTAGCGCTGCAGAGAGCGCGCTTCCATTGGCCGCGGATGTTGTTTGCCTGCCATGTGAGGATGCAGGGGACGTTTGCGTTTGCAGCGGCGGTAGCGAGGAAGACGCCTGAGAGGAGTTGTTAGTGCATGTACAGAGAGGGTAATGGGGATGAATGACTTACCAAAGTATCGGACACCGACGTTGGTGCTGAAGCCGATCATGGGAAGACCGATGAGAGCGAGGACACCGTTGGCGATGACCCATGGGCTGCGAATGTGGTACTTGTCTCCTGCCCAGGCGAAGCCAACCATGACGAAAGCGGCGAAGACGTAAGGAGGTGCGATGAGGCAGTTTGCTGCGGCGGGGCTGAAGCCCATACCGTCCTTTAGGATGATGGGCAGGAAGTAGGCGATGGCGTAGGTGATGGTGGTGGTGAACATGAAGATGAGAGCAAAGCCCCAAACTTTGAGGTCCATGGCGCCCGCGAGGTAGCTCTTGAGGTTAAACTCCTCAGCGATGACATCGTGGCGGTCTTCTTCGATGCGGGCGACGATGAAGTCCACTTCGTCTTGCTCGAGGAACTTCTTTTGGGTCGCACTGGGCTTGGCTGCTAGCTCGGGGAAGTCAACGATGAAGTACCATCCAACGACACCGATCAGAACGGTGATGACTCCTTGCATTATGAAAATCCACCTCCTAAAGAGGTGAAAGTACGAAGTCAGTATATGTCTCACATGCACTTCGTATAGTTAGGACTTACCATCCTGAGAGACCAGGTCCGAAGCTGACGGGTGTGGTGGGCGCCTTCTTGGTGGGTCCGTAGTGGGGACCAAGCCAGTATGCCGCTTGTACGCCCTTGCCGTTGAGAAGAGAGAAGAGGTAGCCGAGGATACCTGAGAAGGCAGACGACAGCATACCGATGAGGAAGAAGACGGTGTTGCGCTTCTGGAGTTCGAATCGCTTGTACCAGCATGAGAGGAGGTATGCGGAGCCAGGGAAGAAACCAGCCTCGAAGATACCGAGGAGCAGACGGAGTGGGATGAGTGTGTGCCATTCCTTGACGAAACCGAAGCCAATCATGACTGCTCCCCAGATGATGACGATAGATGGAAGGAAGAGTCTCGGACCAAGCTTCCTCAGCACAACGGTAGCTGGTGGCTGGAGTGCGACGTATGTGATGAAGAAGAGCAGCACGATGATGCTGTACCTCTCGCCAGTGAGCTTGAGATCGACACCCATGCCGGCGACCATGGCGACACCTAGGTTGGTTCTGTCCATGAGAGAGACACAGTACATGCAGCCAAGTGTGGGGATGAGACGAAGATCGACCTTGCGGACAATCTTCTTCTGCTCCTCGGGTGTGAACCGACTGATGGCGGCATTGCTAGCGGTTGTGTCGGACTCGATGCGCTCTAGGGTGGCGACGTTGCCCTTCTCTTCAGCGTAAGAGGCCATGATAGTCGTTGGAGACTCTCGGAGTCCTCTGAGGCCCTTCAAGGGGATAAGATGAAAACCTTGATGAACGACGACAAGATCAACAAGGAGTAAGGGAGAATAGAAGAGGAAATCTGGCTTGTGATGGAGGAGGATGAAGGTGAACTAAAACCACAACTGTAGGATACTCGACCTCATATACACATCGGCTTCCCCAGACTACTGATCTCGCCTTCCCCAGATTCTTTGCGGCCTCGGCTCCACCGTACCCCAGACTCTCCAAAACTTAGCAATTTGCATTGGATACTGACAAGCTCTCGAAGCTATCTCGCCTACGACCTATCGAAATGACACTGGTACGGAGCCTCAAGCCCATAGCTTCGGAGACGATTCACCACAGCGGTTAGCAGTACTCATGCCAAGCAGCTCCAAGCAGCATAGCATCCGCGATAGTGCTGTCTGGACCCGGCATTCTGGCGGTCTTGACTCCGGTACAGCGCGCAGGCGCATGTCAAGGCGTTTCCGACAGTCACGCCCAGCATATACCCCGCGTGAACAGCCATTGTGGTCATGGAAATCCGGAGGTGGCTGCGACAAATGGGGTGGGCGTTTGGTGGTTTGAAGCCTGGGCAAGCACTTAGCGGGGTGTCCGCTGTGCGCTACGCGCACGTGGCGTGGGCCCAGACTCTCAAATCGAGGTCTTTTGCTAGACAACTTGCCGACAGCCATTGCCATCCAACATTGGCAGGGCATCTTCCGCTGGCTCATCGACTGATTATCGAGGTGTTGATGTACCACGAGCGGAAGCGTTCCACGATGTCTAGATACATGTAACCCCATTCAAGGGAAAAATCGAACACCTAAGAGCCTACATTAAGATAAAAGCTTGCGAAGTTAGTGGCCTAACGGCGACGTAGGCTCCTGGGTGTTCAGTTTTTCCCTTGTATGAGGTGATGTGAAGACGATACCTTCTGGTCGAGCGGCGAAAGTAAGTGTGTGAGACTGTACTCCGTCTAGCTACACATACGCTGCTGCTGCACGTTAATACACCTGTTCGTATAACCAGACCGGTAGGCCTTCAGCTTTGCCACTGTGCTATCATCGTCTGAACTCATCTGGGTTTTGCACAAGATGCGGAATTGTTCATGGTCGTGATCTGATCATGTGTCTCATCGGCCCTTCTTCCGGTTCTTAGCTGTCATGTCTCCACGATTTGAGACATTCAATGGCGGATATTGTAGGATGTTGTTTCGAAGTTTGTTGTACTAGCAGAATCTTTGACGGGATTTTCCGCTCGCATGGCCTCTTAGATTCTCCAAACGCTAAGGGTATCAGCAGCCATGTTGTTGTTCGAATTGTGGTGTGGTTGACATGCGTCTTGCAAACAGCATCTACTGTTGTTACTCCGGTGCAGGGTGTCGTCCGGTGATGGGAACCTTCTTTGTTGGATACTACGTCTTGCCTACCTAGGTAGCGTGTCGATATCCGATGAGATATCGATGCAAATGTTTCCCATCCAAGGTGTGGCGGTCATCGTATGGCTCTAGCCTGTCGCTACTGGAAGACCAACCAGTGCGCTTTTTCTAGCTGAGCTGGCCGGGTGCTGCCCGAAGCCGTACCGAGGCAGGACGAGTCTGCTTCTGAAAATGAGTATCAGGATGAACAGGTGTGAGAAGTGCAATGCAGAAAGAAGGTGTCGTCTGTGCAGGTCTATGTAGTTAGTTTACCGAAAGCTGGGGTCAGATCCGAGGGTGTGTTGCGGTTGCCGGCGTCGCTGATCAGTGATCCCCATGTTCGTGCCGAGCCGCACCTGAGTCGTGATAAAATCACGTGATTTTGCGCTCGAGTCAGCTACCTAGGTGACGGAAGTCGCGACACCAAGCACCCCGCTTCCGGTCTTTGTCCATGCTGGAGTGTGGAAAATCTCGGGAAGCAAGTGGAAAGCTTCCTTGTGAGTCTGTATGATACCAAGTTTTCCGTTTCAGTCACGTCTGAACCTTTGCACGACGCTTCATCGGCCTCGGACAATGAGTGAGCCAGCTACATGAGGTGTGCTTTCAGTTGCCGCGTAAAGGCTACAATCCCCACTATGGGAGAGAAGCCCCAAGGTGTGTCCTACCATACGGCACGATAGTTGACGTGGATTGGACGAGGTAGTTAGTGAGGCCAGTGTTCAGCAGTAGGCATCCCATGGCTGACGAGGCTGCCGCACGCACCACGGGATGACTGGGCCTACTCCCGTAGACCTGTATGAGGGTCTTCATTCAGGCCTCAACGGACACTAAACACCTGGAGTATCTGGGGAGCAAGTGACGTCAGCTGGACAAGACCAGGACTGACGCCTGACCAGACAGGTGATCCCCCACGTGTACAGCAAGATTTGGACCAAATGCTGTTGAGCTGAGACATATTTCGACGAGACGTCCTCATTCAAAGCTCCCATTCGTAGATCATGATGGAAAAGCTCGGGATTGTTACTATTGCTTTTCGCTCCCCCGTCGCGTGGTACCTGTAGTTGACAGCGGAGGGTATGAATTTTCGCCCACAATAGCCGCTGGGTGGGTCTTTTGGGCATCTTAGATCCAAAAGCCCATGGCGTCAGCGCCAGAAGTGGGTCCGTAGGGCAGCGAGAGCCGCAAGACCAAGTGTTCGGGATCCAATTGGAGACACTTTGGGCAGCGAAGGATTCATTGCTGAGACGAAGTGACATGCCGCATGTGAGTCACACGTCCTGATGGAAACGTAGTCTCTAGAGAGGAATTGCTCGCGCGAACGAACTGAAGCTGGATAGCGCGGTGAAATGAAAGCGTTTAGAATGCCATTGTCGAATTTCGCTCGGGTTCCAACGACATGGTGGATTTGTGGTGGGCTGCGCTTAGCGAGTTCCCACGCGTTCCTCCACCCAACCAGCGCTAGCCAAACGGCGCAGACGACAATGGTTGGGAAGGCGCGACCACGATCTTGATATAACGAGGAGTGCAACTTGAATATCTGACAATAAGAAATAAGGTGTTTGCAGGAGTTCATGTAAGATGGGTTGTGGCGTAGATTATCTTGATATTGTGGGTACATTACCTGCATGATGCTTAAGGCAACTAATACTGACATCCATCGCATGTCCGCTGCGCATGGCGGCACCGAACGCCCATCGCCTCTTTACGTCGACGATCAATCGCAAGTTCTCGAGCATCGACTCCCACCATCCACCTCATACCAGAGAAAAACTGAACAGGCCTAGAGCCTGCATCGACGCCAGGTCACCAATCTTGTAGGTTTTCATGTTGATGTAGGCTGCAGACCCGTTCAGTTCTTCTCTTGATTGACGTGCATCCTTTCTTGAGAAGAATGGTGGCGTTTTACAGTTCCCATGCACATGACTGTGTCACTGTGGCACAAGAGCTGCCGATATCGCATCAATCTGACACAGGCTTCAAGCCAAAGATCTTGATGTCTGCAGGGCGTGTGCAATGTGCCGAAATGATTCAGCCCCGATGCTCTGCCGGTCACACCAAGAGTCTAAACGGACGTCAGTGGAAGACGATTGTATGCGGAGACCCTTTCGAGCGTGTTGTCATGCCGTATCTGTCCGTTACCCCGCCGCAGAACTTGCTGGAGGTCACGTAGAAGGTTGGCTAATCACTCAATGTGTGCAACGAGCGCTTTGCAAGACCTGGCGGTCGGCACAAACTGGTGTCGCGCAGAGTGCTGCATCTGAGCCGAAGCGAATGGTTCTGGGTGGCATTTATCAAGCATCACAGCACATATCTGGCGCAGGCGTGGATGAAGGGTAGCCACAGTTACACGAAACTCAACGTCATGCCTGGTGGTGTAGGAGCATTGGATGAGCGGCCACCCTTCCGTTACGGACCACTGCACTATTTCGTCTTACAGGACCGGGACGAGCGAATGGCAAAGCTGTCAAGGATGCACCACATGGTAGCTGGTGGTGGGGTGTTTATGGCGGATGTCTGAAGCTTGATCTAGCAATGACGAGAAGTCAAGACGCTGCACTTGGTCTGCAGACTGTGTACCATGACGCCGGTCGAATACAGCATCAGGGACATGAGGGAGGAGAGCAGTGGCGAATACCTCGGAATACGATAACGGTCGTCGTGCGTGTGACATTTGGAGTCGCGGTGCCGTGGAAGCCGCAGGTTGCCGGATTGGGCGTATTCGAGAGCGCATCATTTGTTCTGGTTCTGGCCAGAATTGTTGAGGGCATTGCGCTGCTCGATGCGGTGCGTCTGTTCACCGGAAGCTTTGGTGGGGTAGTGTCGATGACTAGGCGAGTAAGCAACGCTTGACGGGCCGCGTGATGAGAGCTGCGTCCGAGGCGATTCGATGGGGTTGTTACACCGATACGCTGTCTTGCTGGCAAGTGCGTTAGTGCCGGGCAGGGCAAGAGCTGGGAGGCTGTGATTTGCGTGGTTCTGAGGACGCAACGCCAGCCATGCTTGACACCGGACAATGAGGACTCGCAGTGGCGAAAGGACACATGTTATGCGTCGCGTCCTGGAGATTAATGAAGGTAACGATGGTGAGAGTGCTCTGTTGTTCCTGCATGGTAAGCGTGATTGACGTGGCCGAGCCAGGAGCAAACGAGTTAGCTGTTAATAAACGACGCAGTGCTGAGGCTCCATGACGTGAACCGTGAGGAAGCGAGGAAGCGCAAGGAAAAAGTTCGATGGAGCTAGGAAATTCTGCCCTGCAACCGTTCACCGTGTGATGCTGCAGAGCATCGAGGGCGTTGTGGTAATACACGATAGATGCTGCCAAGGCGGGGTGTGATCAGCAGCAGCGGCCGCCAATTCCGTCTAGCAGGCGGGCGACAAGCTTTCATGAGGGCTGGATCGAGCGAGGAGCGCGTTGAGATGTGGTTTTGACGGAATGTCGTGACGCGCGAGAGGGCGGTGAGGTGGTGCGTTGAGGTGGATTCGCCCATTCAGCCCTCTCAGGCGAACGGCTCGCAGCTACGAGGGCCGGGCAATCCCGGTTTCATGTCGTTCGAACGGAGACGATCCACGACCACTCAAACCGATGGATGTTGCGCATCTGAGGCAGCCAATGGCCAGGCGACAGGCTATTATTACGACCCGGACGACGTGATCAGCATCAGGGTGGCATGGCGGCAGGGTGAAGCAGTGTGGACGCATGGCGAAACTGTCGCAGACTCGGCCTCGGAGGGCAGGCCTTCCCAGCAGACTACTTGGACGTGGTCGCGGTCGCGGTGCAGACAGCAGCATGGCAATGGCAGTGTTGCGGCTGGCAACGAGGGCGTCTGCATGCAGCCACCCAAAGAATGGTGTGGAGGCTGCGTCACCACGACAGCGACCACTTGACGACAGCCAGGAGCTTGAGGGCGGCAGAGCAGCCCCTCGGCCAACCACTAGGTGTTGGAGGTTGACTGGGCAGCGACGGATGCGGTGCGCGCCCAACGATTAGACGCATTGCATGAAAGAGCTAGCCCGCTATAAGGCAGTTTATAGTACCACGCCGTTTTGAATTTTACGGGCGGGGGAAAACTTTCGTGTGTCGAAGCCCGAACAACGCCTGCATGCCTGTCTGCTGCACACCAAGTCGCCCGTCATACTCTGCAGCGCCTCGCATATCCCTCATCCCTCTGCCTCCCTCGTCCCTCCGCTCTGATCTTCTTTCCCCTTCACCCACACCACGCCCCCGCCGCCTTGATGAGACGGTAGCAGCCAGCCCTATGCCCGTGCGAATAATGCGCTTTCGCCGTCTCGCCTGATTGATTGCTTGTCCAGGATCGCCCCGCGACGCTTTATTATCGATAGAGCGCGCTGCTGGAGCCGCTAGATATTTTGCCGACTCCTGTCTTCTCTCTCCCCAAAACAAACGCTGCTACTACTGCTGCTGCTGCTGCCACCATGGCGGAACTGCAGCCTACTGTCGAGGACTGCTACTCGGATGACAGCGAAGGCGGCTCTATCCCCTTCCAGGGCCGCCGGTCGCCCAATGCCGCTAACGTCTCCACCAAGCGCTCGCACCCTTCCGACTTGGATAAACAAATGCCGCCCGCGCAGGAGAGGGCGCCGACCAACATCGACCTTCGCTCCGACTCAGGGTACAGCAGCTACACCACCGCCACCGTCAGCAGCACTAATTCCGCTCAAAGTGCTCCTCCCCAGCGCAGCCCGCCCCAGGTGCCTGCCGCCGCTGCCCCAGCGCCTCCCCAGCCTGAGGCTCCAAAGGCCCGACGACGCCCGACGGACCAGACAGAGAAGACTTCCAAGTCTTCTTCATCTTCACGACCCAAGCCCAGCGCTCGCACTCCGTCGTCCAAGACTCCCGCCATCGTCCAAACACAGCCACCGGAACGTAAACGCAGGCCGACCGTCAATCAGGATTCCCTTTCCCGCCCTGAGCGCAGAGATCGTCGTGATAGCAGAGTTGAACCGGATGGTGCCGAGCCTAGGCGCACCAAGTACGACCCCAACGCCCCTGCCTCAGCTGTCCGTCGTCGCCCTGACATACAGCCATCTCAATCTGCTCGCGACGTGAACCGTCCCATCCCCCAAGACACACGCTCAATGCATTCTGATCCCGCCTCATACCAGCAGGCTCCGCCCTCCCCTACGCACTATCGCCAGGCCTACTACGGACAGGGAGCCGCTGTCATCCAGCCAGCTACGACACGTCGGCGCCCGTCGATGAACGGTCGACCCATGAGCTACGGCGGTGAGGCCGGGCCTCAGTACCACTGGACTCAGGGTGGCCCTGGATATCCTACTCCACCACCAGAGCGTGGACCGCCTCTTTCCAGCTCTGCCCACTACTCGCGAGGCTTTGCAGTGCCTCCCGTGGGCCAGATGGGTCCTCCACAGACGCCCTATGGAATGCCACCCGGCTACCCCCCTCAATTCTATCAGATGCCTTACGATGACGGACAGAGGCCAGGCATGCCACAGCGCAGCTCTTCCAATGCCGCACGTCGAGGACCCGCACCACCTGTCATCAACCAGGCTCCGCGCGAACAGCAATACTCAACTAGGTACGGCCAGCCTCAGATGACCCACCCCCGAATGCCGCCTCCGTTGCAGCTCGACGATAGAGCTCACGAGAGCGATACCGAATCGGAAACTGGGTCGTCTGAGGATGACGAGTACTATGGGTCTGAGCATGAGGTCAATCCCAACGACCCACGGGCCCACCTTGCGCTTATGCCCCCGCCGCCTGCAAAGGCTCCCAAGACCAAGTCGAACACCAAGACCAAGCCCAAGACGAAGAAATCGGAACGACCTCCCTTGCCTCACGCTTACACTACCACAACCGTGGAGAAGGTTCGCAACCACCGCCATTCGATGTCGACTCCTCCTGTTGTCGTCGACGAGCGCTCCAACCGTCACCGATCCACCAAGAGCACAAACGAGCCGTCTCGCCGACTGTCAGTCAGCCGACCTCCTCCACCGGCTCATACACAAACTGAATACCCCGCACGGCGTGGCTCGGTCTATGTGGGCGATAGCACCAAGGCTGAGCGGCGTCGATCCGCTCACTACGGACAGTCTGCCAGGGATAAGGAGTATGCAGAGTTCGTCGCGGAGAGGCAGCAGGAAGAGGCACGCCTCGCAGCCGAAGACCAAGCCCAGAGAGAAGCCAAGGCTGCTAGACGGGCAAGGAAAGCCCTCGAAGAGCGTTATCAGGCTGACCAGGCTGCAAGGGCCGAGCAAGAACGCAAACGTGAAAAGCGCAACTCCAAGGTCTACTACCAGCCTCCTGCAGCGTTCGATGATAGCGAGGAGGAGTACGAATCTGACGAACCCGTCGCTCCCGCCGTCCCCGAACCCCCAATTGCTCCCCGCCGTCGCCGACCTACTGATGTTGGGGGACGCAAACCCAAAGAAGTTCAGGCGATAGATTACATGAACAACCAACGTGGTACGGATGCCCCGTTGAACGATCACATTCATCGTGCTGCAAAGAGAGCTTCGAGGGTGCCTTCAATGCCCTCTCATTCCGGCTCCTCTGGAAGCGATAGGCAAAGCCAGTCTAATCGCACCGCTCTTACGAGCAACGGCAATAATGAGATTCGCCTCCGAGTTGATGCGAACGCCCCACTCAGCCTGCAGTTCAACGGCGACATGGAGGGTCGCACCATGCAACTCATCCCGACCGAGGACGGCATGGCAGAACTTGTCATCAGTGGAAGTCGTGATAATGAGAGCAACTATCACAGCAGTGAAAGAGGCAGCAACGCAGGTGACGGACAGGCACTTGTAACGCGGAGCCAGCTAGAGGAGATGACCAAAGCAAGCATGCGCAGCGACCGTAGAAGGCGCGAAAGCCGAACAGTACGGGATTCTTACGATGATCGAATTGTTGAGGTGCCACGACCTTTGCGTCGCCGCGCCAACACCAGTTCGCATTATTACAACTAAGGGTCTCCGAACCTCAGACACTCGCGCGCGAAAGGAAGATGCGTAGCTCGACTTTGACTCTCTTTCCTGCTGGCCACACGTAACTTCCCATCCTCTGCCCTGCGCGGCAGATCTCTTTGTATCTTCCTTTTTTCTTGGGTGGATGATTCCCATATCAAAAGCTTTCTACGAGCGCGGACATGCCTCTTTGGCAGACCTGCTCAACAAAAAAGTTCGGATCGGTTTATTCATCGCAAGTTCGATTTTGGCACTATTGCCCACTCGCATTTCATGTTTGTATGCTTGCTGCGTTCCCTGCGACAGTGCAGGTCACATTTTTATGGTTTGCTAGAATGGGACGCTCACGCACACCAACATCTAATGCGTAAGGGCGGCCACCGCCATTGAACTTCTTGTTTGGACCGATCAGATTGTACGGTTATCTTCTTCCTGCCTTTCGTCGCGCCCTTTTTTGAGCGTTCCCCACATTATTCCCCCCTTCTTCTTACTTCTTCTTTACCCTGCACTATACCTGCTCCTCGCGGAGGCTTTTCGGCACTTTTTCCTCGATTTTGGCGGATGTAATACCCTTATCTCCTTTTCTACTTGTTATGGCTGGATCATGTACGTGGCAGAAATGTTTGGTGGGGTTTCCTTTTTTTCGTTCCGCTATTTCGCAAAAAAAGTAAGCAGAGGTCGATGTGTTGGCAACGGCTACGACGCTTATGATGATGGACGTATGGATCATGAACTACGCAGCGATGGATCTTTCTCTCTCTTTTCCTTACTTACATAGCTGAGTTGGGACGGATAGATGGCATGGTGGGATCTATTCAGATCGGATACTGCAGCTAGCCTGCTGGTATCGTGTAGGATATGGCCACAATCACATCTCTTCTACCCTCCTCACCGTTACCCTGTACTGGTTCACCGCAAATGTGATGCAGGACGCCAGCACTGACCTGAGCTTGCGTGCATGCTTTTGTCTGACTGCATAAGGCGACATCCTAATTCGGGCTACAGCACTTAGTCGTTTCACCCCCACACTACAACTGCGGGCATGACGCTACCCACCGTTCCTTTTTCCCAAGATTCCAGACCGTGGCCTCGGTACGGTAAGGAAAATGGAAAGTGCCGGTACTGTACGCGTTGGCGAGGGCCTGGCTGCCGAGTGTTTCCGGTGTGGCTGGCCTCTCCGCCTCGCTTGCCTCACTTGTACTGGGCGAGTAAATGCATGTATGGTAGGTCGATGGACACGTGTCGGGATAGGGCATGGGATACACGTAGACAGCACCGGAATAGATATGGCCAGTTAGTCGAGAGTCAAGGGTCTCATTGCTCTATAGCCTCGATGCGTTGTTGGCGACATCGCTGGGTTCCAGCATTGGCTCTGTCTGTTGCTCCTGAACGGAACGCCGTGGGGAAGGTGACCTTCGTTCGCTTTCCAAAAGCGCACTGTTCGCATCCTCTACTTCTCCGCTTTGTATCGATGACTCTTCATCCGTGTGCCCCATTGAGGTACCTTCCTCCGGTCCATCAACCCATTCCACACCCTCTGCGTCCACGAGTTCAACACCCCATCTAATATCTCCCCGTGCGTCTCTGAACCAACCCAGTTCAGTCAGTCTACCACTCTTAGCAAAACCTTCAACACCCTGCTCTTCAATCAAACCGATCAGCCCCTCGCTTCCAGCAACCATAGCCAGTACATCTGCCAAGCACTCGACGCGATGTTGCATGCATGAGCTCGGATATACGATCTGCAAGCTCACAACCAGAATAACCAGGATAACGATGAGTAGGATGAGTATGGTAAGCGAGAGCCACGTTGCCGTCTCATTCATAGCAAGAACTTCAACCCGTTTCGTAAACGTCCCATTCACAGGCTGTGACGAGGCCCGCTGGTAGGCTGCTCTCTCAGGCCCTGAAGATGACCAGCGCCCGCTGAGACTCGACGACCCGCTATTGACAAAGTGTTTGAAGAAGATTTGTAAAGTCTTCTCGGAATGTCGTAATAGCGTTGTTGCATTTAGCAAGGATTCGGTGTCTTTGTTGGCAAGGTTCCAGTTTGCGTAGGACATGAAGTCGACGTTGAGGCCACGATCCCGGTCGCGAATGTTGAAGCGTTCGCTTGCTGTTTCTTCGATACTGCGGTTGTAGGATAGCCAGGAATGTGCTATGTGAGGTGTGATGATATGTGGGGCGGTGAGGAGCTGCGTCATGAATAGATGGCCGTAACTAGTAGCGGTGGTGGTTAGCACTTGATTCGTGATGAACACGCTCGAGGTAGCCACTCAATTGGATGGATGCCTTACCTGACATTTCCTCTTCCTGTGTAGGATGTTGGACTAGGGTACAGGATATCCCAGGCGTAATCCCATGCGTCCAGAGCAGGCTGTGGGTCCGCCACCAAGCTGTAGTCCAAAACGTTCCCAGAACTCCTAGCTACAGTAACACTGGCGGATGTATTTTCGATGACCATGATACAGTCTATTATAGCCATCTTGGGCTCTTCCGTGAAGTAGAGAAGCTCTTCATCTGCAGAGCCGTACGGTGCGCTAATTTGTTGTACCTTCGGGTTCGCAGCTGGATTAGCTCCAGATATCTTCGCGGTCACACCTGGCCCCACGATCCACTTGATGGTAAAGTTACGGTACCAAGAGCCTTGAACGATGACATCTTCTGGTCCATCCTCACTGAGGGAATCGGACGGCGCATTGGCACTCGTGCAGTTGCCATTGGTAAGTTGTTCATAAGTGCATTCTTGTATGAAGAAATTGGGATCCACACGTTCAATCATCGAGCTGTTGCTGCTCCAATACGCAACGACAGCTTGCTGACCAGAATCTGTGCCATTCGCACAGCATGATAACCGTCTCCGGGCCGAGAAGACAGAGGTATTGTACGATTCGCCGTCGAATAGAGTAGTTGGTAATGCGAATCCTTGTAGCGCTTCATTGGTACGATTGGGAAAAACGTCTGCGGCTTGGTCAAGCCAGCCGGAGTTTGGTACGGCAATCGGAGAGCACTGTAATCGACTTCGTATAGCGGAAGTGATAAAAGACGCGTTTGCGGGTGACGCTATAGAATCGGAGCTTATATGTCTCCCAGAACCGGAACGCGATTTCGAGGATACTGTGACGTTTGGCAGCTCTTGCATATCAAGTGGGGTAAACGTCCATTCGTCCTTAGTCCACGCCAGTTGCGGTGCTTCTAGAAGGATCTCGTCCAACGCGTGGTTGAGCCACTGGATATTGGATGAGTCTAACATATGCTCGTCTAAGTCGAAATTGCGCGTCCGTTCGCCTGGGTTGGAAAAGTCGATAGGCTCTTGTAGAAGCTCAAAAGGTGCTGTCACCCAAAGTGTATCAATATGTGATGGGTCCCAAGTTTCCCGACTAATCAATGCGGTCTGTCTTTCGAAGACGGCTGCCATGGAGATGATGACTACACGGTTAGCTACACGACTCAACGGAGCGAGAAAATGCTTACGGATTTGTGATAAGGTTGTGCCAGTAGTTATTAGACAAAGCATCCAATGTTTCCGCGACGCTGATTTTGCCGCGGCCCATATCCAGTATGAAGACTGGTAAGTCAACGATGCTCCTCGTATTGGGACAACGGGTTTCCGCGACAACGAGAGATATGGCTGCAGAATTCGCATAGGTTTATCGATACCATCCCAACTCAATCCAATACAAACGGCGATTAGCGTTGCAACGACAGAGTGAGGAGAGAACGACGTGTCGAATAAACCCAAATCGACCTGGTAGGTAAAAGCAGTCTGGGAAAGCTTATCTTCTCGTGCATATCTGCGAAGAACGAACATGGTTGTTGCGACAGCGATCAGAGTAGCCAGTAGTGTAAGAAGCCATCGTTTGAGGAGCATTGAAGGCCTCCAGTCATCTTGAGAGCCATCTTTTGATCTGGGATGGCTTACTGAAAGCTCGCTTGTCTTGCCGAGTACATTCGGCTTTCTACCTTCAATCGACTCCCCTGTCGTTTCCTTCTCTGAAATGATGCCGCCTTGTAGATGATATACCCGTGATTGGATAAGACCTTGCGTGCGCGATCTTTCATATCCAAGGAATGTACTGAACGTGGTAGAAGAAAGCGAAGTACTGCCAAGGAGGGATGATGTTCCAGCAACGGTGGCAGGATCTGAATGGAGGTTGAGTGGTCTTTTCCTGGGCGATGTGTAGAATACAGCTACTGCAATGTAGCCTGCCAAGAGCATGAACAATACTGCGAGTGTTATTGCAACCTCAGTGACGACCAGAATCCGTCTCCTAACGCGTGTAGCAAGCCCTTTTGTATCTTCCAATTGTGGGTTGTCGGCTTCTATGAGAGAAGAGAGCAAAAGCTCTTTTGTGAAGTGCATCCGAAGTTTGCTAGCTTCTTCCTCTAACGTGACGTTCTCCAAAATATTGGATACGTTGTGAGCGAAAGTTGAAGCAAGAAGCAACGATATACCCTCAAAAGAACCATGAACATTACGAGGTACGGCCATGTACTGGAGGTAGAGGTACGATGTCAGTATATGTCTCGCATGCACTTCGTACAGTCAGAACTTACCTTGTCCCAACTGTCACTGCGAAAAGTGAGATCATCCAATAAGTCGAAATCGATGGCTTGTTTCGACACAGGCTGCCTGCGTCGCTCAAACTCTGATACATCGAAGGACATGGAAGTTTCAGCGCCGTCGATGGATGCAGAGACTGGGAGGCTAGCTGTATGATATTCCGGAGTGCATACTTGTGCCCGTATCGTGAGGTTGTCCCATGATTCTTTCTCCCATACACCCACGGGCACATCGACAGGTGACGGCCGGACAATCCATTGAGGCGATACAAGTAGCAGGTCACGCCCAATGCATTGATCGGAGAAACCATAAATGAACGTGCGAGACCATTGCTCGAGGACCTTCTCTCCAATGGAGCGAATTGCTGGAGGCTGACCGTAATCTCGAATAAGTGTCTCCCACGACACGTAATTGGAAGACATGTTGGTCCAGAGCAAGCCGCCATCATCTGTAAAGGTATCGCTAATGAAGCCATCGGAGTTCAACTCGGCTCCCAAAGCATCCCATTGAGCGATTGGACCTTGGATTTGGACCTCACAACCATCCTCTGATCGAACTTTGAAACCCTTTGAGGAGACAGTACATGTGTCGTTTGGACATGACGTTATCGGGATGTCTGTATACTTGTAGGTAATATCGATTATGTCCTTCTCGACCAGAGCCATCGATGTGCAACTGTAGTTTAGATGGAACACCTCAGTATCTGCTTGCCATATACCGTTCGGAAGCGTTGCATGGCGCTTGTCGCCATTTGATGCTCCAAAAGGTACAATGACTTGCGAATTCGACGACCAGATAGATGTAGATACGTTGAAGAGATATCCACTTATAGTTCGGAGATACGTATCCCTTCGAGGTGAAAGCTGAATGGGTGACAAGTCTTCGCCAATTGTCTGGCCAGCGGCATACCGTTGAAGCTGCACATCCTCCTCATACAAGATTTCTTTCGCAACGAATACGGACGACGAGAAGGTTGAAATGCTGAGCACACTGATACCAGCTGCGAGCGAAGACAAGGCCAGATTCCATCTCCGGTGGCCGCCGCTCCGCTTTCGAGAGAAACCTACAAAGATGCTTTTCCACCAGACCTTGGGCAGATAGAATAGGGTGAACTTGGCTTCGATAGATTCGGGGCCGGCCATGCGTGCGTATGCTTCAGTCCTCTTTACATCCTCTGCAACCTGTACAACAGCCTGCGTGAAGAAAATGGCGACGATAGTAGGCGTATATCTCCATCCAATGAGTAGTCCAGTAGACCCATCCTCATCTCCGAGTCCATGGTTTTTATAAGAGTGCCAGCTAAGGGCTGCTAATACGGTCGAGAGTATGAGTGATGCTAGGCTAAGAGTGATCAGGTATGGGCGCCGCAGCGTGTATGGCACCCATTCTGTGGATGTCCGCAGGCTTTGATCTTGAAACTTTGCTTTAAGCTCGTCAGAAGATGTCGGACATAGTAACTTGGGGTACTCGGCGTTGCACTCACGCTCATGGGTATCATCGAAGTTCCTTGTTTGCGGCTCATCCAGCGAGTGGTCATCGATTGCTCCACTGAGTGCGGTAGATGCTCGGCTGGAGAGAAGCGTCTCGTTTTCCTGAGCAGCATGAGGAGACGAATCGGTGTGTTCGCGTTGCTCTTGAGCTCGGGTTTCAGGCCTGCGAGTGCGGTCGACGCCGTCGCCCTGTTCGGCGTGTTCATGCTGCGTGATGCCGCTTAAGGTATCGCTCTCAGGAAGCGATATCCATGAATAACGTTCGCGCGGTTCTGACGATGGACTAGTGTTTGAATGCGACATGCTGTTTGCGCATTAAACTCCGGATTGCGGCTCCCACGCAGGTCATTAGGCAGTCTGACTGGAATTTGTAGATCGCGCAGAGTACCTAGGTATTTGGGGAAGACATATCTAGAGGCTGAGTGCATTCAGGCAACCATAGTAACCCCAGGAAGACTTGGCTCCATGTTACGCGCTGCGGATGCAGCGGTCACAAACAGCAGCATAGCCTCGTTACGCCCGGCGACCCACTCATGGCGGCCCAATCTCGGCTGGTTACCTGGCAGAGCCTCTTAGTCTTGAGAGCCGTTAGACATATAAGACGCGGGCTGTGTTTGCCCAGTAATAATGCGAGAGAGATCTGTTTGTATGCGATAAGACGGAAGTCGCGAAGTGCGGAGGAGATGCCAAGGTTCCACAGGGGGTCAGCGTCAGCGCTAGAGCCCAAAGGGGAAAGCGTTTGGGGGCGGAATTGTCGATCGACGATCTCGTGAACGATATACAAAACACGACTTCGAAAGCTTCTATCGGCTATCGGCTATCTGCACTCATGAAGGACCGTTAAAGGTTTTGGGTAAGCTAAACACTACAACAGCAGCTGTCACATCGCCAGCCAAATGCATGCTGCACATTTATATTGCGCTGATCTCATTGGCTCCGACGCGTTCCAGCGCGACTAGATGCTAGACATTGTCAAACCTATTGTGCGAATGTAACCTACTACTACCCGCAATCCTGTTTTTCAGAATTGTCTCGCGAGATGGACGCTGCGTTTTTCCACTCGCGATAGTACGAACATGATGCCATCCCGATTGCAAGCCCGCGTCAGCCTCCGACCAAGGATCCTCGCTCTCTTTAGCGGCAACTCGTTATTCGCGCGAGATTGATGATAGCGTACATCTCGCTGGTGTAAGATAGTGAACCGCGTGTTGTTTATATCGACAACCTTATTGTTGGTTGAACATCGAGCCATCCCAACCATACGCGCGAGTCAGCCTTGCACCCAACGTCCGCATCATGGCAAGCGACATCTCGTTGCCCGGATGAGGCTCATGGAAACAGATGCCCCTGTCAAGACTTCTGTCCTGTCTGAGCTGCTCCGATGGAGTGAACTGCCACGCAGAACCTTGCATTTGTTCAGCGGAGAAGCCAAGATGGGTCATCGTCGTACGGAAAGCAGCCCACTTGGTCACTCCTGGTACTTTGTCTTCATCTGGGATGAAGAAAAGCGCTTTGAGAACCTTATATGAATTGTCTCCGAGACGGGTCCACGGCCGAAGAGGATCGACAAACGTATCGGGAGCGGGCTCATCTTCAATGTCAGGCTCGTCGGCGGGCACGGCGGCAGCTGTTCCACGGGTTTTGTCTTTTGCTTTCTTTGCTATGGCAAATTTATCCAGGTTTCCCGTAATTTCTTTCGATGGGTCGTGGAAGATCTGAGATACCGGCTGAGGTTCGAAAACATCTTCCGCAGAGAGGTGACCGGTCTCTTTCTCGGGACGATCGTTTACCCACGCTTTTGTTCGCCGCATAGCACCACGCTCTTCGAGAAGACGGCGGAGGGTCTCCTGGTCCTCTCCTCCAGATCGGTTCCGAAAATCCGTATCAAAGCTTCTCCAGAACCTGTCTAAATTGGCCTCTGCTTTACGCAGCGCATCAATTACCTTCTTCTTCCGTCTGCTTTCTTCGTAAGGGTACGTGAACTTTCCATCGGAAGGATCACCAAGTTCTGGGGAAGTGATAAACCCAGTATCCATGGCCGCTATGAGGACACGGTCCCACACCTGCAAGGGCTCAGCCACACGTGAGTTGACCCTGGCTTTGACGCTTTCGGTCACTGCTAGCATCTTCCAGACTTTGAAGTTCCACGGTTGAAGTTCAAGGAGATGTGAGCACTCCGTCAGAACCGAGAGCCGTGCAATTGCCTCTTTGATCGGCGTGCTAAGCAGGTCTCGTAATTTGGGCTTCTTTTGAAGGAAAGTCTCTAAGATATCAAGACGTACTCGGATTTCAAGAAAAGACGTTGTATGCTCGCTCTTGTTGTTGAGTTCACCACATAACTCTTGAAGAAGAAGGCAAATCTCCTTCTTGTTCTGATCTTTCATGAAGTTCTTGTGTGCTGACAGGTGTGATCCGGTTGACAGCGGAAGCCTCACAAACTGCGATCGAAGTTCTTCGCTAGCCGAATATCGACTCATTTCTTCGAGAAAGTCTCGCTTCATGAGCTCGAGTAGCACGTGGAACGACTGGATAGCCTCCACGAGTTCTTCGGGTTCGAGTGACCAAGCGCGCACACCTTCCGGGTGGAGAGAGAAAAGCTCACCGATACGCCGAGCATAAGCGTCAAGTTGATCCCAACATACCAACCGTCGGTGACGACGAGCCACTAGAATGTTCAGGGTGCTAGCGACGAAGCCTTTGCTCTTGATATTAGGATGCGCTTTCCCGTGGCGATCGGCCACCTGAGCAACGTCATGGTCGACAGCACTGTTGTAGGCTTTTTCGAACTGCGATGGATCTTCGCGAAGTTGCCAGATCTCATCCTTGGCCGTATTGGCTGCGTCCGACGTCCAGCGACGTAGTCTGTGTAGATGAAGACCATGGCGACCACGGTAAGGTGTCATGGCAGTAGCCTCGGAGAACGCAATGTCCTTATCCTCTTCATCAACGATGTCCAGCGCGTCAGGCTCTGGGTCATCGATCTCAGTCTCGAATAGTTCCAAATGATCCGACAAGACGATTCGAACGCACTGGAGCAAGAAAGAGTAGAGGAACTGTTGAGCGTGTAGAACTTGAAGACCATTGCCAAGTTCTAAGCCAAATCCATCGTCTACAAAGTCTACAGCCTCAGTGACACTCTCAAATCCTTCCGATTCGCTGTATCCGTCCCTATCGCAGAGGCGAATCACATGTGAGAGCGCGCGATGATCGTCCGTAAAGCCCAAAGGCATGAATAAGCGCTCGGTTGTGGCAAAAGTATGAGGCGGCTGACGACTGCGAGCCTCGACTAGAGCTGAGAGTGTTGTCTTGTCGCCCAAGTCCTCAAGGTTGATGAACGGTAGAGTTCGTTCCAAAGAAGGTACGCCAGAAAAGGCCACCAGGGAGTGGTAGCCGTCCTCGCCGAAGCACTCGGGACGATGACATCTGGGAATATCGGGGTATACTCGCTGGAGTATTCCAACTCGTTGGTGCGCTCTTTTCGTAGCCCAGCGTGTTGCGAAAACCCCTGACTGTGGCGACAGGATGTTGCGTAGCTGGATTTGTTTGTGAACGATTTCGGCTCCAAGGTTCTTAGCGTAGTACGTGATATCGCCGATGGGGTAGCCAGTTGTCAAGTTGGGGTTGTGAATGATAGCGAGGATCTCGTTCAGGCTCCTGGTTGGGGCGGAAGTGGGCATGTTGAGAGTGACTATTTGCCTTTCGTGAAGGCCAGTGGCAGTGGGAGATATCTTCTGGCAATGACCGGATAGATTTTCTGATGATCGTTATGTATATAATACCAAGACTCTTAAAGCGAGTAGATATATACATTGTGGGTGATAGTGAATTCGACAGGCACCAAAGAGGTGGCGGCCTTGCATTACGACAACAGCGCCGTCTACCCCTCCTGAGGGCGACCCGCTGCTCGGAGGGGGTGGACAATTTAACTGATCTTGCACTAGTTCTACAGTTATTGGCGCTTGTGTATAATCGAGAAGAACACGCCAAAGAGAAGTGTTCAGTCATTCTTACAGAGGTGGCAAACAAGGACGAAGGCAGATAACCTGGCAACAGCAATCGCAGTGCAAGCGCTGCTAGGCATGACATGAACAGGTAAATTGTCTCTCTTAGAATGAAAGCAATCGCCCCAGATACCCAAGATTATGACCGAAGAAAAGACCGATCAAAGCAAGACAGAAAGAAAAGTGCTTGCCAACTTTCCAAAACGGAGCAGCTGGGTCGAGCAATCGTATGCTCAAGCAGCAGCACACACCACGTTGACTCCATGACCTGCAACAGCATCGATGACACCCTCAGCAGCCAAAGCTTCAAACAAGCCGACGAATGTAGCCGTCCACTCACGTCCTCCATCTCCGGCACCTCGATTGAAGACGAAGTCTTGGACACCGCCGCCGGCACCACCAAGGTCTTGCTTTAGTCTCGCGCCATCGTCGTCTGCCCACCCTGCCCCCCATACAGTATACTCCCCACCACCGAACGACGGTTTGACGCTGCAGCCAGCCGATACGGACTCTGGCTCGGGAGCCGGAACAACTGGCGGGGTTGCAGGCATGTATTCAAGACAGTCACTGGATCCGGTACCATCATCCTCGCTACTGACCTCCGGGTAACAATCGAATCTGACGCGATGTGCGTCTTCGTCTGCTCCGTTCCAGATCATGCGAACCTCGGTCCCTGGTTTATGCACCCAGCTTGACTTGTCGGACTTGAGGTATTCACGAATCGCTTTGACTCGCTCAATTCCGGTTGAGTCACGGAACTCGGAAGGGATATCCTCCATTCCTAAGTATGTCGCAATAAGTCCTCCAACAGCAGGAGCAGCTATATGTATAGTTAGCGATCCTATCATGGGTACGGGCAAAGTAGCTTACCGACGGAGGTGCCCTGGAAGATTTCACTTCTGCTGTCCCTCGTAAGAGAAAAGACCAGGTTGCCAGGCGCGTAAATAGATAGCTGAGGTCCCCCCTGCGAGTCTTCGACTCGATCTCCCGAGATTGTCGCGGCACCGACATTGATGATGGGCGTCATATCCGGATGTTCCAAAACCTGCGGCAGCAAATCGATGTCCTCGCGTGTGCCCTCATCTGCATCACGCTCATTGCCCGCTGCAAGGACGACTGGTGTGCCAAGTGCAATGATATCGTTGATTGCGTTCAAGAAATCTCTTCCTCTCTCGGTTTTCAAAGCCTGGTCGCGCGTAGTGGACCCAGGAACGGCTTGAGAAACCACGACAACACTCTTGAGAGCTCGACCTTTGTCGCGTATGTCGGCGAAAGCGATTTTCAACCCTACGAGGAGATCATCGGCGGTATGGAGTATCTTGACAGGGACAATCTTGGCTTGCTTAGCTATGCCATATCGTTTCCCCGCAGCTTTACAAGCCATCATTGTACCGTGTGAGCCTTCCGCAGGAGTGCCTTCAGGTGGTGCGTCGTCATCTGTGTCTCTCGACTGCCCCTTCAACTTGGAGGCTTCGGTCTGTAGAATGTCCTCTACATCAACGACGAGTTCGTGTTTATCCTTGAGGTTGCCCTGGCGCGTCTGAGTCAGCGTAGTCTAGAGGCACACAGCAGAGCCACGAACATTAGTTACGCCAACTGCCACACCCTGGTCAATGACGTATATCCAAGTGCCCTTTCCGGCGTTGGCATCGTAGATGAAGCTTTTCAGGTTACCACCCAAGCCACTAGGAAGCTTAGTCAGCTGTCGCAGTGATTTCAAGGTTTTACCACACTTACTCGTACCTGCTGTCCTCCATCAAATCCTTCGTGGCTCTTTGTTGTATCTTCCAAGTGATCGATCTCTTCGCGATCATCTTTGTTGGGTCGTACAATGATGATGATAACTCGTCGTTGCCAGTGAGATTGGAATAGTGCGATGTATCTCTAGAAACAGCTCGGCATTTGATGAGCGGCAGCGATACATGTAATTCTGGGAGGATGCCGGGATGCTGCGTAACTTCCAAAACGCCCTCTGGACTCAAATCCAGCGGGCCCCATCTCAGTCCTCCGTAACACGTGAGCTCATAGATATCCTCCCCAGGCTTGGTCTTGGTCTTGAGGTACGCGAAAATCTTTGCATTCTCCTCGGTGGCATCCGGATCCTTGGCTACTGCCCAATATGTTGGCGGTTTTGGAGGTACCTTCCTCTTCGTGAATCTCAGTTTCCGCTCCTCGTAGCTCACACCGGGGATATCGATGTCTCTCCAACCCCGGAGATCATCAATCGTCTCGCCTTCGATCAGGGACAACTTCCAACACGGCTTTCCATTGGAATCGTGGGTTTTTTCGACACGATCTCCGTAGAAAGCCTCTAAGTTGCACTCAGTCTCTTCATCCTGGCGATCACGACTGAATTCATCGGTGGATGGGTATACGAAGACAGTGGCTGTAATTGGTTCCACGTTCGAAGAGATGTCGACCTCCCTGTTGTTCCCGTCAGGAGACGGACTTGCAATGACCGCTGGTATCAACGCAAGGAACAAGAAGCGAAAGCGCATGATGTGAAATTGATGGAACAAAGTTCTTGGGACAAAATGTATGGAGGAGTTTGGTAGTAAAAAGATTGTGGGATCTTTTAGATGTGAGATGGCTCAATGGAAGATAGCAACAGTTCAATGTGTGCCCGCTCTTATAGACATATTGCGACGCTCGAGATTACGATCCTGCTATACTTGGAGTTTTACTTCGCCGTCTTGATGTCCAAAGAAAGACCATGTTCAAACGTAGAAGTCGGCGCCTAGGAGCTATGACAGCATACCTGTCTTGAGCACTATCCATGATGAGGTCGCTTTGGAGCTGACTCGAATGAAGCACAGTGAATCTGCGACCGGAATTGATGACAACCGATGCAAACTTGTGGCGGCGGCACCTACTGTCAGTGATGAAGTGGGGGAAAAGTGATGAGGTTCCGTGCCGTAATGTGAGCTCATTTTACCCTAGGCGATTATGTCAGACAGCAAGACCGACGCGATTGGCCCACTGTGGCCCCACCCTAAAATAGAGAAGGCTCACTCGTTTGCACTTGCATCTGAATCCTTCTCTCCGCCTTGCGTAGATATATTTCAGGTGCATGGCACAGCAGCCTCGCGTGCGTTGAACTCGATGGCAGTGTCAATTTGAAACGGACTACTGCCGTCAGCAATGTGCCGCCGGCGCTGGCACTCATCAAGGTAGTACGAAGTCAGTCCGATGGCAGTCACCATGAATGGTACTTCAGGTAAATCGAGATCACATTTCCGGGGCGTTTAGGGCCATCGCAATGCAGGTAGTCACCGAGAACTGGCCAAATAATGGAAAGGATAACATTGAGCTACTGACGTCCGATATCTCCACAGATGATTACATGCCTACGCAATTTCTTCTAGCATAATGTTTGACCTTGCACCCATCCAGCGCCGACCCATCGACCCATCGACCCGTCTATCATCTGTCTAGATCTTGAGTAAGATTCTTAGACCCAGAGTCTATGAACGCCGTAACCGTGAATGACACCCCAACACAAGTGCGACGAATGGGGTTTCCCCTACATCGTCCTTCAGGAAGAGATATTCAAGCGAGCTGAAACATATCACCTCTCCAGCCGTACGTCCTCGCAAGACGCCGACCGAAGCGTCGAGCCCATGAGAAAGGCAGCTTGTGTGTCGGGTGAGGCTCATGGAACTGGATGGGCTGCTCTACATCTAGGTCTCGCGGGGTGAACTGCCAGGCGGAGCCTTGCAGCTTCTGCGCGGCGAATCCAGTAGCTACCATGGCGTATAGGAAGTCATGCCAGGGAATATCACCAGGATGGTCGCGCGAAAGTGGTGAATGGAACAGGACCTTGAAGACTTTGTGTGCGCGCTTATCGAGATGGAAGGTCGGTTGTTCGTCGATGATGGCGGGAGTAGCTAGCATGTCAAGGTTGTTCTCGTGACCATGTTCGGTGTTGAGGGCTGCCAGACCGTGAGACTTTGCTTTCTTGCTATCGTTCAAGTTGGTCTTGTCGAATGCGCCGGTGATCTGCTTTGTAGGATCGTGAAGGTCATTGGAGACTGGAACATATATGTATTCAATAGGCGTAGAGTGTTGTGAGGTCTCGTGGGGCTCGATCCAAAGCGGCGTGCGCTGTAGAGTACGCTCCTTGATAAGACCGGAGACTATGTCGTGAGGCGTAGTACCGGTACATTCTCTAAATCGAACATCTGCAGCATGCCAGAACGCATCCAGGGCCGCCTCTGCACTCCTGAGATTTTCGACGGTCATCCTGCTTCGACGCTTGTTGACCGGATAGCGAAACCTTGCGCCTGGCTTCCCAAGATCAGCGAGGTTGGTTCCCTCGAAGGTTGTGCTCAAAGTTGAGTGCCACCTAGAGAGGTTGATAGCATAGGCTGTCATGAGCTCTGTCTGTCGCTGTTTGGCTAAGTACTGAACTCGCTTTGCCCATGGTAGGAAGAAGCTGAGTTGACGAAGACATTCCGAGACTATGGAAAGCTTTGAAAGGAGGGAAGCTGCGAATGGGGAAGTCAAGTCCCTCGCTCGCTCGTTATTTTGCAGGAGGTTGTCCAGTGCCTCCACCAGAGTGTGCACCTTTAACGACTGTCGGACGGGTGGCTCCCAAAGATACTTGAAAAGAGTGAAGACGCGCTCCAGTTCTTTGTCTCGTTTGCGACTACCTTTGCCGGTGAATTTGATACCCACCACCATATCTTCCACACTGTGATCGCATTCTTGGGAGAAATAGGCGCGAATTTCTAAAGAGGATGACCAGGCTGCCCTCAGCTCTTGTATGATTTCCAATTGGAAGAATTCTAGAAAAGACCATGCTTCAACGAGTGACTCTGAGAAGTCTTTCGGGAGCTCTTCTTTGCCACCAAGCGTCCCAAACCCGAGCCCGTCTTTGTGTAGCAAGGAAAGACGATTGAGCTCAGATATACGTTGACGTAGTTCGTTCCACATGAAGAGATCAATGTAGCAGTCGGTGGCCATACTATGTAACACACGAGGCCAAAGAACTTCGTTGCGCGCACTCCTGTGTGTTTGTTTGCAACGAATACCTGGCAGTAGCTCAGGCCGATGTTCTTTGCATTCAAGTGTAGACTCTCGAAAGTATCCTGGATCCTCTCGGAGCAACCAGATGTGGTCTTCCGTCGCATTCTGACATGCCGACACCAGTGTTTCGAGTCGACCGAGATCTTCCAATGTGGATACACGATAGCATGCTTCGCGTACGATAGCATTGAGCGAGGTGAAGTCCTGGTCGCTGCAAGTGAGAGCTGGAGGCTCGGGTGAATCAGGAGCAGGTTCGTCGAACTGAGGTAGATTTACGCACGATTGCTCGGTGATGGCTAGTCGCACCATAGCGTTATCTGACAAGATTTCGCCAACACAGAGTTGAAGGAATTGGTATACCATGTTCTGCATCGCCATAATGTGTGAGCCAGGCAAAGGATGTATGGTATCCCCTCTGCTCATCGATTCAGCGGCGTCCTCTTCCGTATTCCACTGAACTATCTGCCCATATCCTCCTAAGTTCAGCTGCATAGTGTACTTTGTCTTCTCGAGAAGTGCTGATCGTATATGAACCAGAGGAGCCAACTCGTAATCCAGAAGGGCGAATTTCCACATTGCGTGTCGGCCACGTGCGTTAAGAAGGATGAGCAACGGATGCGGCTTGGTGAGATCCTCAAGGTTGAGATGGGGAAAGGCGTACTGCGCCAGGCCATGCGAATGCCTCTGGTGCGGGCACGCATTAAGAACGGACCTGTCGATATCGGGGCGATGATTCTTTGGTAGCTGTGATGGCCAAGCCTTTTCGAGGATGGCCTTCCGCTGCGCCTTAGACTTCTTGAGCCAACGCGCGCGAATGTCGCCTTCGAACTTCATTACGATATAACAAAGAGTTGACCAAACCATAAGGTTGGCCACCAGGGCATCGCACTCGGCGTTCTCATCGATGATGTGCTTCACCGGGATCATGAGGGCTTTCTCCCAACACAATGGTTCCTTCTGTATGTCCTTGTCGCATGGTTCGTCTTCTGGGCAGCCGAAGTAATGGTGTACGTGCTCGAAGTAGTGGAAGATAGTTGCTCTTGTGAATGTAAGACCGCCAGACCTTGTACCTTTGAGTAGCGCTTGGCGCAGTGCCTCAGATGCTTCGGGTTCGGGCAGAGATTGGAGTGATTGCAGCCGCTGCCGGTACTGATCGGCCGACTCCATGTCTGGTTCGATTGGCGATGATGATGACAGATTCAGAGCTTCAAAAGAGAGGCGAGGAAATTGAGAGAAGATTGCATCGTTGTGCGCAGACGTAGAAGAAAATGACTCTAGGCTGCAGCGCCGGTTTTCACAAACAGGCGCAAGTGAGAGGAATTCCCCCCAAATCGCGACAGCAAACGGTCGTCAGGCGAGCGCTCTCATACCGCTACATGCCCGCGTTCACCAACGCGACGACATAGGCTTGCATCAGTGACAAAGACCATGCTGCTGAACTAATAGCGCAAAGCGACATGTGCCTACCTGATGTCATCTACCGGGGCAAACATACCAGAATCGTTCACTATTGACGTTTGGTTATTGAAGTGAGTCCAGCGTGTAGGGTCGGTTGTGGTTCCTGTAGGTGTCGCTTCCCTCAACTATCAAAACCACCCAAGGAAGGTGCGCCTATTGACGCGAAGCCTCATTCCCCTCTCTTTACACCTCGTCTACGGCCTACTCCACTTTCTCTCACTTTTTTCCCGTCGCGTCGTCGATCAAGTTGCGGTGAAAGCCCTTCAACAGTCGGTCAGATAACGCGCGGAATATCGTCGGGACGCTGCAGACGATCGGGAAACCACAGCGACATCTCAGAACCACCATCTCGCTAATGGCACAACCCGCTTTCGGATGCGACACAAATTTACGTATGCGCGACGCGGCGCGGCATCGTACGACTTGCCCTCCGTGGTCCCGGTGAGCAACGGTGCGCAGTATAGCGGGGGGAAGTTTGTTCCACCAAGGGCTAAGGCAAGGACGAGGATCAATTTCCCCAGATCAGGCTATACGCCAGTCCGGGGAAAGCGGGCGGCGAGGATAAGGCTTGGACGAAACATGTCGGATGTTGCCAAAGAGCAATGGCTACGTCGTATTACCAACGATGAAACGACGTTGAGGTCGCGTTAGCTCGCGTCTAACCCGCGGCTTCCATGGCTTCCTATTCGGCGTCTCGACAATATGATGCCATGACAGGCGAGCTTGGCTCAGGCTATTGCTAGACACGAAGAAGCAAAGAAAGTTCGCGCCAGGAATAGTCGCCCGGTAATAATGTCGATATATTCAACGACAACATGGACTCATGGTTCGGATGATGCGGAGAGAAAACTGTTTGCAGAGGACGCGTCGCGCATCGAGATCGCAACGCGACTGGCGCTGACACGAGTTTTTGCGGCGCCAAACCTGTTCGATCAGTCTTCGATCAGCGATTCCTTGGACCTTTGGCGAGAACAACTTGGATTAGCCTTGCGCAGGGCGGCCAACGCAGGACGGAGAGAGGTCTGAGATCTGAGATGTCACTCTTCTGCCGCAATTTCGACCGGTAGAAAAGGGGCGGCACGATGGCACAAATGTCAGTGACGCCTTGGTCGTGACACCTGTCGGCTCGAGCGTCCTTCCAACAGCGTTCTCGAAGGCTCATTCCAGCCGGGCAACCGTTGCATTGCAGAGATTATTTTCCGCGTCGCAACCCAAAACGGCTTGCCTATCTGGGTGCGTCCGACTCACAGGGAGCATGAGTCGATGATAAGCGGTAGAAAAAGCCGTTGCGAATGCGAAAGGCTGTGCCTGGATGGGCATCAAGAAATCAAGCAGTAATGCGCATGCCGCTGATCAAAGGTGGAGAGACAAAGTTCCAGACGCCTCGTCTTCCTTTTCGAGTGGGCGAATCCCAGCCTGCTGGTATCCGGGGAATGCAGCCCGGAAGCTCCACTTACCCCATCTTGCTCTGCCGCAAGCCCTCGCGTGGGATGTGCATACACTTGCATATCGGACAAGCGGTCAGAGAATTGACTTGTTCGGTCCGGCTTTGATGATGCCTTGCTTGCGACAGCCGCCCAAAGGACACTGTGGTGTCTTGCTGGCCCACGTCATACGCTTGTCGGCTCCTACCCGCGGACCGCCGCCGTGTATCGCAAGGTATTGGTTTGCTGGTTCGGGCCGTCTACGATACAGCGATAGGCATCCTTTCTTTACCCAGCAAGCTCCTGATGCCGTCGAGGAATGCGTAGGAGGCTGCAGAAGGGCCTGAGGGCTTGTGCGCCTTGTTTGTCGCATCCTCGCTTCGAGAACATCGTCTCAGACACGTCGATGATGACAGGACGCCCCAGAACAGCCTTGATTCTGCGACCCTGGAACAGGATCAGGGCGTGGGGTGGACTTTGCGCGCCAGGTGCAACGATGGTTGCGAAGCAAGGAGTTGCAACCGTCCGCTTCCCCGTGTTGCCGCCGCATTTGATTGCTGATTATGCTTTTGCTTTTAGCTCAAAACGTATGGCCCTTCCGAGATTCCGTTACTACCCTGGCTAATGATGCGAGTCAGGGTTTGTCTTTTCGGCGGTGAATAGCGATCGTATCAGTACTTTGGTCTTGTACTCCGTCTTGTATAAGAGAGCTACCCCCTTCGGCGCGGTATCGCCCTCTCCAACACATCGCAAAGTACAACTCAGCCCAAAGCCCAATACTACTTGACACTCAAAAACCACATCTACGTCAAACCTCTTTGCTTTCTTCAAACACACCACCAAAGCATTCCTCACACACGAGCCTTCTACAACACCGAACTTGTGTAACACGCCTCGCCCAGTGACACGCACCTACCAAAAAGTAAGCCCAGCCCCCTACGCAACACTCTTCCCCATACCCGAGCACCTCAAGTCCGGGGCTCCGCCAAATCTGGCGGCCCTGCATGGCCAACGCACAAACCACACATCAGCCCTGTCGCAAACAGCCCCTCGCCCTCAGCGCATTCTACCCTGATATATTAAATCTGACTCACCCTTCCTTAGGCTCACACCCCCGTCTTCGTAACCGAGTCAGCCCCCCGAAGTTTTAGTTGTTGTCACAGCCCGAGACAGCACATCACATATCTTTTGCGCCTTCCCCCGAGCGAAACTTGCACTTCCTACCCTGCATTGCACCAGCGCATCAATACTTCCGGCCCGTACCAGCTTTTCGGCTTCCGTTGCGAACTATTTAATCGACTGTTCCGGACACCCTCCACTTTACCCGCCAGTCTTCCTTGCTACTCCCTGCAAGATTCATCGTCGTCTACGTACCGAGTACATCGATCTCCACACACGAACCATCCTTCAACTTCATAAAATCACACGAACAACTACCAAAATGCCCGCTTCAGCAGCCTCCGCATTCAACCCCCGCCAGCGCCTCTCCATCTTCACAAACTCGACTCTCGGTCACGATGTCAGCGCAGCTTTCAAGGCATCATCAAGCCTGAGCTCCCGCTCCATGGAGGTCAACGAGACCCCCGCACCACCGCCATCGCCCGTCGACTTCAGCTTCCCCAGCACACCAGCCGACAGCCGGAGGGGTAGCTCAGGCTCGAACTAGAGCGCTTCGCTCCCCTCTTCCATCTTCTGACTTCTTTGCACTTAGCGGGCTTGGTTTGGGTACTTGATGTGGCGTTGGATGCTTCGGGTTGTACATTGACATGTCTTTTTTGCGCGTTGACCGCCGCGTGTCTTGATTCTTGGTTTTACAGTATTCTTCACCACTCTTTGTTTTGCTTCTTATTCCCCGTTGATTATGGCAACTTGCAATACTATACTATATTTTGGCACATTTTTTTGGAGGAGGGTTTAGATGTGGGTTCCTGGGCAGGCGGCTACATGGCTGCGAGGCTGGCTGGCTTTTACTATTCGGTAACGAGATATGCATCAATTACATATATACCCAACTCTATATTCATTTTCGACCCGTTCCTATTTGTCCAATGACAGTATTGAAGACTTTTAATTGCACGCAAAACGGAACGTGTCCTTTGAACAGCGTCATCAGAAACTACTTGGTACGCACGCAAAACAACACATCCATCAAACGACGTCACCACAAACTATCAAGCTCACTCACAACACAACCTATTCCCCAGACAACGTCATCAACCCCTTCCCACTCCCATACCACAACCCCCCAGTCTCTCCAACAAACTTCATTGGTCCCCACTCCCGAAACAGTCGAGCACGTCTCTTCAGAACAAGCATTCAACCCTGAATTTCCATACTCAAACTCAGCTTGTATCCGCCCACGCTACGCTGAGACATCATTCTGGCCATGTCACCTTACAATCGACATCATAACACCCTACTACCCCACATCATAACCTCGCACTACCCCCACACTACTCGGACTACCTCCACACCCTATAAACCAAGTACCCCGACACGCACCACACTATATTCACTGAATCTTACACCGAATCTAACCTAAATCCATTTCTAAATCCTTCATCCCACTCCACGTCATCACCCATCTAACACCGTCTCGTCAGCACCTGTGACTCACAAGGTAGAGCCCAGTCAGCCGTAGCGGTACTTGTACTTGAGGGGAACTGCTTACTACTCATCGCACGGTCGGTTGGTGTTTTGCTCGGGGGATGTCCCGTGCCTGGTCCGAGGCGAACGTTCCCCGGGGAACGTGGGTGAGGTGAGATGAGCTTAGCTTACCTGAGATTCTAGGCGTGGGCGTTGGGTGTTGGATGGTGGATGTGGGATGTGGGATAAGTAACATGACAGGGTTTTGTGAACGTTGGTGGAAATGTGTGTATCTGGAAACCTATAGGCGGCTGAATCATTCGTGGGGTGAGGGATGGACGGATGGCATGGTGAAACGAAGGGCAACGTGGGTGTGAAGTCATTCGGCGCTTTACTCGGCGTATTGGAATGCTATATCGTGGATGAGTATAGTAGCGAAGGGACTGATCCTCTAATCTTCGAAAAGTAAGAAATTACAATGTCTTCCATGGTATCTGTACATGATATTTTATACATAGATGAACGCAAAGGCCTTATTTCGAGCTGCAGGTAACTACTCGCCTCTCACCGTGCGACTCAATTGTCGCGCGGCGAAGCCTGTGCGATCTCAGCCGTAAGCGCATCCTCTACTGCCTCAATACTATTGTTGTCCTTGCGTTTCGCCCTCCGTAGAAAATTGGATGGAGCATCATGGTTTGACTGAAGCCCAGCATACTTCCTAATCCTCGGCGCCCCCTTCTCACCCGCTACAATCGGCTCCTCGTTCTTGGCAAAGTGCTTAGAAATAGTAACACCTTCGGGAGTCTCTGATCCAACTCGCCTAAAGATACTCACATCTTCCGGGCGGCTCGCTCTCAGCTCTTTGATTTTCAGACTCAGCCCAGCTTGGGAGCGCTTTGGACCGGGGTCTTTGCGTAGACGGAGGAGTTCCGGGGTACCTTGCAGTGGAGTTCCAGCTTTGATGGCGGAGTCGACGGCGTATTTAAGGTCGGATTCGTATTCTGAGGCTGAGTCCATCATCTCGTGAATGCTGACCCAGTTCTGGAATCGAAGTTCATCTAGAGTTATGCCGGTGGTGCTCGTTAGGAGCTGCTCTGGTGAATCGGGTGCGGGTGGCGGTAGAGGTGGCTGGTGCGGGTCGAGGGTGAACTCGTCGTACACTGCCCGTAGATCCTTCATATTGCTTAGAGAAGGATGTTCGGGATCCAAATGCATGTACAATGGGGAGTTGCTGAGATCGAGTGGTTGGCCAGACATGACGACAGCTTCGATATTCTTCATCTGAGCCTTGAGTGCGTCCAGCTCTGCAGTTAAATCTTCCATGCTTGTGTATTGGTATACTTCGTGGAGTGCTGATGGAGTCTCGGGCATCTCGATCTGCTGGATGAGATAGCGCTCGGTGCTGTCGCTGATGGCATACGGCAACTTCAAGATCTGGTTTCGGAAGAAGTCGCCGAGGCCAGCTCTTCTGCAAGCTTTGGTGAAGGTAATCCAATCCTCAAACGAGATCTGTGCACTGTCCGCTTCGGCTGTCAACACAATGTTCGACCAGTACTCCTTGACCATATTCTTGTCTTTGAGCAAGCCAGCCGTCGTCAAGGCTGTTCTTTTTCCAATCAGCCCAAATCTGAGACCAGCCGCTGCCATGTCTTGAAGAGTAGTTTCCAGTAGACTTGGGACACGCAGTTTGCCCGAGATGGAGATTAGAGCCTCGAATGGCTGAAGGCTAGGTGGCACGCCAGCTTGTATAAGCTCAGACAGCATCTGATGCGCTGTGGCAACAAGGGTGTCACGCATCTTCGCAGCTTCTCCAGTGTAGTCTTCACCCGGGATGGGTTCTGGCAAGATCTGTTCGAAGGCGCGGAAAAGAGAACCCACGTGGATACTTTCAATATTTCCTCCGGCTTCTAGGTGCCCATATATCGCATTTGCGATGGCGCGAAGTAGCATGAGTCGATCGGCCATGGATTGCGAGGCTTTCATCGCAGCTCGCAGCTTTGTGATGAGGGCGGTGACATGTGTCGGCCTCATGGCGATGCCAGCTCGGCAGGCTATCATGAAGGCTGTGTAGCCCTCGGATATAGGCCGCTCCGTCATGAAGAGTTCAAAGTAGCGTGGCGGGGTCTGTGTGGGGTATATGCGCAGTGCGGTGTCCAAGGCCAGATAGGCATTCTTCCAATCACGCGCCAGCATACGTGCCGTGAGTATACCTTGGAGGAGAATGGTAGGGATGCCGGAGATTGTAGTGAGTCGGGTTCGGTCGGGGACGATGGCGTCGGGAGAGAGATGGTACTCGGCGAAGGTGCCAGGGAAGCGCTTCAGTCCTTCGGCGTAGAGATTCTCCATGTCTGGCAGGCTCATAAGTCGTCCATATGCCATGAGCTCAATCGCTGCACCATAGGCAGCCTGCGACACGTGCTGCTCGTCCTGTTCGACCAGCCACTGCCAGAGGGCATACCCCTCACCGAAGCGCTTGCAGTCCTTGTAGATGCCGAACAGGTGGACGTAGGCGTAGGGATGGGGCTCGAGCTTTCCTCTGCGTAGATCGCTCACCACCTGCTGGACGAATGGGAAGATTTCGTCTCGCTTGGCTGGAGTGTTTTCGTTTCGTAGGCGAACGTGCAGGACTTGGGTGATGCGCCGGGTGTCGTAGGCAGTGAAGAGGCCTGCTGCGAGCAGTGTGGGGTAGCATTCCATGACATGCTGGACATCTCGGAGGTCGCAGGCTTGTCGGAATTTCCTGACTAGGCGGAGTTGCTGGTGTTGTGAGCGCAGCCTCCGGAGGTTGTGACGAGTCTTACCTCTTGTTCTTCCTCAGATAGAGCGGGAGGTCTGGTCCCCAACTTCCCTTGTTTGTGATCAATTTTCCTGATTAGGCTTTTCTTCTTCTTTGCCGTCTTCGTTGTCTTCGCGGTCGCATACGTCGCCCTCTGGAAGCGTGGGCATGGCGGGCACTGTACTGATGCCGCTGCGGCGGGTACAGCAGTGCGGAGAAGACGAGGCGCAAGGAATGGCGCTGATGGACACACGAGAGACGCGAGTGACGTTCGCGATATTCTGTGCATAGTTGCGGTATGGTGGCTTCAATGGTTGGGATGCGCCCGCTGCAGTCGTCAGTCGCATCCTCTCAAAAGTTCAGACGACGCGCTAGGCCCAGGCCCACGACCTCCGTGATTGGCCGCTTCTCCGCAAGCAGACACCTGTGCTGTCTCCCAAAACCCCCCACCGCGTCCACAACAGCGCCGACCCATTGACGCCTACACAATACAGTCCACGAGTCCTCCGCCATGTCGCGCCCGCTTTCTCTCTTCAGCGTCCAGGCGATCCTGGTCCTCGCCATCGACGACGGCTCCCGCATCCTCACCAAGTACTACTCGAACCCGCACCCGCCAGCCGGCCACCAGAATGACTACCCCGGCCAGATCGCGTACAAGACAGTGAAGGACCAGAAAGCCTTTGAGAAGGGACTGCTGGGTGGGTACATCACGTGGTTGTAAAGCTACCGGCCTGTTCGTCTGACACGTTGCACAGAGAAGACGGCCAAGCAGACGACGGACATTATATTATATGACGGCAAGGTCATTGTCTTCAAGATGGAGTCGGACGTCATGCTCTACGTGGTTGGAAGCGCGGACGAGAACGAAGTCTTGCTATACAGGTACAGTCATGGTACGGCAGAGTGCTGGGCTGAAGCTAACACATGTACAGCGTCGTCCTTGCGTTAAGAGATTCTCTCAACATCCTCCTGAAGTACGTCTACCTCAGACTGCCTCATCGACTCATCTAACACGTCGCAGGAACTCGGTCGACAAGCGCACCGTTATCGAGAACTATGACCTCGTGGTACGTAACAGTAGTCACGACTCCCATATCTTGCTTCAACTAACCTTCATAGTCCCTCGCCGTAGACGAGCTAGTGGACGACGGCATCATCCTCGAAACCGACCCCGTCATTGTTGCCTCGCGTGTCAGCAAGCCCCCGGCGCAAGACATGACCTCGATGAAGAACATCGACCTCTCGGAACAGGGTTTCTTGAACGCTTGGGAGTTTGGTAAGCGACAGCTGGCTGAGAGGATACGGCAAGGCCTTTAGGCACATTCTGTTTGCTGGGCATGGCGTTGTCGGAGTTTGGGATAAAATGCGTGTGGCATTGTGACTGGTATGGCCCGGACCGTGGCGCAAGTAGAGTAGGTAGCGCACCGCACAGATAAAGACCCGATGAATATATCCAGCTTCTACTGACCCCTCGGACAGAGTGTGAATTCTACTAGGCAAAGTGAAGAGGGTTGCCAGTTAGCGTCCGGGCCAGGAACCATTTCCATTTTCCCATGACCCTTGCAAACGCGCTACTCGCACACCTTCGTCATCGCCGCAGCCCACCATCAATCGCCGACCCCACTAACCACAGACTCTTCACACAACACAACCATGAAGCAGAGGTTTTCCAGCTTAGACGTCAAGGTGAGCACTTCACAGTTTCCCAATGCAAACATCCCGCTAACAGTGAATAGGTCATAGCCCACGAGCTCTCCGCAAAACTCACCTCACTGCGAGTCACGAATGTCTATGACTTGAGCTCGGTATGCTTGGAATAGCTTGACACAATACCCCCTGGAATTATCTGCTGACCCGAACAGCGCATCTTCCTCATCAAGTTTCACAAGCCCGATCATCGCGAACAGCTCCTCATCGATTCCGGCTTCCGCTGCCACCTTACCGAATATGCGCGAACCACAGCCGCTGCGCCTTCTGCCTTTGTCGCAAAGCTGCGCAAATACCTGAAGACTAGGCGAATTACATCCATTACCCAGATCGGCACCGACCGCATCCTCGAGTTCCAATTCTCCGATGGATTGTACAGGCTGTACTTGGAGTTCTACGCTGGCGGCAATATTGTCCTGACAGACGCGGATCTGAATGTCTTGTCTCTACTACGCAATGTAGACGAGGGCGAGGAACACGAGAGGCTTAGGGTTGGTCTGAAGTACAACCTTACCCTGCGACAGAACTATGGTGGCGCCCCGGAGCTTACCAAGGATCGAGTGCGTCAAGGGCTGCAGAAGGCGGTTGACAAACAACAAGATCAGCCTGCGGCGACAGGGAAGAAAGCGAAGAAGGCAGGAAAGGATTCGTTGAGGAAGGCACTCGCCGTTTCAATCACGGAGTGCCCCCCTCTGCTGGTAGACCATGCGCTGCATATCGCGAATTTCGATTCGACCCTCAAGCCGGAGGAGGTACTCGCTGACGATGCTCTTCTGGAAAAGCTTGTCGTGGTGCTCCAGAACGCAAGAAAGATCACGGACGAGATCACGACACCAGACCAGATCAAGGGCTTCATCCTCGCCAAGCCAAACCCCTCCGCACCTCCGGCCGATGACGAAGCCTCCGAGAAATCGAGAGTCCTCTACGACGACTTCCATCCTTTCCGCCCAGCGCAATTCGAGAACTCGGACTATGCCTTCCTAGAATTCGACGGATTCAACAAAGCGGTGGATGAGTTCTTTTCCTCGATAGAAGGACAGAAGCTGGAATCAAAGTTGACCGAGCGAGAACAACAGGCCAAGAAGAAGCTTGAAAAGGCGCGCAAAGAGCATGAAGACCGAATCGGTGGATTGCAGCAAGTGCAAAACCTCAACTTCCGCAAAGCAGAAGCGATCTTGGCGAATGTACATCGTGTTACAGAAGCTACCGAAGCCGTCAATGGGTTGATCAGACAAGGCATGGACTGGGTTGATATCGCGCGTTTGATCGAGCGTGAACAGAACTCTGGAAACGCAGTCGCACAGCTCATTAAGCTACCACTAAAGCTGCATGAGAATACGGTCACGCTATTGCTGGATGAGACCAACTGGGAAGAGGGAGGAGACGAAGAAGATGAGGGCAATGAGACAAGTTCTGTCAGCGAAGACACCGACGAAGAAGATGAGGCCCCTAAGAAGAAAGCCCCGACCCCAGCCGTATCCGCTCGGCCTCAATTGGCTATCGACATCGACCTCGCTTTGACCGCTTGGGCGAATTCAACCGAGTACTTCGACCAAAAGAAGACAGCCGCTGACAAAGAAGATCGCACACTGCAAGCATCCACCAGGGCGTTGAAGAGCCACGAAAAGAAGGTAAACGAGGACCTGAAGAAGGGCTTGAAGCAAGAGAAGGAGGTGTTGCGACCGGTGCGCAAGCAGCAATGGTTTGAGAAGTTCATATACTTCATTTCCTCTGATGGCTATCTGGTTCTTGGGGGTAAAGATGCCCAGCAGAACGAGATTATCTACCGCCGCTTTTTACGGAAGGGAGACGTATACGTTCATGCCGACATCAAGGGAGCGATGCCGATGATCATCAAAAACAAACCCGATATGTCTGACGCTCCCATTCCTCCATCAACACTCTCGCAAGCAGGCAACCTCTGTATCTGTTCATCTGAGGCATGGGATTCAAAGGCAGTAATGTCAGCTTGGTGGGTTCGAAGCGACCAAGTCAGCAAAACGGGCCAGACCGGGGAGTTTCTTCCGGCTGGCATGTTCAATGTTAAGGGCAAGAAGGAATTCCTACCACCTGCTCAGCTGGTCGTTGGTCTTGCTGTCATGTTTGAGATTAGCGATTCAAGTAAGGCCAATCACCACAAACATCGTTTGCAAGACACTGCGGTGTCTGCCGCGGAGATGGACAATGAACCCGCAGACGAATCGAAGACAGCAGAGGCGTCAAAGACCGACAACAGCGATGACGATGAGGACTTCCCAGACGCCAAGATCGATTCAGATTCAGAAGACGACTTCCCCGATGCCAAGATGGAGCAGACTGAAGAGAGCGACGCCGAATCTGAGGCTGCGGCACCAAGGAGCAATCCTCTCCAGTCCAGAACAGCAGACGCTAAGGACGACTCCGACGATGAAGATGAGCCGGCAGCTGCTAAGGATGATGACGAGTACGCCATGTCTGGTGGTAGAAATGGTTCCGCTCTGAACGAAGAGCCTCAAGAAGACGCAGGCTCTGTAGCAGATACTGAGCGGGCGCCAAAGTCCACCGGGAAGCGACAGTTGTCTGCAAGAGAACGTCGCCTTGCAAGGAAGGGCCAATTGCAAGATCTGCCTCAGGTTCCATCTGATGCAAAGCCTGCAGCTGATGATGCTGACGAAGACGACAACTCATCGGCAGAAGACGGTAGCGCAAAGAGTCCGCCTAAAGCACCCGGCACAGTGACGACGCAAAGCACGAAGCCAAAGAACGCCCCACTACCTCGAGGCAAGCGCGCGAAAGCAAAGAAGCAGGCCGCAAAGTACGCCGCACAAGACGAAGAAGACCGTGAATTAGCAATGCGCCTACTGGGTTCCAAATCCGGGCAACAGGCTGCCGAAGCGGCTGCCCAAGAGAAGCGTCAGAAGGAAGAGCAAGCACAAGCTGACAAGCAACGGCGCCGAGACCAGCATCTGCGTGCCCAGGCCGCAGGCAAAGCAGCTGAAGAAGCACGCCTACGCGCCCTCGAGAACGCGGAAGACGACGACGAAGGCGATGAAATCCTAAAGACAAACCTGCAGAATCTCGACGCGTTCACAGGCCGCCCCCTACCCAACGACGAACTCCTCACCGCCATCCCCGTATGCGCACCCTGGTCGGCCCTCTCCACCTACAAATACAAAGCCAAGATCCAACCGGGCTCTACCAAACGCGGTAAAGCAGTGAAAGAGGTTCTTGCCATCTGGGACCACGCCGGGAAGGATGCTAAGGCGCTAGACAAGACCAGTCAGGATGTAGAGCGTATTTGGCCCAAGGAGATTGAGATGATTAGGGGCTGGAAGGAGACGGAGGTAGTAGGTGTTGTGCCGGTTAGTAAGGTACGGGTCATGATCGCTGGTGGTCGCCGCGGTGCGGACATTGCGAAAGGGAAGAAGAAGAGTGCGAGGGGCGGGAGGGGCTCGAGGAAGAAGTGAGTGATGTAGGCGATTGTACGGTGAAGTGGGGAGGTATTCAATGGATTCTGTGAGTAATATCGTGTGAGTGATAGGTACCTGTGATGCCGACAATACGTTTACGCCTTGAAGACTGACTCTTATGTTTGCATTGTAGTCATCACAGTACCTCGACTCATTGAAGAACGTCGGCTGTGACCGACGTTGTAGTCATGTCAATACTTCGACTCATTGAAGATTGACTCCTGTGAAGACGATGTAGGCTTATAAGAATCTTTTCCTCACGCTCAACGGCGGTCTCTATACTCCACTACGCGTACCACGAGTTCGATATACCATCTCTATCTGCCTACCGTACCATCTCAAATCAAGCATACCGTCTTAAACCAAGCATACCATCTCAACCTAAGCATACCGTCTCAACCCAAGCATACTATCTAATCAGCTATCCGAGCCTGTCAATCGTAATATACCTACGGGTCGTCAAAACACTAGTACAAATCGGGAATATCCTTCACCCCTACCACGTTTAAGCCCACCTCCTTCACGTTGCTAGCATTGCAGCTACTCTCACTCCGCAGACAACCGTATGACTTTGGATAGCCAGAACCCTCCTGAAGAAGACGTTCACTCGAATCAAGCCAAGGAAATGCAAGAAAACAGGGGACTCAAACTTTTGTATGGGTGCTGTTCGTGCAAAGTTGGATTAATAAAGGGGAATCTTGGTTCGCAATGTTCTGAGCAAGGATGTAAGCACACACGTTGCAAGACGTGTAGCCTATCAACACACTAATCCAGATTCTCTTCCTTCTTTATGTTTTTATCATGCAGTGGGTGGTTAGCATAGCGGAAGAGAATCTGTTGTATGTGGATAGGCGACATGATATTTAGTTCTTCGGCCAATATAAACAATGTTTAATCCTTCTTCGCACACGATTCCAGCCTCTAAAATTGGTTGTCGGGCTGTGATATAGTCATCTTTGCCGTTTGTGCTGCACAAATGATCTGCACTACATAGTACAGCCTGTCGCTAGTGATCCGATGCGGCACAGTATACTTGCATTTTGCGGGGCCCGTATCAAACTCAAGACACCTTGACCCGAGTCCCGTAAGAGCACTCCTGCTTCAGTTCACATCACTCATCACATATGAATCTTCTTTCTTGACATCTCGTCGGAAAGGGAAGTACCTCGGTGGGAAGGATGACGTCATATGCTCCGTGCTCAACCTGTCAAGGCCTGCTGGTGAGACCTCGCGAATCCATTTCCAATAAGACTCCGGCTCATTACACCCACCACACCTTGATCACCACAGCCAGAGAATGTCCTATCTGCTTCTGGCTCTTGAAGTGGCTCGACTCTTTCAGCAACGGATCCAAAGCGGACGTCGCTAAAACTGGCTACATTTCCGCAACTCTACACATCGGGGAATACGACAACGAAGAACGGGAATTTGATCAAACGGACCCGGAAGACTCCGGCCAGCTGAGAATCGACGCTGAACTATGGACGCATCAGTCAACCCGATGTGTGGCATCGTTCGTTATACTTCTACGAGCTCTCGTCAAAGGCTCGAACGGTTATGAGGCAGTGATAAGGTACGCAAACGATCTCTTCGGCAGGATACGTATACCCGCCAGCGCAAAGCCAGTAGCAACGACCACGCGCGATCCGTCATGTTGGATGCAAGTACAGGCTTGGCTGCGCGAATGCATGGAGAACCACACGTTGTGTCGTCGTCGTCTTGTCCTCCCGGGATGCGAACCTACGACATGTTTCAATCCGACTCGTTTGATAGACATTCGAAATGCCGATAGCCAATTCCTCGTCGAAACTAAGGACTGGAGTTCTGCTGAGTCAATTCGATACGTTACACTCAGTCATCGGTGGGCAGCAAACCAGATGCCAAAGCTAACCCGCTCTAACATCGCGGAGCTAATGACGAGCATCGATGCGAAAACACTCCCTCCGGTCTTCGCAGACGCGATAGAGATATCTCGCACATTGGAAGTACCATATATATGGATTGATGCATTGTGCATCATACAGAACGACGCGGAAGACTGGGACAAAGAAGCGGCATTGATGGGTCAGGTTTACAGCAACGCATTCTGTAATCTAGGAGCTTCCGCGGCCGCCGAAAAATCAGTGGGTCTGTATCTCGACCGAGATCCCCGACAGGTATCCCTTTGTCGGCTACGGGCGCAGCGGACAGAGTTCAATAGGACATACGGTTCATATCTGAAACCAGATTCTATCATGACGGCTCGTGTCCTATTGAGGCGTGGTTGGGTACTCCAGGAGCGCCTCTTGAGTCCCCGGTCAATCTATTACGGTGAGAAGCTGCACTGGGAGTGCTCTGAACTTCACGCTTGCGAGACATTCCCACACGGCGGACCAATTACGGGTACATTCAACCCGTGGGGCAAAGAAGGCTTCCCTTTTCGTGCCGCAAATCTTCTTTACGATGATATGAGATACAAAGAACTTGGTATCTACGCACCTCAACAGTGCTCACCCGAGGTCGCTCGGATCCGAGAAGTATACAGGAAATGGCTGTGCGTTGTGGAGTACTACTCGAAATGCCAGCTCACATATGAAGAAGATCGTTTTCCTGCGCTCATGGGACTTGCGAAGTACTGGCAAGTCATTACCGAGGATGACTATGTGGCTGGAACATGGAGACGAGACCTTGTGTACGGTCTTCTGTGGTACCAGGAAAGACCTGCCCCTAAGAAACCTCGGTCAAAGGACTATCGTGGTAAGTATATCCAAGCGTTAGGAGGTCTTACCCATGTCTGATTCTTTCCCAAGCCCCTTCTTGGTCATGGGCATCCGCGGACTCCGCAGTATGTTTCCCACTCGCTCACGTGGGCGGCATTCCTAGGGGGTATGACGAAGATATCTGGGCAGCGAACATTGCTGAAGTGGTCACGCATCCAAGCGGTACAGATGCAATGGGCAGATTGTCGGGCGCCAAGCTTCGCGTCACGGCACCCATACGACGACTGAAGCAACCTTTGGACCTTTCCAGAGATGCCTACGAGCCATTGTATCTCCATCACCTTGACGATCGCGCATACGGAAACGGATATTCCGCCGACCGAACAGTCTTATTGCTACTCACGTATAGAGTCAAGCCTCTTTTTGGAACCCATGAGATCAAAAGGCTGACGGGTCTAATCCTTGAACGCGTGGCTGGAAAGAAGGTCTTCAAACGAATTGGAATGTTTGAACACGGATGGTTTCAGCACCGTCTCTCAAACGGCGAGTGGCCTCTCTTCATCGACTGGGATCCTCTTCGCGAGAAGAAGACCACACTGACCATCATATGAGTGGTAATACGTCGTTCGCGGAATATAACATATATATGACTCTACGCTATTTGCGTCGCCATGTCCCAAAGATAAGAAAACATTATCACACGTCCCGGCTGTCCAAACACGGCAAGTTCAAGTCCACGCATATAAAGACCCATATAACAACCCCAACATCTTACCTTACATAGGTCTGCAGACTACATTGACTTAAGCTTATGCAAAGTAGGTGACTTCACGTGGATGTAGGCTGCAGGGTGTTCAGTCTTTTCCTATGTTGACGTGATCTCTTCAAAAGCCATCGGCGCAAACTCCGCCCCCAACTGTCTGAGCGTGTCCCAACAACTGGCATGAATTTACTATTCACTCGTACTTGGCAGCCCATGAGCAATCGAAAATCACGAGCGCAGCCACTTCCCATCCACCCACGCCAACCCCTCGTTAAGCCACGCCTCCTCATCCTCCTTCGTCGCGATATCAAAGCCATGATCCTGGCCAGCTCTGACCTCCAGCCTGACCTCAACACCCTCACCCAATTTCTTGCACTTCTCCACAAACTTCCTGCTATCCTCCACACTAACCGCCCCATCCGCGTCACCATGCACAATCCACGTCGGCGGCAACCACTCCTTCTCCTCCACCAGCCCAATCGGCCACATCTTCTCATCAGAACCGAAGTACGTGAGATAGTGTCCGTAGGCGGCTAAAGCATAGCTCAATCCCATCCTCTCCGGTTGAACACCCGAAGTGACGATAGCACCTGGCTTGACGGCCGCGAGATGCTTGGCGATAAGAGACTCAGGCGGAGAAGGCTGACCAAAGAACTCATCGACCTTTTCGCAACGCAGATAGTTCGTCATGGGATACTGCGCGAAAACGGCTTTGATACTGTCTTTAGGCTGTGTGAGAGCAGACATCAAGGCCATGTAGCCGCCTGCTGAGTCGCCCGTTACCAGAGTCTTCTCGTAATCCAGACTAATGCCGCTTTCCTTGATCGTCGGCTGGGATTTGAGGACTTCATCGACGGCGCCTGCGTTGAACCACTTCCAGAAGTCGGTTAGGTCTTCGAGGATGTCGGCGCCGTTGTGTTCGGGGATGAGGCGGTAGTTGGGCAGCACGACGATGGCGTTGGTGCGGTGGATCCAGGGGACGAAGAAGGCGCCTATCCAGTCGGCGTAGAGGCAGTCTCCTGCGACCTGTGATGTGTTATTAAGTCGTGGCATTCTCGGGCCTCGCCGCTAGAAGACGTGCAGGGCGAAAGACAGAGATCAACATACCAGACCACCGCCGTGGAATTTGACCATGACTGGGCATTTGCCTGGCTTCACATCTTTTGGCACCAGGATGCCGACCTCGATGCCGTGGTAGTCAATCTGCTTGTACGACGTCTTGAAAACATTGAAACTGTCGAACCGGTTGTCTGGGGTAGTGTCGTCGAGAGGCGCCATCTTGCTCCGTCTTATTCTTGGCTCTTCTTGTAGAAAGAACAGTGGATGAGCTACGATGGCACGCAATGTAGGACTTGTGGTAAAATATGAGTAGCTTCAAGAACCGGAACCATGGATAGCGGAGGTAAACAAGCTTTATAGCGTCTTCTGAGTAGGTACCTGGATCTAGGCCACGAGGCGGTCTATATGCGGAAGCCAGGAGCGCTCTTCTGTGACCATCGCGCGTTTGTACTTGGCTGTTGCGGGCGGTGTTCCTGCGGGGTAATCTACATGCAGTTACGCCGGCTACGCCTTACAGATAACAGGAGCGTTTGTCCGCCATCTATACTATGGCTTCTACGGCTTCCACGGATTCTAGAGTCATGGTACAGTCCACGAAATTGGCCCTTTGATTGACGCTGTGTAAGGGTAAGTGCGTCGCGTAATCTTGGGTAGATAGCAGAACTGTCTTGGAGTAGCATCAGAACTGTGAGGGTCTCTCTGTCGAAAGCAAGGCATCAATCCTTCGTGTACAATCCGGGGCGCAAGGCGTAATAGTGAACTAGTCGAGATGGGTGCGCAATTTGCAATCCTGCTGAAGAGATAAAAGGTTGCTCGAAGAAGACACGATGTAACGCGTCATTGTACGAGAAAAGGATTCCGCATTATTACCAAACGCAAATCTTCCGATATCCTAGCCCAAGTCATATCCTAGCCCAAGTCATATGCCCAGTATCTTCGCCGCGTGTCAAGCAACCTCCCTACAAACTCCAGCACCTAGGCACCAAGTATCCATTCTCCTCAGTCATCACTCTGATGTTCAGATACCCCCATGGTGCTACGCGCGCTTCCGTGAGCTGATGGTGGAAAACGCGCGACAGGAAAGTTAGCGCACGCCTGCCCCAGGGTATGTCATAGGGTACGGGTCGGTAGGTGCGAGCGAAGGTAGGGTGGGTTCGGGAAAGGAGGAAGCTAGCATCCACCACGAAGAGCAAGTACCAGATGCAGTGTGGCACCGCCCTCGAGTTGGTAGTCCTGTGCGGTCTTTTCGTCGTTCCTGGAAAGGTTCATGTTAGCTTGATATAAGGTGCGTCATGTACGCGAACAAGAACCTGGGGAATATGTGGATATGGTAGTAAGTGTGTGAGGGAGAAAAAAGACATACATCTGCTTTCCTCCGTAGATAAGACGTTGTTGCGCTGGCGGGATGCCCTCCTTCTCCTCGACGCGCTCCTTTATCCTTGAGACCTGTGTGCCGTCAGCTTCTCGCCCTATAAACTCGCTATACATGGCTCTTGAAGCTTGAGGCCATTTAAAGCCGATCTAGTTTAGGTATGCGGCGACAGATTCGGATAGGCGTACCTTGTAGTCTGCCTCGATATCGAGCTCGATCTCCTTGCCGGTGAGGGTTCGTACTCTGTCCCAGTGTTAGTAATTTATCTCCCTACTTCTTCTTCCAGCCATATTCCAGGGTTGATATGACGTACTTGATCTGCATCTTGTCTATTCTTCTCTTATTCGCGCTTCAGTAGCTGTCTCGGTGTAGCGGATGCAGCTGTGGCAAGTCTCGTGGAGCTGCGTCGGCGGTATGTAGAACTTGGAGATGAGCTCGTGAGCTTAGTATGCAAATGTAGGTGTAGGTGGGAGGACGCGACGGCGCAAAGAGTTATAGGCAGCAAAGTGGTTGTGAGTTTGCTTGGGCGGAACCGTCAGGCTGCAGTGACGGCGAACCACGGACCATCAAGGTGGGGTCCTCGCATGCGCCACGAGGCGGGGCAGAGGCTGTGGCTGATTTGTGCTAACCCGTCGCAGAAGCATTTCCTTCTCGTGGCTGCAAAACGGCACCTTTACTCCACGAATATATCGCTTGGAAAGGTGATATCTCGAGTCTTTCGTCGTTGGCAGATCAGAGCTATCCGTCTCACTGCGAGCAATCATCTCCTAGTTGAAATCGGTTGGCTCAGCTCCACCAACAACCGCAGTACTACGATAACGCATCCGACTCTCTGTCGAATTACATAAGAGATGTTGTGTCTCTCACATACACTCAACTACAGTTTGATCAACTTATGCAATGGTGTAGTACGTCGTACCTAGGTACGATGAGTTGAAGGCGCAATTTTCTTTTACTAAGGTATTGAGGTTGCTAAGTAAAGAGCATACCATGATTGAAGCATGGAGCAGTTGAGTGTCTCGGCAAAGCTATAGTAGGGCCTCAATTCTTGCGTTGAAGTGCCGGTCAATGATAAAAAAGCATCTTATGTTCAATACTTACACATTCAACCAAAGGCACCCGATTGGCAGCAGAACCTCAGTCCTCACACCGCCACTGCCGATATCCCAATTCGCCAACAAAGTTTGCAAAGGACGCTTCTCTTTCCGCAAACACATCCACTCGCCCTGTGCGAGCAGAAGGAAACAGACAGTTACACAACTTCATCGGCACATCCGCGTATGCATAACCTTATGTGGCCAGAGTGCCTCCACATTCCGACCGATCATCGCAAAGACCAACACATTCGAAATATCCCAATCAGGCCACTACTGCAAGGCCAAAGGTGAAACACCCTGCGCTGCAAGGCCCGCCTCTCACCGCCCTTGTACTCCTGCATACATAGTCGCGTCTAATAATGAGAAAAGAAAAGAACAAGGTGCAAGAGTGATGTATAGTGTGCATGCAAACAGGGTGATATTGGTCGGAGTAGGCCTCGCTACTGGATAGGGAAAGACGTAGGCGATCACCCGCCAAGTGCACTAAACACGGGGCAGTGGACATCCGACACCATGTCTAACGGGCGATCTTTTGTATACAAACATCACGCCGATGCAACGGCCTTGCCGCAAGCGCAAGGTTACCTGCTCGCTTGCCATCTAACCCATGCCGTCTAGCTTCCCCCGTTCCCCTCCTCCGCCACCGAAGATACTCCATAATGCAAAATCGCCGTCTCCTAAAAAGTATGTACAGATCTGAGAATAGAAAGAACGATAGTTTGCCGATGGAGCAGACTAACAAGCGATGCCGAATGTAAAGCCGAGTGAGATGCCGAAAGGAATGGCCCATCTAAAAATGGGTAAACAGGGGTATACGTGAACATTCTGATAGCCAACAGAGAAACCCAAAGGTTACATTTCGTGATGATGGTACTGGACAAAGGAAAAAAAGGTGGGATGTAGTCTGCGAACAGATAGGTCACCGTATACGGCGTGTTTGTGGCGTATCGCAATCCTGCGATCTGGTTGTTGACGCAATATCGAAAGATACCCGGTGGTATGCCTGATACCATAAACGGTCCCAACTCGATAGTGTACCTGCCAAGAGAGACCCGACCAAAATGCCGGTCAATTCTAACACGAGCCCACAGTGCCCAACTCGGAAGAGAACAAGTCTAAAGAGGACTGCAACAGGAAGCTTACTCCGAAGCGAATATTGAAGAGAACACCGGGTATAGTACGAGAAAGTGCGATACAATATTCGGACCAAGCCGTTCGTATGAAGTTATGCAATCCGCTGTGGCAAGAATAGGCGTGGAGTCGGCGCTTAACGATGTGTGTTAAGGGCCGTGACCAAGAAAAGAACTCGATGCGAACCAAGTATAGCAACCCAAATCGAGCTCGCAAAGGTAAGCCGCGCAGGACAGTGACCGACCAGCGAGAATGGGAATAATGCCCGTACTGCAGCCGTTACGAGATGCATCCAGAGTACCAAACGTCGCATGTTTCGCAACGTGCGGGGTTCGCAAGCGCATACTGAGTAACCAAGACGCGGTGGTGGTGGCGGCTGCGGCTGCTGCTGACCAGAGGCACCAAGATCAAGATAGACGATGCAGCCGGGAGGCGGGGAAGCGGCGTGTGCAGAACAGGCCGCCGTCTGATAGCAGCAACCCTAGTGCAGTATCCTCTTCGGCCATGCCAACGAAAGGAAAATGTTGAAGTCATGCTAAGACTCGACTGGGTGCCGATGCGCCGCGATAAAACGCCAGATATAACCAGCATGTCTTCGATTGCAAAAAAGGAAAAGGCCTAGATATGCAGCCTGTACAGTAGATCGGAGCCTTCCTCAAAGGGGGGTCAACGGCAGGATCCGGAAATAACGTCCGTTCTTCGCGATTGCAACAACATGTTTTGCTGTCATCTCGGACGAGGCCTGCGTCCTGTGCGAGCAAAGGAAAAAGACTGGGTCGGATGCGTGACGTGTGTATGCAGCCCGCGAACGACATTGCGATGCAATTTCAAGAGATGAGGGAAGAGGGTTCCTTAGGTGGGGTTGCGGGGCCGTGCACTAAGATTTTGAGATGAAGTGGAAAGGCCGGAATGTGAGGTCTGGATGTCTTGATGTTCTGTGTCTCATTTCGCTTGCAACTGCTGCAGATAATCGCAATCGCACCTTCTCTTGCCTTCGTCAGCAAGCGGCGAGATTTCTTGCTTGATGCCCGATTGCCGTGCCGACTTTTTCATACTCGCTTTCGCGTTCGCTCGGGTGAATTGCAAGAGATGTGAGCTTATCGAAGGACCGATAGCGATCGCAATAGCCGCCAATCCGGATTCGTGCATTACGATGCTGCAATCGCGTCCCAATCTAATGGTCACCCGCTTCTCTCTTGGGTGATGACGTATAACCTCGATTCCATTGCTGACTTGTCGCGTGATTTGGCGTTTCAGGTTGAGCAGATGTTGAGGGCGGCGCGTAGTTCTGCTGGCTCTGACCGCGAGCTTCATTCCGCTGAGGCGGTGTTGCATATGCATGGTCCGATTTGGACTGTACCTTGTCGTCTGCGTCCCTTGCTTCTTCTGCTATGTCGCCTTGCCGCACAATTGTCTCGTGCGCAAGCCCCGAGATAGTGCCTCGTCGGCTCAAGGAACCACTGGAGCCTTCCGCCGCTCTCGTGGATGCATCGGATCGGTTTCGAGCGTGTCCCCTTCTTCCAGGTGTCGATGTCGATGACGACGATATGTGCGAGAAGGATGGTGATGTGTATGATCCTGGCGCCGATGTAGGCGGCGGTGGAGGGGGGTGAGGGCCTTGAGCCTTGCGCTTTTTGGGGGAGCTGGTGTATTCTAGGTCAGACGCATGCGACGCAGCACGTTGCCGTGACTGGTGAACAGGCGAAGTTTTGTATTTACCTGATGGCGTAGCTGGCGGGTTCCCACTAGCACTCTTTTCTTGTGAAGCCGAGGACGGAGGTACCCAGTGATGAAAGTATATCGAGGGCGAGGATTGCTCTTGTTGTTGTGTCTGCGTCTGCTGTAATTGCTGCACGCCTGCAGGGGCGGCAGGGGGCTGTTGTACCGTCATCTCGTTCGTAGTCAATCGGGGAAGCTGTGACTGAGGTAATGACCGTGGAGCTGCTGCAGAAGGGCCACCAAGACCAGCTTGTGCAGCTCGTGAGTGCGGTGATGTTTGTCCACCACTGTACGCACTTGCGGAAAGCGGAGGAGGTTGAATTTGCTGCGGCAATGGTTGCCCGGGTAGGACTGATGTCGAAGGTAGTATGGGTTGGGCAGGTTGTTGCTGCCCAGGATACACTGCTGGTTGCTGCTGTCCGATCAATCTCGGGTCTCTTCGAAGATCTGGGGAAAGTTGTGCCTGCGCCTGTGCCTGTGCCTGAACTTGCGCTTGTTGATGGGCAGCTTGAACCTGAGTCGTATACTGCTGTATCCATTCGGCACTGATGTTTGCGAGGTTCCCTCCGCCAATGCCAGCGAATATAATAGGTACGAGGTGAGGTGGTACTCCTCCCTGCATAGACTCCCGGAGCATGGACTGCTCGACCTTGCGTTGCTCAAGTCGTAAAGTTTCTTGTCTCGTCTTTTCCTCCTCTTGCTTACGTCTTTCTTCTTCAGCTTTGGCCGCCAACCAGTTCTTCATCCCGTCTTCTGCACCTTGCCATTGCGAAGGCGCTGGGGGTAACTGGCCCAATGACGATGACATTGGTGGAGGTCCTCGTGCGGGATCTGGTAGCGTCATCGCCGAAGGAGGAGGAAGTCCTCGATGAGGTGTGCCCATGGTGTGGGAGGAGTTGACTGTCTCTGGAGGTGGAGATAGCCCACGGTGGTGCCTGTTTGAGTAACGAGAAGCCGAAGAGGATGAGAAGGCTGGAGAGTAGGCATGAGGTTTGTATTCGAAATCGGACTTGACCGGGTTAGAGAGTGTGAGCAACATGGAGGTAGGTGGAGCCGATATGGTAGATGTCGTGGGAGCAATTCAACATTGAAATGAGTCGGTGGGTGGCGCCAAAATTCGTAGGTCCGGAAGGAGAAGGAACAGTGTACATACTTATTCACCAGACTACGTTTACCGGGACCACCATCCACAAATGGCCCGGGATAGGATCGTAGCCGTTGCCCTAGGGCCTAGGCTTAATATGTCCCTGGCACAGTAGCCCCGATGTGATTCGCCGTTAAAGCAGGGCGACAAAGACCAAATGGAAGAGTAACAGGCGACGCTGCATGCAACGAAGATCAAGCCCCGTAAAAGCTCGCGTGGGCCGGCGTGGTCGATCAAGTCCAGATTAGAGAGAGGCAAGTGAAAATGGGCAACGGTGGGGAATAGTGCACAAGAAGGGAAGAGGGCCGACTGGAATTGGACCAACCAACGGGGATGACGGCCGCAATGGCTTGAGAGTAGCACGAGCAAACGGCAGGCCGTACGTCAAGGACGGGCGATATGTGGCGTTGAGTACGCGAAGGTGGGAGGGGACCTTTGCAGGGATATGCATGAAACGGGATGGTTGTCAGCAAGTGCAATGTTGTTGGAAGTGGTAGTGCGCGTTCTTGTAGTCCCACCATGTGACGCGCCTGGAGAAGGCCTCCGGCTCATGCAAAATCTGGTAGCGGTTCCCACTTGTGGCGCTGGTATATGCCGCAAAACTACTTACGTCCCGTTCGCGAGCCAAGCAAGTTCAGCTCGAACTCAGCGACGGTAGTTTGATGATACATTGGCCTGAGGCTAGACGTTTAGAGTTGGCGTCGCGGATACTGCCACACTGGCCTCTAGCATCCCATGACGCCTGTACCTAGGTATGCTTAGAAGTGAACAGATTGATGTTCATATACTCCAAGTGCGACCACCTTGTTCTGCTGCACAGGATGACGAACGAGCTCGATGACTTCGGCACCATTCTGGTCGTACTGAACCGCTCAGCTGTCGCAATCGTGAGGCCGCAGCGGATGACCGCAAATTGGATCACAATGCCTCCACTGGGCGGAATAGCATCCAGCACGCATTCGGTAATTTGTCGTGCAGCTCTGATCTGGACCACCATCGCTGCCAGGTTCGTGGCATCTGTGCCTGTGGCTGAGAGCGAGGCTCAAGGCATGTGGACTGGATGGCGTGGCCTGGGAAATCTGAGCCGTGCGCTAACACCAGCCAGCAGGGTCAAACGTCCGGGAGGAAGCGAGCGCAAGATTACCGCTGCCCGGATTGTGAACTGGCTCAACCTAGCTTGACCAGCTTGCATGATAGGAAATGAAGGGTCGTCACCATCGTCAGACCTCAGCCATGTAATGTCCCGAAGAGGAAGCGTGAAATGAGGTTTTCGTGTTCTAAGAGCCGCCGTGCTTCAACGCGAAACCTTGGAATTGGTGGAAATGTATCCTGTGGCCCTGTTGCAGAGCCTGTTCCCAGTTTAGTGTGATGCCCGAACAAGTATACACATGCCGTCATAGCGTCAACGGCTGAGGGTGCCTGGATGAAAAGCACAGTGGTGGCACGGAGCAAGGGACCGACTTCAACCTGTCAGCCTTGAGGGACCCCTCCGGATCTACATAGCGTGACAGACGGCATGCTCAATCGATAAGACGACCGATCATCGAGCCGACGCAAGACCCGAAAGAGTGTCACTTGGAGTAGTTGGAGGTGCTGGAGGTGCGCGAAGAGGCAACCAATCTGCTGATCCTCGCGTGCGCGCTGCTCTCCGTCAGTAGCTCTGTGTAATTAGCGACACGCCAGCACTGACTGTGCGTTCCCACCACAGCCCGTAATGTACACGCAGATGACAGCTCGCAAGCCATCCTTGGGAAGGGAAGGGTTAACAAACGCGGCGTTGCGCAATCCCCGAGCGCCTGGTGCTGGCTCGAACGATCGACTAGAAACGTAAATTTCCGCGTCGGCGCTTAAGCTATACCTATCTTGTTCATGCAGCGGATCTACGTGAAACTCGCGGCGCACCGGATCTGTACGAAGGATCTTTGAGTATGATTTCCGGCCCCGGCTGACTAGTCCTGGAACCAATCAAAGCGCCCCAGCGCTGCTTAGCATCATAACAGCAGTCGAAATGGGGACACCATGGCGAAATTGCTGTTGACAAGACAACATCGTTCTGGGGCGATTGTGCGGCGAAGGCTCTGCTTTTCTCACAGATTCGACAATCCCTCGACCTGAAACCGCCGGATTGGTCACGTAGGAGTCGGAGTGGGTTTAGTAATCGTCTTATTGAGGATTTTGCTTCTTCTGGACGGCACGTCGTCAAGACGGGTGTGAAGACCAACGAGAACGAGCGTCTGAAGGAAGACACGGACAAGATGCGGCAGGCTTTTGACAGCCAATCTGTGTAGCCTCCTCTGAGAAGGCCAGGCTTACAGCCAGAACCATACCGATGGATTCTCAACGCTAGAGGGGTTGTGTCCACCGTCGCCAACAGCGTTTACATTTCAACAGGGGATAAGCGTTCTGTCTGTTCATGGCGGCATGCTTCAGGGACGCACCGGCAAAGCATATCGTTCCTGCCGTGCGAGAAGAGCCAAGCATCTCCAATCGTGGAAATGACGAGGCTTGCAGTAGGGGTGAAGAAGAACAGAAGTAGAGCCTCCAATTCAACTCAAGCTTGCACGTTAGCTCTGTTGGATGATGGCCTCATGTCATGATCGGAGATTCAAAGACAAAGAGCTAGGCGCAGAGCAGCTGCTAATGCACTCCTGCAGCAGTAGTCAGTGGACAAGAGGAGCCGGCGTACTCTCTCTGATCGCGATGCTTTGCGACAGACGCGACAATACCAGGCGGGTAGTCGCTGACAGCTGCATTGGACGCACGTAAGCTGCAACATTGGGGTCGATCTGTCGTCTCCGTTGTGTAGGCCATTGGAGCCGTGGCTAGTCAGCCGATTAGCGTACCGAGATGTGAATGACTATTCACCGGCTAGTCCTCCAGGGTGTAAACCTCCGATAAAACTTGCATCTCGCCATCGGTTGCCTTTCCTCAGTTATTTGTAGCAAGTGGCGTAGTCGCGGGAAGGTTGTTGCAACCTGCACATGGTTGATGTCCAGATCGAGGGAAAGTTTTGCTGATCCTCGCTTCACATTGAGAAAATCAGACCATAGATCAGCGTCGAGTTGCTCTGGTCTTGTTGATCAAACCGGGTCTGGCACCCGTACACGGAAGACGACATGCTGTCCTCACGTTCGGGGTAGCCGACTGCGACTTGAGACGGAAGAAGATAGTCGAAGCAGTCGCCCACTTACGAGGACGCGGTAGTTGAGGGGGGCAAACTTGTACGCGTAGTGGGAGGCAAATATCTTAGTCGGGGCAGGAGGTCGCGGCAGTTTGCCACCCGAATCGGCATCTACGACTGCCCCATCGGGCACCAACGCAACTCTACCCGGGCCACTTGGTTATTTTTACCGACACAACATACACAATTGTACACCGGACGAGCACTGCACTCGGGCAATACTTGCTCGCCCAGCACGAGTGTTGATCGTGTATTCTTCCACCATTAGGCTGTACGTCGGCTGAAGTATCTGCCCGAATGCAACACCTGTGCCTCACTCTTGTGCTTGTACGTCTTAGACACTCCTCTGGCTCCCGCTTTTCATAACCGGCCTGGTAAGAGGCCTGTAGGCTAGGTTTAATCAGCGTTCCTTCTAGATCTATGATCACGTGCGCCGCTACACCTGCGAGTTTTGGATACCTTGCTTGAGCAGATGTTGTACTCGGCGTAGGAGTTACCGCGACTTTGGAAGATCGGCCGTCAACCTTCCCGATCTCTCTACCCTCCCGTGCGTGGAGCCACAACCCGATCAACCCAGCAGCACTCCCTGTTACCCGCCGCCGCAGTCCGTCCGCCGGGCTGTCAGTCAACCGCCAACGAAGCGATGATCACTTCCATTTGGTCTTGGATTTATCTTTAGACGGCGATCTTGCACCAAAGCGTATCTATTATGTGCAAATCTTTTGCCCTTCTAGAAGCTTTCAATATTCGAGAACATGTTCTATGTATGTGCTGATCCTTAACGGTAATACATCCATGTTGGCAGGCGATTAACTATTATATTACTACATCTGGTCTCCATTGTGCGGAATAAATGTAATGGCAATGCTCCCTATGTCTTGACCGGTGAAAATGCAAGCAGAAAAGAAAACAAGAGGTATCTTGATAAAGGGTCATTCCATGCATGCGCCGCCGTCTGAGGTTGTCCTCAGATGAACAAAAGAAAAGAAGTCATCGCGACACAGGACCCAACCATCGGGCGAAGGGACGCTGCCCCGAAACATCCTCGGAGAAAGGTAGCCCAAACGTGAGCGAGTCAAGCATTCCTCATACCACGTTGATGGCGGTGTCGTCCACGTTGCACCGCTAATGGGCGCCCAAGCGGTAATGGGGAAGTGATATGTCGCGGGTAAAAACGTGGACGTGTAGTTGGAATAGCCGGAAAAAAACAAACATCAATGATGTCGCAAATCTTGGAAAACGTGCCAGCCACGTTGTAGCCATGCGTCCGGTGGGAAACCATCGCAAGCCACCACTTTGTAAGATCGACTGCCGGCTTCTAGAAAGGGTGTGGAAAGAAAAGTACTCGTTTGGATGTGCTTCCGTGTTCGGTAGTGTACCGCGCTGCAACTTGCAATGCAGCCGCTTGTGAGGGCACGCGCGTTTCCATCGGGTCGGTGTCAAGTTCCAGGAATCCGAAGCGCCGGCCTACCGCTTAGGCATTGGCTCGCTTCTTGCGCATCTTGTATTCAGCCTTCGCTACGCGCATCAACAGCTCTTCGTCTTTGATGGGAATCCAAGATGTCAACACCTTCATCGCATTCTCAAAGTCAGAGTCGAGCAATATCTCTCTTGTCGCATCAATGAGCGCAGCCGAGGTCGCGTGTAGCACATCCATGTCTCCACTGAACTTGGAGTTGGGCGAGTTGGAATGAGACTTGTCGCCCAGTAGCATAAACACGTCCCAGACCCGTAGCTGAGCTGGAAAAGGTAACGAATAGTTGAACAGGGTCAGATACCAGCGGGTACCGTACGCGGTGGAGGTAATGCCAAGGTCAATCTATTGAACAGTTTGGTTAGCATGTATGCCAGGACGTCAGCCTCTTCAGTAGTGACTTACTAGCTTCTTCGCGACATCGTCGCCCTGCAGCCAGTTCAGCTCGAAGTCATCTAGAGCGTCCATGAGCCCCTCAAAACCGGCTTCATAAAGCCTCTCCATGCCTCGGAGCTGCCACAGCCGCACTAGCATGACGAAGGCTCTATCCTCCTCGTAATAGCAAAGAAGCGTTGCGGTAAGTGCCGCCATGCCTTGGACGTAGCCCGTCTCGGGGAGGTAAAGTGACATTGCATGGAGTACGCGGAACAGTAGTCTCTGTCCTCCACGGTATCGCCGTCTGAACATGATATGTCTGTTGATTGTGCGCGGCACGTCTACATCGATCTGCACATCCTCTGCAGAACTTTCCAGTTGCAGCTCATAGAAACTTTCAATCAGCTCCTCTTCCGTCGGACTGTTCGGGTCGGCTTTGGCGCTGGCAGCGAGGAACGAATACCACGCAGTCGCCCTCCAGCGATCCGGGATGCCCTTCCAGGTACGAGATATAACTTTGGGGTCTTTGGTATCGAAATCGAATAGCATGCCGCCTTTATCTGCCCCCGTTTTGACAACCTTGGCCATTCTACGCCATTTCTCGTTGCGCTCGATTTCCTTTGCTTTCATCGCCTGGGCAGCTCTTCCTCCTTCTTCTTGTTCCGCAACCTCAGCCAAGCCCGGGGGCAGCTTGAGCATATCGCTCGCCTCGTCTCTTAGTCTGCGGTCTCGGTTGTGAGGTAGCCTGTTCGTCGCGTGTCGTAGGGGTTTGTGGTTGCTGTGCGAGTCTGACGTCCGACCCGAAAAGATGGATCTGGCGGGCCTAGAAGACTTGCCAGAAAGTCGCCGCTTGGGTGAGCCTGTGCGTGGGTCTACGGAGCGTGCTCTTGATGCGCTCCGACCTAGGCGCCGCCGCCTGGGCTCCTCAGATAACAGTTGTAGTGTTGTTGTGACCCGGTGCATGCGAGGTTCGTCGGGGCCGTCGGGGCCATCGCCGTTGGATTTCGATTTGGTCTTCTTGGGTATGATGAAGCCATAGCGGTCGACTTCTCCGCCCTCAAGATCCGCCCAGTCTTCGAGTCCACCAGCTGCCTCTGTAGGCTCTTTGACAATGACGCTTCCGTGCCGTGAGCTCATCAGCGAACTTGTGTCCTCGTTGCCCTCCGCGGCCACCGACGAGCCATTAGCCGGAGTGTTGGTAACGCCGCTGTTGCCCAAGTAGCTGTTCTGGACACTGCTCGTCTCTCCTTCAGGTGTATCCCAATTAACAGCACTCTCATTGCCATGCATATACATGCAGCGGACCTTGCGCGACATTGTCATCTCGTCTGTCGACAGTACCCGATGGCTGGCCGATCGAGTTCGCGTCGAGTAGCGTGAGGTGGATCGCGGTGAGAGGTGTGTTGCGGCGGGAGCGGGTGGTGAGGGGTCGGTTTTGGGTGACTCGTCGGGTTGCGCCTGCTCCTTTTGTCGCGGTGGTGTGCTCGGTGCAGGCGCGCCTTCCACCAGGAGGTCCATCTGTTTACTCCGCCTGTTTGCCTTTTTGCCGCCCAACATCATGCTGCCCCGTTTCGAAAAGGATATCTGCGCGTCTGAGGAGAGGTCGTCGAAGCTGCCAGTAGGGATGTACGTGTCTATACCGGAGAAGTTGGCGTCGTCTTCGCACGTTGCGCCGGCGTAGAGTGACTGCCGCTGTGACGCCTGACTCTTGGTGCCTGAGGCGCGTTCATCCTGCACAACAATAGCAGGCAGACTGGGGGTCTTGCGCAGGCTACTCGGTGAAGGTGGCTCGTTGCTGGCAGTGCCATTTGGCGGTGCTAAGGCCGAGTCTCTGCGGTCGTCGTCTGCACTCAGTAGCGTGCGCTTCAAGGAGAAAGCGCGAGGTCCTGGCGAAGTGCGTGGCCGGCGTACACCGCTGAGCCATGATCGTGACGCGGGGCCCTTGGTCGACGTGATGCTGTGTACATTCGACTGCACCTGTGACAGCGGATTCGAGGCCTCGGACGTCTCCACCGCGGCATGGCCAGCGGGATTCACAGCCTCATCACGCATCATGTGAGGCGCAGGCTGGTCCTGGTCATGGAGTTGGTCCCCGGGGAGAATAGCGGCTTGCAAAGCGAAATGAAGGGGAAATGAAAGGGCTGGGGCGAGACAGCACCTTGCGACTGCGGTCCAGAGTGCAGCGACGAAGGTATTCCCGGGCTATGTTTGAGCAACGTAACAGCGTCAATGCTATGGCAGATGGTGCAATGGAAAAGCAAAGACGTATGCGACGACACTGAGATCAAAAAAGGACCCTGGCATGGCTGGACTTTTCTGGGGAAAAGGGGCGTCGCTATCGACTGGTCGTGGGTCGCATGCCTTCTCCAGACCTCTTGCCGACCGGAGATTGCCCAGCGCGCCCGGTGGGAGGGTGACGCCTGCTCACTTGGCCGGCCCGCAGCTGCCTCAACCACCACACTCTATGTTTCTTTGTTCCACTCACCGCATCGCCCCAGCGTATTGGATTGCTCTCCTCGTCGCTCCTACGGACTCTTGACGCGTAGATAACCCTTTGGTTACGTTTCATCTCACGGTGCCCCGCGCTGAATCATGGCACCGTCAGAAAACCCCACAAAATCCAAAACCCGGCGACGATCGCTGTTCCACGCGTCAATAAACCTTCCGGTCATGGTTCCCAAGTGGATTGCGACTAACCAACCCGACGTCATTCTCCAGCTGAACTGACATCGTATCAGTTGTCGTACGACTGAGGTTCAACTCGAGCAAGAGCCTCTTCAATACAGAAAGAGCTGCCAGGAGAGCACCTTCTTTCCTCGAGTTGCACAGGCAATTACGCCATTCTCGTGCTTACCACGCCGACGAACGCGCAACGTGCAATCTCGTCCGACACGCCAAGGGCGGTCTCACCGCAGTGGCTTTAACAGGAAGGTGGCTTTGATGTTGATATCTTCCATACTACAGTCCGACGAGTCTCACGGCATATCGCGCGTATCTGTACTTCAGCTTGGACCCTGAGAGACGTGGTTACGGCACTACACGCAAGATCACGTTGCTACCTTGGTGCAGCCCCCAGCTGAAGCGCCAGTTTGCGTCGTGAGGACAAAGTTGAGCCGCTTGTTGAGAGCCTAGAGAGCGCCATGGCTACGGGCTATGAACGAAGGGTCATGCGCAAACTCTCCTCAGCCTCCGAACCTCTCTCGTATCACCCAGTGGTATTCTGTCACAATGATCTCAAACTGCTCTCACAAGTACCCTTGGCGTGTCATACGATGCGATGAAGACTGGGCAAGCGTCCCAATCCCGAACCATGCCCGACGGGAGGATACTACACTTATCTCTCGAAATCAGAAGATATGTCTCGCAGGGCGCGTCCGGTCTTTGCTACATGTTCAGCTTATCTTGGCATCCCGTCAATTTTTGAGTTTCTTTCCCTGGCCATTAATATCCACATCCAACATCCGTGCCGACTATCGGAGACACAGTAACTCGTTCTTTCTAATTCAAACAATCCTCCGCCCGACCGTTCCATGTACCCATTCCATTCGCCACTGCTCAGCATACATCTGCGGATGCGAGCTTGACTTCATGGTTTAATGGGCCATTGTTCAGTCTGTATGCCCTCAATCGGACCACTAACGGCCTTTGTTTAGCCGCGAGTAGGTGTCGCAGGATTGAAGGCTGACTCAAACTCAAGACATTGCGTTCTCATGATGTAAAAAATACGTGATCTCGGTCATCGCAGTCATCATAGATAGATCTGCGTCGGCCGCAGCAACGGGGTCTCAGAGCGAGCACATCCTGCTCAACCCCAACCAACCAACTCCGTTAATTTACCCAGCTATGCTAAACGAACGACCGGCTGTGTAAAGAAGCCCCACTTTACCTGTGAACCGTGGGGCATACATCCAGCTACCCCTCATCGCTTCCCTACCCGTCACGAATCAGTGACGATGGTTCTACGTTGACCCGTGGGGAACCTGCGCCAACCAGCACGCGATTAGCACAGAAGATGTACCTTTACAGAGAGTATTGGCTTAAGGGTTCATAAAGACGAATTTCCCCGCCAGACGTGTCTAGGTAGGTCATCCGGCATGGCATCTTCTCTGGATCTGATCAACCAGGCTCCCAATGTAGGCGATTAAGAATTACCGAGACACAACATGGTACTAACAAGTGACCCCAGGGAACCAAGTTATGGGTACGACGCAGTAAAATCTCATTACCAATTACACCATCCTAACACCACAGACATCAGGTTCTGCACCTGGGTACATTGGAGTGTGACGACGGGTGGTTTATCCGAGCAGCAAATGCGTCCTCATCGTCAAACCCAAACCCGCCCAACAAACGCCGTAAACTGGTCATGCTCGGCATCCTCATCCAGCACCCAACCGAAGGCCTCATCCTCTACGAGACCGGCGCGGGGGAAAACTATCCCGAAGATGTCGGTCCACCAATCCAAGATATCTTCACCCGCATAGACCACGACCCATCCAAGAACCTGGATGCGCAAATTGCCTTGACCGGCCACAATATAAACGACGTGAAAATGGTTATAATAGGCCACCTCCACCTCGACCATTCTGGTGGTTTGGAACACTTCAAAAGAAAAGACGTACCAGTCTACGTCCACGAGCTGGAATTAAAACACGCCTTCTACAGCGTCGCCACCAAAACAGATCTAGGAGTCTACCTTCCCCACTACCTCACCTTCGACATAAACTGGGTCCCCTTCCACGGGTCGTACTACGAGATCGCTCCTGGAGTTAATCTACATCATGCGCCTGGACACACCCCTGGACTGACCATCATGCAGGTGAATTTGAAAGAGAGTGGGACGTGGATCTTTACGAGCGATCAGTATCATGTCAAGGAGAATTATGCGGACGGCGTACCGCAGGGGTGGTTGGCAAGAGATCACGATGCGTGGGTTAGGAGTCATCAGATGATCAGGGGGTTGCAGAAGAGGACGCATGCGAAGGTTGTGCTGGGGCATTGTTGGGATACGATTAGGGAGTTGGATATCGAGTTTGCGCCTGAGGCTTATAAGTGAGCAGTGCGCAAGAGAGGCCACGGTGTGTTTAGGTTGGCTTGGGGAATGAGACGAATGTAGAGGTACAAATCTGGTATTAGATCTGACATGGGAATAGGATGGGAAAGCGCGATGTCGATCGATGTAGGAATGAGGATGGCGCGTACATAGTGTGGTGAAACTGGTGCGATGCCACTCAGGCATTGCGTGTGAAGAATTCATGCAACGAGAGGGTGCGGCCGGGATAACTACAGAAGGTAGCACAGAAACGAGTGGAATAAAAACGACAAGCAGCATCCGCTATTTCTATTCTGCGCGTTGCATCACATTTCTGCGGGCATTGGGAGGCCTCGTGCGCGATTCCTCTTTTTGGGTTTAGCGTGCGGCTTTTCCGGCTCTTCATCATGTTCTTATCCGAGCTCTTAACTTCTGACTCCACTTCCTGAACCTTAGCAACAGCCAAGGACGACGAACTGCGAAGCTTCAGCCATGAACGAGAATAATACTCCTCGAACGGCTTCTGCCGACGTGGAGCCGAAGCATGCATCGACTGCTAGATGGACACCCGCCAACGGCATCGAAGCAGTCACGACTGTGACCCCGGCAAGCGCAAGTTCGGATGAACCGAGATCACCACCTGCAAAGAGAAGGAGAGAGGAGCGTGAGAGGAGTAGGGTCAGTAGAGCTTGCGACCGATGTAAGAAGTGAGCTTGTGGAAATTTGGGCGCACATGCGGTGCTGCATAGGTTCTATGGATGCGCTAACGCTCAGAGCAGGAAAAAGGTTAGATGTACCGGAAGATGCCCTTGTGCGCTCTGTCTGCGATCTGGGTTGCCGTGCGAGTTCACTGCGTCGTATACTCGAGGAAGACTGCCTTCTGTCATTGTCGACGATCCCGCGATAGCCTCAGATGCACTAGCCTCAAGACGGAAAGAGAGCTTAGCCTCTGGGACGTCTGCGAAAGAAGAGACTGCGATATCGACAACACAGTTCCCACGCATCTATCCTAGTCCTCTGACTCCTATCGACCCGCAGAGTTATTCGAATCCTGAACACTCCGAATCAAACGCTCTAGGCATGGCTACAGACCAGATCAATCGCCCTTCCTCGCGAGATTCTCCGGTACCTCAGGGCGCCCAACGAGATCAAGAAGGCCACTATGTTGGCTCTTCAAGCGCAGCATCGTTTCTCATCCGTATTCAGAAGCGTCTGCACACGAATTCCTCTTTGTCGCATGACTCTACCATCTTCACCTTTGGCGACGCTCCCCTCCCTGAGTTTGATCTTTCCATCTTCGTTCCACCACCAAAGCCTGATGCGCAGAGGCTTGTAGAGCGATATTTCGACTATGCAGCACCGACTCATCGCTTTCTTCATCGACCAACGATTGAACAGCTGGTCGAGGAGTTCTATGACACCCAAGGCGAGATGAGAAGTAAAGAAGATGGCAAAGCAAAAGTTGCATTATTGATGGTAGTCTTTGCGCAAGCACAAGCATATATGCCACTCGGCAGTACGGTGCAGACTAGCAGGTTTGTCGACGCTGCCGCTGTTGTAGGCTCTGCTAATGTCGAATAGCGCTCGATACTTCCGCGCAGCCGAAGCGCAACTATTGCAAGAACGCGGCGCCGTCAGACTAGCGAGCGTTCAGGCACGACTGCTGCAATGTTTTTACCTCCTGACACAATCCCGTATCAACCACTGCTGGAGTCTCTTCGGCGAACTCTCGCATCTCGCCTTCGCTATCGGCCTGAATCGTGGAAGGAAATGCGATCCTTCGACCAAGGTGGACTATGTGGAGATCGAGAGCCGAAGACGCCTATTTTGGGTGGCATACTCACTAGACAAGTACCTCGCCGCTGCTCTAGGTCGTCCACGGACTTTCAAAGACGAGGATATCGATCAAGTAAGTGTATCTGGCGTCATCAAAGTTGGGGATCACTAACACAATGGGTCCAGGAGCTTCCTACCATCGTCAACGACAACGATCTCCAACCGAACTACATCAACCTACCCTCGCGGCTTACTTATTCCTTAATGACAGCCCCTGTTGAGCACATTAAGTTGACACGCATTGTGTCTCTCGTGCTACGAGACCTTTACTCAATTCGCCCGCCCAGTCTGGCCTTGCGCATCGAGCTGTCGTCGAAATATACATCAGAACTGCACGCGTGGAAGAATTCCCTGTCAGGATTCCTCTCCGGTTCGACCTCGATAGACCGTATCGACAACCAGCTGCTCATACCGGTCTACCAGCGTCAGCGTTCGGTGCTCAATCTGGCGTATCACCATGCGCTGTTGCTTATCCATCGACCCTTCTTACTCCGAGACTTCGCGAGTCTGACCCATATGGGCACCCATCCTAACTGGAGCGCCGGACTTAGCACAACATATGACGCATCGGCGAACATCACCGCATGCCTAGAGGCCGCCATGTCAATTGTACGCTCGGTAGACGACGTTTTCAAGGCGTCGAACCTCTTCCGCTCTTTCTGGTTCACCCAGTACTACGCCTTCTGTGCGGTGGTAGTGCTATACATCCATCGCATTCAGCAGGGCCTGGGCGTGAAGACCAAAGTAGAATGCGAGGGATATTTCGAGGCTGGTGTCAAATGTCAAAGACAACTGGAGACAGTCAGTGATACTGACTGCCTTGCGCACCGTTACTGTGTTGTACTGGAAGAGCTCAGGACTGAGGCAGTACGCCAGTCAGGCAGACTATCGACGCCAGTAGCCGACAATACCAGCTTCCAGGACACATCGCTCCTCTCGTTACCAATGTCGACGCCAAACCCCGATTCCGTCGCGCCTGCGGCGCATCTTCCACCCTTGATGTACAGCAGCAACAACAGTAACATCGACATCTCCGATGGCGCAGCGGTATTCAACAACACTAATAACAACGCGACCAATCCAACGTTCTCGTTCGATCTACTCGACTGGTCCGACTTCGCTAGCTGGGGACAGTTCGAGGGTCTCGTGACGGCCGGTAACGGCTCTTTCGATCCGGTAACGCAGAGCGAGAATGACTTCTGGTTTGGGTCTTGAGCGGGGAACAAGAAAAAAGCCGAATAGGCCTACAGCCTACATCAACATGGCAGAATACAAGATATGTGACCTAGCGTTGATCTAGGCTCTAGACCTGCCCAGGTGTTCAGCCTGGAACGACGCTCATAGAAGGAGTATAAGCATAATGTAATTGTCTTCATTCATACGTAAAAGAAACGCCATGATGCGTCCAATGGGTATCTCGAAAAGAAAAATAGGCTCTCCTATGCATACCCATGACCGTAAAATCATCTCAACATGCCGAATTCGTCATACGAGATGGTTTGATTGAAGTGATTGCACTATTTCTGAAAGCTTTTGAATCAAAACTTCAAGAGAAAATACAATCACTCCAATCAAACCATCTTGTATCACGTACTGCTTACCGCCTCAAAAGTCTCTGCCACCTCGACCTAGACGGCTGATCTGACTGCTGCACGGCCGTATCCGCCGGACCCGCAGCCACAGTACCATTCGCATCCCCACTCTGCTCCCCCGTCTGAGGCGCACGATCCTGCAACTCCACCGCCGGCTGAGCCTGCGCTTGAGCCTGAGCATTCGTCCTCGCCTCAACAGCCTGCTGTCTCCTGATCCCACTTCCATGCAAGAAGTACTGCCAATTACTCATAGGCCGCGGCGTAGGTGTCTGATTCGCAGTCCCCGCTTCCAACGCCGCAGGCGTCGCATCGCCGCCTAGCGCAATCCTCTCTTCCTCGTCGTGCTGATCGAGCGCTTCTTTGCTCATGTACATGGAGCGGCAAATCGGGCAGCTTGTCTTGCGCAGGACGAACCAGGAGACGAGGCAGTCGGCGTGGAATTCGTGGCCGCAGACGACGAGCTTGAGGATGGTTTCGGAGTCGGGGCTAGTGGTTGGTGTTTGGTCGGCGGGATCGGATGATGAGGGCGAGGTTGAGGGATCTGTGGATTGGGGGAGCGAGGCGGGTAGGGCCGCGGCATCGGTTATGGGCGTTTCTGGTGAGAGTTTGGCGGGCTCGGGAGGGGCGGGGGCATGGAGGGTTGAGAGGCATATCGCGCTGAGACGGATGTTAGTTGAGAATCGGGATGAGTATGGCAGTTCTTCTAAACTTACCATTCTCTTTCGAGCACCGAACGTGTCTCTACTACCCCAAGCGCTCCCTCGTTGTCGTCGTCCGCGCCGTCACGATGTTGCGATGATGAAGATCCAGTAAGACTGACAACCTCGGTGACTTCATTCAACTTCTCCCTCGCTTCCGCACGTCTAAGCGCAGGCTTCTTTGCCTTTGGCAGTGGGCGACGCACTGGAACAGGAACAGCTTGTCGTTTTCTCCGAATGCAGAATATACACAAACTATATCAAGAACAATTAGCCCAATTCTTTCCCCAGCCATCCCAGTCTCATAGACCCCATCCCTTTCAAGAGTCCAAGTAGAATTCCGAACAAAACTTACAAAGGCGCCACAATAGCAACAACGAACACGGGAATCAAAAAACTAAACGCCGTAGGCGTCATCCCAGACTGGCCAACGGTATCGCGCCATTCGCGCGCTTCCAGACTGCGAACAAAACCGTGGCTCGAAACCGCAGGCATTGTTGTTTCCAGACTTTGGAGAATGCGGAATGCAGCGTTGGCTTGGTTCGACTGACGTGTGTGGGGGAAACGCAGCTCAAGCTTGGTAGCTGGGGGGGAAGGGATGCGTCTCGACCTCGACACTTCTGGTGCGGGGAAAGGCCAAACGTAGGCGTGGTGGGATCTGCGATGACGGGGGAACGACGGAAGAACAGCGCGGGTATACCGGCAAAACCAGCGAGGACGATTGCGCGTACAAATCGCACGTCCTTGCGTCTATCGTATGCGTCCGTCCGTGTCGTGATTTCGATGTGATGGAATGATGTGTTTCCGCGGCCGTACACAAGGTTTCAAGATCACGCAAACAAGATGTGCGTAGCGCTCACTTCTTAACACTTGTTAGCAACCCCCATCTTACCCCGGAGGCCCACTTACCCGAGCGCTGTCGCGCTTCCTATGACACCTGCACCCACGCGCTCAGCCTCCACAGCCACGTCTTTTTTCGCCACTTCTTGATTACAGCTCAAGGAAGCTTGGCTCGGCGTTCTAGATGCGTGATGGGGACGGCTGGAAAACGCCGAGCTGCAGCTTATCCATCCTTATCACGGTCCGATAGTCTTGTAGGATGTTGCATGTGTGTGAAGTGGTCGGGTTGGTTGGGCTGAACGCTGGTTTACAGCGTCAGCAATAGCGAACGATGATGAGCGCAGACACCAGGACAGCGGGAAACGGGAAAAAGCAACATCAAACAATAAACCCAATCGTTCCCAACATCGCTGCACCTGCCCTCAGAGTAATCCCATCTCCAACAAAGCCCCAGCCTGCGCTTCCCCAATACGCACGCCTCACGATCCCCCAGCCGCTCATCGGCACGACCTTTTTCGTCCAGCTCAGGCCATTTCCAAGACTACTGTAGTGACTGCATCCCTGGGCTGACGTACTCCACCAACGCGCTAAATCCTTGGTGCGGTCTAGGCGCCGAGGCAGGACGCACTGTCTCGGTCTTGGTGTGAGTGGAGCGGAAAGGTTTGGCATGGCATGGCGGAGTGGGCAGGCTGTGGGGATATTGTGGGTCGGGCGGGCTGCGTGGTGCGCAAGCCTCCGAACAGACTTTGAGGGAAGGACGCCTGGAGGACTGTAAGTGACTCGTGCCGGGGCGGATTTGTGGTCGCGCTCGTCTCGTGATAGTTTGACTGCAATTCCTTTGGATTATAGTTTGGGTGGTTGGGCTGGACTCGCGTCGAGGTGCATGTTAGGTGCTGCTGCAGTGACGATACGCTTGAAGATCTAATTGGATGTCAGTATCAAATGCAGGCAAATGTGAAAATGTAGATGTGGATGGTAAAACTTCGTTGTTCAGTTCGTTGTGGTATCTAGATTACTATGTACATGCTGTATGACTATAACAGCCTTTTCATCGCAGCCATGATGGCAAGAGGTATCGCGATCGCGTGCTATGCAAACAACTTCAAACGCCTTATCCAGGACCAAGCCTGGCCCTAAACATTAAGAGCTCTCAAAGAGATTACTCGAAAGATATCATACTTCTTCGTGTCATTTCTTTGCTCATGCACTCGACTTCTTCTCGCCATCCTCGCCGTCAGTGCTGATAGCTGTGCTGAGGTATCGCTCAAACACGCGCGACTCCAGGTCGACGGAGCCCCTCCTGGCAACGCCATTCTTAGCATCGCGCTTCCTGAAGTACACGCGCTTGCCCCACTTCCAGGACTCGATGCCGAGGAAGAACAGGAATGTAGCGACGAAGACGATCGCCCATTCCCAGCTGATACCCTTGTGCCTGAAGACGGTGTCGTTGATGACGGGAATGTACAGGACAGGGAAGATGGTGACGAAAGCGAAGACGATGGAGAAGAAGAGGAACTTGTTGCGCCAGACGTCAATGGCCCATTGCGTGAAGTACTTCTTGGAGTTGGGCTGCATCATGAAGAACGAGCGGCGCATGTCCAACATTTGCCATGCCAGGAAGACGGAGAACCAGGTAAGGCAGGCGAAAGTAGTCGCACGAGCGCGGAAGACGGTGTCGCAAGTGTCGTTGAACGATTCGTTGCAGCCGTTTCCGAGGTTGCCATCTCCGAAGCCAAACATGACCAGGGAGAACGCGCCGAGACAGAGAGCGGCAATCCAGAGACCGTAAACGAACATGTCGAGGATGACCTCGATGGTGAAAACACCGCGCTTGAGCTGCGATTTGTTAGCATAAATGCAAAGAGTCAGTCACAGCAAGGGAAACTTACATTTTGAGGTGGGCGAGTGAGAATGTCTGGTGCAGCGACCTCGAAACCGAGACCCATGTCGGGAAGAGAGGAGGTAATCATGATGATCCACATGACTTCGACGGGAGACACTGGGAAGACTGAGAGTCCGCTCTCATCCTTGAATGCGAGACCAATGAGCAGAACACAGGCTTGCGCAATGTTCTGAGCGAGTAGATGGAGAATGAACTTTTGGATATTGTCAAACATGCGGCGACCCTCCTCGATAGCGTTCAGGATAGAGGCGAAGTTGTCATCGGTCAAAACAATGTCGGAAGCGTCTTTGGCAACATCGGATCCAGTTCCCATACCGATACCAACATCTGAGCGCTTAAGGGACGGGGAGTCGTTCACACCGTCACCAGTCATACCAGTGAAGGCCTTGCGTCGGTGAAGGGCGTCGATCATGCGGACCTTGGTGTTCGGGGCGCAGCGGGCAATGACCAGAGGAAGTAGGGGAAGAGCGTCGATTTCGTCGTCGGAGAGCTTGTCGAACTGCGATGCAGTCATGACCATGGCATCTGCAGTTTCCTTGGGAAGAGTGTTCATGTTCGATGGCACAATACCGACTTCAATGGCGATTGCGCGAGCGGTACCAGGGTGGTCACCAGTGAGCATGTGGACTTCGATACCAGCTTTCTGGCACTGGCGAACGGAGCCAGCAGTCTCGGGACGGGGTGGGTCGTACAGTCCAACAAGACCGCGGAAGATCAAGCCATTCTCAATGCTCTCGCGGTCAAGGTCCTGACCCTTCTCAGGTGATGGGCCATCGTACTCCTTGCTTGCGAGCGCCAAAACACGCAGACCCATGGAAGCCAAGGACTCCATGTTAGCCAAGATCTCTTCGCGGTAGTCGTCGTCAAGGTCAACACCAGATTCGCTCTCATCGTTGAATACGCGAGTGCAGGAGTAAATGACGCGCTCGACAGCACCCTTGGTGAATACGTATTTCTTAGAGCTGGCGGCTTCCTCGAAGATGACGGACATCTTCTTGACATCGGAGTCGAATGGGAACTCAGCGAGCTGCTTCCAGGCAGGTGTGTCACCACCGGTGTGTTCGAGACGGTTCCACTTGAAGCGAGAGGCAAAGACTTGAATAGCGATTTCAGTTGGGTCACCTCGTGCGTTCCATTGACCTTCGTCAGTCTGGTGAACATGGGCCAAGTTGGCGAGCGAAGCAACCTTGAGGTAATCGACCAGGTGCTCGTTGTCCTGCAGAAGCTCCTCCCATGTCTCCGTCTTCTCGTCAACATCAGGGTCGATGTGGCGTGGCTGTTTGGGGTTGAACATCAGAGCGCCAACGGTGGGGTTGTGTGGCTCGTCGGACTGCCCAACCGAGTATGTGCCCTTAGCAGGGATCCATGCCTTCTTTGCAACCATCTTTCCTTGTGTGAGAGTACCAGTCTTGTCGGAGCAAATATCAGTGACACCACCAAGAGCCTCGAGCGACTTCAGGTTGCGAACAATGACGTGACGTTGCACCATGCGCTTTGTGCCGGCGGCCATTGTGATGGTCAAGACGACGGTAAGGGAGGCGGGAATCATACTGAGACCAGTGGCTACGGCGTAGATGATGACCTCGCTGTTGTTGGAGAAGCTGTTGGCGGCCAAAACGATGATTGCGCAGACGACGGCGACACCGAAAAGGAGGATGGCGAGACGAGCGAGCTTCTTCTGAAGGGGAGTACCGACGTTGACACCAAGGAAATGGCCGACGGCATCAGCGGCAGTCAGAGACCATGCTTGAGCGTAGCGATGGGGTTTGGCTTTGCCATCAGGCTTGCGCTTGACTTCGCGGACGCGCGAACCCTTCTGTCGAAGAGACATGGCGATGGAACCAATCTCAGTGTACATTCCAGTAGCAAAGACGACACCACGGGCGCGGCCCTTGGTAACGGTCGAGGAGCTGTAGGCGACATTGAGGCGGTCACCAGGGCCGGTGTCCTCGTCGAAAACGGCATCGCCGTCTTTGTTGACAGGGAGGGATTCGCCGGTAAGTAGAGCCTCGTCGGTTTCAAAGTTTAGGGCTTCAATGATACTGGAAGCGAGTCAGTGACGTACAAACTAGTTTAGCGCAATTCAACGTACCGGATGTCAGCAGGGACAGTGTCACCTGTCTTTAGCTCAATCAAATCACCGGGAACAACCTCAATGGTTGGCACAGTAACAGTCTTTCCGTCTCGCGCAGCGGTGGCTGTTGGCGAAGAGAGTGATCGAAGCGAGTCCATTGTCTTTTCAGCATTGAACTCTTGGACGAAACCGATGATAACGTTGAGCAGAATGATGGCGGTTACTACACCACCCTCAATCCACGATTGAATGGCGAAGGACACAGCCATTGCAGCGATCAAGATCTGTAATTTGTTAGGATTGTTACATTGTGTGCTCATTGAGGTAACATACCAATGTCATTGCGTTGGCGACCTGCCTTAGCAGAATCTTGCCTGGTGATACACCTCCATCGTCGCCCAGATCGTTGTTGCCGTACTTCTCATGTCTCGACTTTGCTTCCGCAGTAGTCAGACCGTCTTCGTCGTTACACTTGATTTCGGCGACGACGTCCTTCCATGGGAGGGCATGTGCGGGTTTGGAGAGAGGCTCGTTAGCCTGGCCGGACTTGTGGCCCTCGAGAGACGGTGCCTTCTTGCCCATAGTGAGTGATTTCTGGTGCTAAGAAGTGAATGGGATGCAGACAAAAGATCTAGATCCGGGGACATGGCAGACTTTAAACAAGCAAGTTGGCACGCGGGTGCACACACCATGAGAGCAGCCAAGAACCGTGCGATATCGAGAGCTTGGCGTGATGGTGACTATCTTGGGACCGGTGCAGGGAACGTCATCGTCGGTAACGGTCGGCACTCGTCAACAAAGAGATGCATGCATGTCCGCAAACGTTTGGTTGTCAGCCCTCTGGATATACTGGATGGCACATCTGACCCTGCCTGCCTTTTACCACACTGCACAACAGCATCATCGAGTAACGTTGAGACGATTGAGCGGCAGATGCCATCCCAAAGTGCTGTGAGTAGTGCCGGGCATGACGACAGCGGGGTTGGTAACACCCGTTCACCAGCACTGCGAGCGGGGATGAGTGAAAAGAGGTGGCGAGCTGTTCGGTCCCAGCCAAGCATCCCGCTCGCCTACGATCCGCCTAGCCGTGCTAATTTCTCGGCGCAGGCGTAATTGTGCCGACTTCCGTACCGAAGCCACAACACCAACGTCATTTTGCGCCAAATTCCAAGCACGCTGCCATCGACTACAGATGCTCAAGCCACTTACCTTCACGCACACCCTTGCGCCAAGCCTCGATTCTCTCGTATCGCTCCAGGCGCCCAACACCTTTCCGAGCGTCCTCCGTGGAACCTGCTGAGGTCGTCACGCCGCATGCTAACGGCGAAGCTTAACACCAACATGACAAGGCGTATTTCGCCTGGATATCCCCACTGAGACGGGCCCAAGCCAGCCTCTTGTCGCTCTTATCTGTCACCGGTGGCTTGACTGCAGCGCCGAGCTTTCCGTCGCGGGTCACGAGACTCAACAATCATTCCTGCAACAAGCACCAAGGTCCGCTTACTCCACACCTTCCATCTTGATTACGGAAGGTTCTAGTCGCAAGCTAGATCGGTCGTAATACTTGCGTCTATAACGTGCTCAGTTGCTTTGTCATGGTATCACAAAGGCAGAATCCGGTACACTGTGAGCACAATAACTTCAATTGCCGTCATGGGGATATCATATATGAGGGAAAATTTGCATCCATTTGACAGCCGTAATGGCCTCAACTCAACTACATGCGCATAAAAGTGGGCTTACCCCACTTCTACCACGATTCAGACAAGCACGCAAGCGATGGGTCTCTTGGAATATCCCACGCCTTGGCATGCCTCACGCCATTTCTCTGCCGCGGTCTAGTCTAAGCATCCCAGTCCTCCGAGCACCCATCGGAGAACCAAATTTTGTCGCTTATATCTCTGTCTAACATTTCAACGGCGATGCGCTCTTTCACAGCGCGACCCAGGCTCGTTACTACCTCATCTCCTTCAGCTGCAAGCGAGAAGCCGCCAGTGAGATGCTCAGCTACACTTTCGGTGGTATACATTCCGGGTCGGTACATATTGTTGAATCGGGGCTGGTATTGAGACAGCCTGGCGAATCGAACGCTTGTCAGGCAAGGAGACATCATCAACTGCTTGAAGATCGTAAACCAGGTTGCGTCTTTGAGCTCGACGAGTCCTGGTTTCAGCTTTCTTCCATTGACCTCTTGAACCACATCATCCTCGTCGGAATCAGAATCTTCGACATCCTCAAAGTCGGAGGGCTCAAACGCATCTTCGTCGTCATACCAACCATACAGATTCAAGCCACAAATGTGAAGGCTCTGCAGAGTTTTTCGGTGCTTGAACAGAAACCTCTTGAAAAGAGGTGATGCCATCGGACTACTACGGATGTCGAGGTGCGTGAGAGTAGGGAACTGGGTCCATCGAAGGAAGGTGGGCACATTCTCGTTACACAACGTAAGTGACCTGAGATTGCCGCTGACGGACTGCAGCAACGATGTGATCCAATGCTTCTCAAAGATTTCGAATGTGCGGATGAACTTCAAGTGTGTGACACGATGCTGCACACGTGTCCAATCGGAGCTCGATATATCGAACGGTCGTTCCTCGTAACCCAATCCCATCGTATGCAGTGCGACTTCCAGAGTCCAGTCTTTGCGATCTTCGATACCTCGCAGCGCCGAGAGCACTTTGGCGATGTGGCCATGCAGCTTACCGCCGCAGGCCTTTCCTTCATTGCGAAGCGCCCATTGAGGGCCAGCCCAATGTCCGTAGGCTCCCCAGCCCATTTCGCGGAGGATGCGCTTTGAGCCCCAAGCCTCAGTCCAGGCAGCAGCATCCTCGCTTTCATTCGGGTAAGGGTCTTTCAGGTAAGAGTCTTTCGGGTAAGAGTCAATGCGTATATGCTTCAAGGTTGGGAAACCTCGCAGTGCCGACTTCAACATCCCCACTGCTTCGTCGCTGGCATCAAACTCTTCCTGCTCTTCAACAAGCTTTGCATGCTTTGGCCCGTACGTCTTGGGCCAGTCTTCCTCCTGATCTTTAGACCTGCAATTCTTTAGCTTCCAGAAAGCCATGTATCCGTTCACGTGCTCAGGTCCGATAGCCACTTCTTCGACGTAATTTCTGAAAACAGGATCGGTGGAGATGCTCAGAAGGCATTGGAGACTGGCGCGGGACAGCATATGTTTTCGGGTAGTGAAACAGCGTTTTGTCCAGTCGTCATATGTCGTTTCTTTTATGCGCCGGCTCGTGGAGCGGAGATTGCACAGGTCGTCACCAGAAAGAATGGCCTTGCCCTTGGCATCTGTGCTTTGCGTTACTAATCTCATGAGCTCGACGGGTAGCGCTTCTAGGCCTGGCTTTGAAGACGTCGTAGCTGCTGTGGATATGTCGAGGGTCTTGAGCTCCTCGGAGAGAGCCTCTGGATCTTGCTGTGGAGACGCCATTGCTGTAGGTATATTGAGCTCCTTTAGTGGGTATGGATGGTTTGCGTCAAGTTCGTGGTTGTAGCAATCCAGTCGATGAACACTTTCTGTGGGCTGAAGGAAGAATCGGAAGAGCTTCGAGACTTAGACTTTGAAGGCTTTGAGGAAGGTACCAGCGGTGAGGGAACACTGCTGAAACATCGTATTGGCGCTGGAGCAATGTGAATGCAGCGATCTAACAGTCGCTTCTCCTCGCAATATGCTTGAGAGGCTGACTTCCGCAAAACTGACTGTGAAGCGATATATCACGAAACACCACATGTGCTTTTTCACATTGTGAAGTCTGGGATAGTGAAATGCCATATGCATGCATATGAGATACCCCAACTTCTCCCCTCAACATAGTAGCCATGTGTAAAAGCATCTTCAACGAGCGTTGTAACGCTTTCGATAGTCGTCGCCACCACTACTTGAGTGAAAGTCCAGGAACAATCAGATTGAGCCAACGCCTCCTTCTACCATGCTTGGAGCAGAGCAGTGGTTGCTTCCAACAAGATGTCTAGCTCGGAGGCAGTGAATGGCAAGATAGGGGAGTCTCCAGCATCAACATCCGCCACCACAGCATTAGGAGTGACTTCGACTACATCTGCGCTTTTCGGTTCTTCCTCGAGGATGACGCGGGAAGGATATAGCTCCGAGTTGTCACCAGGAGTGAGATTGAACACCGTGCCTGGACACACCATTAGTCAAGTCCATTCCGTGGCTGTCGCATCTAAAACTTACCGCGATAAGAAAGACCAAAAGTCCTGTCCATCCACGCAACTGCATCCCAAGTCCGAAGATCATAGTCATCCCATGCCTGATCCCAGCAGCACTCTGGAACATCAATACTCCACTCGATACCCATCGAGGGAAGGATATCCAGCGCGGGGTGCGGATAAGAGATGAATGCAAGGTCCTCGTATCCGGCTCCAACCCAACTCGAGCATGCAACACCAATGCGTTGTAACAGAGGAAGCTTATTCCGATAACAAGGCAAGGTCGTAAGCCACTCAAGGAATGTAAGCTCCGGAAAATGCACCTTCAGAGTCTCGAGGGTTGATGGCAGAATCTCATCCGCCGGCTGCAGAATATGCGACCATTCCGGATCAGCTCGTCCGAACAGGCATTGATAAGGTACCAAAAGATGCTTGAGCGCCTTGAACTTGAGGAAGCCATCTCCAGGTAGTACGTCGTCTAGAAAGTAGGTGTCGACCTCACCGCAGTGAGCAGATACGTCTAGTTCTAGTCTGGTCAAAACAGCTTCCACTGGCTGGAGCTTCCGCAGCAAGACATTGTAGCTACCCGGCGTACTGTTGTCGAGAGGGAAATCCTTGCGGTGTTCGGCTATTCCGTCGTCGACATCGTTGAAGGGCATGCGCAAAGTTTCCAAACAAGGAAAGTGTGCGAGAAAGGGAGACAAGGCGTCGTAGTAGGTACAAGCTGAGTTGAGAACGTCGGATTGTACTGGGACTTTGAGGAATTTGACAGCAGAATTAACTTCAGAAGAGGCCTCATCGGCCAAAATTTGGCTGGCACGAGTGAGAACAATCTCCTCCAGATATGGAAACTTGGCGAGTATCCAATGGAACTCAGTGCCTTGAAATTTGAGGCTTTGTAGCTTCTGTAGTCCAGGGAATGATTGGAGATGTGCTATGCGACTATCAAAATTGAGGAGTAGCCTGCTCAAGCAATCAGGAACGAGCATGGGCCTCCCACTGTCGTCTTCGTCGTACTTTGCAATCGACAAGCTAAGGTGTTTGAGCTCGGTCATTTGCCAGAAAAGAAGGGCACATGCGATGAAGACTTCTGGCCATCTTGCATGGATGATAGAAGGAAACATCGCACATTGTGGTACAACACCATACGCTGAGGTCTCGATACTTATTGGCCGATCAATGACTTTGATGTTGAGACTTTCGGTCTTTCTGGATAGATCAGGCCGCGACTGGATCGTCCGGTAGAATGGCCATAGATCTTGTGACTGAATGTCGTCGTCCTCAATGTGCCAGCCTAGGATCACGTCGCGATATAGCTTTCGTTCGACAAGCGCGCGCAGCTTGGGGCTTATACATGCGATGCTGGGGAGACTGCAGGGCGGGCAATGATGAATAACGGACTGAAGAAGCTCTGTGGGTAGTTTTCCCAAACGGCTGTTAGCAAATGGAAGAGCGCTGCCTGTAGCTTCGTGAGAACCTGGTGGTGAGGTAGTATCCATTGCCACAGGCGGCGTAGCCGTCTAATTTCCCGATGAGGTGGTGTCAGTGGCGACGAGCTCGATAAAGTAACGTACATAAATGAGAGGCAGTGAGTGAGATGAGAACGGCACTATCCCTTTTTGGACTAAGCGCGGTGCAGGTAAGAGAAAAGGCTGCTTCACCTTCACTTGCTTGATGTAGGCAACAATACACTGATCCCACTCAACATGCTGTATGATATAGAGATGAGCATTTGTGCATTGGCGAATCGAAGGCCGTCTATTCATGGACGTCCTGGAATCGTCCTGGCACCGCGACAGTGTGACCTACTCAGGCAATGCCCTTTCTTGTATGGCTTGATATAAACGCTGCTCCACAGCAGTGCTGTTAAAGAAAATTGCCGCGTCTTCGCGTGACCACGATACGTTCACAGACGCCGGAATCTGGTTAATAAACCATCTGGCAAAGCGCTCCAACCTCTCGTATTGAATCCGCTGTGCTTCCAAAGCTTTAGGATTCGTAGACCCCGCTGCAGTTGAGCGGTAGAATTCACTCTCCGTGAAGGTGATACTGATATGCTCAAGCTTGAGCATGTAGTATATGCGGCCCATGGGGTTCATCCATGATTCTGAGGGGTAGCACCCGCCGAATGGATCTTTACGGAACTGAAATTCCAGCTCTTTCAGAAGCTGCAGGATAGTCGGGTTTATTGTAGTTGACATGTGTAAACACTTGAGGCCGTGGCCATATTTTATTGCGCTTTCTTTGTCCATAAGGCCGGGTTCCACTTGAATGAACATTCTTCGGCTCCCGTAGAAGAGCTTCCTCACTTCATTGTGTATCTGCCTGTTGGTTCGCATGATGTTGAGGCGTGGACGCGTGACGTGTTGACGTGAAGGGTCAAGGACGATGCGAGGCCCCGGGGGAAGAAGGAACGAGTACGTGTGGAGGCGGAGCTCAGCGGGAAGTCGGAGGAAGGGAAAGGGTTTGGCTATTCCATATCAGCAGGGTCAGAGTATGTGGTCCCTTCTGTACATACCTCTTTCCTCAAGTATGGCAAAGGCGCTTTCGAGGTTGGTTTCGCAGGCAATGTCAATATCTCGCAGTAGGGGACGTATCTCTGAGAATATGGGTGGTGGCCCCGCCCATCCGGATAGCTTGTACTTGTTAGCATAGGGCCTGCCTTGCAGGACGTTCTTGTATGCTTCAGCATAAGCATCGGCAGTGGCGCGCGGCCCCGTGAGGCCTTTTACTACGAGGTAGAACCTCTCCGAGCCAGCGACGTAGACAGATCCTCCAGATGGGTTTGTTTGACAGGCATCGTCAATATTGGTAATATCATCTTCGCTAGGACTATCTGGCCGTATGCTCGATATGGCGCGATCGAGAGCTTGTAGCTTTAGCTTCAGATGGCCAGCATCTGCGAGAGAAAAGCGCTCCGTGTCAGTAGAGGGTTTAGGCAGAGTCGGCCGCACGATCTGTTGTCGGGCGTTCAGATCGTGAATGGTGCGAATGACCATGGTGTTGAGGGGTGGCGGTGTGGTGACGCCGTCGACGCGCGACGCGAATGGAAGAGCAGGTGGCTGCCCCGCGCGTTGGCCAGTGATGTAACTAGCCGCTCCGGCCATGCTGCGGCCCTGAAATCAGAAGCACATGCAAGACACCAGCGAGCCCATGCAATCCCATGTTTCTGACACCTGCCACCGCCCGATGACTGTATAACATGCCTCGTCCCGCCATTACCCTCTGAGCTACTCTCCATCGCCAACACGTTTCCTCGACGCGTCCATCTTCGCGTGCTTTGCCGATCGCCCCGCCCAAGGCCGCTGGCTCCACCCTTCCAAGCTTCACGATACCACGCAAAGTCCTGGCTGAGCAAGCTGCGCGTTGGCGGCGACGCCCCTCCAGTCGACAGAATGGCTGCCCCGGATAACAAGCAGGGCTTTCTCTCCAATCTATCCCCATGGCCTTCACGCGCCGGCACCCCCAAGCCCCCGGCGACATCCAAGGCCGAGGGGAGTGCGGACAAGGCGAAGAAGGCTGAGCAGGAGAAGGAGAAGGAAAGAGCTGCGGCAGTACTTGCTCCCCAGCAAGGAGGGGATCATGTGATTGATCGGAGGTACAGGCTGAGTCTCAAGCGGTACCCCAAGGACTGTCCTCCGCTGGCTGTGAGGTGGTTTCATGCTATAGATGTAAGTAGTCAATATACACCTTTGGGCTGTCGTCATCCCCGCAGCGCTCCTGCCTTCTGTTGCGGCACTGACTTTGGCAGACACCCAAGCGCAAACCACTCTCCAAACATGCCATGGCCCCAGACACGGCCCTTCCCAAACCCAAGAAATGGATACCTTTCGGCGCCAGCGACTCTCGCGCCATCGAGGCCGCCTTCCAGAAGACTGCCGACGAAGCCGATGCCGACGAACTGCGAAAGGGCATCATCAGCCCCACGACGCCCACCCAAGCGAGCGCGACTCCTCCCAAAACCACAAAGGTGCCCGTCAACGAAGACTACCTGTTCGATGTCGAGATCGAGACACGCGAGCTGGCGCCATCATACTGGCTGGGTCCTGTATACGATGTGAAGCGAGGGACGTGGTTCACACCGGATGGGGAGGCTGTCGATGAAGGTCTAGCCATGCAGCTCGAGGAAGGCTACCTGAAAGTCAAGCCATGGAAGTTCGGGAAGCCGGAAGAGAAGCGAGCAGTATCGCAACCCCGCGCTCGGCCACTCTCTATGGGCCCAAGTGCTGGTGAGGACCACCGCAAGGAGCTGGCCAGGCTGAATCGCGATTCGACATCCAACCCAGTCACGCCCAAGTCGTCGTATGATAATCTACAGAAAGAGGCTTCGAAACAGTCGAACGATTCCAACCCCGGCGATGCATCTACCACCTCCAATGCGCCCGCCGACTTACCGCGCACACACCGACTGTTCGGCGCACATCTGAACTCCACCGTCACCTATCAAGACGAGACCACAGCCTGGATGTTGACCGATGACATGTGGTCGCGCATGGGCAGTACCCTGTATCAGCGCTTTGCTGGAGGAGCGCATTATGCTGGGTACAAGTACATCCGAGGGTACACCGATCCCAAAGAAAAGAAGAAACAACCGACCCCAGGGAAGGGCCCTCAAAGCGCAAAACAGGAGGACCGACCGGCTACACCCGCCCTGGCATATGGTTCAGACCACGGCAAGCAGTCTGACTCTGACGCCGACGGAGAAACGTCGGAAAACGAGCGAAGCATGTCGCCTTCCCAAACGCGCAGGCGCAATCTCGAACGACAGGTCTCGTCACTGATGACATCCTCGAAACCAGAATATGAGCAACAACAGGAAGAGGAGATGCGAAAGCGTGAGGAGAAAGAGATGCGTGAAGACTACAAAACCCAGCATGGCAGTGATCAAGATCGTGATATTGAGCATCTGCTCTTAGTAACACATGGCATTGGACAACGTCTCGGAATGCGAATGGAGTCTATCAACTTCATTCACGACGTCAACACTTTGCGCAAGTCCCTCAAGTCTGTCTACTCAGCTTCGCCCGATTTGCAAGCCCTGAATGCGGAAACGGACTCAGAGACCAAGAACAACCGCATACAAGTCATCCCCATAATTTGGCGGCATTTATTGGACTTCCCTAAGCAAAGCTTGAAGCACAACCGCAAAGAACACGACCTAGGCGATCTCGACCACGAAGATGAAGAGTATCCTAACCTCGAGGACATAACCGTTGAAGGTGAGTTGGGTGATCCCGTCCTGAGCTAGACCCGATAACTAACAACACAGGCGTTCCCGCTGTTCGCAATTTCCTTACTGATCTCGCGCTTGACATCTTGCTGTATCAAAGCCCCGCTTACAAGGGCCATATCTCTCGCATCGTCGTTAATGAATTAAACCGCACCTACCGCCTATTCAAGGAGCGCAACCCGTCTTTCAAAGGCAAAGTGAGCTTAGTCGGGCACTCGCTCGGGTCTGCCATCATGTTCGATATTTTATGCATCCAAAAAGACCCAAAAGCCAAACCAAGCGCACAATCGGCCAAACAGCGAAGGTCTACCGAAGAAGGCCTGAAACTGGACTTTGAGGTGGAGGATTTCTATGCTCTTGGATCGCCTATTGGCCTGTTTCAGATGCTCAAGGGGCGTACCATCGTTGGGCGACCGCAGAATTCTACCACTGGATTTGTTCCACCAAAGACTCCTGCGACTTCGATTGATGACCCCTTCTCACAAGGTGGAGACGAGCATGCGTTCGACATCACGACTTCCTCGCCTCTCTGTAAGCAAGTCTTCAACATCTTCCATCCGACCGATCCGATCAGTTATCGCATCGAGCCGTTGATATCGCCAGCGATGTCAGCCCTTAAGGCTCAGCCTCTACCTTATACCAAAAAGGGCATCTTCGGTGCGCCTGCATCGCAAGGCTTTACTGGTATTGGCCAGCGCGTTGGCCAGGGTGTGACAGACTTTTGGACTTCTCTAGGATCTGGTAAGTTCAGATCGCCTCTGTTTACCTGAGATATTTGTTACTATGAGCTATCTGCTGACAACATATGTGCTAGGTATCGCCAGTGGACTACTCAACCGCAGTCTCGGCATATCAGGAACCGAGATGACAGGCGCAGGCAGCAATACACAAGGACAGCGTACCTCTCGACCCCTCACCGCCGCGGCGCCCGCCCCAAATAGCGCTGTAAATCTCGTTCCAGGACTCAACGAGCCTACCAGTGCCTTCATCAGCGAAGAGCGTCGCCGCCGCCTCGGACAAGAAACCATTGCCGAGGGCACAGATGGCGAACACCCTCCGACGCTTATCGAAGGCGACATTGAGACACTCTTTGCTGGTTTCCAAAAGCGAAGAGCGAGCCAACAAAGCGAAGACGGCGAGCGAGACGTAGAGAAGGATCTCGAATGGCAGGAGCTCGAAGAACGAAGTCGCAAACTTAAGAAGGAGGAAGCTAAAGTCCGGGCGCTGAACAGTAACGGTCGTGTGGATTACAGTATACAAGAAGGCGTAAGTGACAAAATCCTCTCCATGTGTAGCTTACGGTTCTAACATTGCAACAGGCCTTTGATATCTCGCTGCTGGCGAGTATAGCGAGTCACATGACATATTGGGCCGACGAGGACGTTTCGCATTTCATGATATCGCAACTTTTGGCGAGACATCGCGTTTTCAAGCCGAAGGAGTGAGTATTGCTTGAAGACTAGGCAGTAGATTGATGATATACCCTGAATAGATTCCTGATATCTTCGATAACGGCTGCAAAGATTACGATAGCGAGTATCATGGGATGACTTGTTTATTCTGACCTGTCTGGGTTGTTCAGGTGTTGTCATCTTGGGCTAATGCACCCTTCCGCCGGTGATTATTCTAGAGACGACAGGTCATTTCTCCGCCAGGTGTTTGCTGCCACGCGCGGACGTGCGTTTGCTATGCGCGCAGTCTTCTTTGTTTGTTTCCCTTACCTAATAGGGCAGTTGCGCGCTTTCCTTACTTTCACGCCCCGGAATTCGCATTGGGAAGCGCGTCGCACAGACTTTTCGAGTAGCATGATCTCACTGACCGCGAACAAGGCAGTCGCGACATCGACCCGCACAGCCACCTCTCCATCCGCACCCGCAACGATGGCCACTCCAACAACCAATTCGACAACCGTACCCGCTACCGCTACCGCAACTACGTTCAATTTCCTACGTCGCATCAGAACGCGAGTCGTAGATTTCTTGCTCCCCGAAAACATCCGCCAAGAATATCGCAGGATCATCGCGCCCCTAGCCAGATACAGATATGCATTCGTTGCACTTGTCGCCAGTACTCTGTTTGCTATCGCAGAGTATGAGCAGCCCGTGTACTTCCCCAGACCCCAAGAGTTGACCAACGCCGTGGTATGTACGTCAAGGAAGCTGCGTAGATAACATTACTAACGGCTTGTAGATTGGCTTCCTGTGTGCGAGCATGCTGATATTCGCTGCGTTCGCCTTGATGGAATACACAGAGACGCACACCTGGCCTTGGGAAGACGAGGGCTTCGTGTGGCCGTGGCAAGCGCTGCTGTGGAGTCAGACTGCATATGTCGATGAGACGATGGGAGAGAGCGTCGCTGCTTATCGCAACATGAACATGATGGCGCCCTCGATCCGGGTAGATGGAGGTGCAGAAGCTGTGGTACTGGAGGAGACTGCATCTTGGAACGACAGTACCAGATCCATAGCTGATTCCACACTCGGCTCTACTACCCCGGCTGCTCGCCCGCTCGACCCGACATCGTCATCCCGCCTACGCCCTTGCTACCTGGTGGCCTTCGACCCATCCATCTTCCACCACCGCCGGTCCATCATTCTGGTCTCTTGGGGGAGTCGCCGGCGCCGATCAAGTTCAAACACTTCAGCGGGCACCTGAGCCAGGGAAATGTTGATGAGGAGTAGATTGGGATAGCCTAGAGGTGTACGCGAACATTTGAAGCAAAGTACGAGGGGATCTTGGAATGTCGCGCTATGCTTCAGCGGCCTACAGGCTGGGAGATGTCAAAGGGCTAGTCGAGGATATCAAGGGTAGGTATAATGAATCACTTCAACAGAGGCAAGCATGGTTTGGAGATGATATGAGAAGGCAGAAAAAGTACCATTCTCAGCTATCTACTAATCGTGAAGTGCAGTACCCATCGCGGACCAGCCGACAACAAGCATACAAAAAAAGAGCAACCAAACGGCGCTCGCAAACAAAGCTGCACCCCACCGCCTCAATTCTGAGCGCGAGCCGGCTTCAGAAACCTCACCCAATGGGCTTGGTGCTTCCTCACCAACTCCTCCAACTGCCCAAACACCGCCGCGTCCAGTTCTCGCTGCAGTTGAACCTTGTTCTCCTGCCAGCCGTACTTCTCCAGGTAGCGCCACGCCCGCGCCCACAAGTAGAAGTCGCCCCCTACGAACAGCTGCTGCTGACCCCCATTGTCAGCGACAAACCCAGTCACCAACCCATCCACACGTTCCAGCACGGAGATGCATTGACGAAGAGCCACTGTCCCACCAGGGGGCAGCGACTGACCAGATCTGCATTGCCAACGCAGGAGGTTAGCAAACGCGCGAAGTCCGTTCTCTTTGAGACGAAGATTCGTCTCGAAAGAGGCGAGGGAAGAACCGGAGATGTAGTCGGCGATCTTTTCCAGACCGGTCGAGCTCACAATCCAGAATTCGGCTGCCATGACCAGCGGGATGCTGTTGAGCCCGGCGTCGGTAGGCTTCTCCTGCTTGGAGGTGTTGTCGTCGGCGTCATCCTTGATGCCCGGGGCAGCGACCTCGCGGAGTTGGTAGATGACGTTACCGCCACGGCCAGCACCGCGACGGCGCGAGGAGGGGCGGGAGGCGGGACCAGAGGAGAAAGACGAGATTGGCGCGAAGGCCAAACCGGCACCAAAGGCGCCACCGAAGGAAGGAGCGGGCGCAGGCGCGGCAAAACCAGCACCGAAACCAGCACCGAAGGACGGAGCAGCAGCACCAAATCCAGGCCCGAAGGCAAAAGAAGAGGAGGGGAGAGGAGCGGGCGCGACAGGTCCAGGAATGTCATCAGCCTGGGGCTTATGGTCAGCCCCAGCTGGAAGAGAGAGGGAAGGTGGCAGCGCGACAAATCCGGAATTGTCGTCAGCCGGAGGCTTATGGTCAGCCTCCGCTGGGGGAGAGGGGTGTCGAGGAGGAGGGAGAGGAGCCGAAACCGAGGATGTGAAGCCGGGCAGTACCAGTCCCAGGGAGCCCGAAGCATGATTAGCAGGTGTCGCCAGCGACAACCCACCAAACAGAGGCTGTAGCTGTGGTCCTGGTGCTGGAGCCGGAAGCGGGAAGATGTGGATGAGCCCTTCGGGCTTCGACGGGATGCCGGCCAGGATTTCAGCGACTGTGCGCTGAGGCGGCGGCGGCGCGACAATGGGGGCGGGTGGTGCCGAAACAACCACAGGAACCGGAGCGGGAACAGGAGCAGGAAGAACTACGACCGGAGGAGGAACCGCAGCGACAAAAGGCGAGGGGGGAGGCGAATTCGGAAGGGGAACCAAACTCGCAGCCATTCTCTCACCACGAACCGCACGCCAGCGCCACCCACACACCGGATCCCAAACTCTTTCTATCTGGCCAGAGGCCTCGGTGGACCTCACGTCCAGGAACGTGTCGTATTTGCCCTCAGCGGGCAAGTATTGCTGCTGTTGCTGCTGCTGTCGGGGCGGCGACAGGAGGGAGCCAGGGCGAGCCCACTCAGGGACCGGAGGAGGAGACCGGGACCGAGCACGCGCAAGAGCTCGACGCTCTCGGCGCGGCAGCGAAGAGGAAGGCGAAGATGGGGCGGTATGCGGACCAGCCGCAGGGACCGAAGAAGAAGAAGAGGAAGGGGGAGAAGCCCAGAAGTCATCATGCTCGCAAGCGAGCCACCCCAGGAGAGTAAAGACGGCAAGAAAGAAGAGGAATGCCATTTTGGCAAAGATATGTGATGGTATGTATGTGTGTGTGTTGGAAATGTGTTGGCTGGAGAAAGAAGAGAGGGGACGGGGGAAATCGCTCTTTATATATTGGACATCTGGGAGCTGCTAAGCTGGGAGGAGCGGTACAATAGCTATCTTTCTATTGTGTGGTGGATTGAAAAGTCGAGGTGACTGCTGGAGACGACAATAGGAAAAAAGTGGAGAAGTGAAGGTGGAAACTTTACCTCTCGTGTTCGTCTTCACCTCGGATTATTGAGCGGGTAGGAGACGCATGGAATAGCGAGGAGGTACTCACGTCGCCAGTGGGCTTTACAAACTTCATACAGACGTATACGTATATCTCCAGGCTCACCCATGACGTCTCTGTCTATCAAGCAAAAGTATGCTGCAAACCTCCAGGCCTACCCATGATGCCTCTGTTCACATACTGCCAGTGCGATGTCGACCTCAACACCCTACCACTCTCTGACCTCACCCCCAGGCCCAATAAACCCCGGACTAACCCAAGCCTTCGCATCCCTACTCTCGCGTCTAACCATCTCCTCATCAACCTCAATCCCTAACCCAGGTCCCTTCATCAACTCAATATACCCGTCCTTCACATCCCACACCTCGGGATTCTTCGTATAAGACGTGAGATCCTGACTACCAGCATTATAATGTATACCCAAACTCATCTCTTGAATCGCGAAATTGGGTAGCGTGCAATCAACCTGAACACATGCAGCGAGGGCGATGGGACCCAAAGGGCAGTGCGGTGCGATGGCTACGTCGTAGGTTTCTGCGGCGGAGGCTATACGGCGCATTTCTGATATACCGCCTATGTGCGAGATATCTGGTTGGAGAATGTCGACGCAGCCGGCTTCGAGGAAGGGGCGCACGTCCCAGCGGGAATGGAGGCGCTCGCCTAGCGCTATTGGGATGGAAGTCTGGTTGTGAAGAGATGTGATACCCGTGATGTGTTCGGAGAGTAAGGGTTCTTCGATGAAGAGTGGGTGGTGTGGTTCTAGGGCTCGAGCGAGTTGCTTAGCCATGGGCTTGTGGATGCGCCCGTGGAAGTCCATGCCGGCGTCCATTCCGAGGTCTTTGACGGTTTTGAGGCGGTCGACGGCGGATTGCAGGACTGAGGGGGAGTCGAGCCAGCCGATGTCTTCTGTTGCATTCATTTTTACGGCGTGGAAACCTTGGGCTTTGCGGGCGAGACTGTATGAGCGGGTTAGTAGCGCTGTAGTCTCATTAATTCGAGATACTTACGCTTGTTCCTTAACGTCATTTGGTCTGTCTCCGCCTATCCATGCGTACACTTTGAGCTTGTCGCGTACTTTGCCTCCGAGAAGTTGGTAGATTGGCACATTGAGTTTCCGAGCCTTGAGATCCCAGAGTGCAATGTCGATGCCAGCTTGTGCGCTCATGAAGACTGGTCCACCACGATAGAAGCTGGTGCGCCAGCACATTTGCCATATGTGCTCGATGTCACTGTTTTGTCGTCAATGTTGATGCCGCTTCGTGAACTACGAATTGTCATACTCTGCTTCGAAGCCAACGTAGCGCTCAGCCCAGGCATCTAAACATCCCTCGACTGCCTGTGTGTGACCTTCTAGTGATGCTTCGCCCCAACCAAAGTTTCCATCTGCATCGGTAATCTTGACAAACAGCCAACGCGGTGGGACGCGAAAGTATTCGATGGTGGCTATCTTTCCCATGGCTCACGACCCTGCTTTCCTCTACTATCTCTTTTGTTGTTTCGGGTTGTCAATGACAAGTCACAGTCGGAATCCGGAGGATAATCTACATGTCGAATATGAAATAGCCATCTCCGTCTACATCATTTGCACCTCGACCAATCAGCACAATGCCGCCGCCATGTCCCCTTCGCGGTAAGCCGAACGGCGGCGCGGGGTCAAAAGGGCCAGAAGGGCTCCACCGCGGGGCGCATAGCTTCGGCAGCTGGAGTAAAGCAACCCGAGGAACGGCTGATCAAGACTTGCAATAAAACTCGCGGGACTCGCTGCGCGTAAAAGCTGTTGCTTCACATCCGACTCCAGTAAGCAGAAGAAACGCATCACTAAGCGACAAGAAAGCGATTCTACGCACGAGCCACAAAGATGACATCATCACCCCCTACCGGCGTCTTCGTCCCCGTCCCGACCTTCTTCAAACCCCAATCCGAATCCAAATCGCTGCAACCCGCTGTCGACGTGCAGACTCAAGTCGAGCACTCTGTGTTTCTTGCCAAAAATGGCGTGCGCGGTCTCGTTCTGCTCGGCTCCACGGGCGAAGCGATTCACATGTCGCGACAGGAGCGCATCGACCTTGTCTCTGGTGTACGGAAGGGGCTAGAAGAGGCAGGCTTCAAAGACTACCCAATTATGGCTGGTACATTGATCAACAGCGTGGATGAGACGCTGGAGTGGCTGGAAGACTTCAAGAAAGCGGGTGCGCAATGGGGACTTGTCCTTGCGCCGGGCTACTTCGGAGCCGCGGCGAGCCAGGGAGGCATCAGAGAATGGTATACCATTGTCGCGGACAAGAGCCCACTGCCCGTACTTATGTGAGTCTCAAGCACTTGAAGTTGATGTATCGTACTAACGAGGCGACAGCTACAACTACCCCGGTGTAACCAACGGCGTCATGGTCACCCCCGAAACCTACCGCATCCTCGCCCAACACCCCAACATCGTCGGTTGCAAGATGTCGCACGCCGTCGTCTCATGGCACAACCAAGTCTCCCTGGACCCCAAGATCGACCACAACAAATTCCGCGTCTACTCTGGCCTCGGCCAACAACTCGGTCCCATCGTCATCTTCGATGCCGCAGGTGTCATCGACGGTCTCGCAGCCATATACCCCAAAACCGTTTGCTCGTTGATGAAGCTGGCGGAGACAAGACCGATCACTGATGAGAACCTCAAGAAGATGAAGGAGTTGCAATACACCGTTAGTACTGCGGAGGAGTTCATCGGCAAGTATGGTATCGTGGGCATCAAAGAGGCTGTCAAGAGGGTCACCGGTTTCGGCACAATGGAGGGCGGAAGGCTGCCCCTCAAGGGTAAGCTTCCTGATAGCGAATGGGAGAAGTGGAGTGAAACTTGGGAGAGGATACAGAAGATGGAGAATTCATTGAGTGAGAAGGACTTCAAGTAGAGAAAACTTTGTTGATCTAAGCGATCGTAACGATCGAGCTTCAGGTATCCTCATGTCTTGAGTGACATTGTTTTGATCTCTTCCTCAAAGTTCAACGTCATCACGTCGGCTAATCTAGCACAGTGCTTTCCTTCTGTCAGCACCCAAAGCAGAAGTTCACAACGTTTATGAACAAGGCATGGGTCACGTACACAGACGGCGAGCAATATTGCTGCTACATATACTGGCCTAACGAAATACCAGTCGAACTGATCCTAATCTCACGCTTTACCACTCTCGAGCCTGCCGCAGGCAGTGCACTACGTCAAAATGGCTAAGTTGGATGACCTGCCGGATGAGCTGATACTCAACATACTCCATAGGATTACCTCCAATGAAGCTGACCAGACTACTCTAGCAGGTTTCGCACGTGTTGCAAAGAAATACCGACCCGTCGCAGAGGAGGTTCTTTACCATGCGCCTATCCTTCCCATCGGATTCAATCATCATGGTGCCGTTATGCAATTCCTGCGAGCGTTGATCAAGAACGGGAAACTCGCGAATTTTGTGCATCATCTCGTCCTTCCAGTCACGAAGCGACTGCACAACGATGAGTCAGAATGTCAAGATCAACAATGCGTGCGCGGTCTGGGGGAGCTCAAAGATGACATAAAGCGCCGAGTGGGCTTCGACTATAAGCTTTGCACTCAAGTTGAGGGTGAGAAAGAGATTTCCATCGACGGAAAGATCGACGGACAAACCATGCCTGCATGTTATTTCGAGCCGTCACTCGGGGGTCTAATCCTCAGCCTGCTCCCCAACCTGGAAACACTCGACATGCAAACCTACCAAGAACCATTTGGCCCGGATGAGCATGGTAAGGTACCGCCCAGAATCACAGAGACAACGGTCCAGGACTGGTTCGGTCCTCAAATCAACCAGGTTCGCGACAACGCTGTTAGTGGTCTTGCTGGTTTGCAGCACCTAACTTGTGAAGAAATCACGGACTTTGATTTCTTTCGAGGGCCGAATCTAACGTCATTGGAGTTAAAATGGGATACTTACTTGGGAGCGAACCCTATCGCAGCCCCAGTACCCGCAGTCATTTCTACCAGCATCACTTCTGTACATTTTGAGCTGGGGATTCAAATGCTCGATGGAAGGAGATGCATCAGAAGCGAGTATCTCCACGCTCTTTTGCAGGGCTTGCCAGCGCTTCGGAAGATATCAGTATTTCTCTCCTACCCTGAACGGCACTCTTATCTTGACTTTGAGGATAGAGACGACCTAGGTTGGGATAGCATCATCGAAGCTCTAAAACACGCAGCGCCAACGCTTGAAGAGTTGTTTATTGATGTCGAGGTGCCCTTTACGGATGAGAGCGTATCCACACAGGCCCGGTCCATCGCCACTTCACTGCGGCATTACAAGTTTGACAAACTGAAGCGGCTGCGCATCCCGAATGAAGCGCTATGCAGCGTACAAATGAGTCATAGGGTTGATTCGGTCGACTCGCTTCCCTTGGGCCTAGAGACGATCGAAGTTGTAGACCCTGATTACCGCACTCTGGTTTGGGTGGATGCCCTGACAGTTCGTAAACGTGAGGGGCATCATGCTGCACTGCGCGCAGTTGCATTGAGACAGCGGGATTGGGTCGAAGCCGCGCAAGTCTGGTCAGATGCGGAAGAGGAGGGCATTGCGATTATTAGAGCCGTCTTGCCCACTCACTAGCTGCTAAAATATTGTGGCTCATAAGTTCGTAAGGGCATCTTCATGTAGAACCAATGTATCACACGTAACACCATGATGAAGACGATGAGATTGAATGAAGTGCAAGGGTGAGTAGCTGTGATGAGGCGCGCCGAGGTCGGACGCGACGCGCACGCGCCTAGCAGCTGATCTAGATCAAGATAAGATAAGATCAAGCAAACTCATATTGGATGTTCTCCACCCAAACATCGAACCACGCGCAAATTTTCGCCAGCCACAACACGACTTCCTTTTGAGACCGTCAGCCGCAATGTCGACTTCAACAGATCATTTGCGGGTGTAAAGCTCGTACCACCGGAAAAGAGCCGAAGATGGGGTTCAAGCCGTCTCTGGACCCGCCGAAAGGACCCATCTGATAAGATTATCCCATCAACACCATGCTTCGAAGGGCTAGTACCCCTTCAATGCGCACCCATCATGGCTAAGGCCTTACCCAACATCTCGTGTTCGCCGTTCAGTTTTGCTGTTGCGACGTCGTGGTCAAGCTCCGGGATAAGCTCTAGTTCAAGGCGTCCAACGGAAGAAGCTTTGGCTTGGGTATGTCGGCCCACACGAGTATCACGCTTAGCTGCTGCTGCCGAGCAGGACCCAGAGTTGCGGCAATGTATTTGAGCTTTGGTGCCCTGCGCGGTAGGCAGATTGCGATGCGTTCAGTTCGTCCAGACAGATTATCAGATCGTTGAGACACGCCTACAACTATGGATTACATCGCTGCTGTCCAGCCTGGCACCGAGCCTACGAGGCAGAAGAACATTGACGTTGTCGATATCGACGAAGAAGATGCGATTCGCAAGGTTGAGGAAGCTAACATGCCTTCTGTCTCTGCGCAGGAGGGTGTTAGGGAAGTCGAAGCTGTTACTTTGGCGTGGACCAAGACATCTCTAGCATGCGCATTCTTATGGTACGTCGCTGGAGATTCTAACTATACGCCGACGGTGATACTGACACAACTCCAAGCATGTGGCTCTTGTACCTCACGAATGCGTTCCAGTCATCCATTACCTCGAACCTCACACCATACGTCACGTCCGGATTCGAAGAACATTCCCTCATCACCGTCATTACCATTGTCTCGAACTCCATGGCTGCAGCCGTATACATCCCAACCGCCAAGCTGCTCGATCTCTGGGGTCGTGCCGAAGGTTTCGCTACAATGGTGTGCTTCGCTACGCTTGGCTTGATCATAATGGCTGCATCTACAAATCTAGCGACGTACTGTGCTGCGCAGGTCTTCTACACTATTGGATTCGGTGGTATGACTTACTGTGTGGACGTCATCACAGCGGATTCGAGTAGTCTGAAACACCGAGGTCTGGCTTTCGCATTCACGTCTTCGCCATACATTATCACAGCATTTGCTGGTCCAAAGGCGGCTGAGGGCTTCTACAACAACATCAACTGGCGTTGGGGTTTCGGTACTTTCGCTATTATTCTACCCTTTGTCGCCGCACCACTGTTCTTGCTGTTGAAGCTTAACCTGCGGAAGGCGAGAAGGAACGGCGTCCTCGAAAGAGAGGCGAGTGGCAGGAGCCTTTTGCAGAGCGTCGGCTTCCATATCCGCGAGTTTGATGGTCAGTGTCTTCTACTATGGAGAATTTGATGAAGGCAGGCTAACAGCTCAATAGTTCCGGGAGCCTTCCTGCTGGCCGCGGGTCTCGTCATATTCCTCCTCCCGTTCACTCTCGCCGACTCAGCACCCAACGGATGGTCTACGGGGTACATCATCGCGATGTTAGTCATTGGCTTCGTCCTACTGATCGCTTTCGGCCTCCACGAGCGCTTCACAGCCGGAAAGCCTTTCTTGCCTTTCGACCTTTTGACCAGCCGCTCGGTCCTTGGCGCTTGTCTCCTATCTTTCACATACCAGATCTCATACTACGCCTGGAACTCATACTTCACCTCCTTCTTGCAGGTCGTCACCAACCTCACCATCGCAGAAGCAGGTTACGTCGCTTCGACATTTGACGTCCTTTCCGGTGTACTACTATTGTCAGTCGGTCTCATCATCAGCAAGACAGGCTACTTCCGCTGGCTTCTTTTCATCGCCGTACCGATCTACATCCTCGGTCAAGGACTCATGATCCACTTCCGTCACCCGAACACCAGTGTAGGCTACCTAGTCATGTGCCAAGTCTTCATCGCGATTGGTGGTTCCATCATTATTCTTTGCGAGCAGATCGCTGTTATGGCCGCCGCAGATCACCAACACGTCGCCTCTGTTCTCGCACTTCTCAACATCTTCGGGTGGCTAGGCGGCGCAGTTGGATCTACCATCTCCGGCGCGATCTGGACAAACTCCTTCCCTCAGGCACTCATGGATCTACTGCCAGCTGAGGCTATGGAGAACTTTGACCTCATTTATGGTAGCTTAGATGAGCAATTGAGTTATGCAAAGGGTAGTGCGACGAGGTTGGCGATTGAAGAAGCATATGGTATTGCGCAGAAGCGAATGCTGATCGCGGGTACAGCGATCATGGGACTTTGTTTGGTATGGGTTTTCTTGATCAAGAACTTCAATGTGGCGAAGATGCAACAGACGAAGGGACGCGTATTTTAGGCGGCAGAATGGATACAGCGCAAGGTTGCTACAGGTGAGAGAGAAGTTACAGTGAGAGGGAAGGCTTACGTGGAGGGGCTCCTCTGCCTGCAAACGAAAGTCGCGACTCTACCACCTTCCTGTATGTACATAAAGTTCTAATCTCTGCGTCCACAACAATCGTAAGGCTGTTGCTGGCGCTTTGATCCTGGGTTGCATGCAAGAATTGACTCTCGCCATCACGATGTTGCATGAAAATGAGCTTTCATCCGCATACCAGTACCGAGTACTGCCCTACTACCACGCCAAATCCAACACAAATTCTTCCGCTCCCTCGACCACCCCAGTTTATCTTGCAGTACCCAAGCGCACCCGTAGGGTCCAGTCACCACCGACCCCGCCAATATCCGAGGCCCAGCGCCTTAGTCGCGAGATCGAGATCAGGAAAAGAACAGGCTGGCTCGAAGTACTGGGAGCGCGAAAAGCACGACTACAAGCCGTTCAAAATGGCGTGTCAACGACTGTTCCGGAACCACTATTTGGCTTGAGACGCGAACTCATGGTGAGTCTGTTTGCGCTATATGGCGTCGAGCAACCTGGTTGATGTGACATCAGAACAAGGACGCCGTTGGTCGGGATATACTGCGTCAAATTGACTTGATCGATGACGGTATTGAGAGGATCACTGAGAGGCGCAAAATGGAGGAGGCTGCGATGGCGCTTCTACACATGTCGAGGACGAGAGCTTGTTGCGCTTGTGCGCAGGACATTCGAAATTCTGGGGATTCGAGACCTAAATGATGAGGTCAACGAAAGGACTGCAAGGCCGACCATTGGAAGGGGGCAAGGGTGGGATTAATGGGCGTACGGGAGTGTGACTGAAAGCTCGACCCGATAGAGTTGACAATGTTTTCGTGTCATAGTACTGGTTGGAGATCAAGATCTCAAAAGCATAATGTGTATTTCGGCAACCGCTGTAGGCAGCCCCATGTAATTGCAAAAGCTTCGTTGGATGTAGATCTAGACCAAGTCTTTGTAAAGACCCAAGTAACGTCCGCAATTCAGTTCTGCAAGCTCAGTTCATCTTAAATCTCCTTCCACCCAGTCTTTCCAGATATCTTTTGTATCGTAAAGGCATCTAGAAGAGTCACTAAGCCCCGTGCCACTTGTGGTGTCCTCCAATTCCTCTCCACCGAGCTGGAGGCCTCAGATGGCTAACCAAAACGCAAAAGAAGAAGAGCAAACAAATAGTTGGCAACATCCAGTTGCTCTCCATGTAATGCTTCTGGCTCGGCTTGCTCGTATTGATGAGACATATGAGACAGACAGCGAAGCCGATGAGAACTATGGTGAGAAGGCGCACGTATTGACGTAGATGGCGCTTTACGGGTGGCAGGGAGACGAAGGCAATGATGGCCATGAAAGTAAGTGCGAGACCAGCCTAGTGTGTGTCAGTAAAGAGCAAGAGAGAAGGAGCGGGACTTAACTTACGGATAAGAAAACGTAGTCGAATACAAGCTCGAAGCGCGTTTCGTACTTCTGGAGGAGCGCGGCCTTATCGAAGAACTTTCTCTTAGGCTCTTCTACCGTCTTCGGTGCAGTCTTTGGTACCGAGATGGACAAGCTATCGAATAGGGTCTGGATCGCCATGCTTTCTGCGGTGTTCAAGCTTTTGGTGATCATGTCCACAGCTGTCAAGTTCTGCTCGTCCGTCAGGTGATTATCGAAGCTCTGCGCCAGGACGATCAGAGTGCTGTTCCAGGTCTCGAGTGCTTTGCTCGCATCAACGCCCTTGGGGATTGTGTTCCACAGGTAGACGTCGATCTTGCGACGGAGCGCGTCGGCGAAGAAGGTGCCGTTGGCATAGGCACCAGTCAAGCTGAGTCCTTCAATTTCGCGGAACTTCTCATCGACACGGTCCATTCGAATGAGGGCCACAACCCACATGATGAGGTAAGAGACGCCCTGGAGGACGAGGACGAGCATGATGTGGAGGAAGAAGTGGAGTGAAGCCCAGACTTGCTGCTTGATCGTACCGAAGTGTTCTTCGTGCATGCGATCGAAGTATAGCATGTAAAGAAGATCTAAGGGTATTAGCGCAATGCTTGAGTCAGACCTGTAATTGGTGGCTTACAGATTATCAACACAGAAGATACGATCTGACCGGTCAGCTGAGTGTCGAACTGAGACCCGTTTTTGACGATCTTCGATATTGCCTTGCAGACAACGATGATGCCCTCTCCCAGGATGATCAAGGTAAGTAGCGACATGCGCTGCACGATGTGGGTACCCTTGAATGAGATGACGCGCCAGTAGCACGAGATGCCAACAGTGATGACGATTTCGGCGGCGCTGATAATGTACCATGCGTAATGTACTTTAGTCGTGAACTGTTTACAGACACCTAATTCCAGGTTGCAGGTCTCCTTGGGTAGAGCACCAGTAATGCTTCCGTACATCAGGGCCGCGATAAGCGTCGAGCCGATAACGAGCGATAGCGGCAGGACAGTCTTTTTGTGTTTGCGCACGAAGAACAAAGTGACGCTATACTGGGCCGCGAGTACCAGGCGAGACACCATAAGGATGAATGAAAGCACTTGGTACTTCTGTAGTGAGCTTGTAGGTTTTCCAGGTTCCCAGGCGGGACCGACGACAGCGAATCCGACCATAACACCGAAGTGGAGGGCTTTGGCAATTCGCTCAAAGATGCAATCGGCAGTGAAGCGAACGTCATAGAGCGAGTTCGAGTACCAGGTGAGCCAGAGCAAGGCGAAGAACCCGACGTAGGCGCGCAGGGAGGCACTGTCGTTGATCTCCTTCAACGAAGTGAACGTGGTCAAGTTGGCGACGAAAACTGAATGATGGTGTCGTTAGCAAGAAGCATTCAACTTGTAGAAAGATCTGGATGCTTACAGAGATCGAAGAACAACTCTTGATTCGTGGCTTCGGCATGGCGCTTGAAAGATGGCATGTCACGCAGCTCCTGCGTGCACACCTCGACCTCGAGCTGAAGTCCAGCTTCGGCATTAGGATCGTGAAACTCGCTATCGAGGACCGACTGTGTATTCTCTCGGGTTATGGCTGGGCTTTGATGTTCCTTCTCGCCGTCGTCTTTGACATGGTCTTCGACCAAAGGCGAAGCAAACCACTTCAAAGGCTTCTTTTCTTCGCTATGATGGTGGTACGTGTTGCCCATCTTGACCTTGGAGATATATGAAAGAGTGTAGAAAGTGATGCAGTCTCTGAGTCACCGGTATGAGTTATAAATGGCGAGTATCCTCGACCTAGGTGATGGAGAGTGATGATGCCAGAGCTTATATGCAAGCAGGGCCGACTGTCTGTTATTGCGTGATTGCGTGCTACTGTGATAGTCTGGAGTCACGGGTAGCATGGGAATAACTCTGGAGATCTATGAATGTGACGCGTCAATATATTGGGGTAACTGTGAGTACCGAGTGCTGTTTGGCTGCAGACGTACAAACGCTGTTTGCACGTGCCGTGGTATGTGGAGATACAGCAGCGGATGTTGCGGTGACGATATCAGAAAATGTGTCTTATCTTCTTATCTCCGGTCCGTAACTTCACCGATGAATACGTCCTCAGATTGCAGACGACGATGCGACGGTGATGCTGTTTGTAGATTTTTGTGAAGCAGGCTGACTGTAACATCGATAACGTCACCTTATCGTAATAGTACATATTGCATCTATACTAACTTCAACTCGAAGTTCTTGACCAGGACCTCCCCACCCAGCTTGCTTGTCGCAAAGTTGAACACACCGAATCGGTATCCCGTGAAGAACTGCCATGTATTCGCCATATTGTACGCAGGACCAAGCTGTACGAACTTGGTGCCATCAGTGCTGTACCAGAAGGTTGTTTGTCGCACCGCATTGGTGTTGGAGAAAGCTGGCGTGATATCTGACTGAACGCGGAACCACAGATCGGTTGTGCCGGCAGCAATACTAGGCCCCGTGGCAGCGACAGTACCGGTAGACTTCGTCGTTCGATCTTCGTTCAATTCCAAGCCGTTGACCATTACCAACTTCGCCGCAGAGCCTTCCTTATGTATGCCGATGTATGCTCCGGTGTCACGGAAAAGTACAGCGCCAGCACGGTCGCCAGCGGCCATTTTGCTGATGTCGATCTTGAAGGTTCCGGATGACTTCGGACCCAGGATACGATGTGTCAGCGTATTGCGCGCCGCGTAGAGGTCGTTTGTAACAGAAGCAGTCTGTAACTTGATGCCACCAGCCCCGCCTACTAGGCTCCACTTGCTGGTATCAGGGTTGTGGTTGAATTCCCATTCCGCGCTCAAAGCTGTTCCAGTGAATTCGTCCAAGCCGGTGGGTGGGGGGACGGTCTTAGCGGTTGTGACTGGCATAGGGTATGTCTTGCCCCATTCACCATTCACTTTCTCAACTTCCGGCCATCCATCCGCCGTCCACTTCAAAGGTGCAGCGACAGGAATGCGTCCGCCAGGGTATGAGTCCATAAATGCAACGTAATACCACTTCCCGTCTTTGGTATCGACTACGCCGCCTTGGTGGCTGTTGCCTGCGTTGGGCAAAGGTCCTGCAATGCTGTCGACGAGGATTCGCGCCTCATATGGGCCCCAGGGACTCTTTGACTTCAACACCCACTCGTCATCGGCCGGCTTGGTAGCAAAGATGTAGTATGTGCCGTTGATCTTGTACATGCGCGAACCTTCCAGGTATAGGCCATTTGGATCTTCATAGACTTGTTGACTCCTGACTTCCGCTGTGCCGTCGGCGTTCAATTGGGCAACCTTGAGCTGGTACTTGTCGTACACGATGTACATGGTGTCATCATCGTCAATAAAGATCCCGTTGTCGTAATAGCACTTGGGGAATGAGCCCGCGGCAGTCCAATTCCAGCTCGACACTTCGCCATTGTTGGCGGCTGCATTGGTCCCGTCGGCAGTCCAGATGTACGACTTGCCCGTGGATTGAACACAGCCAATCCAGATGAACTTGTCGGACGATTCGCGGTATCTCAGTGAGCTGGCCCAGATGCCCTTGACGTAAGCATGGCCTGCTGTGTTATCGAGGTCGTATATCGAGCCGAAGTTAAGTCTTGGTACGCTATGAGTGACTGGTGTCCAATTAACGAGGTCGTAAGACTTTAGGACCGGAGCTCCTGGCGAAAAGGCGAAAGTCGAGGAGGAGTAGTAGAAAACATCGCCTATCCGGAAGACGTCGAGATCGGGATAGTCTTGCCACAAGACTGGATTGTTGAACGTTGTAGCCCGACTGGTAAGCTCGTTGCTGGCGAGTGGGCTTCCCACGGCCGACCGAGACAATAAGCTGACGAGCGCGATAGCTGAAGAGAAGCGCATGGTGGCTGGCGTATGCAATGAACGTGCTTGTGAATCGAGCGACGATGCCCCGGAGGATTTATACCAGCAATGGGCATTGCGCTATTTCGAGTGGCGCATGTCATCTCTGGAGAACCTTGTCTACTGTAACATGTTCATCAATTACCCCACATAGCCCTCTCAGGAAGTGCGCTATCGCTCAAGACGCCGTATTTACATTGAAAACCCGGGGTAATCACCGCACCAAGTTGGGGTCGTCGGACCGGCTTCGCAACTGCTCTTCCCCATTGGTGCAGCTCGGCTTTAGTTCTTCCGACTGGACACAGGCTGAGTGATCGACGTCGTCATTGCCGGTGGCTATGCGTGGTGTTGTGAGTTTTACCGAGCATGAAGAGCTGCGAGAATGTCGTATACATAAGATGAGATGCGAGGGGAGATGACATCGAGCGTGAGATAGAGGACGCAGGGGTAGATGTCAAAGCAAGAGGGCCCGAGCGTCAACCGTGTTTCGTCCGGGCTTCCAGACGCGTTCCTTCAGACCCTGCACCACCTGCACGCTGCGGCGACGAACATCGCGCAGACGTCTACCTGCTCCAACCTAGTCCGGCTGGTGTGCTTCCAACAATGCGACCTCTCAGGATGACGTCAAAAGTGTTGTTGTTCGTGCAATAACATCTTTCTAACTAGAGTCCTTTTACTAGAGTTGCTTAAAGCTTAACCTTTCTATAGTTTATATAAATTATATAACCTACTACTTATTAGTTAAGTATAAATTTTACTAATACTTACTAGTAGAGATATAGCTTTATTTTATACTTAAAAAAGTTTAATTACTACTTTTTTTATTTTATTTTATACTATTTTAAATATACTACTATAAGCTACTATATTTATCTTTTTTAAATTTTTAATTACTACTATTATATTTACTATTTAGCTATATACTAGTAAAAACTATAAAGTAAGCTTTTTTTTAGCTTATTATTACTAGCTAATAAAATAAAGTAAATACTATAATAACTACTAAAACTATAAGTAAATACTTATCTTTTATAAAAGTACTTTAGTAAAACTAAAATATACGCTTAAAAATTTAGTTTACTTTTTTATATATACTATAAGAGTCTTATAAAAGATTAGATAATAGATATATATAGAATAATAAAGTTATTATAGTAAAAAGCTCTTATAGAGCTTAGCAGAAATATATATATAGTAAAGGCGTTAGGCTAACGTTAGCTTAATAAAGCGTAAGGCCTAGAACTATTATATATTCTCTCTCTAAAGCGCTTAAAGTTCTAACTAAGTAGTAATAGTAAGTATATAGAAATAGAGGTCTCTCTTAATAAAAAGGTCTAAAGAGATTAAAGGTTACTTCTATTCTAACACGCTAGTAGTAATATTAACGTTAATATCTAGTATATTTAGCAATCTAGTAGCCTACTAGAGTACTATAAAGAACGCTATACTAGCTAAAGCTAATAAGTAGTAAGTAAAGTAGTCTATAGTATAAACTATCTTATAACTACTAACAGCTACAGAGGTTAAAGTTAGGTAAAGATATATATTATAATTAGCCTAGTAGGCTATAGAAGTATTATAGCTAAGTAAGTCTTTAAATAACTAGCTAGTTCTTTCTAAGTATATAAAGTCTAGTAGCTAGAGTAGAGTAATAGTAAGCTCTCTATTATTATTATAGTTATAGAATATATTATATAGTCTAGGCTTACCTAAGTTATAAGTATAGAAGTTCTACACTAATTTCTTAGATCTACATATATTAAAATATAGTTACTAAGAGTTAGATTAATTATTACTTACTTATATAACTTTATATTAGAGTAGACTATAGTTACTAGTATAGAGGTTAACTATATTATAATGTACGCAAGAATTAATAACCTAAAATATAATATACTTAGTAACACTATTATTAGTAAGATAGACCTCTAGTAAAGTAGCGTCTCTAAGTTATAGTTATCTAAGAAGAGCGTTATTATTATAGAGCTAAAGAAGCTATAAGTAGAACGCTAGAAATATAGCCTTAAGTAAGGTAGAAAGATCTAGTTTATAAGCTATATTATTAATAACTTAAGTAATTTAATATAGTTCTATATTCTTATAGTTAAGTAATTTAACTAGCTATTCTATATAGATATAGTAGGCGTTTAGTATTATCTACTTACCTAGCGCAAAGCGTAGAGCTAGTAACTAATTTATATCTATAAACGCCTTTATCTTCTTCTACGCCTATAGTATCTATTATTATAGAAAGGTGCGCGTAGTATTAATATAGTTAGTAAGAGCGTTAGCGTTATATTATTATTAAGTAATAGAAAAATTTATATAATTAAGAGAGCGTAACTAGTATATAGGCTCTAGTTCTAATTAGAGCTAGCGTCTCTTTATAGTAAGAAACAGAAATAAGCCTATAGTAGCGCTTATAGCTAAATTAGCTTTAAATTTAGCTAGAGGTAGAAGCTATACCTAGTTATTTTATAAGTAGTTAACGTAGGCGCGTAAGTACTACTTTAAGTTAGCGTTAGCGTTTTTAGTCTAACTATTAGTCTCTAGATAATATACTATAGATAGCTTTAGCTAGATACTAATATAATTATAGAGTTAAGACTAGAAGTAGAATATAAACTAATGTCTATAGTCTAATATAATAGTGCGTAGGTATTCTTCTTCTTTCTAGATATATTCTATAAACTTATCTACTACTATAGAGACTTTTATATTCTCTATAGTAATAAACTTCTTTATTTTAGATAAGTAGTTAACTACTACTATAACATATTAATAGACATAGCTATACTAGCGCAAAATAGGTAATAGTGTAATAAAGTTAATAGAGATATTATTCTAGTAGTATATAGAAATAGATAATAGGTAGAGCAGCCTATATTTAGTAGTCTAATTAACTTTAGACTATTAGTATATTAGGTAGTTATTTATAAACTAGGTAATAGAGTTAGTTATACCTTACTAGTAATACTACTAACTAACTTATTAGTAGGTAGTAGTATAGCCTTTATAGCTACTAGGTAGGCTATTATAAAAGTGCTATATAATTCTTATATATAGGCGCTTACTAAAGAGCGTAACTAGCCTTCTATTACTAATAAATAGTTTACTATTATTACTAACCTCTAGGTTAGTAAGCTCTATTTATATACTCTTAGTAATAAAGTAGTAAGAAATATATTAGTTATTAGTAGTAAGAGCAGCCTTAACGTCTTATAACCTAGAGTTACTAAGATATAGTTTATAGATAACTTTGTCTAGAAAGCGTATATTAGTATTAGTAATATTATTATAGAGGTCTAGTATCTCTTTAAGAGAGAACCTAGCAAGGCTAACAAGGCTTATAGTAGCTAGTACTAATACGCTCTTACTTATCTTCTAGATAAGAGTAAGTATAGAGCTAAGGTTATAGTTATTATTATCTAGATAGAGTCTAGTAAGTTAAATAGTAGCATAGCTACTACTCTAGATAGAATAGTAGCCTATAGTCTATTATTTCTTATCTAGAATTATCTAGTATTAGTGCTAGACTTAGTTATTAGTAACCTTATTAGGTAGGTCGCTAGTCTAATAGGTAAGACTATCTAGTTTAGTTTCTTACTTACTAGGTTAGTAAGTAATATAAAAGTTAAACTCTTCTATAAACTTAGTCTAGTAGGCTTATCTATAGTTAAAATTATACTTTATATAAAAGTATTTAAGGCTATAGTAATCTATAAAAACGTTAACGTGCTTAGAAACGCTAGTAAGCTTAGGTTACTATTCTTTAAACGCGTAAATAATAGCTAAAAGCTTCTTATTATAAATCTTATAGTTATACTTTATAAGTATTATTTTTTTAGATAAGTAGGTAATAGATCTTACTAAACTATTAGTCTATACTTATAAAAGTACTACTATATAGACGTAGTTAGACGCGTCTATTTTAATAATATATTTAAAATTAGAGTTAAAGTATATAAGAATAATATTACTATAGAAAGCTTTTTTAAAAGTAATAAAAGACTTCTTAGCTTTCTTAGTTATAGTAAAAGACTTTAAGTTTCTATAAGTAAGATAGATTAGAGCTTTAGTAATATCTAAGAACCTATATATAAAGCGTTTATAAAAGTTTATAAAGCTAAGAAAAGCTTATATATTTTTAAGTAACTATAGAAGCTTCTAGTTCTAGATAGTAGCAACTTTCTCTAGGTCTATCTTAATACTATCTCTAGTAATAATAAAGTCTAGAAACTTAACCTCTATCTTTATAAACTCTAACTTAAAAATATCTATAGAGAGCCTAGTATTAGCTAGGTAGCTAACTACTTAAATAAGATAATTCTTATATTACTCTAGTGTCTTACTAAAAATAATAACATTATCTAGGTATACTATATAGAATTTATTAAGAAACTTATATAATATATTATTAATATAGACTTAGAAGGTACCTAGGCTATTATATATGCTAAAGAGTATTATAGTGTATTAATATAACCTATATAGCGTTATAAACACTAATAGATATTTATAGATATTCTAGATACAAATCTTATTAAACGCTATAATAACGTTAATCTTAGAGAAGTATTATAACTTTGCTAGCTTTACTAATATATTACGTATAAGTAGAGAAGTATTCTAGTTCTTAATAGTATAGGCGTTAAGTCTATAATAGTTAACGTAAATATAAATACTACTACTAGACTTACGTATAACTAATAGAGGCGTAGCCTATATAGACATAGAATATTTAATATATCTCTTCTTTATTATATTATCTATATAGAGCTTTACCGCTTAAGCTTTATTATATAATATAGGTTATAAGCACTATAACAATAGCCTAAATAGCTAGCCTAACTTATTAGACTTAATCTCTATTTTATAGTTAAGCTTACCTTAATAGAGTAGTATCTTATCTACTTTCTTTAAGTTAAAGCTATAATAAAGAGAATATAGAACTTTAGAGAGCTACTTAATAATATTATCTTTAGATATATATAGTTTCTCTATTTTATTCTAGAACTTATTATAGTCTTTAGAAAGTACTTTTACTTCTATAGTACGTAGGTGTATTATATCTCTCTATTTATTATCTATTAGCTTAGCTAAATAGTAGACCTCTTTATATAATGTAAGGCTAATATCTTAGTTCTAATAAATAGTAGTAGCTATAGCGTAACTTAAGATAAAGGCAATATTTATAAAAGAAAGTACTTTTAGGTAGTATACTACTTTTTAGTAGAAGTCTAGTATAATAAGTAGTAAAGTCTTTTAGTAGTAGCTACTTTAAGTGTAAACTAGTCTATAGTTATAAATATAGCTACTAAGGTAGTGCTTAGAGCTTAGCGTTATAGATATGTCTTTCTAGTTAATAATAAGCTTATAAGTTTAGAACTAAAGAGTACCTAGAATTATATATACTCTAGATAGCTTTATAATATACATAAGTACGTCTTTAAAGTAGTTACTAAACTAAATAGTTACCTATACTATATAGGTAACTCTAGCTACTTTAGAGCTATTAGTAAGCTCTAGCGTTACTAGTTAAGAAAGAGGTATAGTTTTATATTTATATGCGTAGGTATAAGAAGAATTAATAAAAAGAGAAGTATAACTAGTATTATCTATAATTTTAGCGTATTATAGAGAGAAAGAGTAGTTTAATAATAATATAATTTCTTTAAAGACTAACTACTAGCCTATAAGAGAATAATATATATTACTACGTATAGTAGTAGTAGTAATAGTTAAGATAGTAATATATAACCTAGCTAGACTCTATTTAAGAGTCTTAACCTAATTAGCAATTACCTAAAGAGTAGAATTAGAATTATTATTATTAGTTTTACTAACTTCTACTAAAGAAGATAAAGCTATAGTTAAGTTAGAGAAATAGTTAGAACTAGTATTTTTATTATTAAAGTCTATAACTAATAGTGCTAATAGTTAGATAGAGGTATTAGGTACTAGTATAGGTACTAACGTAGGTGTAGGCTTTTTATACTAGAGAAGTCTCTAGAAGCAACTATTGCTAGAGACTAAGCGTTTTCTAAAGACATAGTCTTAGATAAGGCGTTAATATCTAAAGTAGCGCTCTTATTCTAAGAATAGATAAGTTTACTAATAAAGACTCTACTATTAGTAAAAGCCTTTTCTAATATATCTTAGATCTTATAGTAGGTATTAAAGAGTAGTACAGGCTAGCCTAAGTAATAACTACTTTATAACTTATAGCTATAGTTCTTCTTTAAGTAATTAAAGTAATAGTTTATATACTTAAGAACCTTAATCTAGATATTAGAGCGTTCTTAGAGACCTAAGCTAGACGCGCCTTTACTAGTAGTAGTAGTAGTAGTAGTCTTACTCTATCTACTACTATTATTACTACTTTTGCCTTTTTAGATATTACTATTATTACTATTATAAGTGTTAGAGAAGTAGAGGTTAGCTTATTTAAAAAGATAAAGAGTTTAGTAGAACTTTATAAAAGTAAGTTACCTATTAATAATCTTTATAGTAGTTATATTACGCTACTAGACTAGTAGGTAGTTACGTATAAACTAGATCTTAACTAAGTCTTTCTAGCGCAGTGCTACAACACTAATATTATAGTAGGTAATATATTTACTTATAGTCTTGCTAGCTTTTATATAGAACTTACTACTCTTATACTACTATAAAGTAGTAATGTTGCTATTAAGAGTTTAATATATAAAGTTAAAAATAGTCTAGATCTTATTAAAGTACACAAACTTAGCGCTAGTAATAATAAAACTTTATTAGATATATCTAAAGGTAGTACTCTTAGTCTTCTAATAAAGGTAGTTTACCTTCTTAGCTTCTAAGGTAAACTTATACTTATAATAGTTAAACTAGTTAATAATATCTATCTTCTATTTAATATAGTTAGCTTTAGTAGTGCTCTTACCTAAAAATACTTTAGACTTAGGCTTCTTAGAGTAAGATGCGCAATAGTTATAGCTATTATTATTAGCTTTTATTTCTAAGGTAGGTAACGCGCTATAATAGTAGCAGCTCTAATAATTCTTACTATAAGTATAGTAAGAAGTATAATTAGACTCTTTTTTATTAGAAGAGTTAAAAGTGTCTAGTAGAGTAAGCTCTATATAAGAGTAATAAGAAGCCTTCTTTAACGCGTTCTTAGCCTACTTAAGATAGAACTAGAAGTCTAGAATACTAAAGATACTAGATTATAGCTTTTACTTAGTAGTAACGTAAACTATATACTTATTATAGTAATAACTCTTATAGGTAGTCTTACTTACTATAAGCTTATAAAGGTTCTTCTTTACTTATTAGAGCTACTAGTTATTAATATATATAACGCTCTTTATATTCTAGAGCTACTCTTCTAACTCTATAACGCGCTAGTCTAAGTTAGTAAGCTAGTCTTAGAGATAGGTAGCCTACTTAATAGAGTTATTAAAGTTGCTTTTAAAGCTCTTATTATTATTCTTAAGGTCTTTAGTCTAGTTAAGTAGAGCTTTTACGCGCTTAGACTATTTAAGGTAGTTATTATTAAAGTAGTTAGAGTAATTACGCTTATTACTAATATCTTTCTATATAGAGCGTAGCTATACTATAACATTAGTAATAACTAATAGTAGTTTAAGATTAGCGCCTATGCGCTCTAAGTTATCTAACTTAAGAACCTTATTTTAATAAGTTAGCTTACTATCTATATTAGTCTTCTAGATCTTAAATATAGTAATATTATTCTTCTAAGAAATAACGTAGAACTTAGATAGTTAATACTTAAAGTATAGACGCTTAAGAAAAGTAGCTATAGTAGTAAGTAAGTTATTTTGCAATAAGTGTGCGCTAACAAGAAGTAAACTATTAAATAAAGTATAACTTTACTATTATAGGCTCTACTAAGCGTCTTCTAGCTTTAAGTTATTAGTAATAAAGACTAAATATAAGACGCGACGCTATTTACTTATAGAAAGGTAGTAGATAGCATTCTACTAGGCCTTCTAGATGTTAGTAGAATTCTTAGAGTTACTAAAAGTAATAAACTTCTTATAAAGACGTATAGTAATAGTAGTAGAAAGCTTACTTTTACCTTTAGAGGCAAAGAGGTTATTAGATACCTTAATAAACTAGAAACTATTACTACTATAGCTATTATTACTATAAAAGATAAAGTAGCTAAAGACTTATATATTATAATTAGAGTTAGTATAGAGGTTCTAGGTACTTTATAATTATAAAAGGCTACTACTAAAAGTATAAAGAGCTAAAAGTAATAGTAACTAAGAACAAGCTTACTACTATAAAGAACTTAGTAGATAAGATAGCTATAATAGCTATAATAGAGTAGTTGCCTAAGAGAACTGTCTACTAAAAGTCTAGAATAACTAACCTAAGGCCTACAACTTCTAAGTAGACTTAGCTAAACTATTCTTAGCGTAGTTTATAGTAGTAGTAGTATTACGCTAGTAATAAAGTACTAGTACTATAGTATATAAGTTAGTAGTTATACTTAGCGCTATAATAAGTTTAGAAGTCTTAGAAGTATTATATTAGTAAGTAATCTTTATAATATTCTCTACAGAGATATTAGAATATAAAGAACTAAAACGCTTAATAAAGTCTATAGTATTACTAGAGCTTACTTTTATAAGTTGCGCTAGTAAGTAGGTATCTAAAATTAACTATAATAACGTATAAGAGTCTTATAAAAGATTAGATAATAGATATATATAGAATAACAAAGTTATTATAGTAAGAAGCTCTTATAGAGCTTAGTAGGAATATATACATAGTAGAGGCGTTAGGCTAATATTAGCCTAATAGAGCGCAAGGCCTAGAACTATTATATATACTTATACTTTTTATAAAAAGTATATTACTTTTTTTAACTTTATAAGTATTAGTACTTTAAAATATAACTTTTTACTAAAGCTAGTATTTTAAAGTAAACTATAGAAAATATCTACTATTAACTAGCTAAAAGCTTATAAGTAAATTCTTAAAAAGATTTAAGAAAAGAAAGATTACTAGTTATTTATTAAGACTTCTATTAAATCTAGATTAATATAACCTTTTTAAGCTAAGAGCTCTATAACTCTTTGCTACAAGTTAGCATAACTTTTCTCTAATCGCCTTCCAAGGTTGTCCCGCATGTATGTCATCTTCGCCCTGCACTTCACTTGGATCGTCACACAGATGGACATGATTGGTGTGAGCAATGAGCGACATTGCTTGTCTGCACGTACCCGTAGACTGCTTCCCCGATTTGGCAATTTGTACAAACATGGAGAGCAGATACGGGATGCCCATGGCACATGCCAAGAGCAGACAGAACTCTCCGGGACAGGAGGCAGACGACTGATGAGGGGACTTGATCGCTTCGATTTTCACGTATTGCCTGGCGGTAAACCCCTCTTGCCAGTAGCCGCCACAGTAGACTCGCGATGGTACGAAATCGGACACTAGAGGCAAAGTTGGCTGGCTTCACGAGACCTATGGCTTCGATGCTTTTTAGCTGCACGGCGATCGGGCATAAGCCTTCGCCCCTACCCTCCAACTACATGAAAATTTGCTAACGCTCATCATAAATCACGGCTACCTTGTCTTGTGGCTTGGAATGCGGTATCAACGCTAGTCAGCGAATGATGGTGGCCTAATAGCAACTGCATAAATAGTTGTCGTCATCTTATCAGGACGAAACGCCCACACAACAACTCGAACACCTCGAAGATTACTGTAGCTGCCACTCGATCAAGATTGTTTGCTTCTACTCCTTTTCAATGGACGCATTTGAGAAATACCTCGAGAAGGCGACTGCCAAAGGCTCGGGCATTGTGCCCGGAGCGGTGATGGCTGTCGTCGATAAGGATGGTACTTTCCCCATCCTATCTTCAAATATATGTATCTCACACGCGCTGCAGGCAAATTCATCTACAAGAAGACCGCAGGTTACAATGGCGTCACTGAAGATGCGGAGCCTATGGACTTCGATCGAACCTTCTTCATTGCATCCTGCACAAAGCTCATCACCGCTATTGCTGCCCTGCAGTGCGTTCAACACGGTTTAGTCACGCTAGATGAACCAGTCGATCAGTACCTACCAGAACTGGCTTCCCAACCCATCGTTCAGATAGACGGCTCCGAGATCAAAGTGCGTCCAGCCACGAAGTCCATCACCCTGCGTCAACTTATCACGCATTCCAGTGGCACGACGTACGGTAAGTATTTCTAGATGGACAGCACACAGCATAGACTAATTTCGCCAACTTGTAGACTGGGCTTCTCCAAGTCTCTATGCGTGGCGAGCCTCACGCGGCGAACTGCCCGCGCTGGTAACCGATGGCAACGTGGCTGAGAAGTATGCCTATCCACGGACCTTCGAAGCTGGAGAAGGCTGGAAATACAGCGGTGGTTTCGATTGGACCAGCTTGCTCATCACACGTTTGACCAACATGAGCTTCGAAGAATATGTCGAAACCAACATTGCAAAGCCTCTCGGTATAACTTCATTTACCTGGCATCTCAATCGCAAGCCCGCAGTGGAAGAAAAGCTGATGCGCACGAGCACTCGGCAAGACGACGGCAGTCTCACAGATGGCCCAACACCCTTTTGGTCTGGCGACCCTGTCGGAGAAGGTGGTGGAGCGGGCTTGTATGCCAATGTGTACGACTACACGCGCGTGCTTGCGGATCTTCTCAAACCCTCGCCTACCATACTCTCCAAAGCCATGGTCGACGCCATGTTCAGCCCGCAGTTCGCCGAAGACAGTCTCGCGGCCAAGGCACTCGTCGATAACGCCGAACTCGCTTATACCTGCACGTTGGACGCCAGTATGGAAGGCGTCAAACCGAACTTCGGACTTGGTAGCCTGTTGTTGATGGAAGATGTGGACCGAGAGAACTACTTCAAGCCGAAGGGTACGCTGTGCTGGTCAGGACTTCCGAATTTACAGTGGAGTGTCAATCGGGAGAGGGGAATCGCGCTTTTCTTTGCCACGCAGGTGTCACCTTGGGCGGATCGCAAGACGTTCGATCTTGTCGCAAGATTTGAGACGGCTGTTTGGCGAAACCTGAAGGCGTAGAGTTTGCGGCAGTTTATAGTTAGGAAGATGACTGGTTTTTCTCGCAGTGTACCTTTGCTATGCATTCATTGATGTCTCTCACTTCAACGCTCGCGCTTATATAATTGAGTCTGTGCGCTACTGCGGGGGTACAGGTAAACGTGGAAATGACTACTTAGGGAAGTTTCCAGTGGCGCTAGTTCTCAGACTCGCACGTCCGCCCTCCTCACCACCGACACTACACCACGACCGACCCACTAATATCGCAATGACTACCAAAGCACCAAACATGCCACTCATCGAGACAGGCTTGCCAAAGGATCCTGCTGCTCCAGGTACCGATGCAGATCAGCCTTCTGTCACGGGCGAAAATCTCCTCAAGATGGTATGTTCCAAGAATGTGAACTGAGTGCTTGCATTGCTAACTATTGGAAGGTTTGCGATGAGACTGGCGATGCCCACTGATGCTCCTCTACGCGCCAGTCGAAGAAAAGAACAACAGGCCAGATAACTTCACCCCCACTCGACGACACCGACAAGCCGTCGCACGCTGCGCACGACCAAATGAAGGCTTCAGTCACCAGCGATACTGGATCCGATACCTTTGCGTTCATGCGATTACCCGCCGATATACGTCTTTGCGTCTATGATCAGCTGGTGGCCATGTCAGTAGCTCGACCACTTGTCGGGCCTCACTTTCAAATATACCACGCGAAGCCTTCTGTAGGCATACTGAGAGTCAGTCGACTAGTTCGCGAAGAAGCCTACCCCATCATAGAGCGCGGCCGTTTGAAGAGAAGCCCATCATTAATCGTCAAGGTTCCTGCGAACAGCAGCCAAGCCGGTTTATCACAGTACCTATATCGGATCGCAGATTTGATGGGTGACCTTGCATACCGCTTCCGCAGAGCTCGGACGGAGGATATTGTGCAGTATAGCACATCCAACGAAATGCATCGATCGACACTGCTTAGTCTCCATCAGTGGATCGAGGGAGTGCTCGTCAATGACTGGGAAGGCGCTACGGCACATCGTGACAACAAGGCTGCCACGTTCGAGTTCTTCAAGCGGGCGATCCTTACTTTGCGTCAAGGAACGTTCAATATGCACATCATGTTGCACGACAGCAATCTCGTTTTAGGCCACCCCGTGGGTGACTGGTTTTCTCTTGCTAGAACCTTGAACGAAGTTTCAGCCAAGTGTCCATCTCCCATTGATGAAATGCTTCAAGTCTCGGTACCGGCAGATTGCATTACACATATGCGGAATATGTTCAACACGCCTTGTGTCTATGGAAACCGCCTGCGCCCTGGGATGTGGAGAGTTGATGTGCTCAAAGGCGACACTCAACTACTGGGAAGCTGATGAGCAGTTTCTGGAAGAAGGAGCCTGGAAGGCATTCTACTGGCAATGGGATCTTTCTGAATTACTTCCCTTCATCGTGGTACTTTTTGGTGGCAATTCAGTAGGGGCGCAGCCCAATATTCCAGTCAGATTTTGACTACTACGAGAGATATCAATGCACAATTCCCTACCAAAGATCTCCGTGTCAGCGCCACATCTTCCTCTAACTTTGCGGAAGAACCTTCTTCAACACCTCAACCAATCCCTTGATCTCCTCCTCAGTGTTATAATGTACCATACTGACTCTCGTCACCCCCTCCGGCTCCAGTTTCAGCAACTCATCGCAAAGCCTCTTTGAGTAGAAATGTCCCCACCTAAACCCGTAGTTACTGATCTTCTCCGCCTCAGCCACGATCGCCTTGCTGCTCATGCCCTTGACCGTGAACGAGATCGTTGGTACTCTTTCCTTGCTGTCGCTCGAAGTAGATCCCAAGATCGTGACATCTGGTCGGGAGTTCAGGAAGTCGAGAAGGATAGCCTGCAGCTTTCCCTCATGCTCAGTGATGGCGGGGAAAGCGTCAGTGAGGTAGGCAGTGACCGTTGGAATAGATTGTACGCATTCGTAGTTTGAGCCTGCGAACCCGATCTTATCTTCGAGGGTCTTGGTAGGGTTGAAGAAGTGAGATAGAGGCTTCATGTGCTGTTGCGCTGAGTTGCTGGCGTAGAGGGCCTAAAGATGTGTACGAAGTCAGCATTCGTCTCAAATGTAGCTCGGAAAGGTACATGTCGACTAACCGCGATATGTGGGCCATAGACCTGTGTAATGTCGTCAGTACCATGGTAACAAGAAAGTAAAGTAGATTCGGACGAACCTTGTACCAACTGAATGCGTAGAAATCGACTCCAAAATCCTTCACATCAATCGCACGATGCGGCGCGTAGCTAACGCCATCCACGCAGAACAGCGCGCCAACCGAATGCACCGCCTCTGCAATAGCCTTCACATCATGAATCGTCCCCAGAATGTTGCTCACGTGCGTGCATGCTACGAACTTCACTTTGTCGCTCAACAGCGGCTTGAGGTTCTCGGCTGTGAGTTTGAGTCCATCCTCCTTTGAAGACGCCCACCACTTCACAGTCAACCCAAGACGCTCAGCCATGAAAATCCAGGGCTTCGCATTAGTCTCGTGCTCCATCTTTGAGAGAATGATTTCTGAACCCGCAGGGAATTGCAGGGATGAGCCGAGGTTCATGAAGAGTTGTGTTGTTGAAGCACCGAGAACTGTTCATCGTCAGCAACTGGATGCCCAGGTGTGAATGGATTTGATGGTTTCGTTACCGATCTCATCGCGGCCAGCATTCATGTACTTTGCGGCTGCTTGGTAGCCCTCCTCGTACTTCGTGTTCGACTGCGTGCCGGTGTGGTATGAAGCGCCAAGCTGAACATTGGTCTTGGAGAGGTATTGCACTATTCTGTATCCATATCAGTCCTTATGTATACCCACGATCTGGAAATCCACCTACGAGTCAATCGCATCACCCAATGCCTGACTGCCGCCGGCGTTGTCAAGGAAGACCTGATCTTGCAGAAGTGCGGGGAAGCGCTCCCGGGCTTTTGAAATGTCGAACGTCATGATGCCAATCTCAAATTACGCTGGAGTGATAGGAGTAGCAGATACAGTATTGAAGGTTTTAGGACTTTTGCTAAGATGTTGTACACCTGTGATAACCGCCGGCACGCCCTACGCAGATAGTGCGGGGCTTTGCTCAATGCAGCAGGTGCTAACATCAAGCAGTGACGGCATTGCCTGCCCCACGTTACGCCAGTAACTACAACGCGCATTCTCGAAACCACAAAACTATTTTGTGAAATGAGTAAGATGAAATACCGGGAAGGGTGTCCATGCGACAGGCCGCCACGCACTTGCAAGGCCATGTTACCACCAGGTGTTGACAAGCCCGATAGCTCCACCACGTTCGGCCCTTCTCCCGGAGCGACCGACTCTCAGTCCGCATCGGAGCGCACCTAGATGATATTTGGATGGGAGAATCCTTTGTCGAACCTCTTCCTATCAAGATAAAGGGTACCTTGCGCCTGGAAGAACGCCAACAGAGTAGCCAAAGCCGACGTGTCAAGATCGCAGGGCCCTCCCTCACCGGACTCGAACTCATCGTCAAGCTCAATGCCATTCTCGTAGCCGTGGGCTAGAAAAGGTCCACGGAAGTAGTTGCCTGCAGCTTGGCCCAGCCATTTGGTCAAACTCGGAGTGGTGGGCAGGTTCTCGTTCATGTAGTTGTCATGATAGTAGATACCGACCCGGTGCGAGGGTATGCGCTTGAGGGTGGGCCAGGTGTGTGATATGTGACTCAACATGTTGCGACCGAGGAAAGGCTCGCAGGATATTGATCCGAAGTCCTTGACGTTGGTGTATTCGATCCAGACGAAACGTGGCAAAGGCTCATCTCCGGGAAAGAGGAGACCGCGGAAGAAGGCTGCACCAGGTCGTGGCTCAAGACCTGCGAAGGACTTGCAAAGCATCTTGTGCATCTTCCAGTCTTTCTTCTGACAGACGGTAGAGCAGTAGCGTGCGTTACTACAAGTGGAACAGCGTTGTTGAGCAGTCTGTTTGCAGACGAAGCAGGCATGGGGAGTCGTAGGCGGAGCTGGTGTCATATTTTTTGAGTTGGTGATCTTTGAGAACGTGCAATGGAGAGCAGTGGGTAGTATAGTAGAGATAGAAAGTTATAATTCGTAAAAGACTGCTCACTTGCCCATGACCTTCTCATTCAATCATTGGCACGGACCCCAGGGCCGACTTTGTCTCTCACCTCGGCTTTCCACATATCCACTTGTTCTGTCCCAAATGAGTCGAAATGTCCTTCCAGGCGTCCAGTCTCGGTAACCACACTACCTTTACCTTCCTCCAAGAACTTCCCCGTGACCTGCGCAGCGATCTTCAACAGCTCTTCCGAAGGCACACCGTCCGTCTCGATATCCTTTTTGCCCGCGGCCGTAGAGAAGACAAAGCCAACAACAAACGGCAGGTTGCTCTTCTGTGCTTCCCACTGTTTTCCAGATTTGGCAGCAATGACGGGACTGAATCGTTCTTTCATCCTCCCCATCAACTCCCAGCAAAGGTCGTGCATGGTGAAGTAATCGAAGGTGATTTCTGGAGCCTCGGCGTGGAGAGCAGTGGCCAGTTTCTGGATAACGTGGGTTTGCCTTTGGATGGTAGGTGCGACGGCGGCGAGGGACGAATGATGGCTTGCGCCGTCTTTGATCGCGTCTTCAATGGCTTCGGCTGTGATGAGTCGTTCGTCGCCATCTGTTGCAATGCGTGAAGCCATCCAGGCCGATACTGGACCCTTGAACTTCAATAAACGTGCGTTTGCTTTGGTCTCCTTGACCTTCGTGTTCCTCTTCGAAGTTGCCCAGTTCGTTGCTGAAGCACCAATAGCCATGAGGTAGTTCTTCCAATGCCCCTCAAAGTCTTTAGGGGGCTCTCCAATGAAGAAAGCCGAATTTCCCTGCATGTCCCACAGCGTCTGAAGATCCTTCCACTTTTCCGAAAGAAGCTCAGTCTGGCGCAGGGCATGGTATAATTGCGTTACGCACATGACCGCCCCGGGTGTTGCGGCGTATTTGACAGCTTCTCTGTGGAAGACGGTTCGTGCATAATGAATCCTGCAAGATCGGAGGTTCAAAGTCAGTATACGTCTCACATGTACATCGTACTATGAGGACTCACCAAAGACCACAATGTGTAGGGTTGCGACGCCACATGGTATAGTCCTTGTAGGGAGAAGTAAACGACGCCCGGATAAGTGCGAGAGGATCGACCTTCATGATCTTTTCAATTGATTTGACCAATTTCCTCATGTCGGAAGAAGCTCTAGGGTAGACCTCAACGTATCTGTGAAGTGTAGTAAACTCGTTGCGCATCTGTGTCCAACCCGCACCAACCTCGGTAGAGTAGACAATGTCGAGATAAATTTGAAAAGCAAAGCACGTCCAGATTGGCGGTTGCTTATTTGTGTTTTCCCTTGCAAAGGACTTCCGCGCGGCATCGAAAGCGATGACAAACTGGTCCTCAACCACCATCGGATGATTGTGTAGCAAGGGAAGATCCTGGAACAGCTCTTGCAATGTGGACTTATCGCGGGCATACTTTTCCCTGTTCGTTCTAGGTGGTGGACCTTCATTTTCGTCGAATCGACCCCATTTGCCATTGTAGTCCATAACGTGCCCGTTCATGTTGTTGTTGAGGTAGACCAGGAGGCCATAACGGGCGTTGGCAAACAGGGCATCCGCGATGTCGTAGGCTTTGAAGTTGTAGTCGTCCGACCAGCAGAACCAGCCTTTCGCTTGGGGATCAGCGCCAGCTTCTTTGGCGATAGCCAAGAAGTACACCTCGTGGAATGGCACGCTTTCAACCAGATGTTTGATCACTGGGTAGACTTCATCTTCCATGCTGTGCGCAAGCTGGATTGCTGTGTTGGTCGCTACCGACACAGTTGCCAGGTCGAGTTCTCCCGCATGATGTCGACCCCACAGGTCTGCAATCTCAGCACGAAGGCGAGAGAGGTCATCCATCAGCATGGTCATTGCCATGAAGGCTTCAATGACGGAGTCGTTCCACGATTCAGCAGTGTAGTCCAGTTCCACAGGCTTCGGCGAAGGTGCGACATCAGGTGCAGCGAGAAACTCCGCCGATGGCTCATACACATCCAAGACTTCGAAAACGTTGCGAACTCTAGTCTGTCTGACTCGGTCTTTGTCACTCCTTGGCGTGACATTCTTCATGTTGTTGAGATCGAGTGCATTGGTCCGTATCAAAGGCTTGAGTGCGTCGCGCACGCTTTCCAAGACAGTGACAAAAAAGCTGTGACGGTCATCAGACGGCTTGTCGACGGCTTCGCCGGCAGCTGCCAGCTTTTTCGAGAAAGCACTTCGAACAGAGATCACTCTATCGAGTGCAACGTTGAAGTAGTCTGGAACCTCTACGTTACTGCCTTTGACACCGGCGATGTGAGCAGACAAAGGTATGAAATCCTTGATAGCAAGGGTGTATTTCGGACTAGACGTCTGCCTGTCTGATCCACTCTGCGCAGTATTTCCGGCTTTTCTGGCTTTGCCTTTGAGTCTTTGCGTCTTCTGTTCCGTAGGAGCAGGTGGTTCGAGGGGCTTGTTGTAGCCAAATGACTTGGCTGTAGTCGCGACTACAGAAGAGCGAAATTAGCGCGTGCATCTCTCGTAACTCTAACCGCAACTTACGCCATGATGCCACGACATCCGTATCGTGTTTGTATTGCTGGTAAGTGCTTCGTAGGTTGTTGACCGCCATGGTAGATATGCTACTGCAACTGCGTCTATTCCAGTCGAATTGACCTCAGTACGTAGGTACTTAGGTATGCAGACTATCCTTTTCCAGTGAGTAGAACGTCGGAGGAGATGTTTTGAGTGTGTTGTCTTCGCTACCATGGATTGCCAATGGGTGGGACGGCTTTCTGGCGGTGCGCGAAGATATTGCTGGGTCCTTCCCCGCCACGCGTCGCGTCGCGATCGCGACAAATCGCTTTCTGAGGCACGCATCGAAAAAAGCAAGTCCCACCCTCCGACATCTTGCGTTGCAGAATTTTCTAAGCGCAACCGGTTCTCTGCCCCGTCTATTGCTAAGTGATGCAGACTGAAGTGTTGTTTGGGTGTACTCCCAGTGGTAATTTGGTGTTGCGCGCCTGAATGATGGAAGGCCAGATGGATGCGGCCTGCCGAACCGTGCAAAACCGCCATGCTAAGTCGGGACTAGCTTGAATTACATGCTGTGCGGCACAGAGAGCACCTGCAGCAGTGCAATGCAGCCCATCTCAATCACCCTGTACTCCATCAAATTGGTGCATCTAGAGAACGGCTGAGAACAATGGAAGGGCTACCGCCGCTTCAATTATCCAGGAGTAAGCGCGCCAAACATCCGCCTTACATACGTCATTATCTAACGCTTCCCAGGCGACAGCACCAGCTCGCTGAGTACTCTGCCCAACGAAATACTACTCCAGGTCTTTTCGCATGTCGATTTGTATCGTTCCATTCGTGTATTGGGCTATATTCCAGATGACCCCCCTCCAAGCTCTCCAGACGAGTATCTCATTTCCGATTTTCGCGCTAATTCTCGCTCGCTACTCAACATTGCGTTGACGTGTAAGAGGTTCACGGTTCTGGCTCGCGAAGTACTGCTCTCTTCGCTCGTGCTCGAGGTCGGCTTCCCAGGAACATTGAATGAGCTTTCCAATTCGGACATCTACGGCCTGATCTGGAGATTGCAAGCACGACCGGAATGGAAACGACATATAAAGCAGCTGAGATTATGCTTACCGTCGGAAGATCGTGGTATCATGAAGTTCAGTGGACGAGGTCCGGTAGAGCCTCACGTGAACTATCTTGTCTACGAGAAGGCGTGTGAGATCGTCGCTTCCCTCGACCTACCTGTTTGGTGGAAGACAGGGAAAATTGCAGAACTGAAAGGCACATTTGCACGTGCTTCGGCTTCCGTGTTCTTAGCTCTGTTACCAAATATAGCGACCTTGTGCATATTCGACCCAGAGTCAAATCTTACCCTCGCTGAGCCGCATTTCCAAGACACGCGCCGTTGGCAGAGATTTGCTTTCAAGCTACCGACCGCGCATGTGCTATCTTATTTGAAGTACGAAAGTCCCTTACCGCCGCTATTAGGGGGTGGCTTGGAGCACTATCCCAATTTGCACACCCTCGACCTGAGCATCAGACTTCAAGGCCAAATACACTCGCAAATTCGCATGGCATCCGAGCACTACCTCAGCAGCCATGGTGCACAGCCAACGATCCGACATCTCCGTCTAGACTTCGAGGTCAGAACCGTCGGCGTGTGGAATACCACTTCTCGAGCGTGTATGACGAACGTTCTCCGCGCCTTTCCCAATATTCAATCACTCGAATACTACGCGGAACCGTCGGACAGTAAGAACCCGTATCGGAGTGTCCGCGCGTTTCCTGCCTATCAGGCAAACATCCAATACTATCCTACCGGGCCGTCTCCTCTTGAGGATGATGTCTACGTAGATGAGCAGCACTGGGATCGAACGATATACGATGCGCGAAGCGAAGTCACCGACTACCAGAACCTCGTGGACGGTATGATACATCTGCGACCATACCTCGAAACCCTGAAGCTACCAGGCGGCTTCTGGACATTGCCAGGCGCGATGCGCAAACCTTTACCGCGATTCGACCAATTTGCGCAACTCAAGAAACTGGTCATTCCTCAAGCAGCGCTCATATCGATCAAGCTCGACAACATGCGTTTCGACGCCGTCTTTGAAGGCGACTTCGAACTTTCACCGACGCAAGCTCTTCCGATCTCTTTGCAGTACCTCAAGATTTTCGACGTTGACTTGGCATTTTTGGAAAGCAGGTGGCTGCAGGATCTCTTTGGTGCGCAGAAGGCCGAGAACCATTGGCCGAGGCTGCAGTGTGTAGAGATCTTGATGGGGCCTACGGTCACGGGGCTGTGTCTTGAAGAGCTGAAGGCTAAACAGAGGAATGCGGACTTTTGGAAGCTGGTGGATGATGCGAACTTCGAGGTGGTGGTGGGAAGGGATGAGGAGGGACCGGATGCGTGAGGTGGCTCACGACTGTCATGTACGAGGCGGAAATATGTTTACAGCGGCCTTTGGTCGATACAACGAGATTATATATATACCACGCTGCTTCGAACAAAGGGCAAAGAAGTCGAAGTCGTATAATGTGAGCTTTAAAAGTAAAAATTGAGATGCACATGTCAAACTCTCATCATTCGATGTAGGCAACTGAAGAGATCCCGCACAGGGGATATCACGAGGAGAAGATAGGTGGTAAAGTTTAGTGGTTCGTATAAACAATATGCAAGTCTATATATTCACAAAGAAGTCGTAGTATATACAAGACTCCGCCCGACCAAGCGAAGTCCGATCATGCCGTCATAAACGCCGCGCTATCATCGTTCAAGCCTCATAGGTATCATTTAATCCAAAAGTAATCCCACCCAATAGTATCAAAGCACACACATTTAGACCTTGGTCTCAAACATGCGGGCCTCGACGTCCTTGCCAGCAAGCACAGAGTCGTTGTCAATGGCACCATCGGTGGTACCAACATGGCTCTCGCTGTAAGCATCGAGCTCGGCGCCCTTGACCATGTTGAGGTAGATGGGGTAAGACCAGGCAATCGCGAAGAAGATGAGCGGGATGCACATAGCCTTTCGTGTGCCGATGCGGTCAGCAACGTTGCCGAGAATGACGGGGCCAACGGCACCACCGCAGACGGAGGAGACGAGGAAAGAAGCACCGCGCTTGGTGTGGCGACCGAGACCGCGGAGTGTAAGGGCGAAGATGATGGGGAAGATGCAGGACTCGAAGAAGAGGACGATCATCAGCATGCTGAGACCTCCCCAGTTGGGACGGGTGGCGCTGCCAGTGTTGGTGCCGATCGCAGCGCTGATGAAGATCATGATCAGGGTCTGGAAAGCGAGGAGGACGTAACGGGGCTTGCCGCCGTAGTACATGAGTCCAGCTGCTGCGAAACGTCCGACTGCGAAAAGGGCTTGGGCGATGGCGTAGAAGTTGGCTCCCTCGTGGTGACCTTCAGTAACTGATAGATCAGGGCGTGCCTCAGCGAAGTAGTTAATAAAGTAGGCTAATTTTCAGTTAGTATAGGTCCATAGGAGTAGATATAGAGTGTGGTGAGGTTGTGGGATGATAGGGGGTGTTTTGAGGATGTTCGGAGAATTTTTGGAAAAAAAGTGTAAAACTTACCAGCAACACCAACTTGACCAGCGACGTAGGAGAACTGAGCAGCAGTACCCCAGAAGAGAGTGTACTGCTTGCGGAGAGGCTTGTCGACGTAGCCGGTAGCAGCGGTGGTCATCTCGGCTTGGTCGGCCATGTCGGAGTCGGTAATCTCAGGAATGGGAGCGAAGTAGAAGACAACGGCGAGGATACCGACGAAGCCAGCAATACCAAGGTAGACCCATTGAACAGCCTCGAGAGACTTTCCGTCGGTACCAACGTTCTTGAAGATGACCTGAGCAGCGAGGACGGGAGCAACGACAGAGCCAACAGCCTGAACGGACTGAGACAGCTCAAGACGGAACTCGGAGTACTTGGGAGGACCGCAAACAGCAATGTAAGGGTTGGCGGAAGTCTCGAGAGTCGACAGACCAGAACCAGCAAGGAACATGGCACCGCAGAAGCCACCGAAGCTTCGCTTGACAGCCGCAGGCCAGAACATGAGAGCACCGACACAGTAGATGGAGAGACCGAGAATGAAGGTGTAACGGTAACCGAACTTGCGGAGGAACCATCCAGAGTATGTCAAAGGACCGATGAAGTAAGCACCGAAGTAAGCAGCCTGGAGACCAGACGACTCTCCACGAGTGATGTCAAGAGCGACCTGGAAGCGAGAGTTGAGGACATCGAGAAGACCGTAGGCGAATCCCCACATGAAGAAGAGGATGGTGACCAAGGTAACGGGAACGATGGATTGGCGGACCGTAAGAGCAGAAGCTCCAGTGACGACGCGGTTGTCGACAGACTTGCGCCGAACCTGTTCGTCGACGACTTCAGCGACTGAAGGGCGACGAGCTTGCTGCTCGTGGACTTGGTCCAGAGTAGGCTCTTGCGAGCCGTTGTTTCCAAAGAAACCCATGGTGATGGTAGGGTAAAGATGGCGATTGGGAACGAAGGAAGATATGAGCCCAAGGATCAACAGATGATATGTCTGTAGAGGCAAGTCCCAGATAGTGAGAGACGAAGAGCGAGATGCTGATGCTGTTTCAGTGAAGGGATACAGTGCACACTATATATCCGCTCTCCGCGTCCCCAGATACCCATCTCCATGGTATAGGTCGCGACATGGGGCTGGTGCCATCCAGACTGCAATAGCAGTCGGTAGCCCATTCGGTAGTCCCATGCTGGCGTTGGTTGAGCGCGGCGTATAAGCCGGGGTGTTGGGGTAGTTTCTACTGCTAACGCATCGCCCCGTACGCTACACCCCAGTATCCGCAAATTTTCATCGGAGCGCTGCCGTGATGGGCTGGCTCTTCCTCGGCGACTCAGTAGCCTGCATATTTCCCCCGAGAGTATAGCCGGCAAACATCGGATGGTGCTTGTCTGTGTCCAATCACCACGTGCATAAGCATGCACTAACTGCAGCGCATGGACGTTCTTCTCCGAGCGGTCCCACTTAGTCGTTGAGCCTCATGAGACAAATGCCTCGCAGATGGGGCTCGATAGCATCTCCGCGTTGCCAACCCCATGGAGAGACTGTAGCGCAGAAAAAAACTGGAATGCACACAACAGTGGAGTCCCCAACCCGCAAAATGCCCAATTAGCAGCCGCTCCAGCGCCTTCTAGAGGGGCGCATCATCTGCACCCCGCTGTTGATCTCAGCGATCTCGCCTGGTGCTATGTCGTCAGGGTCCTTCGGTGCAGAACCTCTAGAAGGCGTTTTTACAAGCAACGGCAAGCGAGGCTTGTAGGGCCAGCGAGTGAACGACAAGCGATCCAGGAAAGACTCTGGGCGCCACCAAGCCTTCTTTGGGGAATTCATGATCTTGTTTAGCGTTGGTGCGCACCGTCTCTTGGACGCGCAGCCAGTAGCCTCTGGGCTCCCTTGGCATGTTTTAGGTGCAATGACATGAGGCCTTGTTGAGGCTCCGACTGCTGGGCCAGGGTGGTCTCGCATGGCCTGAAGCTTGGGGTCTGTGACCTGTTTGCCGCGAGGCTGCATGCTGGGCTGTCCTATGGCTGCTCTGCGATATCGCGATATTCGATTGAAGCATTTGGAAAAGCGCTCAACATTCGTGGTATAGGTTTAGTACGTGTCAGCTATGCCTAATAGCTCGGTGGCTTTGCAGATGAAAAGATCTTCACATCGAGCTGAGAGTATCGACAGTGGCTTACGATATGCTCAATCAGGGTGGATGGAGGTCTTCATCTCTTCGTCAGAAGGTGTAGATCTTGCACTTGCAACATGCATCCGCTATACGCGACAACCATGACCTTCGATATGTAGTCATCAGACATGACGCTCACAACTCAAAGGCCCGTCTCATTCACAGCTGGGCAACCATCAGCCTCCATCTCCCCATCTTTTGCTAGCAACTCTGCCGCATCTCTACCAGGTTCACCATCTTTGCCCTCCGCGGGCACTGTACCCAACCTGCAAGGGTGCCTGCACCACTGGGGTGGAAGCTGGGGTCGACATCTCAACGAGAGCTTCTAGTGTGCTTCTAGCGTGCTTCTCCGCATGCTCTTTCTTCTGCACCACGCGCATGTAAGCTCGAAAATGACGTGTCGCTTGTCAGCGCCACTCCGCAAGGACCGTGTAATTGGTCACGCGAGGTGCTGGCGGGAGGTTTGTCGGGAGATCAAAGGCTAGGCGTCGGAGTTGTCTCACGTGAACATTCCTGGGCGCCACGGCGGCCTGGATCACGAAAGTGTCGGTTTTGGCCGTTCTGCTAACGGAGACGGGGTGTAGTGACGGGAACCATGCACTGTGGTGCGCTGGTAGAGGAATATGTCGCCGCACGTAGCCGGCTAGTGGGTGCCGCTTTCTGCTCGTCTGGCGGTTGTTGTGATAATGTCAATGCGTCTGGGGTGCCCATGGAGCATGGTTGGAGCGTAGGCGATGCCGAAATCACTCGAATCGTGCGCGCAAAGTGCCGGGCATCCGTTTGTTGAAAGCGAAAGCGGAGGTGGAAACAAGCGATTGCCTGTGGTTTGCCCCTCTGAGGACTAGTCTTTCACGCAGTCTTGTGCATAGTGGGATGATGAGTCTGTGCAAGGGGGAAGAGGTCGGAGTATTGCCAGCGAAAGCGCCTATTACCTTTACGCGCCCACTCCGTTATCTACTCCATGCGTCTGAACTTTGAAAGGTGGAGCGTTGCCGTAATGGAGATGAACAGAAGAAGCGCAGCGGCATAGATCAGGCCTCGATGTTTTCACGAAACCTATTTCCCGCCCTTCACAATGTATTCATCTCCTAACGTAAATCCTCCAAGTACGTCTTTGAGCCCCTCATCATAGTCAGGCTGTACGTCTCTTCCCTCCTCGTCCAAATTTCCCAGATAGTTCGTAATATCCCTCCCATCAAACTCTCTCACCTCAAACCCATTTCCTAGAAACGCCCACATGTTTCCTTGTCTATACTCAATCTCAAAGTCTTCATACCGCGGCGTTTCCATGATCTTTAGAAAGTGGAGGCGCGAGCCGGGCCACATGGTTGCTTGACCATCCGTCTTTCCTTGCTTGAACCAAGAGCGGCATGGTGAAGTCCACGCGGTGCGTTGTAGAAAGAGATCGGCGTGTTGGCGGAATTGCACACAAGGAGCAAGTTTGGGGGCAAGAGACTTGATGTTCTCGACCTGGCATTTTGTAATGACGGAGAAGATGTAGCGGGTCCACACTTCGATTAATGGCATGAAAGAACCATGACCGAGAGGACCATACGGACCACAGAAGGAGAACGTGTTCGGGAAGTTGGGGATACCAACGCTGAGATAAGATGTTACGCCATCCTCTGAACCCCATAGATCGCGCAGATCATGCCCATGGGCTTTGAAGGGGAAACGCGGCAGCCAGGAGGTGTCGAAACCGGTCGCGCATATTATTACGTCGACTTCGTGGTGGTTGCCTTCTTTGTCTGTGAAACCTGTGGTTGTGATGGAGCCAATAGGGTCGGTAAAGACTGTGGCGTTGGGCGCAACGAGAGCTTCGAGATATCCCGGTGCTGGCGTTGGACGGCGACATCCGGGATTGAAATTCTTGGGTATCATCTTGTCAATGAGACGAGAGTCATGGTTGAGTTTGTTGCGCATTTCGGCGTCTGCGTATTCACGTGCGAGACGAGCTTCCTCACTGCCTTTGATGATGAATTTGAATCGCTGGTTGAGTTCGTTCTCAATCTGTTTGCGATACTCCAGGTACTTCTTAGGATTTTCTTCGAGGTATTTAAGCTGTTTCTCGCTGTCTATGGAACGTCAGAGCTTTCCTTCATATCCTGGAGGGAGGAGCTTACATCGAAAGTTTGCGCCGTTCTTTCCGGCCCAGGTCTGAGCAAAGCCTGCCGTGATCCATATCGGAGACCGTATCCAGTGGTACAGATGCTGGACCTTTTGTTGTATTGATGCGACAATTTGCACACCCGAGCTACCAGCACCGATGACAGCTACACGTTTGTTGGAAAGATCGTAGCCTTCTTCGTAATTCGCAGAATGCATCAGCTTGCCCTTGAAGTCTTGCAGACCTGGAATCTCTGGCCACTTCCACTTGTTCAAGACACCTCCGGCGTTGACAAAGAACTCGGCACTGTCTTCAAACACGACGTCCTTCTCCAGATCACGAACGCGGAACCGCCATAGACCGGCCGCATCGTCCCACTCCACGTGCTCCAAGCGGTGTCGCAGCCTAATATACTTGGCGATGAAGTCATTTTCGCGTTCGATGGATTTCAAGTACTCCCATATCTCCGGCGAATACGAGTAGTAATGCGACCAAAGTTTGATTTTCCAAGAGAACTGATAGTTGACCGAAGGGATGTCACAGGCGCAGCCAGGGTATCGATTTTCCAACCAAGTGCCGCCAACATCGTGGTTCTTCTCGTAGCACACTATTTCCAGGTTCTCCATCTCTTCTTCAGCCTTTTTGAGGAAGTTCAAAGTCGATGCGCCAGCGCCCATGAGGACGACTTTGACCTTTCTTTTCGTCCCCATGGGCTGTTCGTTGATTCGGTAGCCATGTTGGTCAGTTTGTGGTGGCAGTTGATCACGGACCTTTACGTTGTCGTCAGCCGCAGTGCCAGCAGCAGCGTACAGTGAACTCGGCGGATCTGACTGTATGCCCATTTTGGAATTATTGGCTCGAAAATGTATGAAAAGTGAGCTTGTTCGTAGTACACCGAGGAGCATTCCGGGCCAAACAACAACTGCGCCATCTCATATAGTTGCGCCATAGCCAGACCTCGGAAATAGCCATGTAAGGCGGAGATGGTGACAGCATCGCCAGCAGCACTGCGGGGTAAGATTAAGTTCACAATACCTAGGTACCTTACACAAGCTTCGCGTGTGTTTTGACCCGTGAAAGCGCTTTCGAGCCTGCGGTCAGAATTGCTGGTGCATGACATTCTCTAGTAGGCGCGCTCTGGTGACACGGCCATGGGGCTCTTGGGAGATGGCTGCACGCCCAAAGAAACAGCGCCACCGCTGTGCACATGCGACACTGTAGTTGGCTGCAAGCATACAATGACTGATGTTAGTCATGTTTTACTCCGAGTTGGCGAACACGGGGGCCATAAAGGGTGCAGTGTGCGGAACAATGGTACGAGATGGATGATCAGGCACACGGTAAGGCTCCGCTCCCGGTTGTTCTTGGCTCCGCGATAGTTGGACGGTAATGACAGCAACGCCGCAAACAAGCCATAGCCGTCTTCCCACCACCCTAATTCCTGCATCGCCATTGCGGAGTCCTGTGTCTCTCCTCGAATCTCGCAGTCCCATAGCAGCGTCGCCCAGCGGCCCGCACTCCCCGCTACAGCCACGCAAAACACGCTTGACGATCCGCTCGACAGCTGCCACCTACGCACAGGCAGGGCTGCTTCCCGTCCCTCATTCCTGCCCACCGGGATAGTTATCACCGCCGGCGCATGCGAGCGCGCGACATAGTACGAGTCGCAGAATCGCCTTGCGTCTCCCCCCTCCCCGCGCTGGCTAGGTTGCTGGACTCCAAGCTCAGCTCAGCGGCCCTGGTCATGGTGCCCGCGCAACTTGGTCAGATAGCCTCGTGAATGACGCTTCCCACCGCACCGACTCCTATCGCGCCTTCCTAACCATCCTCGCGCCTTCCTGCCGCCATGTCGTACTACGGAAACGGCCAGAACTACTACAACCCCAACATCCCGCACTCCAATGTGGGCGCGCCCGGCCAATATCAGGATCCCTACAACCGCCGCACGCCAAGCGCTGACAATGGCGATGCCACCAACGGCGCGCCCACGGGCTATGGGCATCTCCAGCAGCTCGACCGGCGCAACAGCATAGCGGCCCGCCAGAACGACGAGCTCTTCATCGGCGCAAACAGCTCCCCGCAGCCACCTCAGGGTCCAATGTCCCCCACAGCGGGCGGGTTCAACGGCGGCTATGGCTACCAGCGGGCGCAGCAGGCGTACAACCCCCAGAACTACAACACGCAGCCCATAGCTCTGCCCAACCCCCAGCACTACGGCGGTGTCAGCAACAGGACCTTCGCGCCGCCCGTCTCTGTGTCGGCTTCGCACCAACCATACAACCCAGCTGCCTACGCCGACAGCAACATCGCACCCACCAACTCCCTGAGCCAATCCTATGGCTTCTCGCCCACCTCCCCGACCGCCTCATACCACTCGCCCTCGGTATACCAGAATCAGGGCTTTGGAAGAGCACCCTCTGTCCAGAGTCGCGCGTCAGCTTACGCAGCATCGGCCGCACCACCACTGCCTGCTCCTCCAGGGAGCGCGCAATCTGCGGGCGAGGACTGGGGCACCTACCCGAACCGACGACCCTCGAACGCGTCCTCGGGCTACTATTCCTCGAGCGCCTCGCATGCTCCACTCCCGTCTCCCCCGGGATACGATACTGGCTACGGCTCCCAGCGAGGCGACAGGTATGCCTCCATGTCTGGCAACGCCCTTCCACCCACGCCCGAGGTCCCTACGCATGGCTCGCCGCAACGGACCAACACGGTATCATCGCGACCGCTACCCCCACCGCCGCCCCACGAGTCCGACAGCGACGAATATTTCGCGCCGCAGCAGAACGGGTATCAAGACGAACTATTCAACGACGTTATGAACATGACATCTGGCGGCGCCCAGGTCCAACAGCCAAACGGTCAATACTACAGCGAGTCTGCAGGAAGAAACGGCACGAATGGCGCAGTTGCTGGACGCGACACGTACCTTAGTGACGAGAGCGACGTAGAGGCAGCTGCTGGTCTAGCTGCACTTCAGATGGCCGAGGCACAAGAAAGAGAAGACGAAGCTCGTAGAGCTAGTGGTGGCACCGGGCTCTTCAGCAACTACACGTCGGTACATTCCCCCCAGATGCCTGCTGAGCCGATGCGACAGGAAAGTGCCAGCGATAGTGACTACGTGGGCATGGACGTGGGTACCTATGGCGGCGGATTCGCGCCATCCTTCAACTACGGTGGAGACCCAAGTGTACTGGCAGCGGGTGGAAGTCACACAGCGTCCACCTCAGGCTCTCAGCGACGGTCCGACCCTTTGCACGACGACTACGACCCGATCCATCCCTTCCCGTCCTTCTCGAGCAACGCGCGTGTCGACACATTTGGTACCGGTGGTCTGGAAGAGCCTAGCGCACGGCGGCGGAGCTACGACGAGGGCGATGAGGTCACACTCATGGATAGCGCATCTGCCCTGTCCGGCTCGACACTCAATGGCCCTTCAGCAGTAATGCCGGGTGAGCCACCGGATATGTTCTATCACCCGGGCATTTCAAACCGGCCACTGCCCCCACCTCCAGTGAACACCGGCAGCCGGCGAATGAACCACCAGAGCAACAGCTCCACCGGATCTGGATCCTACGAATATTGGCGTAACGCTCCGGCTGCCCAGCGTTCATACCCCGTGGATGCGAACGCTATGCACATGATTTCTCCCACCGGCGCCCCTGTGCCTCGCTCAACCTCTCTACTCCAGCACAGCAATGCCCGAGATGCCATTCCCTTGCCTCGTTCCAAGACAGACGCTGAACAGGGGCACAGACCTCGACCTCCTCCCGGCAACCGGAATACCTTCTATGGCGGTGCCATGGACAGCGACGGCAACACCCTCACCCCTGGCAGTGCAGAAGCTGTAGCTATCGACCTACCCACGATTCCAGCCGGCAAGCGCTTTAATCCCGCAAAGCTCTCCAGCATCGACTTCAAGAAATGCACTGAGCCTTGGGCACTTAGCTCAATCATCTCCTGGCTGAAGAACATGACCGAAGGCGAGAATGACCTTAAGGAGGGTCCGATCCAAGAAGGTCTTATTGCGCTATTCACCCACAAAGTTCCAACTATGAACATTGCGGATGCCGAGACACTGAGTAGTCGGGTAGTGGCTGAGATGTACAAAGCAGGCACGCTTGTGCACGAAGAAGAGTGGTTGAGATTCTCGACCGCGAGCATGACTGGAGTAATATTCCAGCTTACGGGGGCCGGATGCTACGCTCCCATGTTGCATACACACGCAAGCCCGGGTCGATGTTACTCGCACCATTGCCAACGCACACTCAAGAAGATCGACCTGCACGCTCCGTCCGCCGCACCTCGATCAGAAGACTGGGCCACCTTCTATAAGCTGAAGAAAGAAGACATCGAAGGAGCAAACAAGAAGGAGATTGAACGTCAAAACATCCTACACGAGATCGTCCAAGGAGAAGATAAGTACATGAACCGACTTGACGTATTACGGCACCTCTACCGGGACCGACTTCAATCAGCCCAGCCTCCAGTCATACCTCCTAAGAAGGTCGACAGATTCATCCGCGACGTGTTCAGCAAGGTAGACGCAGTACGGAAAGCGAACGAAGACCATCTCCTTCCACAGATCAAGTACAGACAGCAAGAGCAAGGCCCATGGATTGTAGGCTTCAGTGATATTTTCCGAGAATGGATCCGGAAAGCGAAACAGGCCTACATCGAGTACGCCGCGGCTTTCCCGTACGCATCCTTCCTTGTTCGACAGGAAGCTGACCGAAACATACTGTTCCGCACCTTCCTGGACGACGCTCAAAAGCACAAGCTGTCAGAAAAGCTTGGCTGGGATACCTATCTCAAAGGCCCTATCGACAGACTGCAGCGCTATGGTCTTCTCATAGACACAGTCATCAAGTACTCGACTGTGGACAACGAGGAGAAACGTAATCTTCAGGTCGCCAAAGAAGAGATCAAAGCCGTGACATTAGAGTGCGACAGCCGTGTCGCTGAAATGAGTCGGAAAGTTAGTCTCACCGACTTGCAAGCGAAGCTTATCTTGCGGCCCGGTATGCAGCGAGTGGAGCTCAACCTGGATCACCTGGGCCGAGAACTCATCTTCCGAGGCGACTTGCAAAGGATGGGAGGCAGTCGTTTCAACTGGCTTGAGACCCACGCATTGCTCTTCGATCATTACCTTGTACTCGCCAAGGCAGTCTCTTTCCGAGAAGCAGACGGTGTTACCAAGTCTGAGAAGTACGATGTGTCAAGATTGCCAATTCCCATGGATCTTCTTGTTCTCGAGAGCGAAGACGACGATCCCGTTGTGCGGTCTACCATGAAGGGTATCTCTACTGTCACCACCGTCTCTGGTCGGGTCGGTTCTGGGGCCGCTACAAGATTGAACAACAGCCCTGTACCCGGTGGTCTATCACACACAAGCACCTCGAACTCGCTTGGGTCGACCAACACGAGCAATTCCGGCAAGACCATGGTCAACACCACCTCAAACGATGCTTCAAAGGATGAGAAGATTTTGTACCCCTTCCGCGTAAAGCATCTGGGCAAGGAGACCTACACGCTATATGCGCCATCGGCAACAAATCGTGCCGAGTGGTGCGACAAGCTCATCATTGCGAAGACGCGACACGCAGCAGCTCTCTTTGCTCAAAACGCCGAACCGTTCAAGTTGAGAGTCATGGCTGACGCGGCTTTCGCGTATGATAGCGCGATGCCTTCACAAAAAGCTATCACGATCAAGGGAACGCCACTGGACCGCGCAGTCGACGAGGTGGAGAAGCTTTTCGTCAACGTTGGGCGGCCTGTCCCCATCTGCCGTGCACGGGTGAACTGTGCGACAGCCTTCAGCCAGCCCTACGGCAAGCACATGGTAGCCGTCGGTACAGATATTGGTGTTTATGTGTCGGAGTTTGATAATCCTCGAGGCTGGTCTAAGGTATGTAATGAATTCATAGTCGTATGTTACGGTGCTAACAGTCGCAGGCAATTCAGGTACCACGCGTGACGCAAATTGCCGTCCTCGAACAGTTCAGCTTGATGCTGCTCATCTCCGACAAGGCACTCATTGCGTACCATCTCGATGCCGTATGCCCAGTGAGTGGCGTAGCCCCCTCAAACGACTCAACACGACGAGCGCCCCAAAAGCTATCGGGTGCACGCGACATTGGCTTCTTCGCCACTGGCGTGATGAAAGACAGAACGCTAGTGTTCTACAAGAAGCGTGACGGTATCTCATCCACCTTCAAGGTGCTTGAGCCTGTCTACCAGAAATCATCCGAGAAGAAGTCCAGGATATGGAAGTCTGGACGCACAGAATTCTTCCGCGAATACGACGAATTCTACATCCCAGCAGAGTGCTACACGATCAACCTTTTCCACTCGTCGCTTGCCATTTCCACCGCAAAGGGCTTTGAAGTGCTTACCCTCGACAAGAAGCAACCATGGTCCGTACCCGATCTAAAGCAATCGCACGTGGCCACCATTGCTTCACGTCTTCAAAATCAGGATCCACTGGGCATGTTCCGCCTCTCCGACCAAGAGTTCCTTTTGTGCTACGAAGAATGCGCCGTGTACATCAACAAGAACGGTGACATCTCGCGGTCCGTCATCATGGAATTTGTCGGCAAAGCAAAGTCTGCCGCTATGTATGGCCCTTACGTTCTCTTGTTCGACCCGGACTTCGTCGAGATCAGGAATGCGCAAAACGGTCGTCTACGACAAGTCATTGCTGGACGCGATGTCAAGTGCCTCGACGATGGGCTCAGCGGAGGTTCAAGTCACAACAGGACAGTCAAGCTAAGCTTACAACATCCGCAACATGAAAGGAGTCAGGTGGTTGTTGAGCTTGTACTTAACGAAGGGCAAAAGGAGTAAGGCAAATATATAAGGATGGGTACTTGGATGGCCTGCTGTGCAACACCATCTTTCGGACCATGCTACGCTACATCTACGGCAAGCGGGCGGAGTTATGGAGTCAGGACCCCTGGGCTGGGTATACCCGCCGCTGCACTACCCGTTGCGACAGAGCTGGGGCGATTGGCGCTCTTTCTTGCATATCATTAAGATTTTGATTCTTTTTCGCGTAAGGATACCTAGTTCATTTGTGCTTGGTGTTTTGGTTTCTCAGGCGGCTAGTCTTGCATGTGCTGCTTGGTGTCGGTGTTCATGTTCGAGATTACGGTCGAACTTATGTAGTTGAAATGCGGTAATCATATCACAACCCACAAGCCATTTACAGTAGTAGGTGTTTGAAATTCCTCTTCTCGTATTCAACGCTCGTCTAGCCCTCTCATGACTACAATGAATATACCTCAGCAGCCTCAAACACGGATCCAATGCCTCTGCCGTTGTTCCCACCCCGATGTGGGTATTTCGAAGTGATCATCCGGAACAGCACCTGAAGATGTGTGTACGAAGTCAGTGTTTGTCTCACATGCAGTTCGTACATCGGCAATTACGCACCTTTGCAGCGCTCCATCAGCCCCATCCACCACACTTCGAACACGGCACCCTAAGCCGCGCCTGCCCAGGTCGTTTGTATCGTAAGTTGCACCATGCCCCAATAGTGAATGTCGTAATCCTGGCAGCGCCGCGAGACCTCCGCCCACCAACCTTCAAACACCATGTCGAGATTCTCGCGTGTCCAGTCCATCGCTAGATCGAACTCGGCGTTCGTGCCCGGTCGTATCTTTCGTCGCAGCCTGAGGTGGGGGTTCGAAATCAGTGTATGTCTCGCAAGTATATCGACGGGACTTACTTCTTCTAGAGAGCATCTGCCCGCTGCATACAGATCTTGATGACGTCCAGGTGGTCCAGAGCAAGAGCTAGTATGACCCAAGAGAGCATTTTGTGGTACATGGGTCTGCTCGGGTGGTCGATGAGCTCTTTGGCTTTGTTGATGGCTGGGTAAAGCTCGCCGGCCTCGAAGAGGTCTGCGATTTCGTTGAACTCCGCTGCGAAGACGGGGTGGTAGATTTGTGCGAGACGCATAGCGATGGAGGTGGATATCGATGTTTGTTGTAATGGTGAGATGCGGAAGGTTGAGTGGATGTGGTGGGTATAGCCCGTGGCTGCCAGTGCTGTGGTGGACGAGCACAGGTTTGTTTGTAGCATGACGCAACTTTAGAGGAAAGAAGTACACGTGTGCGCCTCTACCTTCCTCCCAGAATCCTACATGACGTTAAGCCTCCGCCAAATTCCGCTTTTGTATCAATGCAGTTGGCAGTACACCTGTCTAGCGTTTTCCTTCTATGAGATTCTGGTGCCGAGCAAGAGAGGCTTCTCAGTCCGAATCAAACGGATCACGACCGTTCGTTGGCCAACAAGACAATGCCAACGACTCCGACAAGCCTGCCGAATGTGCAATAGGACGAGGAAATGGCTTTGACTTCGCAGCCAGGCTTGTTCAACCGTATCCGCAATGCGTAGGCTGCAAGGAATCCTCGGCGGTCCAGCGCGGTGTAGCAGCGTGCTAGACATCTATAAGAGTGTGTTTTGAGCGATGATGAGCTCCATGGCTTCTGTTTGATAGCTGTACGTTGCAAGTGTACGAACGATGTCCTTGGAAACGACCTTAGGTCCTTCTTGGTCGGCCGGTCTCGCTTTTTTCACAGCTCTTAAACTTCTTAACACTTCGCTCTTTCGTCAAGCGCGGGAGAATGGCAGGCATTGTTACTATCACAGATACTATCGTCATCACCGTTACTGCGCCGATGGCGTCACCTCCGTTTTTTTCACTTCCAGAACAGTTCACATCAACGACGGAATCCAGTACATTTTACGAATGTGCTCCCGATGTGCCAGAAGCACCAGACACCTCGAAGTCGGGAATAGCGGTATACATTACAGCCGCGGTAGGGACTGTGTTTGCTGTTTTAATGTTGGCGTCGTTGATGGCATATTTGAGGAGATCGAGGATGGATGGAAGGAGACTAAGACATGAGAATTAAGTGCTAGGCGCAATATACCGAAAAGGAAACTTGTCTGATCGTATATCATAATCAAACCAAGAATATTCGAGAACGCGACCACACTCACCGTACCACTGCTACATGATAGAAGCTCGTGATGGTAGAAGCTCGTGCAAAAGTACTGATTCTAAGGTTGAAGCCGGTACTGCTTGACCAAAAATGTAGTTCTCATTATTTCTTCAAATGCGAGGCATTCTCGTATGCGAAGTCACATGTCTGCCTTTGCAAGGCACCCCAGCAACCTTCCATTTATTTCGCGCATTTTCGACTAAACCGATGCTGACAAGATTACCAAGTGCTTGGATATGGACAAATGTCGCCGTCAAACATGGAGGTCGGCGCAATTATCGGCCAGAGCGGTCCAAAGAATCCTTTGGGTGTTGGCCAAGTAGATAACGAGCAGCGAGTGGCCCTCACGATCGCCAATGCAGCGTTGGGTCGTCATCTTGGGGTCTTCCAGAAGCATGGTGCTTAGCGCCAGGGTTCCCAGGTCTGATGATGGCTGCATCCGCTAAGTGAATTCTCCCCGGTAGAGCCCGGGATGGCCATTTCGTTAGTGATTCCATCGCACAACAGCAGAACTGGGTGCTCCGGTTTTGATAATGGTTATCGCTATGGGGATGTCGATCGGTCCGAAGCGTATCGGATGTGGATAGTGTTTAGTATTTTCGTTCTTGGTGTGGAGCAGCTGAGCACGCGATATGTAATGCGAATTGAACGCGGATGTCGTAAGAACGGCAATCAGCAGTAGGCCTTTGTGCGGCGATGGTGACGGCCTAGCTGTGTCGGGGAAGGGACGACACCGTCAGGCGCGTCAACTCCTGCCAGCCGAACGAGGTGCCGGCCCGTGCACGCGCCGCCTAATGCGGGGGCAAAACCGCCGCGGCTGAACAGGTCCTCACGCAGCAATCAACTCAGCTGCCTCGTGATGCGACGCTCGCAATACCGCCTCGTACAAGACGCATCTTCGTCAGGCAGATGCCTCGCCCCGAATAACAAGGCAGAATTCCTCCACGACTCGTAGCGGCAGGCAGCCGGGTGGCAGTTCGCTTTTTATCGGATCCCACAAACGTCAAATATCACCTTATCATGCTAGGAGCGAATTAAGGATAGGCAAGAAACTTGGCTCAGCATGCCATGGCCACCGCCAAGACACACAGAGCAGGGTCCGTCCCACCAGTCCAACTGCATCAAGAAGGAGATATACGCGGAGACGACAGACGCGCCAGCATGGCTCGCTGGACCGGGCGATTGGCGCTGCGCTCAAGGCGCTCTAGAAGACACAAGTCGTCAATATTGGTTGGATCTGGCGGTGCCCGTTCCACACCATTCTTTCACTGCGGTCCTCTTTGCTTGGCCGTCTTGGGTTACTTCGCCCGCCGCGACAAGCCTTCCAACGGGTAGCTCGTTATCAGCACCGTTCCGTGGGACCACTATCTCGCCCTCCCCGCAGCCTCGGTCGTATAACAACCGGTGTACCCTGCTGCTTCAGCCGCTCAAGGCTCTCCGCTGCCTCACCAGTATTTGACGTACCAGCTGTAGATACAGCTGCTTTTCCTCGATACCACCAGGTTCGAGTCGCTTCACGTTTTCGGGCTTGCTTCCCGCGATCACCGCTTACACTCACCCGTGTGCGGCTCTTCTCAACACGCGCCATAAGGTACTAGTCTACCTGACTATACTCACCACACTTCATTCAAAATGGCCATCTGGAACCGCAAGTCGAGTTCCTCGGACGGCGCAAGTCCTCACGCTTCTGATCCTGAGTATGGCACCAAGCCCGAGTACCAGCACGAGACGGGAGAGGTCGCCGCTGTCGACAGCAATGGCGTTGCCGTCCACTCCGACCACACGCATCTGCACCGTGGTCTGAAGTCGCGCCACATTACTATGATTGCCATCGGAGGAGCCATTGGAACTGGTCTCATTATCGGTACTGGTAAAGCGCTGGCACAGTCCGGGTAAGTAGCACGAATCTGGCGAATATTCATCCTCACTAACAACGACAGCCCGGGTTCAATTCTCATTGCCTACACTTCGGTCGGTCTCATCGTCTACGTCGTAATGACTGCTCTCGGCGAAATGGCCGCTTGGATTCCTCACGCTTCTGGTTTCGCCGGCTATGCTACCCGTTTCTGCGACCCTGCTCTCGGTTTTGCTCTTGGTTGGACTTATTGGTGCAAGTACATCATCACGACCCCGAACCAGCTTACTGCCACTGCTTTGATCCTTTCGGAATGGAAGTCTAGAGATGAAGTCAATCCCGGAGTCTGGATTGCAATCTTCCTAGTCGCCATTATCTGTATCAATTACTTCGGTATCAAGTTCTTCGGTGAACTTGAGTTCTGGCTTAGTTCTATCAAAGTCATCACGATTGTAAGTCTCAAGCGCTTTTCGATGCAAAACAATACTGACTACTGCAAGGTTGGTGTCATCTTCCTCTCGTTCCTCCTTGCTGTCGGTGCTGGGCCTGGTCCGGCAACTGGCTTCAAGTACTACAATGACCCCGGTGCGTTCAAGCCATTCATCGCTGGTGGCTCTGCTGGTAAATTCTACGGATTCTGGAGCTCCTTGGTCAACGCCGTCTTTGCCTATCTCGGTACTGAACTTATCGGTGTTACCGTTGGAGAAGCCCAAAACCCACGCAAGACCATCCCTCGTGCCATTAAGCTTACCTTCTACCGGATCTTGTTCTTCTACTGCTTGTCGGTCTTCTTCTTGGGCATGATCGTTCCCTACGATTCCAAGGAGTTGGCGTTCGCAAACAAGGCTACTACCGGTGCTTCCGCTTCGCCTTTCGTCGTCGCCATCAAGCTTGCGAATATTCCTATCCTCCCCACTATCGTCAACGCCTGCATCTTGCTCTTCACCTTCAGCGCTTCCAACTCGGATCTTTACATTGCCTCCCGTACGATCTACGGTCTTGCTGTCGAAGGCCATGCCCCTAAGATCTTCCTCTGGACTGATAAGCGTGGTGTGCCTGTACCTGCTTTGGCCATATCCGCTCTTTTCTGCTGCACTGCTTTCATGAACGCCGCAGATGATGCTAAGGTGGTTTTCGGTTACTTTGTCAATCTCACCACCATTTTCGGGCTGTTGTCTTGGATTTCGCTTTTGGTGTCGCACATCTGGTTTGTTCGCGCGCGTCGCGCTCAAGGCATTACCAAGGACATGATGGCGTACACTGCTCCGTTCGGTCTTACCGGATCTTACATTGCGCTGTTCTTCTGCATCCTCATCGCCTTGACGAAGAACTTCAGTGTCTTCACCAAGGATCCGAAATACGGCACTTTCGACTACAAGAACTTTGTTACTGGATACCTCGTACGTCACTCAATTCTCTGATGTGCAAATAGCATGCTAACAAACGTTTCAGGGTATTCCGGTCTACCTGATTTGCATCTTCGGTTACAAGTTTATCATGAAGTCCAAGATGGTTAAGCCCCACGAAGCCGATTTCTACAGTGGCAAGGCCGAAATCGACCGCGAAGAGGAGGAATTCCTCGCTCATGCAGCAGAGAAGAAAGCCACCGAGGGTAAGGGTGGCAGCTGGTTCTACCGTACCTTCGTTGCGTGGTTGATCTAAATTTCAACTAGCGACTATATCCGTTAGTTTGGTTTGCTAGATGCCATTGCTGTGTATGCGCCGCAGAAGGTGTTGGTGGTGACCTCACCTAACACTAAGTACGGCAAGATATTCTGAAAATAAATATTGGATTCTCAACTTCACTGCCATTCAAATTTTGGTCTCGAGCTTTCTTGCCATCCCGACCAGAATGCTGCTTCCGTCCGTGACTTGATGCTTTTACACTCCTACATGACATAACTTATCGCTAAAATGACAGAGCAGATATCAGAACGTACAACTATCCACCTTGCTAGCTACACATATCATCTAGTATCCACATTAGTGTTCTCCACGGCGGGTACACAAATGCCAAGACAAGTCACGTTACCGCTCTTGGCAGCCATCCTACACCAACACTCACAACGCATGACAACAACGTCGCATTAACCTCACAATTAAGCTTAAACGCCAGCGCGGATCACAAATCCTTATCAGAAGCCAAATGATCAAGCAAAGCACATTGTCTTGGACTGTTGCCGTGCTTGCCGTCTGCGAGCTTCCTGGATGGGTGGGTCGATCGGGTATACGGCAACCGCGAGCTTGGGGTGCGGGAGACCCTGGTTTGGGTGAGATGCGTGTTGACACCGCGCCTTTCCATCGCAGCGTTCTACTGCTAACATCGACATACATGCCGCTCGCAGTCGCCATGGGTGCCAGTGAGGTCCTTCTGGGTCACCTGCGTGTATGCGCAACATTGCGACATGCGCGACACCAACTCCGTCGCTTCCACTGCCCTAGAGTGGTAACCCACGACCAGGCAAACGGTGCGCAGACCGCCTGCACGGAGGCCCTCTCAAGCCCTTTCTGAGGCCAACGTCGCCTGCTGCACTGCATATCCTGCCTGCCGACGGAGCCGACCGGGCAGCCTTACGACGCAGGCGTCCACGATCTTGGGAGATTCGTCACGACGAAACTACCGCCCTCTACGCGCGCTTCGTGACATCGGTCGAGAGGACAGTGGCTATGGTGATATTTTAGACTGCTATCCTCTCTTCTATTGGCCAAGACAATGTCGAGTCAATTGGCGATATGAAGCGCTGCGTTGCTAATGACGTGTGTAGTATCGCGAAGGGCACGCTTTCCATGCGTCCGCGGCAGACTTCGACAACCGACTAGGATCATACTGCCAGATCTGGACCTCGAGGAAGCAATCTTCCAATATATTGATGCATCTAGTGCTCGCTTATCGCCAATGGCGCGATGTTGCTGCATACTCCCATCGTAACGACGCCCGACATAGCTGCTTTGCAAGGTGGGGACGGGAAGGATTCGAAATGCCAACATTGCCAGGTTGCAGCACCATGCTCCGCCGTACGACGATCTTCATCCATAGGGCTGGCCGCTCTTTCTCTCCCTACCTTTCGCCTAATACGGTAGCGTCACCTGAACCTCACGATGCCCGTTCGTTGGAGTACCACAATGACTCTTCGGCATCGGACGTCCCTTCGTGGGCTTAGACAATAGCACTACGGCATGCGCAGTGAAGCGGTCTTTCTCACGATGTAGGTATTGGGGACACATCCCTGATGCGCCGAAAACTAGTAGGGGGAACTGGGTGGAGACTGAAGGGCCCCTCTGGTCTAGTACACGCCCCTTGGAACTCGCGGTCAAGAGCATCACAGGTAATGTACGAGGCAAATGGCTTTTGTCAAGTCGTTTACAGCTTCACATTCTTCGATACACATGTATAAATGCCGTCGACACGACTCCTCAGTATAGATCATCTCATCAATCACAGCAATAACATCTCTATCATCAAATACATCTATTTATCACAATCTACCAGAAGCAAAGAACAAAAGAATTCAACCTCACAGCTATTCCATTCATTGTTCTGTTCGAACTTAGCCACGTCTCCAAGCATCGAGAAACCATTTCGCAAGCCTATCGAAAGTCCAGCATCTCCAAGATCGTTGCGCATCATTACAAGGCCAAACGCAAGACTCAAAAGCCTCGATCGGTATTATAGCGATGTCTTTCAACATCCCAAACACTTCGCGAGTCATGTCGGTAGGACAGGAAACTTTAAGCGGAGTGCCAGACGATCGCAACACTCGAAGCGACTATGACGGACACGCGCGCTGTGCCGGAAACCTCTCGGCAGTACTGAAGCACGCTCATATTGACTCCGATGAGGAGTCTCATTACACACCCTTGACGACATCACCCTACCCAAGCTCCATCTCCACTGGTCATGGCGATCACTCAGTGTCCCCCATCGCGACCCCTACTAGACTTGGCGATATTCACGGAGGTTACAACTTCGCTCCCGACCACTCTGATGATGTATGGGACTGCCCCAACCCTTACGGTGGGTGTGAGGGCACCCAAAATGCTGGTTGGCACACCCACTGCCCGCTTTGTGGGGCAGCAAAACCATCCTAGGTCCGAGCTGGGTATGATGGCTACCATGTCTTTTCTATTTCTCTCTGCTCCGGCCTCTCACATCTCTATGCTTCCCTTTCAGGCTGTTGTTCTATCGGTTTGTCTAGATTATGGCGTACAGGTGTTCTGGTTGCTCTTTGATCTCTGGTCATCTCCTTCCTCTCTCACTTCCGCTGCTCACTCTCTCTTTCTTTTGTAAACACGTCATCACTAGTCACCTTTTCGAGTTACTTATCTTCCCCACTGTCGTTACCGGTATCTCTACGTTACACCACATGTCCTCACTTTGTTCAATGTCCGATCCTTGCTCTTGACGTATGGTGTTGGTGGCTGGCAGCTTTGACTTCCTCACAGCAACAATGGATCGTCGAATTGATCCTTCCCTTAGACTCATGATAGCTTCGCATGCCTACATTTCTGCGTTTGTATGACTTCTTGTTCGAAGTAGCAGATATCTTTACAGCGATTTATTGCTACAATCATCGTTCTCCTCATCTCATCACTTCTTCTCTACTTTTCAAATGACACATACCTCCCATTCTACAGTCACGTCACAGTCACGGTGGATAGTCAGAACTACTGTCATGATGAACAGTCACCAACATTGCGAGACTCAGACTACGACCAGTCATTACATGTATCAAGATGCGCATTATGTCTCCTTACATTGTACCCATTGTTCACAAGCCTTCCATTGTTCTATACCATCCATCGATCTACAGATCAAGACTACCACCTCTATCAACGCCATCGAGTTGTCACGTCTGCATTCACTGGACTATGGCGACACCTCAACAACGCGACATCGTTCCACTTCATATGTGGGTTTGTTGTGAGGATGGCATAGAGAACCTCGTTGATTATCCGCAATGTCCGTTCCCGTGTGAACATAAGAGATGCAGTGGATGTCTCAAACCCGGCGAATCATATGCTGGCTTTATACCCAAGCGCCGCTGATCAAATCGAATTTCAAGCCAATGCCCAGAACTTCGATTGAAGGACTACTTCCTATCAAAGCATGGACAAGACTTTGGTTTACATGGAATCCACTCCCGATCAGTATCTCTTGAAGAGAGACATCGACCACATTCTCTAACCGTACACGAACAATGCGACCTACAAACGACTTTCATACTGCTACCGCTGGCTTCAGCTAGGGTGTGTATATTTGAAGGGGTCATATTCAGCTACCATGCATCATCAACATCATGTACCACATCCTGTATTGTCTTTCATCGGCTGAATTTCTACCACTGTTTAACATTCTGTCAAGGACGACATGTTTGATTCTGTACGAACTCTGGGAGGCGGTATCTTATTACTCGCTTCATTGTCTTTCTTTTAGTATGCCTGTATAATACCCTGTACCACTTTTCTTCACTGAGTCTTTACTTTTGGCTCTCATAATGGAAGATGCACCCCCCATGAACTGCAAGTCTTCATATCGTGTGATTCTTTTCCCTGAATGCCATAAAAGGTTGTACATTCCAGATTCTAGTACCGCATCAAACATGAGAGTTCGCGCGAGGAGACATGCGGACCTACTAACAAAGTCAATAAGCGGAACCCATTCCGCCTCCCCTCGGCACCTACCCAATCCAGCAACCCGCCAACCTCACCTTCCACCCACCTAACCCCCAACAAAGCAAAAACTACCGTCCATCCCCTCCGCGTCTACCCCAGCTTTCCCCAGATCCACCTGCCTCCACAGCAAAACTCTTCTCTCTCGCACAAGACTGGACGGCAAAAGTCTTGACGCACGTCGAAGGCTTCCGTCACACATGCTGAATGGTGCGGGAGGCAGACAAGAGGGGTGGGCAGGGGCTGGGCGTGCGTCAATGGCGGACTTTTATCAATGACCGAGTAAGAGCGTGTCATGACGGGGTGTGTACCCGCGGAGCAAACTTTGGTTAACGGGTGAACGGTCGCTGGATAGTCACGGTAATCATTGATCGGGCGCCCCATGGGGGTGGAGACGATGGTTATTCGGCTGGACAGGCATGCAGTGGGCGCGCTCGCGCGACGGCGGGGATCAGCGTCTCGTGGCTTTTGTGATGTGGTATGGGATGGTCCCCGGACTTTCATGTTGCGAGTGACGGAGCTCTTACTTATCTGACATCTGTGGTCGTTTATTGCGCGGTGTTGCTTGCATCTCTCTTCTTCCCCGCAAGCCTATCCGCCCCGTCTTCAATACTGGTGTCTGAACCTCCATCACCATGGACGAGAAGCCTGCCATTCACCGGCTGTCCCACGCCAGCGATTCCCCAGACAGCACATCTATACACGCCGCACGCAAAGCCTCGATCACATCATTTGGCCATGGGAGAACAAAGGCAGAGGAGCGGGCGCGCATCGATGCGCTGGCTACAAGTCCAGGCGTCACAATGGCATCTTTCGCGCATCTCGACGAGAAGAAGATTTTACGGAAGATGGACTTGCGCCTCATCCCCATGTTGGCATTGCTTTACTTACTGAGTTTCCTCGACCGAGGAAACATCGGTAACGCGAAGATCGAAGGGTTGACGGAAGATCTCAACATGACGGGTGCGCAGTACAATTGGTAGGTTCTTCACAACCCTTTCACACTTATGTGATAGTCTAACGGTAGAATAGGTGTCTAACAGTCTTCTTCTTCACCTACGCCTTCTTCGAAGTGCCTTCCAACCTTCTTTTGAAGAAGCTTCGGCCATCGATCTGGCTCCCAACAATCATGGTAGCATGGGGCATCGTCATGACGCTCATGGGCATAGTGCAGAGTTACGAGGGATTGTTGATTGCAAGAATCTTCTTGGGTGTTACGGAAGCTGGGTACGTGTTTGCCAAATCCCTATCTTCTTACTGAGAGGGGATACCCTACGACCATTCGAGCGCGTCAGGCTAACGAACCATCCAAATAGTCTCTTCCCAGGGGTAGCATACTACATCACAATGTGGTACGCGCGCCACGAAGCGCAGTTCCGCCAAGCCCTCTTCTTCTCCGCTGCCTCCGTTGCAGGCGCCTTTTCAGGTCTCCTCGCCTTCGGCATCGCACACATGGACGGTGTAGGAAATCTCGCGGGTTGGCGCTGGATCTTCATCCTAGAAGGGATCTTAACCGTCATCGTGGCAGTCATTGCATACTTCACACTCTACGACTTCCCGGAAACCGCTACTTTCCTCACCGAGGAAGAACGTGCTTTTGTTGTATACCGCTTGAAGTATCAGAACTACAAGGAAGAGGCGGATGGTGGTGTTAGAGTTGCGCAGGATGATAGCTTCCAGTGGAAGTTTGTCAAAGCGGCCTTCCTCGATTGGCAGATTTGGACGAATATCTTGGTGTATTGGGGTATGTGTCATCTCCTAATTCTTTTGCTGTTGTGCCGAGCTAACAAAGACAGGCATTGTATGTCCGCTATACGGCATATCCCTCTTCCTCCCATCCATCATCCGCGCACTCGGATATTCCTCTTCCACGGCCCAACTCCTCACCGTACCCATCTATATCACCGCCTCCGTCTTGGCTGTTGTTGTCGCGTGGTTCAGCGATAGAGTTGGCAAGCGGTATCCTTTCATCCTGGTGTGCCTGTGCATCATGGCTGTCGGCTTTATCATGTGTATCGCGGGTGGCAGCGTGCCGGGGCTCGTCTACGCGGGTGTCTTCATCGCGGCGTGTGCGCTGTATCCAGCGTTTCCTGGAAACATCACATGGCTCAGCAATAATCTTGCTGGAAGTACGAAGAGAGCTACCGGGCAAGCTATCCAGATCGCCGTGGGTAATTTGGCGGGTGGTAAGTTGTCCATTCCTCATCTGCCACATTCCTTGTTTCTGACATTCTCTAGCCATGGCCTCCAACTTCTATCGCGCAGAAGACGCGCCGCGTTATCTTCTCGGCCATGCCCTCGAACTCGGTTTCATCGTAGCGGGTATCATAGCGTTGCTGTTCTTGGTGTTCAACTACAAGCGCATCAACGCGAAGAGGGAGCGACAGGTAGCCGAGGGCGCGCATAACGGGTATACTCCCGAGGAGCTGGGCGCGCTTGGGGATCGGGCGATCACGTTCAAGTATTTCCTGTAGTCTGGGTCGTTAGTCTCGTACTTCAGACAGATAGAATGTGTAACGACGTACCCGTTCGCCTGCGACTGCAGATATCCAAATCGAGGACAATCGCATTTGACCATAGATTCCTTCCTTGGTTACTCGCGCATCGCTCGTGTGCTCAATAGTCCTGTATGCCCGTCTCACCCGTCAACACCTTCTCCTTCCCCTCCCCGTCCGAATCGAAATCGCTTTCCATGCTCTCGAAATACGCGTCTTCCAAGTCGCGTTCCGCTTCAGGGTCATCGTACTTGGCATTCTTGTCGACCAACTTGTCATACTCAAAATCATCATCTCCACCTCTCAGGAAGCGTTGTGTCATCTCGTCGATCCACCACGCTCTCCCTTCTTCCTTCGTCATGGGCACATCGTCTTTTTCCTCCTCCATTATCTGACCCTGAGGCCCGCGGTTATATGTGAAGAGCGAATTCGGGTCGGGTTGCGACAGCGCGTCTTTCTTCGCTTCGGCGCGCCACAGATCGGTAGCCATCTGGCCCGAGAAGCCCTTCTTGCGGCCTTCGGCTTCGCGCTCGGATGCAGTTTGGAAGCGGCGTATGAGACGGTCGTAGAGGAGTGGATCAGCGAGCTCGAGGGACGAGTCGGAGAAGTATTCGGGATGCACTTCGAGGTAGCGCTTGCGCCGGTTCTTAGCCTGGAGTCGTTGTGCGCGTTCATCTTGGTTCTGGCGGAGTTGGTCGCGGAGTAGAGATTCGTCTATCTCATCGTCCATTTCCACGTCTTCGGTTGTAGGGGCTGATGCGTCGCCGTTGCCATGGCCATTGGGGGTCGCGGGGTCCTTGGCTGCATCCGGCGCGTTGGCTGGTCGTAGGGCGAGACCTGGCGCCATCCTGGGTGATCCGGTCAGGTATGGCATGCTAAGAGGATTCAGACTCCAGAAATCCTCTCACTGCAGTCGCTGTGGTAGAAGTGATGGTCAATCGCTATGCTTGGTAATGACGCCACACGCCGTGCTGGGCGCCACACTCTAGTGCGAAACGCGCCCAGTCGAAACGAACTCCACCTTAATGATCGCCCGTTTCACCCGTGCATCATCCCATTCAGCCAGGAACAGCTGGCCTTCTTGGTTTTTAATTTCAACGTCTCTTCCTTTCCTTTTCCTGCCTTATACCCTTCTTTTGCACTTTGCTTGCTGCTCTCTATCGTTGTTCGCGGGCCGACTACACTATCGCGGATATACGGTCCGTATAGAGTGCTTGAAGAACTTGGGATTCCTTGGACCGTTTACGCGATATCTGGTCTTTTCAACGCTTCGCATATCTCGCCATCTTCTTTTCGCGCGAGAGGTATCACAGCAACTTGAGCAAGAACATTTCGATTTGGGTTGATAGAAAGAGATAGAACGGGAATTCTACATCATGTCGCCGAAACAGAAGACACCGAAGAAGCCAAAGGCAGCGAAAGACGCGGAAACCCAGGCGCAAAATGCCCCAGCATCGACTATTCTTCTGAACGTTGGTAGAGCAGCAGCACTCCTGCTTGTCGCAGGTTTTGCATCTCCAGTCTCACAACTGAACCTGTCTCCTATCTATGGATCGATCCCAGCATCGCTGCACCATCAACGGACCATGACTATCACCGCTGTTGCAGCACTCTTAACGCGACGGGCATTGAAGAGCTACGTATCTGCGAATTTGGCACAGTACATCGCTGTAGTCGCGTACTGGACGCCCGTCATCCAGTTCCTACTATTTCCATACAGCGGAAAGATTGGGGTAGAATACGGACCTCTGCTTATCGAGTCTCTTACCTACTTCCCTTTGCTGTTTTTGTCAGTTTTTGCTGCCGCCGATCTACTGGAATGCATCGACATTACCGGAATAAACCCTTCGCCATTGAAGGAAATCGCTATCCCCACTGCATCCTACTTCACCGTATCGACCGTAGCCAAGATTAGCAGCGCTCTTATCCCCGGCTTCATCGGTACATCCGTCTACTTCACGCGCGTGGGTATGCAGATGCTGCTTGCTTCGGCATCTGCATTCTTCAGCCCATCACGTGTCATCCTCCTCGCGTTTCCGGCAATCCTACACACGCTCTGGACGAACCCTCATCATCCCTCGACCCACGGTCTTCAATTGGCAAACTCCACCTTGCAGGCCACGCAAAACTACACGCTCCTCGCCCGTCACGAGTCCGTCACGGGATATGTATCTGTGATCGAGAACCACGCCGACAATGCCTTCCGTCTTCTTCGATGCGACCACTCCCTCCTTGGAGGCGAGTGGCTCGTGACACCCCAAGCCTATGCTAAAGGCCAACGCCAACGCGAGTCCATCTTCGCCGTCTTTGTACTCCTCGAAGCCGTCCGCCTCATGGAACCCCCAGTCGACACCCTGCCAGTCGTAGACGACAGCGAGAAATCCGCCTTAGTGATCGGTCTCGGTATTGGCACAGCACCAAACGCCATGATCGCGCACGGTATTAACACGACAATTGTCGAACTCGATCCCGTAGTCCACTACTACGCAACGAAGTACTTCGCGCTAGACCCCAACCACACAGCCGTCATCGACGACGCGACCGCCTACGTAGCACAAAAGTCCGTCTCAGCACCCGGCAGCTTCGACTACATCATCCACGACGTCTTCACTGGCGGCGCAGAACCCGTATACCTCTTCACGACAGAATTCATGCAAGGCCTCTACGACCTGTTGAAGCCAGAAGGTTTCGTCGCAATCAATTACGCCGGAGACCTTACCCTGGGTTCAACGAGACTAGTGCTGAACACCATCCACGCCATCTTCCCCGCCTGTCGCCTCTTCCGCGACTCTCCGCCTCAGACAGAACACAAGGAAGGTGAAGCTGATTTCATCAACATGGTCATTTTCTGCGTCAAGAACGACCATGGTTTGGGTAAAGCGGCTGTCAACTTCCGCGATACGGTTCAGAAGGACTATCTGGGTAGTATTGCGAGGAGGAACTTCTTGCAGCCGCAAGAAAAGTTGGAAGTCAACTACGATTTTGTGAGCAAGGAGAATGGAGGCAGGGTCATGGGAAATGCGGATGTGGGTGAGTTGGAGAAGTTTCACGAGGATGGTGCGGTTAGCCATTGGAGGATTATGAGGACGGTTTTGCCGGATGGTGTATGGGAGATGTGGTGAGCGACTTATCGCACTGTGGCTGTGGTGGTAGCAAGTAGGCGCAGGTCTTGTAAGGGAAGAGAAAACGCGATGTATAGAATGGGATAGATTTCGCGAAGTCAATTGGTTTACGACTATCCATAATCCAGAACGGTGTCCAGGGAGATCAAGTAATCCGCACATACCAATCCCCTAACAAGCCCAACCTAGTTCCCCATACCGAACATTATAATCTATATCTACAAAACACCCATGCAACACCCCTCCCCTTCTCCTCCAATGCACGCTCACCCGGCACTCCCCTCCGTCGCCAATGAACCCTTCACCCACCCCCACGCCGCCCACACACCACACGTCTCAGCCCCTCCCCTCAGACATGTCACAGGCTAAGCATTCGCCTTGCGTCGTCTTGTGCGTGATAAGCCATGCTAAGCATAAGTCTTAATGCATGAGAACAGGCAAAAACAGAAAAGAGCACCTCCTGCGATGCAGCATGAGTCATCACACCGCGTTTTTGGTGAGGGTGATGAGACAGGGGTGGGTGTGCATTGCAGCATGTGGGGAAGTGTGGAGGTGGATATCGGTGGAAGGTCATGGGGAGGGGAAGGGTTTTGAGAAGGGGGTTTGTATGGTGGTTGGGTAGGGAATTGAGGAGTGAAGGGAGGGATGGAGTGCGTGAGGGAGAATTTCGTTTATTGATGTGGTTGGAAGGTTTGCGTTTTGATGTGTTATCTTGTGTATGGGCGATTAAGCCTGATGGATGAGATATTTACCTTTCAGACATTTGAGAATACTAATTAAGCTTGACTACAAATGTGATGCGAAGGGAATGCCTTACGTTTAGTCGACAATCCTATGTAAGAGGGTGCGGAAAGTAGGCAAGAACAAAACGCGACATGCTTGTTTCCAATTCCCTTGCAGCCACGCTCCGCATTTCAGCCTCGTCAAAATCGTCAAAGACAAATCATCTGCTCCACCGCTCCCACACTCGTTACTCAGCTCATAGTCGTGTGACAACATCAAGCTGAGCTGCGCAAAACAACACACCTACAGCAAGGCGTTACCCCGCTATTCCTACAAGAGCTCAAAAGCCGAAGTATCCTAACCAGCATGAGACATGTCTATCGTCGACTCATTAGTCGAACCAACATGCTGACGATGACACGACAGTATCTCGGTACCACTCCATCAGCGGCTTAAAAGACACTCGGCGGTTGTTTGACAGGGTGCTGTGCGATGACTTCACACATGCCCCGCATTCGAGAAGCATGTGTGGAAACTGCCCAGCGCCGACCGCTAGTACGCTGCGCCAATGCTTTGTCTGATTCAAGCTCGATCGTATGTTGTGGGCGTATCATACTCCCCACGTGTTTGTTGAGATGGTTGCTTCGCGCTTTGTTGGAGTTCGTGTTGGACTGGTTTGCGCCACGATTTGATCCTTCTCTCCATGCTTCTGATGACCTGCAGCATCGCGCATGCGCAACATAGCGGGCGCAGTACCCGGAATCTTCCATACTACCCTCCAGTTCGCAAACGCAGAACCAGCTCATTTTCGCGCGCTTACATTCCTTCATCGCCAAGCCTGTAGACCTCTGTCCCTAGCGGACCAAGTATCTCGGCGCCACGTCGGACAAGCGGGTCATTACAAACTTGCTTGCTGCCGTCGGCATGCATCGTAAGAGCGGGATTCGATAACCCATATCAGCGAAGTCGAAAATGACGAAATTCTGGAGATACGTCAGACAGATACAGTTTTCCGATAACAGCGGAAGATCAGCGTAAGCTATTCGCTAGCTCGCGAGTTGCGCAATCATAATTCCTCCGAGACCAAGTGGAGCTGCTGCTTGGTGATCTCCGCGCGTCAAGGCAATTGCCGCGTTTGTACTTTCTGCAGGGCTGCCAATCGCATGGGACGCGCATACACGTGTGTTGGACAGGGAAAGTAGCGAGAGACAGAAAGGGAAGGTGGGACGAGACAAGACGTCGATGTGGTATATGTGTCGTTTGAAGTGGCATTCGCAGAATGCTGATGGGACAAATGTGCTAGTAAAACAAAATACAATAATGCCTCCAGATTGGGAACGGGACAAAAACCTCCTTTTGACCCGCTATGCTCGACCTTCAAGCGCCGTAATGCAGTGGTCGTGAAAACAATGGTCGTCAAAATATACAGTCGTGATTATCGTTCGCCCATATCGAACCTATGTGTGAATGCCTTCCCAACCTTGTTCTCCGGCTTGGGCGGAATGTGATGATGCAAAAACTTCTTTGGGGCGGCAGTCCTAGCACTCGAGGACTTGGAAGCGTCGAACATGATTTTGGGGTCGTCGTACGTCTCTGGACAGCAGCAGCCAATGTTCTTGATGCAGCTTGTTTTTAGAACCTCGCCGATGGTTATGCGTTTCGAGGGTATAGGATGAAGCATCTTTAGCATGAGGCGTTTGATGGACGGGGGCTCGATGAGACTGAACAGCTTGCCACACTTAGGGTGGCCATCGACACCATCAAAGATGTCACCGTCGGGATGGCGTTCCAGCCAAGAATCCCAACCCTTCTTAAACCTGGCGTAGTACTCGAATTCGGGCTTCGCAGCTTGCCACGGGCAGCCGCCAAAGGTCATAGTTAGGTAGACGATGGCGGTGGACCAGATATCCAGCGGACGTGGGTCGTAGCTGTGATCCTTTGCAAGAACTTCCGGAGCGATGTAGGGAAGACTGCCGCAAATTCCAGGCTCGGATAACCGAATCTCGCCCATGTTCTTTCCACACTCGCCGCCAGACGCGCGAAGTCCAGGATGCTCGCCAGTGAACACTTCCGCTACGCCAAAGTCCGAGATCTTGAGATGACCGTCTTTGCTGAGGAGCAAGTTCTCCAGCTTGATGTCTCGATGAGCGATGCCATGGCTATGCAAGTAGCTCACGCCGCGCAGTAATTGTTTGAAGAAGCACAACCGATCATCCCGACTGTAAAACCCTTCCGCGCCGCCAGCGAACAACTTCCGTTCTACTAACGAATAGATCTCTCCATATGTACAAAACTCCATGACGTGGTTCCAGCGGCCGCGGTTCGTACACAACCGTACTGTTTCGACAATGTTCGGATGATGCAGGCTCTTCGCAATGCTGTACTCGGACTTGATCTTCAGTACGTAGTCCTCCTCAGTCTCGTCCTTGTCGCGTTCTCTAAATTCTTTGACAGCTACCAGGTCTTCTTCTCGTGTGATGCCTCCTCTTCGCGCCATGATCCGGACTTCAGATGTTGCGCCTTTACCTAGAATCTTTCCTCTCTTACCAGGCATCAAACTCGAACTCTTGAACTCCTTATCTAGCTCACACCAGTCGATGATGAAGTCGTCCGGTAGGTTCACACTAAGTCGCCGTGCCTTCATACCCACACCTTGGACAGCTGGCTTGGAAAAGGTAGCCAACATGCCAGCGGTAGGCTTCTCTGCACTCTCGTTGATGCGTGGGACCTGCTCTGTGCTTGCGGACCGTCGGCGTGAAAAGCCGACTTTCTTAGTAGAGCTAACGTTTCCACTACCCGCCCAGGTGATACCAGGCCGCGGTCGGCTCATGCTTGCCAGGCCCGTGGAAGAAGCGGGTTTGGTGCCAATTCCTGGTCGTCTGTCCGTCGATAGCCTGCTCATAGGCGATCCAGACAGGGGTGGAGAGTTTGCGCGGGAGGATTTGTCAGAGCGTCGCGTCAGGGAGAAGGAGCTCAGTCTTCTGCTTTGCTTGGGGATGTCGACTGCCGGAGTTGCTACCTCAGCGGGCCCATCTACACCAGTCTTGACAATATATGTGTTGGTCTCGGCCTTTGCTTTGGGCGATCTGTTCGGCGTCGAGATGTTGGAAGTGTCGGACTGATTGGTTCCATCTTTGCTCGAATGTCCTCTGTGCAGTTTGCCGCGGATCAGCGAGCCCACGCGCTTTCCCAGACCGCGCTTCTCCGGTGGTGACTGGCGCTCGGCCTGCTGAGGCGGCTGGACATCTTGTTGGCTCTCGATATCTTGCGGCGCCTCTTGCAGCGGTGACTTGTTGGGCATATCGCTCGTGACAGGGCGTGGGGTTGCGAATACGTCGTCTACGGAGTCATCGTCACGGAAAGGATGTGAAAAGGGCGTGCCCTCGCTGGTATGGCTGGTGGGTGTAAGAGGCTCGGCGGGCTCGCTTGCGGTGCCAGTACTCTCATCCTCCTCTTCAATAGCAAAGCGGTGGTCGAGCGGGCGTGAATCGCGGTGCCGAAGTCGGTCGGAGAGGGTTCGCTCATCGAAGGAAATTGACAGTTGCCGTGGTTGTTCAGCGACCATCGGCATGGTGATGGGGCGCTGCTGTGCTCCGATTGGCTGGCAAACGACCGAGCGCTGGTGAGGGTGAAAGTTGCCAATACGCGAATACGGCGAGGTGCTGGGGCTTGTCGCTACGGACGCTGGAGGGGGCTCGGACAGTTATACGAGCCTTCAAGCGTACTGCACGAGTGCAGGTGTAGGGTGGGCAGCAGGAGCGGGGTGTGGTAGAAGTGTTGCAATTGTGACAGAGCCATATACACAACGTAGGAAGGGTGACTGGGGAAGAAAAGTTAAGTTGCGTCGGAATGGCACCGACGACACGCGAGTGAGGTTTGCAGCGGCCGAGGGGTGGATGGCGAGGGTCCAGATGCAGGCGGGCAGCGGCAGGGAGATGACGTCCCTATCTATCCGCCTTGCTCTCGTGACGTTGGAATATCAATCAGTCCAACTGCACGCAAAGGCGGCAATCGTCCCAGAATGTAGGAGAAGCGGCGCCCGGGGCCTTGCGCGATGATATGTGGGCTCCAGAAGTCGCAGAGAGACTAAACTCTCTTGATTTGACGCCAAAACACCCCCGGCCCAGTCCCCCTGCGCGACCCCCACAGCGCCAAAGGCCACCTGCAGCCCGGATGCACGTCTTGCGAAGGCCGCCCAGTAACTCTCGTCCACCGTGCACTCTCCCCCAGGACCCGGACCTTGCGCCCACACAGCAGCGCCGTGTGATGGATGATGTGCGTCGATGATCGATGTCTGCAAAGCTTGACCGCCCGGCTTGTCCGCTTACGGCCTTCCCTTTCATCTCCACCATGGCCAAACGAGCCTCTCCTCTAGCACCAACCCGCCCTTCCGCCAGGATGCACACTTGCCTTTACTAACAGAACCATTGGACACCCATCCACTGGCGGCGGCCAGCCTGGATTCAGCAGCGCATCCTCGCACCCTCCGCCATGCACACGACGGCCCTGGAGAGACGAGGGCATCATGCTGGCCTTGTCTCCCTTGTCTGGCCTGTCTGGAGGGAAAATGCCGCAGCTGCCTTTGGATGTGGTCTGAGCTGCTGCAGTCATCAATGTGCTTCCAGGACAGCATGCCGTCGTCCGTACGCCGTGAGCGCCCCTACGTCCTGCGTCCGCCGAACCGATATTCGCTCCTGTTGCAGATGTGCTGCTCGTGCAGCTCTCGACGTCAACTGACGACAGTCCAGCGTGGTGCTGCCCTTCGATCCCAGCTCAGGGCGCTGTCAATCCAAAGCTTAGGCGGCCCTTTGCCGCCGAACGCGACAGGCGAACATCGTGGGGGTCACCAGCCGCTGCAACGCCATTTCCCCGCCATCGCTATTGCCTGTTGGAACGCCAGCTGAACCACGCCTCTCTGCTTCCCGGCACAAGCTGTATAGTACGACACCAAGGTCTCGAGGTTGCTTAATTACGTGCATAACTTGTTCCCTCGTCGCTGAGCCCATCGGCCCCAGTACTGTCCAGACTGAATGCGGGGTTCGTATCACCTCATGCAATCTGCAAGCATCTGCAGTGCTCTGGACAGGGACTCGTGCTGAGACGGCTCCCGATCGCGACCATGTGCACCCTGATCGCGTTGCACACATGCGTCTACCGCACTCCAAACGTTCGGCGACCCAGCTTGGTTTTGCTTTGCAAAAGATTCGCGTCAACGACCGCCATTGGACGAGTTGGCCTGCTCCTCCCACGCAGCGGGCTCTCTTCGCCTCATTCACTTGCACAGCTGACAGATGCAACCTGGCCAGTACATACGTGCTCTGACGTCGTCGCGCAACTCTGGCGGTGAGTCCCGCTGAGACTTGGAGTCAAGCGACTGGTTTCCTATCCCGTTATGTCCCCACTGTCACCCACTTGCACCTGCAGTAGTCGTTGTTTCTTCTTCCGACCGCAGAGCGTTCAACACGTCTTGCAGCGGAATGCGTTATTTCTCCATGTACGTGCGGCTCGTGCTTTTTGTGGGGTAGGCGAATTCGGAAGGAAGTCACGACCCAGCACTCACTCTTGACCGGACAAACTCTCTATGCTGTACACACAGAGTGACAGCACTCGATGCGTTGTCGATCGCATTTCATTAATTCTCCGTACAACGGACCGAGTTGCGCGGATCACTGTACCAAACAAACGTCCCCCGAGACCGCCGTTGCTTTGCGTTCCACTACCTCCACGCCGCCGGATCACCAGTCTTGGCAATACTCTTGACGACTTGCTTTTATTGCCTGCCTCTTGGCACCATGGAGGGATTGCTTTCCGCGCTTGGCACTCGTTCATGTGCCGCTCATCATTCAGACAGCCAATCTACACGAGATTGACGATATGTGCGTCGGGTGGGATTTACTTCCCGTCGCTATTGCCGTTCACGAATTCTTAACACGGAGGAAACGTCCGCCACTTGGCAGGCAGCACAACACAACCACAGGCACGAGACTAACGAACCCAGCGGTAGGCAATGTGAACACCGCTCCAAAGCTCAACAATTCATCTACATATAGTGACGTTCCGGTGGCCTACAAGACATCCACTATCTTTGCACTGCATGCATTGCCCCGACTAGACCAGTGCCTAAGACCCAACATTCCACTGTCCCCCAGGTACCAGCCTCGTTGACGATGTGCTAGGGTGCAGAGAAGCTTCCGCTAACAAGACTCTGTGCTTGTTACCATCAAGGTTTCGTCGAGACTGGACAAGCTCACACACGGCAGCATCTCGGACACCTCCTGACCTTCTCTGATACATGCTTCGGGTGGTACAACAGCGCGGAAATGGCGCGCCAAGATGGGTAGATCACCTTGGCGCAGCAACGTGTGCCACTGGCAACTTTCTGTTGTGCATGATCTGCCCTCTCCGCCGGAATGGAGAGTTACAGCAACGTCTTGGCCTCATTTCGACGGGAACACCCGGAAGTCAGTCAGGCAAGAAAGCAATCACGTCCACTACCGGTGAGACCACAGTCTATACAGAGACATATGGTCCGTATCTTGGAATGCCATGCCGGTCTTATTGCGATCTCGTTCGGGTCGACCCGATCCGATAGGTAGTCTGGTGCATTCCACGAGTGATTACATATCGAGATATGCATTAGCTCAAACTCTATCATCACATCGATGTAGATCACATCGAACAAGTTCGGCACATATCTATCCGTGTGGAGAGCGGACACACTCATTCGTAGATGACTACCTTACGAGCTCTTTCGAACATAGCCTTGTACTCTCTGTTGATCCTTGCTGACCCGGAGCCACTCTCCTCTCACCACTAGGAGGTCGGCGGACTGCATGGAGTGCAGACAGGCTCTCATATGTTGCACGGGCTTGGTTCGGTGGAAGCAGTGATATCGTCTTGTCTGTGATCTTGGTTGTAGCTACTCGAGCAACACCCATTATTCTGCCGAAGAGTCTGTAGTATGTTGTTTTAGAAGCCCAAACGACTTTGAACTCGTAGTTACGATATTTTGGTTTCATTTTATATTTTAGCCTAATGCTAGCCCCATTGCGCAAAATGAGTTACTATCTCGTGCATCGGTACTCGAACACACTGCCAAGGCATACTGTCGTGAGCTCCTTTTCTGTTGTCGGCTGTGAAACACGTTCCACGAGGAATCATATATAGATGAGATGTCGCCAGAGGCAAAGAGGCGTCTGTCAAAAATTGCCATTCATAGCGAGCGACTCTCCTCTTACACTATACCAACACTAATGTTTCCGTGCTAAACTCACTTTTGCCGTAGTTGTATGTCGGCGCCTCAGCAAGCAGACGTTCGTGATCCTTGGTATAGTGGATATCTCGCAAAACACCAATCCTGCGGTATGTGCGAATACGACCGCCCACTGTAGGTTCACTTTCCGTCCCGTGTACTTGCTCTACAATGAGCGCATTCCATTCAAAAATGACGCCCCAGTTGTCATCTCTCCAGTGCATGGTTTGAAAATGAACAACCTTGTACTCTTTCTCCTCTGTCCTGTTCCCATACCATTCATCCCAATGAATCCAGCGGGATATCTCGGAGTACCACTGGCTCCCTTGATTCTCAATCCGGAGATGAAGCGCTTCTTTCGTCCCTCCATCTTCAGTCAATGAATTTTCTATTCTTGCATTTTTAGTCCCTATATAGACAGTTGCAACTTGAGCAACAAGCCTTATCCTTCCTTCTCTGATGTTACCATATGGATTGTCACTTTGGGAAGGAACCAGTTTGATATCCAATACATCTGCTGAAGAGGTCGCAAGTAGCATCTTGCGGTTTCGTATGTCCGCGCTCCGGAACCACATCTCTCCTTGAATAGAAGCCCAGCTCCAGGTGGGAGCGATATTCAGGCGTTTGGGCGTTTCTGAGGTTGGAAGGCACGACCTCATCCACACGAGATCAAATAGCAGGGTACGGTTCCAGTGACCAGCGCAGTAAAATTCGGCATGATCGAGAGTACGATCAAAGGCTCTGACCAACGATGATAGGGCAACTAGCCGATCTCCAGGATTAGTGAACTCAGTTTTTGAGTAATGTTCGACGACTTCCATCCATTCCGTCCAAGATCGGTTAATTTTGCCAAATACCAACTCACGGACGTCCCGAGAGCGAGAACGATTCCTGAATACATCAAGTACGGAGCTGTGGCCATGTCTCAGGGTACTCCGACAATCCAGAATTACGCCTTGCAGCGTGAAGTGAAGTACACGTTGTGAAAGAAACTGCTCTTGAGTGACCCACCCGCGCTTGTTCAGAGCTGAAGAAGTGACCGCGCGGTCGAAATCGGTGAAACACGTTTGCAACCAGCGAGTACGCGTTTCTCCATTATCCATATGCTGAACGACCTCGCACGGAATGGCACGAATCCGCTCACTGCCCGTTTTCAAAAGGAAACCGTTGGTCGCATTGTGGGCTGAAGTGGCAGCGATAGTGCATATGGCGTTGTGATATATGGTACCCATGCGAGGCCCTTCCGCGTTCCAATCTTTTTCGTCGCCGCAGGCATCAGGCTGAACTATACACAGTGCGTCTATCCACAGAAATCGGATTCCGAGCCTCCGAGTTGTCTCTATAGCGTCTCTGAAGGTCTGTGGCATACTTTCTATCTCGATGCTGATTTGGCGTGGGAAAGGCGCTCCCAACACGCAGCCATGAGGTGCGTCTCCCCAACGATAGCTCAAGGTGCAGTATTGTGACAATCCAGCTACTGATATTGTGCCGTCAAGGATCCACGCCTCTACATCGATGACGAGGACATCAGAGCCTTGAGAAAGATCTAACAGTCGACGCGGCAAAGAACGCTTCGTACCGCAATGATCAGCAGAATCTTGGCTGCCCGTGATTACTTCATCAAGGCCAGCATCCTCTATCTTACCACACCCGCCATGAGATGAAAGACACCGCGAGAGGAGTTGTCGAGCTTGTGATATCGGATCTTCCTCTGCTTCCAACGGAGGCGATTTATAGCGCAGTTTGTTGGCGTCTATATGTTGACTAGAACCACCCGTATCTAGTATAAAGGGTACTAGTCCGATTCTCTCGTTCGTACCGTGGAACCGATGAAGCCGCATCGGTATTTTCAGATACTCTTCCTCCGAAGCCCACACATCGGCGTATTGCCAACACAGCGTACAAAGATCACAGCCAGCGCGCGCCGAATCAATCACCTCTGCTCTTGATGACCATTTACGATCAAGTTGAGGCGCCGGCGGCACTTCCGCGAAGTCCGCGAACGCAGTGCAGGGAGTGCAACGAGGCATGGCGACCGTGAAGCCAGGGCGATAAGACGATATTTGGAAGTGCGCTGACAAGGGCACGCTTCGTTATTTGAGTTCGAAGTTCTCGATTTGTGTGTAAGAAAATGAGCCGGTTCAAACAAAGCCTGGAGTGTACATGGCTAAGTTGGAGTTCAACCACGCCGCATTCTTGCAGGAGCGGGGTATTTAGAGCTCAGCAGAAGACGTTCACCATCAGAATCGTGTGGTCGTAGTGGAAGGCTCAGCACTCCTAATCATCCCATGCAGGTCGTGCGTCAATGCTGCCGTCCGACAGAAGCTCAGGTCCAAGGCTCGACTTCCGGCGCATCGATAGTAGGAGATACATCTAGGGCGGAAATTCGATCGCTGTGCGCGACCGCCATACTCGGAGATACGTCACTTCTTAGAGGCGTGAGGACCAGACCAGTCCGGCTAACGGGTCAATATTGTACATTTTCATGCTTTTACCCCTTAGTCTCACTACTCAGCGACCCTATATACACGCCATCGCTCTTCCAAGAGTTTTACACCCCACCATCGCCTCTGCGACCCATGCCAGAGTCTCCAACACGTACCTCTTTCTTAACATACGCCATCTCTTTAGCAGGCACAATCACCCACTCCCTCTCATCCATAATCCTGTCCAGTCCACAACTGCGTCCCTTCCAGCCCTCTCCCCTCAAACTCCTCGCCACCTGCCAAGACGCGGCGATGATATCGTTTACACTAACGCCATTGAACTGGGCGCCTACAACGCGTAACCGGCCCTTGAACTCGTTGGACATGCCTTGCGCGAATTGCTTGAGGCGTTCATCGTAGCCGAGTGTGTATTGAGGAATGCAGTCGCGTGAGAGGTTTGCGATGTGGGCGGTGGGTTCGTCGGTAATGTTAAGGTGTCGCTTAATAACGCTCCTCGCCATTTCTAGACCTTCTTCCTCCGTGGGAAACCCCTTCCAGCCGTCCCACCAGTGGCCGCCCATCATGACTGTGAGTTTTGTGCCGCTAGCTGTGTCTTGACCTTTAACAGCAGAGGAGTCCCAGATTACGCCAAGAGCGCGCTCGGGGTTTTGCTCGAATGGAATTCCTTGTGGGATGAGGTAGCCGAAACCTTCATAAGGGAGAAGGTTTGGATTGGGGAAGTAGAGGTTTACTGTCATGACTGTGGCGAAGGGGGTAATCTCGTCGTTCTTGAGGGTGGAGATGGCGAGATCGAATGATTCAGTTGATGTTGAGCCTTCAGTCTGTATACTGTCAGTACTTGCGGTTCTAACTGAAGACGATGAACGTACCCCAGAGACAACCTCGACACCCAACTTCCCGTTCTCATTGAGAGGCTTGAAAGTCTGAATGGGCGACTCTGTTCTGATCTCAATGTTACCTTTCGCCTCCACAGCATCCACTAATGCTCGAACCATCTGCTGCAATCCGTTTCTGAAGGAAAACATAGCGGAATCCTTCAGGTTCTTCGCAAAGTCGAGTTCCAGATCAATCTCCTCGTTCATAGCTTTCGCTACTTCCCGATCATGTGGGTGGACGAGTGTGACCGGCTGCGATTGTCCGTGTTCATTTTGCATGCGGAACCAGCCTCCAATAGCACTGCCGTATCGCGCCTCCAATTCCCAACCCGTATTAAACAACGTCTTAGCGCTCAGCTGATTGATATCGCCGGCATATATGCCGTGGAATACCGCTGAGACAAGATTGTCCGCTATCCTCTTATCCACCCTTCGTGCGAGCCACGAGCCAATTGTCTCATCCGTCAGGGAGTCCGGCCGCTTTGGCCTCAATGGTTCTGTGATCGCACCCAATATACCCTTCAGTATGCCAGTCCGCCATAATGTAAAGAAGTCTGCGAAGGTGGGTGGTGGAGAGGGAAGGCGGTTGAGCTGGTCAGGATAGTAAATGAAGCGGTTCTTTGCGCCGGGTTCGCTGCGCCTCGTGTATGTGATGTCGTCAACGAGACCGAGTTCTTGTACCTATACACACTCCATTAGCAATGCCACCATGGTTTAGACATGTTCGACTTACCAGTCCTGCAGTGACAGTTGCGTTTCTCAATGTCCTCGGGCCCAATTCGAACAGCACATTCCCATTCTTTCCCTCTGAATCCACAACGTCGACTCGTCGACTCTTGATCCAGCCACCCGTGTCCTTCCCCGCCTCAAACACCACCACTTTAGTCTGTGGGAACTCCTTCGCGATGAAGTGGGCGCTCGTCAACCCCGCTATGCCACCGCCGAGAATGGCTATCCGCTCAGGGTACGAGGACTGGTAGCGAACGGCGCATTGTGCCGTGGAACGGAGGAGCAGACGTTGTGATGATGCGAGAAGTGGCCGATACGGATGCAATGGGGATGGCGTGTGGGATGCAAGCGCGGGGCGCGCGGCAACGGTCTTCAACGTCTTCTGCGAGACATTCTGGAGCCGCATTGCCGGTTCAATTGGTCGCAAGATCGATTGGATGGGCGTTGCGACGACGACCAACAAGGTGCATTGGGAAGTTCAATTGATGTTCCTGCGGGAAAATGTCCGAGCTTGGGCCGCTTCCTCTCCGCAATCGATGGCTGCTGCCGTCATTGATTCAGCCCTACACAGGCCATACCATGCACGAGCAATTCAGTGCACACAAGAGATCAGCCACGACATCGGGTACACAGCTTAATAACAGGCTACACGCTGAGGGATTCAATTGTCAAGAAGTTGTATTTCACAAGCTACCGTATACATATAAAGTCACTGTCACGGCAGAACAAGTCTATCTACTGGCGCAAAGTATACAAACCTTGAATATCGTATATTTTCGCATCGGGGTGGGGGCGTCGGGGGAGTTGCGTGAACGTGATTTCGGAACGGGGATCGAAGGGGGAAAGTGAGGTTGGAAGACTTCGAGGTACTACGGACCGACCGAATAGTGTACAGGCAAGGAACTCGAACCGCATCGATATCGACCGATCGACCGAAACAAGGCGAGAAGTCCGAATCGAATGGAAGTCGCCGTAACCGTTCGCAAAGAAGATCCGAATCGAGCTTTTCGACTGCTGAATGCATTAATGTCGTGGCAGGACATAGAAGTAAATCTAGCCTCCACTTATGAAAGTAACAAAATCCCAGAAACCATTTTCCTCGCAACAAAACACCGTGCTTGAACCAATTTGAGCACTCGTGTCAATACTAGCCTTGTGCAGACAGTGACAGTGAACCGGAAGCTGCTTGCTAGACGCAACGCAACTCGGCTCTACTCAGCCACGTCCAGGTCTTCGTGAGCGGGAGGGGGAGGAGAGTCGACTGTATTTGTGATCAGAGTAGTTCGTCGTAGAAGGGGTCGGTTGCCTCACTCTTGCGGACTTCGCCGACCGGGTCAGCCTCGCGCTCACGCTCGCGCCTCTCATCGCGATCGCCACGGTCACGGTCGCCACGGTCGTCCTCGCGATCACGGACATCCTTCATCTCACGGTCGCCATCAATGGGGCTCCTTGACCGGTCGCGGTCACGGCGGTCGTAGTCGCGCTCGCGGCGGTCGTCCTTGCGAGGAGAAGCTCCGCGCTCGCGACGAGGAGAGGTGCTGCGGCGGCGAGGAGAGCGAACACCTCGGTCTGCACGGTCACCACCACGGTCGGAACGGTCGCCACGGTCGCCGCCACGCTCAGAGCGCTCGCCACGGGGACGGTCACGGCCGGAGTCAAACCGCCATGATGCCGAAGGAGGCGTACGGGCCCACTGTAGCTGATTAGACAGACCCACGTCATTATGCGGTTCGGACATACCTCGATCTTCAACAAGTCATCGCGGCCGATGCGCTTGTTGTGCATCTCGTGGTACGCGTCGTCGGCGTCACGGCGAGACTCGTATTCGACGAAGGCGAAGCTGCTGGCCTGTTAGAGCCTGGGTCGTTTGCTACCGGGGAGGGCCAACTCACAGTCTAGAGGAAGCCGAACGGGGCGCTGGGATGTCGCAACGGACGAGTCGGCCATAGCTTGAGGATTGTCAGATCATTTGTTTGGAAGGGGCGTGTGGAAGAAGGGCGGAAGGTGCAGATCGTCGTCGACGCGCACGGGTGTTGTGGGAAGGAGGAAGCTGCGCCGCGCAACAGCGATCGCGACACCCGGGGCGCGTGAAGTGTACAAAGGCTGTGGAATCGAGGGCTACGATGCGGAACGACGATGCGATTGCGATCGGATTGGGGCGAGGCGTTGGAAGACATACCGTTCGAACTCGTAGGCAAGGTCGCGAGCGCGTGTGCCGTGGCCGAAGCCGGTGACGTAGAGCGTGGTGCCGCCGCCGCGAGACATGGTTGTCGTCTAGTTGGGTATCGTGTATGGAGGTAAACGGTTCAAACTTGCAGCTGTGACAAGTCGAGGGTGACAGTGACGGGTGTGGTCGATGATGGAAGGTCGCAAGCCGGCAGGAAAGTACTGGAGGCAGCTACAGCAAACGCTTGGACTAGCGCGCCTTGGCATTCTCACGCAGACGTCAAGTACCTGAAGCTTCGACATTCACTCGACATCTGATCCTTGCAATTTGCGCTAATCGGCGGAACACTGACGTCGCGCATACTGTCGCACTGTTTTGGTGGTCCTGCCTCTTCGAGATGGTCGGTGCCAAAACTACCTCAATTCGACTGATGGGGAAAGAGCTCACGAGCGCGACATGCGCAAGGCAACGCGTTGTCGAGCAACTGTCGATTACATATTACACTAATGGTACATCTATTGCTGACTGTCTACATTTTCACTACGCAGGAAATGCTCCGTAAGGTGCTCCCTCGAGCTTAAAATACCCTGGCTGGAGCACCTGGAAGACTCCCGTTGGGTCGTACTCGCCAGAGATGCTCTTCAACCTTTGCTTGTTGGCAGCCCCATAACTAGCAATGACATCTTGGTACGGCGACGCGTAGTTCATATAGATGTAGTCGTGATTGAGATCCTTCTTCGCCGCTTCCTCGACAAGCCGCTCGTACAGGCTGTTGCTGAAAGACATGATCCGGGCATTATCCGCAACGTCTGTCCAGAGGATAGCCAGATTACAGATGAAGATTGGGCCATCGCTGGGGTCAAGACCGAGCGCGTTACCGCCGTTCTGTTGCATCTTCTCCATGGCAGGGACGGTGATTGCCTGGAAGGAGAGAACGGGCAAGATGCCCGCAGCGTCTTGAATCGCAGGCACCATCTCGAAGAATATGTCAATGAACGCCTTGAAGATATCCCGATCCACCTTGAAAGTTCGGTCCCAATAAGTCTCTTGGACGCCATCGGGTGCCCCAGCACCAAGTTGGTTGGCCAACGTCGACATGTTCGCAATGGCCGTTTGGTCGATGATCGCTGGGATGGCTTTCCAGTCGTCAAAAACTGCTGGCCATGGCGTGGGTTCGGAGTACTCTAGGTCCTCGGCTGCAATCTTCATACCACCCTGGAGCGCAAAGGAGACGATCTGAGCTTGTTTCGGGTCCTTCCCTGCGTTGACGGCATAGTTGTAGTATGCTTCGTACACTTTATCCCACTGATCCTCAGTATGGGCGCGCTGCCCACCCCACATTTCACCTTGAACAAAAGTTCTCATGTTGAACTTGGTGACGATACCGAAGTTGTTGCCACCACCGCGGAGAGCCCAATAGAGATCTGGAGATTGGGTGGCACTCACGTCCACAATAATGCCCGAGGCTGTCACCACTTCGAAAGACTCGATGTTATCGCATGCCCATCCATGGGCGTTCGCGTAATGGGAGATGCCTCCTCCTAGAGTTAATCCAGACACACCGACGGATGAGATCTGCGCACTGTTAGAAGAGTCATGGCAGTAGGGAGCTATAGAGAAACAGGAAAGGGAAGCAACATACGCGACCACCAATAACTTCAAGGCCATACTGCTCAATCCATGGATACACGTCCGCCCAGCGATTTCCTGAGCCAACAGAGGCGATCTTCTTGTCTGCAGATAGGGTCTTTTCGGTGAATTTCTCCAGGGCAATAGTAATGCCTCCCTCAATGCTAGATCCACCAGCAAAGGCAGCGTGTCCACCTCCTTTCACAGCGAAAGGGCATTGCGTGAGTCGGGACAGGAGCACAACAGTTGAGACTTGCGAAACACTACTAGGCTTGAACACACAGAACGGGTTGACAACGGCTTGCTGAGCCGCCCAATAATCGCCGGTGAAACTGTCGTATCCTGCACTTCCTTCCGACAACACGGTACCGTTACCAAAGGAAAATCTTAGGGCTGCACACTATACCTCTTGTCAGTATCGATCTTGAGCAACATGCAAAAATGTGTATCAACATACAGCTAGCGAACAAGCACTGGAGGAAGATCGTTCCGCCAGAACTGCCAAACCAGAAATACCAGTGACATCGAAGCCGTTGTTCAGCAACGCTTTGGTGACATTGAAGTCGTCAGGCTCAAAACCACTTGCCAGCACGCAAGCTGCAAAGGCGCTTGTCGAAGTAGCTATCGTAAACTTCATGCTCCCTGTTCGCCAGTATGCGGAAGATGCCGGACGGTGGTATATAGCTGGTACCGAGAGAGTGGCTCACTGACTGAGTTGCAGGGAGCCACTGCACTTAATGTACTTCGGAGTAGGTTTACCATATTCGTTCCAGGCCGCGAAGGACACTACTACGGACGTGTTGTCAGTGCTTGTCCGACGGGGTCTATAGCTCTCTAGCGACGCGGAACGGCCAGTTCGGTCAAATTCTTAGTGGACAGTAACCTCGAAGTTTGTGGGGTAGAGACTAGTCTATTGACGTGAGGCGCGCCGTGGCAAAAGTATAGCATGGTAGCTGATAGCGGTATTCATCTGGAGCTGGTGTGGCTGCATGGCAATTTCGACGTAGCGCAACATCGGTGGAAGCATGAAAGACATCTTTGTTCTTTTTCTCCGAGGGCTCTGCGGGTAGATGCATCGCTTCCGATGAGCTGGGTTGCTGTGCCTCAATCTTGCAGCGATTCATGGTCTCCACTTTGCAGCGTCTGGAGTAAGACATAAGAATTCACTTGCCAAGCAAGCGTTCGCGGTTCGTGTTGGGAGTGGATGAGGCAGGAGCCAGCCGTGCCGCTCTCTCATCTTTGCCACGGGACGGTTCAATACGCCACCACCACGCCAGCTGTACACTACTATCCGGGCATCCGCCAACCGCAAGACACCTCTTTGCACCCGCACCTATCGACCAGGAGGCAGCTGACTACATTCATCCGACTTACCACTGAGCAGACTTCTAGGAGCAGCCACTTCTACGGCTGTCCAAAGTCTCCCTTTTAGGTTCGCACCACGATAAAGTCTGTGAGCCAATATGTGATATGCTAGTCTCTTTGTGGCTTGCCTCGCCGAAGCCTGCTCCCCATCCACGCTGCCAGGTGGTAATCTCCAGGCACATGTCGGCATTGACAGAAAAAGCATGCTGTCCGCTAGGTCCGCGTCAGGCACCGTGCCGCTTCGGACGCTGTAGCGCAAATACGAACAACACACGACGAGGAATAGCGCGAGCGGAGAACTGCACCTCCTAAGCTAAGGGTCATTTAGCCAGGAGGCGTTTTGGGGGCTTGCTGACTTACGTCCACCACGGAACACCAAACGTGCGCGTCAACACTTGAATAAGGCCATCACAACTACTTTCGGACTTCTTGAAAAGAGTGCGCGACGTCGCGTAAGAGGAAACGATCGGGATACCAGATTCCAGGAACCGGGAACTGAGGACCGGGGCAATCCAGTCGCCGTCTAACCCTTACCCACACTCCGACACGCGATGGCCCCCATGTAAATCAATTTGCATATGCGTCTTACGGGCTTTTGCACCCCTACGCGCACTGTACTTTGGGTAATCCCTGGCAAATCCCAGCTCCGAAGTGCTTTAATCCAGAGTGTCGGGCTTCGTGGATCGGAATCCTAGGTTCATTCCATCTTGACAGCTTCAACGGCACGGTCTTGTCGCGACACACAAACGCTTCGAGGAACGTATCCCAAGGATTCTGTTATTCTTTGTGCGAGTTTAAACGACAACTGGAAACACACGCCTCAGCAACCATGTCCACGGGCGCTGACTGGATCTCGCAGCATGATTTACTCCGGACAGACTACGCCATGCTGGCGATGACATCGACGGTCTTCATCGCACGGATCGGTGTTCAGATTTGGCGGCGCAAACCCATTGAAGCACAGGACATCCTGCTTTACATTGCATTCGCTGCCTATCTTGCTTTTACCATTCTTTACATCGTCATTACGCCCATTTTCTTCAGACTCCAGGCTCTCCAAGCTGGTCGCATTGCACCATGGCCCACCATGATGGAAGACATTATTCTCGCCGCGAAAGTCATGTGGCAGAGCGGAATGGAATATTGGACGTGTCTTTGGTTTGTTAAGTTCTCACTATTGGCACTATACAAGAAGCTGTTGTCTGGAATGCCCAAGAAGTACCTTTGGATCTGGTGGTTCACCTTGATCTTTTGCGTTGTGGTATGTAAGAGTTCACGTTGCTTTGTCTTTACGCACATAGCCTCCAGCAAGCATGACTAACTGGGCACAGACATGGGCAACGTGCATCATTACAGGCCCTGGTCTAGCCTGCAACGACACCAAGAGTTTCTTGGGCGAGGGCATTCTATGTTCATCGCCTAGCGAAACACGCCGGCAAACTGCGAATCTCTATTATGCATACGCAGTGGATACTGTAACCAACATGATGGGTGTGTTCAAACGCGTAACTTGATCATATTCTTAGTACTGACAAGTGGCAGTCATGTTCCTACCCATCAGGCTTATCTGGAACCTGCAGATGGAAAATCCGAAGAAGATCGGTTGCGGTCTCCTATTCGCATCCGGCCTTGTTTGTATACTGTTCTCAACTATCCGCATTGTGCAGGTTGGCCAGGATGGAAGGCCTCGCTCGCCAGATCCAAAGTGGCTGACCATGTGGACCATCATCGAATGTTCGACAGGTAAGTCCAACGCATCTCAATACACTCTACTCGGCTAACTTGATGTCAGCTATCATCATCGGTTGCTGTCCAGGGCTCGCGTCTGCAGTACCAAAGAGCCGCTTCCGACGAACAGACAGTATCTCCTACGACACACAGGGCTACGTTCGACAATCGCCTAATCGATCCAGTGGAAACGCGCCGAAGAGTCATGGCTTGAGGAATATGCTCGGTTCCAGAAATCGCGACAAGAACAGCGAGAAGATGTCAGGAGACATTAGTATGTCGAGGACTGGGCATGAGAGTGAGGAACAGCTTCCAGAACGCAGAACAACAGGCTCCGGTGTTCTTATCACAGATGAACTACGCGAGCAACAGAGGCTTCGGATGGAAGAAGATGAGCGCATGGAAGAGGCACGCCTCAAGTTTGAGCAGTCGCATGCGTGATCTTGATCGGCTGAATACATGAATCTCTTGATAAGCGCTCTAGATGCTGTGACAGTCTAATTGGAGTATTTAGTGAACAGTATTACGTTGTACTGTCTTTCGAGAACGATGACCATGAGTTGGTCCACGACTGTTGAAAAACACGATCACCTATCATTGAATGTCAAAGAGAGCCTCTCTTTGATCGCCGGCGCGTGTTACTTCTGTTCTCACTATTGGCAGAGGTGATGCAACATCTTACTCGTCTCCAAATAAAACATGCACTGCAAATGTCTGTCTGTATCTAACAGTGACTCTGATTATTATGACAAGGACACAGCTGTCAGTGACCTACTACCGGCAACACGGTCTAGGGGTTTGAACCAGCTGCGCTACAAAGCAGCTACGAGCCGCTTTGATCCACCATACAATGTCTCCGGGTGCTGTTAGAACAACCCCATAGAGCACATCCTGATCTATAATCGGGTGGCGAAGAAGGCGGGCGATGGAACAAGACGCACCGCGAGGCGCTAGTGGCAGCGGCAAGTGCCGAGCTTTGATTGCGCAGAACTTGAGCAGGCGCTCCGAGACAATTGCTTCCTTCTCCACAACCCACGCTCCAACCCACTGCACTTGACGCGCACCCATCTTCACGACTGACGACACATCTCTTACGACCGTCGCACTCCGTACCCGCGATAGCCTTACGTCACACGTCACAAAAGTCGCGTTCCTCGTCGCTCCCTTTGTTTTCCACCCACCGCCAACCTCGAATTCACGCGACAAGCCCATCAACCAACGCCTGCCTTCACCATGGCTGTCGATTTCTCGAGCGAGTCGCCGCTGGCGATGCAGCTGCAGCAGGTAGTCCAGCCCAAGCTCGCCGAGTTTGGGTGGACGACGGGCGGCGAAGACACGACGCTCTTCGAGTACATCCTCCTTATGCTGGCCAACGACAAGAACGAAGCGCAGGTCGCATCAGAACTGTCAAATGATCTGCTCGACCTGGGCCCGGAGAACACAGAGACACAGCAGTTTGCGCAGTGGTTATTCGAGCAGATCGAGCACCTCAAGCAGTCGAGCGGCGGCAACGCGCAGGTCACACAGTCAATCGAGAACCAGATGGACAGCACCTCAAACGACAACTCGGCAGCTGCGCAAGATACAGATATGGAAGGCGCGTCAGAAGGACAAGGCAATATGTATGTGAACCCTCCACTTTCCCGCCCCTTTAGGGCAGCTCCACAACCGTGGAAAAACTGCAAGGAGATCGCGCAATCACGCGCATGCCAAATCAAGGCGACGTCGAAGCTTGCCGTGGCTCCTCTGCGCTCACGTTCCTCGTATCAAAACCTGCAGATTCTAACCGCAAACAGTCCTACAGGCCCCAAGGCTATGCGCAACGGCAGCGGTGCCCAAGCAGCACGTCCAGCACGAGGCGGCCGGATGCTCAACCAACTTAATAAGAACATGGACCGCAACAGCGAGTCGGTGTTACATCGCGTACGTGGCGCCGGCGGTGGAGTTGGTCGTGTGAACGCGCACGCCCGCGATCCGCCAAAAGGCCCACGGGGCCAGAACATCGGACGCGGAATCGAGGCAATGGCAAACGGCCGCGGTATGGGCAACGCCAACATGAACATGGGCCAGAACAACATGAACGGTATGGGTATGGGCGGTATGCCAGGAATGCCTATGCCGGGAATGGGTGGTCAGAATGGCATGCCTGGCATTGGCCTGAACCCGCAACAGCAAATGGCCCTGATGCAGATGTACGAGCAGCAGGCACAGATGATGCAGCAGATTTTCTCCGGTGGCCAACCAACCGGCTTCGTCAACCCCAATTTCAATGGCAACAACCGCGGACCTAAGAAGCCGTTACATCAACGCATAGACCGGTCACACCAGGGCGGCAGAGGCATGAACCCGAATGCTAAGACTTTCACCAAGAAGGAAGGCGAGGACGAAACGATGGCAGATGGTCCAGCTGGAGAGAGCGGCAGCGGTATGGACGTCGAACTGCCTTCCGGCCGCCCAGATCCCTCGTCCACCATGTGCAAGTTCAACTTGCGATGCAGCAACCCCGACTGCCACTTCGTTCACCAGTCGCCCGCTGCGATTCCCGGAACCCCGGTCGACATGAACGATACGTGCGACTTCGGTGCGGCATGCAAGAACAAGAAGTGTGTCGGCAAGCACCCATCGCCTGCGCAGCGACAGAAGTTCCAATCAGAGCAGGAGTGCGCCTTCTGGCCCAACTGCCGTGATCCCTCGTCGTGCCCCTACAAGCATCCCACATCAAAGCCTTGTCACAACGGCGCCGACTGCGCTGTCGAGGGCTGCAAGTTTGGACACAGTGCCATCATGTGCAAGTTCAACCCGTGTCTTAACGCGCGCTGCTTGTATAAGCATGAGCCTGGTCAGAAGAAGATCACTACAAATAAATGGGTCGCCCCCAAGGAGGGAGAACACGTTAGCGAGAGAAAATTTGTTGACGACGAGCAAAAAGAGGAGTTGATTATTCCGGGCAAGGACGAGGAGATGCAACAGGCACCGGCGAACGAGGGCCTGGACGTGCAGGCATAGAAGGATCCTGAGCTATTTTACTGGGACGTAGGTGGTGGATATGATACCATTGAGATGACGGGCAGGTGATGTTGGGTGGAACGTAGAGCATTGTATTATAGTCTGGATCTGCTGGACGAGGCGTTAGGGTTGGAGGCATGGCCCCAACGAGGAGGAGAGAGAATTACTTGTTTCTGGCGGCCCGCGTTGGCTGCGCTCTTCTTCTTACATATTCGCATCCTCTTACGCGTGACATTTGTGACTTTCTGACATGTCCCCTGGATGTACCCGCTGTTTTGCAACGATTACTCACCAGGCAAAGTGCTGCACGCATTTGCAGTCATGCATCTACCATGTGTACTTGATATAGTAGGACTACGAAATACTGTAATAGCTGCGAAGCCGACTATATGCATGATCACGGATAACACGGTACCACAAGCCTTGGGAGTATAGCGATTCGCGCTCACGGTGGACTATCGAATGGAGACTATTCCGAACAAGGCTTAGCCCGTCCGCCACGTTTGCTCAGCCACCCTCTTTCGTACGCCGCGACATCTGGTGTGTGATCAACTCCGCATTCTACTTGTACTTCTGACCACTTTGTCGCTCCTTCCTTTTACTCCAGTAAACCTTGCCTTCCCTACTTACCCTTCATTCCTTCCTTCTTCACACTTTTCCCGGAGGATCGCCATTCACACCTGGCACAACCCCCCAACAAAGTTCGATCGACAGCTGGAAGAGATTACCCAGCCTTGCCGCCCAGTAAACGACGTAACAGTCTTTTTGCCTTCCGAGGAGTCCATCACACTTACACCACACTCTCTGTAATCCTCGCAAACTACCAACATGTCTAAACCATACGTACGTCTGCCTCGCATCCGCTAGCGTCTCCTGTCGCAATGCGCGCGACATTCCCATCTCCTATCCAATCCAGTCGCAACCACAACCACGTGCTAACCCTCTCTCAGGACCAAGGCGCACCACCCGCCTATCCCCCACCAGCGCACCAAGATGCTGGCCCAGCCCCCGGCGGCATGCAGCCCTCATACTACAACCAAGGCGGCGCCCAACCCGACTACTACGGCGGCAGCCCGAACCCCTACCAACAAGGCCAGCCTGGCCCCTACGGACCGCCACAGGGCCAGTATGGTCCTCCTCAAGGACAATACGGACCTCCCCAAGGAGGATACAACGGCCAGCAGATGCAGTACCAGCAGGGCCCACCGCCCCCGGGCGGCTACTACCAGGACGACAGGAGGGCTGATGGCGGTGGTGGCGGTCTATTTGCGGGATTGTGCGCTGGTTTGGCGTGCTGCTGTTGCTTGGACTGCTTGTTCTAGACGCGTTGTCGAAACAAGCAAGGCTGGATGGGATGATGGAGATGGGACGCGCAAGAGGCGGCATACCAGATGGAGCAATTTGGCTTTTTGACCGCCGGAGATGCGTATACCATGCGAAGACGGATCGAGAAGACGAGGAATCCGCGTACAAGCTATAGACCGAGGTTTCTTTTGTTCACACTGGGGTCTCTTTGGATATGACTGATTATCGATTTGGAGGCATATCGAGGAGTGCTGCCAGCTATCAACTTACCTAATTCGACGATTTCTTTCTCGGAATTCCGCTCGTACTTGTTCCTGTTTCGAACGCCCATAGTTATGGTTATTGGCTGATTGTACAGGTATTTGCGTTCGAGGACTGTTTGCCAGCACGCCGAGTGCGGCGACTTGAACGAACGTCGTGTTTGCGTGCCACGCAAGTAAAGTCCGAGGTGCCATCATTCACCCCAATGCGCCAATGCGCACTCTTGGAGTCGAGCGAAATGCAATTGATTGCTGCCACGCAAGCACCGATGTACACTCACCTTCGGCCCTTAGTTTCTCAACTACAACCGCACGATTCCCTGGACTTACTCTAGAAAGGCTGTGAAGCATCGCCGCTACGGGTATATAGATAAGTTTCTGACGACAGCTCGGTCACCGACATCGGATCGCCTGACCGGCGCTCCCTCACCGTACTGAGGGGGCTAGACGAGGACGTTGGCAGGCGTGGAAGTTGTGAATCAACAAACATCTCTCATCACATCTTTCTTCACATCTTGAGAACTTCACCGCTGCAGAGTTGAGACATGGCGGACAACAACAACCCCTCAGGGTACACTCCTCCTGCTCCTGATGCCGTTTCCGCTTCCGATATACCATCGCCAGCATCTCCCACCATGGACCTGCCTGGATATGTACCGCCTGTATATGAAGTATGTGAAATTTTACCATGTTGTTTGCTGCAGATCAGCTAACTAGCTCAGATATCTAAACAGTGCCAGGAAGAAGCAGAAGGGACAATGTACCCAGACCAGCCCGACAATCCGAATAACGAGCACAAATGGCTGTACTGCGAGAACCACAGCGGGGACACTCTTGGATATTTTGGATGCGTCTGTGATAAGACACAAGAGTTTGGCCGCAACCAGTACTTCTCCGCAGATTGCATATTGAGGGAATTGGTCGGTGACGACAAAAGAAGGCGTGCGTACCGTGCCCCCGCCCCAAGGAAAGTAGAAAATGAGTGAGAGAGCTAACCCACAACCGGCTAGTATTTCTTAAGCAGTACTCTTCAGGCTGTATTGGTAAGACCTTGATCGATCTCACTGGAGCCTGGGCTCAGTACAATCCGCATATCCCAGTCTCCACTTCTACCACTGCGCAGTCCACCACCACCACGAGCTCTCAACCTAGTACGTCTACTCAACCGAGTACACTGACTCAGGCCACAAGCGCGACCACTTCTGCGGCGTCCTCGAAGACTACTACGACGCGACTCACCACTACAATCACCAATTCGACAGCTACAGTCATGCCAACTCCGACGGGTCCGGCCGATGGGCAGATACCAATCTGCGGAGTATGCGCCACCGTTTGCACCCTTCGACACACTCGCTAACACATACTAGATCCCACAGAAATGCATGACGACAAAGCCACAGGGCGAGGCGTTATGTGTCATGGGCGATCTAGACTGCATCTGCAAGGCCAGCAACTCACTTGAACACAACACAGAGTTCAACCAGCAGTGCGTTCTCGACGCTTGCTATGGTGACATTGGCAGAGAAGGTAAGTCGTATTCTGTGAAGTACAACTTAACGTCGTTCACCACTAACTTCGCTACAGAGTTCCTTGATAGTCTCTTTTACCACTGCAAGAAGGTAGACAAGGAGCTCACCGACATACCGAAACGATGGGAGCCCTACCTTCCAGCCACATTCCCTTCCGCACCCGACTCGACGACTAGTGACCCCAAGAATCCTGCGCCTGCTCCAGCCGGTGTCAAGCTCAACGTCCAATCCATTGTGGGAATTGTCATCGGCGCCCTTCTCGTCCTTGCTATAGTTTTCGCATTGCTGTGGCTCTGGTGGAAGAAAAAGAGGGAGGCCAAGAAGCTGCGCGTCGAAAACGCTCAGATGCTAGACGCTATGAACCCTGACGGCGTGTCTAGGAGGATCAATACCTTAATGAGCGACTCATCAATCCGTCACTTCTCAGATCGCCAGGAGATCGACAGTACAGGCTCCGACGCCGCAGCATCAAGGCACGGTACCGCATCCACCTACAACGACGCGACACTCGTCGGCTCACCGCGGAGCACGACTGTCTTCCCCCTCAGCCCTACAACCCCTAAGAGCCCAATCCCCGAGTACGGTACAGCCGATGAAGACTGCGCCATGTCGACGTTCGTCAGGTACCCCGGTCACAAGCCGTACAACGATCAATTCGAGCTACCCAACAACCAGCTTCGCGGCAGTCAAGTCATGCAGGGCCAGCGCAATACGCAAGATGACTCAGCGAGCGAGTACAGCGCACGCCGACCTAGCTACGGCGATGACTCCATCGACATACGCCAGGACAGGGAATCGCGAGCACAGTTTGAACGGATGCAGCGGGATGAGTGGGAGAGAAATGGGGATCTGGAGCCACGCCACAACCGGGGAGGTGCATTTTGAGATTGCGTGTTTTGGGTTTTATTGATATCTCCTCGTTTCTACCGGTGAACTGCTTCGGAATATATCCTTGCGGCTCGTGTAGCAGCTCCTGCGGATGCCCGTTGGGCGACGAGCTAGGTTTAGGCTTATCTCCGTTGACCAAGTCGTACGGGACTAGGCGGTGCATGCGAACCGGTAGTACAGAACAATCTCAAGTGCGGCTTTTATGTGGCTAGCCGTTTGCCAAGTGCCGTTGAGATTGTTTATGTTGGTGTTTTGTGTGAGTTGAGGTAGGGCATGTGCTCTGATTGGGCAGTGGAGAAGGTCAGAGGTGAGAGAGCAATCGCGGGCGTTTGCACTTAAAAGCGAGTAAGGCTGAATCTCTTCTGCTCTTGATGGGCTTCTTCTTCTTCGACTCGATCTAGCCATCAACGCTTACGTTCGACATGATACTTTACGTGCTATTCTTGCTGATCAGCATCGTCGCGGCGCAAGCGCGTGATCAATTCTGTGTGCCTCCGAAGCCACCACTACCGCTTCCTGACTGTACTGTAAGTTGCTTGTACTGGCCATGCAGCTATTCTGGTAAACTATGTCACTGACACTGGTGCCAGAGGCAATGTCTCGTCGGCGAGGGCAAGTTTCTCGATGGCAATTGCGCCGATAACCTCGCTGGCTTTTGTAGCCTTCCAGACGTTATCCCCATACACTTCAACATGTTTGGTCCGTGTATTCTCGGTGCATGTCCAAGCTTGACGGACCGACAAGGTAAGTCTCGAATGTGCGCGACACACTTGATCCAGACATACTAATAAGAGACCGCAGACTATGTGAATCTATTCTTCGCAGCGTGCGAGGATAAAAACGTCAGATTCATATCTAGCGAAGACTATTTCAACTACAAGGACTTGCTCAAGGACACAACATCGAGTAGTACTGCGAAAATTACTGTAACTGTGCTATCATCTACCAGTGATCCACACGCGTCAACAAAATCGGGAGGAGATGCACCCATTGATTCTACGGATAGTACCATCACTGGAGTCCCAGTAACATCGGTCGCTACTTCTACAGACACAGGACAATTGGCAGACGCATCTTCCCAGCCATCACTGTCAGCGTCTCCAACGCCATCGAGCTCCACAACAGAAGGGGGAACGACATCAGTTGGGCCAGCGCCGCTCCCGAACGACACTGGTCTCGCGGAATCTACGTCGAAGGGGCAAAATGGCGTGACTGTCCACTCGCATGTCACTATCACTGCAACCTCGAAAGCCGCACCTCAATCTACCGCCACTGCCGCTGCTGCGCCTACACTCAGTACCACCGCTATCGCTGGTACAGCAGCAGGCGGTACCGTAGGTATTGCGCTCATCATCGGCCTCATATTCCTCTTTATGCGCCGTCGCAAACGCCAATCTTCACTGGCGTCTCCAGCAGATATATGGGAGCCCTCTCGCAACACCAGCCCGAAGCCTAAATTGCCAAATATCCAGGATGATTCGAGCTTCGGTCGATACTCGGAGATGGGAGCCGGTGTACCGATGCGCCAACGCTCGAAAGCCGAGCTACACAGCGAGGATATATCAGTGCCACGTCCCCAAACAGGCTACTTCAGACCCCCAGAGATGCATAGTGAAGGCAGCGAAAACGCGCGATACTATAGTTCAGCACAGCTACCTGAACCGCATCGTCATGGAAGCAACATGGAGTCTCGATACCCTGAGCTGAGTTCACACGCCGTGACTAGCCTATCATCACCCACATCGCCCATCTCTCAAATTTCAACAATGCAAGGCTGGCATGCAAATTCGCCTTCCGGCGGTCCGACTATCAGAATGAGCAGCACTGATCTCCGTAGCGAGGGAGTGAGAAGTCCCGTCAGCGAACTTGGCACGAATGCACCTCTACGCTCTACACGCTCGGCTGAACTGCATGGTGCGGGGACCCTGAGTCCAATGAGTGAGCTTGGTACTGATAGCTTTCATGGTGCGGGTCATGGAGCGGCTGAGTTGCACAATGAACCTCTACTTCCGCCGCAGCTTGATGCAAGAATTCAAGGAAACGTACCGGATGGCGTCGCGGAGATGGAGGATTTGAATATGCATAGAGGCGATCGGCCTGGGGTTTCTACGAACTTCTGATCATTTGGCGCTTGAGCTAGACTGGAAGTTTTCAAGCAGATGGTGTACGATTATAGGGAATTAGTAATGAAAAGCAAGATTGCATGGCAAGTTTACTTCCCCACAATCCAATCGGGCATTTGACCTCAAGTCGTAAGGTTTTGTTGGGTTTCTTGTCATACTCTCTAATTTAAACGCATGTATAGACAAGGATATGGCCAGTAAGGATCTTGACTGTAGCGCTGGGGAAGATTCAACTCACCGGCGCGGTGTACGAACATGCATCCCTGTTGCAGTGCCACGTTAGTGTAACGATCCGTGGGTGACAGCCGCCTTATTGGATCGTGAAACAATGTCAATGTTGTCGCAAGGCAGAATCTTTACAGCTCAGCGTGAAAAGAACGCAATAAAGTCCGGCATAGGATCGAGAAACGCGTTTACATAGTTGGCTTGCTCGGAAAAGCGTGGGGGGGAGGTATCGAGCAATCCAGCAATCTACAGGGCACTTCCAATACTCCTCACTGAGCCTACAGTCTCACCGTCTCTCTCTCCGATACGTGAAGCTTCCATCAACATTCCATGCAGGTTTCCGTTAGTGTAAGTATTGACGGGTCGGTCGTTCAGCCCTATCGGGCATTCTCTCAGCTCGTTGGGAGATTAGAAAGCGCTGGGACCGGCCTCTTCGTGGCTATGTACTGATATACATGTACAAAGTGACTTGTTTGGAAAGAGAGCCGCATGTTATCCCAAAAGATTGTTGCTTCCCACGAGAAGTTGTGTAAACAGTGAGTTTCAATAAGCGAGCTCTGTATGTTGTGTACGTTGAGACAGAATATTGGGGAGACCTTTGACCATGTCGAAATGGAAATCGTAAGAGGATACCGTGCGCAAAAGCCTCTGAGTCTACGGATAAAAGCACGCTGTAGCTCTGGGCGTACTGACAGCTCAAACCCATACACCCAAACGCTCAGCTAGCCTCAAAAACACCAAACAGTTGACACGCATTAGCTCAAAAACTTTGTAAGTGAGTGCTTCCTCGTTTTCAGTCCATAGCCATGACGACTAACACCAAAGACCACAGCAATCCAACCCAACCCAATCATGGCAACCACAACACTCGCTACCTCTATTGTCGCAACCTCCGCTTCACCCGCAGAAAGCGCCACTTCCACCAATCCCAACGAGTATGTCTACTTCGGCGTTCACGGCAAAGCCATCATGATCGGCCTCGCAGCCACAGTTGCGCTTCTCTTCTTCATCCTCGTCTGCATGGCGTGCTGCTGGCCTAAAGAGAAGAAGCGCAACGACCAAGGAGGCTATGTGACGACGACTTATTGGAACGGCGCTGGGAAGAAGGGGAGATGCTGTTAGATCGGATGATAATGGTATGGGATTGGAGGTTGAGCGATAGCGCGGCTGGTCGGAAGGGTACGATGTGAATGCGGTGGTCTTCGAGATAAAATGAGGTGCCAATACTATACACTGCGATACAAATAATACAGCTTGTTGAACTGAAGTGACTACTAAGCGACATCTTGAAGAAATAGGGAGGTTAATGCCCGTCAGCCCACCAGGCCTCCACCAACACCCCATCGGTAAACTAAGGATCATAGGACGTGTGCAAGCAGCGCGATCATGGCTGCTTGTAAGACTTACTCCTCATCCCTCTTTCTATCTTAACGAACTTTTTCCTGCATCCTGGCTGAACAAGATGGCTGGCAACCTTACATTCAGTGCACCATCTAGGCACCCCAAATGCCACAACAGTCCCTTTACTATCCTCAGAGACACCGTTCACAACGTCCTGCAGCGAGCGGGCTGGGTCGGTCGGCAGCGAATTCTTCAAGACCATCTGTACGGCACTGATGATGGTATATGCCGCGTCGTTACTAGCTGTATGACCATCGCGAAACTCCACGCCAAAGTGTGGGATCAAAGTTTTTAGTGCGATTTGCTGGCCCTTTTGCTGACACTTTCCACGAATACCCTGCTCGTTCGCGATCTTCTGGGTATCGATGATGGCGACGACGTTGCTGTCGAATTTGGGGTCGATACCAAGCTCTTCTTGCAGCATCCGAAGGTCGTTCTTGACTGAGTGGCCGAGAAATATGACTGGGCATTTAGGACCATCCTCGTTGTCATCATCGATAGGCCACGCGAGTGTTTCGACTAGGAAGTCTTTGGCGTCTTCCTTCGTGGCAAAGCGCGTTGAGCCGAAGTGATTTCTTTCGGGGTTTCCTCGGACGAACCTCCAGTTGATAAGGTGTGCGTTCTCGCGTACACGAATGTGATAGTAGTAGATATTCCGCAAGATCTTTTCCCCATGTATACCGGGACTGTTGAGAACTGGCGCCATTTCTTTCCGCGAAAACGTATTGAGCCCATATTCTGTCAGCACTCGTGGCTCTATCTCGTGCATTTCGCAATCCATGGTGACAACGATGGTATGCGCCGCTAGTGGTGGTGCGCCGGGTATCTCCATACCAAGGCCATACTTCAATATCTGGGTATGGCTTTTGCCCAGGAAGAAGCGTCGGACCTCTTCCATGGGCGTTTCAACAACATGCGAGACGGTAGCTGTGTTGGTGCCATAGAGTTCCTCGAGAGAATCAACCGAGTTGATCGAAGCGCTTGAGGACATGGCAAGCGATTAATATATGTGTGCTGATACCAGATATTGGGTTTCTGGTCAGGAAGTTTTGTATCGTGAATATTGTGATCGCGTTGAAGCTATTAGAATCGCTAATGAAGAAGACTTTTCGGGGGGTTAAATAAAGTTGTGTGCCTTTATAGACCCGTGGTTGTTGTTAATGAGGTGCGATCTAGCACGGTGGCCCCGTATATGGTACCAGGGTTCGCGGCGTCGCTACCTGTAACCTATATCTAGAGATGCCAGTAGAAGCTCGAGTATTACCACGCCAATGGTGACCCCACCATGAGTAGAGCGTATGATAATGCTGCATTGCCGAGTTATATGTACCAGCTTGGTCAGCCCTGCATACTGGAGGATTAGCATACGCGGGCATGGCGAAAACCTGCGTTGTACTGTCTGATACCTCATTGGCATGCTTACTATTCTTCGTAAGCTGATGTTTTGCATTGGTAAGAGTAAAGAATTGAGTGATGTGACAATGTCATCATGGCATAGAACCAAGGGTAGTCCCGTGCTGCATGCTGTGCATCCGAACCTCCGCATGTACGCGCACTCGTTGTTCTACTCAGATGCACTTGGTCGATAATCGCGTGTTGTTATAGTACCAGAAGACGCATTTAGCGACATTACTTGACTCTGAATGGGTGGCTTGATTCCAAGAGAGTTACAATTACCTAGGTCATGACTGGAGCTACAGTCGGACCCTCTTCTCCTACCTGAGCTCGCCCAGTGTGCGCGGCTAGCGCTTCCAAACAGATGACTCGAATCGCAGCTTCGTAAGATAGTTCTTTGCTTCTGGAATCCGTAGAAGCGGCTAAGTTCGCAATCTCATGAAGCTGGTGCTACAAAATTTCTCATGGAGGAACCTCGAAATGGACTTGCCAGAACGTGATCTCTCGACCCGAAAGAAGTAGTATGCGCTGCGTCACGAAGTCCAGCATCGAGCGAACCTTCTCGTACCCTTTGGCTTTCAGCCGATCAGATGTGAGTGGCTTAGAAGCCCATGAGTATGGCGCATTGCTAGACATATCGAGGTCGCCTTGTATTTCGAGCTGCTCAAGCGCGACACGCCCGAGCCGATGCATGTCTTTCATTGCCACGAATACGTCTCTCCATGCTGCTATGCTCGTACCTGTGACTGTGACATGCGAAAAGCTCACATCTTCTAATGTTGAGCGATGACGGAGAAGCATCCGAAGCAAATTGCGCCCGTGACTGCGAGACCGGAAGAGATGTAACGTTCGAAGACTGGTCCAGGAAGACTGCACAAAGACAGTCCGCAACATCCGGTACTCAAAGTCACAGCTGCGTCCATAGAAGTGCTCGACTGCAGTAGCATAGATCAACATCTCCGATATCCATGTTAGCAAGGCAGGAACCTCGCTGCCATCGATATCACTCATTGCGCAATCGAAGGTTAGACTTCGTATCCGAGGAGCCATAGCTCTCCAGCTTTGATGGCCAGTATCGTAAATCTTGCCGTTCGATGGAAGGTTGGCCGCGGTGATTGTCAGGTCAACCGTGAGCTTGTCCAAGTCAACCGTGCTCAGTATCTTCGAGAGATTCTCCAGCATGATGATCTCGGCGTAATACTCCATGAAGAGAAGGCCATCGAGGCTAAACTCTAATAGAGTTTTCGAACCAGATGGGGCCAAATCGGTGGTCACTTCGATAGCGTGTGCCCCGACTGCGCGATAGAGCGACATGGTACCCCGACTCCGCAGTATGGGCTTGGCGAATCGTTCTTCGTAGTATGCTCCTATAGGACGGGGATTGATCTTGATGCTCTTCAAGTTCGTAAGCTTTCCGATGGCATCTCGAACGTATTCGGCCGCTATGCTAAAGCGGTTCTGGTGCTCGACCAGTCTCTTCAGCGTGCCTTCGTACTTTTGAAGCCAGTGGGTATAGCCGCCTCGGTCATTCCAACGAACCACTAATGCTGATCCTGAACCTCTTCCAGTAAGGCCTTTCCACAGCGGCTCCGGAAGCTTGACCATGGGCCATACAGGTCGGGCAGAATCCATGTGTATGTAGCTCTGAGGGTGTGGACATCCCATAGACGGCTCTTCCCACGGCTCTTTGATATATCGAAGGTCCACATCCAGATTCGTGTTTAATATCTCCGGGCCGAACTCCAACTCTTCCACGTATGTGCACAGATGCTCGTTTTCAGATAGGTCTTTCAGAATGGCCAGACTCCATGGCATCAGGCTGAACTTGGATGAAGAGAGATGACGCTGTAGGAATGCGTCTTGGGTCTTCGAATGGATGATTCGACTAACGAGACGGAGACTAGAAAGGCTTATGGGGTCAAGGATGAAGCTCTCTCCGTCTGCGTACGACGCCCGTGAGTGGCAAATCTGCGTCCAGATCTCAGGGGGTAAACCTTCAAACGTAGGTTCTGGTTTTCCAGGGAGTGGCGGCTCTGACATCGCTCGTGCGGAAAATAGTTCAATGTGTGCCAAGCTGCGAAGTGGTGGTCAAGAAAGGCATTTGGCGACGTATAACAGGAAGTGAGCTGGAAAGGTTTGCCCGTCTCCCTGGAATCGCTTTCTCACAGGTGGGTAAGCGACTATGACACGCGAAAGATAATCATCTCTCCTAATACCGTGGCTTCTATGGCGATTTCGAGAAGAGACCATAATCAGATGTCAGGAAACTAAAGTCTCCTGCAATATGTCGCCAAACAGCTGTGGAATGGGTAGGTAAAACAGATGTTTACGTCTCAGAAACTCCACCATGTTGACTGGGCCCATTAATAAAGAAGGTTCTAGAAGATTACCGTAACTGCTGCACCAGGGGGAACAGGTCAATCCAATGGCCTACTTGCAGTGTTTTCCAGTGCCAGCATCTATGCAGTGACAACGCCCAGGGTAGCTCGAGGTTGCGTGGCCCTTGCACGTAGTTGAGCTGCAGATGGATGCTAAGCCTTCGTGTACCTAGGTATCTGCCCAATGGAGGCGCACTCGATCAGCCACACGTTGGGCGGCCGTATTGCATCCGGTTTGGCTGTTGAAAGACAAGGAACCTAATGATACCCGAATGATGTTTCTGGAATGCGCAGAAGTAATAACGTGATGGACATCGCATCTAGCTCGCGACAGAGTGCGAGGCATTGGGTGGGGTGGCCAAGTCCTGGTCAAAGCTTCTTGGCGTCGCGTCTCCTTCCAGTGGTCCCGCGACGCGAAGATGACGCGACATTCCGCCCTTGGCTTTCTGACCACCTGCGCCAACTTGGGCCCAATAGCAACACCTCGCATCGTCGAACAGTCCCAGGTCTGAATCAAGACAACACACGAGAAATGGTTGCTCAAAGTAAGAAAGCCTGCTTATTGCGTCACTTTAGACACAAACGAGATATTTGGCGCATCTGAACAGGTTTTATTGAAATCATCGAATCACGCTCATCACCCGAAATACATACGACCGACACGTCCGCCACTGCATAAGCACGCTTCTGCTTGAACCCCCAAACCCGACGCGCTCAAGACCTCCTCGGAGCCGAACTCGTCTTTCCAATCCCGCCGCCACCTACGCCAAAAGTACCCGGCCTCTTGCTTGGCTGGAAACTCATCTGTCTCGTCTCATTTGTGGCGGGCTGGGAAGGCGCCACGGGAACGGGATCCGGCAGAGCAGGCGCGGAGGTCTTCGCCGGACATGGCATTGCCGGAGTAGACTTGGAGGGGGCTGTGAAGCCGGCAAACACAAATGGAGGGGCGGCAGAGGCGACATACTGAGTCGCGCAGGAGGTATTCCGTGCGTTCTGCATGATAGCAGGAGGGGCACTGAAGGTGTTGTAGCCGACGGGGGGTACCGAAGAGGCAGCGGCCACGACGGCTGGAGTGGAAGCGACGACGACACTGGGACCAGCCTCGACAATCCTGTTGCCAAAGACGCGTAGACCAGACAGCGGGTACCGAATGCCATGAAGGCGCAAGCCACCTAGACAATAATTAGTGAATGGTCTTGGAAGCAGTAGAGGATATATTAGGAGGACATACCTTGTGGAAGGAGAGGACATGGGAGGCCCTCAAAGACCGCAATGGCGTAGTCCAGGTAAGTCTGGAACTGCGTTCCGTCAATACCGAGCTCCGCAAGGTCAACGCCAGCATTGCCCGCAAGAGCCCCAAGGAACAACACCACGACGGTCATCTGAAGACCTCCCGCCTCCACCATCCGGTGGATGTACTCCTTGAGGGCGTTGAATATGGCGACTTGGGCGTCGCGCTGGTACATATCGCGGCCGTGCTGAAGAGCGATCGGCTCCAGCTCGTTCACCCTCTTCCTCTTGGCCTCAAGGGCCACCTCCAGCCGGTTTCGCTCGCAGAGAAGGGTCGACACCGTTGTGTCGTTGCGCTTGTGGATAATGGCATCTTTCAGCCGGGAAATCTCGTCGCACTTTGACTGAAGCTCCAGCTTCAGCTTGGCGATGGTTTGGTAGGAGGTGAGGCGGTCGGCGTCAACGGCGGTGACGTTGTAGTGTCGCTCATACATGGCGACTTTGCCGGTCAACTTGTTGATCTGGCGCCGGAGCGTTTCGAAGGTGGCCTCACAGTCGACCAGCGACTGCGTACCGGGAGGGGGGACGTAAGCGGCACTCGAATTCTGCTCAAATGCCAGCACTTGAGCTTTCAGGGCCGCTATCGTCGTGTCGCGAGAGAGGACAGCAAGCTCACGAACCAGCGCGGCGAGAGTCCCGACAGAGGCAGAGAGGGCACGGCAGGCGGGTGGCGAGGACCAAAGGACAGAGCAGCCGGCGAAGAACCATGCCCCAGAAGATAGATGGGGACCAGCCCCATCCTCCAGCGCGGCTGGGAGGAGATCCAGAAGGCTGAACGAAGTTGCGACCGGGAGAGCGAAGACCATGACTGCGACCAGCGCAAAGAAGAGGAAAGTAGACGACATATCGGTTTGTTTTGAGGGTGTTTTATCGTTATGAGAAAGATGGACGGTCAAGAGCAGGAGGTAGACTTTATATGCTGACTGGGAACTGTGAAATGTGCTACTGACTATCGTAGGTTGCGACAATACGAAAGTCGCTATTGTCTTTACAGGGTGAAGGGCGCAATACACACACCAAGACCGTGGCTATGATAACTACAATAGCTTCCATCATTGCGGCCGTGTCTATTCGCAGTGACTGTAGCTCTCTCATCATAGTAACAGCCAAAGTCTGGCTTTGCAACAAGTCCATGACGACGGACACGATCAAATACATCTTTCACCTTCACCACGGAAACAGCCGATGTCGCCCGCATCATCGCGATTTGGCCAACTCTTGGTCACTGTACATTTCATCGTAGGCATCTCACATGGATCCTATCGCTCTACTGCCGCATGAAATGTGCTTGAACTCCTATACTCGTAGTGTTCCTAGACCATCGTTCCTGGGTGACATAAGCAAAGGACGACGCTATACCCAATTGGGACGAATAAGTGAACACGTCACGACTGACTGCAGCGTAGAGTACCTTTTCGACATTGATGGATAAATTGCGGCAGTTCCAGTCGCTTGCTTACGGTAACTTCACAGATGAATGCATGCGCAAGTATGGAGCATGTGATCGTCTTATTCAGCCTGACAGGCGTCAGAGCGGGGAAGTCTCAGCCTGATGTCTTTCCTGTCGTACCGTCCACCCAACTATTCTTCAATCACCACATGCAAATAACACGCGCCACATATATACCTCAGCTATGCGTCTCATAAACTGCAAAACTCTTGAGCTCGAGGAATACTTCGGCGCCGACATCCCGGACTACGCCATCTTATCTCACACATGGGGCCGCGAAGAGGTGTCGTTTTCCGACTTGCCTCTGTACCAACCTTCAACAGCAAAGAAGGCTGGGTACCTGAAGATCAAACATACCTGCGAACAAGCGTTACACGACGGGCTACAATATGCATGGGTGGACACGTGCTGCATTGACAAGACATCAAGCGCGGAACTATCAGAGGCTATCAACTCCATGTTCAATTGGTATTCACGTTCTTGCATATGTTACGCTTTCCTAGTGGATGTTTCGGCAATTGGACTCGAAGGAGAACTTCCAGGAAGCCGATGGTTCACCCGCGGCTGGACTTTGCAAGAGCTAATCGCACCCGCGGAAGTGATCTTCTACGACCGAAATTGGACGGAGTTTGGACGTCGCAGTAACTTATCAGAGTTGATAGGGCAAATCACGCGGATTGACTCAATAGTCCTGAGCAAAATTAAGGGAGACCGCCCGGGCTTTGGAAACAGACTTGACAGCTTTTGTATAGCGAAGAAGATGTCATGGGCATCATACCGTAAAACAACCCGGAAAGAGGACGAAGCGTACTGCCTTATGGGGATGTTTGGTATCAATATGCCCTTGCTTTACGGCGAAGGCGAGAAGGCGTTTGTGCGTCTGCAGGAAGAGATTATTAGGAAACTGAACAACGATGATTCCATTCTAGCATGGGGCCTAGACACCGAGGGAGCAATATCGTCTGCGGATGGGACAGCTCCACAACATAATCCGCCGAGAATAACTGGTCTTGTGCTGGCGAAGTCGCCATTGGAATTCAAGAATTGCGTGGCTCTGGAACTGGCGCCTATTCCAGGACCACTATTGACTCTTGACAATCTGGGTATCACTATTCGCCTGCCGCTTGTCTCAATGCACGTTGCCACAGGAGCTCGAATAGCTGAGAGGCTGTTGATCGGCCTTCTCAGTTGTTCGCTGCGAACAAACAAGAGTTCTCATATGGTTGGCGTCTTGCTCTCTCCCAAGGAATGGACCATGTACCCCACTTTTCCACGCCATGTGGTACGGCGATCGATTCCTCTACACACGACCTATTCAAGGACTGTGCTTGTAAGCAGCCGCGATGCACTTGCAAGCACAGATTTCCAGCAAATTACCATTGTTCCATACATTCAGCAAAACCCTGCTGGGCCAAGTCTATATAACAGGTCCTACTTAATTGACGAGAAGACGAGGATATCAGCTGTGGGACTCTGCCTGATCAATGTAGAAGGATGGTATGGTGACGACTATCCACAGCTCGGTGGACGAGAACCCAAAAAGAGGGATGGGACCAATTGGCAAGCAGATTCTCGAACCTACACTCGCCTTTGGAACGACCCACCAATCCATATAATATCCTTGGCCTATTCTTGTCGGCATACCCACCCAGATGTAGCTTTCATTGTTCACCTCGAAATGAGCCTCAATCTAGCGACCGTCTACGTCCCTTCAGGAATCAGTGCTGAGTATGATATGCAGACGGCTTGGGATTTATTGCAAGAAAGGCGTTGGCAGATGAGTTCGGATAGGATGATGTACACATATGCCGATGGCCGTCGCATAGAGATGTCTGTAAGCTTGAAAGAGAAGAGAACCATTCATCAGTGGCGAATATTCAGCGTAGAGGTTGATGTCGTCGACGTCTCGTCATTAGGAAGCCGTGTAGCTTTATGATCATCCAGGGTGTCGGTATCTCGCCTTCACGCGATGAATATAGGGTTGGTTACCACGAATACGATATTCATTTGTCTTAGGCATGAAGAGATGAGCAAATCGACACGAGTGACGCTTAACAACTCAACGCCGCAGCAAAAGCCACAGCCAAGACCGCCGTAACACTCGCAGCGATCGTCCCTGCCGCGCCCGTCTCTTTGGGCACTTCGGCACCAGATGTACCCGACGCATCCCCGTTCTGCGTCGCGTTGTCACCAGCTCCAGCTTCCGTCCCATTCGAAGCGAGCGGTTTAGCCTTTGAGAACAGCAAGCTCTGCACTATAGCCAGCGCACTGAACACCTCACCTAAATTGCCGTCGCTAGCAGTTTCCAAACTATCCGCATGATCCCATGAGTGCGAGCACTTGACGTCTTCCGAAACCTCTTCGCATATACCAGCGGCGGCTTTGGCGGACGCTTCGAGCTTCTTGGTGAGCGGCTCTGCGAGGGAAGGGGCGGCGATGACTGCACGGGCATACGAGCGTGCGGTGATACCTTTGAAAGAACGCATGTCGATAGTGCACTGACCGTTACGTTCGCAGGATATCTCGGTGAGAATGTCGTCTTCGAAGAAGACATTGGAAGAGTTCACGAAGCCTTGTACAGCATCGGTCCATTTCTGTGCGCCGTTTGTCTACCGGTAGCTATTAGTATGAGTCTGGGTCAAACAATGAGAGATACTCACGATGTTCTGCATGATAGCAGAGCCCTCCGTATATACCGAGTGGATGTACGACCACTGCATGCGATTGGCATCCTCGCAATTATTCAAGTCGGCAGAAGTACCGTCGTAAACATCATAATCATCGCTGATCAATCCCCGGTCCTTGGCCCAGGTATACGATTTATCCGCCCATTCAGAGTAAGTTTCGTTGCCGGTAAGCTTGGCTAGGCGGGCAGCCAGGAGGAAGAAGTCGCCGGTGGCAGCATTGGATTTGTAGTCGTATCCAGACTGGAACGTGAAGATTGTATAACGAAGACCTCCTCCACAGGTTTCTTCGTCCCATCTTAGCACCTGCACATCGAATACCTCGGCAGCGTATTCAGCCCACGATCTGTTCTCTGGTGCTGAGAAGCCAGTTTCGGCCGCGGTCAGGGCTGCTAGAGCCCAGGTGGTTTGATCCTCGTTGGTAATTTGTCCAGTTTGATTTGCTGGCATAAAGGCAAAGTCCTCACCAAGCTGCGCTTGGATGCCTTCGGAAACGATAGAGTCATACTGGCTATCGCCAGTCAGGTATGAATAGTCGATCAGCGCGTTGAAGACTAGACCGGCTTCCCACCAGTAGTAGGGATCGGGGAAAATGCCGGGGATTCCAGATTCCGAAACGCTCTCATTGTAGAAAGTAACGAGACCGTTCGCAAGCGTCTTCGCAGCACCCTTGATGGAGTCTATCGATGTTAAGCTTTAGTTACGCAAGTGGGGACGACCGTTGTTACCCTGGTTCTGAACATCCAAGTCTAGCGCGGCGGTAGAGCTGATAATGCATGACAAACTGAGTGACAGGACGCTAGCGCGTGTGAACATGATGAAAGACGAAAAGAGTGTAGTTACGCTGCGAAATAGAAGTTGACAGTAGAAAAGCCAGTACTTCAAAAAGCAACAAGACAGGAAAAGCAGTTGGTGAGGTTTGTCAAGTGGCACAGGATCAGCGCTAGTATTGTCAATCCAGCCGCTGTGCTATGCGTCCAGTCACGGTTCATCGGCTAGCTAGCGCAGAACGCCTGAACCCACATAGCCTTGTTGCTCATCTCGCATAGCCATTCAGGGGCAGAGCATCGTATGAGACGTGTATATGGGCGTAAAGCTGCCTTGCGATGGACGTTGGAAACAGCACAGCCCTACGATAAATATAGGTGCGCCCTGGTTGCGGGGCCAAGAGCAGCCACAAGATGTCATCTTTCATGTTTGAGTATGTCCGTGTAGCTAACCATGCGCATGGAGTTGGTTGAACAAACTCTCTCTGTGCACCTCAAGGTCATGCGGCATCGCGTCAATTCGCCTTCCGACCGATACCCATCTTCGCGACTAGAGCCTCCGCGATGTCGCGCGCAAAGTTTTGATCGTTGATCGCGCGCTCGTCCTCGATTATCTCGACCTTACTATCCTGGAGCCCTCTTCTTATCGCATCGAAGAGCGCCGCATCCGCCTTTTCGTCTTGAAACGGCCCATCGGGGACCGCAATCATGCTAATACCCCCCTTTGGAAGCCAAATCTGAACCACCTCAGGGTTCTTTGCATGAGTTTTCAACTTCGCCGCAATGAAATCGCCGACTTGAGTCGCTTCGTCTACGGATGTCCTCATCAGGGTGACGACAGGGTTGTGCTCGTAAAGTTTGCGGTCTTTGTATCGTTCCGGTACCGTGTTCATGGGGCCAAAGTTTGTCATGTCAGTCGCGCCTACGGAGACGATATATGGTATTCCAGCTTCTGCAGGAGCCTCGAGACGATGTTCGCCCGCGCTCATCACACCGCCGGTGATGTGGTCGCATATTTCGGTAGTGGTAAGATCCAGTATTGCATCAAGGCCTCCTTCTTTGACAAGTCGCTCCATTGCTTTTCCACCGTGGCCGGTAGCGTGGAAGACGTACGTCTCAATATCGTAATTCGCCTCCAGATGTGCGCGTATTAAGTCGACGGCTGGAGTAGTAACACCGAACATGGTAATACCAACACGGTTCTTCGTAGATCTAACGGCATCTTCTTGACGGGATGCGTATGCTCGAGCCATGCCGGCGATGGCCGCTCCAGCGTTGCTTAGCACGTTTCGGAGTACCTGATTTAGACCAGCGACATCCACCACGCTGTACATCAGAGTGATATCCGTTTCTCCAACGATGGGTCCAGTGTCACCGCTTGCGACGGTAGAAACGATAAGCTTAGGGAAACCGATGGGTAGTGCAGTCCTCATCACTTCTGCCGCTAGGGATGTGCCACCCGAGCCTCCTGCATTGATGACAGCGTGTATTTTTCCTTCTTCAAACAAATTCTTGACTGCCTTGGTAGCGCGGGCAGCCATCGTCTTGATGACTTCGCCTCGAGGCAAGTCACTAACATCCTCCACGCCACCCTGATCCTTCAGCAGTTGATCTTGACTGATGCTGATGGAACTGTGCCTTATACGCTTTCTACCCACATCCATCAACGTCACGTCGACATTATTTTGTTCTATTTCTTTGCGGAGGAAAAGAAGCTCCTCCAACTTTGTGTCGCAAGTACCGAGAAGTACGACGCGTGGGTGAGAAGACATAATGATATAATCATCTGATAAAGAGTACAGAAGGTTGATGTATAAGTATCGAGTGGGTCGTGGATGCGCATGCCCGTGTAATGCCCCCCGCGCTTGCATTACGTCATCGTGCATACTTCAACAGCGCGACCCAGCATCATCGCTACAGCATCGAGACTTCCGATTATGTCTTTTGATACCAGACACCTCATCTCCACTCCAATCAAGAGCTGAAGTACGCTTAGTTCGCAAACATGTCACCCCCAAGCGATCGTAAAAGCATATTACAAAATCTCCGCTCGCAGATCGACAATGGCAAGATCATTGTTGGCGCGGGCGCTGGCATCGGACTGAGCGCGAAATTTATCGAAGCCGGTGGCGGCGACCTCATCATCATATACAACAGTGGAAGATACCGAATGGCAGGCCGCGGTTCGCTGGCTGGTTTGATGCCATACGGAAACGCTAATGATGTGGTTTTGGAAATGGTATGCCAGATGCGACAAACAGGTGCTCCCAGTTAGCGGCTAACAATCTCAGGCTGGCGAAGTTCTTCCCATCGTCAAATCTACGCCGGTACTAGCAGGAGTATGCGCTACCGACCCGTTCCGAGACATGTCTCGCTTCTTGAAGCAACTCAAAGACCTTGGCTTCGCCGGCATCCAAAACTTTCCGACTGTTGGATTGATCGACGGAACTTTCCGGCAGAATCTTGAAGAGACGGGAATGTCTTACGACGCCGAAGTGGACGTCATGAAGATGGCGCGAGAGATGGACCTCCTAACGACGCCGTATGTGTTCAATGTGGAAGAGGCAAAGAAGATGGCGAACGCAGGCGCGGATATTCTAGTCGCTCATATGGGTCTTACAACGAGCGGAAGTATTGGGGCGAGCAGTGGAAAGAGCTTGGATGATTGCGTTAAGCTGATCCAGGAGATACGCGATACTGCAACAGGTATCAAAGAGGACGTCATCATCTTATGTCACGGCGGCCCAATCGCGAAGCCAGAGGACGCGGAGTATGTGATCAACCGAACGAAGGGCGTACATGGCTTCTATGGCGCAAGCTCTATGGAGCGCTTGCCAGTTGAAGACGCGATAACCAATATCACCAAAACGTTCAAGGGACTGAAGCCTGGGTCCTCTGCATAGCCTAGTAATGGGGAAATGCATTCGTTATTTTGTGGTTGTGTATCTACAATGTATACCGGAAGTCGGGATGGCGATCGCCAAGTTTACCTGAGTCGATCTGTCGGATTCGTTCCTCGATAGACATTACCTCTCTCTTCTTATTAATGCCGCGCAAAGTGAAGTACATGAGAGCGTAGCCACATGCCGCGATTGTGATCGTTGTGATGGAGACCGCGTGACCAATCACATACCGACCATCGTCATTCGTAATACGGTAGATCTGGCCGGCCATTATACCCGCCGAGTTACCGATCGTCTGTTGCAGTCCTATGGCGGTGGCGCGCTTGAAGTATCCCGCATTGCTGTTGATAATCCAGGTAACGTTCAAACCCACGACACAGTAGATGCCAGTAGCAGTGACAAAGGTCGCAAAGTACAGCACCCCAGTCGAGGATATGGAGACACCCAGCATCATGGCATAACCAATTGAGGTAACTAACGCCAAAGGGACCATGAAGAACGCTCGACGGTTGAAGTAATCCGAGCAGAAAGCGACGAAAAGATATACTACCGAGGCCCAGATGTACACGGGTACGGTGAGGAGCTGAGTGCGAATGCTAGAGTATCCAAATCCACGAATGATGACGGGGAGAAATGTCGAGAAACCGAAGGAGCAGGTATTGGCGCAGAATTGGCAAGCAGAGCTGAGCCATACTTTGGGATCGCGGAAAGCAAGCTTTACTTCCGACTTGTCCAAGGCATCTGTTGTCATCGACTTGCCCTGGTACAATCGTTCGTTCTCGTGTCGGGCGCGAAGCAGAGCCTTTTCGTCTTCGTTCAACCACCACGCGGTCTCGAAATTGTCAGGTAGTAGGAAGATGGTAGCAACACCGACGATGATGGAGATGAGACCCTCCACCAAAAATAGCCAGCGCCAACCAGCTAGTCCTTTTGCGCCATGGAGATTTGTGAGACCGTACGCCAGTAGCCCGCCAAATGCACCGCTTAGTGCAGATGCAACAAAGAGATACGACACCCTCCGCGCTTGCTCCAGAGGCTTGTAGTACATACTCAGGTACAACGTCAAGCACGGAAACAGGCCGGATTCGAAGGCACCGAGGAGCAGGCGGGTAGCGATGAGAGAGGCGTAGTTCTCGATAAAGGCAGCTCCGATAATGACAGCGCTCCAGCCGATGATGAATGTTGGAATTAGGCGGGATGGCCGCAGCTTTTTCAGCAATATAGAGGCTGGAACCTCGAAGGCGATATAGGTGACGTAAAAGAGCGTTACGGCAACGTTGAGACGGTTGCCGGTGAGTCCCAGATCCTCGTTCATGCCTGCGATGGCAGCATTTCCTGAGAGCTATCAGCAAATGACCTTGGAAATTATTGTTGCGAGATGTGTGTACCGATATTGGACCGGTCAAGGTAGGCCACCTGAAGCACCCTTGTTAGACTTGTTGTCGTGAATGAGAGTTTGTATGCATACCAGAAACACCAAGACCATCATCGGAGATAGTATGAGGTCCAGTTTGCGAATGAGCTGTTGATCTTAGTTAGCACGTGATACCCAGTTTTGCGTGCATTGCTTGTACCTTCTTCTCAGCGACTGGATCAATATGAATCTCTTCGCTAGCGCCAATTTGGGTATCCTTCTCGTGAACTGAGCCATCAAAGGTCTTATCATCCGGGGTTGGATGCGACATGGTGTCGGTGGTGTCGTCTTCCGCGGCTAGACGAGACGGAAAGCTCATGATACAGGCTTGCGATCCAAACCAGACCCATCTGCCATGACATATACCTTATACCGTTCATCTTGACCTGGGACAACATTATTGCCGATCGGTGCCTAAGGAATTGTCCGACGCGGGAAGATAGCGAGCCCTGCTAAAGTGGGCATGATACGCATGGAGGATGCGCTAGGAACATTGGCAGGCAGGCGTCCGATAGAGATACTATCGGCTAAATCCCAGCGTTATCGGGAATCATCAACATGACGGAGACGCGATACGAGGGAGAGATGGACAGAGGTGACGAAGGTCCGTCAGCGAAGAAGAGGAAGAGAGGTCGACAAGCGAAGAGCTGTGTCGCGTGCCATCGGCGGAAGCAAAAGGTGCGTATGACGTAAGCAGTCGCTCCGAGCTTCGCGGCGCGACAACGCGTTGGTGATGACGACCCTCCAACCCAGCCATCTTCGCAGTGCTTCCGTTATGAACGATTGCAATCACTCCACGAGCAATGCTCAATACATCGGATAGATAGCTGATGGCCTACGCAGTGCGACGGAGAGCTGCCATGCTTCAACTGCAGCAGACGCGACGTTGCCTCAAGCTGCACGTACAGCGACGAGGCTGAAGCCCGTCGTCGGCAAACTTCACGTGTCGCCGCTATCCCTCTGAATGATGATATATCGTCAGAGAATCCCACAGGTACGTTTCTATCGGCGCTGGCCTTCACGCAGCAGAATGCGAGAGCCTTGTCGACACGCTCGTTGCAAAGATTGGTGCTAATGTTACCGCGAAGACACACGGACCACTTCCACGCGTGCCAGAAACTCGCCCGAACCCAGAGACGCACAAGTCGGTAATCTCTTCCGCAGTCGAGACGCCCCATCCTTTTTCGGATCATCCTATTTCGGACCTCAAGCTGCAGCAAAAATAATCGAAGAGCCCGCACCAGATCTTTCCTCCGGTATACGGCATGCTGCGGCCTCGGCGCAATCTTTCCGCGATGTTGGAGGCCCTTTTTCGCAGATCTGGGATCTCCTAGGCTTGCTGCCGCGCAACAAGGCCAGCGTCGATCGCCTCGTACATGTCTTCCTCGACGAGCTGAATTGGACCATAGACGCCATCCATCCACAGTCTTTCAAATTGAAGTATGACGAGTTCTGGGAGCGTAAATTCGGCTTCGATGACTATGCATCTATCGATCTGAGGTGGCTGGCATTGTTATTCATTGTCCTTGCGTACGGTGTTTTCCTCGACTGCCCCTATCCAAAGAATGGCGAAGTGCAACGTGAGCTTCAAGAGACATCACTACGCTTCTACTGGGCAGCAAGGCGCGCTATAGTCATTGCACCAACATTCTACGGAGAGTCGACAGATCTTGTTCGTGCCGGTCTTCTGGTCACACGTTATCTGATCCATTTGCGAAGAGTACCGGAGGCTTGGCTTACGACCAGTTTTGCCATGCGTATGGCCCAAGCACAAGGCATGCATATCGATGGCGAACGTTGGCGTCTCTCGCGTAAAGAGACCGAAACCCGAAGGCGTTTGTGGAGCCATCTCTATACCTTGGATAAGACTATCGCGCTTGCCATCGGTCGTCCCTTCGCTATAGTTGACCAGCAGTGTCTCGTCAAAAGAGCCACCAACGTCTGGTTGGACGACCAACCAGACGAGGACACGTCCGCCATCCCAGAGCTACCCATGTCCGAGCCTACCCTGAGCGTTTACAACTTCCTTGCACACGATTTGGCAAAGATCATCGGCAGCATTCAAGAGCGTTGCTTTGGTCTCTTCACCGTTTCTTACGACACCGTAATTTCGCTAGATCATGATATTATCGACTGGGAGGCAAGGTTACCAGACTACTATCACCTGAAAACCCCAGACACATCTATGGATGGCACGCTCCCCTTCCTTTACTGGAATCGCTTGCATCTCCACTCCATGTACCACTTCGCCCGCGTCACGCTTCATCGACCGTATTTGCTGCGCCAAAGTATTACGAACCGCTTCAGACACAGTCACGATGCGTGCATATCGTCGGCATGCGCTGACCTTGCCATGCGCATCGATTATTTCCAACAGCCATTGAATGACCGTCTGAAGTGGACTTTGGGTCCACACCACCTCTTCAACAGCGCTTTAGTCCTCGGAATAATCGCTGTCAAAGATCCACACTCGCCTAAATGTCGCGCGATACTAGAGGACCTCTCCGCATATTGCGAGATGCAAAGAGCTGATATCTGGCTCAATGAGTTCGCGCTAGCTGAGGTCAAAATCATTGAACTCTGCATCAAGAAAGCGAATCAGTTTCGTGCTAGTCGTACTGAAACACGTCCCAACACAGCAGAAAATGCGCCACCTGCCGTGCATGGTGCCAATACCATCGACCTGACATCACCGTATACGGAAGATAGCTCGGTAACGGTGCCAGATCTGCCGGCGATAGGTGCAGGTGGGCCCTTCCAATGGCATGCGCCCCCATGGGGTGACCCATCTTTCACCACTTTGTTTGAGCCAACCGATCTGCAGCACTGGGAGAATGTACTGGATAACATCACACAAGAGCAGATGCTGTTCGGCTTCCAATAGCGCATCACGCTCTGTAGATACTGCCGACCCCGCCAATTGTGCAACCATTTTTTTTTGGCATATCTCGTTGCTCTCTAAGAGGATGGCACTACTGTTCCACTTGTATGTCATGTAGCCTCGCTGTCGGTATATACTCTAAGCTTCCTCATAGGCTACGGGTGTAACCAGACTTCCCATACCATGACTCATTACAATCCTCAGATCATCTCCCGATTTGAGCCATACCTTCGGCACCTTGCTCACACCAATTCCATGCGGCGTACCCGTCATGATCACAGTACCCGGCTCCAGCGTCGTTCCTTGGCTCAGATATGCCACTATTTCTGGTATGCTGAAAATCATGTCGTTCGCCAGCGAATATTGCATAGTCTCGCCGTTGAGTACCGTCTTCAGCTCAATGTCGCCTGGGTTTGGTATCGAAGACGCGGATACCAAGCATGGCCCTACTGGCGCGAAGCCATCAAAGCCCTTGCCGAACCCCCATTGCGCTCCGTTAAACTGGTGGACTCGCGCGGTTACGTCATTCGAACACGTGTAGCCCAGCACGTAATCCATCGCATCTTCTCTGCTCACGTTCTTGGCTGGCTTCCCGATGACAACCGCGAGCTCGGCTTCGTAATCGGCCTGGCCATCTGTCGCCTGATGTGGAATGACTAAAGGCGCATTTGGTGCCCCTAGGCATGTCGAAGGCTTGAAGAACAGCGTCGGGTGGTTGGGAAGGTTCAAGTTCATCTCTTTGGCATGTTTCCGGTAATTCAGGCCTATACAGCGAATTGTTCCGACCTCGGCTTTTGAGAGCGGTGGCAGTAGTCTTGATATCGTGTAGGTCACTAGTGTTGGCCGGGCATCTAGGGAGAGTACCGATGACCCTGTGAAAACGCGGACTTTGACTTCTGGTCCTGAAGCAAGGGCTGCGCCGACTGCAACGTATTAGCAACAGCGGGCAATAATGACAACAGATCGACGTACCATCCAACTCAGCATCAATGGGCTCGCCGATGTGCTCAGCACCGTCCTCGGTCGCGACAAACCGCACTAAACGACTCCAACTCTATGCAGCGTTAGCAGTGCTCTTTGACTATTCCCATCGATTGCTTACCGTCCTAATACCACCTGCGACATCTATCGACCCCATGCTTCTAAATTTCGAGAAATCGATTAATAGGACTTTGGAAAATCGTTCAACAATGTATCTTGTGCCTGCCTCTTGGATGTTTACTCCCTTTTAGCTCGCAGCACATCAATTGATCTTATTGTAGTGGCCTGCATCTCCGTTGCTTATCGATCGGGAATTGTTGGTGAGGCCGACACCCCTGCTCGAGCGGGTCACTACCCCACCACTCATATGCGCGATGTCGGGTAACGTTATCTGAGGTGTTTGTTCCCGGTTCACAAGCAGACGAAAAGGATAGCCGTGGAGTTGCAGGCCTGTGGGGTCGCGCCTGGGCGAAATGATCATGTGATAATATCACTTCAACCGCTCCAAAGATGGTAAATAATATACAATTGTTTGCGATACTTAGAAAAACGTAGCTGAAATAGTAAGATGGGTACTCTTCCTTTATCCCAGGCTTTACTCCTCGGTGCCTCTTCAACCTTCAAAACTGCTTTCGCAAAGCCTTCTGCGTGTCTTTCTCCTTCTTCCTTGCCCTCGCATCCGAGTTCAGCCTTTCCTGCTGCACGTGTGGTGGACGGGCGTAGGTCTGCTCGTACTGTCCACGCAGTGGCTCCATTATCGCAGCATTGCCTACTTGACCCATCATACCCAGATCCATCATTGATCGCGAGTTGAACTCATCGATGCGACGTTCACCAGGCGGCACATTCGCTAGGCTCGTGTCAATTGGTCCGAAATTACTGCGCCGGTTCAGATCGACGTTGATCCGCCGAGGTGTTGGGGGTGTCACCATCATAGAATCCGGTGAGCCCATCGCTGGTCTTTGGGTCGGATTCATGACAAGAAGATGCACTGGTTGCTGTACCCATCCAGATGGTTCCTCTTGCCCGCTAAGCATACGCCTCGTCATCGGGTTGCGGCTCGCAAGGGGAGGCGGAGGAGGTGCTGTACGCGTAACAGGGCTCGCCAGCTCCAAAGGCTTTGGTGGCACAGGAGGAGGCTGCTTGCGAACGTTCAGCGGCTCAGGCCGGAGTTCGGAGCCGCACCGGAAGCTATCGTTGTCCATGGAGCTTCTCACTCTCGATTGACAGACGCTAGGCGGAGTTACAGCATTCCCATTTACGTCGGAGATCTGGGACACAGTCAATTCATCCAGAGACATTGGCCTCGACTGTATTGTCGCTGGCAGCGGAGGTGACGTCACCGGCCGCTGCGATGCAGACGGCCGAGAAATGGCGAGCTCATCACTCTGTCGTCCAGGCAATTCTGATTCCAGTGGCCTGCTCATCTCAGGCATGCTCAGAGGCGAGCGTGATGACCTTCGAGGTGTAATACCCGTCGCCATCATTTGATGAGAGATCTCAGGTACCGTTGGCGTCGTTGCCATCGTGGGAGTCGAACGCGATGAACTTGGGTTCACGACGTGCAAAGGCTGTCTCGAAGGGAAAGGACTAGCAATGCTGCCCGTGTCCACGAATGGGGGTACATATGCTCGACCTGTTCCCTCAAAATCCCTAAGTATAGACTGTTCAGCCGTAGAAGAGGACTTGGGCTGAAACCAACTTGTCTTCTTATTGACATATGTTGTGCCACTCTTTAGTGCTGCTTCAGCTATACCCTTGACGTAAAACCCTGGTCCTTTCTGTTCGACAACTTTGATGCCCTTGTTAGTCTGCCTGCTCTTGTTGAAGACTTGCTTCAACAGATTCTGGGAGGGCTTGGGCTCTTCGGGAAAGTTGTTGATGACCACACTGACCGGACCGTTAAATATGTTTGTCACCGGGTCCTGCCGCAGGCCAGACGGTATCACGTCTGATGAACTGACAGCATCGGCGGCAGTAGCTGGCTCTGGGTGCTCAGCAGCAACGGAAGCAGCGTGCTGAGATCTTGCAACAGGTTTACGCGCAACACTCCCCTGAGACGTGCGAGACGACGGTGGTCGAATAGCAGATGAAGCTTCGCTTGAATGTGTAGATGACGATACGGGTGTGAACGGACGAGGTTCTGGTTCCTCCTGCTGGTAGCTATCTCGGTCCCGATGATTCCAGAGATCGGAGAGAGTGACCTGTGGTCTCGCTTGGCGCGGCGGTGGCTGCGTTTCCTGGGCTGTGAAGAACGTCCCTCCGGATGAAACCGTATCCGGTCGACTCGGTACACCACTTGCTTGCGACGATGGCGGATATGCGCCAGAGAACGATTCGCTTCGCATAGACACAATGCTGGGTCCCCTGTTACCCAACGGGCGTCGAGACACAACACTTTCTTGCACAGGCGTCTCAGAGAATACTCTCGCCTCGCTGCGAGGTGCTCTACTGCTCGCGTAGGAAGGAGGATATGCTCCTGGAAGTAAGGGTGTCCCAGCAATCGGTCTTGAATGGAGTACCGTATTAGCAGCCGCCGAACTGGCCTGGGAAGGAGACGGAGGATAAGCGCCGGGATATCGAGGCTCTTCGCTGGGCTGCGACTCGTTCGGGACATCGTGGGGTGCCTCAAACGACTCCACTCTCCGCGCAGGGTTCTCTTCTATCGTCTGATACGACGGTGGACGGCCTGAGGAGACCGATCGGATGGACGATCTGCTTCTTTCGGAGGCCGGTGGCGTAGGAATTCCGCCCAGCGGGTGTAAAAGCATCGCACCCACCCTGTTGTGATCCATCGTGTGTGTGGCGACGGTACGGCCAGGGATTTGGGCTCGGGAATGTGTCGCTGATCGCAGACTTGGCGGTCGCGATGCAGATGCCTCTGAGATCGGTGTCAAAGGCCGATAGAGTATATTCGGATTGTCAATGGCCTCCTGAGCGTCGGCCACACTCCTTTGTTCCTGCTCTGTGACTGGACCCGGGGGGTAGGACGCCATGGCCCCCAACACTGGGAGGTCTTCTGGATGCTGGGTAGCCGATGGCTCGCCTGATGGTGCAGAAGTTTGTCCTTGCTCGTTTACGCAGCGTAGCATATCCTCTCGAAGTTGCCCGACCTGTGCAACTTCACGAGAATGCTCTACGTCTTGACTCTGGCTTATCGCCATCTGCAGCTGCTCTTCTTCACTCAGGCCGCGCAAACTGTATGCCTCCTGAAGGCGCGCAGATTCTTGTTCATAATGCTGCTGCTCAGTCTCGGCAGCCACTTTGCTCTCGACGATGGCCTGATCCAAGGCCTCTTGGCGTAATCGTGCATCTTGAGCCCGAGCACGCTCATCTTTCAGAGACTGTAGTTCAGCTTTGCGAGTAGCTTCACGTTCTTGATCAGCGGCTAGTGCTTCACGCCCCGACTGCCTTTGAGCTTCATGGGCAACAAAAGTATGCTCGCGTTCTTGATCGGCAGCTCGTGCTTCGAGCTCCGACTGCCTTTGAGCCTCGAGAAAGCGTTGTTGATCCGCTTCCGCGTCTGTATTGCGTCTCTGGGCCGCGTCTTCTGCTTCTATCCGGCTAATGTCGAGCGCAACAAGAATCTCCTCGTCCTCCGCCTCGAATTGTCTTGTGACCCTAGCGCTCGTTGGACGCGGTGGTACCCCGATTCCTGCGGAAGCTCGACTTGCTTCAAGGGCACGATTCAGATCTTGTTCTTCCCTCATCTGAGCATCGGCCGCGACCCAGGCCATGTCTTCCGGGCCGTACTCTTCGTTCAAGTTGGACATTGCGACGGTCGGAGTTTGGCCTTGCGTTCGCGCGATACGGGCAGAGCTCGCCGGGTCGGCGCAGTCTTTTAGGCGCTTGTCGGAAGATGTGAGGGCGGGGCGGTTTGCGAGGAGAGCGGTAGTCGCGGTACGGCTGGTGAAACCAAGACTTTGAGAGCGCTGGTGGGTGTAACGGTGGAGGGGAGCCAAGGTGCTTGAGTGTAAGAGACAGGCTATTTATCAGTAGACGAAGCACCCTCTGGGTGCCCGTGCTCACTTGCATCTCCTGAACGGACCCATGGCGAGGTGATATAATTTTCGCAACGTCATAGCAGCTCTAGAGAGCCTGCAATGACAGACGCTGGCCATGCGTGGTCATAGCATTTTCCGGACAGTGAGGCAGGGAGCTCACTTGGCGTGAAGACCACTGGAAGAACCCCGAACATCGTAACCGATAAGTGATTTGAAAGCTTGGACTACCATATACTGTTGTATTGTATATACTGACGAAGAGTGTGGACCGACTCAACCGTTGATGCGAGGTCGTAGCGCCAACATATAGCATACCAAACATCACTTTCCCCGCCCAAGAGGTTTGTGTGTCGACACATTCGTTGCTGTTTGCATGCGCGCTTGTATTTGGTGTTTGGCGTAGGACTCTGTCCGCTGACGCCGTTGCTCTGTTTGCGCGACCACTCCTTGTCCTCAGTCGGTAGTATTTAATCGCTCTCAAATTTGGTATTTGTCGCAATTCGACTGGGTTTGATGTCCAGAGGCAGCCCACCAGCTATAATCCACATCCTGTAGTCAACACGTCCACGACTTGCTTTCGGAACTCAATCATGCCTTCGACTGGATCTTCATAGTGCCAAGTAAGACACTTTGACACGACTTGCGCGTAAGCCTTTCCCATCTCTCTCTCGATTTCGGTACTGTTGGCCCAATCTAGTATCGCATTGTGTATACGATTAAAGAGATCCTGCTGCTGTACTATGCCGAAGATCGGGAACTTCTCTATGCGGCGGGCGAAGACTTTCGCCATCGTCCGCCATAGTCCAAGCTCTAGAAGAACCATGCCCAGTGAGTAGATCTCGTGCTCGTTGGAATATTCTGAAGATGGTCGGCCAAAACGGTCATGGTGGCGGTACAGGTTCGGCTCCAACGGGAAGTGCGTAGCCTCGAGGGGTTGGAGGACACCCCAGCCAACAAAGAAGGGAGACAACTCAAGATCGTTAAACGATCTTGGCAGCATTACAATACTGCGCGACTGTACGTTCCCGTGAACCCAGCCGGAGGCATGCGACTCGAGTAGTGTGCTTGTCAGCGCTCTTGCGATGAGAAAGCGACTTCCTATTGAGGGTCTCGCGGTCGGACCCTTCGAGATCATGTCATACAAAGACGGTGGGTTTGATGCCCAAGGATGGCTTTGCGGAGCGCGGTAGACGATAAGACTCCTTCTGTTGAGTGGATCATCGATGAAACCCATACAGCTTAATGTATGCAGCTGGTAGCCGTTCTGGGCGTCGCTCTTGACGGATACGTCAGTCTGATGAGGAGCCTGTAGCAACCACGTCAAATGACACATGTACTCAGCAGGCGTCTCGTCGTCCGATCGCGTTTCAACAAGAACGTCGACTTCATCTCCACCGTCATCGTATATCGTCTTGATAAGGCCGTGCGATGGCTGCCCAGTGCTGATCGTTTCTCTGAGCGCGCCAACGAGCGAAGTATAGTCGCCCGAAGGTTCTGCACCTGCTCGATGCTGGCGTTCGAGTTGTTCTGCCACGCCAAGGATAGCAGCCTGCCTGGAATTACCGAATCCTGGATCCGGAGGTCCGATGCCAAGGAAGACAATTTCCAGAGTTTGACGAAGCCGATGTGTCCATTGCAAGCAATTCAAGGTGAGTGTGGCCATCTCCTCTTCTCCGAACAATGCTTTGTATAGCCCTGGCCGCGCCTTTTCTCGCCAGAGTTGCGAGCGTTCTTTCATTTCGTCTCTCCAGCTCTTCTTTTCATGCTGAACATCCAGTGACGCGGCGCGACCGCGCTTCAGGTCCTCAATGCTTCTTTGCCCCGCACCAGGGGTGGGACTCTTGCCGATGTACCTCCACGCCTCCCGGTGCGCGGCTAGAGACTTGTTGAGCGAGTAAAGAGAGTGCTCTACATCACTTGGTAAGATACGATGTAAACGACTGTCGCGTAGAACTCCGGTTAAGTCGCTGAAGCAGACATTCGAAAACACATCCAGAAACACAAGCGTCTCGTTCAAAAAGTTCGTTGTATTAGTTACGCCGCTTGTGTCTTTCGTGACGTCGCGGACAAAGATCAAAGTTGCGCAAATGACTACAGCGACGTTAGCATCGTGAATCTAACCCCATTGTCTCCTGTTCCGTATTTGAGAGCAGACAAACGATTAGTCAAGACCTTTTTAGTTCAGCCATCTCTTGCACAATGTCGTGAAATACACGAAGCTTAGAACGTGCTAGGTCGTTGATCGAGGAGTTCAAGCGATTATTGACGGTGACACGTACGATGAAGGAGTTCGAGAGATGCGCTGACATGGTCCATAGCGTCCTATCGTATTTGGATGGCGTCGCGAAATGCCCAACAAAGTTTGACCTAAATAGCTGTCGATCGACTGCAATGAAGTCGCAGGAAGTGAGAGGTGCATTAGCGGCGCAAGCTGTCACGAGGGTGAGCGAACGGCAGTGCGGCGTCCCATCGTCGCGCTAAGCCACCACGCGGGCGCGTTGCACCCAGCTAAAATCAAGTTACCCCGCCGCCGCATGGCTGTTACGGACGACTACGAAACGTGATAGGCAGAATCCTGACGTGATTTGACGAAAACAAGTAGAAGGAGATGAGGAGCTGAAAGGGAAGTGGGAAGATTGGCAGCTATCCAAGGTCGGGCGCGCGTTCGCGATGGGGACGTCATTGCCCGTGCACAGTTTCGAAGACACTAAACTCACCTGGGCAGTGTGTGCGGATCTGACAAGATATTCGAATACGCGTCGCTTCATCTCTTCTCATGATTATAGATTTGTAAATGCGAGACAGTCCAGTTACAACGTTTGGGTAATATCCATATGTAGTCTGCACTACCTTCCAAGGTTGGTACCCGCGAAATGCACATCACGGGGCTGACGTCATGACGCGCGCCTTACTTCTCGACGCTACCTAGGTATCTCCTCATGAAGCAGACTTATCACCTCTCAACACGTTCTTAGTAAGCTCAAAATCGAGTCCGCTTCTATCCTCCAACACGATGGCTTTACATCGTCTGGTCGTATGCCCCATGATGTCACGTGGCATATTCCTGAGCCCCCGGGGCCCATTTCAATTAGAACCCGAAATTGGTACTCCTTCGTTTGCCACGTCTCACACCGTATACATCTCCAGTGCTCGGTATGCTCGGATCGTCTCTCTGCGCATCTAGATCAGAGCTTGTGAAGCGTCGAAAGAGTCTCCGTACAAGACCAGGCCGCGTTTCTCTTCCCCGTTCCCGTTCCCTACTCCGCCCTCTTTGTTCGTGATCGATTAACTTGGGGAAACCCCCACCTCTATCTGCATATGATTCTGTCATATCCGGTCCTTGTGGTTTATCACGAAGTCGACCGTGCACGCCTGCTCTACCAGAGCGCCAGGAATAGCTAGAGCCGATCGACTCGGTTGGAGAAGTTGAGCGTTTACCTGGTGACGCGAACATCCGCGTGGGAGCGGACCGGAAGAGCTTCGCCGAACGAACATGTATCGTTGAGTGTCCTTGCGATGACGAGCCGGTCAAGCCAGTTGGAGGCAATGCTGTAGCCAAGTTGCTCAGATCGAGCGAGTGCAGACTCGAAGAGGTCGAACTGCGGATGAGGCCGTTTGTTGTCATGCTGTTGTCTACAGTACCTGCTGATGGTATTGTGTGAGGTCGATTTAAGCCAACTCTCTGGTTGCGGTGATCGCGATGGCTCTCCTCCGCACTCTCCTCGCCAGTGAAACTGGACGTAATCGTGTGGAATCCTATTTCTAGGTCGGGTACGAAGCTTTGCTGCCTACAGTCTGTCGAATTTGTTTCGGTCTGCGGGCGCGTTTGCCATTCTTGCGAAGACTGTCGCGACATCTGCGCTGCCAAGGAAGGTGTGCCAATGACTGGGAATTATAGAAAAGAACTCTGGGTGTTATTGCTAGCTCCCATTACTGTTGTGAAATTGAGTGATACGATCAATACTTTGTATGGGCGGTGTGAATGAATTATACGGTCCATAGTACAGTTGCCGGAGCGATTACCCACATAGGCGATCGCCGAAGACAATGAAACAGCTCTATCAGTGCTGCATTCGCAATGTGAGTAGAACAGTCTGGTCGAGTGTGTCGAGTGAAAGTAAATACAGATCTGATCCTTCAATGGTCTTGCCGTTTTTGATTGTCGCGCAAGAACGACACCAAACTAATGTCTTCATATTCCTTCCCCAGATGTACCCCAGGTTTCGATACACTGGACCTCACTCATCGACGAGCCCCACCTTTCCGACCTTCTACTGTAAAAGTCCAACATGACAGAGCTCTTGGTCGGGGTGGGAAAACATTCTCCCAAAATGTCGTGTCCGGCGTTATCAGGAGGGCTCTAATATTTATTTGCCTCCCCCGGCATCTTCCTCGACAAAAGCGGGTAACAGCGTGAATAAGTCGCTTCATAATACAATAATTCGCTGGCGCTACATATGTTTGGGTATGTGAATATTAGAGTCTCTCGACGCGGGAACCGATTCGAGAGATGTGAGTATCAAATTCGATCAGAACAATCGAGTTAGCATAGTCTAGACAGTAGTACGCATTATCCTGGGACCCAAATCGAGACCCACATCCTAGCATCAAGGCCGCGAACGTTGAGATTAGGCCACTTGCTGGTAACACTAGTGGAAGGGCATACCCGTGCGCTGTTGAGATCGTAGCCTCTACGTCGAGTGTCGAGCAGACAATACCTAGGTACCTAGGTATGACAATGTTGGTAGGAGATATCATCGCATAAGTAACGGCAGGATCTGGAGCTATTAATGTATAGTGATGGAATTTCGAAGACGTACCCTGAGCCATTATAAAAGAAGCATATCTCACGCGGCGATTTGAGCGACGCCTTCTCAACATTAGCCTAAGTGACGATCAGCTCTCACACCTATTCTCACAAGACGCAAATTTGGAGACGAGATTATGGGCGACAAAGATGTTTGAATAAACCAAGACGTAGCAAAGAGCAATGCTGGCTGTGGTGTGTTCATATGACATTACATTATTCGTGTGGTAGGCCGACGCGTCGATGACGTCACGCCCCAAAATCTGCTTGATCGTCCATAGACGCGAGCTCCGCTACCTCTCCATCACCACGCCCCCTAGCTACCACCAACCACACCCGCGGCGATGGCGGCTGTTGAGTACGAGACTGCGCGGCGCTACGCTTCGGCTTCTGGGGCTCGAGACGAACCGCGCCCTACCACGAGCTGACGACGCGATGGGTAGCACCCGACACCTCCGCTCCATCCCGCACGCGCCGACCCGATGCAGCCGCACTGCAGACCCCGATGTATTCGGTTTTGGACACCTTTCGCCCACATATGTACAAGAGGCTCAAGTCTAGTGGGGCTTGATGCCACCGGGCGGTGCCGGTTTGCTGGCGATGCGCTTATCCTGCTCTTCTTTGGGCAGCGTGTCCCATTCGGCGACGTTCTTGTCCTACGCGATGTCAGTAAAGATGCGTGTATAGAAGGTCGCTGTCAGACTTACCCATTCTGCTACACACTCAGGCTTCCAGTTACATTGCTCTACCTCGCCGTACATGGGGTGATTGCGACGCGGGTGAAGTGTCGGCCATCCCGAAGCATGGTAGTGATGCTTGACCAAAGCCCCTCTTGAGTCATGGTTACCAGAGTCTGAGTGACCTTGGCCGGCTGCGAAAGCCTCCACATTCAACACCAGGATGCCATTGACGAGCCTCGACTCCGCAAGGTTGTGGAAGAGGTCCCAGGTAACCGGCTTGCCTTGATTCTGTGCAGTCATCTGCTCCAGTACGGCCTTCGTGAACGCGGACGGACCCGTCCCGCTTATGACCTCGTCGAAGTCTAGCTGCAGCTCTGATATCTCGACTTCTTTCTGATGAGACAGCTCATGAAGCCACGCTTGTATGTTCTCCATGAGCCTCATCATGACTGGCAGTCTGGGCTTGGCGGCGAACGTCCATTGGCAAAAGGACTTGCACTTGCCACCAAGGATGGGGTGCTCAGCGAAGGTCGGCTCGTCAATCTCCACACCAATAATCATATCGACCTCCTCCTCAATGTACCGTTCGGGTATGAATCGATCGATGGGACGGAGACACTCCACATCTATGTCGGCATACACACCACCCTCAGCATACATGACGAGATAACGAAGCAAGTCGGCCTTGATGATTGTAATGTTAAGCTCTCGGTAAAGGTTGACAAGGTCTGGTCTGTTGATACCGTGAGCGCCGTAGTGGAATTCGAGGTAATCGTTCGCGTTATCGTCGGTCAAAACCTCGTACCGATACCGGGGGTTCTTCGCCGGCCAGGTCTTCGCTGAATCCGAGTCGCGCTTCTCGAAGCCTAGAGGGCCGACCTTCCATGTCTGCCAAATCTTCCTCGGAATCACATCAGTTTTTAGCTGCAGTGGCTGTTGGTATCTGAGCTCGCGCCTGTAATTGTTGGCAGCCCGAATAGGTGTAGTAAAGAAGTGTGTATTGGCGAAGAACAAGAAGATAAAAAGCAGGGCAAGATATGCAGGCAAGACCCTTCGCACTTGGCTTGTGAGCTTGCCCGAGAAGTGCGCTGCAATTGGGGAATGGGGAGCCATTGCAATATTGAGGTGAAGCTTGGGTGGAGGTGCCCTGGGTCGCGTGCGCATGCTGTGGTTATTACAAAAAAGCAGGCGACTATTTCGATCCTGAGTCTTTGAGAGATTAGCTTACTGACTATCTTTTCCAAGACCCTCCTGTCGTTTTCACATTCGGCCCTTGCGCCCACCAATCCCCGCGCAGCTCTACTTCCTCGGTACATCGGTACAACTGTTGAATGCAGGACCAGCCTCGTGACGGGAGTCCAATAGCGCATGTGCGTCGCATGGCTAAGGAGCCGCCTGCATCGTTGCGGCGGCGATGTTGGGTCAAGAAGCCTAGGCTAAAGCTTCTCTCGATGATCCCTGCAAAATGGTCGGAGGCGTCGACACAAACGGTAGTATCCCCACTCAAGCCCCGCACCGGACGTCTCTCATCAGGAACGGTCCAACTGTATTGTCTATGATATCAAACTGTCTTGATTCGTGGGCTGTTGAACTTCACAAGATGGTGCAACCTCGGATCCTTCTGGGCTATGATGCCAAGTTCATCATTCCCCGCTTGCATGATCGGCTCGACCTGGACGATCACTTTATTAAACTTACCGTTGTGAACCACACATGCTGCCTCGGTTGAGGTAAGCTAAAGCCATAGCTCCCGTCAGAAAACTACGCGTTCTCTAGCCTCGCGCGACACCCGCACCATTCGCTCCTGTACCAAGCGTTTGTGGGATTTTAGATATTGATCTTTACATTCGATCGAAACCACAGTCGCCATCACTTCTGCTACCGCTTCGGATTCAGCTATGCCAGCCACACACCAGGGTTTGCTCGACAAAGGCTGCCTTGAAGAGGTCAAACTCTCGCCGACAATATGGAAACCAGTACGAACAACAAAATTGAGTCTCAACGCAGTGCGTCCGGAGTTCTTGAGCTTACGCTCTATCACAAAGAGCAAGCCTGCCAGACCAACAGCATGGCTGGACGGCCTAAGGGGCTTTGCGGCGTTCTTGGTGTACCTGCACCATAATCAACTTTGGTCTCATGGCGGCAAGGGCAATCAAGCATTCGAAACCTCATTTGGATACGATGGAAAATACTACTCGGCGGCATTCCCATTCTTTCGACTCATATTCTCCGGTGGCCACTTCGCAGTGGCTATCTTTTTCGTCATCTCAGGATATGTTCTTTCGCTCAAAAGCCTACAACAAATCCATGACGGCCAGATCTCAAGTGCATCGAACACCGTTGGCTCTGCCCTTTTCCGCCGCTGGCTTCGACTATACCTTCCCATCATAGTCGTTACCTTTGTGTGGATGTCGTTCCGCCATTGGAGTGGAATATCTGTCGATATGCACAGTACGGAACCTACGTTTCGCGAGGATGTTGTCAGCTGGTATCGAACCTTCAAGAACTACAGCTTCGTCTTCTCCACGAACATTTACGAATTCACGGAGCCCTACCACCCTCATTCCTGGTCGATACCGATCGAATTCAAAGGATCCATTATCGTTTACACCGCACTCTCCGCTCTTTCTCGATGCACACGCAATGCTCGCCTCATGTGCCAGGTGGCTCTGGCCTTCTACTTCCTGTACGTGGTAGACGGCTTCTATGGAGCATTGTTCATATCTGGAATGCTGCTCTGCGACCTCGACCTGCTGGCGGAGCAAGACCAGCTTCCACGATTTCTCAATGCCCTAGCTGGATTCAAGGAGCTCATATTCTTCCACTTGTTCATCGCCGCACTTTACCTTGGCGGTGTACCAGCATTCGATGCACCCGATATTGATCGCACAGTACTCATCTCAAAGTCTCCCGGATGGATATGGCTGTCGCATCTCAAGCCCCAGGCCGTCTTTGACGCCAAATGGTTCTACCTCTTCTGGGCTGCGTTCTTAGCCGTAGCGTCGATTCCGCGACTGCCATGGCTGAAGCGCTTCTTCGAAACCGGGTTTTGCCAGTACCTCGCGCGCATCTCCTTCGCGCTGTACCTAGTTCATGGCCTAGTCATCTGGACAATAGGAGACCGAATTTATGCCGCGGTTGGGCTTTCAAGACCATTCCACCAGGACGGTCTTCCAGGATGGGTCGACAAGTTCCCGCTTCCCAAGGGGGGGCCCATGGGGCTCGAGCCAGCATTTTGGCTATCGCAGCTAATTATCCTACCCATTACGCTGTATGCAGCCGAGGTTGTCACGAAACTAGTCGATGAGCCCAGCGTTAAGTTGGCAAATTGGCTTTACAGATGCACCATCCAGCCACAAGTCTCCCCTCCAAAACACCAGCGCAGCTACTCTGTACGTTAGAAGAAATTGAAATAGTCTTCATCCGCAAATCTTCGTTTGTGTCATCGCAATGCGCTGGCCGACTATCGACTCCTCTAGACACTTTTGGCTCGGCTTCATGTGATGTTGGCACGCCAGGGGCAACCCGTCACGGCGCTACTGCAGGTGCTAAACGGGTAAGATGCATTATCATGTTGGTGCAAATGTTTATTGGTGTTCCAAAGTGGAGATTGCTCCGAAGCGGCGCCCCATGGGGTACTTGCTCGGCATGGACTGGTGGTCCTTGCCCGCCTGCCGATCATGCTGACGGCAGCACCCGGAATTGGCGACATCACCGTGCGTGATTAACTCGACCCTTGCTCTCAATTGTGTTGGGACTTTGATCAGGATCAACAGGTCGTCGTCAGTGTCACTGTTCCATTCAGGCGACATGCACATCGTTGTCGGCTGGACTACGACACGGCTCGGCGCCCTAGCAGTTTGACCAAATGCGCATGTGAAGTTCCCCTCTCCTTTTCACGAAGGTTGCATCTAGACCTGACTAAAGGTCCATCGCGAAACCTGAGCTGTACTTCCGTACACATTATGCGACGGCGACACAACATTACCCTAGCGACACTTGCTTGTCTCGGAATCGTATACCTTGTCGCACAACACCGATATGGTTTCTCATATGCGCAAGGAGACGGGCACATTGACGGGATCGAGATCCTGCCATCTGACGGGCACCGTGTCTCCAACCATGACGATGCATCCGCAATCGGAGAGAAGGGCCTACTAGACGGTATTCGGCCGTCCAGTTTAGCCAACGCACATTCCGCTTCAGGCCTTCACCCGGAACCTTCCTTCGCAGGAGCCTCGCCACCCTTTAGTACGGAACACGTACCCGGAACGAAATACAACTTTCAAGACGAACTCCAACTCGAGCTTCCCACTTCAGTGCTCCAAAAGTACCTCGCACAGAAGCCTCGCAACTACAATCCCAATGGTCCGAGAGGATATGCGTATGCAACTTTTCTCGCTACTCGCAATCCTTCCTTGAAGGACCCGTATTTCCTCGCCATCCATTCGCTCATCTACAGACTACTCTGGTCATCCCGCACACGTAGTAAAAAGCACCCCTTCATCGTCTTCGTAGCCGAATATGTCACAGACGAGCAACGCGCACTCCTCAAAGGAGCTGGCGCCCTAGTCCGCGAGCTTCCACCTCTTCATTGGGAGTGCAATGTCGACGGCGTAGAAGACCGATGGAAAGACCTCTTCGCCAAGCTCAACATGTGGAAAGAGACTGAGTTTGAGCGCATACTTTTCTTGGACGCTGATGCTTTTCCGCTGTCGAACATGGACGATATGTTTGAGCTTGCGCCGACACAGGAATGCATACCAGAGAAGCTGCATCTCGATGACTTTCTTGAGGACGGCCCAGTGTGCGAGCCTTATATCTTCGCTGGCGTTGCGCAAGACCTCGATGCTAAGCATCCCAACATTAATGTCGGTTCAATGGTCTTCACGCCTTCTTCGCGCATGCATGCTCGACTGCTTCAGAACTATGTCAAGACCGACAATTACAATTGTTTGATGGCGGAGCAAGCATTCCTAAACTGGCAGTTTGGTCCTGAGGGCGCATATCCCGGGACGAAGTTGGAAAGACAATGGGGTGGTTTCTTCCCCACCGAGGGGGAAGGCGATGGCTCGTTGAAGGTAGTGCATGAGAAGCTTTGGGTCGCAGAACATGGGTGGATGAAGGACGAATGGGAGAAAGGCTGGAAGGATATGATTGCGTTCTACGAAAGTAAGAATTTTGCGAATGCGAGGAAGAGTGATGGTGTGATTGCTGAAAGTAAGTGAGTCGGTCGAGGCTTTGATATGCTTGCATCTATATTTTGCGCATCATGACTATATGATCCAAGTCTTTCTCATACCTACTAGAGTAATGTAGCTGTTAATGCTAGGACATTCTGGATCGATCTTGATGGCGCGATACAGTTAGAGCAGCTATATACTTCCGTTCCCTTTTCACTGGTCTCACGTCCTAATACATCCGCTGCAAAGATGGTCTGGACCACACGCAAAAGAAAGTACTCTGAGTATGATGGTGCACACATTCCCAATGACTACGCAACAAAGAAGGCGAAAGCGAAAGCGAAAGCCACCACCAGCCGGTCTACAAAGAGCCCTGAAAAGACGCATGTACCGCATCCAACACCCTCTTTACTAAGCCTGCCAGGCGAACTCCGCAACCTCATCTACACATTCGCACTGACTGCTCCTTCCAAGCAACTATCACCTCTACCCACATCTCGGTGGCGGCGGCTGCGCCAACCCCCAAACAAACACAGCACCTATCCCCCCGCATTCAACCAACTCAAACACGTAAACCGCCAACTTTACACAGAAGCCGCTGACTTGGAACTCCGCTACAACACCGTCCGAGCCAAATATGCCTCGGATCTCGATCTGCTCCTCGCAGGCTGTACCGCAAAACAACGCGGCTGGATAAACTTTTCATTGCACTACAAAAGGTTGGAAGACATCATACCTATCTTGCAAAAACGGTGGATCAGCCCGATAAAATGGGACGACCTCGTCTACATAGCACGTTTCTGCCGGAAACACCCACACATCCATGTCGCTATCACTTTCGCCGACTTCAAGTATCCCGCCAGCTCAAAGGAGAATCGTGATCTGCTGGAGTACTTTCTCACAACCGCCATGTACATTTCCATGGTGTATAGGCGGATAGATCTTACGCATCTGCTGCCGAGGGCGATGGCGGAGAGGCCCATGTATGGCATCACAGTGAGCGATGTTATACTAGATAATGGGGAGAATTTCGGGAAGACGTGGCCGGTGCTGAAAGAGGCTGTGGATGAGTTTGAGGCGGAGAATATGCGGTTTTTTCCGCGGTGGAAGGGTAGGAGAGAGGATGTGGTGGATAGAATTGCGAAGGGGTGGGCGAAGGCGCATCGAAGGGACGGCGGGGCTGGGGAAGATTGGAGAGAAATTTGCGAAGCGGAAGTTAGACGGTGGTTTAAGGAGGGCATATAGGAGGGCGATGCTTCTCGTTGACACCGCAATGTGAGTCACATGCACCAGACTGTGCTTGAAGGTGGAATATGTTCGTTATAGTTTCCACAAGATATACAAAGATGTCTTCTACGCACTGGCCTCCGCAGTGCTCTGCCTTCCGGCTATACTTCCGCCCTTCCAACTTCCCTTAGGGTCAATCTTATCCTGCACCCTACTTTGCTCGCCCTCTTTGCCCCAGCCACCGCCACCAGGCGTGTGGATGATGATCCGTTCACCAGGCCGCATGGCTGCTGTGTTCTTAGCACCCATGTTGATGTATCTGTACTCCACATCTTCCTTCCTGATATCGGCATCCTTCTTCAGCAGCGTTTCAACTGCATAGGAAGTGGTAGGCGCATGCGCATCCTCTACAGACTCCGTTGGACGCTTGGAGTCAGAATTTTGATCGATGGCTTTCTTGTCAACCTTCTTCACCCAGATGTTCAGACCGCATGCGGCGTCCCCTCCTCCTTCCATACCGTATGGATGGTAAACTCTTCGTTCGCTAAGAATACTGACTTGGACGGGGATGCGGAACTCGATGTCCCTTATCACGCCCTCACCACCGATGTGCATACCCTTACCCGCACTATCTTCCCTGAGTGAGAACTCACGGAGCAGAACGGGGTATCTTCGCTCGAAGACCTCGGAGTCGGTAATTCGGGTGTTGGTCATGTGCGTATGAACACCGTTGGTGCCGTTCCAGGTCGAGCCTGCACCAGATCCTCCTGCAATTGTTTCGTAATACCCGAAACCCTTCGTGTCTTTGCGTTCGCCGCTCTTTTCGCCTTCTCCGTATGTTGTACCGCCAAATCCAAACGTAAGGTTATTGCAATCTCCCTGACTTGCAGCACAGGCACGGAATGCTTTAAGGACGACGTCTGTCACGCGTTGACTTGTGAGAACATTGCCACCTACAACAGCGGCATTGTCAGACGGCGAGAGGAACGACTTCTTGGGGATGAGAACGTGAATAGGCTTGAGACAGCCCTGGTTCAATGGGATGTCCTCGCTGATCAGACAGCGCAGACAGTATATGATGGCTGAGTAGGTAACGGCTTCTGGCGCATTGATGTTTCCGTACACTTCAGGCCCGGTACCAGAGAAGTCGAAGACAGCTTCACCCTTCTCGGGATCAATAGAGACCTTCAGTCGTATTGGACTACCATCATCCATGAAGTCCTCTGCGCTAAGATCTTGACCCTCGAATCGCTTGTATACGTCCTTAAGCAGCGCGCGAACGGACTGCTCCGCATTGGCTTGTATGCTTGTCATGTAGAACTTGACGACTCGCTCGCCATAGTCCGACATTAGTGTGTTGATTAGGTTAATACCCTTTTGGTTAGCGGCGACCTGGGCCTTCAGATCATTGATGTTGTCACTGAGACATCTCGTACCCGAGCAGCCAGGATATTGGCCTGGTTCATCAAAGAGTAGCTCGGTGATGCGCTTCTCGTTGAAGTGTCCTTCTGACACCAGCTTCTCGGATTTGATGGCCGCACCTTCCTGGTAAAGCTCCTTTGACGCAGGGGGCATGGAGCCAGGAAGTATTCCGCCTATATCGGCATGATGTGCGCGGGAAGCGACGTAGAATATGATGTTGTCGCCACTGAACGCGGGTGTGATTACAGTGATGTCTGGCAAATGGGTACCGCCGAACATGGGGTGATTAGAGACAAGGACATCGCCTTTCTTCAGCTTGCCCTTCCAAATGGCGGCTTGTTTGCGGACACAGGTCGACATACTTCCGAGATGCACTGGTAAATGAGGAGCTACACTGGCGTTAGCTGATTCGGTTTACTCCAGCGATGAACTTACCATTAGCGACTAGTCCTCCATCCGCATCGAACAGTGCGCAGGAATAGTCCAATCGTTCTTTGACGTTTGTTGACACACTGGTTTTCTGCAACGCGCGGCCCATTTGCTCAGCAATAGCCATGAACCGATGAGCAAAAATACTGAGCAAAATCGGGTCGACTTCTTTCGTGTCGACCTGCTTATCTTGATCTTCCGTCTCACCAATGTTGATCACCACATGAGTATGGATGACAAGAGCAGTGGCACCAGGCGTCACGACGATGGTCTGCGTGCCATCTGCGATAATTGCCGGACCCTTCAAACGATCGCCCACTTCCAAATCTTCGAGCTTATAGACGGAGGTATCCTGCCGGCCGCCTTCAAAGAAGACTTTTCGGGTATCGTAGCGCTTTGTGTCTCCCGAGAGGTCCTTTGGTTTGATCTCCTTCAGTTGCTGATCTACACTCTTCTCGAGACCTTCAAAAGTCTTGCCAATGCCGCGAGCTCGTACGTCATCGACAATGATGTCGCGATCGGGTAAAGTAAAGCCGAACTCCTGATCGTGCTGCTTGACAAAAGCCTTCCCAAAAGCCCATTCATCGCCGTCGTACTCTTGCTCTGCCTCCTGCTTCGTCGGCTTGATGATCATGAGTGCCGACTCTGTTCCGCGATATCTCAGGTTGAGGTACTCTTCAAAGTGGACATGCTCTTCGTCAAAGCCCTGATCCCTAAGCGTACTCGTTGACTTGCTCTTCAGATCTGCCATCTTGTTCTTCAAGTACTCTCTTACATCCTTCTCGTCTGACCACACGGTAGATTCCGGCTCTTGTCTTTCATCGACGACATCAGCGAGTGCCATGCCATATGCTGATAGCACTGATGAGTAGCGATGAATCAGGATTTGCGAGATGCCAAGTGCTTCGGCGATGGCGACCGCGTGCTGGCCACCGGCACCACCAAATGTGGCGAGTCTGTGCTTGCTTGTATCGTGTCCACGGGCTTCTGTCAGACTTCGAATCGGCCGGGTCATGGTCTCATTAGCGATCTTGATAAATCCGTTTGCGATATCGTCCAGCGACATCTCCTTCTCCTTATTACCACCTGCGACCTCTTTGTTGATCTGCTCGGCCAGTTCCTTGAACAATTTCTCGCTCGCTTGCGCATCGAGGCCTTCGTCTTCATTCTTGCCGAAAATCTTGGGGAAGAAGTCGGGTAATAAGCGGCCAAGGAACAAGTTTGCGTCTGTGATGGTGAGTGGGCCACCCTTGCGATAGCATGCTGGCCCAGGGTGTGCGCTTGCCGACTCCGGGCCTACGACGAACAGTCCGTTCTTCCAGAACAGGCGCGAACCACCACCTGCTGCGACAGTGTTGATGTCGAGCTGTGGAGACTGTATGGTAACGCCAGCTGTGGTGGTCTCGAAGACGTGGTCGTAGCGTCCCGCGCCGTATCTACTCACGTCTGTACTGGTGCCGCCCATGTCGAAGCCGATGACGGGAATCTTGGTTTCGGGGTCGTATGACGTGAGCGCATAGCCAACCACTCCTCCCGCAGGACCAGATAGGATGGCTTTCAGGCCAGAGAAGATGTCGACGTCTACCAGGCCTCCGTCCGACTGCATGAACTCGCAGCGAGCGCCCTTGGAGCCCTCTTCGCGCTTCACACTCTTGGAGCCAAGACCGCCTTCGAAACCCTTGGAGAAGCCATCGATGTATTTCCGGATTGCGGGGGTGAGGTATGCGTCTGCGCAGGCCGAGGTAGCGCGTGGGACCAGTTTGATCATGGGCATAAGCTCGTGGCTCAAGCTGACGTGTTCAAAGCCAATGTCCCTCGCGATCTTGCCCACCAAGGCCTCATGGTTGGGGTATGTGTATCCATGCATCAAGCAGACGGCGATGCTCTTCAGTCCGCTATCGTAGACTTCCTGCAGTTGCTTCCTTATCGCCTCCTCCTGCGGTCGTTGTAGTATGCGCACAGTCTCGCCCGATAAGCCCTTGACCAGTTCTGCGCTGTCTCCGGCCTCTTCTATGCTCTTTGCCTGTGTCTGATTTCTCTCCGGATCTTCCGCGTAGTCTTCCAGGGTGACGCGCTCATCGATCTCGACGACCTTCTTGTACAGCACCTCGGGCTTCCGGATATCCAGCGCGAAGATGTTCGGCCTGCTCTGATTACCAATCTCAAGACAGTCCTTGAAGCCCTTTGTGACCACCATGGCAATGTCCTCGCCCTTCCTCTCTAGCAGCGCGTTGGTGGCGACGGTGGTGCCCATGCGTATGCTCTCGATCTTGGACGTGTCGAGCGGCTGTCCACGGGGGATCTCGGTGCCGGTGAACTTGGAGAGGAGGCGGCGGATGCCTTCGAGCGGCGCGTCATCGTAGTTGGAGGGGTCGACGGAGAGGAGCTTGATGAGAATGTCGTCTTCCATCTTGCCCGTGCCGGGGTTGCCTACGCAGTCCGTGAAGGTACCGCCGCGCTGCCTTGTCAGCTACAGTTGTACGCACGATAGTGAGACATACATCAATCGCGATGCGGATTCCCCGCCCACTGATCTTGGGAGTGGCCATGTTGACGATAGATGGTGAAGCTCAGGGGCGCAAAGGCATCAACAGGCACGGAAAGAAACTTCGAAATGGACAAAAGATGATGCTAGGTCGTGCATGGCCCGATGCCGGCCACACGCGACTGCACCACCCATGAGGCTCGAGAGTGGGGTAGCTCGATTGCTGCTGCCCCGCGATCTTTTGTCATCATTCGATTATTGATCCGTGGCAGGCGCATCATCGCTATCTCCGCGGCTTTCGCTTCATTGGGACTAGTGGCTGTCTCCAAGAGCTAGGCCAAATATGTGCACAAGGCCCCCAGACAACCCCACCTTACCTTCGCCCATCTGGCGCAGGCAAACACCTACAAGCCAGCTTCACTGATTTCTGTCAGATGCAAGAAGGTTGGCACCCGAGGAGCGTTTGAAAACTCGACATGTGGGCGCTATCGCACGTTCAGTTTGCCTGCATCCGAGCAATCGCTCACACCTCGCTCTATATCCGGACCTCACCCTGGCTAGCGCCTGCAACTCAGCCAGATCATATCAAGAACTATCCTTGTCGGCCGAGTCTTTATGGCTGCCGTATATTCATACCAAAAGACTCTCAAGGCAAACAGACTCCGCTGCCCCTCGTGATCAGAGCCCACGGTGGTGGCTTCATCGTCAACTATCCCGCAGCAGACGACGTCCTGGCGCGACATCTTGCTGATCATGCCAACTGTATTGTAGTCAGTATAGACTATGGCAAATCGCCTCAAAACAAGTTCCCCACGGCTTACGAGGATGTCGTCGCTCAAACGCTCGCCGTGATTGATGACCCAGAATTGCCCATCGATAAGTCAAAAGTCGTCCTCTGCGGCAGCTCAGCCGGAGGCAATCTTACCCTCGGCGCGGCCCAAGACTCGCGGCTCGTGTCAAAAGTTGTGGGTGTCGTATCGATATATCCTGCCGTGGACTTCGGCCCCGATAGCGATGCAAAGATGGCAACTCGGCCAGATCCTGAAGTCCCTGATTTCATAGGAAAGAGCTGGGATGATGTTATGAAGCTGTACCTGGATGAAGCTCAGAAGGAATCTATGCAAGATGTGCGTTTGAGTCCAACGTACTTTGGTACAAGGGAAAGCTTGCCGCAGGAGATTCTGCTTATCGGAGCTGAGCATGACATGTTCTGCCGCGAGGTCGAAGTCATGGCTGAGAAGCTTGCGGGCGGCAGGCCTAAGAATCCGAACAAGGAAGGCTGGTCGGCGCCGGGGGTGCAATACTATAAAGTATTTGGCCAGCCACATGCATTCGAAGGCTTTCCTGCTAAGAATCCCGAAGCGGAGAAGGCGAGAATAGCTGCAAAAGAAGCCATGTTTGACACCATCTCACAGTGGCTGAAAACTACCTTTTCTAAGGTTGATCGCTACTAGCGAGACTTTGCTCGATGTCAGCGCTTGGGTTGTTCTTGACGTCTCTGTTCACAGTACGCGATTGAGAGTGTTGCAAGCGGATGCTAGAGCAAACGACGATAATGCTTTTATTGATGTTCATAAATGGAATGCTTGTCCACGCGCGGAACACATAGGATACAGCGAGCTCTCAATTTGCCGTTCTTGTCCTGTTTTCACTTCTTTTAGCTTCTGCTATTTTCTGTGTCGTAAGAGACTTTATGTTCGCTAGCAAATGTTGACGCTCTGGAAGAACTGGGTTTGTTACATTACTTCCAATAGTAAACGATACCTTGTCGAAAGAGTCGGTGAAGCGTGCGTCAAGGTTGATGCTGTTTTATTACCTGGCCATCGCGCCGTAGACTTGCATTGGGCGTACGCTCACGTCATGTCCTTGACGTATCAACAACACGGACTGGCATGGTGTTTGTACAGAATCAGATCGACATCTTTATCGGACCGTCCAAACCTGAAGAATCCCATGTCGCGTAGTACAACAAAACAAGGACTGAAGATACCCTCGGCAGGCGCCGGGTAGCTGATACCAACATGCTTTCGGCTGCGGGAAGGCAATGCAGTCAGCTTACAAAGGGGTCGGTGATGACAGGCAACCGGGAATGAACAAACCCCTGACAATCTCATGTCATATACTGCGCAGGTACCTAAGTATATTCATGCGTAGCCGTTGAGATTATCGACACAAGATCACACAACGTGCCATTGGGAGTGCGACGCGTTGGAGCGGCTGAAGCAGACGTGACTTCCAAGGTTCGCCGCCATGTTCACTTGATGCATGTGAAACTGCAACCTGGAGGCTTCCTTGCAAACCTCATACGACTCCATCAAGGCGTCTCGTGGCCGCCATGCTTATATTAAGGTTGCGGTCCTCGCCGGCTTCATCTCCCGCATGTCAGCTAAAACCAATCCAGCTAGCGGCATGACATCACTGCACATGGCGCATCCACTTTGCTGGCGCGGCTCGCAACACATCGTGAAACCAGCGGTCAGAGCACTGCGCCCATGCCCATTCCGATATTTGCGCGACATTTGGTGCAATCAGCTGCCGCTATTTCCCATGCCCGGCTGATCTAAGGTCGGGCGCCGTTTGGGGGCTCGACTCGCGTGTGTTACAGGACGGGCGGAGGACAGAGTGCGTCATTGGCAATGCGGAGGGGGTTGCGCTTTATTCTCCGCGCTTTTTTTTTCCTACCTCACTTTGTTGCATTATCGATTTCTGAAAAGGCAGTTGCTTGCGCGAGATTGAAAGAGTTGGAATCATAATCTGTCAAGCACGCACGTGTCGTCTTCCTAACGTGCAACCTTAACACGCCATCTCCTCGGCCCTTTCCACGGTTCGATATCGAAGCGGCGTACGAGCCTACTTGCTCACACCACCAACGCGACAATGAATTACGCATCATGGATCGAAGAGGAGAAACTCAAGGTATGCCCACTCCGCGCTTACTGTTGATCGCAGTCTAACACGTGCGGCTCAGAAAACCTTCATCGTGGCCACGTTGGCGTCCACGCTTGTCGGCACGTTCACGGCGTCTATGGGGCTATGGGAGCGCGTCTCAGACAAGCGCCAACAGCATCGACAGAAACAGCGCGACACGAAGCAAGATGGCGAGATCAAGGAGCTGAAGAAGCAGTTCGAAGAGGCGCAGAAGAGAGCCGACGGTAGACAACAGGAGATTGATCGGCTGAAGAACGGTGGAGGGCGCGACGACGTAGGAAACAACTTTGAGAGGGATGGCATGATGGTTCAGAGGATGTATGACCAAGGTTATGGCAGGATGGGTAGCAGGTTCGCCCAGGGTGATGGTAAGTGGGTTGCGCTGGAGAACTGGTACAAGACTGACCCCGCGCACAGCCATCGTCGAGAACAAATTGCAAGCGCACATCATCTCTCTCCAACAAACCGTTATAAACGTCCTCCAAGATGCCCTATACAACGACCGCCAATTGACTCGCGCCGACATGTCCAAACTCATCGCCGCCTCAAACCAGGCTAGAGAAGGTTCCATGATCGCCCTACAAGAAGCGCAACAGCGACTAGGAGGCTCGCAAGTTGGCGCACCACCTCCACCCCGCCCCGCATCGCCTCCGCGCTCCCTCGTTCCTTCGCAGCGCGCGCCTAGTGCTATTATGCCCATGGATGGCCCCGAGCAACTCTTCTGCCGGTACGCTCTCGATCTACAATACATGCCCGGAAACCCTTTGGCAGCATCCTTCGCCCCAGGAGGCAGCTGCGCATGTCCTGCATGCGGCGTTCGCCTCGACGTGACCAGCGAAGACTTCTGGATGATAGGCAAGCGAACACCCGTCACCATCTGGGACAAAACAACTGGCTATGAGCACGACATCATGGACACACGCGAGTTCCGTCTTGCTCAGCGCTTCGTCATCAAGTGCCATACCCCAGATGGCGAGTACGCGTGCACAATCTGTAGCAAGGGCAGAGACGTCGACGCGATTTGTCGGACAGTAGACAGCCTGGTCAAACACGTGGGAACATACCACGATGTCGCCGAACTGGAACAAGAAGTCGATCTGCGCGAGGTCAAGGTCGAAACGAAGAGGTTGAGTCTCCCTGCGCCACACGTACCCAGTCCGCCGAGGAGTGTTCTCAGGGAAGAGATGATCTATCGGTGAGCATTTGGCAATCGCCATGGTGAATCCTGTATCTCTGGGGGTTGTTTGTTTTATGTCACAGCAAGGCGTTGGGTCGCAAGTATACCTTTTTTGGGGGCGGTGGGCTGCATGCATGCATATTGCGATTTCTTCTTTTCATGATGTATGAGTAAACGATGTAACGGCAGCAATATATACCATCAACAGTATACTTCTCAACGTAAAACATGATTTCAGTCCAAGCTTTCCTATCAATCAGCTATCAAAAATGCTAACCTGAGCCCTCCTGAGGTACGCTTGGAGTAGGGAACCAGACTGCGTTGACATGTCCGAAGTCGATACTAGATATGCACCAATCCTAGGACCCAGCCTCGCACTGTCTCCAAAATTCTCAAGTCCAGCCTCGCACTAGACGTCGATCGGAAAGCTTGTGTGAACGTCGACTGCAACAAGGACGAGGCTCTGTGTTGGGTGTAGCCGTCTGATCCGAGCTGAGGTAGTGGTCTGTGCACGTGGGGACAGGAGTGGATACGTCATCAGGGTGCTGCAGCTATGGGGTGTAAGGTGTCCACAAGCAGCACTACACTGCAACCTCAACAACGACTCTCGGTTTCGTTAAATCTTTATCAGATGCTTGAGATGTTCTTACGGTCTTTATTGCTTCATTGCACCAATACACCAAGCCACTCTTAGTTGATCCATCGCTCCCCCGGATAGCTACCTAGGTACCTCAGCCTACCTGCGTCGCAACATGCCCCCCATTGTACACGTAGTACATGTCGCACATGGAGACCAACTATCGATTCAAACCAGAATTCATTGCTGGCGTGTTTCTACGCCGGATCTAAGATTTCAATCAACGAGCGGCCTAGAGTTCACACCTGGGCATGGCGTGCCTAGGCAGGGCGTGCGACTGGATTGCCATGAGCCCCTATTTACACTGCAGTAACCAGCCTCGCAGTCTCAAAACTTGGGACCAGCGAAGACAAATCTCTGTGTGTGTCCGGAGTCGAAGCAGGAACACCTGACTCCAGAAGCTCGCGGTCGTGACACACAACGTCGCTGCATCTATGCGCATCGGACGCCCCTATACCGCGGCTGAACTATATTTAGCGAACAATACCTTCCATCTGTAACACCAGCAAATCACTCCAAACAGTAGAAGAGCGTCCGCATGACCGTTCACGGTTGACAAGTCATGTAGGTTACACGCACGATGTTCGCCGGTCCTCCGCCGCCGCCGCCGGCCCCACACGACCGCAAGAAATTTTCTTTGCTACCACAGCCACCAATCCCAAACTTCAACATATTGCAGCCGGGTCTGCTACAGCATGAGCGTTACTCTCAGACAGCATCATCTGAGTATACAAGCGTTTCAATGTCGACTTCTTCCATCAAACAATAGCATCGCCCGGCTAGCTCAATCGGTAGAGCGTGAGACTCTTAGCTTTCACGTCCTAATCAGACTCGATTGGTTATCTCAAGGTTGTGGGTTCGACCCCCACGTCGGGCTTCCTTGTTTTTTGCGCTCTTGGGGACATGTCGTCGTCGTCTAGGAGTTGGGGTGTTGATTTTTTGAAGGACCTTTTTTGCCAAGCACTTCCGCCGGCGCGAATCACAACAAGCCATGTCGCCAAGTCAACGTCTATCGCCTCTTGTTATGTCTTTTGCCAACCGCTAGTTGTGGCATGACGCAAATTTTGTGTACTCAGGGGGTTACACGGCGCATTTTCGCATCTTGTAGGTTCACGGCTAACGAACAAGCTACTGTGACTAGACGCTGTCACAACGACGAACGTTATGCACGTCAGACCAGCTGTCTCGTTGTTATCGTGTGCGACATTCTTATGATGCCTCTGAAAGTACAATATCGCAGACTTCAGATCAGAATAACACATGTATCTGTCGATAAGTCTAGCATGAGGACAGTAAACGCTGATATGCACATCGTACTTGAGTGTAGGCCTGGCAGCTGAAGTTCTTCTTTCGATCTTTACATAGGCCAGCATCGGATGCAATTTTGACTTCAAATTATCTGGTGCAAAACTGCCCGGCAAGATTTTCCATGCTTGTAAGACGCATCAGCAGAGCCCTCATCAACGCATGTCATGGTTACAAAACGGTCTTCCTCCAGTGAGTGCCCGCGCTACCTTTCCCCGCCTGTAACGCCTGGTTCTTCGGCCCCATAATAAAAGGGCCGAACCTCCCATGATGCATATAGTACTACATGGGTCTTACACCCTCCACGGGTAGCTGCGCAACTGACCATATCCGCTGCAGGCGCTGCCAAACTTGCCGTCACAGCAAAGTAGTAGCGACGACCGCACTCCTCGTACTTTGGAGCAATGTCAGTGTGACGTTCAGGTTGTATCGTGCGATAGGTGTTGGACTCCCTGCCATGCCACATTCCGGCTTCACGAACTGCACTAGCCGCTCAACGGGCGTGCCGTACCGCAGAGATCTTGGCAGCTCCACAGCGGTGCCATGTCCGAAGGACCCCGTACCAGAGTAAGCGGGGCATGCAATGTGTTACCACCTCTCACCGATCTAGTCTGAGACTGAGCACAAGGATTCGTCGGGGTATGGCCTGATGAACAAGACCAAGAACTGCAGGATTACCCTCTCGCGCGTGATGCACTGTGCCAATACACCTCGGATGAACTTCAGCTTATTCATTTATGTTACGCAAGAGGTCCAACAGTCTGCTATCCGTGCAAGCTTCCCCTCATTGTCATCTCTTCCCTAGCCACACCTGCAGTGTAATCAACATCATATCGGCTTCATCCTTCGCATCCACCAGCGCGACTGTGGCTCAAGTCATATATCAACATGGGCTCCATCGAAGATATCCAAAGATTGTCCCTCAACGGCAGTGCTAACGGCACCAATGGCACGCACATCAAAGAGCTCGATGCTCTGATAGTTGGCGCAGGCTTCTGCGGTGTATACCAGCTGAAGATACTCCGCGACGCAGGCTATAATGTCAAGCTCGTCGAGCACGGATCCGATTACGGCGGTGTATGGTACTGGAATCGGTACCCAGGCGTTCGTGTCGACAGCTCCATTCCCCACTACGAATTCTCCGACCCAACGCTTTGGAAGGATTGGACATGGAAGCAGAGGTTCCCAGCAGGCTCGGAGCTTCGCGCTTATTTTGCTCACGTGGCGAAGGTGTGGGATCTGCGGAAGGATACCAAGTTTGATACATTCGTTTCATCTGCGACATGGAGTGATGACGAAGCGAGGTGGACAGTGAAAACAAAGGCAGGCGAGATGTACAAGGTGAAGTTTCTTTTGTTGAACACTGGCTTCGCGGCGAAGCGACACATTCCCGATTGGAAAGGCATCGACTCTTTCAAAGGTCGGATCACATTGCCGTCGCAGTGAAACTCACTAACCTTTGATCAGGCACCTTCCTCCATCCCTCATTTTGGCCTCATGAAGAACCTGATCTCCGCGGCAAGAAGGTGGCTGTTATTGGAACTGGCGCTACCGGCATTCAAATAGCGCAGGAGCTGAGCAAGACTGCCAGCCAGCTCACAGTCTTCCAACGGACACTGAACATGTCAATGCCAATGCTTCAAGTCGACTATGACCTTCCGCAACAAGCCATCGCCAAGCTTGAGTATCCGGACTTCTTCGCAGCGTTGAAAACCCGCTTCTCAGGCTTCTCGTTTGAGTTCATCCCCCGCTCTACATTCGACGATACGCCAGAACAGAGAATGAAGGTCTACGAAGATCTATGGAATGAAGGCGATTTCAAGTTCTGGCTTGCGGCTTATCAAGACATGCTTTTTAGCAAAGAAGCCAACCGCGAAGCATACAACTTTTGGCGAGACAAGACGCGGGCGAGGATCAATGACAACAGAGTCGCTGATACACTCGCTCCCATTGAGCAACCCTATTCCTTCGGTTGCAAACGTATCGCGCTAGAGAATGGGTACTTTGAAATGTACAATAAGTCCAACGTCTCTCTTGTCGACATCAGCGAGAAGGGTACGCCGATCCAAGAGATTACCGAGAAAGGCATCAAGACCACAGAGGAAGAACACGAGTTTGACTACATCATCAGCGCGACCGGTTACGATGCCCTTACTGGTGGTCTGAAACAGATCGATATCCGCGGTCCGTCAGGCGAGAGCTTGAGCGAGCATTGGAAGGATGGCGTAAAGACGTATCTCGGCATGGCGGTAGCAGGTTTCCCGAACATGTTTTTCACATATGGACCCCAAGCGCCGACTGCGCTGTGCAATGGTCCCACATGCGCTGAGCTGCAAGGCGACTGGATCTTGCAAATGATGAACCATATGAAGGAGAAGTCGCTTCGTAAGATCGTGGCCCTGAAGGAGAGCGAGGATCAGTGGAAAGAGCTCATCTGGAAGCTTGCTAATGCTTCGCTGTTGCCCAGTGTAGATTCTGTGAGTTGCAGAGAGTCGATGGATGAGAGATTGCAATTTACTAATGCTGCGACAGTGGTACATGGGTACCAACATCCCTGGAAAGCCCAGGGAGCCTTTGATGTACATCGGAGGCGTGCCGACTTATTACAAGACGATCAACGAGACGGCGGAGAATGGGTATACTGGGTTCGAGCTGTGTTAAGTATGACAAGGCGTGCTTCGCGACTGTAGGTGGCTGGGGAGTTGCGTAGGCATCGATGACGTAGTTGAAACAAAACTGCTAGTCGCAGGTGTTCCCAATGTTGAAGAAGATGTTCAATCACTCTGGTAATTATAGATAGCGTGTATGGTATCGTGCGCCAGGAAAGACAGCAGCGACCGCCGAAGGTCACTGCATTAGATATTCGGGGTGGCAGGCGAGGGCGGCGCTGTCCAATGTGATCAGTCGGCCGCCCCACTTCCGGAACCTGTCCAGCCCCCTGAGTTGATTCCCCATCCGACGGCCTGGCATTCTTTGCGTTCTCCTCCTCACAATATATCTGGCAGGCCTACCGAATATGCTTATGAGACGAAGACTTACATCCAGCCTCGTTAAGCGCTGCTAAAACCTTGGGAAGTTGCTGCTCTTTGGAATTCTGTTGATCTCGCGGTCGCTCCACCCTGCCACCTGCCAGCTGCGCTAACGTCCCGCGTACGCTGTGCCGCCCTTCGCCCTTTACCTTCGACATCGGCCTCGTGTCACAACGGCTCGCTTGCGGCTCTCGGTTTCCTGCACTTACATGCCCATTGCATGAAGCTATCAGCGACGCCCGAGTCAGCGCACCTCCAGTCACCGAATATCCCCCAAGAAGTCGCCCGCGGGTCAGATCCATCGTGCGAAGATTGTTGCAACCGAACTCTAGAACGTTACTACGCATTCCAAGATACCGCGGACATGAATGCATCCCACTTTCATATTCGTTACTGGATGTACAGAACCTCGGGAGCTTGGCATTCCCCGACCACACAAACATTCTCGGGGCGGATCAGAAGAGACTAAGACTTTTACACGTGTGCTATATGCGTGAGATAGGTGCATATCGCGCTTTCCGAATTCATCATACGGTGATGGCGAGCGCCTTATTTGTCTGGTGTGTGAATTGACTAAATACCGCCTATTTCCCAACCCTTTACTTACCTTTTTCAAATTGGTAAACTTACGGGTTTGATCGACCGTCCAAACTTGGCTCATCAAGATGATCTTGCCTAATCCACGAAGCCGCATTGCCGAATTAGCAGCCGCTGTTGCGCAGCATACTCAATGCGTGGACGACTACCTCACCGAGAACAGCTTACCGCATCCATCTTTCCACGTCGACGGCCCAGCTGAACTTGAATTACCACCAGAGATCGAAGAGGCACGCCGACATGTTCTCCAAGCGAGCCAAGAGCTGAACGATCTGCTCCAAAAACCGAAGGACTTGCTGTTCAACCATCAGGTATGCAATGCAATGCCCACAGCCCAGCGTCTCTCACGACTAACTTGGGCGCAGCACAACTTGCTAGCCTACCTCAAATTTATCTCTCGATACAATATCGCGAACAAGGTACCTGTTGATGACGAGGTCGCGTTCAAAGAGCTCGCAAGTGACATTGGTATCGATGAAGGAGCTGTCAGCCGCATCCTTCGTCTTGCCATCGCACACCGCATTTTCTGCGAGCCTCGGCCTGGCTTTATAGCTCATTCCGCAGCCTCCAGGCAGATAGCAGACGATGCGCGAGTTGCTGATTGGGTTGGCGCGAATGTGGACGAGATGTGGCCGGCTGCCGAGAGGCTCGTGGATGCCCTCGAGAGATGGCCTCAAGCTGCCGAGCCAAACCAGACTGTAAGCACACTGTTGATCTCTTGCTCATGTGGTTCTCATAGTGGACTAGGGTTTCTCTCTTGCCCACAACACCGATCTTTCCTTCTATGCGACCTTGGAACACGAGCCTGAACGAGCCCGACGCTTTGGGGGCGCCATGAGCTTCTTCACCACCGGAGAGGGATACTCTTTACGCCATCTGACTGATGGGTATCCATGGGATTCGATTGCACCTGGGACTGTTGTCGATTTAGGTGGCTCTCATGGCGATGCAGCTTTCGCACTAGCACTCAAGTACCCATCTCTCCGTCTAATTGTTCAGGATCTACCTGCGGCGATTGCCAACTCAAAGGAAAACAAAGAAACGCGCGTCAAGTTCATGGCGCATGACTTCTTTGAGGAGCAACCTGTGAAAGACGCAGACGTATACTACTACCGATGGACATTACACAACTGGTCTGACAAGTATTGTATCAAGACGCTCAAGGCTTTGTCGTCAGCGTTGAAGAAGGGCTCAAGAGTGTTGATCATGGATGTAGTGATGCCTCCGCCCGGCGCACTTCCCAACGATCTCGATCGAAAGCTCAGGTAAAATCTACTCCATTCTACAAAGCTATCGTACGTACTGAAACCACGCCTAGGGCTATGGATCTTACCATGTTGGAGACCTACAACTCCAAAGAGCGCGACCTGGACGAGTGGAAAGCCCTTCTTAGAGAAGCTGATGCAAGACTCAAGTTCCGTAACTTGTATCAACCACCTGGCTCAACTTTTGCGATAATTGAAGCGGTATGGGATTCCTAAAGCGTGGTCGCGAACAGGAACGAAGGTATCGAATCGAATAATACAAATTACGCTTGCCATCACATCACTGGACAGAGCTCATTCATCATAGATGCATTACGGGTGTTCATCTAAATCGTTCGCAACCAACAAATGATCCTCCCAGTTGCTCATGAACTTTTCAGAGACTCGCTATCTCCAACGTAATCGTTGCTCATCGGCGAACTAATCCTTCCGTCGCCATTGGTACACCATGCCGTCATCGTCGTCGCTGTTGGTATGTTCCCAAACGATCACTGGCTTGAATCCAGGAGCTGCTTTCGCTTCAGCTACGGCAGCCGCATCTTCGCCTTGTATTAGCGTAATGTAGTTGACACAGCAACGAAGGTCCACACACCGCGTTTAGGCTCGACGGGCAAGGCGCTGGCGAAGAAGCCGCACGCGGCGAGACCAGAAAAGAACAATGTAGTGAAACGCATTTTGATGTTGAAGAAGGTTGCGTGTACGATGCTTGATTAGAGTGGAGTACTGAAAGCTGGATGCGTGATCAGGGTGCCATTCGCCGCGCTTCTATATCGCATTTCATCCACTCCTCCATCGCTTACAACGTGTTCAACGTCTTCGAGATCACAATGCATTGCACTGCATCGCATTGCATTGTACACGTCGACAGTCTAATGCGAAGCTTCCTTCGTTTCCAACCGGCTGACCGAGGCGTCCCGCCCAAGTCTTGAGGTGGGCTAGAGACGATGTTTGCTGTGCCGCAAACGTGATGAAGCGAAGGCGAATAGAAGATCACTACCCCAATTGGGATAGTCCAATCTCTAACCGAACCATATCCCTCCGTTGTCCCGCCCGCGTGGGCAGGGGAATTCCTCCGCGGTGCCCTTGACCAACGGTTTGCAGTCCATTAACGCCGACGAATCCAAATTGGGAACCCCCTTACAGAATCCTACTGACTCGGCGCACTGACAAGTCACTAACAGTGCTGTCGCTGCTTTACTTTGCGGGAAGTCATCGATGCGATAGCCTGCGCAAGATGCAGTACATGCATCCATTATGTGTATAGCGGTGATCTGGTGTCGAGGGATAATTACATACACCACGTACGTTAAAATTCTGGTTCGATAGTACGCGTTCACCATCATGGCGAAATCCGCAGGATACCTTCCCGTTTCTGCCTCCGAAGAAGACATCGGCACTCATTCTTCTACCGAAAGGCGCAGGTCGCGCTTGAGCAAAGCCATCCTATCATCCGTAGTCGCTCTCAGCTTATTCGGGGCGCTGGGTATTGGCTATGTATTGGGCGAGCGACATGCTGTCTCTGCCTCTGGGTCTGCCTCGACAACACGTACGTCTTACACGGTGAAAGTAGTATTCCTTGAGCTCACCCTATGCAGTACCAGCTGGCGATATACATTATTATATGCAGTTCAACAAGACATTTCCCCAGCGACCAAACGAAGAGAGTGATGTAGCCTGGGCGAATCTCTTCCCTGAGAAGCTAGGCTTCGTTCAGCATCCTGAGCTCGCGCCGAATGTAGCCGGCATCGCCGTCTTCCATGAGCTTCATTGCTTGGTGAGTACCCAGACGTTTAGTTTTCTTCCGCCGCAGGCTAAATATGTATTAGAACATGCTTCGGCAAGCATTTTGGGCTTCCGTTGACGGGAAGCTGGTCGAGATGGGCGATGAATCTCGTGAGAAGAACCATCGCACGAGCCATCACCATGTGCGCCACTGCTTCGAATACTTGCGACAGTCACTCATATGTCTCGCGGACTCAAACCTGGAGATGATGAACTATACTGCACGCGGTATTTCTGGATGGCAAACCGAGAGGACTTGCAGGAACTTCGGGGAGTTGACTGATTGGGCCAATGAATGGGGTATCACAAGGGAGGAAGCGCTGCGCAACCATGATCTTTCAGCGAACTTTGCTAACGAGAGTGATGGTTTGTGACGATACTATGCTAGACATTATGCATCGAACATCTTTACTCATGCGGTTTCGTTCTCTCCGTGATGTGCTCAGGCCCAACGTCTTCTGGCTTGACTAACATCCCCTCGGCGAAGATGTCGATGGCATGGGATCTAGTCCATGCCATCAGCCCATCGAAATCAACACATTGGTGAGAAGCCCAACTCCGGGCTGTCACATCGCTGCCACCTCCTGAAAGATACGTGTATGTACCCAGCGATACGTCGCCTCTACACATGATACCTTGACGCAATGTCTCGATGCAATGGTCTTGCTTTTAGTCAGCCGAATGAAATCTGGAGTGAAGACTTTACGGCAACTTACTGACGTGTCGCTCCAGCTCATTGCGAGCCAGACCCTGCACAGCCTCGAAGTAAGATTCCTTGTATATCCACTGCCTGATCTTCTTCTGAAGCCGCTGTCAGTCTGCTTTTCCTGGTCTTGAAGGCGGCTTAGCGCATACCAAGCAATGGAGTTCGTGGGTCATGAAGATTTCGGAGGCAAATCCAGAGCCATCCGCCAAGGGTAGTGAAGTGACGTTGTAATAGTCTAAATCCTCTCCCGAAACCTTGATAATTGTACCTATGATCGTTAGCCATTCGAATACTTGCTAGTATGAGGACTGAGACATGCTAACCCTCCAGAAGTTCATGCCACGCATGATCCAGTTCCGGGCTTGGCACACCTGCGAACGGTGTTCCGGCGACGGTCAGTGGAAACACACGGCTATCTCTGCGGAAAGCATTCGCTCTCTCCAAGGCTTTCCCATACAGTCAGCGCTCTTGTCACACTCACACTTGTTTAGCAACACTCACAGGGGAAGAGTTCGGGGCGTAAATGCCGAACTTCTGACTTCAATGTACTGTACTGGACGCGGACGCTGATGTGCATCGCCCCTAGTATGAGATATCCTAAAGTTATCAAGAAGGCTAGTATCTTGGTCGATCTAGTATTGGGCGACTTCTTCCCCTTCTTTTGGAAAGGCGTAGACTCATCATCAGAAAGGGTGGATGCAGAGTCGTCAAACTCTTTGGTGCGATCGATGGCCATGGAGTAGTCGCTGAATGGATCAATGTGGTTTGGGAAATCTTGTCGTAGGAAATCTCACTAGCGACGATACCTGGGTACGTTCATCCCATCCATAGACGCCCAGGTAATTGCTTGCCATCTGCACGTGATCCAGGACTGCTTGGGTTGATCTCCGTGGAACGCAACTGCCGTGAAATAAAAGCGGCGGTCGATTAGAAATCCCACGGCATCCTTGGGATGTGATTGTGATGTGAAGTAGGAAGCCCTGGCTCTCGGCTGCATGTGGCGCGGCAACGGGAACATTGGCCGTGATGTAATTAAAGCCCAGGGGTCTGTGTACCCACGCCGCAATTGGAGAGAAAACATACTTCTCTCGTTACACAGCATATGCATTTCAGGTCAGTTCGAAGTCTACAATCTTTTTTTTTTTTGCACGCTCACGCCTGTCGCTCGAGTTCAGGTTGTGTCGAAGGTGCGCGACCGTGCCGCATAGCAGCCTAAGCGATACATCGAAACAGCTGCATGAAGCTGTAGCTACACCGCGTGGTATCTGCACAGAAACCTGTGCTGCATGCATGGCACGAAACGTGGTCAGCTTCCTCGCAGTAGCATCAGTACTAGCGTTCCTCGCGACCACCACAGTTGCGCTACGATTCTGGGCGCATACGAAGACTGGCAATCGATTCGGCCCAGATGATGTTCTGATCATTCCGGCTTTGGTGAGATCCACTATTGTCGCATTGAAGGATGCTGTAGCTGATACTGTATGAGCTTGGTGTAGTCGCTATGGCAGTGACAGAGGTCATTGGTGAGCGATAACAGTACATGCATGCTTAGCTCTAGTAGTCTCTGACGGCGATTCAGGAACCCAGCTGGGGGGAATGGCCCAACAACAACAAAATGTAATGGGTCCAGATGGATGGGTGTACACCAAGCAATTGGAGTACTACGAGAAAGTATGGAGTCATCCCCGTTACATGATCCAATCGCTAACAGCGAAAAGTGCAACTACATCCTCCAACTGCTCTCTGTCTTCTCATTGGGCTTCAGCAAAGCTTCAGTACTCTGCTTCTACCGGCGCGTTTTCTATGTTTATCCAAGATTCCTAGTGGTCAACAACATCCTGATGGTCATCATCGTGGCATGGGCGATATCGTTCTTTTTTACGATGTTGTTCCAATGTCGCGATCCGCGGACTCTCTGGACTACATTCGAGTATGAGCGGGTCAATTGTGTGCAGACACTACCGTTTTACTACGCATTAGCCAGCACTGGGTTCATCACAGACATAATGATTTTGGCCTCACCGCTACCGATCATCCGCCAGCTAAAGATGCCGATGGGAACGCGAATCGCGGCTGCCTTTATTCTTCTATTGGGCGCAATGTCAGTAGAGCTGTTGTGTGATATCACTGTATGCCGCTAACGGAGACTAGTGTATGCAGCGCCGGCATCATACGATTCATTACCTTCCTTCATGTTGGTCGTAACTTCCTCGCCAACATACATAACCTTACCTGTGAGTGCGGGACAACTTCCTGAATCAGACGAAGACTAACTAATCTAGACTTCACGACCCCGGTGTTCTCGTGGAGCATGGTAGAGACCTCCCTGGCTGTGGTCAGCGCCAACCTTCCGCTTCTTCGACCGCTTCTTCACCACATTACTCGAACCTGTTCCTGGGTTGGTTTACACTTACGGTCAATGAGAAGCTCCTCCATGGAAAGCAATAGCTCAAAATCCCACCAGTCCCCGGGGCCAGAGCCGGAACCGCAAGCAGAGCCTCAGTTTGAGTTCGCCGTTAGGAATAGGGCAGCGTCGGTGGAGAGCTGTTCTAGCGTCGGGTTGCCAAAGTCTCGATTTGATACCGAAGGGAATACCTCATGTACAGATCAGAGCTCGGGCTTTGGAAGCGTCGCGAACCGGGACGATTCCAGCAGCTCACGATAGAATATCCAGATACACAATGTGGACAAGCAAGTCGTGTTTGCTGTTTTTTTTTTTAACCTAAATGAACCTGCTACAGGCATTCCGATTGCTTCCGAGACCCTTGTTAAGATAGCAGCGACAGCGTCGTGTCCATGAGGCAGGGTATTGTCATGGTCTATAGCCGTCGTGTATCTTTCCGTGCCGTGGTGTGATGTTAGCGCTATAACGTGCATGTCTAAGTACGGAAATGCCACTCGAAGATGGCTAACATGTAGAAGGCTGTAAGGTAGTGGTCTCCTAAGCATAGATGCGACTAGACTGAGATTGATGAGTTGTGCATGTTGAGGGCGCTAGACGATGGTCAGAATACGGAACGCCGAAGACACCAATGATGAGAACAGAGAAAGACATGAAACGTCAAAGGAGAAGCACAGGAGCCAAGATACCAGGTGCTCAAGAAAGCGACGATGATGACGATCATTTCACGGAACCCAACGGTATGAACGTAAGACAACTGCAGCAGCCAAATGTAGGTCATTGTGAGCGCTAGATACTGAAAAGAATTCGGAGTATATAATCTGTTCGCAGAATCAAGTGCTAAATGTCTTGGAGATGAGCACACCAGCGCGCACGTTCCACCGTTGACGTCACCCGCTTGACTATGTGGAACTCGAACCGCGTCGCAAGCGCGGGCAATCTTCTGCAACCAAACCACCGTTCGTTCAAACCTGCTCTTGACTTTCTGTCACACCCCTTTTCTCCTTCAACCTTATCCACTCGGTCAAGTCCTGCTGGCTTGTCGTCATCGATTCATATCGCTGGCCGTCGATGGTGGTGTCGTCGTGACCCTGTAGGTGTAGATACCAGTAGAGGACCCCAACAAAGAAGCCGCCGCCGACGATATTGCCAAGTAGTGCAGGAGCGATACCTTTCCAAACATACATGCCGATGGGAATGTCTGGTGAGCCGTGGAAGATGGCATTCGGTATCAAGAACATGTTGGCGACGACGTGATCTGATGTAATGTCAGCTATTGTAGACGTTAACACGAACGTGTGGTACGTACCAAAGCCCAGAGATACGAACGCAAACGTTGGCCACCATATCCCTACCACCTTGGAAACATAGTCGCGACCCGAACATCCGAGAAAGCAAGCTAGACACACCAACCAGTTGGCGCCGATGCCTTTGAGAAAGATTTGGTACCACTCTGGCTCGACTTGCTTCTTGTAGGCGAAGTGAAGCGACTCTTCTCGATATAGCTTTCCGTCGAACAGTCCACCATCTGTTAATCAAGTCAACCTCGAACTTTGGGCCGCTGTTACCATCGGAGACTTACATCCAACGATCACACAACACACGAATAAACTCCCCGCGAGGTTGCCAAAGAAGGTTACCACCCAATGCCTCAACATCCGCCAGATACTGAGTCGTCGATGTAACGTAGCGACGGTTGTGTACATGAAGCTGCCAGTACAAAGGTCGCTTCCTGTCATCTGTACAATGACAAGACCGTACGGGAATACAAGCGCGGCAATCGTCTTGATCAGACCCGGAGCGTTCTCCTGGTACCATGGCGAGGTGTTGGTCGAGATGAGCGTTGCGCATGCGAAAGACAGGATCATGCCAGCGGAGCAGGCACTGAGGAAGCTCTTGTCGACACGCATATACGCCTTCTTGACGCCCATGCGCGAGACTATCTCGAAAGACTCCTGAGGAGTATAGGCATTGTTGGTTGGTTGGTGCATGTTGTGAGCCCGGTGTTGATTTGGCATCGATGAAAGAGTTGTCGGGACTGCATTAATAGGTGTTGCTGTCCCAGAGGAGGGGTTCGATTGGACATGCATTGGCAAGAGGTTATGAGGCAGTACAAGTCTTGGTGATGTTGATCTGTGGGCCATGTTGATGTCGTGGCTGAGGCGATTCGTAACGGGGCTCACAACAACGTTGAGCAGCGGAACCGAAGGCGAGTAATCAGAGTTTCAGCACCGATGAAGAGACGGAAGTATCCATCAAATTAAATACAGGAAGTCAAGTGTGACTCCTTACAACCACCCATCCCGAAAACCATCCGCGCGATCTCCACAACATCACCGAGGACCGAAACACCTACGGATACAAAGTCGTTCAATTTTGGCGCGCAAACACCTTGCTTATCACAAAGATGACAAAAAGTGCCAAATAGGGAATGCGGTACCGCAGGCTTGCGGCTCAATCCAAGACCTTGGCGGCTCACCCAGCGTCAATGAGACCGAGAAGTTTGTCGCCAAGGTGTCTGGGCGCAACGACGCACGAGAAAGAGCCGCAACACTACGACTGCACCCGACGGTCGATATAATGGTGATGTGAGGGTGTGAGTAATCGTCTTCAACTTTGGGGCCCCGCACACACTCCGCATACACTCCGCATGTGAAAGAAAGGAGTGGCTGCGCAGGCACAACACAAGGTTGGGCATCATGCTCTTTTCGGGCGACCTGCCATACTATCGTCGTAGAGCGCCTGTATAGTCATAATACACCGATCTTGGTGTACCGACTGCTAAGGTATGTAGTGTAAGTATACAACAATCTTACACGTGGCATGGAGCTCATTTCCTTCGATATCTCGTGCTTTCGCAGCTCTCATGCGGGTGCTGCACCTGGTTTGGCATAACCGCCGAGAGCGACATGATCCTGTGCCCAAGATTAGAAAGAAGCTTCTGGGAGACGGTCCCGACCGTAGTGGCTTCGAAGCGTGAAGCCTTGGGATCGATCGATTCGCACTTCATCTTGAAAGCGTGGAGTCTACTAATGCAACTGCCTGCCTTCTTGACCCATTTCTTTACCTTATGCGCTGCTGTAGCCATCGTAGCTTGAGGATCGCTGCGGGTTTTATTTTCCAATGCTCTTTGTGTACCAAATTAATCTATCTTGCAGTTGCAGAGGGTATCGGGGCATGGAAGGCGGGTTCGAATGGGTTGGACACGGCTCCAGATCGAACAGATCGTAGCTAAAGTGATCGTGATTCTGATGAGCGATGACGAGCCTTGGAATCGGAGATGACTCTGGCGTTCGCGGGCATTCTGCGGAGGGTTGATGATGAAGGCCCCGTGTGTCCTCGAGGAGCTTAGCGTTATCGATAAGACTAGCGTGAACTGGACGCGTCGACGCGCTCAGTCAATTAACGGCAGGCGCGCCCAATCATCGCCAACTTTTCCCTTCTTTCCTCTGTCGTCCCACCCCGCAATTGTCTTCCTACCGCATATCAACATGGCATCACGACCGGAAATCAAGGAGGAGGATGAGTCGGGTTTCTGCAAGTTCTTCCGCAATTTGCCTGAGAAGGACGATGAGACGGTGCGCATCTTCGACCGCGGCGACTACTACAGCGCCCACGGCGAAGATGCAAAGTTCATCGCAAACACAGTAAGCACGAACGAGCTCATTGGCGTATGGCTAAGGTATTGACATGCTATCAGGTATACAAAACCACAGCCGTCATCCGCAAGCTGGGACGGGAACCCGGCCTCGAATCCGTTACCATGACCATCACCGTATTCCGCAACTTCCTCCGCGACGCACTCTTCAGACTCAGCAAACGTATCGAGATATGGCAATCAACTGGCAAGCGCATGGATTGGAAGGTGGTCAAGCAGGCCTCACCCGGCAACCTGCAAGACCTGGAAGACGAGTTGGGAGGTCAGATCGAGAATGCGCCCATCATCTTGGCGGTCAAGGTGTCCGCAAAGGCATCGGAAGCACGCAATGTGGGTGTATGCTTTGCAGATGCAAGCGTACGGGAGCTCGGTGTTACGGAATTCCTCGATAACGACCTCTACTCAAACTTCGAATCGCTGCTCATCCAGCTCGGCGTCAAGGAGTGCCTGATACAAGTCGACTCTACCAAGAAGGATGTGGAGCTGGGCAAGCTTCGGACGATTGCCGACAACTGCGGGTGCGCCGTGGCAGAGCGATCGCACGCAGACTTTGGCACAAAAGACATCGAACAGGATCTGCCGCGGTTACTCAAGGACGAGCGAGCAGCCGGCTCGCTGCCATTGACAGATCTTAAGCTGGCTATGGGCTCAGCTGCATGCCTAATCCGGTATCTAGGGGTTATGTCGGACTCGTCGAACTTTGGACAGTACCAGCTCTACCAACACGACCTCTCGCAATACATGAAGCTTGATGCTGCCGCGCTGAAGGCACTCAATCTTATGCCGGGACCACGAGACGGCGCGAAGAACATGAGCTTGTACGGACTGCTCAATCACTGCAAGACACCCACCGGTAGCCGACTGCTAGCACAATGGCTCAAGCAGCCGCTCATGAACGTCGAGGAGATTCAACGACGGCAGCAATTGGTGGAAGCCTTCGTCAACGATACCGAGCTAAGGCAGACAATGCAAGAGGAGCATCTGCGATCCATACCGGATTTGTACCGTCTAGCGAAGAAGTTCCAACGCAAGGTCGCAAATCTGGAAGACGTCGTGCGCGCATATCAAGTCGTCATCCGATTGCCGGGTTTCCTCAGCTCCCTCGAGGCGGTCATGGACGAGCAGTACAAGGAGCCGCTTGATGCAGAATACACGGATAAGCTCCGCCAATACACAACGGCATTTGCAGGTTTGCAGGACATGGTAGAGACGACAGTGGATCTCGAAGCGCTCGACAACCACGAGTTCATCATCAAGCCTGAGTTTGATGAGTCGTTGAAGACCATCCGAAAGCGCCTGGACAAGCTCAAGCGCGACATGGAGTCAGAGCACATGCGTGTGGGCGATGACCTCAACCAAGACACCGAGAAGAAGCTATTCCTAGAAAATCACAAAGTCAACGGCTGGTGCTTTCGACTAACCCGCAACGAAGCAGGCTGCATCAGACAAAAGAAGCAGTACCAAGAGATCTCTACACAGAAGAACGGAGTCTACTTCACCACCAACACACTACAAGAAAAGCGACGAGAGTTCGATCAGCTTTCTGAGAACTACAACCGCACCCAATCCGGCCTCGTCAACGAGGTCGTCTCAGTAGCATCGTCCTACGTCCCTGTAGTCGAAAAGCTCGCCGCCGTCCTCGCGCATCTCGATGTCATCGTTTCCTTCGCCCACGTCTCCGTCCACGCACCCACCTCCTACACTCGACCAACCATGCACGCGCGCGGCACCGGCAACACCGTCCTCAAAGAGGCGCGACACCCTTGCATGGAGATGCAAGACGATATATCCTTCATCACGAACGACGTCTCTCTCGTCCGCGACTCGAGCGAGTTCCTCATCATTACCGGTCCCAACATGGGTGGTAAATCCACATACATCCGGCAAATTGGTGTCATTGCCCTCATGGCACAGATTGGCTGTTTCGTCCCTTGCTCAGAAGCCGAGCTCACGATCTTCGACTGCATTCTAGCACGTGTAGGCGCGAGTGACAGTCAGATCAAGGGCGTGTCGACCTTTATGGCAGAGATGTTGGAGACGGCGAATATTCTCAAGTCTGCGACAAAAGAATCCCTCATCATCATCGACGAGCTCGGTCGTGGAACAAGTACATACGATGGGTTCGGTCTCGCATGGGCGATCTCCGAATACATCGTCAAGGAGATTGGCGCCTTTGCGCTGTTCGCTACGCATTTCCACGAGTTAACTGCGCTGGTAGACACATACCCACAAGTCCAGAATCTACACGTCGTAGCACACATCTCTGAAGGGAGTGCCCCTGCACCCGACGCCGACGGAGATGCAGACATGGACGCCACCGCCGTGCAAAAGAAACGCGAAGTCACCCTCCTATACAAAGTCGAACCCGGTTTCTCCGACCAGTCCTTCGGTATCCACGTTGCGGAACTCGTTCGCTTCCCGCAAAAGGTCATCAAGATGGCAAAGCGAAAGGCCGACGAACTGGAGGATTTCGCTGGAAAGCACGAAGAGGGGTATGTTCAAGCCAGTAAAGAAGAGGTGGAAGATGGAAGCCGGATGCTTAAGGAGGTGCTGGTGAAGTGGAAGGAAGAGGTAGAGAGCAAGGGCCTCACGAAGAAACAACAAGTGGAGAGGATGAGGGAGCTGGTCAAGGGGAACCCAGAGCTCATGGCTAATGGGTTCTTCAAGGGCATTCAGGCTTTGTGATCAAGTCTTGAGTACAATGGCGTTTCGGGATATAGCAAAACTCTGTACTCGGGCAAGAGATCCGTCGTAGCTTTAGTCAGATTCGTGAGCGTATTAGCATGATACCAGTAATTTACATGTACCACACATTCCCTGGTTCCCAGTGTAGCGATTGAAGATGTCTGAGAGTTCAACATGGGAAGCCGTACAATGTGATAACTTATGTGAGGTTTGTGGAGAACAGGAGCAATTTGCATCGATATCATTGCGCGCAGCCCAGCAGCTGGCTATCTTGAAGAGTAGGAGACTTAAATCACGGCCATGACTATCGTGCGCAGTCCCTCACTTTCGGGCTTACCTCCTTGGCACTGTGCCAAAAGTCTTATTCTTTACATGATTCGTGCGCAGTCTGGGGCACTCCTACCAGACTCGTCCTCGATGTGGAAACCTTAGATAGGAAGTCCACTGAATTCCAGGCCAAACAATCAGCTCCTCATTGTCATCGCATCACCTCTTCAACTCCGCAAACCTTCTCGAAAGCTCATCCACATCAGGAATCTTGCCCAGCCCATCCTCCTTCTTCGCCGGCTTCTTCGTATTCGCCTCACTCTTCGCTACTTTCGCCGCCGCACTGCCCGGCAACTTCAACCTCGGCGCTACATTATCCGTACTGGGGCTGGGCGGAACGACTCGCAGCGGACTTTGCGGGCCCAGCTTTTTGGGTGTCGAGGCTTTCGCTAGCGCTTCCCGCTCTTCTGCCTTTTTGCTCGTGCTGTCGTCGGTCGATATGGGGTCTTCGAGATCGGCATCTACTTTCTCCGCTACGCCACCTGATGGCTCGTCGTCTTCGTCTTCGTCTTCGTCTTCGTCTTCGCTCTTGGCTGTGCCGTATGGTACTCCGTAGAACCTCGCAATCTCCGTCATGTATGCCTCGACCAGCTCCTCCTTCGGTGTCTCAACCTTCAACTTCTTCATGACTCTCTCTGCAACACCCTCGCCTTCCATACTAGCGACTGCGACATCCTTTCCGAACTTGTCCACCAACAGCGCCCTCACGGTATGCAGTTCCTTGATCTCGGTTCGCGGCGCGGCGTATATTATGCTGCGGACGGCTTCTTCTAGCGCTGGGTCGAGGAGGGTCGAGGTGGATGCGGAGGTGGTGTTTGAAGAGGATACTTGCGATTCGAGGAGTTGGGAGCGCGCGAGGAGGAGTTCGCAGTAGAGTTCGAGGATCTCGTGCAGTTCCGTGGTGATGTCGGTGCGGATTATGTTTTCGACGCGTATGCGCGCTGATTGCACTTTGCCGACCTACATAGACGTCAGTTCTGGGTATGTAGAGGGCAACGCGGTGATGTCTGGATACGCGCGGTTGCCTTGCGCCTGGGCGAGGCGATGCGACAATTGCCTGTAATGAGCTGGCGACGTACCTCGATCAGTTGCGCCATCTCTCTCCTCTGCTGTTTTACTTTGGCGCTGTCTTTCTGCTGGACCATGCGCAGTCGCGATATTGACAGCTTGAGCTGTACCTTGAGCTTGTTCTGCCCCGCATTAGCTGGCAGTCGCGATGGCAGTATCTGGTGTCGCCATGGAACGTACGACTAACGAGACTGAAGGCGCCATCTTGTATGGTCGGCGATAGTATCTGAGTACGTGGACTTGTGTGAATAGTGTTGTTGAATGTCGTGTCGACCTCTGGTGTTGGCTGCGGCTAGTGGTTGGGCTGGGACCTGGAGGCGGGACACGCGTAGGGATGTCTTGGTGGGGTCCAGCGGCTTGGATTGTGGCGGTGCACCGAGTTGGCAATGACATCGCGCTCAAAAAGAGACTAGACAAACGCCCATCGGTTGTTCGCTCGATCGGAATCCAATCGAGAACGGCTTCGTATAAGAGACATACACCTTAAAAATGTCATTCTGACTCGGACCACATTCGGCATGCACACTACGACCCGTTTTCCCAAGCAACGTCGCCTTGCATGTTGCCTCATCCCCGGTACACTTCTTAAGATCAGAGTAGTGTTACAATTTGCGTGTCCGTCTTTTCAAGCATCTCCTTGAGACGATTGTTGTACTCTTCCGTCAGCCCGTCGACATGGTAGCCTTCCACATACTCGGTATCTCCTGATCGCATAAAGATGGCCCACCACCCCGCGAAATGTACATCGACGATACCTAGGCGAACGAAGTGACCTGGATGATTTGTTTCCATCACGATCAGCGCGCATGGCTTATCGCGGAATATAGATGGTCCTTGTTTCAGAGCGAGAAATAGCAAATACAGCCGAGCTTGGATGTCATGATAGTGAATCAGCTCCACGTCGTCCCACTGGGGTTGGCCACGTGTCAATTCGCTTGATCCCGCTGAAAAGCCTTCATGAGTCGCCTCCTCGAGCGAGATTGGCACATCCCAGTGGTATCTGATGTCCCAAAGATCGATCAAAGGGCAGCGTATAGTGATCGCAGCTTCAGTAATCTCACCAGAGACAGTCGGCCCATGCACTCTGTAGTCGACCTGGAGGATCTCAACGTTGGAGAGAACCGTGTCCGCTGCCAACCATTCTACCCCTGCACTTGTGGATGCCCAAGACCAAGTAGGTATGCCTCCAGCCATACGCCTTTTGACTGCCGCCAGCAGATCCTCGGTCCATTTCCATTCAGCTGGCAACAAACGAGTGCGCCATAGCATGTCCAAACAAAGAGTTGATCGCCAGATTCCAGCAATGTACTCATCGCCTGGTCGTAGTGACTGCATTATTCTGGCAATTGCAGCGATCGCTGGCAAACGATCTTTACTGTAGGTAAGTCTCCGTTGACTGTATAACCTCACCATCTCGTACCATACCGTTGTAAGATTCGAATCTTTAGATTGAAGGTCCTCCGTCACGCAACTTGTCGTATACAGATCGTGAATCGACGGTGATAGAACCCGATCTAGCTTACGACCTTGGGACTTGACTGCATATCGACATTGCCATATAACCTCGTTGGGACCAAAATGTATGATGCGGGGAGATAAGACAAGCTCTTGGAACACCCATGCTCGTTTTAAAAGCGGCCACGTAATGTCCCATTCGTTCAACAGCCGTACATACACTCCCGAGTGGCCTGGAAGTGGCTTACCTCGAAAGTCGGGATCAGCAGTTCGAAATAAACCTTTTGTAGCGTTCTCAGAATCCGATGCTGCGACCGTGAGGAACGCGTTCGCATAAATGTCGGCCATAGCCGCAGACTGACTACGCCAGTCTTCGTCGCTATCTTGAATAATACACAGGCTGTCGATCCATAAGTAAGAAACCTTGAGGAGTCGGCAGATAGTAACGGTGTCTTTGAAGGTCGCCGGAAGGCTACCCATAGGAATACCTCCATTCGAGTATTCAATGAAGTTAGACTCTGTCGTCCGGAGTATACCCTCGCCACCTCCCCAGCAGTGACTCAGACAAACATATTGCGCGGAGCTTATATCTTGTAAAAGGAGTAGCCGATCTTCTTCGATTTTTAGGAATCTTGCGCTTCTCTGACCGCTGAGGCGTGCGCTAGAAACTGATTTAGCGCAACCATCGTGGCTCTTTAAGCAGTCTTCCAGCCAACTCTTAATGGCTGAGAAAGTGCTGTCTGGGCTAGTCGAGCTTGGCATTAATCTTCCTGATGCCGGGGAGGTCGCTGGGGAAGTTAGTGAGCACCCTCTGGCAGCTGTCAATTCACGTACCGCAGAGATCGAAAAGTTCCAAGTAGAGCGCCACAGAGTCTCCAAAAACCATCAATCGAAATGGCCCGCTGTATTGAATATCGCACCTGGGGACATCTCGACCCAGTCGTGCTAGAGCCCACTCTACACAAGCCAGTCGCACAAGAGATAAAGGGCATTGACTCTCAGCGCCTGCTCGAAGCTGGTCAGGAGTCTCAGACAGTTTGTCGCATACTTCACACGTATGCCCATCGCATACGAGTTTGAAGTCTTGACTTTGCGATGCCATTGGGATGATGGTTTCAAGCCCGATCGGGCCTTGTCCGGACGCAAACCTGCGCAAATGACTTGTAACGTTTCGTCTTCTGAGCTTCGGCGCGAGTATAGATAGAGAACCAGATGTGGGAGTCCAGATTTGATCGAGCTTTGAGCACTATCTATAGTCATTGCTTGCTTGGATGTAATGAAGACAACCGAAACCTATACGTTGCGAATCGGCGAAACACCTGCGATGACGTCATCTGGTCTCTTCAAGTTGGTCGCCTCTTACTTTCCAGAATGCCAGGATCATGGGCCTATTCAATAGGGCTTGATTGAATAACTCAGTATTGCACATAGGCTTGATCATTATTTTAAAGACCGATACCTATGGAAATAGGTAGTTGGAGGTTTGGTGCCCAGGTGTTGACGTGGATCGGGCAAGGATTTGCCGCGGTAGCACGGGCTCATGTCATCACCACCAACAATGGGCACTCAGAAACGGCCCCCAGATTATCCAGAATCCGGCATACCGCTTATACAGAACGAACCATCGCTAGTTTTCTTCACATACAAACAAGAAGCCAATGTTCATCTCTCGATCGGAATCCAACTCCAGCTATTGTCTCGTTGATGCATCGCCGGCGGAGCAATGATGGAAGGCAATCCCGACTGCTTCCGCCTTTTTGTGGTGGCGCAGTCATGCGTATGCGCGACCTTGGACATATCCGCGCCTTGTGTATAGCCTGTAGCCTTCAGAACTCTATCGCGCACTGAAAACTGAACTTACAGTTACTCTCATATTCACAAAGTATCAATTCTCCAGACTTCTGACTCATCGCCAACCATGCGGCTCTTGCGCATAGAACCTGATGACGCATTCAGCCTTGTCGAATACTTTAAGAAAGACATACCTCCGTACGCGATCCTCTCGCACACCTGGGGCGCTGACAGCGAGGAAGTTACGTACAAGGACCTGGTTGAAGGCAAAGCGACGCTGAAAATCGGGTATAAGAAGCTGCATTTTTGCGGCAAGCAGGCGTCGCTTGATGGTATGGATCACTTCTGGGTCGATTCTTGTTGCATCGACAAGGCGAGCAGCGCGGAGCTGTCAGAGGCTATAACCTCAATGTTTCGATGGTATCGAGGTGCACAGTAAGTACCAGGCTGCCATTTTCCCCAACTATGTATCGTCCCAGCACGAGACTAATGAGCATTGTGTCGTTTAGTATTTGTTACGCATATTTGGCTGATGTATGGTCAACACGAAACGGACTAGCTAACGAACACCGGAAGTCTGATTTCCATAAAAGTAGATGGTTCACTCGCGGCTGGACTTTGCAGGAGTTGCTCGCACCCATATCTGTCGACTTCTTTTCTGCTGATGGGAACATGCTCGGTAACAAAGGATCTCTTTCACATCAGATCAATCTTGCTACCGGTATACCCATCGAGATCTTTTGGAAGAAAAGGTCTTTCCTCTCATACAGCGTTAGCGAGCGAATGTCCTGGACAAAAGGCCGTCAAACCAAACGCGAAGAAGACACAGCTTATTGTCTGTTTGGCATGTTCGACGTCCAGTTGCCGGTCATGTATGGAGAAGGGGAGAAGAAGGCTCTTGTACGGCTGCAGAAGGCTATCCACGAGATATCCAGTTACCCACCGCCACCACCACCTCCTCCTCCGCAGCTTCCCTATGCGCAACTGCTTCCGCTACCTCCTCCACCACCTCCTCCTCCACCTCCGCATCACCAGTATCTTTCGGGTATGGAGCCACCCACTGACGCTCATCGGTCCCTCCGAGGACGATCGAGCAGACTATAGAAGCAGCCCATGCAGGCTCTATATGGTTTTGGTGTATCAACTGGAACAAACAAAGCTGTCAAACATATGTTGTCAGCCTTTTGGTCATTGCCAGTCCATCAACTCAGGTTACGTCTATTTCGTGATAACGCAGCTGGTACATATGATCAGAAATATGCCGCTGCACGATGATATTGCTTGACAGATACAGCCTTATGTGTTCGATGCTCGAAGGATATGCTGAATGCAGTAGGCACGGCCTGCCGGTTTAACGCACCTAGGGATCTTAATATTCATTCGGGTGGCTCATTCGTAGTAGACCAGTGATCGTTATGTACGATGTAGAAGCACAAAGCGGGGTGGTTTCATGCACCCTCCGCCTCGTCCAAAAGCGGTGCACACACCCAACAACAGAAAATCCAGGTTTCGCCGCATATCGACTAGCAATCGAGATCCCAGGTATGATAGATGTGATCGGCATGCAAGCAGGCACATTGACCGACGTTTCAAGCTGACAATGCAGCTACTCACGCCCAATAGGTTGCGCCACTAGAATGTAACTCCAATCAGAAAAACTGCTGCTATCACTATGCATGATAGTACGAGAAATCTCTTTGGGCGTCGGTTTCGAGGAGTACAACCTGCGCCCGGCTTACGTTGCGCACGCTGGTTCCTTTGTCTGCTTACCTCCTCATCTCTGCTCACCGACTTGACCTTGATGCTCCTGTGAGACGAGCCAATTCTCCTGCACATGCTTCAGCCCGCTTCAATGCCATGGCTCCATCATGGCGCATAAAAAGTAGCTTCACTCTCAGCCTTGCTGCCTTCGTCTTCTTCCAACCTCGCCTGATAGCAGCGCAATGCGACATCCCTCCTCTGACACTCACCTGGTCGAACATCACTGTCACACAGGATGGTCTCGGTGTCGCACGTGGCATTGAACTTGGTATCGGAACTCCGCACCAGATCTTTGCTTTCCGACCGTCGACTACGCTCAACAACACGCGAATCAACAATGTCATCAATTGCGGATCTGCGAGCAACGACAGCTGCATTGGTGGTCTAGGTGGTGCTTTCGATGCGCCAAAGTCGACATCGTATGCGGTTTCGATCAAGAGCCAGTGGAATGGCAGCCAAGTCGACGCTGAAGACAGTACCGGTGCATACGTTTATCTCAACGATGATGTCGCGTTTCAGGAGAATGGCAATGTCGACGGCTTTCCATTGGTCATGGATAGTGAAGTCTGGGGAGGTGAGGATCCCTGAATACGTCTCGTCCAATGCGGGCTGTCGAGCTATGAATGGAGCTGACTGATAGCAGGTGTGCAATCTGGTCTACCTCTCGGAACCAACTCCTCCTTCCTCCGCGCTGCAGTCGCTGGTGGTGTCGCGCCATCTCAGGTATTCGGTCTCTGGAGTGGTAGCAGGGGTATCGATCCACATGACGGTCTGCTCGTTGTGGGAGGATATGATCGCGCGCGGGTTGACCCAGCATCCAACTTCACCACTTTCCCGATCGGCGAATGGAACCTCGAGCGGGCCTGCCCTCTACAGGTAACGGTCACAAACCTGACGTATCAGGACATACCGCTTATACCAGACGGAAGCGATGGGCTGATTGCTTGCATTGAGCCATCGACTCAGCGCTTCGTCTTTCCTCCAGCAATCGCGCAGGCATTCGGAAACTTTACTAGCCAGAATGAGACCGCATATCCGGGAAAGATGCATTACAACGTCTCGAATCGTCCCGGCGGCGATCTCGTTGTAACATTGGCAGGCGGCTATCAGTCCAGGATACCTAACAAGGAATTGTTCGCGCCACTACGCGGATCTGACGAGTACGGCCGGTATGCCATCACCAACGACAGCACACTCGAAGCCTTCGTGTCGGATACGCGACAAGATGATCCAGGCGATGTTGACAGTACCCTGGGAGGGCTCTTCTTGACCTTCAACTATCTTTTAGTAGACTACGCGAAAAGCGAGTTTCAACTTGCGCCAGCTGTCGCAGCCGATGCGCAAAACCTGTCGCCGAACCCTACCACGATTTGCACACCTACCAGCATCACGCCCGCGAGCCCGACTCCGACAGCCGAAAGTAAATCGACCAATAAAGGTGCAATAGCAGGTGGCGTTGTGGGAGGTGTTGCTGGACTGGCCGTGCTTGGAGCCATAGGCTTCCTGCTGTTTAGGCGGAACCGCCGAGCCAAGAACCCTGCTGTCAGCGAGATCGATGGGCAAACAATTGAACCAGTATCGCGGCAGCCGTCAGAGATGATGGCGCATGAAGTTACACCTGTGCATGAGATGTCTGCGAGTCGATACGCAAGTTTCCGGAAGCCTGAAGGGAGGGGATGGCATTGAGCGTGGGCGTGGCCGTGGGCGTGAGAAAAGGGGAGGCGGGCAGATCCGCTTCGGCTGTGTAATGACATAGTTCTACACTAAATTTCTGGGCGCTATCTCGAGCAGTCCATTGTTCGCCCAAGTCGCCCTTTTCTTTCCATCATGCCTTTCGTCCTTTCATGGCAAAAGTTTCGCTTTCCTAGTCGGCTCATACACGGAAACCTTCATAGGTACCACATCGCTGTCGCGACAATAGCCCACTTCTGCCCATCTCAGCCAACCCGCATACGTCCTATTGGCACAGTCGCTGCCACGATGTTTTCTCCACAGCATACCGAGAGTGTCGCCTCCGAACAGCTTCGCCGAAAACCCGTGCCCAAGCTTCAAACACCAGCTATCCGCCACTACTTTCTCTACAATACGCCTCGCAAGTGCTTGATCGTCTGTCTCAATCTCGCTCTCCTTGGGTAATCGAAGGCTCAGAAGATCAAATTGCCTCTGACCACTCCATCCAGTCATCTGCTCGTGTGCGAATGCCCCGTCCATCATGCTGAGCAGCCAGCACTTCTCTCTGACATACTTCGGCCCGTCCCATCCACCTTCTTCATCCACCCAGCCTTGCGCCGATCCCATGCATTGGATTTGAATCGCATAGTCGGTCATGGCTTCGTCGTTGATCACCATCTTCTCCTGTCCTTCTTCTTCTACAACAACGTCTTGTGGCACACGCATAAGCGGGACGTGGGACACCATTGGATGCGCATGTGTGCCGATCGTGTTGGTCTTGCCTTCCCAGACCTGGAGCAAGATGTGATGTGCGCGTTGCACGAGCGGGTTTTCCGCTCGACACATGAGCGAGAAATTTACAATCTGCGGCTCATCTGCTCCCAGCGTGAAGCCGGCGAAGTCGTAAGGCGAATCTGGGTTGGTGATGTGTTCGGTCCAGAGACGGTTTAGGTCGCCAAATTGAAGGATGCCAACATCGAGATACACACCACCGTACTTCAACAGGAGCGGATAGCGGATTAGATCTGAGGTGTGTTGTGCGGCATACTGTCCGCCCAGGGTGCTGTTTGTGAATGCCGCCGGTACGATCGAGGAAGACTTGGTGTCGATGTACTTACCTACATTTAGTGGGGAATTTGGCACGTTGTCAAGGACATAGATAGTCCATCCCAGTGGTGAGAAGCGGCGGTACCAAGCAAGGACGTTGCGTAGTAGGACGGGTGGGATCGTTCGGATGCCAGAATGCCAGAACGCGAATATGGACTTTGAGTCAACAAGAGGTCGTTTCGGCGACAAAAGCTCATCAGGCAGAGGTCCTTCCGTTGATATAGGTCCCAGAACCTTGGAGGGAATTGTTGAGGTTCCTGGGATGAATGGGTAATCCATGATTCGGTTTAATCGTAGACAGTCGATCTTGATCTTTGAATTACTCTCTTTATTGACAGGTAACTGCATTGCGAATGCCAGTATAGCCTGGTGCTATATACATGGGAAGGTACGCAGGAGTCACTGCGCACCGTCCAATGGTCATTTCGACTCATACACGCTAATCTACGCGTGACGTCATCGTGCATGTGTTCCTCGCCAGTGTCCTGCGAAGCATGTAAACGTGGTGTCGCGACATTATCACTCGATATTTGCTTGGATAGACACGTCTGAGTAAGATGGGTCATTCTTTGCACTCTGGTCTGCCCAGGAACATGCCTGCCAAGCACACGACAATGTGTACCAAATCGACGATCGAGCCCAAGAGCCAACTCGTGTATGGTACAAGGTGATCAGATATCATGCGCTGAGGATTAAGAGACTGGCTGGAGACAGGCTTGAGTCTCAAATCTTTGGTCGGGGCTGTCTTGTCTACGCCGAGCTGTAGGAAAATCGATCACACGCGTTGGGTAAGCCCATTATAGCAACGAATAACACCCAAGACCCCAGAGAACGCACAGCAGGTGCAAGTAAGGTAACTTGATCATGTTGGCGAGAAGTTGGACTCGCTTGTTTTCACGGTCGTCACCGCGCCATCGAGTCGCGACTTCCGTTTACCGCCAAGCACGCGACCAGATGTGCTGGGTCTAGACTGCTACCTTCACTGACAGACTATCGTCCTCCATCGACACACCATCAACATGCAGCAACCCAGATCCGCTCTCTCGCCTCTTCCCGACATCGTGCGTGGCCCATCCGCACCGCCGCGACTACCACCTCGCCCTTCTCCACCACCGCCTGCTCCAGACTTCCTCGTCATCGGCTTGTTCGCCCTGCGACTCACCAAGCGGTTGATTGAAAGCCTCGAGTACTATCCCGGTCGTGATGCCGACATCATCTGGCTCGTTAACTTTCTCTCGCCCTTCCACAACGACTACGAGCTAGCGAAGATCTCAGGTGCACGAAGAGATGACTACCTCGCGACGTATCAGAGCATCGTCTCACGGATGAAGAAGCAGCCAAAGTACCCTATGCGGTTCATGCAGATGAATCCGGATCAATCGGCGCAGCCAACAAGGCGGGGAAGCGAGATGGAGCGACCGAGGGACATGACCGATGGTGAGTAGATCGGTACGTGTAACAAACATGCTGGCTAACGTGACCCAGCGGAGATACTGGAGATCATCAACTTCTGCGACGCAGCGGGCGAGTGGGGATCTATTCTCCCGATACCAGCGCGTGAAGCAGAGAAAATGGTCGAACTGGCTGACCGAAGGAAGATCGCAGATCTCGATGAGTCCCACAGGCAGCGGCTGCGCTATGAGGAAAGAGAGGAGTTACGAGATCACAGGCATTCGCGATCTGAAGACAGAGAGGAGTTGCTAGATCGGAGGCCATCCAGATTCGAGTCACAGTCTTTGCCTCACGATACAAGGCGACCACTGCAAGAGGTCAGGCAGCCGGACCGCGACGACAGATATCGACTACACAATACTGGGGTGTGGCGTGGCGACGAATACCTTCCGCCTGACGAAAGGCAGCAGCCAGCGGATACGAGAAGGAGACGTCGGGTATCTTTCGCGGATGACAGGCAGTACTACGAGGTAAGAGTTTTGCATTTGCATGGGATTTGTGCGCCCACTGACTTGTGTAGGACGAACTCCGTTAAGAAGATGCGAGATGGCGCGAGCGTTAAGACTTGAGTAACCGGGTGTGCGCCGGAATGTTGGTTTCCCAAGACGAAGACACGATCGTGATGAGAAGATCGTGGCGAGAGTGTCTGATCCGCTTGTTCTGAGTATTGCACATCTTGTCTACCTTAATTAGACTCTTACAGTGTTAGCAGTGATGTGTCGAATGAAGTCATTGGATACTACCGATTGCGCAACTCATACTTTGTCTGGAAACAGTTCGTGACGTTATCGCGCGCCTTGAGACCCAAGTTTTATCGCGAACCTGGCAACCCGCTCAACAGGCCAAAGGTCTAGGCGAGGACGCTTCGCTCCTTCCATCTACAGCTCTCTCGGGACTGATCGTTCACTTTGGCGTTGGACTCGGAAGGGGTTCAGAGGAAGTGGCAGGCGCGACCTTTTGCATGATAGGGCGCAGTCCGGTCTCTACCATGGTTTGCATCCCTCGCTTGAACGAACCTGACAGTCGAAAAGTCGTCTACGATAGCTTTTCAGCTTATTCCAACGTCCTAGGACAATTAATTTTGCGAGAACATCAAATCAAGATCGAAGTAATTTCCAACGAGGCACAGCGTGACTACCGCTGCGAAGCACCATCAGCTACCACCAACCGCGCGAAGAGACCCCTCACCTGAAAGAATGGCGCACCGCGACCCTGCCAGCACTGATATTGTCGACTATTGTATACGTGGCGAGTCTAACCACCTCTATGAAGAACCAGATGTCGACGAAGACATCGTATATCGCATTATTCCCGGAGATGCAGTGACGGACGAAGAACTGGACATATGCGCTGGTAACTTCTCTTCTGATTACGGCGTGTGGAGTTGGAGAGCGCATCTCGAAATGGGGATGATGGCCGAGTACGGTAAGTCCTCCTACGTTGTTGGAGTGTGTGGGACGGCAGCCAAGGACGTATCGCTGACTCTGATACAGGCAAACCAATACACATGAGTCGCGTGAGACTAAGAGCTCAATGTTTACCCGAGGGCGCGAACAATATGCTAGTTACGGTTGTTACTAAAGACGATCGGCACGTTGGGCACTGCTTCGTCAGCCAGTGGATGCATGGGGACGATCGAGTTTGGTGGATAACGCAACTGCTCGTGGTGAAGCGCTATCGCAACCAGAGACGAGCTACACGAGTGAGCATTTATCGCTTATTTTGGTCAAGAATTTGCAGCTAACATACAACAGATGCTACAAGCCCTGGCCATGCACTACGATATCGGTAGATCCACCCAAAGAGATCTTGTCGGAATAGCAACCGTGAACCCGTATAGTCTTTGCGCTGTTCTTCGCGTTTTCGGTCGTGGTATCGAAGTACTGCCTTCGAAGCCGGATTGGGAGAAGTGTCGCATTCGACACACGCCGCTACTCAGTGCCGCATGTGAGCCCATAGTCGGCGCCGCACCACTCAGCTACATCCGTAATGCCAGACTATCGCAGGGGAAGTTAATTGCGAATACAAGGTTCTTTGTAGATCACGCCACATCTGAAGAAGCGATGAAGAGAATCATACACAGTATGAACCAGCAGGTGTCCGGGCCGTGGGAGTGGTTATTCGGCTGCCTGGAACCTGGGTACGAATATGTGTGTATCCTTGACTATTCCTACGATCAGGAATACAAGATGGATCTAGCACTCTTCGACACGCCATCGGTTCCTAATGAGCCTTGTTTGGGCAAGCACTCTGCAAGCCCGTCGAAGGCGCTGTTTAGAGCAGCTTTTGGCAGCTCCAGGCCGCCTGAGCAGAGCCCAACTCCGGTTCGATATGCTGACATCGATCGATACTTGCTCGAAGTGCCTGAGAGTTGCGTACTCGATCTGAACCTTAACAATCGTGCCCATGCATCCCTGCATGGCAGTATGCGCAAGCTTATCTATGAAGCCAAAGAGCTAATTGCAAAGCATTTGCGTGTGTTGCCCACCATCATGGGCGCCAAACGGATACCAACAGACCTTCGGAGAGTCTATCAGACGGCGAACATGATCTTCCCGTTACCAGGACAGATACAGACGTGGGAAGATTTTGTGCCGTACGTGCATGAGGTCTTCGAACACGACATTAACGCTGAAGCTCGCATGTTGATCCTGCAGGCGATTCATTTCCAAGAGCTCCGTGAGCTCGATGAGAGGGAGCAAAAAGAGAGGGCGAAGCATGCCTCAGCATTAGCCAAAATGACCAGGTCGAAAGAGAAAAAACGGTCGTTGATGGACACGAGGGAGAAGCCTGGGAGTGAACCGTTAGCATACGCCGCATACTCCCTCAAAGACGAAAACGAGAAACTATCCGCAAAACCACGAACAAAGCGTAAGCTCACGCCGACAACGCCTACTAGAAAGCCTCTGGCTCCGAAGTCTCAAGGGCTATTTGGAGCAGCCAAGGCGATAATAAATACACCAACATCTACTCCTAGACATCGGGCAGCATCGATATTCTCTTCCATGAGTCCCTTCCGGAAATCTAAAGAGCCAAAGTCACAGTCTCGGCACTCTAGCATGGCGATGCAGGCACAGAGCCCTACGCCAGCCACACCCGAGACGGCACCTAAACACAACTCCAGTCCAATCGCCCAATCCACCATCTCGACACCGGCTTCTGTGGCTCTCAAAACACCAATCTCTACAGCTTTTGTTTCTCAAGGACAAGGTGAGATACATGTCGTGACGACACCACCCACAACTCCACCACCCGCTCAATCGCAGCCGAGCCTTCCACACTACATGGCCCCGACCGTGGGCTCAATGCAACAGTACGAGACCCGCAGCCCTCAGCTTTTCTATTCCGATGAGTCTGATGGGTGCAGTAGGTCGAATGTTTTTGGCCAGCGTTCTCTGAAGAATAGTGCGAAGACGTTGGATCGGACGCAGGGTATGAGGGGATGAATCATTGCTGGGGTTGATTAGATTGCGAGCCATCTTGGTGACATGCTCCTCTTGGCTGTTTGAACAATCATTGATTGGTATTAGTTTGTGAATTTCAACAAAATAAGAAGCTGGTGGAGGATGCGGAGTCAGGAGCGATGCTACGGCTGAGTGTGGGGCATGACGCGTCTCGATGAGCTAGTGCGTGGGTGGCACCTTTCTTTTCTCTCCTCGATCAATGTACACTTCACCTTCATGATTCGCCTAGATGGCACTCGAAATACTATCAACACAAAGCCATCTCATTCTCTAGGCATATTACAAGACCTTAGTGTTGCGAAACCGGTCGCTCGAACTAGGTACGAGTGTGATCCACTCGACACTCCATGTGAACGCATTCATCTATCTTACACTGACGCAAAGAAATATAGCATGGGAGCTAGGTGTAGAAGCTTGATCTACGCTTACAAGGCCCAGGCAGCAATAGCGAAGACGACCGACAAGCCCATGGCCATCGAGTTCACAACCGAGACGGAAGTAGCAGCTCCAGCTCCAGTACCGCTAGGGGCGGCGGTGCCAGATTGCTGAGCACTCTCGCTTCCACCGTCACTTCCGCCATTGTTACCGTTGTCGCTGTTGTTACCGCCGTCGTTGTTGTTACCGCCAGTGGTGGTGTTGCCGCTTGAAGAGCCACCAGATGAAGTGCCGTTGTTAACGGGCTCCGCCGATGGCAACTCCTTCTGCTCCTTAGGGCAGCTAATGTCGAAGCGCGGGGTGGTGGAGAGGTTGTCAGAGACGGCGAACTTGACCTTGTTCGCGGGGTTGGCGTCGCGGAGTGTGTACCAGAAGACGTTCTTCTTGCCGAAGAGCGCGCAACCGACATCCTTCCAGTATGTCTCGGCGTTGTCCACAGTCGACTTGGCAGCACCAAAGTCTGGACCGCTGTATGCCCACCCGGTCTCGGTGACCCACACGTCCTTGCCTCCAGCAACACCCTCGGTTGCGCTGATGGCGCTGCTCAGGAGCTTGCCAGCGTTGTCGATCTTGTTATCCAGCTCGGACTCGTAGAAGGGGAAAGCGTTGACCGCCAAGAAATCGATCTCGTCGATGACAGCGGCGTTGGACTCGTTGACCCAAGCAGTCCAGGTGTCGACGTGGGTGATCTTGACATCCTTCAGAGGAGTGTCGGCAAGACGCTCGCGCGCGGCCTTGATGAACTCGACAATCTTCTCGGCGCTGTTACCGACACCGGCCTTGTTCCGGATGCCGGGCTCAGACACGCGGTAGAGATCCTCGGAACCGACCGACAGTCCAATTACGAGATCCGTCAGCTTGGTGCCGTACTCTTCGACAGCAGAGTTCAACGCCTTCAGCTCGTTGTCGATATCGTCGGTGCCCGAGGCCCAAATACCAAGAAGGAGCTTGGAGTTTGTCTTGATGGCAGCAGGGAAGGCGGCGATGGGAGTGTCGGTCGTCTGCCACTGGATGTTGGAGTACAGGCGGATGGCGGTGAAGTCGCCCGGCGCGCCCTCGAGGTTCTGCGCTGTGGTGAACTCCTTCTCAAAATCCGCCTGTGTCTTGGCCTTGCCAGTGTCGTCCGAGGCTCCCGAGTTGAAGCCCAGGACGAAGTCTTGCGCAAGGGCGCCGCTGACGGTGGCCGCCGCGACGGCAAGCGCTGATACGAAACGCATTGTTGGTAAAGTGGATTAAGGGAGCGACTGTAGTTGAAAAGTTGAAAAAGATTGCAAGAAGAAAGGTGTCAGAGAGTGTGGAGAGAGTGTGGAGAGTGAGATTATTCAAGAGAGAGCAGGGCAAACCCCCGTGTAGGTTCGTGCAAACACGCGCTGGCGATCGTTCACGAGCGGCTTACCCCGTAATTGCGCTCTCGGCGTCCGGGGCCGTTTGATTGGGCAGCCGGTCGCACCGCGCTGGTATCAGCCTCAGCTAGGCCTTGGCGCCAAGAGTGGCAGGTGAGCCGTCGGTCTTCGTTTGGTGAGTCTTTGGTGCACAGCCACGCGCCTGAAACGGCGCGTAGAATGAAAGCGTTTCGGAAGCTTTTGGACGTCACGTCATAATAGGCTATCCTCCTATCGTCTCCAGGCTCTGGCGCTTCTTATTCCCGCAGCACGTACTAACCCGACATCATGTCTACAAAGCCATACATCTTTGAACGAAGACATTCGCTCCAAGGACGCAGCAGACATCAGCATCAGTCCTGCAGGCTATGCCAGCACCTATCGCGTACTGCTACGACTCAGCCGTTGTGCAACCCTCATCGCAGCTGACATGTGTTACGATGCAGTTGGGATACCCATACCTACCTACGAGCGTGTTCATCCAGAGACTGCTCAGGTGAGGATGGTGAGTAATCGTCAGAGAGAGAGTTCAATAAACATGGAGCACGTCAAGCAAACGCCATGCCACCGGAACAATCCCGGAATACCTGAAGTCTTGTGCTGAGCTGTGCCTCGAATATGTTGGAACATCCCCCTCTTCAACGTTACACAATCTCGCTCCTCGATGTAGCGAAACAGCTGCTTACACGGTAACACTCGGTATAGCTTATGCCAGAATCATCTAAGATGGGCTGTTCTAACAGCCGTGCATTCCGCTAGGACACAACATAGCTTACATTGCCCAAATATCACTCCATAGTATACCATGCGTCTCCTAATATAGACCCCATAACTTCCTGCCTGAATAGTAATCGTCCACCCAGTTCACCTAAGCGATCTCCGCAATTGGTAGTCCGTTTTCAAGGATTCAGATAACCGATCACCTGGATTAGGGTCTCAGAACGCCACATTAATCTATAAACTCTGCTTTTCGCTCCTTATCAAGATGATTCCAACCGGGCAAGAAAACTGCCTGTTGGAAGTGGGGTCCAGCTGATGCAGGCAGGGGACAAATCATGGCCATTGGCGGACTCATCACCATGGGATTGCTTGATGGGGACTAGATCGTACATATAAGGCTTGTGGTGTGCGGAACTATGCCGCAGGAACGACAATAGCGACCGAGGATACCTCCCTTGATGTCGTCCCTTGTGAAGCCATCAACACGACTAGCAGATACATTCACAGGCTATATGAGCCTCAAAACATCCAGTGACTACCATTTGCTGTTTCGAGACTAGCATTGTGTGAAGGACCTGAAGGACGATTTGAAGGGCCGTGATGTTCCAGCACGCGGACTAGGACGTCTGTGCCACTTCCCCGCTTGAGTGCTCGCTGTGCGACGTCAAGTAAGCAGGCTTCGTTGGGCGGAGTCGAGATGTTCAAAGTGACGGGTAAGCGCTGAGATGAGCATGAGGACCTCTAGAGTGAAGTTCTGAAGTGGCACAAGAGCGCTAGGACTATACCTAGGTACGATTACTCGCATCACACCGGTCACTACCTAGGTACTTACCAAGAGCCACGGCTGATCAAGCCTTGACCTTTTGTCTAGATGTGACTCGTCCCTGACGTACCAACAAACCTTCCCGACCGGAATACCAGCCTCAGATATCCCGAACAATGTGCCTGACACCCGCTGTACCCGTTGTACAGACACAACATCCACCTAGCGTGGTGGACAACTGTAGAACAAGAGCCCGAAATTACGCGCTGGGAAACGCCACTTCATGCCAACCCCAGCAGATAGTCAGTTGGCTGGTACAGATATACATGCAGAGGTTACACTGCATTGCAGAAGTTTACTCGGGAACGTACCTGTACAAGCTATGAACGGAGGTGCAGTTACGACACTACGTCGTTTGGCTTACACATCATATTCGTACACGCTGAGAGATGGAAGAAGTCTCGAGAGAATTTAGAGCACGTGTGGCTTCCTCAGGCCGGCACTGTAGTAGAACCAACATCAAATCGGTGCGCAGCAGGGGGCGAAGTATGAAGGTGGGGGCTGTACGACATGTTAATGCTGACTCATTTTGAAACGTTATCCCCAGCCGCATAGTGATGATAGCGAGCGCGGCAGTGGATGGGTTATGACCGCGAGTTCACGCGTGCAAGTACACGCGGTTGACGGCCACTGGTATCACTGTCAAGTAGAGCATAACACTGGTGCAAAGAGATAGCAAGAAGATCTAGAACGAGTGGGGAACCGGCGTGTATTATCCTGTTCGAGCGTTGATATGGAATCAGCACCGCACTCTCAGGTAGCCTCAGCTGCAGATGGAGCCGAATTGTCGTCAACATCCATCGCTCGCAGCTTAGCCTCCACAGCCGCAACGACCTGGGAATCGAAATGCTCACCCTTCTCAGGTTTCCTGACACTGTGATATGTTAGCAATGACCGCTTGTGACTTCGTGTAGATGTACACTCACGGTGATCTTGTACACTTGTCGCATCTCTCATGCCCACATCCAGGACATTGCGGCGAATTATTGTGAAAGAGGCCATTGCACTTCTCACACTGCCAGCGCACCCTAGTCCTCGGCTTTCGCCAGGTCCGTCTGAATTTCTCCAGCTGTTTCTCCACCTCCGTCTCGCTGTCAGGCTCAGCATCGCCCGGGTAGCCATCAGGCCATTTGCTGAGCTTGGCTGGCTCACGCGGGCATTTCGTACATCGGACATGCTGGCATGAATTGCAGACATTCGCCGTTGCGGGAACGAACAAATTCTCACACACATGACAGTTACGTCTGATGCGTTGTCTCGCAGGTTGATATACCAACTCGTCCCCGCCACGAGTCCGGATAGTGAGCATTCTCTTTCGCTTGGGTTGCTCCATACCCTCTTTCTCGGCTTGCTTCTCTTCCGGCGTCTTCTTCTTGGGGAAACGAGGGCACTTCTTGCACCGTTTGTGCTCGCATTGTAGGCACACCTTGTCGGAGCCGTAAAGGGTTCCGCAGCGGTGGCAGCTGCGATGGACACGCATACGGATCGATTTCTCGACACGCTGGACGGTGGGTTTTGGAGCTGGTGCAGCGATCCACTCGTGTGACTCAAGGGTGAGGCCATACTTGGCGAAGAGGGCGCGGGCTCTCTCCTGCTGCATGGCGTTGCGGTCCATCTCCTTGGTAGTTGGAGTTGATGGCACTGACACGGCGGGAGTGATAGGTCTTGTTAAATTAGTACGCATGTTTCCAACGACACGGCGTTATAGAACTCACGTGGCAGGTGCGACTTCCGGGATGGTTTGGTCCGGCTGCGCAACTTCCTTCTCGACAGGCTGTTGCTGCGCGACTTGCGGAGTTGACGATGGCTCGGGCGCCAGGGTCGGTACACTTTTGTTTGATTTCTCCCTCTTGAACACAGTGCTCATCCGCTTCACATATTTGCCCAGGGTGCCGCGTTCCACATTCTTGCCCTTGTCCACCGCTCCAGTATCTGCTGGTGTCGTCATGGTTGGCGTCGCAAAGATGTGTATGCGAAATGGCGATGCAACAAAGGGGCGCTGCTAACTTATGAATAGAGTTGGCCTGGACCCGAACACATGCGATCCGGTGACGAGGTTGCGCCGTTGAAAGTCAGCCCTGCATGCAGCTCAACTAAAAATCCCTGGAGTCTGGCCACTGGAACGTGTCGGGACACCGAAGGTTTGGTAGGCGGCAATCTACTCGACGGCCAAGGACAACCCTGAGAAGTGTAAACTGGCGTACTGGCAGTTTTAACCGTTTGTCAAAGCTGGCCGGCGAGACCTGGCGATGGCGATGTGACGAAAGGTGGCGGTCCACAAGTTATGTATGTATGTGCAGAGCGGCGCGCATCAGACCATGACCCGGCTTCCCAGTGGGCTGGAATCGACCCCGAACTACACAAGCGTGGCTGAGAAAAAGCGCGAGCCGTTGGTTACAAAAGCGGACAACATCAGGGCACTGCCTGCTGGACTGGAAGCGACTTCTGCGGCTGACTACGGCGAGGGACGTTTTATCGCTGGGAAAACCGCCGGGGAAGACGAACAGCAACGAGCAGTCCAGGGCTCAGGTTGTGCACGGGGAACAGTCGCACACGACGGCTGCATGCATTCTGGCTGCAACCGAGCCTGCGTCGCTGTTTGGTGCCCACGGCTCGATGTCTGCTGCGGGATCGCGGCGGCGCTGCATCCATTCCAGGCATCGATCAGTCGGCTTGCCAGCGGCCACCATGACGGAACCAGGGCCTGCGCCGCTCCGCGGAACATTGTGCCCGCATCCTGGGGGCCTCCGCCCACCACGGTTTGGCAGGGCTCGAGAGCCTCTGAACCCACACATCAGGTCGACACTGTAGCACGTTGGAACTCTGCCTCAGCAGACCCTTTCCCTTTCACCTCCCACCGGGGAACATCCAATCGATGGCTGGGCACACCCCACACGGTGCGGCGTCGCACTGTACTGTCTAGACAGCCTGACCCAACACGCTTTACCCAGCAAATGAGCGCCTGGATTCCGCGACGTATATTGCCTTTATCTGCAGCGCTGGATTCAGCAAATCCATGCGCAATCACATCGCTCCATCGGTTGCATCGCACCTGCCAAGAGGCACAGTGCAGCACCTTCAGCGGCCGGCTTAGTACGCTGCAGTCGGTAATGCACTTGCAGACAATCCGCTTGCTGCGCTGGCAGCCTGGCACACACCTGGGCACGTCGGCCGTTTCGTCCTTGAGATGAAGAGGCCAAGCGACGATGTCATCGACGCTGCAAGAGGTGCTGTACCGCCGAAAGTCTCGCCGCCGGTGGGCTTTTGGGCATGTATGCAGCTCTACCCATGGGCTGGATCGGGGCTTACTGCGGACAGTTGGGAAGCCATGGTGCCATATCGAGGCTGGCAACGACGACTTCCCAAGTGCAGCGCCGATCCGTGCTGTTTCAACCAGCCCATGCCATCGGTGGAGAAGCTTAGGTAACTATGGCTGGCCCGATGACCTGGGTGGTGTGGGGATCACGCCCCTCTTCGCTTGCCGCTTGAAGAGTCGGCAGCAGCAAGCTTTCATTAGCAGTCGAGCCGAACTCTAACTTTCCCTCCCCGGTGGTTTCTGCGTCTTCTATCGACAGCCCATCATTCCCTTCCAGGTGTCTTCTACTGCACGCACGTGCGGGCGTGTACCGCGCGCGCGAGCAATCAACGGCAACTTCCGCCGCCGGCCGAGCCGGCATCACCGCTGCTGGCCGCCGTTGCTGCCCTTATCGATCGCAGTATTCCAGCATTAACATGCCTCGGGCCCCGCGCGACGCGTACTAACTCTAGACGACTGCGACATTCCAATGCGACGTCGAAGCCGCTCTGCATCTCGGTGCACATTGCCGAAATTGCATCCCGTGTAGGCGCTTCGTGAGATTGACATCGCCTTTGTCTGGCGGAGGCTCGAAGTCATTAGGTTTGGATAAAATGGCATGTTGTTGATGCACCATATTACAGAAGTCCCAACAACAGAAAGGCCTAGCAATTCCGATATCATGACACGGAGCGCGGCTCAGGTCCATCAGCTACGCATTGCAATACGCCGCAATCCTCTAATACTAGAAGCCCTCAACATCACATATGCTTTCTCTAGTTCGACTCACTCTTCACGAGATCTTGTCACATGGAAAAAATGCTGGGACAGACCCGTTACGACGTCCCACGATAAGCAACTTCCCCTCAAAGCCAAGCGTGATCGACTTCAGAAGGAGCAGACAACCTTGCGAACAAATGAATACTAAACATCAAACCCGGGTATAATTATTGTTACGCTCCGTCGTGAGGCTACAACATTCGTCTACCAACGTCGCCTCGCGGTGCAAGATTTGTTGCAGGGTCTCTGAAACGCCAACAAGTACCGTGGTGGAGATGGCGGTACGGCAAAGCTTGACTCAGTCGTCTGGGCCAGAACATCACCGTAAGAGTAAGGTAGGGGGCAGGTCCCCGTGCGCCGCGCAGAGCTCAGTCCTCTTCCGCCTCCGCACCATTCCGTCCCACCCTTTCCCGGTATTTTGGGTTGCAACGGTTGGGTGTTGAGCTCGCTTTCGGAAGCTGCTATAGGAAGATCATCCAGCGTATCGCTCGAACGGGCAGGGTCTGTCACCGAGGCTGCCGGAAGGGTGACGCGTGCTCGGAACCGCCCATCTCCGCTGTGCAAGGCGTGGAGAATTGAATGGCTCGCAAAGTACTCGGAGATGTGACTATGTGGAAGCATCACCGGTCGGACGCTACGACTTCGGTCAATATTCGATATGCTTTCATCTCTTCGCCCTCCGAAGTAATAGTATCGCTTTCGATGATTACGAGTCTCACATCAGGTTCCAGGGAGTCATCGCGCTATTTCATTCGTATTCCGATGACATGAGCAACCGATTGAGCAATCCAGAGGAAAGAACGAAAAGATGATCAAACATACACAATGACCAACATCTTCGACGATAGTGACACATACAGGGTACAGGCAGGTATTGCCATGAAATATATTTTCTATATATGATTCGTTAGACCACTTTTCGATATTCGATCTTCGTGGTCACGAGTTCAAGGGACCCATATCGTAGCAATCTCAACACAAAGGCTTCGCAGCTTACACCGAGGCGGTTTCGAAAGAAATATAGACATCATTCGAGTCTTTCCAGCGCTTATGATAACAATAAAGGCTAAATGCTATGTAGCAGGAGATGTGTGATGTATAAGTCTTGAGCGAAGTCGGGAATCTTGCCACGACTGATTTGAGCATGCCCCTCATCACGAGCCATGTACCATCTAGCTACAGATCATGACGCTGACATGGTGTGAGCCATAGCTCCGTCGTATTCGCTTTCGAGATTCCACACGTTTTGAGACTCTCTTCCGCCTTCAATCCACTCCGCTTTTATCTGGAAGACATTGGTATGGGTCCTATAATTAGCGGAAAACAGGACACATGAAAAGATCCGAACGTCTTTTATCCGCGCAACGTAAACCAGTACTATGGGTGCTGTAACTCATAGGTTCATTCATCGCACCGAGTGCACGAGACCATGCTACTGGAGTCTGGCAGTGTGTTATGAGAACTAGAAAGCACCATGATCAGCAACATGAGGTTCTTTGGGTGAAGGAAGTCCTCCGTCGCCTTCATAAGACTATTCCCGGCATACTTCCAGTTCGCTAGCGGAAGATTCTGCTGTTCAGTCATTATGTTGAATGGTTCTTACCCTAGACAAGGGCCTATGCCAGGGCGACGGACATATCTCGGAACAAAACGATCTGGTATCGAAAAGATGACTGTATGCCCGGGCAGCAGGAAGCTTTCTTCTTTGCAGCTGATTGCATGGCTTGATATTCTGAATTGACAAGGTCGCAATCGTCATAGATCGCACGTGTACAATCATTCTCCACGAATTTACAATTTGATGAGCGGGACAGCAAGATTAGAGAGAAGCGTTCAAAGATGTGCGAGGATCGAACGGAAACGGCTCAGACACAACAGGCAAGGAACAGCAGTAATGGGTAATGTGAGAGATGTGAGTATAGGCAGCTAATACAGTATACACAGACCGATTGTAACGAATGCAACGCTAAATGCAAGACACCAATCCAACTCCTTTCCAACCCCACCAAGACCCATCACTCAGACAATCTACAGTCTACAATCTGCTCTCCCATCCCCTCCTTCCGTCTTCGCCCTCCCATCTCTCGGGCCAAACCTTGCCCAAAGCCTCCCAGATGTGGCCTACAAACTCAATCTTGAGACCCTGGGTAACTTCCAACGGTAGATCCCTTGCATCCTTTCTGTTGCCCTCGGGTAGGAGTACTCTTTCGACGCCTGCCCTCAGCGCTCCAATCAGCTTCTCTTTGATACCACCGACAGGCAGTACCCTTCCACGGAGGGAGATTTCACCAGTCATGGCCAGTGTAGGCGGGACAGGCTGATTAGAGAAGAGGGAGATGAGGCCGATGGTGTGCGCAAGACCGGCACTGGGGCCGTCTTTGGGAATAGCACCAGAGGGGCAGTGGACGTGGATGCTACGACTCTTCATGATGTCTTCGTCGTGGCTTGCACTCAGACCGAGATCAAATGCATGAGCCTTGACCCAAGTCAAAGCTACCTCTACACTCTCCTTGAGTACGTCGCCCAGCTTGCCGGTGAGCTGAACGCGGCCTGAGCCGGGCATATCTGCAATCTCGATGAACAGAATAGAGCCTTGGCCGCCGGTGCTATATGCGACTAGCCCTGTAATGACACCTGGGCGGGAAGATTGCTCAGTGAGCTCTTCGGCGAACTTCTCGATGCCGAGCGTGGTATCGAGGTCTTCCAATGTGACAACAGGGGAGTATGCGGCGAGAGTATTTGTGTCTTTCGCCGTGGCGTATTCGACGGCTTTGGAACGACAGACGGAGCCGATCTCGCGTTCGAGATTCCGCACACCGGATTCGCGTGTGTAGGATGTGATGATCTTGTCGAGCACGTCGGTCGGGATATTGAGGTTCTCGTGGTGGAGACCATTGCTGGTAATCTGTTTCGGAATCAGATGTCTTGATGCGATGTGCCTCTTCTCGAGTGTAGTGTAACCGAAGAGCTGGATAGTCTCCATACGATCGAGGAGCGGTGGAGGAATGGTGTCGAGCGAGTTGGCGGTGGCAATGAAGAGCACCTTGGAAAGGTCAATGGGAATGTTAACGTAGTGGTCTGTGAAGGTATGGTTCTGCTCTGGATCGAGCACCTCGAGCATGGCTGCACCGGGGTCGCCATTGTGGTTCGACATGCCTAGCTTGTCGATTTCGTCGAGCAGGAAGACTGGGTTTGCAACGCCGACCTTCTTCAGTCCGCTGACGATGAGACCAGGCATAGCAGCGACATAGGTCCTACGGTGGCCGCGGATCTCTGCTTCATCGCGCACACCACCAAGTGAGATGCGATGGAACTTGCGACCAAGTGCGGTAGCGACTGATTTGGCCAACGAAGTCTTTCCTGTTCCTGGCGGCCCGACGAGCAGCAGGATTGGCGACTTGTCGACCATGCGCTTCTTCTCCAGCAGCCGCAGCTCAGCCTCCGATGGTTCCTTTGCAACCTTGTCTTCGGGGTCTTGTTCCTTGGCCTCGTCATCTCCCTCTGGTGTATCGGCGAGAGCGCGGATCTGATCGTCGATGGTCCTGTTTGCCTGCTCCTTGAGCTTGAGCACTGCCAGATACTCAAGTAGTCTCTTCTTGATCTTCTCAAGACCATAGTGATCGCCGTCGAGCTGCTTCTTTGCCCTGACCAGTGTAGTGGCATCGAGTTGATCGACTGTCGTTTTGGTCCAAGGGATTTCGGCGAGGTTCTCGAGGTAGTTCCTGCAGACCTGGTATTCTGCTTGTGCGGGGTTCATCTTCTGCAGCCTCGACAGCTCGCGCTGAGCCACCTTGTCAGCATCTGGAGACAACTTGGCATCTTGGAGCCTCTTCTTCAGCTCGTCAATCTCGTTGGGCTCTTCTTCACCGGCCTGTTGCTGCCCACCGCCTGGGAAGCCGCCAGGAAATCCGGCTGGGAGACCGCCACCCATCTTTCCTCTTCTTGTCAGGGCCTCCTGCTGCAGTCGTCGCAGTGTCTCCATGTCCAAGCTGCCGCCCTGCGTCTGTGTTGTCGTGACAGTCATGCGTGTGTTGCCTTGGATGCTGCCGATCTGGCGCTGGAGAATCTCGATGACCCTGTCCACTCTCTCCTTGACGTCTACAGCTGCCAGAACGCGCAGCGTCTCCTCGTGTGTACTCTCCACCACGTTGGCCATGAAGTCGGCCAGCGCGCCAGCCTCCGACAGGTCTTTCCTTGTGATGTACATCTCGAGTCTCCGCGCGACAATGGGCGAGAGCGTGACTTGTGGAGTGCGCGGTAGAATGGCGGACAGGCGGACGAGGGCGAGCAGCTCGCGTGACAGCTGCTTGAGGAGGTTGAACTGGTTCAGGAGGTCTGCACTCGCGATGTCGACTGTGCTAGTCAGTATGCGTCCAGCACCAATTCAGACGAGGGTATACGTACTGTACTCGTCGACGGCCATGAGCTCTCCCTCGAAGTACGGCCTCTCCTGGACGACATCGACGACCTGCACCCTCTCGAGGCCCTCGACCACCAGGCTCAGATCGCCCTGCCGCCGTCCTTGGACACCGCTGACCTTGGCGATGCAAGCATAGCCATAGATGTCTTTCTTGGTCGCCTGCATGGGATCGCTCTCGAAGGCCGTCTTGTCCCCCTGATGGCCATCGTCGATCAGCAGCTGGCCGTCCGGGCCCAGCGTGTTGGACTTCAGCGGCACGCAGGCGACCGTGATAGCCGCGTCGGGCTTCGCGGTAGGGCTAATGCTGTATATCTTGGCGAGGATGGCGGCGACATCGGAGCGGTTGGTGATGGGGATCTTGAGGGTTGTGCCCGGGAGGACGGCGAGCGGCGGCGCGAGCGGGATGAGCGGGAGCACCTTGGTGCTGGTCTTGGAGGAGCCTTTTCCCATCATGAGGTGCTAACGGCGAGTTGCTGGCGGGATGGGGCGAGCTTGTGAGCGAGGAAGGCGCAAGGTCGCGTGGTGACGTGCGGACCCGCTGGGCACTGTCGCTGGTGCGGACTCCCGAAGGATGAGAGGGTGCCAAATGGATGGTGCGGAACAAAGAGCGGCGCACCAATGTGTTTCACACAAACAAGTACACCAGTATGTCGCGCTCGCAAGCTGGGTTGTCCTGTAGATAAGAGCGTCAATGCGACGGCGATATGGTCGGCGCAGGAGGCGTGACAGCTTCCAGAAGACCTCGATGCTCTCACGGGCCAGACCGAGGTTAAACCAGCCGGCGCGAATCACGCCTATCACGACGCCATCGCCATCACCATCACCATCTGATAAGATCATCTCCGCATCCAGCTCGTAATCTTGCCGTCATCGCACAGCCTTGACACCTTGTCCACGAATGCATTGGGCATTAGTTCTCGAGCCATGCGCTCTCCATGCGTTTGTCGGAACAGCAAGCCCAAACCGGGCAACGAGTACGGTGCTACACAACCATATGTGACTAAGCTTTGCATGCGGTCGCAGAGTCTCTCCCATATGACTCCTTGGGCTTTTATCACATAGAAACAACTGGCTACGCGAAGGTATCTTGTTGCAAGGTGTAGCTCAAATCACATGACGTTAACACAGTAACGTTTACCAAGGTACTCAAAATCAATCGATGCTTTTTATGCTCATGTACACCTCCTACTCTACACTCTACATCGCGTGTATTCGCAACTCTAACGCACCCTCCATGTACATGAATCAACCGCCCCAAGACGCATGTCGCCGTCTGTGTGCGCCACGTTTGTCTTCGTAAGACGTGCATGACACCCTAACCCTGTTCATTACCGAGATGAAGGGCCATTTTCTAGAAGCCTCCTCTATGAAGACAATGCCCAGCTTCTGCTGTTGTCTCAATGAACCAATCGCGGGTGCGCCGTACAAGCTTTCCTCAACCCATGGTTGGGGTGTTCCTACCGTGCGTAGCGGACGACATACTGTAAGGGGCCTGCCAACGCCGTTAGTGACCCAATCTCCATGCTGTAGCTCGCGAATGGCTCACCAAGACTTTCTTGGCATTAAGGATCCTCCAGGCCAGATTCTTGACCGTGCCATCGGCTTGTACCACCTCAGGAGCGAACTCAATACCGAACCTGGATATCGTTAGTCACATGATCCAGACAACAACGCACCAAGGGAGAGAACTTACATTTGGTGGACTGCGAAGACAACACGTCGCGCAAATTTGCCATCTCGCTCGACCAAACTGCCAAAGGTTTCTTCGGCGGTCGATGGCGCGATTTCAGGGTCGCGGTCAAAGCAGTTCTGGATAACTGGAAGCAGCGCTTCCTCCACCGCACGCTGAATCGTGCCGTTGGCGTCTGCTTCAACGTCGGTCTCATCAAACTTGGGGATTCGGATCTCGAAGGCTTGTGAGAGCGCCATGACGTGATGTCGACCACCATGGTGATACCGGAATTCGAAGACACCAGTAGTCCACCAGAGCTTGTCTCCACGGAACTCGACCTCGCCAGTGTAGCAATCAGATGACTCCTCATCCGTATTATCGGCTGGTACGAGCTTGTCCGAGACCAAAATGCCATCGTCAGCTCTCGTGGAGTCAAAGACATCAGGGTTGGTGGCTACCCATCGCCCGTTGGAACTGATGCGCGTAACTTCCCGAGACTGGTTGTCAGCAACCATGTACAGGCCAATCCAGTCTTTCTTGCTGTGGTTGATAGGTGCCTGCCAGCGAACCCTGATGGGTGCACCGTACTCAAGGATGAGTGTTCTGAAACCATTTGTACGAACAGCTGGTGTTCTTGCCAGCTCTCCTTCGCGACCACCGCTCTTTTGCTGCTCCACTATCGGCGGCGAAAGGGTGCCCTCAACTTCGAGCCTGTATTGCTTCGCATCTAGACCTACGGGCTCCGACGAACGGCCGCTGACGGGAATGCGCGATGGGTAAAATTTGATCCGGCTTGTTGTGTCCTTGATCAAGGCATCGACACGGGCAGCCACTTTGGGCCTTACATTGTCTAGAAATTCTTCGATGAATTCCATAGTAGAGTTGAGATACTCGTCGGCTGCCGACTGCCACTGGCGTACTGGGTCTGGTAGTGCTTGGCGTACGGTTTTACTGACTCCCGACATCTCACGTAGGTTTCGCCCATACAACTAAGCATACACTGTCAGTAAAGTTCTGGTCAAGCACCGTATTGTACGTCGAGAAGAATCACGACTAAAGGAAATGTTGACCCACCTTGATGACATGGGGCTTCTCGACAAACTGGAGGAACGCGAGGTTGAGGACATGGGCGGTCGTAGCAAGATAGAAGATCGCGGGGTTCCAAGTAATGAGAGCTACGCCCCAGACGCCAGCCAATCCGAGAACTCGTTCAGGATTGTTCAGGAAACGATAAATACCGGAGTAAGTCAGTGACCTTGAAGGCGGGTCGAAGAAGAAGTCGCCACAAAACTGCAGAGATGAAGATGCAGTGTTAGCGTGTATCCTACATGCATTTCAAACTTCCAAGACTTACCCATCCAAACTCGCCCAGAGACTCGTAGATGCTCATGGCAACCCACAGCTGAAGTACGATCATACCCGAGCCAAGGACATGTCGGAAAAGCGTGAGACCATTGAGACCATCAGCAGGAAGACTGTACATCTTCCATGCCACGGCGAGAAACGAGGCGTGGCTCATGGTCATGCTCATGTGGTATAGAGATTTCCATTGGCGCCAGGCTTCCTCCTTCGTGTCGCCGTACTTGATGAAATGTTTGGTCCAGTTCTTCTTTTTCGACTGTCGATCTAGAATGTAGCCTAGTCCCAGCGCGTACCAGAGCCGCCACCCGAAGGCGTTGATGAAGAGAAATGTTCTTACCAACCAAGTGTTGGGTGTTAGCGTCGCCAAGCACATCATGTAGAACGAAAGCAATACTACCGTGAGATCAATAGATCGATGAAAATCCGTGTTCAGGGGCCCTACAATGTGGTGCGTTTGGGCTGGTTGGTGCTTGGTGGGATCGTAGGCGGTATCAGAGAAGGCGACATCAGACTGGCTAGTTTTGGGCCGGTCTTCGAGCTGGAGATCGCCAGAATTATGGCGCGTACGGCGGGGTGGCGGCGGATTGTACAAGCGGTTTATGTGAGGCTCCTCTACTATGGAAAGGAAGGCAAATTGGGCTGCATGGGCGATAATCGAGATTGCTAGGACTTTGTAGCTTGCCATCATGAGGGCGATACCATAGTATCCAGCATAGCCTATTGAATACATGGGACTGGTGGACCGGCGAGTTAGTGTCTTTTTCAGGCTGAAAGTAACATGGAGCCTCTTACTGCGGTGCCATCTCAAAGACGCCATCGAAGGTCAGGCTTTGATCAATGAGGTAGAAGAAATCGCCCCAATACCTGTCTCGCATGTTAGATGTCTATCTTTCAGAGTCAGGGAAGGGTCCCCAACCAAGCGAAGTCCTTGACAACTCTGTGGGCGTCTAGCTTGACCCACAGGTTGAAGAGGAATAGAACAATGCCCGTCGTCCAGCGCAGAATCCACAAGAAGAAGCTTTCTTGGGGACGGTTGAAGCAGGCGAGGGCGAACAGGCAGTATGAAACAAAGTCACACATGAGTATAAGGTCTACTACACGCCTAAACACGAGCCACGTGTTGTACTCAAGCGGCGCTTCGTCGAAGTTGTAATCGTTCGGGATCTTGGTCTCTAGTTCCCGCTTGAGGAGCTTATACAGGGCGGGGTGTGGGTTCTTGCCAGATTCAGGCTTCTCGAAGACATGGCTTTGTTTCGCCCAGAGGACGAGACGGTTGTGTTTAGACTGGCCATCGAGCAACCAGCCAATACCGGCATTGTAACCGGCGCGCCAGAAGAGGAAGATGATTGCGAATATGGGTATGCGGGCGCTTTTGGGCAGTACGAAAAAGGTCAAGATCAGGGCAGCAAGCACGGCGAGGACTGCTATATCGGACAGGTTCTTGGGTTGCGAGGGCGAGAGCAGCTGCGAGACCATGTCGTGAGTCTGTGGAACGATGAAGACTAGACGTGTGGTGTTAGTATGAGTAGTTCGTGGTACAAGCAGACACGCTATGCATGCATGGTAATTGCTTTTTGCGTCGGTGCAGCACCAGCGGAGACGTACCTGTACCGTCTGGAGTTCTTCCATAGGTGCGTTTCTTGCTGTCATCTTTGTGGTTCTTGTCTTCGTGGTCGTTCAGCTCCAAAACCTTTTGCTTAGCATCGTCTGCGTTGTTGAGATGCAGCGGCTTAGCCGACGGCCGCTCGCGTAGCTGGCTATCGTCGGCGCTGGACCCATTGCTAACATCAGCCATGTTGGATGAGACGAAGCAATGGAAAAGGTGTCGATTCTTGCAGCACCCGCCAGGTGAGGGGTTCGCCGGTTGATATTGCTGCGACGGCTGCGGCGCGAGCTTGCCGCGACGCTATGCAAGCACTGCGCAGTGGTCTGCTGTATGAACTGCCGGGATGGCGTGGAGGCACTCGTTGGAGCCACACAGCACGGCTCTAGGTTCCGTCTTTCTAAGACACCAAGAAATCGCGCTTCTCTGCTTTGGGCCGACGGACGGGCGTAGAGTGTTGAACTCTAGCTAGCGTGCAGATGTTGAACGTGGATCTGAGGGGAGAGGTGGTTCGGTTGTCTGCAAGTCGCGCAAACACGGGTGCGCTGTGATGACGGCACAGTGTGGGGCAGCCCGCTTCACCAAATACGGCAGCGATGGGCCGAGGCCAGATGACAAGCGCAAGCAACCAATTCTTGTATTTCACATGGTAAATATCAACAGCCTGTAGCTACATCCTTCTCTCCCGCTCAAACGCCCTATCTTGCATCTTCCCTGAACAGCTTTTGCTCCGATGAACCCACATTCGCCAACCGTGCCTGCTGTCGAGTTGAAGAAAGGCGCCATCGGAAGCGATCGAACGTGACGGAAATGTGTGGATCCAATTATATATACTGCTGACCGCACCAATGAGTGTGGGACCCTGCCAATAGTATTGTGTGCCGTGGGGTGTTATGGAACCTGCCTAACATGCCAGCGTGGTCTCATCATAGGGAGCCTCTTCTGTACTTGAGCTTGCCGCCCGTGACAGTTGCGTCCGGGCTAGGCTTGGCCAAACGCAGACTACCTAAGTGATCTTCTATGTTCCCAAGTGAACCCTGCCGTCGTGCTTGGCCCATGCCCGCATAACTGACGAGGCATCTGTCCAGAAGCTCCAACACCACTATACTTGACGTTGTTACTGCCATTGCCGAAGGAAGGTTGATTTCGGCTAGTCGTGTAGCTACAATCCCTTTCTGGTTCGTATACGTGGACTGAGGGTGGAATGTCGGAGCCTCGGGGCTCAGCAGAAGATGGGTCCGCGTGTTGGACGATGCAGATTGTATAGGGTTGATCTTTCGGGTATGCTGGGCATCGAGTGGTTGTTTGTAGTCATCCGATATCGTTCCGTCGGTACTTCTGGCTTCGAGATGCTCTTCCGGGGCGACATCGAAGGTGAAAAAGGGGCTGATGCTTTCTCTCTGAAATGGCGAGAGGACCGACTCATCCGTCCAACCGTTCCAACTCGTTTCTGTGGGCGCCGATTCCAAGTCTCTTGGGTACGAGCATCCTGTCGAGATCGAGCCAAAGTCTGGTAACGTTGAGGATATGGCTGTAGATGGCAGAGAGACGGTCTCGGCGATGTAAATGTTTGCTTTGCAAGCCTGGAGGTTGTTGAGAAAAGCCTGTTCATCCTGCTCTCGATGCTTTATTTCTTTCTCTAATTCACGTTTGACCTGCTGGAACCGCTTCTTCTTCTTGCGTGGTAGTGAGGGATCTGTGACCAGCCGGCGTTCTGTTCGAGCTTGCTTCTTACGTAGAACCTGCAGATAGGTAACACAGTTGGCGAGTCCATCCTCCAGGATTTCCTTCTCGGACTGCAATGTCGAAAGATCGGCATTCCAAGTTGGAAGCTCGTTCGTAGGGAAGAAGCTGTTGGTAACGGGGGTGACCCACAGCTGAGAGGGGCCCATGTTGCGGGCGGTACAGTAGTCGCTTTTTGCGGGCTTAGTGAGTAATAAATTGGGTTACAACTGATGTCCAGCACATGAAATAGGAGATGTTGTAAATGCAAGGCTTCCGCTTCGTCTGATTAAGAGACTTATTTGATTGCGGGCGAACTCAGCAGACCGCAACGTCTAGGTTCAATAGAGACTAATCACCTTTAGCGCGGGCTTGTTCCATACAATATGAACGATGTCGCGAATAACGGGAACAACAAGTGCGAGCAAGGCTCGGGAACAGCAGTGGCGTAACGCCCGACTCGAGTGTCAGCGCGGTTGGCGGCCAGACGCCCATCTCTTAGCCATCACGGAGCAATAAGACTCGTAACCAGACTGCGACAAAGCCATCTGCCCGGAGACAATTGCAACCTTGGAAGGGCCACCAAGGGGTGTCGGGAGGCTTGCCGCAGCCAGGCTCTGTACTGGGCTCTTCTATCATGGGCTGCTCAAGCCGCTCAGGCCGCCCAGGCCGCTAGACCCATGAAGCACGACATTCATGCGGGGTGCGAAGGTTTGCACGATTGCTGCTTCGCCGTCTTTGTTGAAAACGTCTCCATTCCAGGTCTGATGACCGTGTCAGGCGCATTGAAACTTCGTAAGCGTTCGCGTGAACTGGATTCAGTACTTGAGACGTTTCAAACGGCGTGCGGAGATGGGCGGTGGTGATGGGATCAGGTACGGCTCTAGCGGATGCCGTTCGTTTGTTCGGCCGTGGTATTGTGATGCCCTATGCAAGGGGGAAGCTACGGTGTGCTTCTGTGCTTGGTGCGTAGCGTCATTCGAGGCGACTCAGCATCGGTGAGATGATATGACAGCTCGTATGCGCACATCAAAGGGGAGTCCCAGACGAGCTGTGTTTGCTTGAATTCTTCGGCAGCCCTCATTTTGAAAGAGACGTTGGATATTGGCAGACTGGTGAGTAAGGAGCGACGGATGCGCCTCGAGAACAAGCATTGGCACTTCTGCGCAGAACGACCCAGAGTCAGCCATCAAATGCACTGCGATCGTTTCGTGGTATGAGGGCTGAGCTGATATTGAAAGGGAGCGTGATTGACCTCAAAGCGGGACAGCGCGTAAGTGAGAGCACCTACATGCGTGTCATGTCACAGCGGGTATGCAGACGATCAAGGTTGTTGCCTGGCGTGCGGATCGTGGCTTTTCAGCACGACCTCCAGCGGACGATTCATGGATGACTGGCATTGATGGTGAATGTGCACAAAGTCAGATGATCGTTTTCTGACGCGCGGACTTTTCCGCGCGCTGCTGTTCCGCGGCGGTGTTGCACCTCGCGTCATCGTAACCTTATTGCCCAGTCGTGCATCGGCTGAAGCCAAGGCCCACAGCCGATCACGTGATAATCCTGCACCAGACGGTCGTCACTGTTGCTGCCCACATGTTTCTGCTCGTTAATACGCTTGTACCTGACACTCTCCATGCCGCCTACGCCAATGCCAACCGCGTCCAACAAGCCGCCCGCCTTCCCAATCACGTTGCCATGCCCAGCCATCCATGGATGGTTGAGCGCACGGTAATGTGTCAACAAGTTCGCGACTCCACTGTGACGGCATCGCTTATGCAGCAAGGCATCGACCCCGCAGCAGGCAGTGTGGTCATCCACGAACATGACAGTCGGCGAAAGTTTGCGACCGAAGAACAGCCTCAGCCTGCCCTGCAGCGTGTTCCTGGACGTGGTGGTTTGGCGTCGGTTTTCGAGACCTTCTTTGCCTTTGCTCCCGGACTTCCGTCCTTTCCCTAGCCGGCACACATTGACGTCATCATTATGGTCTCGTAGCAATGCTTGACGTTCCAGCTACCATGCCTCCGGATGGCATTGGTACCAGAGTAGATTGCCTCGGTGGGGTTGTTGCCGATGATGTGCTCGACTCGAACAGGCGTTTTTCTCGCACCGCCGTTGACCGTGAGAAGGAACCGTGTCTGATTTGTCGCGTGTTTGCGAGTGATATTACCACCACAGCCGCTAGCCAAACAGTACACGTTCTGACGGAGCATTGCATTCTACACTATTCCGTTTGAACAGTTACCGGCCCTCTAGTTACCGTCAGCTACCGCACGGCATAAGCGTCCGAGTACCCACATTACGTACTTTTACGCGCTGTATAAGTATCGCGCGACCCTCGGCATAAGACGCATCTAGTAGACCGGCTCTTGAGGGGCATACCGATTGACTACAGCATCCAATACCAAACACCCCAGAGAGATGGCGACCAAAATAATCGACATACGCACGGACACTGCCGAGTCGGATATCCTCGCTGATATCAAGAAAGGCCTTCGGCCTGAGAGTGACGGCGAAAAAAAGCTGCCTACGTTGCTGCTTTACGAGTAAGCAACGATTTAGTCAGCCCATGATGCACGCTAACCTTTTGTCTCTGCTGTTAGCCAAGAAGGCCTTCGTCTATTCGAAGAGATCACGTACCAAGAGGAGTGAGCAGCTTCACGCTTGGTTTATATGAACACCAAGCTGATGAATGTTCGCAATGTTAGGTATTACCTAACGAATGCCGAGATTGAAGTCCTCGAGACGTATGCGGAGAAAATCGCCGAACGAATCCCGACGGGGTCCATTGTCGTGGAACTGGGGAGCGGGTACGGTCCTGGCTCGCACTGCGCAAGAGATTGGAAACGAGCCCTGTGCTTCGTGAATACTAATGTGTTTGCAGCAACCTCAGAAAAGTCAACATACTCTTGCAAGCCGTCGACCGTCTTGGCAAAGACGTCGAGTACTACGCTGTCGACCTTTCCCTGCCGGAGCTGGAGAGAACATTTGGGGAGATACCTACAGGTGAGGATTCATTCTATCATGCTTAACATTGAGGGGAGTCGTGGGGTTTGTATAGTGCGACACGCTTGCATCAGTTTCCTGTGAAAGTGGCTTAGACCTACATGAGCCTGCATACATGCACCTCAACGTAGTAGTGGCCCGGACACTTATCTCCTTATCATTGCGCAATACCGGGCAACGCGAACTGCCGAAACTCGCTAATCAAGCACGCAGAAGGGTACAAACACGTCAAATGCTTTGGCCTCTATGGCACCTATGATGATGCCCTTGAGTGGCTGAAGACTCCCGAAATCGAAGCGAAACCGAAAACAATCCTTTGGCTGGGCTCAAGCTTGGGCAATTTCAAGCGCCATGAAGTACCGCCATTCCTTGCTGGATTTGGTGCGGTTCTCCAGACTGGCGATACCATGCTTATCGGTATCGATTCATGCAAGGATCCCGAGGTAAATCTATTGTCCCCACAGGCATGCAAACACCCACTGATCAGATTCCTATACTAGCGTGTTTACCATGCATACAACGATCGCGGCGGTGTAACACACAAGTTCATTCTCAACGGGCTGAAGCACGCAAACGCACTCATGGGCGAGGAAGCTTTCGACATCCAGGACTGGGAAGCCATTGGAGAGTACGACGAACAGGCTGGAAGACATCACGCTTTTGTCGCACCACGCAAAGACACTGTCGTCGACGGTGTTCATATCAAGCAGGGCGAGAGAGTTCGTATCGAAGAATCCTACAAGTACAGTCGCGAGGAAGCAAAGGAGCTCTGGGAATTGGCCAAACTCGCAGAGAACGTTGTGTGGACCAACTCGAAGGGCGATTACGGCCTGCATTTCGTCTCGAAGCCTGCAATGTTCTTCCCTACCAAACCTGAGGAATACGCAGCGAAGCCGGTGCCATCTTTGACCGAGTGGCGTGAGCTTTGGACGGCCTGGGACGCGGTCACGAAGGACATGATACCCGAAGAAGAGCTACTATCTAAGCCGATCAAGCTTCGCAACGAGTGCATCTTCTACCTTGGCCACATTCCTACATTCTTGGACATCCACATCGCCCGTGCCACTGATGGCAAGCCGTCAGACCCCGCCTACTTCTGGAAGATCTTTGAACGTGGTGTTGACCCTGATGTTGAAGACCCAACTCAATGTCATGCTCACTCCGAGGTTCCCGAAGCGTGGCCCCCGCTGGAGACAATCCTGAAGTTTCAAGAGACTGTGCGACAAAAGGTTGAGGCGCTGTACACTTCGGGAGAAGCAGAGTCGAACGGTCGCGTGTCGCGAGCACTGTGGATTGGCTTTGAACATGAAGCCATGCACCTGGAGACATTGCTCTATATGCTGATCCAGAGTGACAAGGTCTTGCCACCTCCAGGAACCAAACTCCCGGACTTTTCGGCGTTTGCGGCGCAATCTGAGACCCTAGCAACCGCTAACGAGTGGTTCACAATTCCCGAAGCGGACATCGACATCGGTCTCGAAGACCCAGAGAATGACTTTGAGACCAAGCGTTACTTTGGCTGGGATAACGAGAGGCCTCACCGCTCAGCACATGTCAAGTCCTTCCGCGCAAAGGCTCGGCCAATCACAAATGGGGAGTATGCCACATATCTGTCTAAGACAGGAAAGACAGGTATGTAATCTTTGCAGCGGGAGTTTTCGCGTGTATTGCTCAAAAGCTTGAGCTCGTCTGCTAACTTGTCGAATCCAGCCATACCTGCGTCGTGGTGCGAACAGCCATACTCAAACGCCAAGGACCTGACCACTGGAAAGAGAGACAGCGTGGTAAACGGCCACCATGAAGGTGTTAATGCATCACCTCAGAGCATCACCGAAGGGAAATTTGTACGCACTGTCTACGGCACTGTTCCCTTGAAATTTGTCATGGGATGGCCTGTAGTCGCCTCCTACGACGAATTAGCTGGTTGTGCGCATTGGATGGGCGGTCGCATTCCTACCATGGAAGAAGCACGAAGCATCTACAGCTATGTCGACAGCATGAAGCCGGAATTTGAGAGCTCGCTTGGAAACAGGATTCCAGCCGTGAACGGGTATGATGCCTGTTATCCATTCTCGTAGACTCTTGACTAACAGTCTGCAGCCATTTGATCAACGAAGGCGTTTTTGAGACACCACCATCCCGAACTTTGTCAAACGGCGACTCTGGCGCAGTATCTAGTCTCAACCCACGCAATCTTTTCGTTGACCTTGAGGGAACGAACGTGGGCTTCAAACACTGGCATCCAGTTTCAGTGGCCGAGAAGGGCAACAAGCTCTGCGGCCAATCTGACCTGGGTGGTGTTTGGGAGTGGACTAGCACTGTGCTGGAGAAGCATGATGGCTTCGAGCCGATGGAGTTGTATCCAGGCTATACAGGTATGATGCGATGTGACGGGCTTCTGCTCCTCAACACATGATGAGATGGTATCGCTGACAGCAGGCAGCCGATTTCTTCGACGGTAAACACAACGTCACGTTGGGTGGATCATGGGCGACGCATCCGCGCATCGCTGGGCGTAAGACCTTGTAAGTGGGCGACAGTGGCTGCAGATGAGGCCACATGACTAACGTGTCGAAGCGTCAACTGGTATCAACGCAACTATCCCTATGTCTGGGCAGGTGCGCGTATTGTGTCGGATGTTTAATAGTGGTACTTGATTCGTGGTCTTCGCGTTTGCATGGCGTCAAAATCCTGTCTAATCCTGGCCGTTATGATGCAACAACGCGAAACCTCGCGGATGGTCGGTTCACTGCATTCTTCACCGCAACGACGACGAGTCGTTTCCTTACAACGACGCGGAGGCACTCTTTTTGATCGAACACAATTGATATTTGCGCAAGTCTTGTTGGTCGCTGTCTCTACAGAAATCTTTCATTGTTGTGTTGTCGCAGTCACTCGCTCTTTCCGCACAATTACGTAGCCAGCCTCGGAGCAACCCTGGATGCGCTGTTACACCAGTCAACAGCCATTGCACCTCGCCCCGCTACGTTGCCACGCACAATCCCAAACAATTGCGCGTCTTCTCTACTGCACTCCGTGTCCAAGCAGAATTATCCTCTCAATCGCGCGTGCATTTCTCGCTCACACTCTCAAAGCATCCAATCCTAGCGGCTCTGCCTTCCCGCCATCAGCCTACCCAGGTCGCGATCGATCTCGAAAGCGCAAACAGAATTAACATGGTCAACAGTCTTCTTTTCAAGTGGGAGGATTCGGAGGCGCTCAAGTGAGTTGCTGAGCCCGGTGTTTGTTTGTTTGGGCCACCGGAACGCAGTCCGGAGGCAACCACCCAAAGCAGACGGTCGCTAATGATAGTCCAATAGACACCACTGCGGCTTTTGCGAGCGTCCGTTGAGCCACCCTGGCGCGAGGGCGTCTTGTTTCGGCAAGCACAGCGAGCCATGCGTGCGCTTCCACCAGGTTAGTTGCATGGGATATACCCAAGGCGAACGATGCACTAACCTCTCCAGGCTATGTTCATGCGACTTCGCGGTCATACTTGCAAGTACTGCATGGGCATTGATGAGCAACACTACAAGCGTCATCACGACATTGCCGAGCGCTTACGAGCCGTCTATGAGAGTTGTGGCGAGATCGACTGGAACATCGTGCCGGACGAATCTGAGCTAGAAGAACATGGAATAGCGAGAGATCTCGGCGATGAGGACACTCCATCCTCAAAGCGTGAGCGAAAGGATGCAAAGCGTCTGGCGAGAGCGGCTAGTAGATCTAGAGTCATTACGCAGGAGGAGATTAGATACATTGACTCCGTTGTACATTCAGTTGAGGGCATAACGAGCAACGACGCGGACGGGCCGCGGAATCCGGAAGAGATCGAGGAGATTGAGCGACAGCTTCGTGTAGGTACCGAGTCTGTTGTTTTGGTATCTACCCCGTCAAATTACTGACTACTCCACAGTACCACGCCCATGTATACAGCACGCAAGTCGGCCGCAAGGGAATCAGAAAGCTCGCCGAGGCGCCTGTCGAGTCTTTGAACGTTGACTTCGAAGCCGAAATGGACCGCATCTTGGAAACCTTCCGTATCAACGAGCTACTCAGGCGTAACACCAAAACGAAGGGTCTACAAGGCAAAGAACTCAAGATGTTCCAAGGCCTCGTCGAAACGTTCAAGCACGCCGTCCTGGAGGACATCGTTCTGGTCAAGAAAGACACTGCCGAAGTGCGAATGCGACGAGCAGGCTATCTCCGATACACGAGTAAAACCGCGTACGGTATTGTAGAAGAGAGGTATACTGGAAAGGACTGGAAAACTGGAGAGAAGTTCGCGTCTAGTCTGAGTGATTTCAGTGGCGGTATCACCCCCACGGATGAGACTGCTCCACTGGTCAGGTTCGTTGCCCTTGCCCTCATTTAGTCCCGCAAAATTGCGACAAGACGCTGGCCAACTTCGTTGCGCAATTCATTTATTTTCAAAACTGACAGAAGTCCAGTGATCAGGACGATGACCAGTCGCCGCCGCGGTCTAGTACCCTTGACATCTCCGACCGAAGGCATCTTGAGAGCAACCACAAGCGCGTGAGCGGCGACGATGGACTCTACCATGCAGATATCGAGCCCTATCATACTCCGCTATTACCTTTGCCACCCGCCCCAACCTTGAACAGACAGTCGGCTGCGGTTCTGGTGATCAACGTCAAGGCTTCAGAGCGGGGGCCGACTACAGTGCCTGGCCGGATCAAGAAGTCACAACAAGCTCTTGATGGATGGCAAGTCGTCACGAATGGATTGACGCCAACAAAATCGGTAGCAAAGACGCGCGCTTGGGGTAACATTCCAAGTAAGCCCCCGGCTCGTGCTCCTCGGCCTGGACCGACTCCATGGCTTTCCGATTCGCGCGACTTCCCAAACCTCTCAGCCTCGCGGAGCTCTTCAGATGAGCCTTATAGCCCAGCTCCAGCAGTAAAGCCTCCAAAGGCTTGGGGTATGTCAGCACCCGAGAGTTTTACGACCGAGACGGAAGACTCTGTCAACGGCCATCCCGCAATCTCGCAGAAGAAGAAGGCTAAGAAGGCACGAGAGGCGAAGCGCAAGGCAAAGAAGCAGTCTATACCGGAGGCAGCTATCAGTCTTCCTGATCTCCGAAACGAAGCCACTGAAGACGTCTATGACGTGGGTGACGTCTTAGCACAATCTGCTCCCATGCTACCTGAGACTATACTTTACAACAAGGACCGCGATAGTTCTCAAGATGTGCTATCGTACACGGAGAGCGCCAATGATCACGATGCTTCCACTGAGGTAGTATCAGAGCCAATCTCCACGGACGCGACATTCGCTAAGGGAGTGTCTCCAGTACCTCTGCCTGAACCTCTACTACCTGTCACAAAACACGGCAAGCACATGCACTGGATTAGGTTTGTACGCAAATTTATTAGCGATCAACTCACAAATCCGTTCCCGCCGTCATGGGATGGTTGTTCACACAGCACATCATGTTCGTTTGAGAACAATGACATTCTTGATTGTCCCTTCCATGAGCCTCGTAAGTGCATCGTAACTGGCACTTAGCAGCAGATACTGACTCTGACGTAGACTGTCCCTGTGTTGATCCTCTGGGAGATCAATGCTACCTGGTGATGCCATGCCTAGACTTATGTAGCACCGGGCCTTTCAACCGCCTCCGTGGAGAGAAACTACTATCACTGTACGAGAAGGATCATCGGACCAAAGGCCGCTTGATGCTAGTAGACGATGACCTGATCAACTATCTCATCGAAGACCCTGCTATACGAGCGCGCAATCGCAACCCAGATGGCATACCTGATCGTCTGCAGAAGGAGTACGACGACGTTAAGAATGGCTTCAATCCTGGCGCACTAATGGCTCAAGAGCTTCGATTCGAGCGACTTTACGCAAAGAACGGATTCAACAAGCAGGAGCTCACTCAGGTCATGTTACAGGATATCCAGCACAACGAACTCGAGCGTCCAGGTACGGAGCGCATTTGCTACTGTCGTGCTACTGCACCAAAGGGCGGATTACTCGCGAAGGACACTGTCGTTTGCTCACATCGCGACTGTACTACTACGTACTTTCACAAGTCATGTGTAAAGAAGCTCGGTGTGGAGAAGGTGTCGCGCTGGTACTGCACATCATGTGAACAGCAGATGAAGATACTCGCATGTCAGACGCTACGTGGACTAGGCTATACTGATATCCCCACGGAGCATCTTTGCAGCTCTTCATATGGGCCGAACGCGGAAGATTTCGAAGGAATGCTTGACGAGAAGTTTAGGCAGATGATGAGCTCACCCGACATGGACTACCTGACACTGCTACCTTCCGAGATTAGAGAGAAGGTTAAAGAACTTGGTGGGCTGCCTTCCATGCCTGCACAGTTACAGAAGCAACTGAAAGAGAAGGTTAGGGCGCTTGGCATCAAGTTAGCGGGAGCCGACGTTGACTTCCCGATATCTGATGAGATGCGACGCGTGCTTTGAGGCTCGTACCATACGAGTGGCTGTTTTGGCGTACAGTCGGTACATCTGACGTAAAGTTCGCGCTTCCAATGAGAGATGAGGGATGAGTAATGTGAAATAAGAGATGGCATGTTTGGAACCAATGTATGGGCATATGGAAAAATCAAACCAAGGTAGCATCATCATGGCTCCCATAGTTTGAAAGAAAAAGAAGCCCCAGGCTCTGACTCTTTAATCTGCTATAAATCGTCTGCTCTTTCTCTCAATTCTAATTCTCTCATCTCAGCATCCCTTCTTCCTCTGCTACACTCTACTTAATCTCAGCCCTCCACGCTACCGGTTATCTCCCGCCTTGATCAAAGCGGCAGCCATATCAACTTCCAACTACTACCGAGCACTTTCAAATTCCAAAATCCAAAGATCAAGCGCACATCACGCAGGCATGTCATCTCCAACCGACTCCGCACACAGCCGTGTCCACGCCTCTACATACCCACTCACACGCTGTCACGCAAGAGCGCCTTCGTTTCCACGACCAGAGACACGATACAACATAACTGAAGAGGAGATCGAAGACGCTGAAGTCACCTCTTCCCTAGCTCTCCGTGCAATCGACAGTCTCGTCGTCGAGAGACGAAAGAGAACGAGGATTGGATTTTGTTCTCGTCAGAGCGATCTAGAAAACGTGTGCAATGAGGCGTTCCCGGAAGAGGGCGAAGAAGAGGTGGATATCGAAGGCCTGGGTGGTCTTGCCTTGCGCACCGTCAATAGCATAGAGCTAATTCGTCAGGAAAGCGATAAGCTAAAGATGGGTAGTGCGAAAAGCAGGATGAGCAAGAGGGAGAGGGTCAGGAGTTGGTTCTTTGGGGTGTGGTATCGCGCATAAAGATTGAACGTTCCATGGTAACAAAAGGTCTTGATTGATAAGCGAGTTATTGATTGGAGCTACATAAGAATGACGCATCGGGATGTGCGAACGTGAACAAACAGTCTACCAATAAAACCAAAGGCATTCGCAACACGCACTTCGCTTCTAATAGTACTTGCTGCCGTATGCCAAGAGCGAAAACCATTTGGATTGCTTTCCCTTCCTTTCCCTAATGAGCTTGTAGCGCCGTTCTCCGCTATCCGCTACTGCTCGTACAGTCCGGTTTGAGCGTCCAGTACCACCACCCTGAGCATGTGCAGTCGTACTGTTTTTGTCGCCATAGTGAGTGTAGTTTCCGTTTCCATGAGCGTTATCGTTGTGCTGCGTAATTTGGATGATGTAGGGTAATGTGGTGTCATGATGATAGTTGGCCGGGCAGGGTAGAGATCGTGGGCCGCCTGAGCCTTGACCTGTCAGACGGATCACGTTAACTCCATCGCCAGTGGGCCGATTGGGATCATCGAAATTGATGGCCTGCGATGTGTACCCTGGATCTGGATCACTGGGGTCTCCAGACTGCGTGCATACCAGTGGACCTGAGCCATGGTCGAACCGATTGGAAAGCGGGCTGCGTGGCCGTGGGTACATGAGTTCCGGAGATCTACGGTGTTGTGGAGGCAGGTTCCATGTGTCGTCCCTGGTAATTGAGCGTGACGTCCCGGAGGGTGAACAAGACCCATCAGCCATACCTGTATCGTTACAGTCTTGCTCAAGGGGTCGATAATTTGGTGGCTGTTGGGGGTTGATACGGAACGTTTGTGGCTGATGTTTGATAGGATCCAGACCGAAGGATCGTGCTTCGTCCAATATTTCCTTTCGGATAGCAGGGTCCAGATGTTCGCGGGTGAGATTTTGATCCAGTTCGCTGACGAACAGTGCTGTGCGGCCAACAAAGCATATGAGGAACTTTTCGGCATGACTATTCGGATCGACCTGCTCTCGAAGATGCAGGAAAGCTTTGACGAGAGACCCATCGGCAGTGCGCTGCCAGGGCGAGTCTGTTACACTCCCATTAATGATTCTGGCGTGAACGTCGGTCATAAACGATATGAGCTCATTCTGCAAGATAGGAAGACCAAGTCGCGCCGCGAGCGCCCACATTTGAGCGAAGAGGAGCAAAGGCGCACTGCTGTCGACGCGACTCGCGAAGACCGCCGGGAGATCGTTGCCGTCCAGATAACTCGTCACGGCCTGAAAAGGCTTCACTTGCACGTTGGGTAGTATGGTACCCGAGGGCATTGCGTTGATTACCGGACAGTTTCTGAGTACGCGATCATTGAGCTCGATCGGAACAAGGTGCCCGTTGTCGGATTTGACCGTAATAGTGACACCGTCATTCGGTATCTTGAAAGGCATGTTTTGGTGTCGGATGGTCGTGTGAGTCTCTGATGGTTGCGATGTCTTTTTCGAGAAGACAATGGGCTTGTGAGATTCCTGCTCTTATAAGCTATCGGCCACAGCATCATCGGTTTGTACCACATGAAAGAAATGCATCGTCTGATGTTTCCGGTGTAGATACGACTGCACATCCATTGGACAGATGTGGAGTTTGAAAATGTTTGTGTTCTTTGTCCTAATGCATGTACTGAGAGGAGTGTCCATCGTGGATGTGGCTTGTTAGGACTTTCGACGCCGTTGTACATTGTCTGAAAGTTTGCAGCTTTCCAACTATTCGTTTGATTCGTCCTTCATGATTTTCAATCCCCCAATGATCTAGGACTGTAGGCGGCGTTTCCAGTGGCGCACTAGCGGTTTCCAAAGGTTTGTTTTACCATCAAAGTATGAATATGCTATGCCAAGCATCCCGCCGGCGAAGTGAGCCTAATGATGTTAGTAAGTCCCGTGGAGTCATGCGCGTTGAACTTACTGCGTGGCCAAAGTTCACGAAGCTGTAACCGCGAATGATGCCAACGAGATCGAAAAGAAGGATCGCAGGCAGTACATATTGCGCATCAAAGTGTACTGGAATGAACAATATCCCTATTCCAGCGTTCGGGTATTGCATGCAGAACACCCCTAAGATTCCAAAAAGTGCTCCTGATGCACCTCCGGACTTGATGAAGATCTCGGGGATGGGCCGTCGATGGAAAGGTATGCGGGTACTCCATGTCTGCCAGTGTTGAGCAAAGCCCGACAGCACACCTGCCGAGAGGAAGAACGACAACGTATGATATGGGCTACCCTCGAACAGTCGCGAGTATCCGACTGGTGCCATGAAATTGTTCAAGAAATACATATTGACGAAAAAATGCAAAGCTCCAGCATGCACAAACATGGATGTGAATTGAGTGTGGTTGACGTTGCGAGCAGGTGTATGCCATAGTGCATCCCAGGCTTTAGGCACGAGAAAGCTGCTGAGATGAACACCGCTATTGGCCCCGATAAGTCCGTACGTGACTCGCGAAATGGGATCGAGACCGGTCCACGCTCCAGTTATGACTTCAGTTGGGGTCGGAGGTCCGCGTTGTGTTGTGTTCCATTGCGGTGCCTGAAACCACCCTCCACTAGATGTCGGCTTTGTTTTGAGCTCCCTCTTGGCCTCTAGATAGGCGAGACCGTAGAATATGCCGCAGGATACCGAAAGAGCCCATAGTGCGGGGCGCAGGTATCTAACCCTCCTAGGACTTTCAGGTGTTGCGTTTTCGGTAGTATGATCGATGGGCGGTGATACGTCTACCAAGACAGATGGTTGCTCGTGTGTAGGCTTTTGGGCATCATTCCTTTGCTGGTCACGAAGTACGCGATTTTTGGAAAGGAGGCGGAATTGTGATACAGCAGGACGGAAGGTAGAAACCGCCGGCAACCGAGACGCGTAGCACGCGAGCCGCAATGATGACCCGGCAATCTTGGATGCAAACATGAGGCGCGAGTAACTGTTGCGCGTGGTTGAGATGTAGCGGCGATGACGCGAGGTTTGCATTTGGCATCGGGCCGACTAGCGTATGGTCCGTGCATATCTGTCTCCTGGATCCCCGGCGTGCCGGTTCCCTCTGCCCTCTTCTACACCTGGGCATCAGGCTCCATCACCACTGGAACTTTGCAAATCAAGAGTGCACTCCTTCGCATAACAATCACATCTGCGTATCCGTAGCACCGCCTTATCTACCAACGCAAATGGACCGTGCATTCTGAGGAGCTTCCAAATTGGGATCCAGCAGTCGTTGTTGGTAACTTCGAGCTGCTCATAGGTCACGCAGCAGTATTTTACTGTGGCTCCCACAACACCATGCGCGCTGTGCAATGACTCTTCGCGAATGTTCGTTCGATCGATCAACCCAGGTGCTAGCATTACGCAGCGGATGAAGTTTGCGGTGCTCCTCACGCAAGGTGTTTGAATCCATCCTCGGCGTTCGCAACATCCGCAGGGCGCCCGTATTATATGACTTCTATGAGTACGGAGACTGTGCGGCTTCATTTACACCATGTTGAGGTATACTTGAAGAGACGTGTTCAACACTTGTGAGCTTCTCCCGACACGTAACGTCAGACACAGCTTGAGAGAAAGCAAAATGTGTAGATAATTTATCGAAGCATGTACCTTGGTTCGTTCACCACTGAACCAGAGGAACCACGAATCCTGAACCTCTCAAGTCGTATTGACAGCCCTGTCCATGGGATCTCATATACAGGTCATGTGTATTAATGCTGCACCACTTTCTCATTCACTTCTCCAGCTTCCAACAAACATTAGAGATTGGTGGCACGATCTACCCGCCTCAATATTCAACTCTATCCCACGCTTTCAACCCGAACAGAAAACCCCTGATTGTATCTCGATAATGATCACTTCACTTCAGGCGACACTAGGTGATCAGTCTTACTCTAACGGACGGTCCTCTACAAGCTCCTCAAGTGCAGATATAGCCACTGTCTATACTTCTCCAGCGAAGGTGCGCACTAAAGTCCCGAACACCAACGACATCGAAGTTCGAGTGGGTAAACCACCCTATGCGCGCTTTATCCATATCCCTGGCTCGGCCCTGAAGGCATGCCCAGTACTGCGCGCGCGTCTCGTACAGGGATGCAGGATTATGAATACCGACGCCGATGTCTTTGAGATCATCTTGGACTACTTGGGCAGCAGCAGTCTGATACGGCGACTGCGACCAAGCGCAAAAAACCCACTAAAGCAGCTCACAGGTAGCTGTGACACGATGCTTAAGCTGGCCAAGGCGTGGTGCCTCGCAGATATGATCGACGATGTACGATTACAAAACAAGCTTGTATATACTTATCGCACATTCTACCTGGAGCTACTGGACGCTCACGCCCAAATACCCCTAGAACACGAGCCCTTTTTATATTTGGAGGAGCACATTGGCACCCACACGAAAATCGAAAAGTTCATGATAGACTTCTTCGCCGGACTCACTCGGCACACGGGCGACTTCAGCGCTGAGGAACTCCTCCCATTTCGACATGACGTTGCGCAGTCTCTAAAGCTGCGACGTGCGCAGTTGGTGGTACTGAGACTTTCTGACGATATGATTGCTACCGGCAATGCATGCTTCAATGTCAGTAAATTGGACACGACAAAGCATGCGTCTTTACATGTCACAATGCCGATCAAGGTTTTTTCAAGCACGGATCTCAGCTCTCCATCGTCGAGGCGCAGCTGCTCAACGTCTATATCGTCATCCTCGGTATCTCGTCCCGTAACACCAAGGGCTCCTATCTCCGTCAACTCGCTCATATGTGGCCGCGGACATCGGATGCGCCTGCCACGTCCAGGGACCGCGAGTTTGACCGGACAGTCTGAAGTTATGGCGTCTCCCACGCTAAGAAGTGCGTTACAGCCAAATTTTGGCGCTGCTCTTGGACCCTCTCATACACGGTCGGTGTCTCTAATGACTTCACCTCCCAGTCGGGCGCCCTTCGCGGGATACCGACCTATCGCCAGACGTCGAGAGACCGTATTTGGGTCAGACGATGATTCATCAGACGAAGATACAGTTTATGATCTGTTTCCTCCAAGATTACCGGCGCTACCACGTAGCATCAACGAGTTATTCGGAACTAGCGTAACGGCAGATGCATCTTGAATACGAGAGCTACCACTTGTGAACCGTTTCGAGGAATGTTGTTAGCATAGCTAAGTCCGCTGAACACGACCTACGCTTTCAGATAGGTCAATATAAGGTTCTGCAGTTGTCGCAGCTTATCCCCTTGTACTTCGCAGAAATTCTCGTACAATACACATAGTCAAGGCTAAGGAAGGAACGACGATTAATATACCTACGAGTGATAAATCTATGGATTTGATAAAGCCTCTGTCTACACCGTGTGATGATCGCCAATGGAAGAGCCTTCGTTTTGGGATCCTCATGCAATTTTAACAGCCACTGCAGCGCTGCCCGCGTTGCGCCAACACCTAGTACTAGGCGCTCACCACTAACTCTTACGATTGCTTTCCGACCGCTGCCGCAGGAACAGATGTAGGCACGTTCTGGCTGCTTGAGCTGCTGACATTCGCCTCGTAGTGGTTTTGGTCCATTATACTCCAGTCGCCAATCTGCTCACCACCAAACTGGTCGTAGTCCAGACCCATCATCTCAGCCTCTGAGGTGACACGAAGATGCATGCCAGGAATGAACTTCAGGATGTACAGAAGAATGCAGGAGACGACGAAAGAGTAGGAGGCGATGGCAACGATCTCGGCCAATTGGCGGCCGATCTGAACGCCCACACCGTCCATGCCACCGAGGCCGTCGTAGGGACCCATGCCGTCAAGGTCGTAGATCCAGGCTTGGCCGAAGATGCCGGTGAGGAATGAACCAACCATGCCACCGATTCCGTGGAGCTTGAAGACATCCATGCCCTCGTCGATCTTGATCCACTTGTCGACGTTCTGGCAAAGAGAACAGATGGCTGCGGTGAGAAAGCCGATTAGGGCAGCGATCCACACAGAAACATAACCTGCAGCGGGAGTGATACCGACAAGACCAGCGATGGCTCCAGAGCAAGCACCGACGACGGAAAAGTGACCCTTGGTACGGACGTACTCAACCGATACCCAACCAAGCACGCCAAAACTGGCGGCGGTGTTGGTGTTGAACGCCGCCAGCATAGAGCGGACTGTGCCATTGAGAGCACTACCTCCGTTGAAGCCGAACCATCCAAACCAGATGAAGACAGTGCCTATGAAGACCAGTGTGGGGTTGTGAGCCTTTCCGTGAATCTTGTCACCCTTGTGTAGACGCTTGCCAAGGACGAAAGCGTATGCGAGGGCGGACCAGCCGGACGCGATGTGGACGGGACCCCCACCGGCGAAGTCAAGTGAAGGAAGGTTGAACAACCATCCGTTCCTATGATCCAATTAGCCTAGTTCGAGGATCATAATCGCGAGACTTACGCGTTCCATGTCCAGCATGCGATGGGGCAGTACACGATAGTCGCCCAGCAGAAGGCAAAGACCATTGAAGGCAGGATGCGACCGCGTTCAAATGATCCACCGACGACGAGCTGCACAGTGCATGCACAAAAGAGCATCTGATACAGGCAAAAGACGATCTCGGGCAAGAACGATGAGCCGGGCGATGGCGCAGACATGACGTTCTTGAGGCCAAAGTTATCCATGTTGCCAATAAAAGGACTGGCAGTGCGAGAATACGCGAGCGTGTAGCCCCAGAACATCCACTGGAAGGTAACAACTCCCATGACTGCAAAAGACTGGAACAACATGGACAGGGCAGACTTGCGACGAGAAAGACCAGAGTAGAGGAAGCCGATTCCAGGTATGATGAGGAACACAAGGAAGGCCATAATCATGAGATAGATGTAGTGGAACTCCAGGCCTGTGTACTGAAGGTTGACATTCTCGACATCTGGGTTGCCGCCATTGGGCTTCGCCGGATCGAACTCAGGCTACACAATTGTTATTCATGCTGCATGGCAGGTTGCCGCCTTACCTGGGGATACTTACGGTGGGTGGTGGCTCCATGATTGAAGACATGTCGGTATATCGACCAGGACTGGGACCTCTGGGGTATTCTGGAAAGCAAAGACGGGATGGGCAGGGGCTCTCCAGGCTGATATATCTTCCCACCCGTTCTTTCACGCCATTCCGCCAATTTCAAGGGACCGAGATTGATGCGCCGTTGAGCCCCTGTTCGCCTTTGACGCCCACACATGCGAAGCTGCTGTGCCCCCAACGTCGAACATGGCCCGTCTTGGCAGCGATAAGCAGGGCGTTCCCAATCCCATAGTGATGGAGCCGAGCTTACAATGTGGAGCTTCTGGCTTGGGTGGCTGTATTTGGCCTGAGATTCGGTGCCGCGAAGGAATGCGAAGAAATCAAGCGCGCCGGACTGGATGTCTCAAAGGGCCAAGGACCCGTAAGCCACGGTCGCGCTTGTACCAAAGGGTGAGGTAGACTCTCAGGGTCTTGGTGGCTGATAAGAGACAGGATCAAAGCGGTATAGTCGCTTTGGCCTGAATGATAAGCCAGGATCGGGGGTGATTGGATAGGACGGGCAGCCTGCCGAAGGCCATATGTACGAGAGTTTACGACATCGTCCTGTGTAACGCAATTTGGCGATAAGATGGGCGGATATTACCATCCTACTCTTGCGTGCTGCGGTGCAGCCGTTGCTGGCGGCTGATTTAATCCCGGTGGTGGTCCGTGTATCCGAACACTAGGTCCATGCCAACGCCGCGAGGCTGATCTACTACCAGGCTTCTCTTTGAATCAGTACTTGAAGGTTTTTCGACTGCGCAAATACATCAGCGACCGTTGTAGTCCTTTCATGGGGCGTTGCGCGAACAATTCGCTCCTTCTCGAACAAGTGCCATGCATTCCAAGTGTCGCCATATGCTGTGCCGCAAGGACGCGAGACCAGATGTACTGCACGGTTATTACCTGCTTCTCAAACCAACACGCGGTAAGGGGTACCTGCAAAGTTAAAACAGGCTGCTGGGTACCGTAATTCATACACTATGGATAGCGGTGGCTCATCTACCAGAGAGCAACATATCCGGCCGCACTGAGCACTAGGGCGTCCTTGGCTACTTCTGCCGCAATACTGTTTCCGTTTGATCGTACGATGATTAGATGTGCCTATTCTCATGTCGTCTCGTGTCGTCTCATGAGCTGCTGACAAGTTTTGCTGTGAGTAGCAGGAGCCTTAGGGATACGCATCAGCCCAGTCATCAGCACCAGCGCCATCAAGGTCTCCTCTTGTAAGGATTTCTAGCATCTGCCATAGTTTCCAGGTTCCTGCGAGCCAATTCCTTGAGCCAGCAATGTCCTTTCTTCGGCATGTATAGTGAAGCGCGCGCCGCGGCGTTCAAGGCGAAGAGGGCTACCGACCATGTAAAAATGCATACTGCCAAGTTCTACATGGCGTGCAATTTGTCTGCATAGTCGTCAGAGCATGCTGAATGCATTATGCGATGGTACATACGTTGCACGAGAAAGTGGCGCGTCCGTCAGCCTGCGCGTGCGCTCGTTTCGATGCTAACAGCGTTGCAGGAAGAACACCAAGGTACCTAGGCCTTCAATCAGTTGAGAGAAGGATCTGCATAACCATTCCAGTACGATGGAATAAAGCGCGTAGCGATGATGACTGTACTGTCTTGTGTCGTGTTGGTGCGAGGGTAACGCTTCAGGTCGCTGCGAGGGCGTGGGTTTTGCCAAGAGGACCGAGGTAGCTGGAGCTGTCGTCATTTGGTTCCAACACCATCTCTCGCCCATCGTAAACCCACGAGCGCACTCGCCATGTACGAGCAGACCAGACCGGACGGCACCCTCCGGAGAGCATTGGAGATCTAGAGCACCGTCGACAGTCTCGATGCGACGCGCAGGATACAAGCCGGACACTACGACTTAGCGGACCAGAACCACTCTGCATCAACCACTGCGAGCCAACTCTCCTGCTGGAGCCGGCTATCGCAATTACAACATGCATAACAATGGCGCGACACCCCGCAATGCTTTCCTCTTCACCCCTCCTCCTGGCAGCCTCTTCTCATGAGCTGCTTCTCCCGCTTCGCCCAACATCAACGGCAGGTGGGCAACCCCAATGTGGCCGTTCAATGAAAGCTCGCAGCTGCCTTCATCTGCTAGTAGCATTGGAAGACACGCGAGAGTGGATGCCTTACCAGAGGAGCTTCACGCTTTGACATTACAAGACGCGACAACCCTACCGCCAGGTCCCTTTTCGCCCGATACGGCCCTTCCTTCCTCTCCCGAGTCTCCTCCCATTCAGCCTTCGCCTCAAGCCCGAACCCTCGCAGCTATCGCAGATATACCAGGAATACATACAGCGGTACTTGAGTCCGGGCCGCGGAGAAGGTCAGCTCATAGCAATGGTGTCAGTGATGCGCGGCGGTTTGGGTTATATCTCCCAAGCGCTACTGCGAGCGAGAACAACCTTGCGCTGCATCGACCTGGACCATTTATGCTTCACGGCTTACATGAGCGCACTACCAGCCTCCCACTCGCTTCTTCAGCGGCAGCGGCAGCGCTTGAGCACGGTGTTCCATGTCGACCCCAAACATCCCCGCACCAATACGACGACGTAACCCACCATGATCCGCCGCCAAAATACGTAGCATTCGATCCCTATCCCTTCTTCGGTGTCGAGCCAAGAACCCGTCGCCGGTCAACTATACAGGTCATCGAGACCGTCTGCAAAGATGGGTTCAAGGCTACAACAGGCAAGGTGGGCAAGAGTGTCGTCAAGCACGTTGAGGATGTAGGCAAAATAGCGAAGGACGTCCCCAGCGCCTTGAAGGGGGCTCAGGTCAAATTGAGTTCGAAAAGGGCCAAGGGGAAACTTCGCTGGTTGGAAAAACGCAACTACCTGAGTGGACAGGAGAGGCTTCTGACGCAAGCTCTCGTTGGTTGAGGCGTGATCTTCTCCTTGGTGAATAACCCCGGAGATACATCATGTCTACCAGAGTCACCAGTGTGGGAGGATGGGACACAGATGAAGAGCGCATGGAAGGTGCTCTGCACTTCTCAGTGAGTTCGCCATATCGGAAGGTATCGTCGGCAAGACAGAGTGCATACCGTCGAGGGGCTGTGTTGCGAACAATGGCTTTTGAGTAATATTGTCGAAGCTGTTAACCCGTCAAGGCTATCGACTCAATTCCTGGAAGCGTGCGGGTAGACAGGGAACTTAGTCTGTCAACCAGATTTCTCAATTTATCCCATGATCTCCTACTACTCCGTGGCTCTAATCTGAACAAGATAACTGCCGCTCTTTTCCACTGTCCTTCTCTACCCTAACGTCCTCCCAACTCCATGTCTCATCTTTCGTTATATGCGTGTGCTGCAGGCAATGTTTTTCCACAACTCGACCTTGTTGCTGGCGAGTTTGCTATCGTATGTGCCATCATTCGCCTGACACAGCCTCAATTATTACTCGAGGAGAAAGAAAGATGCAGCTCAACTTGTTTGCATGTCTGTAAAGAGCAGCAACTTTGGGTCCCGGTCGGCGTGGCGGCGCGCTGCATAACGAAGCAGCACCCTTGTAGCGGCCTAGCTTCCGACCGGCAGCCGTTTCCGAGCCCCCAGGCCAGTTCGATCTAACGCGTAGCTAATCATTTCGCGTCAGCTCACGAAGCATGATATCTAAGTAGGTCAAAGTGCGTCTACATTCTCTACCGCCATCATTCGACTTATTACGAACAAGCGGCTACCTATGGTAGGTACCATCCTTGCAAGCCGTGGGTTTCAAGGTCATCTTAGGACAAGATGTCGCCGGCCACCGAACACAACAAGTCTGGTGCTCCGAGAGTGGATCTCCGCAGCGCGATAGGCCTGCTACAAAGCTACCACACAGCCATCGACGGCAAACCGGATGCGGAAAGGTTGAGCCTTGTCGACTACCTTCGACAAGGTCCAGATCTGCTTGATGTCAACGAACTGACTATAGGCGACGTGCACGAGCTAACAGGTCTCTATCGCGCAGCCGCACAGGAAGACGATGGCTCCCTAGGTCAAGCGTCCGATGAAGCACCGCTCGGGGCGACAAACAAGGCTCAGAAGAAAACAGATGCGGGCGGAAAACTGTCACCAGAGGCTGGACGACGACGACCACGCACCCAACAGGCAAGTACCGCAGGCTTTCGGGCAAGATCGTCATCCCCATTGCGAGAGAGTGAAGAGAAGATCGAGGTATCAGATGAATGGGCGCAGGAGTTCTCCCAAGTCGTACAGGAGAGCGTCATGGTTGATCAGCTACCGGGTGGCCTCACAGACGACCCGGCAGAAGACCCCGACGCGCAGTTCTCGGTGGGAAGGAGTTCAGCGAAGCGCCCGCAGCCAGAACTCCAGCCTCATCTGGAACAAGATCAATGCTCGATCTTCAGTTGTTGAAAACATCGAACATGCCCTTCAAGCTCACAAAGCTCCAGCAGATACTGCTATGATACTCGACATCATCCGCATAATCGCCGCGTTCGGACTGGTAAGTCACTGGCGACAAGAGCGGAGCGTTCTGGTGGCTTCTCCAATCACGTCTGGTCGTGATACAGATAGAATGGTGATATCTGGTCAACCCACTCCATCGGACCGGAACAGACAAAGGGTTCGCAACTGGAAGGCCACTAAACGAACACAAGGGTAGCATGGCAGCTATCCGGAACTCTAACGCAATGAGTCCTTGTACCTAGATAGTCTAAGACCTTGGCGAAGACCGGCTTCAACGGATACGAACGCTAAACGGAAGATCGGAACATCTGGCTACCTCACCTCATCATCAAAAGCGTACTCAGGCGACTACAACTATACCCCGGATTTACTACTCCACTTGTAAGCCCCACACTTCCAAGATCGAAAAGATATCGGGGAACGGCACAGTGCCGAATACGCGATGGGTATTCTCAGCACTAGAAGTGGAATAATGTAATAGTCCAAGTTCATTACCTCAATGAGTTACATGAATGGAAGTGGCCTTGCATCGATCGATCGCGATGTCTTCCCAGTCAGCGCTGGGAAGCCAACATGGTCTGACATATTCGCTCCTTCTAGGTTTTAGCCTCTACGTGGAAAACGATGAGTAATTGGACATTATGCACTATCCGACTTAATTGCAGAGCCAATGCCAATCAAACAAACCGCTACTGCTAGACCGTGTGTATATTTGGACATACATACAGGCCTGGATTTGGCAGATCAGCCACGTCGTGGTAGCCTCTTGAGACCTGGGCAGCCAAGACGATCTACGGCTTTAGTATCAAACTATTAACTCCAGTACAGTGTCCAACGCTGAGATGTATTGCAGTCATGGAAGGGGGCTTACTGTGTCTGCGACGTTGACGTCAGATTTACTCAAGTACACTCCGCAACTTCGCGCGGCCGCAGTATTGACGCATGAGTTGATGAAGTAAAAGTGTAAGTAGTCTCCACGCGTATTAATGTATGCGCCAACGATAGTTCGTCGGTAGGCTGTAGTCTGGAGTGCGTACCTGTTGATCCGTCAGAATGGGTAATCGCCCACCAAGAGACCTATTAGATGCCGTGACGAGGGAAGGGGAAGCAGTGCCGACCCAGTCCGGCAATTCCATGTGTCATGCCGCCAAGGCACTACCCCGCGTATGGCTTTGTTCGCGTAGAGGAGCTTCACTCCTCAACCTCTCAAATAGCTCCTGTTCCTTTTTCCGATGGTGGCTTGGAAGATGGGCTCGCACATGGTGACCGAAAGCCCCGTATGCGATGTATGCAATTGCCCTAACCAACAGCATGGTGGGCCAAGGCAACTATACGAGGCAAATCAAGCTTCTGCTGCAGTCGTCACGACAAGCTCCCCAAGGCATCTCAAAATGAGTCGTGTGTATGCCTTGGAGTAAGCTCCGGACAATGAAGCAGTGCTGGGCAATACTTCCCTGCGTCGCGGTCACGACACTTGCTTCACCACCGTGCCAGTTGAGGGCGTTCATCAAGAACTTATGACTTCATCACGTTCGTATCGAGCTCGTTCGAGATGGGCTAATATGAATAGCTTCAGGACTGGAGTGCCATGACGGTACTTCGGCTATGTGGTGGAAGCCAACACTATGTTCTCCAAGACAGTAGGGCGTCTCCAACATCGAAAATCAATACTGTGAGACGTAATTGTGCAGGCAATTGCCTAGGAGAGGGTCAAGCCGTCAGAGCGAGACGGGATAGCTCTATTACAGCCCAGGTATTTATATGAGAGAGATGAAGTACGCTGTTTCGACATCAGCTACCAAGCGGATATCTCTCGTTCATCTCGAACTGGTCGCAGCAGCTATCTACCGTTCATATCTCGTTCACTACAAACTCAGTCGTTTTAATCCCTTGGATTGACCATCATCATGCGCCTTACACAAGCCGCTGTCGTTGCCATCTTGGCCTTCACAGCCGCTGCAAAGCCCATCGCCGTCCGTGGTGATGATGTGAAAGCCCATGAGTACCAGAAGTGCTGTGAGCAGCGCGACAAGTACGATCATGGCAAGGTCTGCATTCCTCCCAAGGTGGAGGTACCCCACGTACCCGAGCCTATAGAGGACGGCAAGCATCCCGACGAGCACTACCATGCCGAGCCGCCTAAGGGTGACGAGCACAAGAACGAAGAGCCGCCAAAGCCGAGCCCGGAGCACCCCGAAGCACCCAAAGAAGAGGGGGAGAAAGACGATCATGATGATGGCAGCTACAAGCCTCAACCCCCGAAGCCGGAACCAGAGCATCCAGCTCCAGAGGACGACAAAGATGACCACGATGACGGCAGCTACAAGCCTCACCCACCTATGCCGCAGCCAACACATCCAGCCCCGCAGCCTGAGCACCCAAAACCCGAGCATCCAGCTCCAGAAGAAGACAATGACGATCACGATGACGGCAGCTACAAGCCTCACCCGCCTATGCCGCAGCCAACGCATCCAACACCTCCGAAGGAGACGACGCATCCGGCGCCGCCTAGGGAAACGCATCCAGCTCCTCCAGCTCCCCCCAAAGAAACGCATCCAGCTCCTCCAGCTCCCCCCAAAGAAACGCATCCAGCACCGCCCAAGGAAACACATCCAGCTCCTCCAGCACCTCCCATGGAGACACATCCAGCACCGCCTAAGGAAACGCATCCAGCTCCTCCAGCACCTCCCATGGAGACACATCCAGCACCGCCCCAGGAGACGCATCCAGCACCGCCCCAGGAGACGCATCCAGCACCGCCCCAGGAGACGCATCCAGCACCTCCCAAAGAAGAGCACTTACCCCCATCGCCAAAGCCGGTCCCAGAGGCTGACCAACATGGGTATTACACCTTCGGCGAGGAGATTAGTCTGAAATGTGAGGGTGGCAAAATCGTAGTCAAGGGCCACAAGTACTAGATTTGTGCTGGGCGAGAATAATGACACAAATAGCACTCACCTTTTACCATCAAATTGTTGGCATAATACTATACCTGGAGCTGCTAACCATGTACTTGTCTCATGACGTCTATCATGTTTGTGTTGTGTGTTTCGACTACCGCCTTAATGTTGGTAGATGGCGGCGAGACCGTTAATGATTCGAAGAAGCTTGAAGCATCCGCTTGCAAAGTTGATCAAGTTCGCCTGTTGTGATGTTGACCTTGAGGCGAGGATAATGGATCAAGTATCCAAGTCGACAGAGCAGCGCGTGTAATCTGCGATACCGGACGCGCGAGTGCACTTACATCACGGGCAGAGAGAAATAGCTCCCAGATGCTCTTCAAGACCTCTGGAGACAAAGTCAAGACTCTACTGGCAGAGTTGGTCGCTTCGGCCGACGTGCACAAGGACGCCGCAGATGAAGCCCGCCTGAATAGGTGGAGCATGAGAACTCCAGGGGTGCCGCGAGACGAAGTTCGTGATGCCGCATGATCGATCGGGCAGAGACAGTCGGAAAAGTGGTGATGTTCGCCGCTGGAAGGCCTCGAGGCTGGCTGTGTGGCTGAGGCCAACGCGCCACTCACGCGTCTTTCGAACCTTTTCTTTGCTTGTTTGGTGGGCGACGAGAATGCGCAGAGTAAGCACGGGTACAGACGCGCTGCGTGTGTTAGGAATAGTGATATACCTCCTCTCCTGCGGGATGATGCATGTGTACCTTGGAAGAGTGTCGCGTGACAGTGGGATTTCCAGTGACGTAGGTCCGTGCGGATATCAAACAGCTGAAGCTCCGCCCCGCCGCTTTCATATACAAGGCAGCAGCCGTCAACAACGCAACTCGCCATCTCTCTCTCACGCACCCATTCACACTTCATCTTGTCCAACCCAGCCTTATATCACCAATCACCGCCATCATGATGAACTTCGTACTCTCCCTGCTCCTCCAGCTGTCCATGTTCATGCTCGCCGAGGCAGCTCCCATTACGGCGCAGTCAGCTAAGCCCTGGCAAGCTGGCACCGGTGGCGGCATCATTGGATTCATCGTCCTCGTCCTCGACATTATCGCGTGGAGTAAGTCCCCACAACGCCCTTGATAGCATGGCTGTCGCGCATCGATCAAAGCTAACGTGTGCTCTAGTCGAGATCTTCAAGTCCAACCGTCCCGTCCCGAACAAGGTGCTCTGGGCCCTCGTCGTCTTCCTCTTCCCCGTCGTCGGCATGATCATCTACTACCTCTTCTCCAACCGCCAAGCCCACAACACCTACGAGCCCATCCCGGCATAGACGAGCCAGATAGGCTACGCGCATACAAGGCTTCACACACCACCGCGCACCCGCATAAGCTTACGCGCCTGTTGGGACGAGCGCATGTGCCGTCGCGAGGGCAGATCGGAAGAGAATGGCTACCAAGACATCCTACGTGTGAGGATCGGCTGCCGCTGATGATGTACAGGTTTTCATTACGGTTATCTGGCGTAACTGGTTCAATGTTTCATACCCTCTGACATGACAATCAATTCAATCTATGACTACCTAATTACTTCCCTTCAAGCTGAAGCCCCTACATCTAGGCTAACAATCCTCTTCGCCTTCCACAAAACACACCCCTCGCCACATCCTTTCAAACCTTCCCCAAGATACCTTCCGTGGTGGCGAATTTAGCAGACAATGCAATAAGGCCACCCATCAAACTCATCACTCCACTGAAAATCGACACTTCTTTGAACCCGCCGTACCGATCGATGAACGCGCCGTTGATTGGAGGGCCGACGAGAACAGCGAACGCTGCAACACCCATACCCATACCCATGTACGTGCCAAGATTCCTCGGGTCCTAAAATGGTGAAGAGACGAAGTCAGTGTATGTCTCATGCATCTCGTACAGTCAACTTACCTTTGTACACTTGGAAATGGCTGCTGAGCCAGCCGATATAATGGTACCCGATACAAAACCGAACATGACGGAGTAGACAATGATACCAGCGTTAGTCGTTGGCTCGTTGATGCAGAACACCACGATGGCGGTGCCAATGCCGGCGAAACCGAACATATTCATCCCGCCCAGCTTATCCGCGAGTATCCCCGGAATAATACGACCAAACGTGGAGGACCCGTTGATCATGGCGAGGAGGTACGACGCGAGTAAAGGCTTCATACCACGGCTGACGGCATAGACTGGGAGGTAGAAGACCGGTATCCACATGCCCATCATCATGAAGAACAGTCCTGCAACGAGCAGCACGTATCGCTTCATCTTCCATGCTTCGCCAAGGAAGACTGTTGTCTTGCGGGGTGGTATACGCGGCTTTATGACGAAGCAGGCAAACATCATGAAAGGAAGCATGATGAAAGCGATGATACGGATGCACCAGCCAAAGGATAGAGACGAGTCGTTCAGAAGTTTGGACAGGACGATTGGAAAGATGACACCGCCGATGGAAGACCCTGATACCACGATGCCGAGGGCGGCGGCGCGTCGCTTGTCGAAGTAATGTCCCATTACTGCAAAGGCAGGTGTCTGAAGGAAGACTACGCTGGAGCCCATGAGGACAGACTGCGCGAGGAAGAACTGGTAGTACTCGCTACACAACGACAGCATCATGAGGCCAAGGACGTATGTAAGTGTTGCAGGCCGCATCATCTGTTCGTTCAAGTCAGTACGAGATCAGTGTCATGCCATCAGAAAATACTCACCCAAACACCAAAGCGATCAAACATCGGGCCCCCTACAACACCTCCAGCAAACTGGATGAAACTTGTCAGACTGCCTATCCACGCAATCTGGTCCATGCTGTGGTCCCTCAGTTGATGAGTAGAGTAGTATTGTTGCAGGACGCCGAAGCAGGAGGTAAAGCCGAGGCAGCAAAAGAAGATGCAGAAGCCGCCTAGAGCGTTCAACCAAGCTGTTAGGCCACCGTCAGGAGCAGGGCCTAATGCGGCGATCTCAGCGTCAACGGTTGCTTGGCCGTCATCGTGGGCTGATTCGATAGATGCTTTTTCAACATCGTAGGAGGGAATGGAAGGAGTGCTGGTACCGGCAACGGCGTTGGGTTGAGCTGTTGGTGTGGACATCCTGACTTTGTATCGGAGGGGCTTGAATTAGAGTTCTGTGGCTCTAGGAAGGTCGAGAAGCTGATGAGGGCTACCACACTCGTCCTGACGGTGTATATATACAATATTGTTGCTTGTCATCTCGTCATGAGAGGGAGGTTTCCAGCAAAGTCGGGGCGGAGATATTCTTGCAATCTTATTGGTCAATACCCCGAAAAGGCGTTTTTTTTTGGCGTATTTGGGGTAAGGTACATGGGCATTCTAGGCGCGCCACTAGATAAACAATCCAGCTATAACCGAAAACTTATCCCCGGTCCGCTGTTATAATACTTACACCGACTCCCTCCGGGCCGTAGATCTAACTTCCATTTACCGAACAAGAAATCGACACGCACAATGACCGACTTCAGCCGCAGACGCAAGAGGCTTACTATGTGAGTTCATCCGGTCAACCTAGAAAATAGCTGAACACCGTGGAGCCTACATCGACGTCAGGTCGCCCACTTTGCACGTTCTTACCTTACTGTAGTCTGCAAACCAGATTGTGTTTTCCTTCTATGAGGACAGAAGCTAACCACATTCAGCTCTTGCACACTATGCCGCAAGCGCAAGCTACGCTGCAATCGGGAAACGCCATGCAGTAACTGTCTGAAGAGCAAGACCGGATCTTGCGTCTACGAAACTGGAGTGCCGGATAAAAGGCCTGCCACAGCGCCTTTCACACCCATCCAACCGTACATCGGAGGCCCAACATCCAGGAGCATACCTAGCATACCCTCAAGCTCATCCGTCACAGCGCCCAATACCGGTACCGACCGAAGTCCTTTCGAACTTGATGCTATGAGAGCACGTATCGCCGAGTTGGAAGACAGGTTATCGCGAGCTGAAAGCACTACTACCCTCTCGCCATCTTCGTCGACTCCTGTGTCGACGCACACTGTGCAGACTGTCAGCAGCTTTGCCTGTACAGTGCATGTCCTCCAAGACACCCGGATGCCTAGCGGTACAGCTGTCTCTCGAGGCATTGCACACAAAAACCGAGTTTTCGGACAGAGCCATTGGATGAATGGATTCGTGAGTAATTAACTATGTACGGGTTGCATGTGAAACAAACACTGACTTCGTACACACATCTTTAGGTGATATTCCGTGATATCATCGAGACAATTGAGCCCTTTCTACAAAGCGGAACGCCCAACGTAATCACCAGTATGCACCGAGCAAAGCCCTTAGCCCGGATCATCAAATCGCAACGCTCCCCAACCTGGCCTACGCCTCCAACACGAGACCTTCCTCAGAAGCATGTTTGCGATGACCTCGTCGCTGCATATCTTCGAACCATCGAGACTCTCTACCGCGTGCTGCATGTTCCCAGCTTCCAACATGCATACGATAACATGTGGAAAGGCAAATCAGAACCCAACATGGCATTTGTAATGATGTTGAAGCTGGTCTTGGCGATTGGAGCCATGATATACGACGACAAAGTGTTCATGCGAGCCAACGCGGTGAGATGGGTCTTCGAGGCCCAGACCTGGCTGTCATCACCCTTGTTCAAATCAAAGCTCGGTATCCAATATCTACAGATCAGCATCCTCCTCCTGATCGCACGAGAGCTTGTCGACGTTGGCTCTGAGCTTGTGTGGATCTCAGCGGGCGCGGTGTATCGAGCAGCGGTATATGTTGGGTTGCACAAGGACCCGTCGCAGCTCCCGAGTACGACGGCTCTTGAGACTGAGATGCGCCGCCGGATATGGAATACAATCCTGGAGTTGTCGCTTCAAATGAGCATGGGATCGGGCGGTCCGCCATTCATATCATCGGACGACTTCAATACAGCGCCACCAAGCAATTTGGACGATGAGCAACTCTTGGAAGCAGACCTTATTGCAAGAGCAGATCATGTGTATACGCATACATCCATTTCTATAGCCCTGCGCAAGACTCTTCCGGCTCGGCTTGCGGTACTCCGATTTCTGAACGACGTCAACTCGAGCGGGACATATGAGGAGACGCTTCGTATCGATTCGGATCTGAGAGCTGCACATAAGCTCTTGCGTCGCACCCTACATGCATACACCTCACATACCAGCTCGTCCCCCTCACAGTTTACTCTTCAAGCTGTAGAGTTCATAATGCAGCGCTACGTTACCTGCTTACATCTTCCATTCTTCGCTTCCGCACTCAAGAATCCGGTCTATGCCTATTCGAGGAAAGCTACTGTCGACTCCTCGCTCAAGATCTGGAGTATGGCTTGTCCGAACGCAAGCGAGAGCTCACGTCGTCCGAGCGAGACCGACTTTGTTCGCATGTGCATGTGCACAGCGGGGTTCTTCCGAATGTATACTTTCCACGGGTCGACATTCCTGGCTGCTGAACTGCGGATGCGAATACAGGAAGACGAAGGTGATCTTGACGCATTGCCATCATCACTAATTAATATTGTCGATGACGCTGCCAATTGGTACCTCCGCTGTATGGAAGCCGGTGAAACTGGTATGAAGGGCTACGTTCTTTTACGGCTCGTCGGTGCTTGGATTGACGCGGAAAGTCATCATGTAGACAACTCAGATTTGCCTGCATTACTGGTGGGAGCCGCAGAAGACGCTGCTCAGGTTTGTATACCGATTCTGGAAGCATTGGCTGGTTGTGAGGTGCCGCGTCCTGGTGCTGCCGGCATGGAGGGCAGCGGTATGGAAGAATTCGACTTCCAGTTCTCACCGGAGTTCACAGAAGACTGGGACATGCTCATGTCGGGGACATTCAGTCTGGACGACGCAGGGGTCTTCGACGCGTTCGTGTCGTGATAGTACTAATTCGCTGAGCCATCGAGTAGGAGCGTCGATATGCCGCGTCGCGCGGCCTGAAAGGGGACAGTGGCTCTGATCAAGTAATCGCCGTTTCGCACGATGACAGCGGCTGTCACATATCAGACTGAGGACGCCAAAGAAGGAGATTTCTGGGGCTGTCGCTAGACCCTAATGCATAAAATACCCGTGCGCGGATGACGATCATCCGCACCAACGCCGCTCCCCAATCATTCCATCATCACGCCGCAACCCATCTTACCGCCACAGTCTCCATCGCGACTAACTATTTCATCGCAGCCACGCTCTAAAGCTCCGCTAATGACCACTGGTGCTTATGCTAATGACGGCGAGCCGGCGCGATCCATTGAATACCACGAGGCACCCTAGCGCCTGTCTAGGGGCGCTTAAGAGCCTCCGTGTGACCTGACACACCATGAGCCTCATAACCACCCCTTATCCGGCAATCCACGTCGCAGTGCGGTATGAACGACAGCCATCATCGTTCTTGCGGCCTCATATATCACGGTAAAGTGGCCTGATTTCTTTTGCTTCCCTTGTCGCCTTCTTTCCTATCCCGAGCTTCTGGTATACCTCAGGCAGTGGTACCAAGCCTCACCACCAACGATCTTTCTTTCCTTTTCGTTCGTCCATTCATTCACTTCTTGAGGCGTGCCGGTCACCAAAATACTCTTCACCTAATAATACTTTACTTCTTTTACTTGCTGTCCAACTCCCGAGGAATCCGCTCACGAAAACATCGACAACGACATCATGCATTCTCCGCTCCTCACAAGTCTCTTCCTCGCCCTCTCGGTCTTCCATCTGGCGGCTGCAGGCCCCAATGCTGTTCCTATCGTCCCCGGCGGCCTACTCAATACCAAACTCGAAGTTCGCCAAGTCTCCGCCACACCCTCGCAAGCCGATCTATGTCTCGACTACGAACGCACAGCCAACATGTCGACAGTGGGCGCCAACGGCTCCTACCGTACAGTCGTTATGCAAAAGGCTAATGTCGGAACGCTGACCAGCGCGCGCATGATGGATGCTGCCATCGCGAAGCTACCTGCGCTTACGGCCGATGCGGATTTGAACAACCGATGCGGGAACTGGACAGAGATCGCACTAGCAGAGGCGGAGAAGAACTTTACACAGGGGATTGTGGCGCAATTTACCACTGAGGGGTTGCCTGTTGGCATCAAGGCTGGACCCGAAGTGTTGGTCATCGTGGGCGTTATTGCCACGCTCATGTCGATCGTATGGGTGTTCCCTGGTTAATCTAGGATCAATGCAAGATGCATGCTAGAACAACTGGGAAAGAAGAAATTGGAGCGCACCAGAAGAGAATCAACTATACCCAAACATCAGTACTAGAATCAATCGTCACATGCATACCGTTGCGCGAGCTTCTCTTGATGCTCATAACTAATGATGAAACATTTTCAAGACCAACTGTTTAATTAATGGAATGTAACTATATACACGAATAAAGCTATGCACAAGACCGAAACTCGCAACTCCTTCAGCGCTCCTCCCTCTGGCCAGCCAGTATGTATCACTAAGGCTGTATCTCCTCATTCTTCATCAGGACCTAGAAAGTGACGACACCTACACCGGCGCTCTTCTGCACAATAGCGCAAACACTGGCCGCTGGGTCCACAGTGTACTTGTAGCTCGGCGCAAATGAGCCTTTCTGCGTGATTTGAGTAGGACTGTTGGTGAAGATGTTGTCCTTCTCAACAGCAAAGCCCTCCTCGTCAGAGTCCAAGTTGGTGACAACAGCCTTGTCGACGTTGGTGAAGGAGTTGGCTTCAACCAAGACTTGAGCGCCCATGCGCGAGTTGACACCAGAGATACCACCTGAGTAGCAAGAGCTGTAGATGTGGCCGGTACCGAAGCGGATCGATGGCAGACGCGAGTTGATGCCGGTGAAAGAGTTGTGATGGTAGGTCACGTGGAGTTTACCCTTGTCCTTGGAGGCATTGTTGTCAGAGTGACCGACAAGCGAGCCCTTCCACTGATAGGCGTTAGTACCGTGTTTTATATAAGCGTAGAGGTATTATGGAGACTCACGTGGTCGTGGAACTTGTTCCAGGAGAAGGTAAGCATATCGGATCCAGATTTGGCGTCAAGCAGGCCATCGTACGTATCCTTGTCGCCTGTCACACCCACGCTAGAGAAGTCGTTGTGATCAACCCAGACATTGGTTGAGGCCTCGATGTCGATGAGATCCTTTCCCTTTGGCGCACGGTAGAGTTTGAGGTTTCTGATGATGATGTTGGACGTCTTGAAGACCTGGAGGCCACTGTCTGTCAGGCCGGCGTCCTTGCCAACACCGAGAATGGAAGTGCCTGCAGTACCGACACGGATGATGCCACACCCAGTGAGCATGCCCTTGATCTTGATCACACCGCCGGCCTTAGCTGCCGCTGTGAGCTCAGCACAGGAGGCGACAGTGGTTCCAGCCCCGCTGCCTCCTCCGGTGGTGCCTTGGGCGAATCCAACAAGCTCATCGACAGCTGCAGCGCGCTTTTCCATAGGTGCACCGTACGCCGTAGAGGCAGCGGTCATGGCCACTGTGGCGATCTCGAAGAAGCGCATCTTGGTGTGTTTGGAAGATGTGATGAGACTGAAGGTGGAAGAAAGAATGTAAAAGAGTGAATAGAGATCTACTCTGATCTGATGAAAGAATGTGTTGGAGGTGACGATAGCTGATGGTGTCTAATGGTATCTTTATACCAGATGTTTTAGATTGCTGAGATCTGTACAGGCTCCATGATCGTCAACTCGGTCCCCCTTTAATACTGTGAATCGCGGAACCATCTTTAGCATACCAGATGTGGAGTTTCTCCGCGAATATATGACTTTTGTCTTGGCCTCCAAGGCGTTTCAAGAAGCATTCATAATCCACCAAGGACATTCATGTATAGCGGTCTCGTGAGCCAGTATGTGGTTGTGGCTCGAAGGCCGGAAATGTATCGCAAACCTGGGGTGCATACCTGGGGAAGTCCCAAAAGCCGACGGCCCTCAATGACTGCATTAGCGCTGGAGCCTCGGAAGAGTTCCTGGAAGCCAACTGAAGGAAGGAAACAATATACAAGTCGGCGCTACCGTTTGACAGCATCGTCCAGAATGCTTGGCTGGCTGTGGAGAAAAAGACCACCAATGGGATAAACTTGAGAAACAGAAGATCGCCATGCTCGTCACAAAGAGGACTGCGGTGGCTGTAAATGTCGCAGTGATATCGATACCTAGGCATCGATGAGTGGGCGGAAGAATTCTCGAGGCGCCACAGTGTACCTGACACATGAGGAGGTGGTAAAGTCGTTGTAAGCTAGGGTGAAGACGGGAAGGAACAAATTGGCTGTATCTAGGCTGAATTGAGACTAGCCTCGCGAACAGGCCTGTCGAAACTCCCAAGATATCGCGTCAAACGAAGAAGAGTAATCACGTTCAGCCCATACTGCCGCCTACACCTGTTTCTTTCTAGGGCAGTCCACGGGTCGTTCGAATGCATGCTTCACCCACTGACGTCTCGGGTTATGCCCGCAGCAGACTCCACAAGATCACAGTCAGGTCCGCCATGAATACAAAGGCAAGCTCAGGCAAAGAGAACGTTCGGCCTTCTGATGCGCATTTAGTGTCGAGTCGAGATGCTGGGGCATCTGAAAGTCCAAGATCGCCAAGGCCGTATCTGACAATCGTCGAAACACCCGTTCCTAGGCGCATTTCCTTCCGACGCCAGTGCGGCGGTACCTAGGTATACTCTCCGCGCCTGAACATCGGCTATACCGCGGTGAATGAATCGTTTTGCAGCTCTGCTGGAGAGCATACTTCCCTTGCCAAATTCATTGTCGTCCTCCTCCGAATAATGCCTCGCAGCAGTCGAGGACAAGACTGCCCAGGTGGCGTTGGCTGAGATCGGTGCCACCTGCGTGTTTCCCCGATGCTCCGACATGCGCTCCAAGACCCAGCTGAAGACAGCCATTGTCGAGATGCGCAGGGTCATCAAGAATGCATCTTTGGCAGAATTCTTCGTCAATTCATTTGCGCAACTTGGCACAACGCGTTATTGTGACTGCTCATTCACAGAGTACATCAAGCGGCAGGTATTCACAAAGTTGCATGGATACACCCAGTCGCGAAGAATCTCTCTTAGCACGTTTTCTACCCTCGCTGACCGCCAGCCACAACTCACCTGCAGATCGAAACCGGCCATGGCTGGTAACGTTAGCAGATACCTGCAGGTATCACCAACGTGCTTCCTTTGTAACAGAGCTTTCGGCCCAGATCACGCGCCGGCCGCATTACGAGCCTGTGGGCATATATTTGGCTACCGTTGTCTCTCGATCATTCTCAACGGTGGCGACGTCGACTTGAAGAGCACTTGGCCTGATATACCCAGCATTGGAATCAAGGGTGCCGAATGCCCAGAATGTCAGGTTCCGATCACAAACCTCGATAGCGAGCAGAGAGCGCTGTCAATACTCGGCGACATTAGCTCTGCTATACCGGACCACCGGGACAAACTCAACGCCTTCGTCGAACAGCTACGCGATAGCGTCGCAAACACCGATCCTGATGTCGAGCGTCATGACACCCTACACTTCTTTAAGAAATGCTACACGAGCGACGGAGACGACATCCTGCAGAAAGCTTTGCAAGATGCAGCAAGCGCCGGCGATTATTTTTCGCCGTTTCATGACGCGATTACAGCTTCTCGCGGTGCCAGTCCTCAACCCATGGCATTTCCGCTCATTCGATTCTGTTTCCTACTCTGGGACGCCCACAACGCGATCGAGAGGAAGACAAGCCTGGCGATCAACATACTACTATGGGAAGCCAACCGCTGCTTGGGTGTCAACAACCCATTGGTTCAGTGGGAAGATGTAGAAGAAGCTGCCGACTTGGAAAATGCTCGACTCTTCCCATTGCTACATGGACTGACGATGCTGGTGTCCCAAGGCCTTGCACGCAATGGCTTAATGGACCCCTGGCCTGAAGAAAAGAAGCTCGATCTTGCGCAACAGTTTGCATGTGATTTTATTGGTCCGCACTTCGAGGGTCAGCCTTCAGATAAGTTGCTGGCGAAGCTGGCGCTTGTTGTGAACGAACTCAAACGCCATCAATTCGAGATGGGTAGGAAGCCATTGACGGGCGTCGCAGCCGAGAAGAGCATCGTTCGAGGGTGGTGGGCGATTGCGCATGCAGAGGTTGATGAATCTGATTGAGCTGGTGTAAGTGCTGCTTTATGCATGTGAGCTACATTTTGTATAGGACCCCGTTACTTGTCTAAACAATACAGGTAGTTTTTCCCAGTTCTCTCTTGGTCTCATGTGAGGCCGATTCCGGGCTCAGCCCGGCGTGACGCGTCTTGGAGCGCTAGAATTATGGAACAGGCTAGATTTGCGGGAAGATCCGTAATCTCACGCTAGCCGGAGACGGGTCTTCGTATATCGTATTTGCGTAATCTGCGTATTGCGTAGTAAAACCGTGATGATAAAAGTCGCCGGCTGCCAGAAATGAGGTGCTCAGAAGCAATACTTTTTTCTTCACCCGATTTGCCCTCATCATGAAAGCAAGACCAGATAGCACCCAGGCGCCGATACCAGTGGACTCTGAACGCGACGATGACGTATATCATCTCGGCGCACCACCGCCGTATACTGCGGAAGAGCTGACGGGCTCAATACCACAACCAGGAGATACTGGAGTGACGAGTAAGCGCAACCCGTGATAACACCCATAACTATGCTGATTGGGAGCAGATGACGGTCGCATCGACATTGACTTGAACTCGCGACTGACCAAAACACTCGTGAAGCTCGTACCGAAGCATGACAAGGACGAACCAGAACTAAGCCGAAGATTTACTGTTAGCCGACTATGGAGTATCCGCCTGAATATCGTCATTCAAGTCGTAGGAAGTCGAGGCGATGTACAGCCATTCATTGCTCTCGGACAAGAGTTACAGAAGTACGGCCACCGTGTCCGCATAGCGACACACAACACGTTCGAAGGCTTCGTAAAGGAGTCAAATCTAGAGTTTTATCCTATTGGCGGGGATCCTAAAGAGCTCAGTATGTTATGCTGTAAAGGTCCCTTCGTACCTCGTTAACATGCAGCAGTGGCCTACATGGTCAAGAACCCAGGGTTGATACCGTCCATGAAGAGTCTTCGCGAAGGCGATATCCAAAAGAAAAGGGAAATGATCGCCGAGATGCTCTATGGCTGCTGGCAGTCATGTATCGAACCGGACATCAAAAGTCAACAGCCATTCGTGGCAGACGCAATCATCGCCAACCCGCCTAGTTTCGCGCATGTACACTGTGCCCAAGCTCTGGGCATTCCACTCCATCTCATGTTTACCATGCCTTGGAGCAGCACCCGAGCCTTTCCGCATCCGCTGGCGAACTTCAAGAGCGACGAAATCTCGACCGCTCTCATAAACTATGCATCGTATGGCGTCGTCGAATTTCTAACGTGGCAGGGTCTAGGTGATGTCATCAATGGGTTCAGACATTCCTTGGACCTTGAAGAGGTGCCGCTATCAGTCGGACCTGTACTTGCTTCTACACTCAAAGTGCCTTTTACGTACTGCTGGTCTCCGGCTTTGGTTCCGAAGCCACCTGATTGGGGAGCGCATATCGATGTTTGTGGTTTCTTCTTCCGCGAACCAACGCCGTACACGCCGCCTCCGGAAATTGATCAGTTCCTGAGAAACGGACTTCCGCCGGTCTACATCGGCTTCGGGAGCATCGTCCTCGACGATCCTGCAAAGGTGACATCAAGCATCCTGGAAACCGTGCGCGCCCTAGGTATTCGGGCCATCATCTCTAGAGGATGGAGTAACCTTGGAGGCGACTTACCAAACGACAACAACGACGTTTTGTTCATCGGCGACTGTCCACACGAATGGCTGTTTCAGCATGTTGCAGCGGTGGTACATCACGGCGGTGCAGGTACAGCTGCGTGCGGACTACGTAATGCATGTCCTACTGTTGTCGTTCCGTTCTTTGGAGACCAGCCGTTCTGGGGAGAGATGATAGCAGCAGCGGGAGCCGGCCCTCAACCTATTCCCCACAAACTTCTGACGGCCGAAAACCTTACAGCGGCTATCCACTTCTGTCTCACGCGCGAGGCAAAGCAGGCCGCACGGGGATTATCTTCGCAGATGGCGAACGAGCGAGGCGTCGAGGCAGCAGTACAATCTTTCCACACCAATCTGCCTCTCGAGACTATGCGATGCGCACTGCTACCTACACAGGTGGCATCGTGGAAGGTCAAGAAAGAATCCATTCTTCTTTCCAAATTAGCGGCACAGATACTCATCGAGAATGGTTCCATCGATTCCACCGATCTCGAAAACCACGAAACCGATCCTTTCATCATCACCAATCAACGCTGGGACCCCATAACAAGTACAACTTCGGCATGTGTTGGCATTGTCGGAGACATGGGTATGGCGGTGAAGGGCATGGTTGTGGATCCCTTCGTTGAGCCTAAACACCCTGCTACATTCTCAGGAGCCTCAGCGTCTTCAGGAAAGCCGGGTTCAAGCGGCGCAGCTGCCGCAGGTCGTTTTGCCAAAGGCTTTGGTAGATTCGTAGGTGCATTCTATAAGGGTACCATCGTCGACCTCCCTCTCGCTGCCACAGAAGGTTTTCGCAACGTGCCAAGGTTGTATGGTGAAGAAGTCAAAGACCATGGGGAGGTCACTGGCGCTCTTTCTGGCTTCCAAGTCGGTGGCAAGACCTTCATCCATGGCTTTGCCGACGGCCTCTCGGATCCCTTCCGTCAGACGTATGAGGGTGGGAAGAAAGAGGGTGCGATCGGGTATGCAAAGGGCTTCGGCAAGGGAATGTCCGGACTGATCACGAAGACTGGCGCAGCAACCTTTGGGATTATAGCATACCCTGGAGATGGCATCGTGAAGAGTATGAAGTACTTGGCGAAAGGCGGCACGAGAAAGCGCATCAAGGCGGCAAAACGGGGAGAGACTGAGTGGATGGGCCGGAAGTCCGAGGCTGACCTGAGAGCTGTGGAACTCATCCAAGAGTTCGACAGGCTAAGGAAGGGCAAGGCGAAGGTGAAGACGTAAGGGGCGGGATGATCTGCGGCGTTAGGAAATTTGGAGTTCGGACACATACCCTATTCAAATGATTATTTCTTTACTTCGCGAAACCAGCCAGTTCGCATTTGGAGTCAGAGATGCCTACTCACCTTCGTTGTGACGTGTAGTAACGGCGAACGGTCCCCTTTGTTGGGGCGACGAAATGGGACATCGGGTCCACTTGGTTGCCTAATTTCGGTCATTCCGCTCCGAATCCCGTCCTTTCGCGCGTTGCGCGTGCACGGCCAACTCCATCATGCTCGTCTTCTTCGCATACAGATTAAGTACCTGGAATACAGACGAAATCCTATCATGGAAACGGACGCAGTAGGCAAGACCCCTGCGCCATATGGTCAGGCATGTGGCAACTGCGTTAAAGCGAAATGCCGATGTATGTTACGCGACGGCGGTGTTTGCGACAGGTGCGCCATCCCTTTGATCAATACGCTCACTATGGAGCAATCACACTCGGGGATGCACGTCAACCTAAGCAAAATCCGAACACCCTGGAGCCTACATCGACGTTAGGTCACCTAGTTTGCATGCTTTCAGGTTGATGTAGACCCAAATCGCTACCTTCCGCGCACTCGGGCTAACTTGAACGCAAAGATGTCACCGCCTAGGTAAAGAGTGCAGAGCTTCATCAGCTGTGCGCAGGAGGGCACCCAGATCAAATCAAGCGCCGAAGAGGTCAAAATTGGAGGACAAACTCGATGAAGTCGTCTCTTTGCTTCGAACACAGCGCACAGCGCCCCTCACCATATCGCCCAATGATCAGCTCGTGCTAACACCCGACTCCTCCGTAATTCCCCACCAGGGGACCGATGGTTTTGACAATGACAAGTACTTGTCTAGCGATCAGGTGCACGACTTCCGGACGAGTTATCTGTACTATTTCCCCTTCATGCCTATGTCGGAGAATACTACCACAGACGAGCTTTATCTCAAATACCCGCTATTTTGCCATGCTATCCGCACGATACTCACCAAAGCAATAACGAAGCAAAGCCAGTTGAGCAAGCACTTACGAGAACAATTGGCTTCTAGGATCATTGTGCAGGGAGAACGGAGCATTGACTTGCTCTTGACTGTCATCATGTGCATAGCTTGGTAAGGACGCAGATCATGTGTAGTGTTTCCATCTTTAATGCTGTTAGGTCACCATACTTCACGCATGGGAAACAATTCCTGGGCTCCATGTGCGGTCGTGCAAAAACGCTGGTTAGCGATCTCCGACTCGACAAGCCCACGCAACCCGCGGGATGTCCAAGCCTAGGTCCTCGTGTTGATAACAAGGAAGTTCGGAAGACCGAGGGCAGTAGAGCATTTCTATCTGTTTTCATATTATGCGCCAAGTAAGTTTGCAAGTAAACTCATCGTAGCTCAACTGACGCTAGAAGTGTTGCTGTTATCTTCGAAAATGACCTGATGCTCTGGTCGTCACAGATCGAAGATGCGTGCGACCACCTCAGTAAGAACAAAGAATGTGAAGGAGACGTCATACTGGTCGCCGCTGCGCGTCTGGCAAAGATTGTTGTCAGCGCCGCCGAAGTATCGCGAAGAGCTTCAGATGATCACAATACAGCAAGGCATGCTATGATGGCTATTGACCCTCTAATATTGGCGCTCAACAACTTCAAAAGCTCACTTCCCGTTGAGATTCTACAGCACTGTAAGATCATCGTTCCGTCATCTCTTTCAGCGCTCAAATTACTCCAGGGTTGATAATCGGTCTCACTCAAACCGCCCAGGTCGCCATCTACGATCTTGCGCTCTTAACAAAGCCTACGGATGAGCTGTCATTGTCGCATTTAGCGTTTGAGCCCAGGCGTATCGAGTACTTTATGGAGCTTCTAGAGACCAGTAAAGCCTGTCGAGAACACGCTTGGAATGGCGGAGTCATAGGTCTGACGGCTCCATCGATGCTCGTATTCTCGTATTGTATCAAGACCCTGTACAGATTCGCCAGCCTCAAAGGAATCCCAGACTGGATACCACCCATCGTCCAATCAAGCTTTGACATCGTGCAATGTCTAGAGAGGTTTGCCGAGATTGCTGAGGAGGCTAATACGGAATTCAAGGCCAAGACAGGCGAGGATACTCTATTTGCTGCGGCTGCGGAAACGCTAAGGGGTATGGCACCAAATTGGAAACTCCCTACGAGCGAGCACGATGATGCCATGGGCAGCACAGTGGACGGATGGAATGACGGGTTTGGTGATATGGGGGTAATGGACTTTGCGAGCGACTTCTGGATGCCTAGCGTTTTCAATCTTTGAGCTTTGAGCAACAGTACGGGATGTGGCGTCCTCGCAACTTCCGAAACCCGCAACATCAACAAAACAGCAGGCTAACGTACGACTTCCTGCTATGCACAACGTTCAAATAGGCTCTTGCCTGATAATTTTACATTTTTGTCGCGCGTTTTCCTTTTGTACACAAACATTTTGCTGCCTTCCGCCCTAGATCTACCACACCCTGAACCTGTTCTTCTTGAACCGGAATATACCTACATAATAGCCAGTCAACATGGACAGCGATGGCAACACTGCGCCGCCGGTTCGATATCTTTGTGGTCTTAAACTTTTCACCCTTCTCGGCAGTCTGACGCTCGTCACATTCCTGGTCTGCCTCGACACATCCATCATGGGTACTGTGTGTATCACCTGCGTCGTCGGTATGATGTTCCGATTCTGATGGTATTAGGCAATACCACGCATTACATCCGAGTTCCACTCGCTTCCAGATGTAGGCTGTAAGTGTAACTGCGAAACCGCGATGTGAGACGTATACTGACTTTGTATACCTGTAATTAGGGTACATTGGTGCTTTTACGCTCGCTTCGTACGTCGTCTTCTTCAACCAACATTTCGTTTCCCTTCCAAGTCTGAGTGAACCACGTCGAACTGCTTATTGATGCCGCTACCAGAGCAACATTGCAACCACTTTCCGGCAAGCTCTACACACACTTCAACACCAAGATTGTGTTCCTCACATTCGTATCTTTGTTCGAACTCGGTTCCCTACTTTGCGGTGTCGCCAGCTCCTCGGCCATCCTCATCGCGGGAAGAGTCGTTGCAGGTTTAGGAGCGTCTGGTATCGTGAACGGCGCCATGACCATCTTAGCAGGGGCCGTGCCTATGGAGAAAAGTCCAGGTATGTTCTTAGCTCCATAGATAGCAGAAGGTTCACGCTAATGGTATGCGACAGTGTACACCGGTGTAGTACTTGGGAGTAAGCATGCTGTACGATGGAAGTCGGCATGATTGTATGCTGACGAGATGATAGCTGCGCAAATGGGCATTGTCGCAGGGCCACTCATCGGAGGTGCTCTGACTGAGCATGCGGTCTGGCGTTGGTGTACGTAATGTATCTTGTTGCGTTGTTTTCTTGTCTTCTGAAGCTGACGGCGATGCGAACGCAGGCTTTTACATGAACCTACCCATCGGCGGAGTGGCAGCCGCCATCATCGCTTTCGTCCCCATTCCCGAACGCACGACGAAGCCGCGCATAACTCTGTCTCTCGTCCGCAAGATTATACCCGACCTCGATCTGCTCGGCTTTGCTCTCTTCGTCCCTCCGTCCGTTATGCTGCTCCTTGCCCTCCAGTTAGGAAGTGGTGGAAATTACGCCTGGAGCTCCCCTGTCATCATCGGACTGTTTTGTGGTGCAGCAGCATGCGCCACCCTCTTCATACTTTGGGAGAGAAGGATGGGTGACCAAGCTATGCTTCCGGGTAAGCTGCTTGGACAGCGAATCGTCTGGACGAGTTGCGTGTATGCCAGCTGCATTATCACTTGTATGATGACAGCGAGTGTTTGGATGCCGACATACTTCCAAGCCGTGAAGGGCGATGGACCGACCGACAGTGGTGTACACGTACTGCCGAGTATATTGAGCCAACTTCTAGTTGTTATCGCTACGGGTGCTGCAAGTATGTCTCCACACTGTCAAACTCATGCTTTCGGTAGCTTATTGTTCATAGTATCTCGCATGGGCTACTATCTTCCCTGGGCGCTCGTCGGTGGTATCATCACCGCAATCGGCAACGGTCTAGTGTCAACGTTCACAGCATCCACGAGCGCCTCGGTCTGGATCGGCTATCAGATTTTGTTGGGCGCTGGCCGAGGATGTGGCATGCAGATAGTAAGTCCAACTCCTGCACAGGTCGGGGTCGCATCATTGACGCTCTCAGGCCATCATTGCAGTGCAGAACGCCGTATCTCCGGCCCAATACCCAGTCGCGTTGGCCAGTGTCGTCTTTTTCCAGAACCTCAGTACATCTATCGCTGTCGTCATCGCGAACACGATCTTCTCGCAGACACTCCGCTCCGCCATCACACGCTACGCGCCTACAATATCGCCCCAGGCGGCGATTGATGCTGGATCTAGTGCCAGTGCTGTGCGAGCCCTCGTCCCGCTTGGAGAACTAGATGGCGTGCTAAGAGCGTACTCGGAGGGTCTGCGCGATGTCTTTTACTTCTTGGTAGGCATAGCATGTCTGGCTACCCTTGCCAGCTTGGGTATGGGCTGGAAGGATATCCGGAACAAGCGCAGCAAAACGGACATGAATGTTGACATGGATGAGAGATGTGAGACCATGGACAAGTAGGCGGGTTATGTAGATGGCTAGCTGAAAGAGTAGCTTAAAGACTGTGGAGTTGTAACTCAACACGCTGGCACTGAGGATTGAGTATCTTGATAGGAATTTACTTAGCAGCCCCCATCCAATCATGGATACGTTCCCATATCTCATCACTGTTCTTCTCCATAAACATCATATGCCCATTACCATGAATGCCGACTTTTCCAAGCTCAAGATGTTCAGCCTTGGAACAGCCAGCTTGCTTGAGAAAGTTGACAGTGCAGTAGTCGTACGGCGCGTGGTAGCTGGCTTCTGACGTAACGGTGAGAATGGGCAGCGGCGCAAGATTAGGAAGTCGTCTCGGGGCTGGCTCGGCTGCTTGCAACACGCAAGGAACAGTAGCATTGTCACTTGTCAGGTTGGTAGGCTGATAAACCTGTTGTACTAAGTCGATCGCGGGGTCAGAGACCGGAGGCGAATAATTCATCGGTATGTCCGTCAAGCCCTGTAGGTTTTGAAGTCAGCAGCCATTTAAAATGAGACGGAAGGTTTGGTGAACCTACCCATTTCCTCGCTGGTGCAGATCCAAAGACTGCTTCCTGGAAGGGGGGACCAGTCGGCTCCACCAAGAGGAGGCCCTTCGTGAGATGGGGCCGTGCATCAGCGATGAGCAACGGCAGAAGACCTCCTTGGCTGTGGCCAAGCAACCACGCGGGAGTGCCGATCGAGTCCAAAAGCTGTGCTCCTGCTGCTTGCATGGTGCTTTGTTGATAGGTGGCATTCGAGATAAACTGGACGTTGGAGGAATAGAAAGCGTCGAAAACAGGATCGCCCATGATGCCTGTTCCTGGCCATTGAGTGTGAAGGGTAGATTGGGGCCAGAGACGATATTGCTGTGGAGCAGTGAAGCGTTCTTGGATAAGCTCAGCAGAATAGGTCGACGGCGCATCAGCACCAGCTGTTGGTGCCCAAGCGGAGCGTCCGCGGAAGGTTTGATCCACGATGTAGACAGTATGGCCAGCCTCAAGGAATCGAGAACTCCATGATATCCCTCCGTCTGGCTTCACGAGAAAGTTTGTGCCCGTCTGCGCTTGTCCGTGGATCAAAACAACAGGATCCGTATCATGTTGTTTGGTGAACACTGGCGTTAACCTTTCGACATACATTTGGTCCTTGAATATATGACCACCCTTGCCATCTTCACTATAGCCACCTCCGACGTAGAAGAATGTCCGGACTGCAGGTGTTTCCGTTTCCGCATGATGATGGTTGTGCGCCGCTGTAAAAGACATGAGCAGCGCAAGGTGATGTAGCAACATCATGACGTGCTGATTTGAGGATTTTTTGCTGAAGGAACGGAAGCAAGATGTCGACGAAGGATGCGGCGAGCCATTGCAACCGAGGTCAATTGCCGTGTGGAGTGGGCTTGGCTTGCAGCTTGTCGAGCTATGCCTCGATGATCTTTCTTGCAGGGGCCCATGCAGCTACGAGGCATAAGCGGCACCCTCAATACTGAGAAGTCAAGGTGTCGAGAGGAAGTACCGAATTGCCACCGCACGTATGGACATGAGAGTCAAAGTCAAAGCCATGAGCTGGATTTCCTGGAAACATGCTGTTCATAGTCTCCGCGTCCTCTGTGCCTGCGGTTGTACCTCTACTCGCATAGCAGCAAATCTGCCATCCTTGCCCGTCTCTGGGTCAAATCCGCCATACACTGTGTCCTGCTCTTCGCTCGTAACCCTTGCCAATTCTTCCGCACTCCCTGTGCTCTTCAACGACGTGTTCCTGACCAACTCGAAGTTATCGCGACTATCGTCGGGAAGACGTTCGTGGTGCGTAACGCGGACCTCATTGGTGACAAAGATTTGGGTCCAGGAAGCCATGACGGTGGGCCAGAATATGGGCATGGACGCACACATTATCGCGAAGTCGATTTCGAGGCAGGAGATGATGAGGACTTCGGGGTACCACCATGTGAAATCGAAACTTTGGGTCATGCTTTGACTGTTCTTGAAAGTGCTCCAAAGGCGAAGGATAGCCATGAGTACGACACTGCGTCTGTCAGTGGTGACGCTGAAGTGTTCAGAGTCTGCACTTACATCGAACCGAGGGCGAACAATCCAGTCATGGCAAGCACCTGTTTCCGTCTGAGATCTTTCCTAAAGTATTCCGTGATCGGGACGAGGAATATGGCAATATCGAACGCCATGTTCGTCGCAGCAAACGCGAGTATCGTGAATTTCGCCTCATTGATAGTGCGATATCCGAAGCCGTAGCATTTAGAGCCAGGTTGTCGATCCCAGAAGTTCCTTACTGGAAAGCAGGGTACCCAAGCCATGAATGAGAAAGTCAGGCCCCATGCTATCACCAACGCGAGAAGTACGATGCAAATGATGCGGCGAGCGCCCTGCTGAAAGAGCCTCAGGTACTGTAGGAGTAGGGATATCTTGATGAAGACAGTGGTCGTATGATACGCGGCATTTGTGATATACAGCCAGATCATGGTTGGTTGCAACTCTCGTAAGGTGTAGATAAGATGATGACCCATGCCATAATTGGTGCCTGCGCGAGAAATCAGTACAACGACCACGAGTTTAGAGTCGTGCAGGCCTACCGTGGAGGAAGGCTATGATAGATATCAAGTTGAATATAGCCGCTAGGACTACGAAGAGGTCATCGAGACCGGGTTCACGAACAACTCGCAGGCGAGTATGAAGACGGAAGCCTACGACAACCCAGCACAAAACCTATGACGGTGAGTTTGTAGGACGTTTGTATTGTCGTGAAGGACCTACGTGGAATGGTATCGAGACACCAAACATCGTGCCTTTCTTGTTCGCCAGTGGTAAGGGCGCATTTGGGTTCGGGGGAGTTAGCATCATCTCCTCGACAATGCGAGTAAACTCGTCGGCCATGGCGGGCAAGTATCTCAGATGAGATTCGTTAAGATAACTGTGTGACAGGTGCCGTAGTCTGCCTGCGTGCGAAAGGCATCGATTACTCAACCTGCGAGCTGAGGAATTGCGACTTGCGCATCAGGTCATATCCCTAAGAGAGGCTCTACCCCATGTTCACAAGTGGCAGAAACGCCCTTGCGCATGCTGGTCTTTCAGCCGGCTCTGCTAGCGATGCCGGCTGAGTCGCGTACGGCTATGGATGAAGGCGGCCCTTTCTCCGCCAAAACTTAAAATCCAGGAAACTCAAAGTTGGCCCTATACGACTCAGTGGAGCGAAGCCCGCGACCTCGTTCGAGCGCGGTGAGAAGCCGTTCGGACGGGAGCGAGTCCTATTTCCTGAACTACCTAGGATTGCGTGTGGCCAGGATAAGCTGGCGGCGATGGTGCGACACGCGAGGCACCGGTAACCACAAGAGCCGGAAAGCCTACTCGTAGATTGCGCAAGGAACTGTAAATTAGAATGACAGAGAACACTCGTGGAACACTGTGGCATTGAACTTTCGAGCTCATGGAGAATCTCGACATCGCCACGCAGGTGCCCAGGTGGTTAGCTGTTGAGTCGGCCGCGCCAACTCTTTCGCTGTCCTGAGTAGCGCATGACACATGGCGCAACCTTCAATTGCAGATCCGGATCGCCTGCAACATCAGCAGTAGGCAGCACACATCCGTTGAGGTGATCAAGGATCTCCCCGCGGAAGGTGCTGGGCGTGGGCAAGGGGAACCATCAAGCCTTGATCAAAGTTCAGAACCGGGCCTATCCGTGCCGATCTTGTGTAAACTGTTGAGCTGTGTGAGGCCTGAAAATGAACCTTCAGAGAGGCTTGAAGCAAGCTGGTGAAACTGTCGCCATCACTACCAGCCGCGCTGAGCTAGCGATACGGCACCTACGTCGCCGCGCTGAGGCCACGGGAATCATGATAGCGAACGATGTCAATTCCTGCTTCCACCTGCAGCAGTGGAATTGTCACAACCTCTACAGCCACAGCGACGAACGAAATGGCGAGTTGAATGAAAGTATTTTGAGATTGAAGGACAAGATGCCCAGTCGATATTGGATGAAATCGACAATTCTATAAACGTGGTACTTCCCATCCCTTTTACCCGCCAAACGCCCGTAGATGCAGCAAGCCACAACGCCATAACTCATGCGACATTGAATTCGTCATTTTTAACTTCAGTCGTGCATCTTCATTTCCTCGAAATCATCCAGCAGTTGATCCATCGGAATCTGCAGCCCTTCATCCTCATCGTCACCAAGACTGCTCTCAGTCTCCATGGCATCTGCGTCGCGCTGCTTCTGTTCCTGCTGCGCCTTGTATAGCGCCATGGTAGCGCGCAGGTCTTGGTCCTCCTCGACGTCCTGCAAGAACATTTCGAAGTCGCGCTCCATCTTCTCTTGATCTTGCTTACGGGGCAGCATCTCGCCTTCATCCTTGTTGATACGCTTGACGCGCCAGTTGCGCTTGTTCTTGTTCTTCTTGGAGCGCTGGTAGTACTTCTTGACAAGCATAACATCTGGGATAGCGGCCGCATACTTGTTGTTGTTTTCGAGAACGTCGAAAAGATCGTTGTTGAAGTTGGTGTTGCTGAGGAGGTAACCCATGACCGAGTCGCCAACGTGCAAGATACCACCAAGATGTGTGCGGCAGTAGTATGTTGTGTCGTTGACGCCCATATCGGAGGAGCGGGCTACGGTGGCTTCGGCGAGGAAGTGGCGGCCTACTGACTTGCCTAGAGGCTCGATGTCCAGGACAATGAACTCGGTCAGTTCCTGTACGTCTGCGAGGGGTCGGAAAGGTGTGCGCCAATATATGTCCGTGGCGACATCGGCTGTCTGGAGGGTCGAAGGGTCGAGTAGTTGTATGGAGGTGCCGATGCGGGTGCAGAGCGTGAGGGGCGAGATGTTGCCGATCTTCTTTGCGAGGGGGATAGGGAGGACTACAAGATCGTCTTTGCAGATGGGTACGATTTCGCAGGAGAAGGAGAACTTGTAGTTCTTGGTCGAAGTGTGAATATCGTGTGAGATGAGCTCCTCGGAGCGCTTGATGTTGACTGGGATGACGGCCTTGAGGAAGTCGCAGAAGCCTACGGCATGATTCCTCTGGGAGAAGAAGAAGTCGATACCGTCGTGAACTTCCTTGATGTTGATGGTGTCCTTGTGGGCTCCGTGCTTGAGAATCAACTGTTCCAAGTACAGGAAGGTCCTCTTGTGTGGCACCTTCTGGCGGATCTGCACACAGGCCCTCCATGTGTTGTGGGTGTAGCTCTTTGCGCAGTCTGGGCACTGGTTGTAGTTTTGTGTGTATTCCACCTCAAAGCTCTGCTGCATGATGGCGCCCTCGTTAATCTCCGACTGCACGGTGATCTTGACCTTGATCCTCCTGCTGTGGGGCTCCGTCCAGATGAAGCCGGCATCGATGATTCGCAATTTGTTCAGTCCGCGCAGTTTCTTCAGGCAGAGAGCGAGCAGTTCGCGCGATTCGGGGGCAGCGACGACCCAGGTGGTGGGCGGGGAGAGCCATCGGTCGCAGTCGCGGCACATGAGCAGGATTGCCTCGCGCTGGATGCCGCCCGTCACGTCCGTCTTGAGTTTGATGCAGTCGTAGCAAAAGGCGCCCGAGAGTGTGCCGTCGACAGGCGCGCCGCAGTCTGCGCAGAGAATCGTGGCCGAGTTCTTGGGCTCAGGCGCGAAAGAGCGCTGAGCATCCATCATGACGCCCTCCATGTGTGCGGTGGTGTTTGGATAGAGTGGTTTCGATAGTGCGCGTCCCTCTAGGTATCAGAGGACCAGGGGAAGGATATATAAGGAGAGAAGTAGCGGTCGGTGTGAGTCGGACAGGCAGTGACTGCTTTGAAATTGGTGCCCCGCGTGCCCGATGATTTTCAAAAGTTCGCCGCAAGCTCTCTTTCGCCCCCACTAGCTCTCTTGGCAGATGCATCACCCAGCGACTACCCAAGACATTGTATAAGACTATAGGCTCATACACAGTGAGTAGACTTTCATTCTGTGGTAGCGTAATTTCTGGTTCATGCCACGAACACTACATATGCATCATAGTGTGCGGTCAATACAATGCTGGTGCTACAAGGCGAGACATGTGATGGGGAAGTTCACAGGACGCTAGTAAGTAGGGATCCACAGTCGGTGCTGCGAAACACCGATGTCATCAAGAAAGTTGAACTGCGCAGCGCCATGCCACCATTCGTGTCTGCTCTATCCTTCACCATGTCTTTCTCTAGGGCTGCCTCTTCTAGGTTCATCTGCCATGCCTGTCGGGGTACCCAGGTTCGCCAATCCACCTCAGTGCCCCGACCCAATGGCGCATCTTTGCGCACCGCGCCTTCGACAGTCTCACGATGCGCCTTCAGTACGAGTGCACTTCGGCGGGTAGACAAGAACGATCCTTCAACGGACGATCCCGGGTTCGCCTTCCTCGACGACGGTTCCAAGCCTGTTAACGAGGATACTGTATCCCAGGAAGCCATATCAGACCCCTCCGAGGGCTGGAAAGAAGCTGCGCCAGAAGTTGCGACCGAAACCTCGCCAGCTACAACGCCACCCTCTCAACAAGACAATGCAATCCCGTGGTATCTCAAACAACAAGCATCGGTTCCGTCGCCCGCATTGAACCCCGCCCAGATCCCAGATCTCCCACCGAACCCGCCACCTCTCCTAGCGACCCTTCTCGAATATGTCTCCATCACGGCCGGTCTCGACGACTTGCAATTGCTCGACCTGCGAAACCTCGACCCTCCGCCTGCGCTCGGTCCCAAACTGATCATGCTCATCGCGACAGCGCGCTCGGAAAAGCATCTCCACGTAGCGGCTGACCGATTCTGCCGATACCTTCGACGCGAACACGGGCTGAAGGCGAATGCGGCCGGTCTTCTGGGTCGCAATGAGCTGAAGATCAAGCTAAGACGGAAGGCCAAGCGCATGCGAATGTTGGCAAACGTTGGTGGTTCCGCACCCGAAGGCAACATTGACGACGGTATACGCACAGGCTGGATCTGTTGCACACTTGGGAAATTGGAAGCGCATCCCGATGACACGCACATGCCCGGTGACGACGTGAAACAGTTTGTCGGTTTCAGGGACATCAAGCCCGGCGTCAACGTAGTCGTACAGATGTTCACAGAAGAGAAGAGGGCCGAGACAGACCTCGAGACATTGTGGGGTGGAGTGTTAAGGACACATCAAAGGAAGGACAAGACCGCCGATGAAGCACTAAAAGAACTAGAGCAAGACATCGAAGATCTGGAAGAGGATGCCGAAGATCTTGATTATCGAACACAAGAGTCACCGCAGGCACTCAACAAGGCGCCCACTGAGTCTAGCAAGACTGCTAGCCCGCCCACACCCGCGCAACAGATACACCGGCCTCGTCCCACTCCTGGTGATTTCTTTCCTCCCGCTTCAAACCCAGAAAAGAGGAAACAAATACGCCGGTTACACACAGTTGGTCTCAGATGAGTGCACGAACGCTACGATTGAACGACTTGTACAAAATGTAGAAATACTGTAGAACTCGCTCCTGTGCGAATTGAAATGATGCAGGACGTTACACTAAAAGAGACTTCAATGACACACTATAGTAGTGTGATCACAAATAATTGGCTTCCTTGATGTACAGGCAGCATAGCAATGCGCGCACGTAATATCGAGTATGATACTTATATAAACTAACAAAAGCAGAAATTACATACTACGAAGAAGACATCCTCAGACCCCTCACATCATCACAGCCATACCCTGAGCGGTTTTTCCTGCCATGCCACCCAAGTCGAAATGCTGGACCTGCTTCATCGACCCTTGACCACCGGAAACATCGAGCACAGTAATCGCCGCGTTGGTGGTTCCATTGCCAGGACTCAAGGCATAGACAAAGTCGCCTGCAGCGCGGAGATCGATGAGACCAGGATCGCCATTGGCAGACAGATCGAGCTGCATGATGATGCTCGCGTCATCTAGACTCATCTCCACGACACGGTTGACACCCACGTCTGTAACGAACGCGCTGTTTGTTGCATCGGAAATTGTGGCCCAGCAGGTTGCTGCTTGACCGTCGATCTTCTGGGAGCCTTTGACTGTCGCTTGGCCTTGAGAGTCTACCGATAGGACGGCAGCGCCAAAGGACGCGTCAGTGACGAAGAGGGAGGATGGGTCTTTGGGCATGATAGCCGAGCCGAACAGCACGGCGGTCCCTTCGGGTGAGCTGCGAACGTCTTTCTTCGAGAGAGCGGCGGCGCCATTGGAAGCTTGCACTGCGTAGGTGGAGAGGAACCCTGTGTTGTTCACGGCTGGATCGCCCTTGACGGTGGTGAAGAGAGCGGACTCATCGGATGAGAAGAACGCCTGCGACACGGTGTTTAGGGGTCCAACGGGGGGAGTGGTCTGTCCGAGGTCGAAGGGCCGGAGGTCGTCCATCTGTCCAAGCCCTTGCTCGGAGAAAGGTGCGCATGAGATTCCAGCTAGTGCACCCGTAGTTCCCACGCATGCAAGCTTGTTCTTTGCAGATGCCGCGACGGTGTTGGGAAATTCTCCAGGTATGGCTACAGGCTTGCCGGCGCAGGCGAGTGATGTGGGATCGTTGGCTGATATGGTCATCATGGTAAGCGTATTGGAGCCAGCGTTCACGGCAAACAGGTTCTGAGACTCGTCAGTCCGACATTCTTGTCCATATTCTCCGGAGATGTGTTAAACTCACGTTCCCAACGACAGTCAATGCCGACTGGCCAACCAGTGCATCAGGCGTCGCGGGCTTGCCATCTGCATCGACGGCAATAGAACCCGCACCACCCGTCTTCATAACTTTGCCTTGCGAAAGCATACCATCGGCTCCAATGGGCAGCGCAACGACAGCGTTCTCGGCATCGTTAGTCAACATGTAGATGGCTTTGCCGACAGCAGGTTTTCCAGCACTCTGCTGCTGCATGCAGCTCATTCCACCTTGTTGTTGTCCCTGGTGTGCGCCTGGACGGGGTCGTTGGTGTGGTGCTGCTACTGCCATTGAAGGAAGGAGAGCGAAGAGGAAAGATTTGGTGAACATGTTTGCGGTGTTGAGTACGGCGTCAAGACAGAACAGAGATTAATGATGAAGTGTGAATGGGTAGCCTGAGAGCGAGTGTGTGGAGAAGGTAAGATAGAGAGTCCAGCTGATCTGTTGAATGCCCAATCGCCAAATACACACCCTTCTCTTATAGAAACCGCCTTTGAGCCAAAGCCTGATACTTTTGCGTTCCAAGAGACCGCGATTATTCGATCAAGATTGCCTAATCCGGAATGGCGTATAATTTCAGAAGACGACCGGGGGAGCAAGCCACTCCTACAGCCTCAGGCTGAACATCACAAGGATTCTCCGCACCACCCGTCGCTTGGTTTCAAGAAAAATGCAGCGCGAAGAGATGGCACATATCGGGTATGCGGTAAATACGAAACGGTGCCTGTGTCAAGCGAGCGCTTCGCCGATCTATTGCCTGAACGAGTAAATTTGATTCTGAAGCAATTACTAGAGACGGCTAGCCTAAAATTCCCAGCTGAGGACAGGGCCAGGGCGCGCAATCTGACTTGTGACACCGTGTCTCAACTGCGCCCGTCAGACATGTCAACCGGGCCGTTGTCATTGGCGCGACATTTGGGATGGATACGGCATAATGGGAACACTAGACTTGGCATCTGCGCAGCAGCTTCGTCGCCTTGATCGCTCTTTTCTTCCGAGAGAAACTGATTACCTATCGGGCTTCTGCACTTTGGGACCATAAGCACAGTGGCCCATTTCCGGTCTTCCTATCGGGTGGCTGACAGAACACCACATCTGAACACCTGAGCACCATAGGCTGTGCACGTGATGAAGTTCACCTTCAAGCCTTTCAAAGGCGACAAGAGTTCTCCCGACGGTATGTCCAATCAGGGCCTATGAAGCTCCAGGTACGGGTCGCTAAGCATGCATCTCGCTGTGTTCAGACGATGGCGATACGCGTAATCCGGGACAAAGGCGGCGAGAACAGGTTCGACGAGCGCAGAAGTACGTGTCGCTTCTATCTGTATACCAAGTGCTCTCCTGAGTTGACGAATCAGAACACATCGCGAGCGCAAGGAAGCCTATACGGCTTCTCTCGAAAGTGAAGTAGTCCAGCTCCGCGCAAATGAAGCTCGATTGTCGCAAGAAACCAAAGCGCTGTATTCTGAAGTCGCTTTCTTGAAAGGTCTGCTGACTCAAAACGGCATTGCCATACCCGATCGAACAAGAGTAGGACTTGGTCAACAGGAAGAGAGAGCGAACGTAGAGAGTGAGAAGAGGATTGCTCTAACCGTTGGGCAAGAGGAGAACAAGAAAAAGAACCGACGGAAACAGATATACGTACAGCAAGTGTCTCAGCAATCGTTGCGTAAGTACACTACGGCTGGACTACGACAAGTGTTCTCAATCCGTGGTAACTGACACTTGTCATGCAGCCGGCTCGGCACAGCTCATAAGTCCGCCATTGTCTGGCTCCGCGTTATCAGGGTACACATCCACCACGGGTTCGCCTGGTGGATCTGCGATATGCATGGGTAACATGGACCCAGAGATCGTCGGGATGGACTTCGTCTTGACGTATGCCACTGTCCTTCCTTTTCCTCAGCCGTTTGTCACTAAACTCCTACGTATAGTCTCGAGTCTCCTTGTTTACCACATATCGATGTGGCTTCGCCCAATACTGGCAGCTCCGACACAGATACTTCCGCTTCGACCGGCCACGCCTTGACGGTCTCAGCATGCCTCTTTCATCATCACCCTTCACCACCTGGGCAACGACAGTTCTCTCCTTCGACTTGGGAGGTTCCACAGGCTAGTATAGACCAGCTTTTGGCACTGTCTAGCTGTGTTCCGCTCCAAGACGGCGAAGTCACGCCAGTACAGGCGTGGGATTATATCCGGCGACAGGAGGGATTTGCGGGACTGGAGGCATACAGGTGGGACAGCTTGAAAGAGAAGTTGGTGGCATTGGTGCGGTGTTATGGCTTCGGTGGTGTGGTTGAGAGAGAAGCTTTTGAGAACGCCGTGTTTGAGGCTTTTGTGGTTGGGAGGGTGTTCTGAGGAAAGGGGGGCATCTGAACTGTTTCTCTCTTGCGGAATACGAATCAAAGACCGCAGATTGCGTACACCATTACGTCGGCTCTTTTTGTGTATGGAGATGGTAGTGCGATAGCGGCAAGGCGAGGGCTGCAGGGCCGCAGCTAGTTGCCATGGTGAGGGTATTATTCCCGAACGCCCAGTCATACCCGCTGGCAAATAGCACGGAGGTCGCGTATACGATACCTATTTCTTTCCACTCAGTTGGCATTCCATCCGATCCTGTACAAGTCGCCGATAGTAACAACATTGTCAAAAGAGCCTGCTCCTTCTCTTTACTGTTTGGCGGACCTCGGCACTGAGGAGCCATCCTTGCATCATCCATCGTAACAAGCGAGATACGGATACGGGATATGCGCGGCGGACCTCTGGACCTGCGTCGCGTGTCGCTTCCCCAATTCACGCAGCACGCAGCAACGGACAAGTCAAATGTCTGCCCGATTTTGACCACTTGGAGCAGCACAGCGCGACGCCAACCAAGCTCGAAGAAAACTGGGGACAGCAAACCCACTAAACGCTCCCGAAAAGCTTAGCCCTCGACTAATCGATAGATCGCCCAATCGACAGCCCCACACCAAACATCGACAGCAGCGTCATCAGCGCCTACGTCGCCACCTCGGGCCGGGCGACTTGTCAGCATAGCCACCCAAGTGATAGAAATAGTATAGTACCTGCAGCCAGCCGTAACCCGTAAGACACGCGTCCCGGGTTCCCTAAAACCAAGGAAAACAATAACTCTCCGGCTGCCCCGGAAACACTGCGGTTCTTTGTCCATTATCCACTCACTCCGCAACCAAGCTTTTGCGCACTGCCTACCAAGCACTGCGCTGAGAAAGCTTCGAATACCCATTCATTCATTTCCTACGTTCGTTATCGACAATCAGCATGGTAATGTGGAAGGGTATTGTTTCTGCTGCCGTGGCAGCGCTAGCCACCAGCGGGGCAAAGGCAGCCAGTTACGACGACATACCAGACATTGAGGTCTATGGCCAACATTTCTTCTACACAAACAATGGCTCGCAGTTGTGAGTACACGCACATTCTGCCAGTCTAGAGCACGATACTGACAGCATGCAAGCTATCTGAAGGGTGTCGCATACCAGCAGAACTACTCTCCCAATGGCTCGACAAGCGCCGATACCAAATACACAGATCCATTAGCCGACGGCGACGCCTGCCGACGAGACATTCCCTACCTCAAGCAGATCTACACAAATGTCATCCGCGTATACGCTATCGATCCGACCCAAAACCACGATGACTGCATGGAGCAGCTGGCCAGCGCAGACATCTATGTCATCTCCGACCTGGGAGAGCCTGGCACGTCGATCGAATCGAACAACCCAGAGTGGGACGTCACGCTGTATCAGCGATACACAGGGGTTATCGACGCGCTGAGCAAATACAAGAATGTCATCGGCTTCTTTGCTGGCAACGAGAACGTCAGCAGCGATAACCAAACGGCAGCTGCCGGATTTGTCAAGGCTGCTGTCCGCGACACCAAGACGTATATCCAAAACCAAGACTACCGCAACACGCTAGGTGTGGGTTACGCGACTGCCGATGTGCCGTCGCGCAATGAGCTTGCGCACTACTTCGCGTGCCAGCCCGGCGACTCAGGAAACAAGACGTCCATCGATTTCTGGGGCTACAACGTCTACTCATGGTGTGGCGACAGCAACTACGCTTCTTCTTCCTATGGCGAGCGCGTCGATTTCTTCTCCGACTACCCCGTCCCTGTCTTCTTCGCTGAATACGGATGCATCGAAGGTTTGGATGACGGTCCCACCAGCCGTCCATTCACCGAAGTCGAGGTTCTATACGGCAACATGACTGACGTCTTCTCTGGTGGTATCGTCTACGAGTGGTTCATGGGTGAAAACGACTACGGACTCGTTTCGCTCGCTGACAATGGCGCCAGCGTATCGCCCTACCCCGACTTCACATCTCTACAAAGCCAGCTCGCCTCCGCCACTCCAACTATTACTCAGCGATCTGAATACACACCCACCAACTCGGCACCTGCCTGCCCCTCAGTCGGCGGATCATGGCTCGCGCAAGCATCACCACTGCCTCCCAACGTCAACCCCCAGCTATGCGCTTGCATGGTAGACAGTCTGCAGTGCGTCTACAAATCTGACGATGACGACAAGTACGCCGACGACTTCAACTTTATCTGCGGCGAGAACGAAGATTACTGCAACGGCATTGCACGCAACTCCACAACCGGTGACTTTGGTGCCTACTCTGGCTGCGACCCCAAGGACCAACTTGCGTTTGTCGCAAACCAATACTACATTGGACAGAAGAAGCGCGCAGATGCTTGCAGCTTCTCGGGCAGAGCTAGCATCCAGAGCGCAACCACTGCTGGCAACTGTGCCTCGCTACTGAGTGCTGCAGGCAACAAGGGCGATGGCAATGTACCTGAGGCTACGGGTAAGGGTACTGCGGCAGTGAGTGGTGGCAGCGGCAGCGGTGGTGCAGCAAGCTCCAGTTCTGAGGGTGCTGCTCCCAGCGTCAACGCGCCTGGTTTCTTCCCCCACGGCGATCTAGTCATGGGCGTGTATGCGGTTCTCGCTGCGGGCAGCTTACTCGGTATGCTTGTACTGTGAGTGGGCTGAGGAGTGAGCTGGTAATGTAGTATTCTTGGATGATGTCAATGAGCATATGTGGCTAAGGTGGGGGATATCTTCTGGCGTTTATCATTTAGTGATACACACGAGCAATGTAATTCAACCTTTTTCTATACTTCGATAACTGTACATACTCCGTGTGTCAAGTCGAGGTTCACCTGATCTATGAAGATGCGCACGTCAACCTTATCAATACCGTCTTGCATGATGCATTACATCGTCAGATCAAGCTTTCAGTTACATGCGCATCACAATCATCGGAGATATCAAGTTGCACCAACTCCCGATACATTCTATGATCTACGAGCTGGCCTTTTCTTCTTGTTTCTTTCTTTCTTCATGTAACTACGCTGCAGTAGCGCAATACATCTTTGTTCTTGCTGCGATGGCATCGTCTCGTGCCTCGTAGCCCCTCTATACATTAGAGTGCCCAAGTGACCGTACGTACATAAAACCCTCAGAGATCAGACATATCACATCTGAAATCTGACGACATGCCAATCCTGTCCTTTCCAGGGAGATATCGCTGTAGAAAAGGGAAGGCCCAGACCCAAATATACAGCATCCCCGACGCCGACGCTACGCTTGAAGCCAAGAACTGACATTATAACATTCTGCTGAAATCAATGTAAAGTTGATGGTTTATGAACCCCGAATACATTCAAGCTCGAAGGTGAGCCCTTCAGTCGAGACTGTATGAGAAGCTAGTACATGTTGGGTGGCCCAGGACGACCTGGCTGCTGGCGTGGAGGTCCGCCGAATTGGCCGTCGAACATCATGCGTGGATCTTCACCACCTCGCATACCGGGCATTGGGGGGCCGCCATAGCCAGGAGGTGGGAAGTAGCCAGGTGGGCCCTGCATGCCATTACCACCGGGTCCTCCTGGTCCGCCTGGAAAGCCTAATCCGCGGATACTGCCACCGGGCGGGAAGCCAGGAGGGTGACCAAGCGGTGTGTTGCCAGCTGAGAAGCTCGGCCCTCCAGGTCCCATTTGCTGAGGGTTGGGACCATTGAGGCCAGGTGGCTGGCGCATTGGACCGCCGAATCCTGGTGGCGGAGCGATGTTCGGCCGCTCTTGCGGTGTTGGCGGCATTCCTGGTTGACCTCGTCCGCCCATATATGGCATATCCGGTACGGGCTGCGAAGGTATACCCATATTGGTTGGCATGCGCGGGTCACCTCCTGTGTTGCGGCGCTGGAGGCCCATAAGTGGATCTTCCGGGGTGGGATATCCCATTGGCATGCGCTGGTTCTTGGCTCGCATGGACTCCTGTTGTTGCTGTTGCTGTTGTTGCAGTCTTTGCATATGCTGAAGCTCCAATTGGCGATCGGCAGCCTCACGACGCAGCATCTCGTTCTCTGTGAACATACGAGGGTCTTCCATGAAACCTGGGGGCAGACCACCACGACCCTTGGCCTGGTGTTGAGCAGGGTGCTGAGGCTGCTGTCTTGATTGCTCGAAGAAGGGCATGTTATGACTTTCCTGAGATGGGCGAGGCAAGTTGTGACCCTGTACCTGCGGTGGTGTAGCGCGAGAAGGTTGCTGCATCAAATTCAATAGGAAGTCACGCTCACGCTGCTTCGTGACTTGATCGCGTTGCGTATCCTCGCGCTGACGACTGTTCAACAAAGCTGCGAGGTTTGCATCTTGCGGGGCACCACGTTGCGGCGGGGGCTGGTGAGGATAGTGATCTTCTGGATGACCGGAGTCAGGGCGTGGGGGTCTGAATTGTTCGGAAAGTGCATTTTCTGGTGACATGCTGTTGAAGCGGGATTGCTGTGGAGGTCGAGAATCCGGTGGGCCGGCACGTGGAGCCAGGATGTGCTCCAATATGCTCTGCTGTTCGAGTGTCCTTGGAGGTGGTCTACCATGCTGCAGATCCGGCGGCGGCGATTGCTGATGGAAGTCTAACGAGACGCCTCCACCCTGTCTCATACCGTTCGTTGGTGTTGGCATACTCGTGGGGGGTTGGGGTCCCGGGGAAGGCCCAGTGCTTACTTGACCAAGCATCTGGAGGATACGTTGGAAGCCTTCTTTGTCGGCGTTCGCCTCCATGGCAGGTGCTGGCGATGCAGGTGCCGCGACCGGCATTTGGCTGGGCGCTTGCGACTCTTCCGGTTTCGCAAACATTGTCATGAACCTCGACTTCTTATCTGGCTTGGGTTTCGCCGAGATGGTCTCTGCTGGTGGGATCTCTGCCGACTTGTCTCTACCCCAGTTGCCGAAGAGAATTCCCTGTGTAGGTTCGGCCGCAGAAGGCGCGTGCAGGGGCGCAGTCAACATAGGCGGAGCGGTGATTGAGACAGCCGTAGATATCTCTGCGGGAACCTCTCTTGATTCCTCTTTTTCGCCAGCCGGGGTATCCTTAGCCCTCATTTGCTCCTTCCAGCGCTGGAAGTCCTCTTGTGTGCGAGGCTTGAACTCCTTCTTCTCCACTTTGGTGTCCATCCATTCTGGGTCTTCTTCACCACGGTTACCGCCCCTGTTCCACTCGCGGCCGTTGTCTCGCTCGCGATCTCGGTCTCGTTCGCGCCAACCGCCCTGTACGCCAGTCTTTGTACCCTCATCTTTATCGTCGCGACGACCCCAGCGCGGCTCGTTTCGCTCGCGATTGCCACGGCGTGGGGCTACGTCCATCTCGGGGTCGCCCTCGTGCTTGTCGCGGTTGCGATCGCCATTACGGTGGAAGCGCTCAAAGTCTTCCTGGCCCAGACTCTTGCGTCCTTTGACATTTGTCCAGCCCTCACCGTCCTCGCGTGGAACGCGACGGCCATTGGCGTAGCCCTTGTCCCGGTTCCGGTCGTTCTCGCGGTCCCGTGTCCACCGGTCGTTCTTTGGAAAGCGGTCGCCAACGTTGTCTCCGTCTGTAGAGGTGAAGCCTGTGCGTTCCTTTGCATCACCTGTGCCCTTCGCTGGAGTGCGCGCCGAGAGGAAGGCTAGCTTTGGCGGACCGAGCACTGTCTCTTCGCCAGGTTCTACAAAAAGCGCGTCAATAGCGGCCTTGATACCCTGAACATCAGAAGACTTACGCATGCTCTGGCGCCGACCGAATTGGCCCATGGGGTTGATCAGCGGTCGCTGCTCATTTGGCGTTACCCCTTCTCCGTCTCGAGCGGCCCGAGTGCGACGCATAGTTCCATTGTTGTTGGCGTGGCCATTGTTGGTGTTTTGGTCGGCAGGCACATCCATCCATTGTTGGATTGAAGGTAGCCCGTCCGGCTTCTTGACGAGGGGAGACTCTTTCAAAGCCAATAGGTCAGCCTCCGAATAGGTAGGCCCCCGCATTCTCGCGAGCTCAATGCAGCGCGAATGAGCAGGTGTGTGTGGGCTAGCCGAGGCTTGCTTTACTCAGGGACGAGAGGCAGACCGAGAAGCAGGTGGTGTAGTGTTTGGTTATTGGTGATGGGTGAGGAGGCTGTCCTGAAGCGGGCGGGTGGTGAATCGCTTGACTCGCTTGCAATTGAACAGTGCCCGCTCTGCAGCCCTTACGAGGACTAAATATGCGGCCTCGGTGACGGTTGCGGTTCAAAGAGACGTGTACGATGGCGTGATGCTGAGCGGTCGCAATATAAAGGTTGAGCAGACGCGTGCGTGTCGCAATTCGTTGAAGGAGGTGAGGGAGCTCGAGGTGGGATGCAACGTGGTAGGGGTGTGCGGCGACAGAAAGCGGAGAAGAAACGGTTGCGAGCTCACTGCTGACAGCAGAACAGCAAGGTTGGGGTGCAAATGTCTTGGAGAGCTCTGGGATACTTGGGGGTAGGCAGCGGGGGTGCGGTTGATAGCGCAGATGTTTGTTGTGGTTTTGAGTCCAGGTCGCGAGCGGTGCGGGCCTCTTCGAGAGAGCCCTGGGAGATGCGCGCCAAGAAGTGCTGCGGGAACGAGTGCCCAGCAGGTGCGTCATATTAGGGTCCAGCACGTGTGACTTCAGCCTGCACTTTCGCTGAAGCCGCATCTTCACAGTAATCACGACATGATAGCGCATGGGAATCAGACCATATCGCGTGATGGTGGCAGCCTTGATTTCTTGCTAGGCAATCGCGCCACAAATGACCTCCAGATGACCTCTAGATTAGGAAGTCGCAAACAACGCCCTGCAATGCTTCGGAGTGGCTTCCCCAACGCCGCATACGGTTTACAGACATGTACAAAACTACAAAACTCAGACCTTGCATAGCGAAGCGATCGTTTCGCCCAGGCTGTCACTGCTCCATGCAGCTACCTTCTCCCGGTCGCATGTGTCGTAGACACGCCCGGCCAGTGTCCTCAGAGCGCGATGTCGCGGATCATGGCCATCAAGCATCATCTGTATCCACGGGATAAGCCCGCACCTCGTGATGAGCGTCGTACTACCTTCCACATGTGTTGCTCGCAGCAGTAGCTTCACGATCTTGTCCTTTGCCGACGCAGGACATGATCGGGAGCCGTAATGAGTCAACAGCTGCTCAAATATGTTGCTCCTCCTAAACAATTCCATATCTGCAGGTGTCCGCAGACTGTCCAGGAGATAGTCGAAGTACCAGTCCACTTCCTTGTGGTAGGTGGTGTCGTCGTCTGGTTGACTGGCAACGATGCGATGCCAAAAGAAGCGCAGTAATGAATGGACATCCCAGGCGGGGGATGCCGTAAGGAAGTTGTTCACTGTGCTGAAGAGCGTGTGTGTGGGATCCGCTACAATGCCAGCACAACGAGCGGCTAATACACCTCCAACGTAGGGAAAGGCTTCAGCACCTGCCGGATCCACCGACTCCAAGACCTCGCAGAGGAGAAGGTAGAGTTGTTGAAGATCCCAGTCCGGAGTGAGTCCCTGCTGTCCAGTAGCTGTGTCGTCTGCTTCGGCATTGTTACGACTGCTTGTCATAATAGTCGCAATGACACGTCGAATGTTGCTGATGGCTTGTATGCGGATCTCGGAGTGCTCGGAGCAAAGGCACAACAGTAGTTCTCCAATGTCTCCATCATCAATTGCTTCACTCAGCTCTTTCTTCCTCCAACGTGTGAGTCCAGTGTGCTTCTTGTCTTCGACGGGTGGCCTTTCAAGATCGACGGCAGACCTGAGCTTGGCATGCTGCTCAGCCTCTTCCGTAGGCCTTGGAACCGGCGATGTCGATGATCTATCTGAGCCGCTGAAGTCTGCCCCGGTTGCTAGCTTCAAGGCCTCCTTCGCTCTTTCTTTGCCCATTTTCCACAAGAATGCATCCTTCAGCACCTCTTTGTATGCTACGTTCGCTGATTCTACCAGTGCGTCGCGTACGTGTTCCAGTGCTGTCTCGTCTTCGCCAATCAGCTTGAGGAGATATAGAAGTCTCGACAGCCACTGAGCAATGGTATCCGCCGTGTTATTTGTGGCGGTCTCACCGCCTTTGAAGGGCCATTGTTCTACTAGTGTCATGAGCAAGTTACTAAATGGCCCAAGCCCATTTGTAGATTGCGCAGTGCGGCCACACATGACATCTAAATCATCAAAGTACTTGATAGGCACCTTGGTGAACCGCGCGCAGCAGTCGTCCAGGAACTCGAGGACGTCGGTAGAAGGAGTCACTGATCCAGAGGTTGATCCCAAACTAGCAATTAGTGCATCGAGCGCGTCGGGCGAAGTCTTGGTCTGCAACATTTCCTGGTCGTTCAAAATGTCGCTCAAGAGAGACCTAATGCCTGTATACAGTTCGCTCTCTTTTGAAGTCACCAGCAGCCTGAGAAGTGTTACGAATGGCGAGTATTGGAGTGATTCTACAACAGTCAGTAATGGCAGTCCAAAGAAGAAGAAAAACGTACTTTGCTTTTGCCACCAACGCATAGCTGGTGAAAGTTTTGCCATCTGTATCCAGTGTTCTAGCTCCATGATACGGAAAGCCTTGTCTTCGGGCGAAGCTGTGGGCTTATCGACCTCTACCAATGCGTTACACAACGGTAGCGAAACATCAAACTTCTCTTGTAGCGCAACTTGGGGTGTGGCTTCATAGTAAAGCCGCAGCAGCCTGGTGATCGATTCCCGCTTCATGTCTTTCAGACCAGGTTTCTTCAGTGCCAAAAAGACAGTGCGGATCGGCGGGCAACGTCTGCTGACTTCTGAAACTAGGCGCTTGGCTGCTTGCTCCCACTGTTTCGAGGATCTGGTGACACTGGCATTGTTGAGCTCCTGGAGGACGGCCTGTAGCTTCTGGAGCGCTACGATTAGAACTCGGATGGCGAACAGCTGGATGAGGTCGGAGTTATGGTTGAGACACTTGGTGAGCACTTGCTGATTGAGAGGCTGCGGAAGGATGCTGTTCATAAGCACAGGTACCGGTGGTGGATGGTCGCGGAAGTTCCTCTTCGCACCGAAGTATTTGGGTACAGGGAGCTGGATAGCTTGATACAAGAATGCGGAGTATCCTATCCATGTCGAAGTAAGCTTTGGATCGTAACTGAAGTCGCGTCGTTTGACAAAGTAGTCTGCCACTAGCTCAGGGCAGGCTCGAAAGATATCGACGACAAGCTCTTGGTGAAAGGTATTTGCGTATGGCCTCTGGCTCTGGATGAACTCTGAGAGAATTATGTTCCGCACTTTAACAGTCTTGCTGTAGTTGTCAACTGATTCCAGGCCCAGATCATTGCCATAGTCAGCTGCATCTTCCAGCTCGCCTTCGTCGTCATCAAAGGTAGACGGGTAGAAGCCCTGTGTTGGCAGCATGACACCATAAGCAGGGTCGGTGCAAACTAAGCGAAGGAAATCGTGAGCGAGCTGATCGGGTGCTTTCTGTCCTTCGGAAAGAGCGCCTTCCTCCACCTCATAGCTGTACAGACTGGCTATACGCGAGAGTGCCTTGCCGTTCAAAATTCTACTCTTGGTGTGCCTTGCAATAGTCTTGTCTTGGAAAACATGGCTTGTGAATACATCGAGGATTTCGTAGATGAGGAACGGCGGGTCCGCGCGGATGTGATCGAAGACGGCACGGACGACGTTGGTGTTGGAGAGTATTTCGCTCTTTGCCCGCTCGTCCTGATATCTCAAATGCATGAGAAGATACCTGATGGCCGTAGTGCGAATGCTGGGTTTCTTGACATGGTCTGCCGCCGACTGCTCTCTTCCGAGATTGATGTTCCTTCCAAGTATCTTCGGCTCGAGTGTGAAGTCTCTCTTGGCGTATACGGCCCTCGCATGCGCACCTTCATTGAACCGAGTAAGCTCTGTGAGCAGTCGCAATGCCGGCGCGATAACGCTCTCCTCCTTGGGTGCCGCTGAGGTACTTCGGACGAAACGACGAGCGACCGATGGCTGCAGCAGAGTCTTGGCCAGCAGAGTGCCGTACTCGAGAAAATCGCCATGGGTCGCAAAAACCTTGAACAGGAGCGCGAGCACAGCTGTTACCTGGGAGACAACGGCGCTGTAGTTGGTTTCGACAGCATGGTCCCACCCGTGAATCAGGTTCTGCAGGAACGTCTTTTCCTTCTCATCTTGGCCTCTTCCTTTCTGCGTGTCCAGGTATTCACGGAGAATGGCTCGCTTGCGGGGCACGTCGTGCTCATCGGTCGGATAGAGGATCGAATCGAGGAATCGCTTGAAAATACTTAGGCCTAATCATGTCAGCCGTTGGTCAAATATAGCATCTGGTCGCACCTACCACTCCGGAAGCCGCCTGAGGAACTCTGGTCGAAGTACAGCGCATTCTGTAAGTCGCGCCCAGACGTGACATCCTCGGCGGCGCCATTCGGTCGTGGTGAGTTGCGCTCGTGGGTGTCGTCAAATCGCTGACGCTTCGAGTCGCGGTCAGAGTGCGCACTCTTAGTATTGGCCTCGAAAGCCGACCGTTTGCCCATGTCTCATATCCTGTCGCAAACACGGTCGCATGTGTTCGACCTCAAAAAAGTTCTGGAAGTTCTCAGCGGGAGCATGCAGGGATTAACGCGCTAGCCGGGGTCAATGCGCGCTCCCAATCGGCCACCTGGGCAACGTCAGTCATCACTCCGCAATCCACATCTCCCACATTTCCAGCACCTCACCTTTGTCTCCTTGCAACACTGCAACATCGGCCAGTATTCGATACACGTATCCGCCCGTGTATCTTGGCTATTTGGCGTCTTAAAACACTGACAGGACGAGTCTGTGACGTTCTCCGGATGTCTCAGAGCCTAGAGCGAGGCGAATATGACCTCTCTTTGTGGCCATGGTAAGGGACATGTTGCAGGCTGCTCTCTATACAGACTTGAACAAGATTCTTCAAGATGCTGGTATGACAACGCATAGATTTGATAGCTTCAGTCAAGCCAGACTACTACTGCTGATACATGTCATCCACCGCGTCGACTACTAGTCTTTCTCACCCACAGGAAACTGTCACCGACAAACATCCATTCAAAAACGCGCGCTCTGCAACTGCGCGCCTCGAAGAAGACTACCTATTGGCGATCAACCCTTCGGCTATCAAAGCTTTAACTTCAACTCCGCTCTTGAGCGGCAAGAAAGCGAAAAGAAAAAGTCACACCCGCCAAAAGTGAAAAGGGCAAATAGAATTAATGACCGCACCCAGTCTCGAACCAGCAGCACACTCAAGCCAGAGAAAATGGCAAAAATAAACCTAGGTACGAGAGGTATCTGCTGGAACCATGCGCCCGCGGCATGATCAGCTACTTCACAGAGGCGAGAAAACTGGGACAAGCATCTGGAAGAGTGAGTCTTTGCCATCGCCCTCACAAGCCCGTCGGATTGCCATTTTTTGCTCTTTCGAAAATTCCTCAATGTTGCAGTTTAAATAGGCAGGGAGGGAACAGGTAGAGAGCTTCTGAAGGCAGAGCGATACTGCGAGCGCAAGTGTTTGTTTGTGGGGTTGAGGCAGACAGCAGTAGGTGAGAGCGCGCGATGCCAGATGCAGTGGAAAGTCACCTTTACCTCGAACTTCAACCTGATGGCAAAGCGCATAATGCAAAAGTTGAAGCTTTTCTAGTTTAACGACTGTCGCAGTTAGAGATCGTAAGAGGTGAGGAAGGAGTCCATATTGATGTAAGGACATGTTCTCTACATTTAGCAAATGGCCTCTCGTCTGACCAGCTTTCCAGGCAGGAGCGAGACTCAATCACAATGCGCAACATCGAGCCTTATGATTGAAGAACCTACTCCCTGAGAGTAGAATATATGGCGAACTTAGGAGCGATCGAATTATTGCCGTGCTGAGAGTTGATATCAACAACACACGCTTCAATTGCCAATCAGAGCCCTTGCATATAGTCCGGCGTTTTAATCGAACTGAACACATGCAGCAGCACACCACACACTTCCATTGTTCTTTCGATTGTTTTATTGTATTTCTTATCTCATCTACTTATTCCGAAGCAAAACCACCCATCTTCTCTTCCAATTACAAGATCCTAGGGTAACAAGACCAAGATGCGACCGTGACTCTATTGGGCAAACGGGAAGGCTCAACGTGTTTCTTCTAATGGTGATGGGGGATGGGACAAAGACCACGTTCATGATGGTATTGACCAAGGCAGGAAATGCAAATATGCAAGGAAAGAGCAAATGACACAAACTCCAAATATGCCGCAATGTCGCGATACCATGCAGATGATTTGAGCGATGGGAGATGAAGTCGTCATAATGGCCCGAAGCCCTGTGCAACGAGCAAAGTATGGTCCGAGATTATAACGCCGTATAAAGTTTTGGTTGTATGTTTGCCGCTAAACGAGAAAATCCGGGGTATCATGCAGCGACGTGAAAAGGGAAATAAGAGGTCAAGGAAAGAGCGAAAACAGGACAATTGGTGGATTTGGAAGATTGATTTGTGCGTGTTTTTGGCATTATCGTTTTAAAGGCTTGTGGTACTTTGAGCCGGAGCTTATCGAGTTGTTCTTCTCGCGAATCTGTATGGTCGGGGGTGGTTCTTGGTTCTTGACGGACAGAATGGCGGAGATGGCGAGGGTGATGAGTGTGAGAAGCTCTGCGGAGGCTGCGCCAATGGCGGTGTAGAATGCGACGCCCTGGAGAATTAGTTAGCGGCATGGAGGTGGACTCGGAAGGGGCGCTGTCTTACCTGCTCTTCACAGACGGCGCGGTATTGGTAGCGGCCGTTGGTCAAGACATTCGCGTTGGTACACGAGTATCTTCCCAAGCTGGCCTTGCTAGCCTTGTCCAAGAGGTTGAAGACGACCAGCGCTGTGATCCACATGATGACGCCAAAGCTGCCAGCGACGATGCGGTAGACGTCGCGCGAGCGGAAGGGCCGGCGGAAGGAGCGCTTGAAGGAGAGGGTGAGGATGGCGACCGAGGCGAGGAAGTTGCCGGCGGCAATGGCGAAGAGGATAATGGTCGGCGCCAGGTTGGTATGGGCAGGCCAGACCATGGGCAGTTCTCCTTTGCGCAGGTCGATGTAGCGATTGCCGCGGTAGATCTCAAACGTGTGCATGAGCATGCAGACGACTGCGCCGCTCAGGACGATGATGAGCAGGCGGAGACATGACCGCACCCGACTGAGCCAATGCGCCCGCGACGAGATGGCGAGCTCGAGAGGCATTGGCAACCTCTTGAACCTGGAGTCGCCGTGGTCCTCGGCCTTGGGGTACGAAGAGGAGGAGCCGACGAGGCGCGCGAAGTTGTAGGGAGTTGGCGGGGGCGGCGACGCGGCGGAGGGTAGGGTGGTGGTAGTAGTGCAAGTCTGGGCAGAGCTAACAAGACAGGTCGTCGTCGTGGATGTGGAGGGATTGGACGCGAAATAAGCTCTGGCCATGATCTTGGGAGAGGTGTCGGCACAGGCGTGGCTGCTGGGCGGCGCGCACCCCTCGAGCTGCTAATGTCGCCGTGGAGATGTGCCGCGACGAAGTGTAGAGAGAGTCACGGCGGGCCCGGAGCAGAGGACATGTGTCGGAGCAGGACGAGGTGCAATGGACGCGGCGGGAAGAAGTGGCCGTGACATGCCCCCTAGCCCTAAGCAACCACCTTAACGAGGCTGAGTCCCGCCCACGCTTGTTGAGCGCTGCCGATCGGCTTTACGTCGAGACTCTGCATGCGCCAGACGCGTCGGGTTTAGTATTTACGTCTCTTCATTCGTGCGCCGCGGTCGCGAACCACTCATGCATCCATATCTACGCCCGTCTTCTCGGCGACGTAGTCACTTGCCGTCGAGCATCGTGAAGTCGCTCAGGCAGATTTCGGGGAAGCGCCACCTGCACTAGCGAAATGATCCAGAATAGTCAGATTGTGCCTTCTTCATTGGCCCCGCGTTTCACCCACGCCTCCAGCATATATCTCCGTCAGACGGTTGCGCCTCCGTCTATAATCATCCATCGCAGCAGCACCGCAGTCGCGCTTACTTGGAGTACTACACTCTCTGGTGTGCATGCGACAGTGGCCCACTCCAAGCCCATGCCGCCAAGCAACACCTCTTCTACATCACGGGCATCATACTGAGATCACATATCCCCAGCATCGTCTTATTGAGCGTGAGACGCGCGTTCGTCGAAAAAAGGCGTCCAATGGCATCCTCGTCCCCGGCAGGGGTGTGCGGGCCGCTATTGACTCGAGTACAGTAGCCAGCGCCCAGGAACCACTTTCAAGAACACCGCGCGCAGTCTCAAACGGCCCTCTGTCCGTGAGTAGCATGTGGGAGGTTGCAATGTCTACACAGCATCGGTGCAGCAGTCAGGACCCGAGTTCGTGTCTGACCTGACATCTGGGCTGTGTAAACACCGATTACACGCCAAGCTGTCGCCCCGCATAGCCACGGACCCCACGGCAACGCAGGCAGACTTGACGTTGTCGCCTGATGCAACTATTCGCGAATGCCCACTCATACGCTCGACGTGTGCGGCATCGTCTTCCGAGGATAGAACAGCTTCCTGTTTCTGACACTCGATGCATGGCTAAAACCGTTAGCCTGCATGTGGGCCATCTGAATCAATCGCTGCAGGCGGTACCCACGTGCCTGTCGTCACTGTGCAGCAACCACGCTGTGCAAGGATGTGAAGAACTCGATCATCATAAAACATCCATCCTGCTTTGCTGGTTCCAACGCGCGCTAGCTTTGTATGATTTTGTTACTGCCCAACATACTGCACATCACACCGTAAAAGGACGGAATGAATGCAGCTTCTTCTGGCTGCTGAAGTACTACTCATTGACGCGCAGAGAACGTGTCCTTACTCTTGTCCGGTCACACACTCGTCAAATAATTCCTCAACTCCGGATGAGGCCTGCATCAGATCCTGCTTTTCCTGCTCCCAGACTCTCGCTAGTCCGTCCGTCTCGGTAGCCTGCATAATCGCGTCCAGCATAGCGACCGATTCCTGTGTTTGGCTTGTGATCTCCTCGATGTCCTGACTACCGGCCTTCTTTCGCTCTTCTACACACCGAGCCCACAGCAAACATATGCCCATCATGATTGCTGCCCTGTACTCCGGTAGCCTAGGCCACGCATTGAGCAGCACGCTTTGCAGCGCTTTCAGTGCTGAAAGAAGAAGGGGCTTGTGACTAAGTGCGAATGGCTCCTGCAGTATAGCCGAGATCAGAGGCACAAGGTCGCGAAGGTGCTTGACACAATCAATGCCCATGTGGCCTAATAATACAGGAACGTGTGACATGATCAGGGTGGCCAATTCCGGGTACGACGAGGGTGTAGGGAAATGTGCAAGAGGAGAGAGGACCCCTTCACGCAAAATTTTGTCCAAGAAGCGTTCTCGGGAGGGGCCTTTGCTGGGGTCTGTCGGAAGGAGCTGGGCGAGTGAGATAATAGTAGGGAACACTTCTCGGAAAAGGGTGACAGATTCGTTTTCCGGTGTGATGGAAGGGATGTAGGTGAACATGGGGAACAGAGCCTCAGTAAAGATGTTGTGATACCCAGTGCGTTGCAGGAAGCTTGTGGAACTCTGCACGGCTATCGATGACTTCTTCCCAGCGTCTGTCCCGATCTTCTGGTGCAGATTGTCGAGTAACAGACCGAGCATGTGGCATCCTCTTGCTTTCCATTTCATATCAATGTCGTCCATCATTTTCAGTATCGGAGGCATCAGCAAATGCCATTTCCCTTCTATCGTTTTCCGGTCGAGTGTGCTGATCGCCCATTCCAGCAAGTCCAAAGCATACTGATTCCCAGTGTCTTTCCAAGGGGCCGGTTGCCGCGAAGCTTCCAGCGCATTCGACGTGGGCTTATTCTGCGGAAAGAGAGGTGGGATGGTAAGCTGAAGAAAGTGATGTGCCAGGCGAAGGGAAAGCTCACTATCAGTTTGTCCGTCCTTAGAAGCCTTGACGGCCTCAATGGCAGCGGTGGGATCAGTTATGTCGGGATTACGTAGCTGCCAGGCCATAACGACATCGAGGGCGTCCTTCATCCAAGGGCCAGGCTTGGTACCAAGTGCCTTGGCAAGGTCTGTACCTTTGAGAAGAGGTCTGAACGTGTCGACATCAAGAATCTTGAGCTCGGTAACCCGGGCAAGGAAGCTGTCATATGATCGAAGAATTTCTAGAAACAATTAGCAATGTCCAAGGAAGCAAATTGGTAACACTGACCATCTTTTGACACCCGCTCAAGCACAATCTCGTAGACGAGGTTCATAAAGACTTGCGTCCTCCAGCTCGAGCCCCAACGACGGATAGCCATGCCCAAAGTATCCCTGGCAGTGGCATCATCTGTCGGGTTGATGGTATCCGGTCTCCGAAGTCCGTTGGCGCACCGAGCGACGACGTTGCGGATTTCCTCACTGTTGCTCAAAGCAGACGCAATGACGTCGCAGATCTTATTTGGAGCCTTGAACCCTTCGCGAGCTACTAGATAAGCAGCGAAGTAGGGTCGCTGTAGTGGCTTCTGATGAGGTATTGTGGGTGCATCCATCCAAGGCATCATGGTTGCGCAAACCCAAGCTAGATACCTCTCGTCCTCGTTTCTCAGCAAGGTATCGGGGATAGCAGCTGGTACATCGGCATTCTTCTCGATGATGGTCTCAACAAAGTTGTATGCTGGCTTGAAGTAGGCTGTGTCCGGTTCAGATAGCTCGCGGGTAGGATCTGTGAAGACTGTCCTGTAAAGGCCGAACTGGTCGATCAGCTCTAGAGCCATACGTGGTCTGGGACCCTTCAACATCTTCTCGAGCTCTATTCCGACTCTTTCACGACTGATTTTGATCTTCAAGACGTCTTGTATCTCTGCGTTGCCCATCGCCTTTGCTGTCTCCGGCTCGATCGTGTAATCAAGGCGGCTAGCAAAGCGGATCAGCCGCAGTACCCGGAGTGGATCATCCTTGAAGGTCTGGTAAGGCTCTAGTGGAGTACGGATGATCTTGGAAGCCATGTCTTTGTGTCCCTGTCCAGTAAAGTCTTCGACCTGACAAGTGTGAATATTGTAGAACATAGCGTTGACGGTAGCGTCGCGCCGCATAGCGTCCTCTTCCGCTGTACCAAATTCCATCTCTGGGTTACGAGAGACTTCGTTATATGTCTCTTTCCTCAGATTGACAAGGTCCAAGTCGATACCCAGGATCTTGGTGGTTGCGGTCTCGAGGTTCTTTGACTTTTCGGGGTTTGCCTGAATCTTGTGCAGCCCCGGTGCAATCTTCTTCGTCTTGTCGCGTCCGCTGAGGTCGTCGTTTTTGTCGATCAGACCGTGCTTTTCAGCATTGCCTGGTATCTCGAGATACTCTTGCATCTTTAGGCCGAAATGCTCACCCGTCATCTTGTTGATGGCAACGTCGATATCATGACTGCCAACTTTGAGGAGCTTGTCGCGCACCCATCCGCCAGTCCAACGCAATACAACCTTTTCCTTCGCTAGGTCTTCTGGAACCTGCTCACCAGTGACATCGCTGCTTGAGGGTGCTTCGTCTATGTAAGCAGCCACGTCCAGTAGAAGCTGTCTGAGCTTAGATTCGACCTCGGTGAGTTCCAACTGGGCTGATTCGGCATTCTCCGTCGACGCCATAGTGCCGTAGGGGTGAATGGTCTTGGGTGAGGGCCGGCCAATTTTGCGCCGTTTAGCGTTTGGTTGTTGGTCTTCGGATGGTGAGCTGGTCCGGGACATACGAGTTGGCTGTAGAGTGAGAGCAGAGAAGGTTCTGGAAAGCAGAAGCGCTCGTGATAGTGGCCGAAGTGTGGGTGCAGGGAAGTCACGTTTGTATAGTAGTGAAATTGTCCGCGTTGAACAGAGGAAGGCTCGACTCATCAACGACATCCATATGAGTCAGAAGGATTGCTGCGATGAGATTCTAGCTCGCAAAGCGCCGTAAGGACAGACAAGAAGGCTGAAGTGTGCGTTGTGTGCTATGTCTGCAGACACATGTGCGACGATGAGGACTGGCTGTGTGCTGATGGAGATGCCGCATTTCGTCCAGTCACAAAGCGCAGCGGCCGCAACCGCGATGATGCACCACCCAACGTCGTCACACTCGCGCAGCTACAAACGGGCGGCTGAGTAAAGGAGCGCTTCACTGCCGCCAAGTCCAGCACACGACAATCAGAATACATGCCGACTGCCTCAGAACTTCCGCGCGCATCCAGAACCCCGCGGGCGCAGCGCCCTAGCCTCTCATGACGCCGCCTCAGGATGCCACGCCGAAACCCCCAAAGTACCCAGCCGATGTGGAGGCGTCGATGATACTGCCCAAACAGCGCGCATCCCCGGCTTCCTCTCTCGCCAGCCTCCCCTACCGCCGCTCCAATCCAAGCCTCTCCAAGCTGTTCGAGTCCACCACGAGCATATCCACGTCGCGCCCCAACTCCGGCGCCGCGACCCCCACCCAGAGCACCGTACAGGGCTCCGTCTTCTCGCCGGGCTCAAGACTGAGTGGGACAGGCACGCCAAACAGCCTGCCGCCGGGAGTGTCGGACGAGTACCGCGCGCTTATACAACGGGCGTTTGTGCCATGTGTCGCTGTGCTCGCGGACGCGGAGACGGAAGAGCTGATTCGGGGCAAGGGATTGGAGGGCGGGCTACTACAACTTCTGCGGCCATTCGGAGAGGCAGTGCCCGGAAAGGTCACGATACGAGATAGCAATGGGGCAAGCAAGAGCTGGGAGGACTTCGGTGTGCGCTTCATAGGCGTAGACGATGCATATCCAGACTTGCGCGTGGACACAGGTGGCCAACGGACATCTTCGAGCTCCACACGGCGACCGCGACGGTCAGGAGGCGATGTGTCACAAATCGAAGAGCTAGTCGACCGGCATCTGCAGTACTCCGAGTTCAATAAACAATCACCCGTGTCCGACTACATGAGCAAAGGCGACACAACGGCCACGCAGACAGACGGCACCGCTTCACCATTCCATACTCTATATCTACGGAGGCTACTATCAGGACTGCCAGTAGTGCCTCACGAGACGTTTTCTCATCCCGTGGCTGGCATAATAGCCATCTCATCACGGAATCCACACCCTATAGAAGAGTTGCGGAGGCTTTACAATCGCCAGCATGACGGCGATCTCCGTTTTCCGCAATGGGTAGAGAACGACTTCCTACGATATTACGTCCTGATACACGATGAGGAGACAGGAGACATCGCCAAGTCCAACCAGACATTCGACTCGATGAAACGTCATTTTGGTCTGCACTGCCACCTACTGCGACTGAAGAGTCAGCAATGCATAGCTTCAGACGATGACAGCGTGCGTTTACCGACGTGCGAATGGATGTCTGCAGGAGAAGAGCTAGCAGAGATTCAGAGGCGAGGTAATCATGATAGTGTAAACCTGATATCAACCCTGCGTACTGACTATTCAAACAGAAACCACGGACGACATAACAGACCCAACACCCTACTTCCCCGATTCCGACATCAGCAGCTTGCGTACCTTCATCCGTGAACTAGTCACACAATCCATAATACCCAACATGGAGCGCAGCGTCTCAACCTGGAATGAGCAGATCCTGTCCCGACGCCGCGGCCTGTCTGGCCGCTTCATGTCTCTATCAAAACGTTGGACACCCTTTGGCGGCTCAAGAACCTCCTCATCATCCTCGACTGCATCAGGAAACTCCAACTACGACAGCCTACAGGGTTTTTACCGCCCCGACGCCCCCGAAGCCATCATGCGACGGCTAGCAGATTACTGCTTTATGCTGCGCGATTGGAAACTGGCATTGAGCACTTATGATATCCTAAGGACAGACTTCCAAAACGACAAAGCATGGCGGCATTACGCTGGTGCTGCTGAAATGGCCGCTTTGTCGGCTCTCATGGCACCCACACCACTATCCTCCAAGTCCCGCGCTGAGAACATCGATGCGTGGATAGAAGCTGCATCGTACTCGTACACCGACCGCCAACGCAGCGCAGCGCCGTACTATGCTCTCCGCACCCTCGCCCTCAGCTTCGAGCTTCTGCGCCTCCGTGGCTCCTCGGCCGCAGACGACGCCGCACGCTGGGCAACCCGCATTCTGGAAACAGGTCTTGTAGGCTCGATAGGTCATGCACTCATCACCGAACGCATCTCGGCTTGCTATGCTGTGCGCACTGGCGTGGGCATGTATAAACTAGGAAGCCGACGTCGGAAAGCAGCGCTTTGGGCCGTGCTTGCCAGCGAGAACTGGTACAGACTGGATAAGTCGCAGCAAGCGGAACGCGCCCTCGACACAGCGCTCAGGCTATACAACACCCAAGCTGAGAACGCCGATGGAGGAGCGGTTAGACTCCCATTCGAGGACATGCAGCGATTTGTGGATGAGTTGAGACAGCAGATCATGGGCTTGAGGCTGGCAAATCAGGGCTATGGTAGCGAGCATGGAGAGGGCGATGAGGACGGTAGGCAGAGTCCGGAGGTGGAAGAGGAAGCTGAGACGTTGGATAAGAGCCCGCGGTTGCATAGGAAGAGCTTAATTGGGGTTCAGGTGCCACCTGTTGATATGGCGGGGCCTCTGAGTCCAGCGCTTGAGAGACCGAAGGGCGAGGTGGATGCCAAGGGCGAGGGCTTTGAATAGACGGTAGATATGCATAATGCTCATGACGATCAAGACGTACTCATGAATGACTTCACGCATGCCGAACATCACTCACACAAATCAAGTAGCGACAAGTCAACAGCAGTAATGGTTTCTCATTTCTAGGTTCAGTCATATCCCAAGAGATGAGCCATCATCATCCATGTGGAAACGCAAGCGTAACCCCCAAACGCCAAAGCCAGTGAACAGAGCGCGGCCCAAGCACTTTGGCACCCGTCAGTCATGCTGGCATATGCAACGATGTGTAACAGACAGCCCCTGCCAATGCTCGTATGCTATGCAAAGAAGGAAAAGGAAAATAACCCGGGAATAATAAGCGCCCAATGTTATGCTGGGGTATCATCGTCAGCGTCATCAATATGAACCGTGAATCGGTGTCCGTCGTCGTAAGGCCATGATGCTACCAAGCCTACTAGGCGGTAGCAGCGGGTGTGGTCTCTGCCACGGCAACACTCTTGGGTGCTGCAGGAGCCGGCTTCTTGGGCTCTGATGGGGTTTGTGTGGAAGGTGGTGCGGGCGTAGGCGCGCGAGAAGTCGTGCAGGATGGAGTAGGGGAGGAAGTATCTGAGGTGCGAAGACCGCGGAGCTTGATGGTGAGCTTGACCTTCACGGGCTCTGGTTGAGGAATTTCAATGTTGGACCGCTGCGACGCTGCGAATCCGTTTGATTCATCTGACGAGCTCTCAGTGCCCTCTGGTGTAGAGTCGGAGTCGAAGAGCGGCAGAGGCGAGCGGCGCTTGCGTGAGCGGCGACGCTGGTCATCGTCGTCACCGTCGACACTAGGGCTAGGCCGCTTCTTGGAGATGACCTGGGGTACGATGTTGACGTCAGGGGGGCCGCTGTGAGGTCCGGCGATATTGCGGACGGAAGAGTAATGCTCCCAAGTCTAATTTGGACGTCAGCACTGTGCCAGCGGGGTAGTCAGTGGTGGCATGACTTACGTGATAGGCAATGTGAAGTGTCTGGCGGCTGTCCTGAGCAGCCAAGTCCTCATTCGACGTGTAGCATGTGCGGGGCGAGAAGAGGTAGGTGTAGTCAGCCTGCCAGAGGCGGACGTTGACGTTGAGGGCGGAGGCAAATGCTGAGACTTCCATGTTGTCGGCCCACTCGCCGGGCTGGCCCATCTTCTCGACGTGCTCTTCAAACTGCTGTTGCAGCTGCTCGTCGGTGTAGCATGTGGTGTCAAGGCGGTTGGCGGCAGCTGCAGCAGTCTTGCGCTTGGGGTTCCGTCGCACCGTGTTGCAGGCCATGTACTGGCGGTAGAAGTCCGCGCTGTCCTTCATGTGCTCTATGGTGGTGGTGCGCAGCACCTCGTGCATATCTTGGTTGCCATAGAGCTGGTCAGACAGGGCGTTGAAGAGGCAGTTGCCTTGGGCGAAGTCAGCCTTGAACATGGGAATATGGGGTAATTCAGCTCACCATCGCCGCGGATCTGGCTGGCATACAGGGCATTGGCCTCGAGTATGGGAAATTCAGGCGAGTTGGCCCGCTGTCTTCGGGTAGCCATATTGGTGGTGGTGTATCAAGCGTGCGTGTTGGACAGGAGAAGTCGGTGTAATGCAAAGAGGAAGGCACAGGAGTGGGGTGACGGGGTCATGGATGAGGGTTGAGCTTAGGTGCGACAGTTGCTATTGTAGAGAGGGCTGGGCCGGCCACGCCAAGTTGGTGAAGGTCGTGGCCGGTGAACGTGAATGATGAATATCTTTGTGACGCGCCCGAACTCTTGAGGCTCTCGAAGGGACACGGCGACAGGGATGGCTCAGCTTGGCGGGTCGCAGGAACAACGATCTCCGCCCCGAGTCAGGACAGCTCGCGCTCAGGAGCCTGGAGAAGTACAATCAGACGTCAGCCAACCAGACACCGGGACAGCGCCTTCTTGTACTTTTCAAACGGCAGAAACTAAAGCTCCAGATGGTACGGAAAAATCTTCGGCCTACATACCTCGGAGCCTGCAATGATGTCACGGACCACAGAGCTCCCCCAGCTAGCCGATGGGGCAGGCCCGACTGTTTTTCGCGATATATCGGCGGTGAAGGGCAAAAAGCGCGTGCAAGTGGGCGAGGACCGAGTTTGCTCAATATTCTGGACAATAGCACCAAAGTGAAGGGGGCCGGGGCCAGCGTTATAATAGCTTTACAATGGCAAGCAGGCCAGTTGGTCAGTAAACAAAGCTCGCATGTGCGCACGCGTTTTGTCTCGTGTGCGGGAAGGAGCCAATAGGCGAGCCGGGGATACAAGGCATGACCCCGCCATCCTCATCAGGCTCCGCATCCACGGCGATAGCAACCTTGGAAGTCCTGTTCAGTCACCCCACGGCATATCACGGGTGCGTCAAGGCAGCCATCGCTCTGACTCTGAGCTGCCAGCATGGCCAACCAGAAGAGTGTCGTCGTTGTCGGGTAAGCTCGCCTATCAATGCTGTCATGATATTTTGTGTTGCCCCTCCACGTCCCGTGGTAATGTGTACTCATCCTCGCCTATGACTCTCCAACATGTCTAATCCGTCTTGGGCGGCAACCTCAAGACCGCACTAACACCACCCCAGAGCAGGCGTCATCGGCCTCTCCACAGCCCTCGTGCTCTCCAAGCACAAGGACCTCAGCGTTACCGTCGTAGCCAAGCACATGCCCGGCGACTACGACATAGAATATGCATCACCCTGGGCTGGAGCAAACTACTTCCCTGTTGGCAAGCCAGGCTCGAATTTGCAGAGGTTCGAGAAAGCTACTTGGAGTGAGCTTGACCGAATCTGTCGTGAACTGCCGGAAGCGGGCATACATTACCAGGCGACGAGGGTCTATGGACGAGAGAAAGATGCAGGCACCGCTACGGGACAGTGGTTTGAAGAGCTGACCAAAGAAGACGCATGGTTCAAGGACGTTGTGCCGAATGTATGTAGTGCCTACCCCAACTCGGTTTTCATACATTTATCTACGTTGCTTGTGTGAAGCCATGCTGATGCTTCTTAGTTCCGCGTACTGTCCAAATCAGAACTCCCAGAAGGCTGTGACAGGGGCACGGAGTTTACTTCAGTATGTATAAACACTGCTGTCTATCTTCCCTGGATCTTGGGACAGTGCGTGAAGGCCGGTGTGACCATCAAGCGCGGTATACTCTCCCATATCTCTGAAGCAGGCAGCTTCCATACCTCGGGGCATGCAAATGCCGTCGTGAACTGTTCTGGTCTTCTAGCCGCCACACTCGGAGGCGTCATGGACAGTAATGTGTACCCTGGACGTGGTCAAATTGTCCTAGTGCGGAACGAGCCTGGTGTCATGGTGACAGTAAGCGGAACCGACGATGGCAGTGAAGAAGCTACGTATATTATGCAGCGCGCAGTCGGTGGTGGAACAATCCTCGGAGGCTGTCTACAACACCACTCTTGGGAATCGCAGCCTGACCCCAACCTCGCACAGCGCATCATGCAACGCTCCATCGACCTATGTCCGTCGCTCGTACCGAAGACCGGAAAAGTGACCGAGCTGAGTGTCATTAGACATGGTGTTGGTCTGCGCCCTATGAGGACTGGAGGTCCAAGGGTCGAGAGAGAGAAGATTGATGGAGTTGAAGTAGTGCATAGCTACGGGCATGCTGGCTATGGATACCAAAGCGGCTGGGGAAGTGCGTGGGAAGCAGAGAAGCAGGTGTTGAACATCCTGAATGAAGACGGGATAAAAGCGAGACTATAAGTGTGCCCACGGAGCATTGATTTGGCCGGCCGTGGTAATGGATAGTAAGAGACAGCTATCGAAAGGGCGGGCTATAGTAACTCTGTCCGGGTTAAACCCCTCCTTACCGGAACTTCCTTGGTTTCTTCGACCCAACAACGTTCAAGACTGTCTTCCTTCTCCGGAGATGACCTGGTCCCAGAGGCCGTGTGTCTGCAACCTCGCCATCGTCTACCTTTTCCACGTCTTTTGGCTTTCGTTTCCAGGCACGCCGCCCGCGCGATATCTTCTCTGATCCCCACGCAGCATCACCCATCGCGCGTACTTTAGCCCACATGTACGTTCCGTGATATGCGATCGTCAAGGAGAGTCCTCCAATCACCGCTGTGGCGGGAATGGCAATGGCCCAAAAGAGAGCTTGCGAGCTGCTCATGTCTCTTATATCCGTAGTGTTCATGCCGAATACGGAAGAGATGAAAGAAAGAGGAAGAAACACGATTGTCACTAGAGTAAATACTCTGATGGCTTTCGAGTTGCTTTCTTCTGAGACTTCAACGTTGTGGCGGAGCACCTCTTTGGTCCTATCGAACAGTGCCTGTGTTTCTCTTACTCCTGTAGAAGTTGCTCCCATGTTGACAGCGTTGTTGTGATTTTGGTTCATGAGGGGGATCACGATGTCTCTGTCGGCTCTGAAACATTCTTTGGTGGCTATGCGATAGGTGGAGGGACCGATGATGTCGTAGAAATCCCTGATCATGCTGCGTTGTTGAGCGCAGATAGAGGCTACCATCTCGAATTCCTCTTCCAAGAGGTACAACTCTCGGAGGGCAAGCTTAGATGGCCGACGGCTAGCTTCGTATTGCTATGTCTTGTTAGTGTGTAATTATCTGGCTGACCTAAACAGTGCACATACCATTTTCGAAAGATGCTCTCGGTACAAGTCAGGTACAGACGAGTCGTGCAATACCGCTCTTGACCAGAGATGGAAGAGGCATATGAGCAAAGTAACCTCAGGCGTACTGCGGAAGTTTTGTACAGCTCCCCGGTGGCTGCCAGTATGCGCCATGATCAGTAGCTCTTTACGCGCTGACGAAAGTGTAGTAGAAGCTGCTGAGCCGAAGTATGAAAGCAGATCCATGTGAGTCTTGAGCTCCTTCCACGAGATGATGGGCATCGCGTCGGCCAGATTGAGTTTGTGCAACTCAACAACACTATACCCGCAAGTATCGATCATCTGCAAAATCATCTCTGCCGCTTTTACAAGCGATAGCGGTAGGAGATACTCGCTCGGCTTTTCGTTTCTCTCATTGGCGACACTGTTGCGTATATCAATTGCTTTGGATCGCAACGTCTCGAGGCGCAGTGCCATTGCACTGAGATACTCGACAATGAGCTCGTTTTGCTCCTCCACACCAGCTAGCTGAGATGACATAACCCAGTGAGATAGCTGTGTTCGAGAAAAATGTGATGATTGATTCGTATCGCTGACGTGAACGCGCCGCAGATGTTCGAAAGCTTCATCTGCGCTTGAGTAGTACCTTGCGCGCTTGCAGAAGTCACACTGATTTATAGGAGAACATAGATCAGTAAGCTTGTGAAGCCTCAAGTATTCTTTGTGAGGAATCTCACGGATCGCGTAAGTTGAAGATGGCTCTGACTCCTCCAGCTCTTGATATACAACATTCTTGACGCCCATATAGCCAACGATCTGCCAAGGTCGTGTGAGTAGTAAGCCAAAACAGCCTTTCGGCGCATTAAAAAGGAGTCATACCTCGATGATAAACCTCAGTACACCCCAGCATCTGCGCAAAAGCTGATGATCGTAGTATTTTGGTACAAATTGGTCCACGATCTCCATAGTAGAGTGAAAAACGCGTTGTGCGTGTTTGTGCATCAGAGCCATTTGCCATTGGGTGACTCTTCTCGCCGTGACATAGGTCTCCGCTTCTGAATCAGTTCTGACATCAGCTGTAATGTCACTGTTAGTAATGCCGGTACCTGATTCGAGTGAATTGGAGAGGCCATTTGTGTCGTCCATTACAGTCAGCTCGTTGCGTTCGGTTGTATTTCCAACGACTCTGGCACAGGCCCTATAACAGGCCGCTAGTGATGTCAAGACATCATCGAGGGAAGACTCTTTATTGGTGAGTCGTACACCTAATTGATACGCGTGGACAAATGAATGCGTGAGATCGATTGGTAGTCTTGCTGCATCCGTCCGCGGCCTGGTCAGCTGCTGTTCGATAGCAAACAGAGTAAGCTGTATATGGGTACTCTCATCAATATTCTGCTCTGACGGATCCTCTCTTGTTTGCCATGCAAGGAAAGGTGGCACACGAAGACCGGTATTCAATCTTGTAAGCTTGGGACTTGGGGAAACTTCTCGCGTCCGATACGTCGTGGCTGCGCGATTTCTGTCCACAGTTTTTCCGCGTGAAGCTCTATCGTTCTGTTCAAGTAAGCATGATTTCACTTCGAATCTCCGTCAGCGAGTGCGTACATGTTCGGACGGAGACGCATCCATTGGCGGATTCTGCTCTTGTCGCTCTTGTGTTTGAGCGCGCGATCCTTCTTGACGCTCCCTTTCGAGATGCGCCTCTATACGACGGTCGCATGTGTGGTTAATCATCGGCAGCAAATCCTCTGTTGTCAGGTGTTGGAAGATGATCCAGAAGTTAGGATCAAGTATGTCATGCTGGAATCGCAGATTGAAGTGAAGCAAAGTAGCCCTATCGAGTTGACTAGTCGGTACCCTGGTATAGTTAGGTAGAGATCGCTCTTCTCTTCCGGGTGCTGTGTCGGTTCCTTGTTTGATGATGGCTTCGATAAGATTTGGAAGGAGGCCAGACTTGGCGAGCCGATTGCGGAGCTCAACTTCTAGTTGCTTTTGGACATCTCGGTTGACTTGATCAGTGTTGTGCCTCAACGCAGCAGCAACTTCTTCACTTATTAGTCCTTTAAGGTCTTTGACTTGTAACCCCACAAGATCCCTTAGGTCTCCAGGGTTATCCTCGATACCGAGACGTCTCTTTTCTTCCTGGATTATATTCGCATCATCCTGTAGTCGTAGATCTGATTTAACGAGCTCTTCCCCTTTTACGTCCCCTTTGAATGATCCTGGGGCATCTTGTGTGGCAACGTGCAAGTTGGGTTGACTTTGTGAAAAGCGAGCTTTGGCTTTTACTCCAGGTTCCACGCCCTCTTCACAATCTGATATCGCATTCCGTGTCGCTCCTAACGTGGCCTCTTCTTCTTCAGACTCAGGATGATCTCGCTCGTTGATTGAGCGAGATGATGATGAGAACGAACCCTGAGCATCTTTTTCTGTGTATCCTTTCGTATCGTAGACATCAGGCGCAAGTTCGAAAGAGCCGGAAGGCTTTTCTTCGTCTTCTATGTCGATGATGTCAGGTACATGAGACTCCCTTGAACTGTGCGGCGACTCGACTGCATCACCAACCAATGATGTACTACTGACTCTTTCCGCGAACGATAGAGCCTCACCAGCAAGCTCTTTGGTGCCAACAATGGATGCATACGAACTACTGCTGATTTGAACCGCATTTTCGCTCTCATACGTAATGGCCCTGGCAACATGAAGGCCATCTTGTGCAAAAGGCGGCCTTACCATACGTTCTGGACGGCGGAAGATGATCGGCTTCGGGCTAGTAATAGGGTTGCTGCCACCCACGAGCGAGTCGGGGTCATTCACGACATAACCTTGCCTTGCTAAAAGTTCACTGGTTGCGCCAACGTATTTCGATTGGCGACTCTGCTCGACATCGTTGCTGTATAAAGATCAGTGGGAGGCCAAGAGTGGATTCATTCGACTGGTGACCGCTTACAAATGTCGCCTTAGGATAAGTGCTTTAGTCTTATCTTCATCTGTTGAGTTATGTTCGGAGCTTAGATCACCATACTCAATCTTTCCTTGTTCACTACGTGAACGATCGATCAAGGACATATCCCTACTCGTGCTCTTCCGATTGAGACGCAAAACGATCATTGCAGATCGTTCGGATTTCATGATGTGTGGCCATTGGTCTGCCTCCAGTACTGAGTCATCTGACCCCAGATGTATGACATAGTCTTCACTATCTTCTTCGCTGTCTTCGAGACACTTGCTCTCAATGTTACGACGTAGTGCGACGTATGTTGAGCACAGCTTGAGCGGTACGTACGTGACTTGTCCGTAGAAATCGGTGACCTGAACTAGACTGGGTCCGTCTGTACGAAGGTAGTCCCCAGAGATAAACTCAACACTGCCGTCGAAGAGTTCGTGGAGAGCACTCGGTCCGCAGGTGATAATAAGGTGTGACTGTATGATCATGGACCAGAATTGGGGAACCCGGAGAGTGTCTCCCCTTCTTACACCCTTGAACTTCTTGAACATTTGTTCGTCATCCCGACCCTGTGCAGCTTCTTGCGGATATGTATACTGGGACAATCCTCTGCCGCAGCATCCAGCAACACGTCAGTAAAGTAGTTTGCTTATACGAGCCGTTGCGAGCTGCAAACTTACCGAGTTTCGTGTAGTGATGTGTCTTTTGGTGCACGAGAGGGATGGAGCGCACCAATGTCAAAGTACGGAAAAGCAACAAAGATAGCAGATATGTCAGGTTTGTGGGCTTGTATAGGATCGGTTCCGTCGCATCGCAGTACTGTGTTCGGCCGTATATAGCTGCCGTGTGAGGTTCGCTCTGTGCATTCAACCTTGATGTGTTTCAAAAAAGAAAGCACAACCGGTATGGCGTGTTCATCGTAGTCAAGCGCAAAATGGGTCGCGACTTTCTTCCATGATCGTTAGATTGCTGCCAGTGGTCTAGGGGTAGAAGCGTACCTCAAACGCATCGAAATCTATGCAGTGAGTTTGGATATGCCTGCATGTCGTTAGCATGACGCAACCATTGGAAGAATTGACGTACAACCAGTGTTCAGATCTCGCATCATTCGTTCCACTGGTGTCCCGTTTTGACCTGGTAACGATCCGAAGCCGTTGAGCTTCTCCGTCAGCTGGGGTATAGACCATCGATGCTGCGACAGCGAACTTGTCCTGATCGTATTTCGAGGCCCCTTGAAATTGTGTTGTGGCTCGTTTTGCAGCCAACACACTTTGGTCTAATCTGTCGTTGTTCAGCGGGATTTTGATGATTCGTTCATCATCGGCGCTGTAGCTCGAACCATCCGCGTCTTGCGACATGGTATCGGCTTCTTGTGGATGACGATTAATTGTCGATCAGGATTGAAGTGGGAGGTGCAACACAACTCGGGACGATGTTAGAGGAGGGAATGCGCGTTGACACAAGCGCCCGTCCATCTGTGCCACCGAACACTAAGCGGCCCCCAGCCCCCACCTTCGCAGCAGGGTATAGCGCCCTGCAACGCCTCTACAGTACATAAGAATTACAGGGTATAGCGCCAGACTTTGATAGGCCAATGGTTAAATGCCCATGGTCATTCGCGCCACTCATCACAGCTGGAAGACAGGGGCGATTATCGTACTCCGCGTAAGGGGCAATCAAGGACAGAAGACGTGCCAGCTTGAGCAGAAGGCTCATATCGCTTGAGTAATGGACCAAAAAAACCAGATTCAAGATGAAAGGCATAGAAATTGCGTTAAAGACCAAGAGTCGTATGTTAATCGCAGGTAACATGTACTCAGCATGGCGGTTGAGCCGCTGTTGTCGCGAAGCATGTCTTGATCTCATCTACGGCTGGCTTCAGACTCTTCGATGGTAATGTCCAGTCGTGACGCTTCAACCCTCCTTCGTGAGTCAAGTACCAGAGAGTCTCCGCTGTTGTGATGCGTACCTAGACCTCATTAACGTAAGCCAGCGGCAATAGATTGTCTTATGCATACCTTCGGGAATGGATGTAACAGCATGCTCACAGCTTTGGCTAGCGTATCGCTCCTGGTCATTGGGATGACGCCTAAGCCCCGATACACATCCAGCGCGAGGTGAAGCTTTTGCATATGCGTGGACTTGAAATGTGCTTTCTGCGTATATGAAAGAAGTGCTCGGAAACTAACACGGTTAGCGCATGCGCATGGTTAACACCAAAAGGCGATCCTTACTTGAAAGAGGTCGACTGTAGACGCTGCATGACCTGCATATCGAACAAGAAGGCTATGACCTCTAATAGCGGGAGCAAAACTCTATCATTGCTGATATTGTTCTTCAGGAGTGTCAGGACGCAGTTTGCAAAATCAACTAAGGCAAACTGCGTAACGTCGGATGTATCTTCGTCTTGTAGCATATCGACAAAGTCTAGCAAAGCTGCTCGTGAGTTCTGAACCACGGATTCGGAGCCCATCCCCGCGGAGCTGACAAAACCAACACAGATAGCTTCTCTGATCGCGGGGGTTTTCGCTGTTTGTAACGACATTAGTGCGTTCAGGAAGTAAGTCCGAGAGGAGACCTCGTCTGTGGTTGCGCCGCCGGCTTCTCTCAGCTGAAGGACTTGAGCGGCGTTCATGCGCATCTTATCAAGCTTCTCGAGAGATAGCCGAACGATGTCGGCGTAGATATCGTACTCGCGTTCATTGCGTTTCTCGGTGAGTATTCCATTTGCCCAAGCCAAGCGCACGGTATTCAAGGCCTCGAGTCGGACGAGTGACCCGACATCTCCCCGTTCTGTAATGGTGTAGTCGTTAAGTGCAATGTGCAAGGCGCTCGCGATCTGGTCTTCTACATCGGCAGCAAGCTGAGTTGATTTAGGGTTCTTGCTTCCAAGCAAACAACGCAGAGCACGTAATGCCACCGTTCGGGCCTCGATTGCCACAGCTGATGTGCACCTGAAAGTAAGTACCTTTACGATCCGCCGCTGGAGGGCATCCCTTTCAGTATCGGGTGCCAGGCTGTCCAAGCTGCCATGCGCAGCTCCCAGGGCGATCGCATGCCCGGAACATCGCGACCCATTGTACGATGCTTCATTTTCCAAACGCAGCAGCCATGACATCACGACGCCAAATGTGTCAGACCCCGGTAATCTAGGTAACAATGAGACTACTGCAGGAACTGCGGTAGCAATAGCATCGAGGACTGATTCCTCATGACGCGCGAGACAAAGGTCCAATAAATTACAAACCTGTGCCACGGGTAGGTTTGAAGGCCAAAGCTTGCTGAGAGTCCCATTGGTGAGTCTCGACATTGCTCCGATAATTGCACAAACTGATGATGCGGTGAACTGGGGTCGCAATGCCGGCGAAGTGAATGCCTTGTCTTCAAGCTCTAGTTCTTTTGAGAATAAAGTCCAAAGAGCCATCAAGGACGCATATGGGTTTTCGGGCGCTTGTTCCACATGCATAGCTACTGTCGTGTCAACGAGGGTCGCAAGGGCAGTCACCAACCCTTGACGCTCTTCCACCTCGCGAGGACGCAACGCCGCAAGCTTGCCGCGGACCTGATCAGACATCTTCTGCACTACCGCAGGCGATCGAGCCTTAGAAAGAGACCCGATGGCCTCAGCTGCAAACAGACGTGAGTCTGAATCCAACGAGCCGGTTCCTCTCCAATCTAAGAGACCACCGAACAGGGCCTCCCAGTACAGAGACTGTAATTCTCCAGCCTTGATCGCCACGTCGCACATTGCGCGCTGGCGGAGCCCGACAGCGTGGAAGTCAACTATCTGTACGAGCGGTATGCCCTCTTCTATTGTATTGGGGTGGCGACCTATAAGTTCTTGAAGCGCAGCAGATGAGCCTCTTCTGATGTTGCCTGCTGGATCGAGACAAGCAGCAACTACCAATTCGATTGCCAGCACTTGAGGGACGTGTAATGATCTGAGGTGCTCGGAAGCCCTTATTGTCGCGGTTTCGACCGCAAGGAGGTCAGTGGTGGGGTAGCGGCGAGAGAGCGCCCAAATACCGAAGCAAGCTGCATCGCGTACGTTCGTACCAATGGACCCTCCAGTAGGCGACCGTTGCTCAAAGCCGAGGGAAAGTAGGAGAGCGTTGAGAACGTCCGCCAAATGACCGGTAGAGATTGCTTTCCGATAGAGAAGCTGAGCCAGCGTCAAAGTCAAACCGTGCCATCGGAGTGGGTTCACGCTGTTCAAATTGCGCTTGGACCCCTGCCAGTAGATGTTCTCTGTGAGCGAGCCAAGTATTGCTTCGACAACCTCGCTGGCCATCTCCGCGTCCAATTTGAGAGTGATGATGCTGAGCGCCTTGCTAGCACCGTATCTGACTGGCGTGTCACCATCCGCGAGTGCTTCAAGGAGAAATTCGATGACTTCTTCCAATACCACGGTTGAATCGAGTCCAGGAAGGGTTGACGTCGCTTGTAGGCAATGCAAAACGACATTGCGCAAGCTTTTCACGACCAGCTTTCGGGCCACAGCTGATGACTTGACAAAGGCGAGACTCTCCTGATCCAAAATCTTCCTACAGGATAGGTATATGGCAGCAAGGAAAGGGCCAAGCTCTTCATTCGTAGCGGAGGCCAATAGCCCTGACAAGAATGAGAGAACCCCAAGACACTGATGTATGTCGGTCTTCTCTTCGGATATGTCTGTGAAGAAAGACAGCGACCATTGGACCATGGCATCCAGTAAACCTAGCTTTTGCATATCTGGTCGCACGCATGTCCTCACTAGGAGACTTGCAGCGGCGCTTCTTTCCTTTGTTGGGGATTGAAGCCCCGACATGCACAGAGAAATTACCCGAAGAGTGACACCTGGAAGTTCATCCGGGAGCTTCAGCCCAAGAGCTACAGGTGTTTCTGCAGAAACTTGCAACCCAGACATAGACTCCAGGGGAAAGGGCGCGAGTAGTAACTGTGAGAGCCATAAGAGCAGCACATAGCGCTCTATCCAGGGACGAGCTGTGTCCTGCAGTAGGGCATCGGTATTTTCAGATTTAACAACCCCAGTCGCTTCTAACTCGCCCAAGATCGCTTCGAGATGACGTGGTTCGTTATTGAAGAAGCCTTTGGCGACCTTTTCGCCTCGGACTTTACAGAACGTATTCAAGACGGAGCATATGGCGTATGCAAGAGTCACAAATCCTGGTTTCGGTTCTTCTGTGGCGCTCGCCGATATTGCTTCTAGATAGGCGGCGACGAGTGGAGGTATGAAGGTTTTCAGGTGCGTGTCTAAAATCTGGGGGTCCTCCTGGAATGGCTCTATCTGGAGAAGGTCAGACAGCCATTGAGAACATTGATTGATAGGGTTCATACCAAGCTGCATGCCTTGTACATGTCTGCTGTTCGGACATGTTGGCGGACGGGACCAAGGGCAGAGCCATGCTGCCGTTTCCGCAGTAGTCGCGGTAGCAGCCTCTCGAAGTCAGACAGGAGCGATGCAGATGCTCGCTGTAATTTCAGGTCGTCGTCCTCTCCGGCGCTCATCATGGAGTAAGGTGGAGTTGTGACGCACTTTGCGGGCGACGATGGGTGCCTTGTTCGCCGAGTCAGTTCTGGCAGGCACGACGCGTGAGTCTGAGTCAACCCCGCGACGCGCTTTCGCTACTTCTTCCACCATCACCACTGCGACGACTACGTCAGCCACGACAGCACGCAATGGCGGGAGAAGACTACAACGACTTTCTCGTTGCGCGGGTGATTACCGAGCAGAGGCCGGTCACCTACAGGCTGCTCAGCAGAGCGACCAGCACCAATGTCAACACAGCGAAACGGTTCGTGCAGCTCTCGCCAGCATCTGAATGCCGGCTCACATAATACAGGATGCTCTTCGAATTCCAAAAGAACCAGAATGCGCGGAAACCCAAATCGGTCCACGCCACCTACCTCGTAACTGGCACACCCAAGCGAACCGTAAAACCCAATGGTGCCCCCCGTCCAAAGCGTGAGGACGCCGACATGCGCAGCTCGCCCTTTATGAGCTCCATGCCCGAACGAGAAGAGCCCGAAGACTCTGATTACACCAGCGACTCCGATGACGAAGATACACCCGCACCTGAAGGTGTGAAAGAGACAAAGATTGTATTGGTAGGAGAGGAAGACTTGGAAAGTACGATTGGCATATGCTATTGGAAGGACCCAGCTGACGGCTGCACTAGAGACTAGGTCAGAGTTTGAAGATGGATTCACGGCTCACGTTTACAGTGTGGAGCCCGGCCCGCTCAAGGTACGAGATCCTGGGAGGCTTCAGGACCAATACTAAGACATATAGGCTATCCGCGTACTGTCTTTGTGCAACCACGAGGTCGTAACAGAGTATGCAGACGAAGATCCTCTAGAACGGTGGAGAACATATGGTTCCATTCAAAACGAACACATCAAGGTACGCACATGGCTACAGCTACACGGGCGCGCTAACATTGTTGTAGCGAAGAACTGCAAAGTATGCTCCTCCTACTGCTACATCGAAGCCCGCTGCGAAGACCATCACGAAGCCTGCCGGGAAGGGCTCTTTCGCTTTCGCGACGAAGGAAAAAGAGACGTCCGCGTCTGCGAGAAGAGGAAGCGCGTCCGAAGATAACACATCCGGTCGCTCAACGCCACAACCCTCGGCGGGGTCTACTACACTGAAGAGGAGCGATTCGAAATCTGGGGTGAAGAAAGACAAGGCGACAAGCGACCTGTTCAAATCCTTTGCAAAGGCTAAACCGAAGGCGAAAGAAGCGGAAAAGTCCCAAGAGTCCACACCAGCGCCGGTCGAGGATGGTACGTACACAAACAGTCTTTTCTGATTACACGACTAACTTCGCTAGAACCAATGGAAGGCATGTCTGAGGATGAAGGTGATGCCGATGATGAGCCCGAGATCAAGATCGACGAGGAGAAGAATGAGGCAGCCCGCAAAGTCCGAGAGGAGCGAGCCGAACGATTGCGCAAGATGATGGAAGATGACGGTAAGTCTTTCGAGCTGGATATGATCGTAGTGTCTGACGTGTGTAGATGAGGAAATGCCGGATGCACCGGCCACAGCAGAATCTCAGCCTGAAGCTCCTTCAACAGCGGCGACGGATACCACAGAGCCAACCGATGGCGAAGCTACCGTCACAGTGGAGAACGGTCGCAGACGCGGCCGGAGACGAGTGATGAAGAAGAAAAAGGTCAAGGACGAGGACGGCTATCTTGGTAAGTAGCCAGTGCACTCTGAAATCCCTCCCACTGACTGTGCATAGTGACCAAGGAAGAGGCCGTCTGGGAGTCCTTCTCGGAAGAAGAACCTGCACCAAAGAAGGCTAAGCCAGCGCCAGCTAAACCAACGAGCTCGGCAAAAGCGAAGAATGCTGGCAAGAAAGGCCAAGGAAGCATAGCCAGTTTCTTCAAGAAAGCCTGAGAGATCTACAGATGTGAACAAGACGAACAGCGTTACCACAGCTTCAGCCGAACAAAGCAATATTCAAGCATAGCGTACAAGTCATTCGAATCATAATCGTGTATTTGGAATGACCAATACGTCGCTCGTACCCGCCAAACGTTTCGTCCATCTTGCAAGAGCATATTGTCCTACCACTTGAGCAGCAAACTCCTGCCGGTTTGGCGAAGCGACATTGACCAGGTCGCCGACGTGTGCTGCCCCGGACGCCTACTGTACAATGTTGTACACAGATCTTGACTTGTTGAACAGTGTCTGGATATCGTGATGTTGTGTGACATGGCATGTGATCGAGAGCAATCCTTTCTATAGACAAGCATGCTAAGCTTAAGTACAGATTCAGTTGGTGCCACCCTCAACACTGGAGCCTGAATGTGTTTGTATTGCAAAGGTGAGAAATCGAGACTCCCCATCTTCTGGGTTCGCGTTGTCGCTGATGACTGGCGCGGTCTTACTCGGATACCCCGCAACCCCACGGAAGCCATGATTTGCTGGCGTACAGCTCTGTCGTACACAGTGTGCTTTCGGTGTCCGCAAATACCATCATTCTTGGTTACTTTTCTACAAAATACATGTCGAACAGCCGCACAGGTACTTGCACTAGACTAGACACAGGCTACTGACCTCATTGAATCTGCACGATTGCGCAGGTACCGATCTAGGTGATGACGACATCATTCTCCGACACATCAAATAGTCTGTAGCTTCAGAGCTCAATTGACTTCCATCATCACGACTAACACAGTACTATCTACTCATAATAGCCATCATAGCTTCACGCACAGCATCCCGCCGCCTTTCGCGCTTTCTACGCACCATGTCTACCACCGCACCCTCAGCATCGGCCCTCCCGCCTGCGCCATGGAAGTCCCTGTTCAGCGAGCACATCTCGAAAATGAAATCGCCTGAATTTGTGTTGGGAACGCTCGATGCAGCTCCCAAGGGCTCGCCTACACCCTTCGTGCCCCGCGTGCGATACTGCATCCACCGCGGTTTCTGGGCCGAGCTACCAGAGAACAAGCACAACGATGCAGAGCGCAATCCTCAAGTCTACCAGAGCGATTGCCCAACGTTTACAACGGATGTTCGCATGGAGAAGGTCGGACAAATATTCGCGACGAGTGCGGGGCACGCTGAGAGCAGCGAACAAGTGCAGGGCAGTGGTGGTGGAGGCCCTGTAGAGGCTGTGTACTGGAATGCTGATACTGGTACACAATGGCGGATCAAGGGAAGGGCATTCATCATTGCACCCGATATTGAGGGCGATGACGAGAGCAGTGGTGTAAGGACTGTCAAAAGCGAGCTGGGAAAGAGGATGAGGATCGTCGATGAGGGCAAGGAAGGCGACTTCAGTTGGCAAAGGGAGCTGACCGGTTTCTTTGGTAACCAGAGTCCTGGCATCAAAGGTAAAAATGGCCGCTGTCTACTGTACTTTGCAAATCGCTAACAAGTTATCTCAGGCTCATTCAAGAACCCTCCACCCGGCCAGCCAACCTCCAAACCATTTGACGACAAGAACCTTGCCCTTGGCTCAAAGGTCGACGATTTGCAAGACCCCGTGGCACGCAAGAATTTCCGCCTTGTGGTGATTGTGCCAGACTCGGTGGAGCAGACGGATCTCAGCGACCCAGCAAAGGCACGGAGATTTAGATACACGTTCGACGAGAGCGCAAAGGCCAACGCTGGATGGAGGACTGAAGAGCTCTGGCCGTAAAGGCGCTGGTGAACAGCACGCATGAACATGGTTTCGAAAGAGTTCTAGTATTTCGAATGTTCGAAACAATACCACGAGTTCCCAGCCATTATTCGATGCCTTGATCGGGCCGAGCGTATGTTGTGCTGTGTAACTCGTTTGTCACATAGACCGTGGACCCTTGCTGGATGCACATGGGTGGTTCCGATGCAGTCTTCCCCACAATGTGGCTCAGGTCGGCGACCACGATCATGGCCCTTGTTGATTTGAATAGTCGCCTACAGATGGCAAATTTGTTGAGCGCGGTTTAGATTTGCCTGGCGAGAGGAGCTGTTTTCAATTGCGTAGGGCAACACACACAGGCAAGATGTTTTTCTTCCTCCTATATGGAAGGTGAAACCTGGGCAAGAGGTTTGTTCATCGCAAGTCCCCGGGCTGATGACATCAAAAAGCAGACGTGCGAAACGAAACGCGTGTTGAGCAGGCCCCTTACCCGCACGACAAGGGTGCGCTATTTCAGTCGCCAGGTTGCCTGAAGGAGTAATCGATGCGGTGCGTAGTTGTCAGCTGCCTGGGATCAACCTAGGCGGCCAATCTAAATAATGATGTGTGCGTTAACGTTCAGACGCACAGCTGTTTGTGTGGTAAGCTTTGACGGTTAGCAGTCCAACGGTATTGGGTACGCATTTCAACAGGTCAGGTGCGCGCACCCGCCTTCCTAGCCGGGCATCGTTCGCGAGCACAAGCAGGTCGGTCACTGGACTGTGCACAGCAAGTCATCATCTAACACAGGACCAAGATCGTGGACGTGTCTGCGTCATGTGCGTGGACACTTTGGGAAGAACGGATGGGTACGGACGACGATACGGACATGTGGGATGCTCGTTGCGACTACCGCATTTGGTAGGCAATTCGCAAAGTTGAAGAAGCCAAAGGGCACCCTGTTTTCGTTTCGGCTGAGGCGCTGCGGCACGGGTATAGGACGCGCCGCCATCGTGCTTACTGGAGGTAATAGCCGCCGGGCGGAACTCATATGCGCGCTGTCGCCAAGGTCGATGGATGGGGGTGAGCTGGCACCGTTAGACGGGCGGCGGGTGTGCTCCGAGACGGAAGTCTCGCACTGTCATCGCAACTCGTGGAGATCATGTGCATATGCTAAGAAGCGGTGCCCCTGCCGGCTAGTGGATTGCGACAGGTGAAGTGTGTAGGTGCGTTATCGTGAAGCCATGCGAAACACGGTGACAGTGGGATCGATCTTGTACGGCGTCGGCCATGTGGCCGCGCAACGACGACACACGCGGGCGCGCAAGGAGTGAGGCAATTGAATCTTGTAATCTGGCGACTCGTCTGCAATAAGGCCGAGCGCCCTGTTCGATCACCGCCAAGGGTCGACGAACCGTTGCTGCGGTACCCCATACCTCTTGCAAGCGGAGTATCCTCCCTGCACCTTGCACCCGCGCGCGCCCATGCAAGGCCGTCTCGTTGCTTTCTGGCTGCCCCCTCTTTCTTCTTGATGCAATGCACCGTGGCCTTGTACCACCATCGTCCCACTCGCATGCCGGCAGACACGACTCCGTTGGGTCTGTGAGTCTGGCCCCGTTGATCGCATCTCGTAGCAGACGCACTCCCTGCCCGTCAGCCGTCTCTCCCCATAAGTAATCGCTGATCGTCTGCCACTATTTCTCCGCCCAACGCTGCACACGTACCCCGACCACGCCCTTTCTGCTCCCCTAATCCACATCCACCGCCTCACTGCTCGCTGGTCGACACTCACGTCAACTTCGTCGCCGTCACCCTCGCCGTCGTTGCTCTATGCAATAACCCGTCTGCATCCGTTCCTGCTACCACCACCACTCGTGCCGCTTAACCCCGAAACCCCGATCAATCCTCGCCCACCATGTCCGACATTGAGAAGTCGTTCGTGTTCCTCCAGGACAACTTGCCGCAATGGCTGCAGGACATTGCCAGCATCCAAGAGAAGGTCACGGCCATGCAGGCCGATAATACGAAAGTGCCCGTATCGCAGTCACCGTTCGGGAAGCGGACCGACTCCACCGCGTCCATACGACCAGCACTGGACGCCATCGCAGAGGACGCAGCGCCTTCGAACACAACACCTCCAGACGCCGTCCCAAGTCGCAAACGAAAGTCGCTATCCGTCTCGTCTGGCCACGAACCTGGCACTGCCCGCCATCGCCCTCGAACCATGGTGGTTGTCAACTACGATGGAGATATGCAGAAGTCATTCGAACTGCTCGTGCGGGCAATAGGGACTGGACGCAACATGTTACGTAAGGCCAAGATGGAGGCCAGAATGAACGAGATGGCCACCCAGGCAGAGTCGAGCGCAGAGGAGGACGACATGGACGACGACGACGAAGAGATCGACCTATCCAAAATCAACTACCGAGCCCGCATGTCATCATTACGCGCAAGATCGGCGGCGAGGAGAAGCGGCAGACTGGGCGTCACCAGTGGTGTAGAGACACCTGTCGTGCTGTTCGATACCTCGGACAAAACGTTAGAGCAAGCCCAAGAGCTGTGCGAGAAGTCGGCGCATCTCACATTACGTGACGGCGACTGCAGAACAGAGCTGGAAGGAGTGCGAAAGAACTTTGAGACTGTGTTGGAGACGGCAAAGATCGAGGTGGAGAAATGCAACGCACGCAAGGCACAACATCCACCTGAATTACAGGCGCACGAGACCTCCGACACATCCGTGTCTTCCCTAGAGCCCGAGATGACATACCGGAAAGACACTTCGCAATCCGTACCACCGCCACCTGAACTCGATACTCAGCCCAAGACCACACTGGCAACACAGCCTGCGCCTACCCCACAACCACTGAAGATCGTCGACATTGAGGTTGATGACGAAGACGACGATGACGACTTCGTACTGCCGCCTGTACGGCTAACCTCACGACTGAATCGTCGAGGCTGATCTTTCTGATTCCATCCATTTGTCATTTATTTTCATGCGTTCAAGCGATTTCCATCTCAGCCATTGCTCTCATCACGGCGTTTCGAATGCATTGCGGGTGCATGCGTCTTTTTCATGCATCATGTTGGGGACGAAAATGGAGGGCGAGGGCTTATATCCACATGCATCACTAAACATCTCTTGGGTGTCGGCGTCTTACAGCGAAGCATCGTTGCTATCTTCCAGCGTATTCAATCTATCTCCAAGTTATTCAAGCATTCTGTCGCAAAGATAACTCACGTTCGTTGGGTGACTTTTGTTTTGTTCATAGTGCATCATTCTCACTGTTGCTGTCCAGCTAATACGACCGATTGCTCCACGTCATACCAGCTCCCAGCATAGTCATTGTTCTATAATAAGTCCTGCGAAGTTGTGCGCAGTGAAACCCGGCATTTCCCCCGAGGCGATGTTTTCACTCGCTCCTTCCTCAGAACCACATGAGCGCAGAACAGGGAAGGAACACTGGAGCGCGTGTCCGACGCGTTCAGCGCACCTGCCTTGCGATGCATATTCACTCCCCACGCGTTATCATCTCTCAGTTTCTCTCCCGATCTCCACTCGCATGAGCTTCGCTAACCTCCTCTACGATCACTACCCTCAACTACCCAAATGGCTTCGTCGCAAGCGAGTGCGGCTGATTCGATCAATTTCGCCTCGTTTATAGAAGATAACCCTCAAGTGACGGGTGAGACTACAGAAGAAGATAACGTTGTGAGTGAATCATTCACTTCCCGCGTAGGCTACACTAACGCCACACAGTTGCTTGTCCAAGCAGATGCAAGTATCAGTCGAGAAGAAACGGCTATTAGATCGCGTCACGCAAGTGAAGCGCTCGACGACGCCAGCAAATCCTCGATTGCGTCCGAAGAAGCTCCCGAACGACGCGGCTCCAGTCATTCTAGCGAAACAATCAGCAGTGGAAATACTGTCTTTCTCCAGCCAGAGGAGAGCGGTCAAGATGTTCCCGATCCTGTGAAGACACCGGTAAGTCCGCCCCTCATTCTGTAGTATAGTTTGATTAATGTGTACAGCAAATCACGCCATCTTCTGGAAGCAGGGACAGTAGCACCAGTCCTCCGCCTGGTGCTGGCGTCGAGAATGTCGTCGAATCCAACGAGTCACCGATGACACCACCCGCTTCCGCCGTACCTACCTCGTCTTATAGCTTGCGCAGCCGAACACAGAGTAAGCTCGTATACGACGTGAAATACCACCCCATGGACGATGCCGTTCGACCATCTCAGGCTGCCAAACGTCGCTCGGCACACGGAGAAAAGCTAGTCCCCGAGTCTAGGGATTCAAGTGAGGCTTCCGGCATCCTCGATACTGACGCTGATGAGACCGATTCAGACGATTCACACAGCGAGGGAGAAGATGAGGAAGAGATACAGAAGCGAAAGACGAAGGGCAAGGCGCGCAAGGAGACCAAGTCGCGACCAGTACTTACGGAGGGTACAAGACGGTCTACGCGCAATGTCTCGGGTATCAAGGCATCGTATGATATGGGTATACACCCTCAGGACAAGTATCTCGTCATATCCAGCGATGATGACGACAGACCGATCTCGAGCAACAAACACAAGAAGCTCTCTCGTAAGCGTACGAATTCCGGATATGATTCAACATCCAATCCCAAAGGAGCGAAGAGGTTTAAAGCAGTCCATGGGAGGCGATCGCGCCCCGCCGACTACAACACATCCGATGCGTTGGACTTAGACTCCAGTGGTGCGCCCGTATTCGCTACTGTGGAGGACGGCAACGATATTGAGTCCAGCGCTTGTAGGTGGCCAGTTTCCCCTCGACATTAAGACTTACTGACAGACTACAGCTACTGTCGCCCTCACACCCCCGCGCTCGCTACTTATAGCTGACACTTCTGGCCATGGCATTCGACGCCGGGAAGGGATGGATGTCTGGCACTATCCTCCAGGAAAGAGATACCTCAACCACGATCGAGACTATTGGTCTATCCTCCCAGGCGATGCCTTCGAAATCTTTCAAGAGAAACTTGAAGACCAGCTAGCGCGCGAAGCAATGGAAGCGTCACCACTGAACTATGAGCATGATGATAAGGAAAACCCCAGCAACATAGGCCCCGAGCCGCTCATCGAGGAGAATGAAGGGATGTCCATCATACCAGTTGCGCAATATCGACAGTCGAGCGCCGAAAAACAGGTGGCGGACCGACACTCCCTCGTCTCCAACGCTCTTTACTCTGACGATCCTCCGCAATCGTATGGCCTAGACGGTACTGATAATATCCATGAATCTCCTCAGGATGACCTCTTTGACGGCATGAACATACTCGCGTCTGGACAATGTTTGCCTCCGGGTCAGATCCAACCCGAAGCTCAGACTGAGACGCAGGACTCAGTGATCGGTCCCAGCCTGATCAGCGACATTTCAGGGTCTGATTTGTGAGTCGATTATCACGTACGTCAATCTGGTCGGTCAGAGTTTATCGGCTGTCTCTTCATTAGCCTTTGCTGACTACCATCTATAGATATTCGCTATGACTATACAGGCATACGTATGAGGAGCTACATCGTTACTATTTTCACCAGTCTTCTGCACTCGCCTTATAGATGGGCGTTCTCTTCTGTCGAGTATCATTGCATGCCTACCTTTCACTGCAACTCATGCATGATCCTAGGATTGAGATGTGTTCCTTTATGTTCTAGTCCAATCTACCACAGTACAGGGGGCATGGGTTTACCAAGTACGATGATTTATGTCTAGCTTGTCGCAGGCAGATGGCGAAGTCTGAAGCACCACAATATATGGGCATGTCCATCTCAAATATATACAGTGTACGATACAATAGCGCATGTAGAAGTGCAAAAAAGTCTTTCGGTCTTTCACAGCACAAACTTTGCCGAGTATGGTTGATGGATACCTGTGAAGTCACCGACAGAACCAAGGCCCAATGTTGTAAACACTCTCGTCACACCTGCCATAGTCCTTCATAACGAAACAGGTTGCCGGCCGAGACATCCGATACGTTCCTTCCCCTCTATTTCACAAAATCTACACCAAGAGTAAACTTTGTAGACGACTGAAACGTAGGCGCTTCATATCTCGCCTCGATATCCCGTACGGATCTGCTACATCTACAAACTTGCTTCATCTCGATGTGTCGTCATAGTAGAGCGGTAGCGCGTTGTGAATGCCGTGTCTCTTCGTGACGATCTCGGGGAGCAGTCTATTATGTTGGAGTGGGAGTAAAAAGATTGGGCTGTTTCAGCCATACGTTGATCACCCCTTGACAGAACGTCATTGGTAGATGGTTGCAATCTCCCCGAAAACAACGTATAGTATTACTCCTGCTCTCGGCCTGTGCTCACAAGGAATATAGGCTGTGATGGATGCCTTGAGCCAGCCGTTGAGGCGCAGTCGTGTTAGATTTCAAGGACTGCATAGATAGCCTAAGTTGTGCTGTGTAGGATTGCGGCCGGACCATGGGTCGCCTTGCGGTCGCAAGCCCCGCGGGCTGGCTATGCTTGTAATGCTGATATGCTGATGATTAGAAGAAGATGGTTTACCTGAACTTACTTTCGCCCGCTGAACATCGACGATGTTCAATGTAAGTTCTTCAGTGGATGTAGACTACCAAACCTTAATCACCAATGACGTTTTCTACACTGAAGATCTTCTGCTCAGTCGGCTTCGATTCGCGATTTGACCCTCGATCCCGCTCGGCTATGGCCCGCCAGCACGTACCCTGTGCACATGCAAGTGTTCAAGCTCGATGCCGGTGCATCATTGCAGTAGTATGGACGCACTTCAGAGTCCCTGCATACACTGCCCTGTCCACGAGACTTGTAGAATCCATCTCAGAACTGCAATGCGCCGATATATAACCAAACTCTAGGCTTGTATACGAAAGCGAAGCGCAGAATCTATAATTGATCGTCCGGGCGAGCCCAGACGCCAGGTCACCAGGTTTAAGCGACAGCGCGCTATCGCCAGCGGAGCGGCCGCCTAGCGCTGTTCTGGATGCGATCAACGCTGCGATCCAAGCGTAAGGCTGGCTGAAGACGATCTTGGTGTTGGTGTTGGTGTTGTTGTTCGAGCGCAGAGGCGGAGCTGCGGAGGAGGGCGAAGCTAGATAGCGAGCATGATGCTGATTGCTGCAGGTTCGTGAAAGATCAACCTCGGGAGCACTCGAGCTACCACACCACGATGCGTGCAGGCATAGTGCTGACAGTGCAATCTTCTGTCCAACGCCGATAATGCGGCCTTTTGCCCCTCTGCGCGAACCTGCAGGTCGTAGCACGTGGAGATGGCTTGCGTCCCGTTCAGGTATAGGGGACATGTTGCAGCACTTGAGCCGGTGGTTTAGCGAGGGCGTAAGCCACGGAAGTTGATCTTGTCCCGGCCAGACACACCACATCCTCTCCTTCGACCAAGGACCGACCAACACCACGATGCCGTACGCCGCCGATGATGCTGGCCGGACATTCAAGTGTCCTTTCCCGCGGAGTTATCTGCGACATGGTTCCCAACTTGATGGTACGACAGTCTCGTGAGACACATTGTCCTGCAGCGCGACGTCGAGAACGTGAGTAGCTTGCTTCAATACGATGGCGCTTGGATGCAATCCTGCCTCGAGAATTCGGTCTCGAGGAATCTAGTCCGTCATCAGCTGTCATTGTAGGTTTCCACCCCCGCCATCGCATCGCGGAGCGGCCGTTCTGTCACGGACAGTGTCACGCACGTTTCCTGTCGACCGCAGAAGTGTTCCAAATCCACCCTGGCTCTTTCGTTTTCAGCAAAGTGGTAGCGGCGCAATGTCGCAAAGACCAATGGGAGGAATTCCTTCTACCCTACCCTTGAACACATCTTCGCGAAGTGTTGCGCTCGTGCTCCGTTTTTTTCGCACGCTTAGGGTCCCTGCAGCTATCTTAAGCTCATCTGCCGACAAGCTTTCTCGTATGGTTAGATTGCTAGGAAGCTCCACGCGCGGCAGGGTTCTATGACGGCAGAGGCTAGACCTATGAGACCCTGTAGGCTCAATTTGGAAGACCTCGCGAAAGTCGTTGCGACCGGGTCCTGCTACTGGCTGTGGCGTGGGTGACTGCGGCGTGTTGTCTTTGTTGTTGTTGTTCATGACTGGCTTCACGTCCTTCGATACTGAGCGTATAGCATGGGGAGACGCATACCGTTCACCGCATCACCAACAACGCAAAGGCCCCGAGCGGCACAGTGTAATCTGGACCTACAATCTAGTCTCCCGTCTCCCCAAACCGACCAAGCGTTCTGACTACTCTAGCGTCATCTATTCCCGATACGGTCTTGACAGGGGTAGTACAGCCAGCCTTCCTGAGCCAGGCACAGCCGCTTCCTCCTTCCACGGCGACCAGCACATGTACGCCGCACCCGGCCTTTTGTTTCTTGACTCTAGGCGACGATGAGCAAGGGCGGGGTGGGTGGGGCTTAGGCCTGGAAACAGCGGCCAGTTCACTCCGCCGTCAGTCGTCTGATCAGTCTAGCGTGCACCGTACTGTGTCTGGGAATTAGATATAAGGTGCCGGTTCACATCCCTGGATGTTGATATCACAAGCAAGCAACATTCAAGGTTTACTTTGCTACTACTGCTACGAACTATCCATAACTTATATTGCTTCGCCCCCTGGCTCACTATACTTTTTCGGAATAACTATCTACACGTTCGCGGAATCTATCATAACGGCCCTTTGAACTCGGTGATTGCTAAATACATTGGCCTCATTTCACGGGTCACGCAAAGCTCCTGCCGCCTTACGCTTTGGACCTTACCGGGCATCGCGATAACAAACGGCACAACGCACGAGGGGCTTCCCACGCGCACGGATTCCACAACCGACGGCTCGACTGCGCGCTGCTATTAATACATAGTACCACGGCCTTCCTCTTCTCGAGTTCTTGATTACCGTTCAACTACTCAGACAACCACGAAACAATCTTCACCACTTCTATACTTTATCCATATACAAGATGGTCAAGATCTCCGCCCTCGCCCTCGGGCTCCTCACCCTTGCCAGCGAAGTCTGCGCTCAAAAGACAGTCAAGGTCATGCCATTTGGTGCTTCCATTGTCTCGGTACGTATCCCACCTTCCTCACTTCAAATTTCCACCCACTGACTCCCATCCAAGCGATGCTGGCGCGCCAACCTCCAAACCAAGCTTAGGGATGCAGGTGTGACGAACTTTGACTTTGTCGGTGGCCAAAAGAGCACCTGCAGTGGGACCAACATCGACCAGGATCACGAAGGTCACCCCGGATTCCAAGCCGCCGACATCGTCAAGAACAGCCAACTGCCTGGCTGGCTCGACAAGAACCCTCCGGATGTTGTTCTCATGCTCCTCGGTACGAACGATGTCCTCATTGGCAAGAGGCCTATCAACGACATCATCGCCTCGTACGACATTCTTATCGCACAAATGCGGAAGAAGAATCCCAACATGCAGATCGTCGTCTCCAACCTCCTTCCATTGGACCCCGCGCGCTTCAATGCCCAGGCCGTCCAAGGCATCAAAGACCTCAACGCTTACATGGCTACGCACATGCCTAAGAAGAGCAATGTGAAGAGCCCGGTCTACTTCGTGGACAACTTCGCCGACTTCGACGCAGTCAAGGATACAGATGACGGTGAACACCCCAACTTGCAGACGGGTGTACAGAAGATGGCGAACAAGTTCTTCGACGCCACCAGGACAGCAATCAAGGGAGCTGCTGCGGTTAAGGCGAAGAGGCAGAGCATAGTTGAGAGGAGACTACTAGACTAGAGTGGAGCGATGAGGTAGACTGTAACGAATTCATGACTTTTCATTGTGCTAAACTAGACTTGGGTATCTTAATGCAATGCCATTCCTTACTCCAGAAATCAAGTTTCGAATGTGATATGCCGCCAGACAGATGCCACCAGCTTTGATCAAGCTTGGGTATCGTTCTTTCAATATCAGGTTCCAACTTTTATACTGTCGCCAGACGGGTACCATAAGCGGAGGAGAGACGGTCGTCCGCAGGTGTCTTGGTGGTGCGCGGTCGTCAGGGCTTTGTGGTCTTGTCTGAGTCGCCCTCCGACTCGTAGGCACCCGCCTGCGAGGTGGCTTTGTCCTTGGCGGCCTTGCGTGCGGCCACGATTCCACGAGACTTCTTGCTCCTGATGAATTTGGCTTCTGCAGCCTCAGCAGCCTCGATGGCCGCGATCTTCTGTTGTACGTTAGTGCCATGGTAGTGTCAGGAGGTGATGAGATACTTACGGCTGCCTCGGCCCTCTTGACCTCGTGCATGGCAATTGCGTCTGCCGCCGCAGAGTCCTTGTCGTTGCAGACGTAGGTAGTTTCGTATCCTGCTCGACCCATCTTTCCTGGCTGGTTGGCGAGGTGGTGGAGTGCTTTGATGACTACTGTGTAGTCTGGTGTGGCTGATCGCCATTAGCAAAAGATACGCTGAAGCCGTACAATATACTAACTGGTGATGGGAGTTTGGTGGTTGGAGAACCAAAACAAAAGCTCAAAAGTTTGTATATAGCTTCTAGCTTTTGTTAGCGCAGAGGTGAAGGGCAGTCTGGGGCTACTGCCCTTCACCTCGAGTCCCGGTGAACAAGACATGGCTGCACAAAGAGGTTCGGCAACGGTGGAGGTGTTCGTGAAGGAGAGACAGAGACGGAGGGGCAGGAAAGATTGATATATGGCTAGCGGCTGTGTGCGTTTGCCTCGTTAAAGTCGCCGTCAATGGGGATTACGACGGCCCGGTGCAGTTTTCAGACAATGAGGAAATTGCAAACGCGTCAGGAAGAGCGGTGTTGCGGCGGCCAGGCAACATGTGGGACGCTCGAACATCAACATCAACATACGGGGCATCTAGGAGGAAAACATCTTGAAGATGTAATTCAATGCAGTATGTACACGTGCTGTTTCGCGCCTGGCCAAATCCAACTCTTACTTGGTTGTTATGATCTTGAGCTTCTTTGGGCTGTGACTGAACAAGTTGGCATATGCCTTGGGTACGGTCTTCCGCTTGTTGGGTTCCTGGACAAAGTACTCGTAGCCTTGCTTGTTAGCGAATTTGATGGCATCCTCCTTGGACTTGAACTGTATCCGGTGGCCGTTCATGAAGTCGGCCGACGACTGCCAGCCCATGAGCGGGTTCTCCCATCGGTGGCCCTTGGGGAGGACGTCCCAGTCCATCAGCCAGTGCGAGGCGTTCCAGTCGCCGGATTGTGTGGCTGTCTTGGAGGGCTTGTAGATGCTGGGAACAATTAGTATGAAGGCCGACGTCGCGTGGAGGATGTCTCGTACCGAACAGTACGCGCCTGGAGGTCGGTGGGGGCGCCGGAGAGAACGGCAGCCGCAACACTGTCACCGGGCTCGCTGCCGTCCATGACGCGCTTGGGAACCGGGGAGAAGTTGCTGGGGACATGTTAGCCATATGCCGCCTTATCCTTATCCACGGTTGACGCACGAGGTCCGGTAGTCGATGGCGACGTTGTAGTCTGGCTGGTGCCTCATGCCCTCCGCGGCGTTTTCCTCGCGGATCTGGGTGGACTCGCTCGTGAGTTTGACGGCGGGCGCATCCTCGGAGCTCGTCTTGTGGCCGTGGGGAGTGGGCTCGTTGGTCGCATAGGTGCGGAAGGAGGGGGCGATGACGCTCGTCGCGGAGGGCCGCAGGGCGGGGGCGAGCAGTCGCGATGCAATTGTCCTCGTTAGGGCGGCCATGGTGGTTGTGTCGTCGGCGTGGCGGGCGGGAATGCTGGTGATGTCGATGCAATGGGATGAAGCTGGGGTGGTTGCTTGGCGAAGGCGCCGGCATAATCCGTCCTGCAGCTTTCTTCCTCGAACCTCACCACCGACCGCACGACCTCCATCTCCACTCCATCGTCTTGCCCGCCCTGGTACGTCGCCCGAACCGATCCGCCACGCAGAGAGAGTGCAATTGATGCTAACTGGCCCGCAGCCGTCAAGATGAGCTTCATGCAAAAGCGCGGTCTCTCGACCCTCATCCCCCCCAAGGTACGGCTTTCTGTCTGCCCCTCGGACCGCGCATGGCACTGACAATGCTCTCTAGATTGCTTCTCCCAATGTAAGAGCCCTCCAAACGCTATCGTAGCACGCCTTCGAACCCCCGCAATCGCATACGCGCAACTTTCGGCCCACCGCAAACGCCTCCACCGTCGCATCACCCCGACTGCGAACCTTGGCGCATCCTGACGACCCTCAAAATGGCGATTCCAGACCAGGGCTGATATACGAAACAGGCTATCGGCTCCTCTCCCAATGCTGTCCGCATGCAGAAGGTCGTGAGCTTCTACGAGAAGCTGCCCCGTGGCCCAGCTCCCGAGCCCGAGGCCAAGGGTCTTCTCGGACGCTACCAGAAGAAGTACATGGGCAAGAACCCTTCAGCAAGGCGTGAGTGCACCCGGCGGGACAGGAGACTATGCGAGCGCTGTCCTCGAGCCTGCGAGATCGGATGGGAGCACCAGACTGACCCTGTACAGCCCTCGTTCACGTCATTGGCTTCCTGATCGCCATCGGTTACGCACAGAACTACTACTTCCATCTCCGTAAGTCGAATCAGATGCGCTGACGAGATGATGTGACTCACCACTCGCAGGCCACCACAAGAACAACGAGCACTAAGCGGGTCCTCTGAATGCGCTGCATCGTCACGGGCGAATAGACCGGATGTGTATATGTAAAGTGTAGTTGGTGAATCAAACATCTAGCCAAGACAGTCTCTTCTCCTATCATGCAAATGACCCTGCCCTCTTCTTTGTCAACATCCACACGTGTGCGGTGGCGGAGGCCTGGTCAGCTCTCATGGGGCCGACAACGTCATCCCGGGCGAGTATAAGGTCGTACATCATGTGCAGTGCTACGGAAATGTAGTGGGTCTTGTCGTCTCGTTTCTGAAAATACACATGTCAAAGAACCTCACGTGCATGGTGTGAGCATGTGTCAGTAGCAGTATGTCGACCAGTCTTCCCAGCAGGCTTCGTCCGGCCCGCACCTCCGCAGCCCAGGCGTGAATCGTGATTGTTGCTGCAGCCGTGTGACGCATAGCTCCCAGGGCATTCCAGATGTCAGAATCGATACAAAGAGGACCCCAGGCGTGTGCCAAGACTAGCGCCTCTCACCATCGTGGCTGCTCAAGCTACCCGCCTCAACCTCCTATACACCCATCCACACCCGCAGTCCGCCCCACCACGAAAGGGCCCCTTCTTTCACGCCGCCCCCTCCCGAGCGCGACTCTACGCCGTTCGGTGAATCAGCGCGACCCAGCACGTGTTCGCGACTGCCTCCAGCCCGCGCATCCATCCAGCGAAACACTCCGAAACCTCCGCACTCGCCGCGTCACCTCAGCAACTTGCAGATAGCAACTCTGCGGAAGCGCCGACTTGACATCCGTGGCGACTTGTAGCATCTGACATTAGGTGATTATCCCCAACTTTTCTTAGCTCTCATGTCGCATGTGGAAGACAGCGGGCGTCCGGCCGGGCTCGACTCGCAGCAGTCGGCGCCGCTTACGCCCACGTCCTTGTTTGGATCAGACCAAGAACACCTTTCTGACATTGAGTCTTGCGCCACTTCAGTTCCGGAAACTGTTATGGCAGAGCAGGTTGCCAACGATGTGGTAAAGGAAGCACAGTCGGTGGGTCGTTCTGCGCCCATCGACGACTCTGCGTCAACTACCAACACCCCCGCCGTCAACGGCGAACCGCCCTCGGGCACAGCGACCACGAAACCGACCCCACGAGAAGCGTCTCCTACGAAACCCACTGTGAACGGCACAGGTGCACCCGCCACTGGTAGTGCACACGTGTCAGACAAGGCCGGTGGAGATGCGGCAGCTGTAAGTAGCGAGGAAGAGCCATCGGGACGTGGTGTTAATAGTAGTAGGGCGAGAACAAGCAGTCGGATGCATCACGGCACGATTCGAAACAACCCCACCTCAATGGCCTCTCGAGCGAACATCTGGCGGCGGAGTCGCAAGCTGTGGCAGATGCGAGTGGTGGCTCAGATACCGACATCAGCCGTCCAGGAAGCGTCGACCAGTCCAAGCGCGACGGAGTTCACGTGCGGACTAACTCAGCAGCCAAGAAGCAGCCGTTCAAGTCAGTATCTGTGACCAAGAGCTTTCTGGCCAAGACCGTTCCGACCACGCCTGCTGCACGACCAGGGGAGAAAGCAGCCCCGGCAGCGCCACCCAAGACGTCGATTCTCACCGCGAAGCCCCGCCTCGTAGCGAAATCCGGCGCTGGCAACGCCCCGCGTGCGCTGGGACAGACCAATGGCGCGGGTGCAGGCCCAGATGCGAGCAAAGTCTGGAATAAGAACCAGCCCGTCCCAACCCCTCCGCCCAAAACCTTCACCGACGAAGAACTGAAGCAGCAGTACGGTATACATCTTGCAACACGCCTACAAGCTGATGAAGGAGGCAAGGAGGCCAAGTGGGCAGACATTGACGATGACGAGGAAGACTGGACCCCGGAAGCAGTGCAATGGATGGATGGAACCAAGTCCTCGGTTGCGGTGCCACCGGAGACGCAACCGCCGCCCGCCGAAGAGCCCAAGACTATCCTCAAGCCTGAGACGCCCGCCGAAACACCCAAGCCTACCACGTCCCCAGCTCCAGCCACCAACGCACCCAAACTGAGCGTCACTGGTGGTGCCAAAACCATCTTGAAGCCTGGTGCGCACACGCAGCCCAGCACTGGAAAGTCGAGCCTGGTCCTCAAGGGTCAGCCAGAAAGACCAACTCTAGTAGCCAAGCCATCAGCGACTGAGAAGAAGTCACCATGGGCGCCTCTGCCCCCAGTCGAGAAGGTGTCGCCGATACAAATCAATCCCCCTGCGCAGCAACCACCCCCACAGCGTTACACACAGCGCGATTCCTATGGTTACGACTCCATGCCCCCACCTCCCGCGAAGGAGATCGCCCCCGATGACTTTAATCGCAACTGGCGCAACGAAAGCGGCGGCCGAGATACTAGAGACGGCCGGGAATTGTTCAATTCGCAAAGTGGTCGTTACGAGCCTGTACACAATGACATGCGGCGGGGTTCTGGACGAGATGCTGGCGGTGGTTACCGGCAGCAGCCGTCCGCCGTGCTACAGAGGCCTTCTCAGGACGGCGGCCCAGCAGAGCCCTCAGCGGCGTTCCAGACTTCACGGGCAAGCGCGGATGGTCCTACTTGGGGCAGGAGGAGGAACTCGTCCAACGTTAGTGGAACTATGCCTAGGCGCATGTCGATGGACCCACGGGGAGTAGACATGCCTACTGGTCCCATGAACATGGAGCGACGCGAATCGCACTCGATCAACGGTGTGGACCCTTCGGATCCTGCAGCTTCCAGACAGTCGCCATTCCAGCAGATGAAGTCTCCGAACGTTCCTCATGCACACCCGGCTTCACCCTATGGCTCAGCAACCTCAGCTGTACAAGATGCACCCGCGCCTACACCAGCACCACCAGCAGAGAACCCAGTCGAGGTACAGAAACGTTTGATGGCTGAGAAGATCGAGCGCGCTCGTCTCAAGAAACAGCAGGATGCGGAAGCCGAGAAGCAGGCAGAGGCAGAGAGGAAAGAACGTCTTGCTAAGAAGTTGGCCGCTATGGGACCGCCTGAACCCAAGCCCAAAAACAAGGATCAGTCGCCTACACGCCCAGAGCAGTCCCCACAGAAAGACAAGGCTGCTCCTGCGCCATTGCAATCACCGCCAAAACCACCTGTACCGACTGCCGAGGGTGAGGTTACACAGTATGGGATGATGAAGGTCCATCAGTCTCACCCGGTGAAAAGATCGCCTCAGGCGAGCCATGCTCAAGCAAATCCCTCACCAGTGACTGCTCCTTCATCACTTAACCAGCAATCGACGCCGCCGTTTGACGCCTTCACTCGTGACAACGAAAAGTCTCGGCTGTCAACTGAACAATCTCAAGCCATCGCTCACCAATCAGACGGCGCTATCCCTTCTGGGCCTAGGCCGCAGGCACCTCCGACCTGGTCGCAGTCTTCTTCTACAGCGCCTCAACCCAGACCTTGGACATCACAAGTTTGGGGTCCTCCCGGCGCAAAAGATCGAGCTCTTGGTAACGGTACCTTCGACTCCGATTACAGAGGCCAGTCTCGCCCCGGTGCCCAGCAGCAACTTCCTGTTCAGTCACCTGCCGCGACAGCTCCCATTGGCACAGGCCTAGCTCCTCAAGCCTTGACATCACACCCATCAAGACAGTTGCCTCCGTCGCAACCCATGTACTCGCAGCGATCGTCGCGTGCCCAAAACGCTGCGGCGGCTCGGGCGGCTAGACCACCCCCAAGGAACGTCACTGGCGGCGGTTGGGATACATTTGGTGAACTTATCAAAAAGGATGACCAGGACCTCGCAGTGAAGAATGCTCAAGATCGAGAACGCCAGGGCGAATTCCGTCCCGAGCTTCGAGAGGTATACAAAGATCAGCGTGGGCAAGCACAAGTGACGCTGCATGACAAGGTCGCCGCCGAACTGGCTCTTGCCGAGGCATTGAAAAAGGACGATACTACGAAGCCTTTGGCTGAAGGTTCGTCGCCTCAGCAAGGTCTGACTCAAGGTCCTCTCCAGCAGGCTACTGGTCCTCGCGCATCGCGCTTCTTCCCTCGTCCGACTGAGACCTCAACAGAGGCGACGGCGTCTCCGTCGACCTTTGTGTCAAGCAAAGCAGACTCGCCTCCTCCGCCTCCCGAGACAGAGACACACCCTGCTTTCAGCAGTGAAGCCGGCCACCCATTGGTGAGGCTTCCAAAGCCCTCGCCTGTCGTGCGACTTCCACCGTCAGCAGCTGGTAACGGGACGTCCGCTGCTTCTCACGTAAACATGCCGTCGCGCGGCCAAGCTCTAGGCGCCAGACCTCTCGCAATGAACCCGGAGTGGCAGGCAAGGTTTAACAAGCTCCTCGACAAGCCAGGTTCCAACCGTTCATCAACCCTTCCGAGCACGTCTCCAATGCTGCCAGTCGCTACTCCACAGCAAGGTGCGGTTGCCCCGGCTGCCTTGTCCAAGGCTTCTCTAGACGTTCGAGGAAATACTGGTCCTGCAACTGTGTCATTGCCCAGCGCGTCCCCGACGAGAATCTTTGCAGATGATCGTGGTGCAGACGCTGTCACTCGCGGTGATACTGAGGCTCTGTTTGAAGACAGGGAATTCGGTTCGCTGCCCACTGTCAAGCTGTCCAAGGTCCCGCACCTCGCAGCCAATCAACCACCGAAGGCCGCGCCTAGAGATGAGCAGCACCCAAGGCATAAGAAGCTGGAGAACCCGTTCACCATTCGCCGCCTCGAGGCGTTTGACATCGAGAAGACCACACAGAACAGGCTAAAGTTCGACGTTGTTGTGCGCCTCGCAAACATGCGTGAGCCTGTCACTAAGTCGGTCCAGCGGAAGCACTACGGCCCAAAGCTCAACCGGCAGCCGAAGACCAAAGCGACTGGTACGCCGAGCACCACTTCTACCAACAGTGCGAAGGATCGCCCGCGCAAGCCCTCGCACCAAAGTCAGACGGATCGTTCTTACAACAACAGCTCTTCGCGCCCGTCTGCTCCCAAGACTTGGTCCACCAGCAACAACAATGCTCCTCGCTCATCCCCAGCTCACACAGCTACAACTTGGGCTAAGGTTGCAACGGCCTAAGTGTCGTCCACAGTCTCCCTCGTTAGCTTCAACCACTGCTACAAGGAATGTCCTTCTCGTTCGACCACTGTCGCCGCACATGTATAGGACTGTCTGGTAACTCTTCGAAGTGCTTACCCTGGTCACTCTACGTACTGTTCTCATCGCAGCACACCATTTCACTCTTCTTCCTCTTCAACAGCAGTATATATCGCGGCATCTTGTACCACAACGGTTTGAGTGGATCACAGGGTCGCTTTTCTTGGGAGGCAGTGTACTCCCGATCTTTCTTCCACTGGACTCCAAGTCCTCATTTCTTGCTTTGGCGCGACATCACTTTCGGGGTCAGCATGTTTTTCTTTCCTTAGACCTTCGTTCATCTCCTTGCCATGACCGGCGTCAGGACGCGAGTATGGGTATTGACAGCTACGACGGGCCATGACCTCGTGGATGCGGAAATGGGATGACGATAGAGGATTTCGTGTACTGCTAATAATACTTCTGAAACTTCATACTGCTTTACCCTGCTGTTCTTGTGATGGCGAACTACTCTTCCTCTGCTTGGAAATATAGGACTATGCATCTAATTGCCTCACCGGAAAGTTGACGGCTTCAAGATTTGTTCCTCCAACCTGCTTGCCACTCGCTGCAGTGATCAGCCCATCCAGCCAATCTTGGTGTCCTAGGAGCATCTTGTTCGGCTTCTGCTCCTCCCATTCCTTGAAAATCTGCCCAATCTGACTCTCCTGTGTCAAAATCCTCACCCTCTGCCCCTCCAGATCCTCCACAACCCACGCATGATAAATCTCCAACCCATCCGGCGTCTTGGAGCTCCACGCCAACCTGCCCGCGCGCCCGTTACTCTCCGGCGGCTCCGACTCCTCGACCGTGCAGGTCAGCGGGGGGAAACCGAAAGTGCTGAATTTGAAGACGTCGCCTTTGTGCAGGAAGGTGCTGTCGGATGACGGAGGAGTGATTTGAGCGCAGTTCTTGTAGTAGGACTCCCATTTTGAGATGTTGGCTAGTAGGGCCCAGATTTGTGTGCTGGTAAGGTCTTTGGCGATGCGCTCGTTGGAGACGAAGTTGTCGGTTGTGCCTGGGAGGAAGTGCGATGGCCAGCTGATTGCGGATTGGGTCGCCATGTTGTGAACAGAGTGTTTTTTGGAGATGACCTGCTGATTGTACGTATATTTATGTATAAATCGATATAGCAGGATGTAGATGGAGGTTGCAGGTAGATACTTGACAGTTCATGCATCGATGGATATCGTTGACGCTAACATGTGGCGCTTGTACATCATTGTCAGAACGGGCTGGAATAGACGCAGTAGTAGTAGTAGTACATCATTGCGCATGGGAAAGACTACATCCGCGAGGATCCACAACTACATTGATTTGTCACCTTTGAACCTGAGCGGGAATGCTTTTAGCAGGATTTTGCGCATTTCATTCATTTCTCGGGAAAACGATCGTGGCTCAAGGTATTATGCGGGGATCGACCAGCCGACGTCATCATTAGAGCTAGACTCCCAGGCACCCAGGCAAGCACTTTGCCAACAAATCTATTACAGTCACGAGACTCTACTCACATGAAACCCATGGCAACAACTTGGGGACTTTGAAGAAAGTACAAGTATTTTGCTGACAACATGCTGTCACTGTGCTGGTGGCTTGAAGTAACCTTGGAACGTTATGCATCTTCGTTGATCAAGACCGCATTGTCGAAAATCGTTTCCGTAGAAATACTAACCAGTTCATCAGTCACATTATTGAACTGCATTCCATTCCCGGCCATTGCTTTTACGCATGTATCGTTTCTCATACAATCCTCAGTACCCCGCATGTGCCTCCCTGACGGGCAAAGACGAATGCCACCCTCTCTCAAGACGAAGGTCTCAACAACAACGTCAGAGCCAATGCGGTTGTATCCTTGTTTTTCAACCTCTCTAGGGTTGCTGACTTCCTGGATGACGGATACTGCTCCAAGATACCTTCTCTGCTGGATCCAGTCCCGCAGTCCCTCCAACAAGAAGTAGTCTGCCTCTGCCTCGACCCGGCTGTAGAGCGCATAGTCGAAACCGTCTTTTTTTGTCCAGTAAAGCGGAAACCTGGAAGGCCGACGCATAAAGCTGAGTAGATGCTCGAATGTATCTGCATCCGCGTCGACGTAGTACGAGCCGTCAGCCTGGAGGTCCGCGCCGTCTTCCCAGCGATTGAGTAGACCCTCAAAATAAGGCGAGACCGAGAGGACTGATTTGGACGTGCGAAATTTGCGACCGGATACGTCGAGCGTGATCTGATTGTTTGCCATGATGGGAAGAGATGGAAATATACGAGCCGGAGAGGAGGCGGTATTGGAGAGGGGCCATGTCAGCTTTTGCGCTATGAAACGTGTGCAAGACCCTGGCTTCACGGTGCGACATCGCGTAATACCCTGTTTTTGAAAGAAACAGGCGATCCGAGCAAAGTCACATGATGTGTTTGGCATACTAGCTAAAAACCCGCAGTGAAATCACATGATGCTTCTGGTGAGATGCCATACTATATGCTAGATAAGAGCAATATCGCAGATCGATCTCATCAGAGTCCATCGTCGCAGGCCATGAGAGCTCCTACCACGCAACTACATACTTGAAGCACCTTACATCCAACTGCCCAGAACGACCCAGGGTAACTGCATCATCGTTACTTAGTCCGTATTCATTGAAACCGGCTCATCTCGTGATCTGTTCCAGCGCTCACCCACAGCCACTCATCATCGTCTTTCGAGATGTCCTTATCATGATCATAAGCATGGGGCCCATAGATGTGAGTTGCAAATGCGGGAATGTTGCTATCAACAGGATTATGTGGCCGAGGATATTGGCAATGGCAAGTTGTGTCCAAACACTGCGATGGCTGCGTTGACACTGCTTGCGCTGGTAGCGTGTACTGCGTTTCCAAGTACCTTGCATCGTGATTTGGTAGGTAATATTGTGGCTGAACGTGAAGCCACGACGTTGGCTCCGCAGGGAGCGAATAGTTCGTCTCGTGGCCTGAACCCCAATTGTGGAGTCCCTCGCAGTTGCAAACGTTGTGACCCGTCTCGTCGGAAGTCACTCGAGGAAGACCAAGGCCTGGATGCTCGTATAGGAACTGATCGAAAGATTGACTCATGTGGGGTTCTGGAGAAATTGCGAAGGACCCCTCGTATGGGTTGTGACAGTGAGCAGCCAAGGACGGGTGGTTAGCCACGTGGGCTGGGATAGTCTGCTGCGATGAAGATGGTACCATGCTGGACTGAAGTTGGATCGTCTCCACAGGTCGCCTTCCGTCGATATGAAAGGATTCCTCCGAGATGGGGATGCGCATGTCTGATGCAGATTGTGCTTTGATGCGCGTAGTGTCGAAATTGTGGTTGACGTTTCCCCCATCAAAACCTGGTCTTGAAGCTTCTGATGTGCTAACCTGGGCTGCAAAGTCGACTAAGAAATCGAGAGCGTTCATGCTGCCGGATGACCAAAAAGAGCTTCGAGAAGATAGAGGACTAGAGAAGAGTTCAGATGTAGTCCTTGCCAGCGCGCCCTGATATCGTGACTGTTAACATTGATCTTCGAGGGGAGATGTCGCACTGATGGTACTCGCACCAAACGGGTGTAGCAGTGCATCGTGTTGTTGCACCCGTGAGGGAACAACCTATCGGAAGCAAACCCATTGTCTGAACAGTTGTGATGATGCGATGTGATGGATCAGAAACAGTCTGATGCATTAGGAGATGTGTGAGCCGTGCCCCTTCCTGAGTTAATATCCTCAGTTCTTATCGAAGCTCCTATCACAAGAACAGCATAAATGCACAACACCTGGGCAGTCTCGTGGAACCAATAGTCAGATGTATCGCACGGCTGCACGACTGCCTTTGTGTAGAACTCCCTGTGGGGGACTAGAATTGTTTCAGTGGAGGGCAGACCCCCGAGTTCCTTTGGAATTCGATTAACTACGTTGCCTGTAGTAAGATATGCATTGGTACTTGTGGTGGTGCGACCATCTTGTGTATGCCCGAAAAAGCACAGGTTGAGAGACGAGATGAATCCACCGGACAGCAGCGATGCGCTGGTGCTGCCAGACAGCTGAGGGCTGCTACGCCAGATGATACGAATTTACTGTGTCTTCGCTCTGCGCACAGGAAATGGTGGTCAATATTGGCGTGCAGTCAGTAGATGCATGACGTGGTATTATCTGTTGAAGAGTCGAATCACCCCTCCCCAGGTTGGTCACGCCCGCCCGGTGCATGAGCTTGCCGCTAGCGTGGGCACTTGTTGACAATCCGAGCCCACTCATTCCCTCCGCATCGAGCAATGCGCGCAGCGCGACGCGTTCAATGTGTCGCTTCGAGCTCTTGAGCTTGATCATTGTTTTTTTCGAGCGACTGGCGGCACGGAAGAAACGGTTCCGCGCACCCAGCGACCTGCCAGCGCCGCGACCATGCTCCACGAAATCCTCCTCTCGCTCTCCGGACACCCATCGGCGCTGTTCGATGCCCCGGACCACGTGACAGCAACTGCGCGTCGCCTACTGTCACCGCCCGAAGCAGAGCTACTATCTTCAATCGGTCATCTGTCGCGTCTGCATCGAAGCACACGCGATCATGTCGCTAGAATCGCCGCGTCACATCCCTCAGTCATCTGCAGGGCGGTCGCTACTTCGATTACCTCTTACCATCTCGAACGGTTCCAATGCAAGGTACTGGAAGTCGAAAGCCGTGTGTTGAAACAAGATGCTTCCATCGTGGGTGCATACAACATCGTACCACTGGCTGGGATAGTGAGCGAGTTCTCGGAATGGACCAGGGTGATGGAATGGCTACGGGATATCAGCAACTACATGTTACCCTCGGACGTTCCTGCGAAGTTCGAAATGATGATCGGAAAGGCTGCCTCTGGAGCTGCCGTCATCGACAAGCTGCGAAGCGAGGCACAGACAGGCTATCCGGACATCGAAGAGACTGCCCGGGGTCTGAGCAAAGTCGCAGAGACATCGTGGCTACGGCAGCTATCAACCTGGCTGCTGTACGGTCGCCTTCCATCGTTTGGTCGTTCCGACTTCTTCATCCAGCAAGGTGACGAGGATGCAGATGAGCAAGTCTTCGTCCTTCAGAACAAGCTGCTACCAAAGTTTGTCACAAGGCAAACGGCTCTCTCCATCCTGTTCGTCGGACGATCGCTAAATCAGATCCGCGCATTGCCCTCAGCCGTGAAGGCGTTAGATACATCCAATTCGGTCTCGGAACTTGATCTGCTTCCTAAGCACGTTCAACAACTCTCTCGAGTGAGTGCACCGGTGTCAACGGCCATGCTCTCGGAGGCAATTGCCAACATCCGCCTCTCGCTGTCTCGGAATCTTCTACAACACTTGTTACCTCGTGAGAAGATTGTTGAGACATTGACAGTTCTACATCAATTCTTCTTGCTAGGAAGAGGAGAGTTCGCCCTGACACTGATTGCAGAAGCAGATGATAAGATATTATCTCGACATAAAGGGTCGCAGCCCACCAAGTCTGGCCAATCTGTTAAGGCAGTTGTGATCAAGGAAGCGGAGATTAGCCAGGTCCTCGCACGGTCCTTCTCCGTTCTGTCCACCTTATCTAGTGAGGACGAACACACAGATGATATCCTGGACGTTGCAACTCAGCTCCTACATCTCAGCGTTAACGGCTCGTCTAATAACCGCCCTGGGACACCGGGCCGCGCTAAGGACGCGGACTCGATGCTTCCACAACTTGCCATCATGTCTTTCGACGACCTACTGCTGTCTGTACCAACGTCTTTAACGATGGACATCCGTTCACCACTTGACCTCTTCATAACAAAAGCAGACCTTGACGTTTACTCATCGATCAATGCTTCCCTTCTCGCAGTCCGGAGAGCACATCTGCATTTAGCAGAACTATGGCGATACAGTTCAATACGGAGAGACCATCCTTGTCCGCCTGGATATCAATACAGCAATTCCGCGCATGGTAAAGCAATGCTGAAGCGGCGACGACAACGCACTACGAAACGGGCTCAGGACATGCGGAAGATATGGGCGACATGCGCAGCCGCCATCTTCTTCTTTGCGGAGAGCGAAGCTTACTTTCATGGTGCGGTCGTACAACAATCCTTCGGTCATTTCATAGCATGGGTTACCGGTCCTCAAGTTCCTTCAACCGCGGAATCATTGCCAGCAGCTTCCGACAATTTGAGTGCCACTGGCTTCCGCAGGTCGACGACAGAAGAAAGCATACGGCAACAGCATGATCCAGAGGCATTGACCTCAGCACATCGCCGCTTTCTGTCTTCGGTCGCGTACTCACTTCTGCTTACCGATCAAGCTTTCACAAAAGCGCTGCGTACCGTGTGCACCCACGTAGACGAGTTAGTGGCATACATCAAGCGTCTTACAAAGATCCAGCAGAACCTGGATCTGGAAGAAGATGAAGGTGTGGAGGACTATGCGCAAAACTACAAGAAAGAAGAGCGCGAGGTCAGCCTGGAGATGGACCGGGCAAGGAGGAGGCTTGACAGCGACCTCAAGACACTCGTAGAGCGGCTTCGTGAGATTGATAGCGACAGGATTGGAGCTTCTGCACCTGGTACATCAATTGGGGCGACGATGGAGGAAGGTGCCTATGAGCCATTGAGAGTAGGAGGTATCGACCGTCTTTTGATGAAGCTGGACTGGAGCGGCGAGGACGAAGAAGAGGAGACCGAGGACTTGATCGATCTTTAAAGTACATGGCTTTGTCCTCGTCAAACGTTTTCAGGGACTACTATCTTCGCGATCCTTGTTGGCTCTTGGCACTGTATCATGACCAATGTGGTAACGGCGGAAAGCGCGTTGATTGCGCGGTCGCGATGCCTCCGCATGGGACGGACTTTCTTCTAATGTCGACATGGGTGAGTATCGTCCAGGCATCATTTAGGTCGCCTCCCAACATTCTATCATCACATTCGTCACACCACATCATACCGCTTCGACAGCTTATCAACATTACTCTCTTGCATCAATACTGTGTATGTACCGGTGTTCACGCCCACAATTCGATGCTAACAACGCTAGGTCCGCTCAAAACAATTCCCTCCAATCCGCCTTCGTGTTCAACTTGACTCGATACGATCACTCCGCCGTAAGAGATCCCGCCATGTCTTCAGATCGCAATTCCGCCCGTTCTTTCCTTGGATTTGTACGGGGTACCGGGAAACGTCTCCCCGTCGAATGCGACGACCGTCCAGCATGTCTTCCAGCCACGTCAAACGAGGCATTGCCTAGGAGACGCCATTATATCTACCCGCGAGAAGACTCTGGAGTATACATGCCGACCGGACCGGCCGAGATAACAGGCAAAAGCTCTTCGTCGACTCCTCATCCACCGGCACAATTGAATCCCTTCGAGGACGCCCGATACGAATACAGTGCTACCATCTCTGAGACGCAGCCGTCACCTGCACCACTGGGAGGCCCACGGTGTATCACCTCTGATCCATCTGCAGTTACGACCATAGCGGAGTCGAAGGGTCGCAGGGGCTACCGGAGACGCCTACGAGATCGAATCCGGGCTATGTTCAGAAGAGAGGTGATCGTTTGCGGGTACCGGCCGTCCAGTGATAGAGCGCCTCTCCTAGGAGGGGAAGGAACACACCTCCGATGTGGCACTGTGCGAGGACAATGACTTATAGACCGGCAGGACAAGAGCAACGATTATCGTCTTGGTCATGAGGCTGCGCTGATTTGAGGGCGGTTTCGTGTTTCATGAGTTGGCTGTAATGCTTGTATTCTTTCGCACGTGCCCAGTAATTGAACCATCTTTCCAACAGTAATGTAAAACACAATGCGGCCGGTTTTCTTTGACAAGCGAATGTATGATGGCTACTGATGTGTATGTTACACATCTGAGCTCAAAGATTCTGTATAGTCTACTCTGTCGCACTTGCGACAGATGGATGGACTTGCTGCTATATGAATAGCATTAAGCTAGCGATAATATCACGATCAAAAAGTTCACAGGGAAGAAACATTTTAGAGGTTGGCAGGTAGTATTACAGCTAAGCAGTAAAAAGATGATAGTGGTTTGCCCCACATGAGAGTCGAATGCATGGACAAAAAGAAAGATAATGTTAAGGTCGTGCCCGGGTTCGAACCGGGGTTACCAGAAGGTTTGAGAGAAGTCAAAATCTGGAGTGATAACCACTACCTGCATTGGCGGTTAGACAGACTTCAGGAGAACAGGGTTGGAGGAGACGTACACTACACAACCGTGTTTCTGGTGTTGATGGCAGAATCGGCAAAAATTGAATATATAACCTTAACTTTGCGCCACGAACGCAGCCTACCAAAGTTCCATGGACTGATGCCCATAGTTCACCACTCTAGTGTGTGGCGAGCGGGGTCTCAGATGTGTGGAGCGGGGCTTAGCCGAAACCCGGAGCTTGTGGACAAGCTGGCCATTCCACATGCTCTCGGTAAGCATCCTCTGCGCTCGATGCTACATCGTCTGAATCCTCACAAGTCCATCGCGTGCTCTTGCATCGAGTCGGTATGATGTCGCTAGTCGAAGCATGACTTATGTGCAGCGAGTCCTTAACACGTCTCAGATCATTTGAGACGCGTCTTTGCCACGCCACAAACACGCGTCTACCGAGCCGACGCCACAAACATCTGCTTGAATGGTGTGCGCTGATCCTGGGCTTACGTAGCGATCAAGATGAAGAGAGACGGCGCAGGCGGTAGACGACGAGCAAAACAAGGTCCAGCCTCAGAAGGATGCAAGGGTCACACAAAGGGTAAGAACGGATGGGTATCGCATCCCAAATTGAACGCCAAGACATACGTCAGATGATGGTAATTCGCAGGAGGCAAGGTACTTGCGACATGTTACCTTGAGAAGCAAACAAGAGCCGCATGTCTTCTGCTTCTTTTGCTTGCGCGATCCTAGATCGTTAACGTCCCTGCCTACAAGCCGACTACACAATGACTGTCCAGCTCAACATCTTCTCCGCCAAGGCAACTTTCAACTTCACAAGCAACAAACCGGCAACTAGCGGCCCCGAACTTCCAGAAGTCGTTAGTGCGGAAGATGGTGATGACAAGTCTCAGGACCAGTCGCTGTCGGCTTCTACTAAGACTTTCGTAGATGAACACGAAGATGTCATCGCGTTCAAGACGATCAACTGGCTAGCGGGAGTTGGGGATATATGCAACGGCACCTTCACGGGAACTGGCGAGGCTAACGCTACACCCAAATCCTACGATGACAAGCAAAGCATAGAAATGAGAAGGAACACGAAAGTGATCACGCATCGTAACGTTCAGGGCAGGCCCAACACCCGACGAAGTGCGCTACGCCGGCATTGCGACTTCTGGGACGCCGATCAGGACGGAGTGATCTACCCATGGGACATATTCATTGGCTTCCGTAAACTCGGCTTCAACATCGCGTTATGTCTGTGGGCAGCGGTTACCATGGCTGTGTGCTCATCTTACAGCACCCAGAGTTCTTTCCTGCCGCACCCGCTCTTTGCCATCTACCTTGATAATGTCAACCGCAACAGACATGGAAGCACCACTGGTGCGTACGACTTAGATGCCGAGCTGGATACGCGACGCTTCGATGCGATATTCGAGAAATATGCGGGGGGCAAGGACTATCTGACCGGGCGAGATCTATACGACGTTTGGGCAGGCCAATGTTGCGCGAATGATTTCTTCGGATGGTTTGCGGGTGCCTTAGAATGTGAGTTGCGGCTCATCACCTCACGGACTGAGCATACGATACTGACATTTAACAAGGGATAGCCATGTACATCCTGCTATGGCCACAGGACGGAAGGATGCGCAAGGCCGATATCCGAGGAGTATATGATGGTACCATTTTCTGGAGAATTGCTGAAACCCGCTCCCAGCGTTCACGGCCATGAGATTGCGGAAGCCCATGATTGGCTCCACTGGGGCCATACACGACCCAGAAAATTTAATTTACCAACATCACTTTGGTACGACCACATTAGAGTTTGGATGTGACAAACTTAAGTAGCTAAACGAAACACACATTGACTCCTACTGTAATTCAGCGTCTGCCTGAATGTGTCCTCTTCATTAAATTGTTGTCGCAAGAATCAAACTTACGCTACGTCCCTTGATCTCCAAACTGGTAGTCTCGAAATTGCCACTTCAGCCCATGGATATATACCCTCTGGAATCAGGATCGCCGATACACAAGTTCCCGCCTCGAGAAATTTCCGCCGTCACAATGCGCCACCCCGAGCCCTGCCCATCCTCGGATCCCATCACCCCGATCAGTCTTGTCAAGACCCAAAAGCTTGCGCGAGACCGATATCGAGCCTTGAGCTGGAGTCTTTTCCGAGTACCTTCTTCTGACAGTTTTATACGCTTGGATACCCGCGATGATACGCCCGCACACGCCTTGCCGGACGAGAACGATGGATTCACTGTCGTGCGCCAGTATCTATACGATGTGCTCACCCACACAGGATGGGGTATAGGTTATGAGTGCCCTGCAGCGATAAGAGCAACGGTGGAAGGCTGGTATGGGCACGGAGGGTATTTCAAGGCGCAATTGGCAGAGAGAAATGGATTGTTGGATCTTTGTCCCATGAAAGGAAAAGATGGTGAAGGTGACGAAGTATACTTCGAGGACCAACTGAGAGACAAGATCAGGCAATGTGTCAGATACGAGAGCAACATGCTATTGTATCGTGAGGATGAGCTGGACGACGCGATGTCTGAAGCAGATACATGCGTGGGCGATAATACTCCTGATATCAGTATACAGGAACGGGGTTACCAGGATTCCGATGGAAGCGAAAGCATATACTCGGTACTCCGACCGTCGATCGATCTCAACGAGGATGCAATGACCATTGCTGCCCATGAAGATCAAGATGACGGCCCTGAACATTCAGCACCTCATGTACACCGCAGCGACAGCGCAAGGTTTTCGGGAACAGTCGGATCAAAGACACGGATCAGCAAAGGACTCGTATCATCCGACCCCGAGCCCAGAGTAAACGCGCCTTCCGAGATCACGCATGAACTCACTTTTCAGGTTCCTACGCCAAAAGTAGAGCAATCAAAGAAGAGGAAAGAATGGTCGCATGAAAGTTCAAGAGCCATGGATGAGCTGGTTGCAGGACGCAAGTCATCCATCAGCCATGCAGTGTGCAGCCAAGCCAACGCAACAACACCAGACTCGAAGTCTCAACACCAACCGAAAATCGAGCTACCTACTGCATACAAACATGCAAGATGTGGCGCCGTTATACCCGCCGAGAAGCCCGTGCCTATCGCACGGCAGAGGAACCACAGAAAAAGCACAAAAGCCATCAAACGCCGGACACAGATGACCCACGACACAGCTTGCTCCGTTAGCTCGGTACGCTACGAGACACTGCCACAAAGTCAACTACCCGCAATAAAGGGTCAGCATCTCCTTGTCGAAGCTACGGCGGTGGCGAAGAGAGCGGTCGCTCTGAATCTCTGTGTTGATGAGGCAAAGTGCTTGAACCATCACGAGCGCAATAAACAGAGTCTCATGTCTAGGATGCTTGCGAAAGTGGGTGGAAAGAGAGGGTGAGCGTGTGGTTTCAGAGGGAAGAGGCAGAATACAGCGTAACACAATACCATCTCGTTTGTCACAAGTATGAGTTTAAAGCCAGCGGTAACAGGAGTATCTGGGAATCTAACGAGTGGCACGATTGATGTTCATTCAATTCATTTCGTGATCGTTTTGTGGCCTCGACTATGACCCTTGCTATATACATGTCTTTTGGTGTAGACGATTAGACTTCATGTCCGCAAGTCATGAGGTGCATTTCTCCTTCCGCAGGCAGCGTCCATCTCGGCTCAACACCGATGATACCGCGCTCAGTGATCATGCTAGCGTTTACTGGGCTCTTGGGGATGATCTGCTCACCCCTGGTAGCAAGGATGGAAAGTACGTGTGCAGCAGCCTATGTTTGTTAGCAGATGTTCTCACTATGTAACCTGGTTTCTTGGTACTTACCTTGGCGTTGATGAAAAGTGTCTCCGGGTTGGGGTTGTCAATGGTGTCGCAAGCTTGGTGGTAGCAAGGATCTTGCTCGACACCAGTTCCAGTGTGCAGACCTCCAACGGGCTTTCCAATGTTCATGAAAGATTGGTAGTCACTTCCACCGGTGAAGCGTGCGGCTGTCACGTTTACGCCCTCCTTCTGGAAATGCTCGACGAAGAGCTTCTCAATGGCTGCCGATCCCGGCGCACCCGTGAGGTTGAAAGTGCTGCCATCGCCATCGAAGACACCAAAGTAACCGCGGGAAACCATGTCGAAGTTGAGGTAAGTGAGGATGTTGTTGGCTTCTGTGGCGTTCAAGTTCTGCGTGTAGTACTTGGATCCAAGAAGGCCGTTCTCCTCCGCGCCCCACCATGCGAATCGGACCTTGTTCTTGACGTTGAATCTCCTGAGCGCCTTAGCAATCTCGAGGATGAGTGTGCTGCCTGAGCCGTCGTCGTTGATACCAGCGCCGGCTTGTACACTGTCAAGATGCGCACCGAGCATAATGACGTTAGTTGGGTCACCGTCTTTGGTCTCGGTGAAGACGTTCTGTGTGATGCGTGTTTCCACGGTTTGGGTTTGCTGGAAGTACGCTTCGACAGATTCGCCGGCCTGGAGGCGTGCGACGAGGGGTTCAGCGTCGGCGAGGTTGATGTAGCCGGTTGACACGTATTCGGGGTTAGGGTTGGACAACGTGCCACCGGTAACATTCGCGGTGTCGCTTGCGTAGATGATTACTGCAGAGGCACCAGCGGCAGCGGCAGGCTTCATGCGCCCAGCGAGGGTAGTACCATCAGGGCAGGCCCCTCTTTGCACCAAAACGATCTTGCCCTCAACATCAAGGTTGTCATAGGCTTCGTTTGTGCAACCTTCAGGTCCAGAAGCACCCAGAACAAGCGGAAGCGTCAATCCTTCCGGAGTGGTCGATGGCGAGTAGGACAATCCAATGACACGGTAAGAGCTGTTGCTCACACTGAATTCAATTGACTCAATCTTGTTGAAAAGAGCCGGGAAATCCTGCGTCCATGTCTTGAAGTGTGTGTTCTGGGTTTTGGCGAGCATGTAGTCAACAGATGCAGCGTAGCCCGGAAGACCGAAAGCACGGTTGCCGCCATTTGCTTTTGCGATAGAGTCAAAAGCTTTGAGGTTACCCATCAACCTAGAAAAGTCAGTGAGTCGTCGAAGCAACGAATAGACGTTCGTACTTCTCAGTCTTGATCTCAGCCTGGATTGGTCCAGATGATACCATAGGCCGGGGTCGCACAGCAGCGAACGCTTGCGCAGCGCCCGCAAGGACGATAGCACTGGAAACCTTCATATTGTCTCTTTAATCGGCTAGCTTCTCCCGGATCCAGATGTGACGAGCGTGCGAGTAACGTCGCCCATGTTTAGGTGGCGGCGCCGAACTCATATACGCATGTTTCCCGCCACTGGACGTTCCGGCTTCCTGGGTAAATGCAGCTTGTTTGAGCGCGGAACACCGTACCTGGCCCACTCTTATCATCGTCTTGCAGGTGCTGTGTCCGGAAAAGAAGGTCACAAGAGAGTAGATCGGTCTTTGCCAAGTTGCCAAGGGGCAGACATTGATACCTGCCCAAAGGGCGATAGACTGGCTTGGCGGGAAGGTTACCATCGTCACGAATCCAGTCTCTTCTATCGCAAGGTGACCAGAGAAGTCGATATATCCGAACGGTCTCTGGTTGACCGATTGAAAGAGATGCAAGCTTCACCGATGAGTACGTTCCGTGTCATGGCTCCTGGGTATTGGTGGCGTTGGCGTGTCCGAGCGGCGACCTGAATATGAATTCGGGACTATGATCCATGATAACAGAAAACTGCGACTGGAATGCTTTTGGTGAGTTCATGCGGCTGAGTTGGATCCCACAGTTGCGAAGAATGTGATGTGTCTTATCTTGACTTGAGTGAGGCGACGCCAGCATATATAGCTCGCGAAGGGCGCGAGTACCTCGATGTCAAGGTCCGTCTCTGGGCGCTTCCAAGCCCATGAACAGAGTAAATGTAAGGAAGTGTACTCGGTAAGAAGTCTGTATCGAAGAGAAATGTGAAGGTATTAGGATTATTAGGCGAGATTGGATATCAGTGGTATCAAGGATCAAGATGTCATCTTTCACCATGCAGCAATGGCGCTCGCTCGCTATCACCAGCAACGCCGCTCCCATCGGCATCAGCAAGCTGCTGGTCTCTCTGCTTCTTTCTATCTCTCAGAACGAAAGACAAACCCATAGCGAGTAGGAAACCCTGGAGGATGCCCGTAAAGATGAACAAGCCCCAAGCACTCCAGCCTCCAGGTCCTAGCCTCGCATATAGACTTGCGGCAAAGACGAAGCTCCCCGGTGTCTGAATGCACATCATAGGGATGGATAGACTTCCGGTTTCCTGTAGTCTCCAAGTCATGAGGATCTGTGGTATGTATTGTATAGCGGCAAGGACGGTAGCAAGCAAGCCGAGGAAGTTTGCCCATCCGCGAACGTGTGAAGGGAGCGCGTATACGAAAACGACGGAGCCGATGAATGCGACGACGAAGAACGCGAGTGAAACACCTAGGACGAGGACGGCCTCTTTCCATGTGGGCATGTCGGTGTCTTGTTCTTCTTCTACAGTTGGTGAGTTGCCTCGAGGGAAGAAGATGAGGAAGAGTAGCATGCTGTCAGTTGTTAGTGTCTAATATGCTGGACGGTTGAGAGTGCCGTACATGAAGAAGAAACAACTCCACTGCACCCCGATCTGTACTATGCCGAGCATAGCTGCTGCGCATGGAAAGCTTCCAATCTCCTTACAGCATCCCATGTCCCTCGTGCTTTCCGGTAGGGTCAAGATGTTCGCGATGCTAGCGGTTCCCGACACAGTCCCTAGGAGGACAAACATGGGGCTCAGACCACGCGATGACCGACGCGATATGATCTTATAATGTTGTGGAAGGTAGGATACGAGTATTCCGAGGACTATGAAGCTACGCGACGGTGATTAGCTGTGTTGACATGCGACGAACAGGGCAGGCTTACACGGAGACGCCAAAGTTAACCAGGTCGGTATACGCGAGTTCGGTACATCTTGGGTCGTCTGAATACATCGTGGCGGAGTAGATTGTTGTATACGAGAGCGTCTTGCTGCTACATTTGCTATGACTGAAGCGCAGTGGTGTCAGTTGCCGCCTGGGGAGCATGTGACGTAGGAAGGAGCTCACGCGTCGAGCGGACGCGGAGGTGACGGCTAGCCCCGAGCGCTCCTGCCTCGGCTGCGCGTACCTGCCGCATCAACTATCGCGAAGCCGACGATGCCACAACACTCATCAACCCCAACCCCATGATCATCCGATCTCCCAGTCCCTCTCACAGGCCGACATGGAGTTCCTCCCCGCCCTCCAGCATGGCATAGACGACCTCAAGCCCTCGCTCTTCGAACTCCTGTCCGAGCAACAGCTCGCATCGCTCCTGCCCCCGTCGCTGCGCTACCTCCTCGCCATCACAACACCCCGATATCCACGCTACCTGCTCCCCATACTCAATTCCTTCGATGAAGTCTACGCGCTGCTTATGCTGCTCGTGGAGCGCCACTTCCTTCGCACATACGGCGGATCATTCACCGAGAACTTCTACGGGCTGAAGCGCGCCCGGGTGCTGAAAGTGCGAGGAGGCGAGATACCGCGCGCACAATTGGGCGCATCGGACAGTGTACGAGAGGCTGTCAAGCTGGGCAATGGCGACATATGGAAGAACCTCGCCGTCCTGGTCGGCCTCCCATGGCTGAAGAGGAAGTTCGACGAGGGCTACGATGTCCACGCTGCGCATGCCAACCTTTTGGGACCCGGGTACAACCGTGACAGAGAAGGATTAAGAGCAGGGGCCAGCGTGAAGGAGAGGCTGATGCACTACTACAAGTGGTTTCTTCGCAACATATACCCGAGTGTCAATGCCGCCTACTACTTCTCCTTGCTGGCCTTCAACATGGCCTACCTCTTTGATGGGACCAAGTATCATTCGCCATTCATGTGGGTCATCGGCTCGCGTATCCGAAGACTGGGAGAGGCCGATCACAGGGCGATTGAGATTGCGACGGCGCCGAGGAAGGTTGGCCCGGCGCGGCCTGGAGAAGGCGGATCTATCTTCTCGCCAAGAAACATTGCGAGGAGCATAGAGCCGCGCTTGTTGAGTTCGCTGAAGATTCTTCTTCCAACCAGTATCTTCGCGCTCAAGTTCCTAGAATGGTGGCATGCTTCAGACTTCGCCCGACAGCTATCGAGGAAAGCCGCTGAGAACATCGACCTACCACCGCCAATATTGCCTTCGTTACCGCCATCCGCGAAGCAGCAACCTTCGAAACAGGGAGGGTCTTCCGAGAAGGCACGGCCGACATCGTCTTTGTCGGACCAACCTCAACGCATCGACCCTCCAATATCCTCAACCACCCTCATCCCAATCCTCACTGTACCCTTACCACCATCATCAACGTTATGTCCCATCTGCGTAACACCCATCGTAACACCCACAGCCTCACCTACGGGATATGTCTATTGCTATACTTGCATACACAGGTGGGTTGGGGGTGATCACGACCGCCAGGTCGCCTTCATGGAGGGTGCTGCAGGGTTTCGAACGGGTGATGATGGAGAAGCAGAAGATGAGGGCTGGGGTAGGGAAGAGGGAAGCAGAGAGGGAAGATGGGAAAGTGGTAAAGGAAGAGATGCTATTACCGGAAGGAGGATACTTGGTGGCACTGAAGGTTTGCGAAGAGTCGTTGTTTAGAGTTATTTTTGCTGCACATCATACCCCTTCCCATTGATTCCACAAGACTAGTAATGACTTGTCACTACTTCTAATTTACTCCGGACCTTTGTTGTCGTCGTGTTCGGAAAAAAACCTCTTTACATATGGTGCCTTGCGTTTGACGCTGAATCATTAAGAATATTCGGTGACGTGATCGGGGTCCGGCGTAGTACGAGCCGATGAGGCATTCTACCTTTGGCTGACTGTGCGCACGCGCGCTAGGTCACGAAAATCAGCCTCAGCCGACGATATCCTGCAAAGATCAGCCGGCCTTCAACCTGCCGCAACCGCCGAATAGTCATAATCGTGCAGGTTAGAGTCACGACGTGCGCCCTTTACTGCCGCTTGTCATGTATCTAAGCCAGGGCGGAAGCTAACACTATTTTCGCTTGCAGCTGCCGCATTAGACCATGCATGCGAATTCTATCAGCCAATGCAATAGTCATATCCGAGGGCATATCAGTCATTCCCCACTCTTTGACTTTCTGGTAGTCCTACCCTCTATATTTCTGCGTTCTTCTTTCACCAACATATTTATGAATGGGTGGCGCATCTGATCTTCAATTCGCGCTTCAAACCCTTCAGCAATGGCCCCACCAACAATACCAGCAGAACATTCTGTCAATGATTTCGCAAACGATGTCGCATCTCAAATGGAGGGCTTCACTCAGTCACAGGGTATAGCAGAAGAGGCTATTGCACGAGATCGTGAGGAAGACGAGTCTGCATCTGAAGATGACGATCAGTCTTCCTCGGGTTCGGATACAATCCGGCAGCAATATTCCATGATAAATTCTTATCGCCGGCCTTCCTGGGTCAACCCAGGATCACGATCCACCGCCATAATATCGTCCAGCGTACCCGAAAGGAGTCATCTACCAACGTCATGGAAGAAACACAGTCATCTGTCGAAGAAAGAGAGGGAGACCGTGCGAGACGAAGAGCGGAGTCTGCTCCGCGACAACCATCTGATCCCGCCCAAGCACCCAAGAGCTGGAAGCGAGGGACCCTTTGATCGAGTGCGATCTAGAATGTCAATTTCAGGACTGCGAAAAGTCAAGAGCACGCCAGACGAGGAAAGCGCAGTCGAATCACCCTCCGAGCGAACAGCGCTATTGGGGGCATCTGAAGGTGATCCAAACCAACCATACGGGGGTTTGGACTCACCCAAGACAATCAACAAAAAATGGAACGAGGCGGTTGCAGCAGGGAAGATCAACACGAGCTGGCAGCGAGAGGCTAAAGTCTTAACGAAGAGTTCCGCACCGCTCATCTTGACATTCCTACTACAGTATAGCTTGCCGGTAGCAAGTATCTTCACCGTCGGACACATTGGCAAAACCGAACTAGGAGCTGTGAGTCTGGCGAGTATGACGGCGTCGATAACGGGCTATGCAGTATACCAGGGTCTAGCAACTTCGCTCGATACTTTATGTGCACAAGCATACGGCTCGGGACGTCCCCATCTCGTTGGTTTACAACTGCAACGCATGTTGTACTTTCTTCTCTTGATCACCATTCCGATATCGCTCATATGGGCTTTCGGAACACAGATCCTCTCGCTCATCGTTCCAGAAAAGGAAACGGCACGCTTAGCCGGACTGTACTTGAAGGTTCTCATCTTCGGAGCGCCCGGCTATGCGGCCTTCGAAAGCGGAAAACGCTATGTACAGGCGCAAGGTATCTTCAGCGCGACTATGTACATTCTCCTCATTTGCGCGCCACTAAACGCTTTCCTCAACTGGTTCATGGTGTGGCATCTTGGCTGGGGATTCATTGGCGCACCCATTGCTGTTTCCATAACAGAGAACATCCTTCCTCTGTTATTGTTTCTCTACGTCAGATTCATCGACGGATACCAATGTTGGGGTGGTTTCGATCGACGAGCGCTCAGGAACTGGATGCCGATGGTGAAACTTGCGCTTCCCGGCTTGATCATGGTGCTTGCCGAGTTTCTGGCTTTTGAGATCTTGACGTTGAGCTCATCGTGGCTTGGCCCAACTGAACTTGCGGCGCAGTCTGTGCTGGGCTCGATTACCGGCATCACCTTCCAAATACCATTTCCCATGAGCGTGGCAGCGTCCACGCGCATCGCTAACCTCATTGGCGCTACTCTGGCAGTTCCAGCGAAGACAGCAGCTAAGGTGGCCGTCTTTGCCTCGGTCCTTGTCGGCATCTTCAACCTACTACTCCTTTCGCTTCTTCGTGAGGCCATTCCCCGTCTCTTCACACCTGACGAAGAAGTCATAGACATGGTAGCAAAGCTCTTACCGCTATGCGCGACTTTCCAGGTCTTTGATGCGTTGGCCGCCAACTGTAACGGTATCTTGCGTGGCTTGGGCAGACAGGAGATCGGTGGCTATGTTGGATTGTTCGCCTACTATATCGTTGGTATTCCGATCAGCTTCGGCACCGGGTTTGGATCCCCACATTGGGGTCTGTATGGGCTTTGGAGTGTAAGTCTCGCTGCTGACACCCAATCTAACATCTGTTAACATGTCACAGGGACCTGCGATTGCTCTTGGCATAGTCGCTGCCATCGAAGGTGTATTCATATGGCGAACAAGCTGGGATAAAGCAGTTGAAGATGCAAAGGTGCGGAATGCCGCAAATTAGGAATGGCTATATACGATGAAAAGTGTACCGCTGCATAACCCTAGTGTTCAATGATGAACGAAAACGAGAAATTGCATTGATGTCATGTGTCTTCATGGCGTGTCTAGTGCTGGGTTACAGGCTTCTAAGTAATACATGGGGTGAAATGAATGATGGTATGCTTGGAGATTTCTATTGCGAATACGAGTGAGTGACTGGATCTTGTCTCCTTGCAATAATGGTGTAAACTTCGGTAATGACTGCTGTCTACCTTTCGCTTCCTACAGTATGCCTGAAATGTCCCGTTTCTTTATTGTCTCCGCACTCAGTCAAGAAGCTTCTGGGCCCAGGGTGCACTCTCATACCAAGCGCGAATCTTCTTGCCGAAGACATAGAGTGGAAGTGCAGCTCCGGTAACAATAGCAGCGGCCGACGCCAATGTTCCGAATACGGCCATGGGTCCAGCAGTATCAAGCCAGCCAATCATCGGAGTGATGCCAACGGTGACAGCACCGGCGGAGATCATATTGATGGAGGAGAAAGCTTGAGCAGAATGCTCGGGGTGACAGTCGATGACGTAGGCGATGGCAATCTGCACACCAGCGACACTACCCACGTTGGTGACTGTCATCCAGACGAGAATCCAGACTAGGGGCAGGCTGTTCTGGAAAGAAGCACCCAGACCAATCAAGCCGACCATGGTGATTGGCGTCGAAAGCAAAAGGAGTACGAGGCGGAACTCGGGCTCGACCATGCCTTTAGTGGTACCGTTGTGGCGCGCCATCAGGCCAACCGAAGCGTCAGACATCCAGCCGAAGAATGGTCCAGACAGTAGACCGACCACAAATAGAGGCAAGTTGGTCAGACCGATCTGACTGGGTGTCAAATCGTATGGAGGAGATGACAACAGGATTGACATGAAGGTGGACATGCCAGCCAGGAACAGGAATACTGTGGTGTTGAGAAAGCAGCTGTAGAAGACGATGGGTGAGCTGATGAGGCCAAGGGGCTTGATAATGCCTTTGAAGAACGACTTATCCGAGAGTCGGCCGCGAGACAGAGCTAGCTTCTCGTTGTATGTCTGCCTTGCAGGTCGAATGGAGGCCTTTAGATCTTCCTCGTCCCATTCTGCGCTTAGCTTATCGGCGGGCACGTGTATTGTTGTGACATCGTCCGTCTTACGGTTGAAGTAGGCTGACTCGAAGATGGTAAGGTAGAAGACGGGGATCAGAGCTGAGTAGATGAGGGCGGTGATGAGGAAGTTGGCGGAAACGCCGAACTGATCGGTGACAAAACCGGCGATGATTTGACTAAAAGGGGCCTTTGTTAGCAGCTAGAGAGGTGACGGATTACTGTTATATAACTCACCCAACTTGAGCTCCAGAGTTCAGCATCAGATTCCACACCGCGATAGATCGACCTCGTTGGTGAACGAAGAAAATGTCGCTGATCGTTGCGGTAAGGAGGGTGAACAAAGGTGCAGAGAAGAGACCACCAGCTGTTCGAGCGACGGCTAGCATGGGGAATGTTGAAGAAAGGTAAGCCGCGAAGTTGGCTAGAGCAAGCAGTACAACGCTCCAGATGTAGAACGGTCTTCGCCCCCAAACATCCGTTCCCGCAACCGCGACGAAAGCTGCGGCTGAAGTCCAGAATGTTGGTGCTGTCAGCAGCCATGTCGACACATCGCCCTCATTACTCTGAATCTTTTCGGTGAGAGGCTCCAAACCTGGGGTAAGCATAGTCGTGGTTCTATGATAGATGAGCGTAAGGATTTGCCAGTCGAATCCGCATGAGAGAGACTTACGCGTTCGTGACTGCAGAACCGAAAGCGAGGATGAGCAGATGAATGCATTTCCACTTCAAACTCCAGTTCAGAGGGTCGTTTGGGTCATCGGACGGTTGCGGGGAGAGTACAATGCCTCCATTCCTTTTGGAGGTATCAAGTTCAGGTACCTTGTCGTCGCTCGTATCCTTGACCCCTAATCTAGAGGTACCCCGAGGAAATGCTGACCGCTTGCTTTCCAATACACCCCAACCCATGATGACCGGCTTTGATGTTCAAATGGACTTAATGCGGAAGGGACGGCCCGCGTCTCTTGAGGATCGGATGCGAAAGGTAGAAAATAGAAGAGGAAATGCCGTCCAGCGGTTTGCCAATACCAGCAGGCGACGAAGCGAAAAGAAGTGCAAGTAGAGAGAGGTGAAAGAGAAGTCGAGAACCAGTCTACAGGACAAAATACAAATCGTTAACCACCAAGATATATATCAATCACCATATCGTGCACTGCCCAGCCGGACTGTTTTCACGATCAGCAAACACGTTACGCATCCGACAGGTCGGGTTAGGCATAACTCGGCCGTTCGTGACGCTGCGACATGTCGCAGAGGAGTCTCACAAACATTTGGAGAACAACACGCGTGAGCCCTACTTAAGTTGTCCCCAAACTGGCATTGATCTGGGTCTTTGGACGTGCGCCTGGCGTGGTGCCTGACGCGTTATGGGGTTTAAGGCGTTTCGAGTCGCTGGGGAAGATCGCGAAAGAACGTTGGGATTGAGAAGTCCGAATGTCCGTGAGTGCCAAGCGCTGAAAGTCCGAAAGTGCGGGGAGACGCGCCGCCACATCGACGCCACGATTCGCTCAACGCTCAAGCTTGGCTGTCTCGCTCTATCATGCTAACTGTTGAGCATTACAAAGCGCAACAGTTCTTTGTTCCCTGTGCAGAGGTCTTACTACATGCAGATGCTGCAGGCGGCTACTGTCTGGAGGACGCTGCCATCAGGCATCCGCGTCGCCGGAGGAAGGTGGACTTGGGGACGTTGACAACACGGACTAGAGTACGTAAAGACTACCTCTTGAAAGCTAATGCCGAGATAAGGCTGAGGATGCGGGGTCTCGCCACAATTCGTCTTTAGAACAGAAGATTCCAGCCCCGGCTCCTTCAAGATACCTTGTATCATATCAGTCGGCATTTTGAAACAGGCCAAATGTCTTGCCCCGCTCGCCTGTATCCCTTGCGCAAACCTCGAAATCATCGCGTTCCCATCCCTCGATGGAAACTCAGCCTACCCGCCAATGTCGAACAAGTATTTACATCTTACGTTGGTATCGAGCAGCATGAGGACAGCGCTGTAGCTGCTCAGGCAAAAGAAGAAGGCGTCTGTGCTGTCCAGCAATGGCTCAGACAAAACGATGCGCCAGAAGCAGTAGAAGCATTCACTACGCTAGACAATTACAGTCGCATCGAAGGGACTGTGTGGGTGTGCTATTGGAGCGATGAAGCAAGACGTAACAATGCCATCGAATCATTAAATCTTAAAAAAATACATCAGAATATATCCAACGCTGGTCAGCCACTCATCGGGCTATGGCACGAAGGCTTCAAGGCATCCGTATCCCGCCTAGAAACCAACTACTCCGGTCTTGACTACCTCCCCGGACTAGCGAGATTACCTGGTGCCAGTACCGAAGAACACAATCTAAGTACGTACTGGGGAGCAGCTCGCGATCGCATTCCAGATTCCGCCCACGATCTTTTCCCTCGAGCGGCTGATATGCCGCGTCCAAATCCAGTGCCAACTGGCATAGGCCAACACCTGACAGGCACGAATCACGAGAACATGGTCCACATTCGCTCTGGACAGTATTGGGAGAACTGCGGCAAGGGTGAAGCAGATTCGTATGAGCAGAAACTCGAGCCGACCTTGCAGCAAGGCCTCAAATATCTACATGAGAATTCAACGGAGACTGGAGCTCTTAGTATCCAATATCTTCGTAATGAGGATGTACAATCCCCTTGTGGTACTAAGGAAGAGCGAAAGGAATCGTGTGGCGCGGGTTTCTTCGCCAACCTCGAAGATCTAGAGCATTGGGCCAAAAGCCACGCGTCGCATCTGAAGATCTATGGTGGTGCACTTGCACATTACAAAGCGTTTGGAGATGAGAGGAGATTCCGAACATGGCACGAGGTATGTGTCATCAGTAAGGGCGACGCTATGTTTGAGTATGTGAATTGCTCGCCTGAGACGGGTGTTATTTCATCCGTACCTCTTCAGAGCAACACGATGTAAAGCTCGACATATACTCTCAATGGATAATACTCTGACCGTTCAATTTTCCAACTATAAACACCACTCAGTTGGACGACCCCGAAAAGAGTACTCCGTAATGACAACGCCATAGCAATGCAAAACGCGATATACACGCACCATGGTATCGTACACATTATTTCTTGGGTCCAGACCTAGCCAGCTTCCGCATGAAGGCATTTTGGACACCCTTGGTCCCCTTGAGCTCCTTATTTCTGCTCTTGTTGACCTCCATGTAGGCCATGGTCTGGCCACCGGACAACTCGGATAGTGTACCTGCTGCTCGCCTCACACCATTCTTCTTCCTATTGCCCTTGTTGGAGGCGTACTTAGTGCCAAAGGCATCACCCTCAATCCTCTCTTCCTTTGCGTCTTCTTCGCGGGCAAGGAGGACATCCATCAGTAGCTCTCGGCGCTCTTGCGGTGTCGCAAACGCCAGTTGTGAGAAGTTTTCTAGTCCTTCAAGACGAGTGATGACCTTGAAGGCATATCCTTGATCGACGAGGAAGGCTTGTCGCTTCGACGAGTAGTACATCTCGTCTGTATCTTTTGACACGAGAGAATAGAAGAAGGCGTTGAAACCTTCGTCGTTCCTGCGCTTCGCCCTCAAAATTCTGCCCAAGCGCTGCGCTTCTTGACGACGGGAACCGTAATGGGAAGAGATTTGAATGAGACACGTCGCCTCGGGTAGATCGAGACTGGTGTCACCAATCTTGGACAGGAAAATGGTGTTGACAAGCTCGTTGTGTTGAAAGTTCTCCAAAATACGAAGACGTTCTTGTTGAGGTGTTGCGCCGTAGATGTAGGCCTTGCCCAATTTTCGTGAGTACTTCTCTAGTGCGTAAACGTTATCAGAGAAAACAATGATTTTGTCGCCTCGTGACTCATGGTAATTGATTAAGAACTGGCAGGCTTGGAACTTCTTGGGGTTCATGATGGAAAGTAGTGCACGTTTTTGCAGGGATGATGGTTTGAGCCACTCGGTGTAGAACTCTGGTGTCATCTGACACCAGACTTCAGCGCACTGGACTTTGGCGATGTGACCTTGCTCCGATAGCTCTTGCCAGTTAGCTTCGTACAATTTGGGTCCAATCAAAAAGTTGAGGTCATCGATCTTGTCATCTTCTCGCAGCAGTGTAGCAGTAAGACCGAGTTTCGCGTGTGATGCGATCTCATAGGTGACCTTCTTGAAGATGTTGGCGGGTACAACGTGCACCTCGTCGGCAATCAGCAGACCCCATTCTCTTTCACGGATGAACTGCATGACCTTTTCGGCATCATGCGAACGCTTCCTAGCGTTACTGATCATAGAATAGGTGCTGATAATGATACCGGCCTGGCGGGGGAACCTGGTCTTGTTATCGGCAGTGAAGACAGCAACGTCCTCTGGGTTGATGTTGGACCATTTGATGAATTCGGCTCGCCATTGCACAACAGACATTGCACTCGTGCACAGGACGATGACGGATTTCTTGACACCACAGGCAGCTGTGATGCCAACCAAAGTCTTACCTGCGCCACAAGGCAACACAATGATGCCCGAGCGCGCTCGAGAGTTGGAGAACATCTTACTCAGAGCCTTTTCTTGGTAGTATCTGATTTGCGCGTGGGGTTTGAGATCGATTTCGAGGTTCGGGTTGGTATCGTCGTTGTTGAAGTCGTATTCCTCCGTGAGCGGCAGACCGATGCTCCGACAGCGCTTGACGACCTTTTCGCGCTCTTCGCTTCTGATTTGAAACGAGTGGACTTGGGCCACTTCGTCATCGTCGTCGTCTTCTCGAAGCGTGGCGATCATGTCGCTTGGCGGCGGCTGCTGTACAGCTTCTGGCTGTTGCTGCTGTGCCATGTTGTTCGCACCAGCAGCGAGCTTGGTACCCGGAATAGCCATCTGACCAATCTTGGGGGCGGCCTCCTTGATGAGACCGTCTGTTGAATCTGCCCGACACTCGGCGACCACAGGATCGCGTAGAAGCTTCTGTAGTATGGTAGGGTCCTCGCTCTCAATGTACGACAATGTCTTCTTGAGCACGATCTTGGCCTTGCCGAAGGCGGAGGTGGACTTTTCGACGAATTGCATGATGGCGGCGGACAGAGCTGTCTTGGAGTAGCGGTCGAGTTTGTCTATGATCTCCTGCTTGGAATGCCCAACACTGACGGCGGCGAAGAGGCTGTGGGTGGTAAGCTGGTACTCATGCATCTTGGAAACACGCGACTGCGGCTCGGCGATGTTGATCAAAAAGTCCTGGGCCTCATCGAAGAGAAGATGGAAGGACTCGAGGATGATTCCACCCGCGTCGTTGACCCAGAGCGGGCGATTGTGATGGTCAGGCTTCAGCTCCGCACTCCACTGGTCTGACTTCCTGAAGAGATCGGCCGCTGCGTCTCTGACCCTACCAGCGCGCGCTCGCTTTGTCATGGCCTTGACGTCGAACTCCTCTTTGAGCTGGTCGAACGTCTCCTGATCACTCATGGGGCCCTCATCGTTGTCGTCCCAGCCATCCTCGGCCTCTGCGTCTGCTGCCGTCTGCGCTAGCTTGCGTTTGGGTGGCATCGTGGCGGCCGCCTGCTGCTGAAAGACGGAGCCTCAGTATATATCTCTGTAGTATACGGGTGCGAGAATAGGCGAGCGGTGGGAGCGACAAGATATCGACGGGTGGTATGGACGTGCAGCGGTCGCGGGTGGAGTGTCGGTGGCGGAGGCAGCAGGCACAGGGAAAGAAAGGCGCCGCGGTGATTATGTAATGACGTATGGCACCTGCATTCGCGTCTGGACCCAAATGCAACTTCTGGACGGTCACTGAGCGTGGAGCAGACGATGACTGTGCTGGTCTGAGCAGACGACGAAGATGTACTCGACTGGGTGGTGAGTCTGAACTGGCAACGCGCCCAGACGCGAAAGCATGTGAATAGCCGGCGTTTGTTCGGGGGCGCTGCCGACGTCACTCTCGGCGAGGCTGCTCTCACCACATCTACTGTGTCAATCTACCGCACCTAGAATGCGCACATGACGCCGTGACATGCTTGCCAATGGGTGCATCCGACTCGAAACTGTCCTTCAAGCAGGGCGTCTTCCGCCTGTCTGAGCCCAAGCAGATCCCCGCCGACGACGCTTATTGGACTGGCGTATGCTCTGCCCTGCCCTCTGCCCTCTGTGCTGTTGCTGTACTGACGACGGCGCCAGTTCTGGGAGCTGCCCGAGTCGACGGAAGATGTCTTCTCGCTCTTCTCGCCCGCAGACATTCGCCGCACCCGCGACAACAACCTCGCCAATCTCGAGACGCTCATCCTCGCCGTCACCTCGCGCCTCATAGTCCTGCGCAACCACCCCTCCTTCCCCGACCCCGAGCTGGCCCCGGAGCGCGACGCCCTCAACTGCATACGGGTCCTCACGCGACTGCTGCCCTTCTTGCATGAAGCCGACCACCTCGAGACATGGGAGGACCAATTCTTCTGGGCCGCGCGGCGGAAGCGCAGTCGGCGGGGCCAGCTGGTGCGAAGCGAGATCATCTTCGACGAGGCCGACCCTGAGCAGACGCCCACCGAGAAGGAGCCCGAGTTCGAGAAAGCCAAGCCGCTGGCCGAGGAGATCATCGATACGCTGATTGACCTGCTCTTCTTCTCTGACTTCACCCTCCCTAAAGTCGCGGCTGGCAAGAACAAGGTCTCGTATGCGATATGGCAAAGTGGCGTTGGCTGCAATACGCCCGTCGCCTCGACCAAGGAGTTTGAGAGCAACAGGACCGAAATCTTGCGTTTGCTGCTTACACTGGCTAGCAAGTCCATGTACATGTCGGCGGGCGTGCTGCCAGTCAAGGGCGTAAAGGCCATCACCTACATTGCGACGTGTCCCGACAAGCAGGTCGTTCTGTCCGTCCTCTGCTCGCTGCTCAATACCGTGAGTGCCTCGATATGCTCTGTTATGCAATACTGATTCTCGCAGACCCTCAAATACAACCCTGCAACATGGCGCGTGCCATACGACCACGTCGTCTTCAAGGACCAGCGACAGGTTTTAGTTACCTATTGCTTGCAGTTACTCCTCGTCCTCGTTCTGTACCCTATACCCGAGTCTGGCAACGGTCCGGCGCCGAAGAACTTCTTCCGCCATTTCCTCGGTCGTTTACACCGTCCCCAAGACTTCCAGTTCCTGGTTGATGGTATGACGAGAATACTGAATCAGCCGGTATGCAACATGTTCAACACACTGTTTTCTCTCGCTGATACAGACTAGCTTCAAGCCAACACCTCCTATCTCCCTGGCAGCCACAAGTCACTGACCTGGGCACCCGAAATGATCATGCTCTTTTGGGAGGCACTGCAGTGCAATAAGCGCTTCCGCTCCTTCATCATTGACACCGATAGGGCCCACGATTTCGTCGTCTTGGTGCTCTACTATGCCATCGATCAGCGGAATGATCTGTCAAAGCAGGGTCTTGTGCGCATGTGCATCTTCGTGCTTCAGACGTTGAGTGTCGAACCACAGTTTGGCAAGAGCCTCAACAAGACATTTGAAGGGCAAGAGTCGCTTCCGGCTAGCATACGCATACCCAACTTTCATGGCACATACGCCGACTATGTCATCACGGTATGTATCACTATTAGAATTAATACATATGCTGACTGTGCTAGTCTATATATACCCTACTCACCACCGGTAAAGGCAGGCTAGACGCTATCTACCCTGCTTTGCTCGCAATTCTCAACAACATCGCGGCTTACGTTCAGAACATCGGACGCGCCTCGAGCTCTAAATTGCTCCAACTCTTTGCGTCCATGTCATCTCCTAGCTTCCTATTCGCCAACGAAAACAACCACACTCTTCTGCAATCATTGTTAGAAGTTCTCAACGCTATGATTGAGCATCAATACCCACGTAAGATCAGCAACCCTGGCCCTCTTTTACTTGTTCTAACTATCTTTAGACAACCCAAACCTGGTGTACGCTATCGTGAGATCGCGGAAAAGGTTCCAGGCACTGCGAGACTTCACGTTGGAGAGCGGCCAAGAAGAAATCGAGCGTCAGAACCAGCAACGTAAAGAAGGCGGCGAAGACCTCACACGGACTAATTCCATCGACAGCCTTAGAAGTCCTACGGTAGCTCGCACACCTACTCTAGGCAATGTACCGGAAGAGGATAGTGCTTTCGCTATTGGCGACGACGATGACTCAGACGCAGAAGATGCACGTCCATCAGAGCCATCAAGATCCCCCGTCCCATCACAGTCAGGAGCTTCGAGAAGCGCGTCAAGAAGCGCATCCATAGCGTCATCTATAGACGACTCTGTGCCGCTTCAAGTAAGGGGCATGTCGGAGAAGGCAAGGGGCAAGATGCCAGTTGGCCAACCTGCCTTTTCTCGGCAGAACAGTATGACAAGTCTCCATAGTCTGGCGGGCCCAGCCTTAGCCACTAATGAGTTCTTTACTCCCTCCGTCCCATGGGTAAGTTTGCACTGTACAGACCACAAGCTTTACTAACCTCTATAGTTGGAAGGATGGCTTTCAGAACTACCGATGCATACTATTCTCATGCTGATATCGGAACTCGGTCCTAAGATGCCCAGCTCAGGCAGCGCCAATGACACGGCCGCGGCGTTGAAAACTATACGCGAGACCGAGGTGCGTGGAATTGAGCCTTCGCCTATCAGGGTGCACCTCTTCGAGTGGTCGGCCTTATCTCTGGGTTGGTATGAATCGCTACTCTGGGGATTCGTCTTCGCAGCCGAGATGGTCGTAGCCAAGGGTACTGCCGGGGTATGGAACAACACTAGCATAAGGTTGTTCAAGGTTCAAGAAGCTGCGGCCACAGCGCCCTCACTTCTGCAGCCAAGAGGGGCTGTAGATGCAGTCGGGACGAATCTTGTGCAGCGAATTGGCTCCCTGAATCTTCGCGGAGTTGCAACCCAAGGCGCGCAACGCTCCCCAACGAGCAGCGGTAATGCCGGCGCCAACACAGTTAGAGACGTGTAACAAATGTCACGGCAATGTTATTTCAGCCACATGGCGAATATTGGCCACAACTTCCATCGTTTTCGAGAAGGTTTATGGCATCGCGAATGCTCATTGGTGTGCCTGGCATGCGGGTTAGGCTTTTTATCCTAATTAGACCCTGACGTTTGCCGATCATTCGGGCTCGACTGCACAGCCACAACACTCGCCACATCTTGGTGCGCTAGAGATAGACAGCCAACAACAGTGTAAGGACATCTACAAGCGACCCTAGATTCGTTTCATGGCTCTACAATGAAGCAAAACGCGCAAGCTCCAGGCTGTTCTGACGTGCCTCAGGACGATCTTATCTTGTTATGCGTTCGCGACGGACGAAAGTGTTCCAAGGTTAAGTGGAGGTACCCCATGATCATGTAGTGCTCCCGCAACCTAATAGTGTCCATTATACTTTTTTGCATTAATCTCCGCGTCTTGATCCTTTGGTAGCAAACTCTTCGTGAATACATTAAGGCTGCTGCGTATAGATGCGACAGTTGGACGGAGACAGGATATACATGACAGGTATCTATAGTTGCGCCCTACCAACCCGGCCCTGCGACTGGCATTAACGAACAGAACAGATTCACTCCAATACCTAATCTACCTCTGCAATCATGAATACATCCGCACCCCACGACGATGAAGCCATCACCACGTACAGCATGCATGTGCGTGTCTCCTAACAATCCACCTATTACTGAGCCGGGAAGTCTAACTGTAAAACAGGTCTCCGCCAAATACCTTGAGCTCACCAAGAAGAAGTTAGAGTTGACACGTCTACCGCGTGAACTAGAATTGCCAGATGAGAGGATATGGGAGCAAGGTACACCGAAGAGTGTGCTTGAGCCGCTCTTGGACTTTTGGTATGTTTCATTTTTCTTCCACATCCGACCTTCACAAATACTAACATTCAAGCAGGCTCGAAGGTTACGACTGGCGCGCCGCCGAATCGCGCTTCAACTCGACTCTCCCTCAATACCGCACAACCATCACCATACCCTCTGTTACATCTCCTGGAACCACACAATCCCTACGCATACACTTCGTACACAAGCGATCTAAACACCCCAACGCCATCCCATTGCTTCTCTGCCACACGTGGCCGTCGTCGTTTATCGAGGTCCAACGCGTCATTGATGGGCTGACGGATCCACACTCTCTGCCAGGGCATGCGAACAGTGCACAGCAGGCGTTCCATGTTGTGGCGCCGAGTATACCGGGGTTTGGGTTTAGTGATGCAAGTATGGAAGAAGGGTTTGGTCTGCATGGGACAGCGGATGTGTTCCAGAGGTTGATGGGGAGATTGGGATATGCACAATTCGTCGCTCATGGAACGGGATGGTAAGTCACATATTTTCGTGGTCTTGACTTTGGCTACGTGGTTGCTGACGAGTCTTCCAGGGGATTTGGTATATGTCGCGCGTTGGCATTGAGACATCCAGAGAGTTGTCGGGCGGTGCATACTACGAATCCATCGTTTGACAAGCCGAACTTGAAGAGCGGGCCGATGCGGTATCTCAAGTACCGGGTTGCGAAGCTGACACGGGCAAAGGTGCCGTTACTGAGTTTTGGATATATGCCGAATGAAGTGCAGACACCTTCGAAAGGCCTGCATGGTAAAGACCCGGCAACATTGGATGCAGTGTATGGCGGTGAGCCGTTAGGACCTACGCTGCATCGTCTCTACTCGCTTCGGCCGCAGACATTGGCCTTCTCTTTATGCGACTCGCCAGTGGGATTGCTCGCCGCGTTGCTCGATATAATACATACGAGAGATGTACCGCCGCGTCCTCTCTCGTCGCGGCCAAGAAGTCCCTTTCTTTCACCGGTTGAGCTAGAGATGCAGCGGGGCGAGGAAGAGCAGGAGGAAGAGGAGGATGTTCCTTCGACATCTACGGCACAGCCTGGAGGTGCGACGAGCCCAGATAGAGTGGACGGCGATGGGAAAAGTTATACATGGAGTCCTACGGAGGTGCTGAACTTTACAATGTTGCAATGGTTACCAGGGCCTGAAGCGGTACGTTACCTTTTTCATATACCTGAAGCGGTTGTTATGAGGAGGCCGGGAGGCACTCGCCGCTGTTTGTGACGTACTCTTTGCCACCTGAAGATCTGCTGAGGCCCATCTTGGTGTACCCTTGAACTCTTCGTCTGAAGTTCCTCACCGCTGACGTCTGACGACAAATAGGCCCTCCGCTGGCTCCGCCGCGCGCACATCGACATGCAATCCCCCTCTTACCAACCCTTCACATCCACTCCCCTTGGCATCTCCACGTTCCTCCATCCTAACAGCAGCACCGCAACACCGCTAATATGGGGTGCACGTTCCTGGGACATATCCTGGGCGAAGCGCCATGCTGGCCGCCCCGCAATGTTGCCAGGCTTCGAGGCACCAGATGCGCTAGTATTGGATCTGAGAGAATGTTTCGAGATGATGATCAATAGAGGAAAGCTGAAGTTGAAGATGCCTGAACGGGAAGGTTAGGTGGTAATAAGTGTTGATTCAGGATATAGATATATCAGGTTTGTTGTATGCGATTAAGCTGGAACAAAGACGGACGGGTGCGCCTGGTGTTTCGGCCCGTAGTCACAAGTACTGGGAGTATGCTTGCTTGTTGCAGGGGCTGTGCTGGCGTCATAGGGCCTGGTGTTCTTATGAGGAGGTGTTATACATGTATACGCAGTTCGTGCGATTATTATTCCGGGCAATACAATCAACTTGGCTATATTGGATGGTGTGAGTTTTCGCCCTGGCTGTGATAGGTGGTCGCACGCAGTGATGTAGAGCAGCTGCATCAGAATTGGGATACTTTGACGACGGAGATTACGAAGGAGCATAGACTACATGCCCATCGGGTTCTGATTGAGGGCGTAAGGCTGTGCTGGTGAGATCAGGTACCATTGGTACGTACGTGTAAAGCCGTGATCATGTGCTGCTAACCCCAGCTGGGCGTAGTGTGGAATGGCAGAGGCAGCATGTTCCCTGATGTACATAGCAGCAGCCGATCATGGCAGCAGTGGCAGTCGGACCTATTCGCGTCTTGTGTCAGGCACATGGCGGGTAGCCGAGTCGGGTGAAATGGCAGACGGCGGGGCGCTCCAGCCAACTGGGACGGGCGGTGACGTCCTGATGCGAAAACACCGCACTCGTGAAAAATCGCTGTCGCGTGAAGGCCCGAAGCTTCCACGACGTCGCCCCAGCACCACACACGTCAAATTCCCCTAGTGAAGCTTGCATCCACTGCGCACAGTACGTCGCTCTCCTGACACTCTGCACACGCCCATCTCTCTCGCGCCTGCCGTGTGGGAATATAACCTCGTCACGTCCGCCCGCTCATTCACGCAGATTCTATCAGCGCCCAACGCCATTGCTTTGACTCTCTGCTCAACGCTCCCCACCAAACCTACATCGTCACGCTGGCAGACCTACTCTCCTCCCTCTCCACCACTGCCTAGGCTTCAGTAGCCCGCAGACCGTCTATCGCCGCCCACCTCGGCTCTTCTATGCGTCGCGAGGACCTGGTACGCTTTCTGTCCAAGCCTGCGAAGTGAGTCGTTGTCTCCGCGAGAAGCAGTGTGCAAGACATTCCAAGGGCCAGCGCTGACTATTCACAGGCCTCGATAACACCCGCCACGCCCCGTCCTTCACCACCCACCATCGTACCCATCTAAAGCAGATCTCCTCGTCTGCTGGACCCGATACTTGCCCAGGGTATCGGAATCTGGTATCGCGAGGACCCCAACCACTGCCACCATTTCCCGGCGAAAGGCCTCGTTTATTCCCCTCAACGCCCGACCTCCCTAACATCGACTACGGTCGGTTACCCTCTCCTCCATAAACTGCTGCTGGCACACGCCAGCCTCGCCTACTCTTTGCGACCCGTGGGCCAATTCTTCTCAGGCGAGCACCGCATTGCTTGTCTGAGCGAGGTTGTGCTGCACATAGCTTCCTAGCTAGCCACCTCTCCAAGCTTCCGTACAGCCACGGCCACCAACCACACCTATCATATCTGTTCGTGCGCGCGACAGCCACACAGTCAAGAGATGGTCGCTACTGAGATTCCTCAGCACTACACTGCCTCGCCTTCGTCGCACATTGGCACCCCTCATTTGACCATCAACAAGGAGGCTACCATCGATCTCGACTCTACCAACTCGTTTGAGGGTCCTGAGAAGCTCTTGGAAGTATGGTTTAGCGCTTCTGCTACCGAACTGCCTGGACAGGCCGGCCCAACTGGACTGAAGACGGTTTCGGCAGATGTCTGGAAGGACATGCTCGATCTTGTCAACTGCAAGGTTCTCTCTGTCATCGAGTCTGAACATGTCGACGCTTACCTCTTGTCCGAGTCGAGCATGTTCGTCTTTCCTCACAAGGTCGTGCTCAAGACCTGCGGAACCACAACTCTACTATGGGGTCTCACCCGCATGCTGGAGATTGCTGCAGGGGTCGGCTTCCCCTTCGTTGCACCCAAGGCATCAGGCGTCGCGCCAGCCGCCACACCATACCGCGTGTTCTACAGCAGGAAGAACTACCTCTACCCCGATCAGCAGCGTGGACCCCACCGCAGCTGGCGTGATGAGGTTCGCTACCTTGACGACCGCTTCCAGGGCGGTAGTGCCTATATGATAGGCAAGATGAACGGCGAGCATTGGTACCTCTACATCACCGGTCCAGACACCAGCCTCACTCCACCTCCCAGTCCTGGTGAGGAGAAGCTTGCGCCTGATACCGAGACAAAGTTCGTGAGCCACCCTCAACGCATGTTGCGTGAGCAGGCAACCGACGAAGAAGAGGACGAGACTCTGGAGATCCTGATGACCGACCTCGATGAGAAGAACGCCCGTCAGTTCTATCTAGAGGACGCAAGTGCGGTTGCGGAAGGTCGCTACATCCAGAGGGCCCGTGAGGCTCGCAAGAACGCCATCCAATCCCTAGGTACCATTGCGGAAGAGAATGGTCACAGCGAGAGCCTCGGCGGCTCTACTGTCCTCAACTCTGCTGCTAACACCCACACCTCCGATGACAGCTTCGACGTGTTTGAGCAGACTTCTTCTGACCACTCTGGTTTCAACTCTGATGAGGAGCTTACTTTCCCTGAGGAGTTGACCACTGAGGGCCACACGCTCGGCACGGTCGTTTCTGAGCACTGTGGTCTAGCCGATGTTTACCCTACCTCCAAGTACCCCGACGCCCGCATCGACGCCTACCTGTTCACGCCCTGTGGCTTCTCTGCCAACGGCGTCATTCCCGCCCCAGGTGGTGCTCCCAACGGCTCCAAGAAGGGCTCTGATGCCACCCACTACTTCACTGTACACGTCACACCTGAGCCCCAGTGCTCCTACGCCTCGTTCGAGACCAATGTACCTGCCCGCCAGACTGGTAGGGAGACGGCTGACGTTGTCGAGCATGTCGTCGGCATCTTCAAGCCTGGCAGGTTCAGCGTCACTCTTTTCGAGGCTAAGCCTACTGCTGACGAGATGCCCGCCAAGAACATTGAGAAGGCGAAGAGGATGGAGACAATTGCGGGATACCGTCGCGTCGACCGCATTGTACATGACTTGGATGGCTACGATCTTGTCTTCCGATACTACGAGCGCAATGATTGGAAGGGTGGAAAGCCTCGACTTGGCGAGATCTTCTAGATGGGTCTGCGATGGAGTGGTCGTACACAGTAGCATTCTGTTTTGATGTTTTGCGAGTATACTCATTTGGTATTGTGTACAGCGTTGCTGCACAGTCACTACAATGTCTAGCTAGCGCTTCGGTTTGTTTGGTGTTTATTCGGATCATAATTAAAGTTGAACTTCAAATCATACACTTCATGTCCAACACTCTTATTACGCCTGTCACTTTGTGTGCTTATCTTGTTGTTCAAAGTAGGTGACTAAGTTGCGGCTGAGCCTGCCCATCATCCACTTCCACTCAACGTCAGTCCTTTTCCCACCGTCACTGCGCCCTTGGCGTCTGTGTTTGTTGGCCTGTTCATTTCCGCCCGTTACAAACGCTGCTCTCCCACGGCTAGGAGCTACTCGCTGTCTGTCCCTCAGACACCGCCAGCTAGCTCATGTTGCTCACAACATACCGCCCTTTGCCTTCACCTATAGCTTCTCATCTCTTTTTTGTAAATGCGGGGTAGGCAACGCACCTACCACATCTAGAGTGAGAGACAGATGCCTAATAATTTGACCGCTGGTAGACGGGGGAGAAGAGGTACTATATAATCTCGTCTTTTGTGATTTGGGGTTTACTTCCATACTCTCCACCCCTAACATTCCACACCCAACATTCCACACCCAACATTCCACACCCAAGCAACTTCGTCACATAATTCTTCGACCTTACCTAGGTAGCTATGGCATCCACGCCTTCAGCTAATGACTGGGGCTCGGCACGGCATCCTATTCTTGTGGAAGATAGTGATGACCTCGCCGGAAACGACCAAGAACAAGACACCGACGATGACGAACCCCTCAAGAACAGGTTTGCGAGCGAGTCGACGGTCAGGAACCAAGACAGAGTGAGTCCAGAAACTGTCTGAGCTATGAAGGTACTGACATCAGATAAGGAAGAGGATGTCCCTCAAGAAGGAGAACCCGCTCGGAACGATGGAGAGCATCCGCGCGTCAGTAAACCAGCATGTCACTCAAACTACCACGCTGACTCTACACAGTTCAGCGTTTTGATACAAGTATCGCATGACTGTCACGGAAGACCAATCAACCAAGCGCTGTTTCTGGAAGATGACCGCACACGTTACAAGATGAATGTAACAAAGAGCTTTGGTAGCCGCCAGGAGAAGCGCAAGCTTCTCCGAGATTGGAAAACCTGGAACGAGAAAAAGCTCGATGGCCAAATTGCCTTCTTCAAGTTTCTTAGAGCTACTAAGAAGAAGGGAAAGAAGGCTGCTTAGAAGACGACTCTTTGGAAGAAGAGAACATCATGCTAAGAGGCCACAGAACCTGTAAGACTTTCTTCTCTCCCGCAAAACTGCGTCTCGAATACTGCTAACCTTTCTGCCCTAGGAAGCCCGCGGAAGTGAACAGGAACCAATGTCTTCCTCACTTTCCCTCTCATCTTCTAGTAAGTCCTGCTGCTCTCTATCTATCTATAGAGCCCCTTCGTCTTTGCTCTTGCTAACTACATGAACACAGACATCCTCTTCCCTTATGTTGCGGTGCTTTTCTTTTTGCAAGCGGCTTTATCACAAACTAGGTGGCAAGGTCAGACATTAGGGTTTCTTGTTTAGAGTTTGTTAGGCGTATGCCTAAGCTTCGTGTCTAGCCGGCAATTAGCTTCTTAACTATTTGCATTTTTGGATTTCTATTTGTTCCGGAGGTCTCTTCTATTTTTCTTTTCTTCTAAGCTATTTATCACTAAGTCACCACTTAGGTCTACAGGCTGCTCACGGTTTGAGATAACTTATAGCTAGCTGCTAGCCTTGTGCGCCCAGAATAAAAGTATCTACCTTTACCTTTTATACCTCTACAGCTTAAGTGTGCTACTTCCTAGAATGTGTGCGTGCGTCTTCTTCTCTCTATATATAACACAAGATGTTGTGCAGAAGAAGACCTTGTAAGCTCTGTCTATGTACAGACAAGGCTTCGTTAAGACCTGTGGAGCAGGCTAGGCGGCCACGATGGACGATGCTGCACAGTAAGGCACCGTCACGTACTGTAGGCAACACTACAGTGACGGCCTCGTACTCTTGCAAGAGTACGCCACAGAAAGTTAGTGAATAAGGCAGAATCACTCCAAATCGGCGCGAATTCGCACTGATTCAGGCTACATTTAGTTTTAGAAAAAAGATAGGATGTTGGCAGGTTGTAGTGAATAAGCAACCTGCAGGCAACCTGCAATGCGCAACCTGCGCTGAGATCGTGTCACCCCACTTCACTCAGACATTGCAATACAGGCAACTCTTAACCAGCAGAATATTTGAGTCGAGAGAGGAGGTAAACTGGAGAAATCGCCAATTCTGATTCGACTACGACAGAGACTGTTCCTCGACACTGAATCAAGTTCATACATATCTATCATACACTGCCCTTGCCATCCCCACCGTCCATCCGCTCAAGTGCCTCCCTGACCTTTGCTACAGCTTCCCTCGCTGCTCTCCTCTCAGCTACACCTTCATCCTCAACGTACTCTTTCCCTCCATTCTTGATGATGAACCTGACTCTCTCCTCTGTACCCTTCAACGTGCGTCTACCCTCTTCTCTCAAGGTACCCTCCCATGATTCTCTAGCACCTTCCCATAGTTTCTGCATGCGGCGAAGAGAAAACGTGAGACCGAGTGCCGCGACGGCTGAAGCCTCGAAGACGGAGAAGGTAGACATGGACGCGTAGAGCAGTGCCGAGGCAGCGGACGAGAGGGAAGTTGTGCTGAAGGTCTGTAGGAGAAGTCGTTGAGCGAGTGCCTGCAGAGGTGGCACGGTGTCGTTGATGAGTTCTGTGCGAGCAGCCGCGATGTGTTCGGGCCATGGTATTGGTTTCCGGACGTTGGTGGATAGATCTGTTCGCGGGTTCTCTGCTGTCGGCGCTGTGTCCTGCGTTGTCACTTCAGGGATGTCGGCAACGGCGAGATGTTGGACGTCATCTGGGAATCCAGCTTGATTCATGCGACCGGCGAGGTAGATGCTGTTCTTCTCCGCTGAAACGAGCCATCGCCGCTCGAGGATCTCGGAGCTTATCATCGTGACGTCGTCCACACGCCAGAGGAGCTTCCACCAAGCCAACTTGTGCCAGTTTCGAGCAGTGAAGGCTTCATCAAGCTCGTCACGGAGCTCCGCATGAGACTTCTCGGCCCATGTTTCAAGATGACCGACGATGGAGGTTGTGACGTCTGATTGTGTCTGGACTGGAGCAAGCTGTTGCAATCGAGCGGCGTCTTGTTTGGTGATGCTCGCTTCTACGTCGTCGGCTATAGAAGCTACAAGCGTCTTCATCGGGGACTTGATGGCGTCTGTGGCCTGAAGGTCTTGGACTAACCACTCCGACAGCGTTGGCAAACCACTTTTGAACCACCCTCGCTCATAGATGGTGGAATTTTGGATCGACTCGCGGAAGCTGTCGAGCGCTTTCGTGCCGACTTGGAGGTTGATGGGAGCGCTTGCGGCGTGGGTATCTGACTTGACTTCGTCCGACGGGGCGGGGAGGTCGACGGCCATCTTTACCATATCATCCATCTCGTTCAGCCCATCCGCCGAGAATCTTCCAAATGCTATGGCGCTGTCCAGTCCTTCTCCTAATACTAGAGTCTTGTGTACCGGGTATGGGACGGGCAATCCTCGTGCGGAAGTGGCCTGGAGCTTGGGAACCAGCAACGATTCGGTGGAGCTCTCTGTAACCATATGAGGTAGGGACTTTGCGACATTGACGTTGATCGTCGAGACGAGAACCTCTAGGTTGTGCGATTGCAGGGTTCGTGAGGGTATGGAGAGGACCTTGTAGAGGGGCGAAGGCGCATGTGCATCGACATCGTCGCCGTATCTGTACAATAATCATGTCAGCTGGTGCGCTATTCAGTATGGCAGATCAGCACATACTTTAGCAATACCGCTCTCTCGTTGCTGTCGCCTGATTTCACGAGTTCCTTCTCCCACTGCTCCTCCGCACTGAGCGGATCTGCGAGTAGTAGCCGTGCAAGCTGCTGCGCACTCAATTGGCTGTTCAAACCGAGAACTGTCCATCGTCAGTCCCTAGTCGTCAAATTCAACTGCGCGTTCCGTACCAGCGACTCTTGTTACAGCATCCTGCGCCGCCAGACCCCGCAATGCCAATTGCAATCTGCTTATATTGACGTAGGTCTCGGCGGCTCCACTAAGCGCTGACAGTGCATCGTACAACTCCTTGTTCCGAGGTGGGATGTGCGGGCGCAGATTTATCGCGGTCGGGGAGACATGCGTCGATGCGGAGCGCACGCGGAGGCTGGTGGTCGGGCGTGAAGTAAGGACATTGCGACAGCGACGCGCAAGCGGGAGTCGATCAGTCGGTCCTGTCTTGCGAAAGATCGTCAGTCGCGGCACTGAGGCCACCCATGGAGGCATCGGGCTTGAAGTTGAGCATTGCTGTTGAAATGTCCATGTTGACGTAGGTCGGCAAAGCTAGCTTCGGTCCGGGTCCGTGCGCAGTCTCATACACATTCACACGGAGCAAGTGGCTGTACACTGGTGTCATAGGAATTTGATTTTATGTGATTCAATGAGAGGTCGACGCCCTTAAACTTGAGCAGTCGACCGACAAATTACTACCGTGCTTCGTAAGGTGATGCCCTCTCTAGGTTACGCTGGCCCGAATACGCCTACGTGGTATACTGATGACATTTGGTGGCCCGCCAATACAGAAATCAAGAACCTAAACATCCTGCAATGTCATAGCTCGTCTATCAGCTTCGCTCTCGGATCGCGAGCGCTTGAATCGCGCCTAGCTTCTCCGGCTGCGTCCAGAGCCAGATGACCTATGCAAATTAGTTACTGCACGACAAGCTACGTAGGATCGATGCTTACATGCTGATGCGTCTTGCGACAGTCGCGAGACCTTGGTCGTTGTCGGCTTCTTTGGTGGCCTTCTCGAGAGCCTGCTCTCGGCTAACCTCCTGAGACTTTCGCACCTCCTCGTGGCTCGGTGGGAGCCTCTCGTTCTGCAAATCGACCTTGCGTGCGTCCTCGAAGCTGTGGATCGCCTGCTTGATGCCCTCCGCACCGAGCATGAGCGTACCCGCAGGAAGTCGACCACCCGATGCAGTCTTGAGCTCAGTGACACGCTCAGACTCCTCGCGCAACACTTGGAATACACGAGAGAGGCGACCAATCGCCAGAATCTTGTTCTTGATTGCACGTCGCTTGAACTCGGTCGAATCTGGGTCGAGACTGGAGAGAGGTGGCGATGATGGACCGGAAGCCAGAGAGCTGGGCGTCTCCTCTTCGAGCTCCTCCTTCGAACAGGTGTTTAGAATCGCAATGAGCATGTCAGTAACTACGACTTGTTAGTATGATACTCCAATGTGAATTGGTACTTCTGCTCACTCTTTTCGCCAACAAATGGCAATGACCATGTGAAGACGTCCATGAAGTTAGGCAGCCAGTATGGATGCGGTGTGCAGTTGAACTGTCGGATGTTCATGACGTTGTTCTCGTACTTCAGAACCGCAGCCTTGTTGTTGTATACGTCGAGGTAGTTCGGCGCGCTGAAGATTGTCATGACACTGGGGAAACCAGTCGTCCGTGTTTTCCTGTACATTCGGTATCCAGCATCTTGCGCCTCGTGCGCGCGGATGATTGACAGAAGGTTGTTTTTCTCGAGGAAAGCGCACGCAGCGGGGTACGAAAAGAAGTATGAGCATCCGCGGACGTGGTTGTGGACGAAGAAGTCGTTGGTCTTCTCTTGACCGAATTCCTCGAGGGGATCAGCCCAGAGGATATCGCACATGAGGCCGTGGGTGGGTGGCTCGCGGAAACGATCAATCTGATGAGATTAGCGATGGCGTTAGAAAGGGTGGAGTTCCGCGTACGCTCTTCAGGTCGTCTAGAGTGTGAAGCTCGGGGCTCAATCCACCGTGTATACACAAGAACTGCTTGTTCATAACAGCCGCTAGGGGAAGTGCGCAGAACGAGTCCATGCAGGCTTCGTACACGGCCTCGGAGTACTTGTGCTTGCATTCGAGCTTGAATGTGAAGTAGTCGGTCAAATGGCGGCACTCGTGGTTTCCTCGGAGAAGCCAGAGGGTGTTGGGGTACCAGATCTTCAGCGACCAGAGGTACAAAACACACTGCGAGTGTCAGCCAATGCACAGCGGTTGCTTTCCTGCCGTCTTACCTCTATACTGAAATAGCCGCGATCGACGTAGTCTCCCAAGAAGAGGTAGCGCGTCTCTGCTGGATCGCCACCGACTTCGAACAGCTTCATGAGATCGTAGTATTGCCCGTGAACATCACCGCACACGGTAATGGGTGCGTCCATCTCAAGCATGTTGGGTTCCGACTTGAGGATCTCTGTGCCTTTCTTTATGATCCATAGCGCCTGTTGTTCGGTCAAGCGACCTTCGCGGTAGAAGTGCTGCTTCAGAAATTGGATGTTGGGCTTTGTGCGATCTTGAGGGGAGAAGAATTGCTCGTCGGTGGGCGGGTGGAAGGCGGGTGCTTGTACGTCTGGCGAACACGGCACAGTTAGCTGACTGTGTGCCTCGAAAACGGCGCAAACGCGAACAAGCTGGCGGAATGCCATGCCACGACGTATAGATTGAGCATACCTTTGCATACACGTTCCTGGGTGCTCACTTGGTTTCCATCCTCCATAGTATGCAGGGTGAAGTCAATCTCAGGGAGCGGCTTCTTCTCACGGACGGCGCGAATAGCATTGTCAATGTACTTGGACTGGTCGACGTCCTGCGGTTGGTTCTCCATGGTGGGCGGTCTGAACAGCAAGGCGTAGGGAGCGAGCACAAGAAGACGGTGGAGGTGAAGGCAGCGAAGTAGTGGGGCGAGCGCAATGACCGCCTAAGCTTGAGTGGCGGCGGCGTGCGAAACGAGGGCCTCGGCGCGGTTAGAATTCTGGGGCCTGACAGCACGAAATGATAGTAGTCGACTGGCCGTAGGGAGATTTGTCGTTTGGCTCGTCGCGTGCTCGGGTGTGCGCTGGCGACAGGAGCTTAGGGCTGAAAGTGGGAATCAGAGGGGAAGTTGGTCCCCTTGGCTGTTCCCTGAGAGGCTGCCCAATCAGGAGCCGGCCATCCCATGAACGTCATAAACCGGTGAATAGCCTCGTGGTTTTGCTTGGCTACGCTACGTTTGTAGTTATCGCCAAAGTCGTATAGAGTCATTGAAATATCATGATTAGGAAGTGCAGACAAGGCGCTCTTGGATGGCTTTCCCATGCTGTCTTGAGTGGTAGATTGACGACAACCTGGGAAAAAACTGAACAGGTCTGCAGCCTACATCAACATGAACAAATGTAAAGGAGCTGGCCTAATGTCGATGTAGGCTCTAGAACCGTTCAGGTTCTTTCTCGTACGGAGTGGTTTTACAATAGGAAGGATCTAAAAGCGGGAGCAAGTAAGCAAGTGTCACGACATTCATACATATGAGCAAAATAGTGTAGAACGAACAATCGTTTTGTATGATTTTGTACAGTAGGTACAGGGTATGTTGCGCTCGTAGACACGAGGCAGATCACAGCGACTCTCTCCAAGGAAAATAACAGGGCATGCCGGCTCAATCTAGAGCCGGTCATGAATGAATGTAACAACAGTAAAGCGCAAAAGCAGTCACGAGCCAGAACCAAACGGCGTCCGCGCATCATGAAGAGGTATATGAACAAGAGACCCAAAACCCAACCCATCCTGTATGGCGACCCAATCCGTGGGTGCCCCGATCCGTTTCCCAAACTCCAGGTATTGCATTTCGTAGCCAACGGCTGTTGAGGATATGTAAAGGCGTCTGCGAAACTCTTAGATGAAGAGGGACGAGCCGTGGCGGCGGTGGAGGTGGGCGCGAGGGAACTTGGCGGATCGCTTGACGGAAGCAACGACAGCACCACCAGAGCAGGACATGCCGTTGGCGAGAGGCTGAGCAACAGCGCATCCGCGGTTGCAAAGACCGAACATGTTGGATCCGATACATACAACAGCACCATCGTTGTCACAGGGAGTGCAGTCACTGCCGCTTGAAGGAGCGCTGGGGGTGCTGTTATCGGGCGCTTGAGGGGGGGCGCTGTAAGCTGGCTGCTCGGGAGCGCTGCTAGGCTGCTCAGCAACATAGGTGGAAGTAGGTGAAGCGACAGGGGCGGTGGGCTCAGCAGGAGTGGGCTCAGCAGCTGGAGCGGAAGAAGCACCAGGAGCGAAGACACCACCGTTAGGTGGCGGCGGCGCAGCGTAACCTGAAGTAGCGGCAGGAGCCTCACTGGAGGCGGGTTGGGAAGCCTCGGGCTGTGTGGGTGTTCCAATCTGCCCGTTGCCAGCACCCATCTTAGTCATCTGGTCGCATCCGGCACCGTTGAGCGTGTCTCCAAGGTGGGCACCGTTTCCTTCCGTGAGGCTTTCACCAGGGTTGGGGTAGTTGAAGTCTTCGTTTTCGGCGGTGCTGCAGGAAGTGGAGGGTAGATTGGCGACGAACATGTCCGGTAGAGACGAGAGAGCCTCAGATGCACTTGCGGCAGACGCCTTGCCAGTGCCGCTTCCAACTTGGATAGGAGCGCAGTTCATGTAGAACTCACGGTTACCAATCTTGTTAAGCCATGTCCAGGCGAAGGTGTATTGGCCGTCGGGGATGTTGTCGGGCATCTTAACGGGGAAGGTCGCAGCCTCGGTACCGTCTGGGTTCTCGTTCGGGAGATTAGCGGACGCGTTCGATGGGCAGCCACCAACGACACTGTGAATGACTTTCCATTGGGAGGATTCGGATGGCTGCTGGTCGGTGGTGATGGAGAATTGGCATGATCCACCACCGTGGACAGCGGAGCCAAGGAAGTCAATAACTTGAGTCTCGCCGGCGTTCCACTGGTTCATCTCTGTGACATCGTAAACGCCTGGTCGCTGCTTGCATGGGAAGTCGGCTGGCTCCAATGGTGAACTGGTGAGACTCGAGAAGCCAAAGGGCTTGGGGTTGTTCATCCTCATGTGCGCGGAGGCACTGGCGGCGAAAGCCACGAGTAGGGTGGTCGAAAAGAACATGTTGATGTTTAAAAGAGTGATGTGAGAAGTAGATATTCTCGTTTGGATATCGCTAGACCTGCTGAGCGATGGAATGAATGTGATGGCTGTGGTGGTTTGAAGGCCGAAGAGCAAGTAGTACTTGATATAGGCGGGAGAAGTGTTGTTGAGTCTAGCTCTTCGTTGACGCACAGCAATGGTAAAGAATGTGATCTGCCACAGGCAAGATGCGCAAAAGCAAAAGAGACAGAGAAGAGTTTGGTACTGCTGTGAATAGCCTGAGATGAGAAGGAAAAGCAGACGAAACACAGATCAGTTATATACGGAGGCTCATGTCTACCCACATGGCTAGCCTGTGGCGGTCGGGACGGGCTCGTACAGCAGTGCAAGGACTCAGGAGCCTATGCCCGGCGGATCATCGTGAAGAAGCATAGGCTATTCGACGGAGCAAGGCTTCTCTTGCAACGGTTGACGGGCTTCTTTCGGCTGGCGTCCCCCTCCCGGCTTAGCGGCAGGGGGACGAGCGCAGGATAAGTGGTGTAACGTCAAAGTCCTGAGCTCTCGGCAGGCACGATACCGATACCATTGGCCATGTGGTCATGACAAGAGCATTGTCCTTGAAACAAAAAAGCGGAGAGCGACTCAGAGGGGAAGGCATTGGTGCGAGGCTATGGCCAGGGGGCCAACGTCAGGTTTGAAGTTTGTGCCGACGGTCTGTGTACCATGCAGGGGAATGCCGAATCCTAGCCTATCGATAACTCCATAGTGGGAAGAGCTAGCCATGGTGTGGAGTGGCGATCGCCTGCTAAAGGTGAAACGATCAGCATCCTTCGCGAAAGCCGCTGCGGAGCCTCCCATTGGCAGACGTGCTCATCTCGACGCACACCTGGCGTCCGCCCATGGCTTATCCGACAGCAAACCAGGTTGCACAATCGCGACTTTTTGCAGGTAACGCAGAGGTTACTTACCGCCGTGTTTGCGACACGGGCGCCAGACTGAAGTTCTGGAGTCTGGACAGCAGCGGACCGGCCAGAATGACAAAGAGGTCTTTGATTGCAGGCCTTGTGGGCGACCGGCCGCGTCGATGTCATCGAACTTCATGCGTCGCACCCTGGGTATCCCTCATGCGCGAGGTCTTTTACTGGGCCTCCACCTTTTAGCCGTCACTTCTGTTACTCTCGACAGTATTAGACCCTGATTATTAACAGCCCTCGGTCTATGCATGGTTCCTGACGGCGAACGCTGCTAATCTGGGAGATCGACCCAATGCAACTGTCGTAGCCTCGTGTTCAGCTGGCTGCGCCACAACGTGGGCGAGTTGCTCTCGGAATCGGAGCGTCGGTGTCGACGAAGGTCGCAAGTACGGCGGATCCGGGCATAAGGTGAGTGTGGCTGCGGCGTCTGGTCTCGTGCAGGTGACGACACGGCGGTACCTAGCGACCCGTAGGCCTCGCTACCAGCCTGTCGTCGACATCAGCTCGTGATGGAAAAGCGTCGTTGCCTTCAGGCCTTCCTCGCTCCAACGACTGATTGGCTGTCTACCAACCGCAGCTTGTTTCATCGAATCACTTACCCGCACACGATAGAAGGGCGGCGAGGAGCCAACACCGCTGGGCCTCCCTTTCCTCCTGAAAGCTGATCAGTGGGGATCGAAAAAGGCTAGCGAGGCCTTGTTTCGGATGCGCCGTCGACTACTGACATTGGGCCGTCTACCACCAGCTGCAAGTTAGTGACGCCAACAGCGCGAGACAAAACAATAGCAACCCCCGTTTGTGATTACGTCCACTTGATTTGTTGTTGCTGCTGCCCAACAGGAATGAAACAGCGCGGTTGGTGCTAGGAATCGAAGATCCGGCGAACCTATCACATGAAAACGACTTTTCTGAGTGAGACATGCAGGAAGGAGTGATGACAGCTCCGCTCCTGCCATCTCAACGGTACGGCGTCGTGATTGCGGGGAAAGAGTTGAGGGAAGAGCTCCTTGGCCTCGTCGCTTCTAGCGTGTGATAGTTGACCACCCACGCCTTTCACGAAACACAGCCAAAACGAGATTCCTTCTTTGCAATTGCCTTTTTGTCAAATTCGTCACTGATCATGTCTACATAATCGCAATTGTCCCGGGAGAACGCATCCTCGCCATTTCCAGTAGTCTTCCCCGAACGCACGAACATGACTACACGTCACCTTGCTCCACACCTGATCGTGTCCAAATCTCCTTTCGCACGGCTCGGTTGATCATCAATCGTAAGATCAGGCTAACAGTCAAGTCGCGATCCTCGAGGATGTCGGTTTTCGCACATACCAAGTCCAAAGATGGTCGTCATCTCCGCTACGGCCACTCATAGGAGGCCAGAATGATGTTACAGCAAAACCTCGACTTCGTACCGTCGTTCTTCAACAAAGGCCAGCGGCAAACGTTACTGGATCGCCAAAGGTTGCTTGAAATCTGACTAAATCGATGCGCGCTCTTCGCATCTTGGGCACCTTGAGTTCTCCGGTACAGAACACCTGCCATCGTCGATCCCGTTAGACTGTCGGTATATTAGCAATAATGACTTATACTTTTATCAACCGTTCATAAGACCAACACGCTATCTACTAGTGATGGCCTCTTAGTATTCTTGTGTAATTTTCCTGCCGTACCGAGGAACGTTCCACGACCATACACACACACCTTTCAATCATCTATTCCTGTGTAAAGAAATACCGGGACACACGCAGTGGTCCTACGTGATGCTCTAAGTGCACGCGCAGTGAATGCCACATCCAAGCTCGAGTTATTACCAATAACGCTATGATGGCCATCAGAATTCTGCGCACGCACGTTGGGAAAGAACCCCATCACCCATCGGACATGCATATGACGTCCATGACTAAATTCATAGGGCAAGGGCTTCAATTGGAATGACCAGTCGCTGCTAAACCGCCGTTCCACCTTGTGGAAAAAGGATAGCCTGCATACTCAAACATTGAGGTCAGAACGGGCTGGAATAGATGCAGTAGTAGTAGTAGTGCTAAAGTGCCGTATTTGCCGTCCCTTCGCCAATGTTCTCATTGAATAAGCAAAGATGAATATTACACGAAAGCATGAGTTCGTCTTTGTTGATCCGGCGCTCGTGGCAGCTACCATCTAGCACCGGCTGCAGGTTCGACATGGACAGTGCTCAATTGCTGGCTCATTTCTCATACTACTCGACCAAGTTCATCACGATATTGCCTAGGAGCAGTCTCGATCAGCAGCAAGCAAGACAACAAGAGCCACCTGTCACAATTCTTGCAGCGCGAAGAATCTATTGGTAGCCTGAAATCAAATGTTATCCAAGCCTTAGATCTGCATCGCTTGGCCAATGCATTGGAGTTGCAGTTCGTCAAAGTAATGTTGGTTCTTCTCCACCTCAACACTTTACGGAAACTGTATTACTTTTTTGGAAGTTCTGTACTGGACGGGATGTTAGTGAGCAACGTCCGGAAGATCCTTCTGGTTCCAACATATGCACAGATTACAGGGATTCGTTCGCCGCTATGATCGTCGTAGTAGATAATGCATCTGCCAACGAATCGGATTGGGGAAGGGCACGTGATTGCATCACATGCTGCTCGGCTCCAATCTCCACTATCCCCTCTATGCGGCTCTGATCAAGCTTCGTCTACTCAGCTACTCTGCATAGAGTTCGTGACTCGGCCGGAAGATTGAGCTTGTCTTCACTCTTGCAAGCTTTTGTCGTAGAGAGAGTATTGGTTTTCACTACAACAATTGCAGAGTGGAAGCAAAGATTTCGAAGAGATGTATATTCGACTTCTCATTGGATAGCCGCTAAATTACAGCTGCGAAGTATTATTACGAACGTTCTTCTAGCGATTAGAATCAATTGATTGATCCTTTGCGCCAAGAACCGACTTTCCTCTCCAATCAGGTGCTTTTTGACCTAGTTCGTACAAATGGCGTCTTTTCAATGCCGATATGAACGCGTCCGTCTCCGCCACCAATGTAACTTCCATACCCATACCTCGCATTTATCTCCTCTAAATGCTGCGCTCGGCTTTTCTTGTCCAAATAAGATGTCCCTCGCATGTCTAGTACGGCGCTACTGGCGGCGAACAGGGCGACCACAGAGGCAATTGATGTGGGCATCCGTGCGAGATACTGGCCAGGTCGGCGCATGTAAACCAGGATTGCAACGATGACATAGATGCAGAATATAGCTTCAGAGATCGCGAACATTGGCGTAGAAATGAAAAGACGCTTTTCGGGCTCTATGCGCCAGCCTCGAAGCGACGGTAGACTCTCTGCCCGATTAGGCATGAGCAAAGTGTCTCTGTTGATACCCATCCATATCGCAAACAAAAGTGAATACGCTTTGCTCAAAGGTGCTTCAATATCGTCGAAGCTGGGAAGGCCGTGGTGTGGATCAACTAGCCGACTACTATTCACTGCATGGCTAGCGAAGTAGTTTATGAAGCCGTCGGCAAAGCTGTCATTGTGCCACCCGGGGCTATCGTCCTTGAATATGTACCGATTGGACTGTCCAATGATGTTTATGGAATCGTTGCTGAAGATCGCGTTCGGCTGGTCGTTGTCGAGGGTAACGTTTTGCGCTTGTTTTTGGAGCCGGCCGCTGGAGTCTACTCGAACAGTCGCAAAGCCAGTCATCAACCTAGGGCGACAGTGTACGAAAGCTGAGTTGTGCTCATCCAGAGACACTGGTTTGCTCTCTCCGCAAGAACCAGTGGGATTTCGGAGCCATCCCAAGACGATTGATCCCATGCACACCTCAGCGTCAGCCTGAGTAGAGTTCGCCATTGGTTCAAGTATGAACGCCAACTCAGCCGCGCTTGGTCCCGTAACGCAAGAGTTTCCAGTGGTGGAAATCGGACCTTGACGCATGTAGGTTCCGGTCTTGGTGCACTGAACACTCCTCCCAGTATCGGTGGTCACTGTGATGTTGACCGATGGGTTAATAGCTTCACTCGTCGATAGAGGTCTAATGATTCCGGCTTGGAAGCTTTTGTCGAACCTGAGGCTGTTGCATTCAAGCTTTGCACCAAAAGCTCTGGTTCTGGCTTCAATGTCTTTCGTCGCCGTGGTATTCGTTTGTTGAGCAGCGAACGGGAGGTAGAACATGTTCTCGTCGGTCCACGCTGGCAGCGGTATACCTTGCCTGAGATATGAGTCCGCAATCAAGAACTGCTCCTCTCCATTGCTGCCTTGGTAAGCGCCAGACGCAACATTAGAGCCGAAATTTTGACCGCCTACTGGGCCTATATTTCCATCCACCGGCATGAACTTGAACTGCAGAGGTTGATCCGCCACTATCGCGTGCTGAATATCGATAGTAGCTTGATTGAACAGACCAGCAAGACTGACTGCAAGGAGGTTTGCCAGCAACGCCATGGTACAAACCGCAGCAAGTACGAGGTGCTTCGACCTCAGGGCCTTCAAAATGACCAATTGCGGTGGTAGGGAAGCATAATCGAGGTCGATTGACTTCTTGGCTCGCGCGTTACAGCTTTGCAGCTCCTCAATGGGTTGCAGCATGCAAAGCATACGATTGAACAGAACCCAGATTGGTTCAATGAGTGTAGCTACAGCCGTGGGGATGTAGTTTTCGAGGATGTTTTGCACAAGCGTGTTCTTTGAGGGAAGTGGTAAACCTGTTTCACCAGTCAATAATTGCAAGTGCTGAAAGTGGTAAAATAGTGTGTTGTACCTTGTAAACGAGCTTTTGCAAAAAGCACAACAAGACCCGTTGCCAATGCGATTAATACACTGACGAAGAGTCCAGCTACCCATAGGCTAAATTCGGTGGGTCGAATTGGCTTCGCGATATCGGTCGGTGTATCGCGATGCTGTGCTGCTGGCATAGGCAGGTTTTCGTCTGCGATAATCTCGGGAGATTGATCAAGTTCAATAATTCTGTCAAAATTATCAGCTTGAATGCATTGTGGCCCTTGTGTTGAACCAAACTCACCCGACCGATGTCCCATCATCAACGAGCTTGTAACGCTTGTGTCCAAGATACTCCTCAATCCCATTCGTCGTGCAACAGTCCAGTCCTTCAATATCAGCCAGTAGTGGCTCGTTGTCAGCCACCATCGCCATGATAGCAGCGATAGTGCTAGGATTCGAGCGAAGATTTTTTGAACGCGTGAGCGAAAGGTACAGCAGCGCGATAGTCGCCAGAGATATGGCACCAAGAAATCCTTCCACAACGTAAACAAAGACGGGTTCCATAAGCACGGCTTCCGTCGTGTCTATGATGTGCCCAGTGACATTGTTGGAGGTCCGGAAATCTTGATCGAGAACATCTCGCATCGCTCGAGCGAACATCAATCGATATCCGTCTGCGTAAGACTTGGCCAGTACCTTCCAGTCTAGGTAGTCCTCCAGAGGCAAGTTGCTGACGGCCAGAGCTAGTCCAACCATCGGCTGCACCACACCGGCACCCATGGGCCCACTACCCAAGCTCAAACCCGTTCGCGCGATGGAGTCAATGTAATCAGGTACAGATTTACTTGGTATTAAATCGCCTCTCACTTCATCGCCCAGTGAGTTTGAACTCATCAACTGCTCCAGGCGGGTAGTGTTAAATAAGCTTGATTCCAAAGGCTTCTTTGCGCCCGTAGGTCGGATGAGTGACGGTTCCAGAGAGACTGCATCCACAGTTGCCAGTACGGGTTGTTGATAGTAAGTTGGCCAACAGTAGATGGCGGTGACGTTTTGTGGTGCATCGGTACCTCTGGCTTTGTTGCGGCTTATAGCAGCGTAGAAAGTCGTATTACTGGTAGTGGGACAATAATTGTCGAGGGAGTAGTCGGCAAACCCTAGGGGATTCCAGTAGCCCACGTACATGGCAGTAAACTCTTTGTTGTTGAGTACAGTTCGCCCTGGCCAGGCTTTGTTACCGCCCATAGTGATGTTGCCATCCAAGCCTAGATGAAAAGAGCATCCGTTGGTACTGTTGGCGACAAGACCATTACGTGCTGAGTTTCTACTGAAGATAGCAGGCTCGCAGTATAGATCTACACTATACATCGTCGTTGGGGCAGACCAGTTTCCGTGCGATATAGATGCGTGGGGAGAGATGGCTTTTGGTCTAATCGGCGCAAGCGTAAAGTTACGTGCCATGTACTGCGTAAGCGTCTCGTTCTGAGCTGCGATTGCGTAAGTCGATTGCGCGAATCGTAGTGTCATATTCGATGCCTGATTGCGGGCTGGCATGAAGGCCGTCGACTGGTCAAATGGACTTGTTGCATTTCGAGTGATGGTTTGCGTAGAAAAGATACCGGCTTGTGTGGGTACCAAGCCCATGGTTACTAGAACAACGGCGAGAGAAGCCCAGAATACAGGCCAATGTCTGTCTCTGGCAGCCTTCAATGGAACCAGTGGTACGAAGTCGAAAGGGTAATGTAGAAGTAGTGAGTCTTTTCCCAGAGCGCCCTGTTCCTTACTGAGCTGATAGTAAGGCTCCATACGTTTGGTCTCTAGGTCGATCCATGCCCAATATATGCTGAAGATGACTGCGGCAATGGTCGGGAAGTAGAGGTAGAGGAATGTTCGGCTCAAAGGAAGGTCGCTTATCTTGGGTGCAAAGATGATACCATTGTCCCGTTGACTCCTGGAGAGTAACACCTGTAGGACGGTGATTAGGGCCCAGCAAATTGTGATGGTCAAAATAAGGACCGGGGCGCGCAGCGCTGATGGTTTCCATGTCTTGGTTTCTAATTCTACGTTAACATAGCCCATAGCCCTAGGTAACCCAAAACTTGTAACGTACGTTCATGCTGTTCATTACGCTCAAAAATCGAAACGATGGTGTTCGACTTCTTACGTCCAATAGCATCCGGGAAGCCTGATCGCGCCACAGGCGTTAGACTGGCATCCATCGCAAAGAAAAGGATACGCGACGAGCAAACGAAAAAGAAGCGCGACGCGAGGAATGCAAAGCAACGGACGTAGATTCAGGCATTCTACACGCTGAGAGGATAGATACTTAACAGCATTATCGTGGAGCATAAGCGCCCCCAAAACTCAAGGCGCGAGACTGCGCCGCAAAGATGGCTACCATCCAATCATTTAGCGACCGCAGGCCCGATTAGGGCAAGAACCACAACCTCGGAACGCGACGATTGCGGGCCGGCGCTGGAACATCCAATGCGATATCCGAGATGTGCGGTAAGTGGGTTCAGACTTTTCTGTAACAGTAAAAACGCAGGTACGGATAGCTATACTTGGGGCACGTCGCGGAGATCTACCGGCGTCGCAATCTTGGCTTTGCGACTAGCAATATTGAGACACCTGACCATTATGCAGCAAGAGCACAAGGTTGTCACTTTCTGGAGGCTTTGCTGATGATCTACCGATAGACGTTTGTGTGTTGTCAACCGGGATAATCCTCAGCGGAAAGCCCCAACTTCTCGCCTCCTGCAAAATCGTGAGCGGTGAAAAGCGACAGCGCGTAGAACTTACCACCATGTGCGGAAGTCAACTGTTGATACATCGATACCCAGGTCCCGTAGCGCGCTAGTGTCCAGATGGCAGTCGTAAGGCCTGATGGTGCCGTCTTTTGGTTCTTCGTCAGGTTTGAAGGGCTCCATATTGTCGAGCGACAACCCCATGATATCGGAGAATGTTTGGCAGATCTGCCATTTAGTCATGCGGTCTTCCGAACTGAAATGAAGGACTTTGGGTAGCTCGCGCTTCCTATAACAGGCCGTCAGCACTGTATCAGAGAAGCATCTCATCAATCGAAGACGCGGGTTTGGCTTACGCGTTCGCGGGATCAAGATACAGCTTCGCTATGTCGCGGCATACTCGGCCAACGTCTTGAGTGTTGGTAGGGTATCGAAGCGCATAGTCGTCGACTTGAATTTTGGGTTGACCATGCTCTATCTGTTGGGCGTTCCACAATTGCGACATGAGGACATTGACTGCACTGTCTTTGGGCTCATCGCAGGATCCGTAGAGGACCGGTACTCGAAGAATGACGACTTTGTTCTTTGCGCCAGTTTTGGCAGCAGCCTCAAGAACGGCCTGTTCGCCTTCCAGCTTGGTTTGGCCATACCTGATGGAGTGTCAGCTGTGATCAGACACCTCGCCCAGCATTATCCTGAGATAGCGTGGTTCTTGGAGCAGACTCCGAAGACATGGATGAACGACCCAAAATCCGCGACGACTATAGTGTGATAAACCCAGACTTACGTATTAGGTGGGCTCGGCGTCGAATCTGTCTTGTAAGGAGCTTCTCCAGGTCTTCCTGCAAAGACGTAGTCTGTTGAGATGTATATGAGGAAGATTGCCCGAGAGATGGTGGCTTCAGCCAGCGCTCGACTCGCGTCTATGTTCAATTTCCTGGCCGCTTCTGGGTCATTGGTGCAAGAGTCAGGGAAGCGGTTGGCAGCACAGTGGACGACGACTTTCGGGTTGACTTCATCAAGCACCCTGGCGATCTCATTCTGATCCAAAATGTCCAGCTTCACCACATCTGGAGCAGTGATGCGATGCAGACCAGTGCCGACAGACTTCCAGCCATCTAACAAGAACTCTCGCTGCACTTGCCGGCCGAGCAGACCACTAGCTTCGCTCTGCGGTCAGCTAGCAGTAACACATACGTGGAGGCTATTTACCACCGGTGATCAAAGCTGTCTGTGCCATACTGATACCACGCGCGATCAATGAGTTCTTGACAACCTTGAAAGTTTAGTTGCGGTGATGACGACAGCGTGGTGCATCTGTGGCAGCTCCCGTGGGGCAGCCCCAGGTCCGCGCATCATCACGTGTAGCGAGACCCTGAATCCCTGCAAGCTCGCCGCGACTGCTCGATTGTCGCGACGCAACAAGCAACCCACCGCTTACACGACCCATTCGCGCCCACCATGTCCACCATAGTCAAGGAAGCTTCCCAGAGCTCATACCCGTACGTCCGACAAGCCATGCCTATTGCATTAGCTAATTGAAGCAGCCCCGTCATTCCCAAAGACTTCAACGGCAACCAGCCAAAGACCATCCGCTTGTTCCCTCTAAGCAACTACACATTTGGCACCAAGGATGGCCAGCCCGAAGAAGACCCTTCCGTCCTTGCCCGGCTCAAGCGGTTAGAAGAGCACTACTCGGAGCATGGCATGCGACGGACCTGCGAAGGCATCCTGGTCTGCCATGAGCACAACCACCCGCACATCCTTATGTTGCAGATCGCAAACGCCTTCTTCAAGCTGTATGTCTTCGCATCCTCCATCTTGTACCCTCACTGACGTCAGACAGACCTGGCGATTACCTCCGCGCCGAAGACGACGAGATTGAGGGCTTCAAGGCGAGGCTGAACGAGCGCCTCGCACCAGTGGGCACACAGTTCACAGGCGAAGGCGTAAACGACGAGTGGGTAGTTGGCGACACGCTGGCGCAGTGGTGGCGGCCCAACTTCGAGACCTTCATGTACCCTTTCATCCCTGCGCATGTCACCAGGCCAAAGGAATGCAAGAAGCTGTACTTCATCCAGCTTCCCCGTAGCAGTATGTCGACTCGAGTCGCCTGTCTTCCACAATATGTACAATTGCTAATACTTCGCAGAGGTTCTCAGCGTTCCAAAGAACATGAAACTCCTCGCCGTTCCGTTGTTCGAGCTCTACGATAATACCGCGCGCTACGGACCACAACTTTCGGCGATCCCTCATCTGCTGTCCCGCTACAACTTCGAGTTCGTCGACGAGGATGGCAATGTCGCAGCGTGCACACCTGGTGTAGGCCCACCAGACGGATACCGACCTCAGACCAAGGTCCTGGCAGGCGGCGATGGGGACGATACTACGATGGAACAGAATGGGGAAGGTAGCGACATCACTCTTTCGTAGAGCGCTTTCGTCATCATTCCGCTCTCTGAGTTTTACCTTGCTAATTCATACCCGGTGTCAGGCGTTACGACAGCGTAGGCATCATGACTTTGGTGGTTTGGCTACGATGCCCAACTCTCGACGGGGATGCTCGATATCCCTTTTTTTCCTGGCCTGGTACATAGAATGAGCAGCGGTGCATCATGTCGAATTCCGACTATACTGTACGCGTTTTGGGTTGCCACGGAACTGCAAACGTTACGCCAGGATAGTGCATAGCTAGGAGCATGGCGCATGCGATGAAGCTCATATCTCGAGGCCGTATCTCATCACTAAATCGCGCCATGCAAGTATAAGCGGTCTGTTGGCCCCTAGGAATCAATGTATATGATCCAGCGAGTACGTCCCAGATAATGTTCTGTGCCAGGCTCACTGGTTCCGCGATAACCGGTACCGACGAACCACTCAAAGCCTACCTATTCCAAACTACGTCCATACCAAAATTTACCCTTAGATTGGAGCACTCGCGAAAGCAATGAATTCTGGTACTAGATGCCTGAGCCAAGGTACGAACGAACAAAAAAACGGTTGTCTCTTATGAGAGCCTCACACATACGCAGCATACGATGAACCATTGTCAACTACGGGAAGCACATTATCCTATTGCTTGGGTCGACCAGATTCACGTCTTGAAGGTCATTGAATAACTCACCGGAATTCGCGACGCCATACACACGATTGGCTGGTGATCCTCGTGACCTGAGGCCACTTGCAAATCGCTTTCGTTCTCGTATGAGATCTCGGTAATGCTAATTCTGTCCATGTATAGGCATGGTTCTGCAACAGTGCGATAGAGAAATTTCGTTAGCTTACCAAAGGTCTAGCGATTTCTATTCGACTTGTGTTCATATAAAAGCCTTCACATCCCTCCTCTCATGTCCTTTTCCTCTCACCATATAGCAGTAACTTCCAGTCTCAACACAAGTCAATCAAGTCTTAGGAGAAACAACCCCACGCAAATGTACGAACAGCTTCCCCTTTACTTATTACAACTGGCTAATGGAAAATAGTTTCAAAACGATACCACTCTCGTACTACTTGCCTAACCTGTTTCCCTACTAATACTAACTAAGACCTCCAGGCCCTTACCAAAGATGCGTTTCCTCCTCTCCGTCGCCGCCGCCGTGGCCCTCTTGGCCACTTCCACGGCCGCTCACAGCGGCAAAGACAGGATCGTTTGGCACGAACGCCCGGTCAAGGAGCAGCATGGCTGCATAGTGACCTGCAAGAAGTCCTCCGATAAGCCATCGGAGTTCCTCAGGACACAGTGCGCCGTCTGCATGGACAGGATCCGGAACACCGTGTGCGCTGATTGCGCAGCAGCATACCGGGATGGAGTCCCGTTCGACAAGTCCGTGGACCGCTGTTACCGATGCCGCCATGTATCGGATTATGACTCTTCCTCCGAGTTTGACGAGCCTTGGGACAAGGATGGCGGATTCTTTTGGCCCGGCCCCGAGGGCCCCGAGGACTGGAAGTTCCCACACTAGAGCAGTTTGAGATGCTTAGGAGGATTCATGAAGGGGATGGATGACTATCACGCGCAGTGGTTTGCGAACGGTGGATGAAGACTTTTCCACTGATGGGTATGGGTCACGGCTAGCACAGTACCGTAAAGCCAAATCAAGTTGTTTCGGTACAATAGTGAGCCTTATTGAGTGATTTACTTGTGAAGAAACAGAAGAACACCTGGAAGAAATCTGCTCCTCATCGCAACGACCACTTCTACAGCATCTTCCCAGAAGGGCACACCCCTCTTGATGCACTTGGGAGAGTAATGCGACCGATGCTCTTACACCTTCGGGCACGAGACGCTGAGCGACGCGAACAACTCACTAGTGCACATCTTGTTATACGGCGTCATACTGCTGCCTCTGCAATTACTACCACTATGAATCGTAGTCGTGCAATGCCTACAACAACGAGACCACACGTCAGTTCACCTCCCTTGAAGCAGAACCTGAGAACGTACCCGATATCAGACTCGTACCACGCGAAGATCGATCCAACATTCTGATACGGAATGCATCTGTCCTCGCCGGGAAGTACGTAGATGTTCCAAGCAGGACCGTTGTTCTGATCGCAATTGAGGTTGCTGAAGATCCAAATCTTGGCAAGGTTCTTGGGCAGGTTGCCGGATAGTGCGTCGCGGCCTAGCTCGGCTGTTCCTGCATCTAGTGCAGGCAGTGCTTCTGTAAGTTGTGTGGGTGCTGGATTGGCCGTAAATGTGGCTGCCAGAGCGCCGAGGCTGAAGAGGAGGGGAGAGAAGTACATGATGGCTCTCTTGCAATATGAGGACTCAAGTAACGACGTTCTGAGACCGCTTTGATAGGTGCTCCTGGCCAAAGTCGAGGCTACGTACTATATACGCGTAGCTTACCATGTCTCTAGTGCCAGCCCCAGCGGCCAAGGTCCTTCGAGACATGTGTGAGATGCTGGCAACGCTCATCGTGTGTATAGGGAACGTTTCAAGTCGATAGTCTTGCGATCGTGAAAGCCCTGCTGGTGCTGATCGATGTCATGACGCCTTTCTGCTTCCGCGCATCGTGAGCGCCACATCCTCCTACATTTCGTATAGCCCTCTTCCACATGGAACGCGAGCACTCTATCTAAAACTGATCGTAAACACATTTGGCCTCGCAGGCAATAGCTCTTGAGTGTGTATGTCTCACAGTGTCATTTCGTGGTCGTAGATGTCAGGTTCGCTAGCAGGTCTCGGAGTCCGAAGAACAGTGACAGTTAGCGGGGCTAGGGCGTCTAGTGACAACTAGGAAGTACGGTTTGCTGAGAGCGTACAATTGGTTCGGGTGTAATTGTATGCGGGTTGAGAAGCTGAGAAAAGCTGGCGTACACAGTTCGTGAGCGGTGTCAGGCAACTAACAGCCGGCATGGTGTCACCAAGATTAATAAGCTAGCCCAACTAGAATCCAAATTCCCATATTGACAGCACATGTGTCATCTGTAACGGGTGATACGTTCAGTACAATCTGGTTGCTTGCAGGATATTAGCCGAAAGATGCGATGAAGTTTAGATCCTTGGGGGAGGCTCAACTACCGGGATGTGCAAAGTCAGGCAAACTTGACGGGTAAATCACTCATCTATACGAAGAATTTTTAACATGAGGATGATATTTTGATTGCTCATCCTCTGTACTCATAGTATACATTATCTTGTAATATACATTATATACTAACTATGTAGGGAAATGAAAGACTTATGGGTTAGGCTAATGTGATGGTGACGTATGAAAGCGAGTGGTGCGTAAAGAGCGTTGCGACATCCAGTATGTGGGCCTACCCGTGCCACGGTAAACTCATGGGAGTACGATCTGTACAGTCCGGGCGATGCTAGGAACTCCCTCCTTCGACATGACAAAGACGTAGTAGGCACCTGGGATGAGAATGCCACTGTCGTCGGGTAGTGTAGCAGTGTAACTGCATCCATCACCCTTGACGTTGGTCAAAGGCACGCGGCGCTGATCGGTGTTGACAGAGTGTGTGACGCTGCCGAAGCGGACCAAGGCGAACTTGAGGCCTGGTGTAGACGTCTCAACTTGGATGGTCAGTTTGCCCCCAACCTTGACGCTCTCCGCGCTCAAAGAGCTGATGACTGGTCGGGTTGCGGGGGTACCGTCGTTGTTGAAGAGATATGGTGGGGAAAAGATCTGGCCATCGGCATGGTCGACGAGTTTGTTGCAGTTGGCGGAGCTGCGGCCAACTCCCTGCGCGACGTAGCAGAGACCACCGCCACCGGAGAAAACGCGTCCATCGGCTAGCAGGATGCTGACTGAGTGATAGTTGCGGGGGACAGCTTGTGGTGCTAGAGTCTTCCAAGATTTGGTGGCTGGGTCGAACAATTCTGGGTAGAGAGCTCCATCCGTATCGGTGAAGACCAATGAGCGTTTCTGACCACCGCTTACGAGAACTTTTCCGTCAGGCAGAACGACCGCGTTGGAGAAACCGCGAGGGTATGCCATGTCCGCGACTCGCTCAACCTTGGCAGGGGTGTTCGGCTCGCCGATTGTAGTGATGTGGGCCCGAGCGTTGGCGTCTGCGTTGGTGTAGTCAGGCGCGCCGCCAGCACTCAAGATCTTGCCAGCAGTGGCATCGTACATGACGAAGATTCCACACATCGCATCATCAATGGGGTCACGAATACCAGCAGCGACTTGCGATCCAGTTCCCTTGGTACCGTACCAGTTCATGGCCTTGCTTGGACCGGCCTGGAAAACGGAGGCGTTCTTCCAACCAAACAACCATGCATGGTTGTCTTCACGCCAGATGCCTTCATGGTCGGTCGTGAGCATAGCCTTCATCTTCGCGTTTGGCAGTGCCGTCCAGGCGTTGGTGGCAGGGTCGTACACTTCGCCGTCTTTACCCTTGCGTGGACCAGAGTATGCACCTCCGATGGTGAAAACGCGGTTGTCGGATGTCGTCGTGGATGATTGGTAGCCGCGAGCCATTTTCCTAAGTATCATTAGTATGAAGTTCATATCATTGAGCTAGAAAAGACTAACATGTCGGGTGCACGAGTGAATCCGTTTGATGCTGGATCATAAAGACTGGCCGCGGAAGCGTCAGATCCTCCTTGGATCAGAAGCTTTCCGTCCTGAAGACTGCTCATTGCGGGACAGAACATGTCGTGATGAGTGTTGCTCACTGTACGAGCTGAAACAGCTCCACTGAGAGAATGTTAGCGTGCGTTGATGATACTGGACCACTATGACTTACGTGTTGAAGTTGTAGTCCGCAAATTGAGTGCGTCCACCAGCACCTCCGAAAGCATCAGCGCCCCAACTCGAGAATACGAGAAGACGTTCCGAGACAGGGTATTCCGGGACGACATATGCAGCAACCGGGATGACGGGCAGGCGGATAAGATCTGACCATTCACCATCCTTCGCAGGCGCAGGCGCTACATTGAGACGCATTACATCGAAGCGTTTGTCGGTTGACCAGATCAAAGTGTTACTGCGCGAGTCGGCTTTGATGTGGCAAGCCTTCTTGGCAGAGTCGTAGACAGCGGCGGTACATGTGGCCCAGTTGGCGCAAAGGTAGGCACAGGTATCAAATGTGTTCACGCCTTGCCATACCTTCTCGCTTGGTCCGCGGATGTCGGTGCCAGGGCAGATGCTGTATTGTTTCTAGGGGTGCAATGTTAATGTCCGCGTGTCTCGAGCTACTGGGGAGCAGACTTACTCTGTTTCTGTGATACGTCCATTCGCCAGCAGGGCAGCGAGCGATGTTCACTTGCTCTGCTTGGATGACCTGGAAGCGATCGTTGGCAACCCAGTTCAGGCCGGTAAGATCCTTGAAGTGGCAATCTTTGGTCTTGGTATCAAACACTGCCTTGAAGCAGTCCATACTCTTGTCGCAGAGTTTTGCACATGCTGTAACCGAAGCAACGCGTTTGATCGATGTCGTAGGTCCTGTAAGGTCGGTACCGGGGCAAACTCGATATCTGATGCCTTCCGCTCCAGTAAAGATATCGTCGTTGCCAGGGCAAGCATTAAGAGCGTTGGTGAATTGTAAAAGAGTGGCTGCCGAAAGCACGGCGAAAAGAGTGCGGACCTGCATCTTGGATGTGAAATCAGACAACTGGCCTGAGGCAGGAATCGGAGGACTGGCGTCAACTATCTATATACCCGTCCCAGCCACGATCCCATAACGGTGACCCGCATAGGAGTTTGCAAAAATGGATACCGTTGAAACGAACGAGGGGATTGTAGACCTAGCATCGAACAGGATAGCGTACTGCCAAGATGGGAACCGTTCGTGAGTAGCTACCCTGTATATGCACACCTATATATCGTATTTTAGTATCTTCGATAGCGCTAATGGCACCAGATCCGGACCTAACAGGGGGTTCATGTCAACGGTAGCGGGCCGGGAGACCCAGGCAGGTTAGCGATGATGCCACTATCGGTATGCTCGGTGTTCCTGGAGTCATGCTGTTGACTGCGCCTCAAGCAAAAGATCGAATGGATCTCGGCTCCTGGGTCGTGATGTGGAGTGTCGCATTGTTGTAATGAGTTGTTATGCTGATGCGATGACCCCAGTTCCCACATTTTCATGGGGACATGTGCCTTTTCCTCTGACAAAGTGCGATACCTGACAGTATTTCATACATCCTGAACGGCCTGCTGAAGGATTGCGGCGGTGATTCTACACGCGCCAGCTGGCAATTATCGATTCCTTGTCAGGCTGCTTGAAACGCCAAGGCCAACGCTCCACCCCACCCCTGTGCCCATCAGGGAGACGTTATCTACAAAAAAAGAACTTCATGTGAATAACCACCGTCAAAACTCCGCCCCTGTTCCCAGCGCATGGGAATTGCAGGAACAGCTCTATCGGAGGTATCGTGGCGGATCCACACGATTTAAAGCCGGCTTAATAATGTACTCTAAATTTCAGTAACGCAAACCATTGTAGCTGCGATGCATGACGTTGAAAGGTCAAAAGTGACGACTGCCGGCACAACGGCCGGAGTGCAGAAGGCGATTGGGGTATCCTGGTGTGAATGCGGCTAGGCCAGCCGAGACGATGGCAGCGCTTGGACTGGACTTTTGACTCGGAACTCAAAGGGAGGCTCGGTGAATCTGTCGTGACAGCTGAGACACCTTGGTTCTCACTGCTCGAGTCAGTCTATTGATGCAAAGAGCAGCCCGTCTTGGCGATGGCTTCTATGGGCACGATCACGTGTCGTATGAGGTACTCATCGAACAAGAGGATCTATGCGTGAACACAGTAGGTTCACCAGCCTTGACCGGGCATTCCAGCCCAAGCCGGCATTGGCCAATTCCATGGATTGCCATTGTAGTTCATCGAAGCTTGTTCCATGGGGAAAGCTACACAGCCCAGATTCATGCCACTGCCACGGGTAACGCTCGATTGGGAGCCGAGACTGTCCAAACTAATGAGCTCGGACGTTTGTGGATCATCAAGACCTGGCGTCTGGAATTGCGACTCTGCCGCTAGTTTGTCCCTTAGGGCCATCTTTTGTCTGATTTGCGTCACGATAGCTGGTGGATCCGATTGTTCGGACGTTATTGCTTCACGTGCCGACCAAGCTTGTAGAACAAGCCCCCCAAAGAGTGTGAAGAAAGGGTTGTTGGGCTTGGTCTCCACCGGGCTGTCCTTTTTCTCGAAGTCCATCAACCGAGCGGCGCAGTTCTCGCTCATTGCCTGCCACCATCGATCTGCGAGTTGGCCTAGTGGGCGTATTTTCAACTCTTGGGCGAGATGAATATAGGCAGGGAACGGGAAGTGCATGTAGACAACCCAGCGGAAATTTGCTATGAGGGGTGAGGTCATGAGCAGCGTATCGCACTCAAGCATACGGTGCGCAAATCCAAGACCAACGTTGCGCTGCTCCTCACTTCCTTGCGCAAGTCCCTTCGAGTTGTTTGATAGGTATTGTGCAAATCCGATCTTTGCGAGTGACGCGCGCGCCATCCACATGGTTAGAAAGTGCAGCGGGTTTTGAGCATCGCAACGCGTAAGATACTTTTGCTCTATCGTTGACTCAAAAGCGGCAAGCTCGTCAAGCCCTGAATAGGAGGCGTCAAATGCCTTCTTGGAGAAGGACTTCAGGGCCGGATTGATGAAGTCCAAATGAGATGGGCTTTGACGAATGAACTCGCCAATCTGGCTACGGATGACTGGAAATAAGGCTTCGGAAACGACCTCAGACTCAACAGGAGGGGTCTTGGTCTCGACTCGTAAGTTGAAATCGTTGACGTTGAGCGGGGCTTTGCAATCCCATGTCGGGATTAACGTAGTGGACTTGCTCTCGGTCATTTCAGACATCCTGTTGTCAAAGAGTGAGAGAGACCACCATAGTCTTCTGCGCAATTCGGCCTCTAGCACGCAATGTCTGGAATTGGCAGATTCGGCATCAATACCCATTCGCTGAGCAATGCGAACAGCAGCCCCTAGCATCGAAGACAATGACCGTGGGTCTGTGTCTGGTTTGAGTGAGACCAGGTAGAGATGAACGGCTGTCAAGCATTCTCGATCGTTAGACTTCAAGAAGTTACAATTCAGCAGCGCCTCCCTTGCACCCAACTGGTAAGATCTGATCAGGTCCGGCTTGGGCCTACCAAACCATGATTGACACTGCTCCTGGTTGAGGCTGAAAATAGCCATGCAATAGATGGAGAACATTAGAGCCTCCAAATTTGGATCGATATGTGAGATGTCGCTAGCGGCATCGATGATGCGTGGCTGGAGGGTAGGCGTATGGGTGAGCTTCAATAATGGGTCGACATTCTCAAGGTACAGTTGCCAAAGCTTGAACACCTGGCTTTGTGGGGGATGGAGAACTGATAGGTCGACGGCCGTACTACGCGAGCAGAACAAGAGATCTTCGTTACGGTATAGTTTTTGCGCATAGAGGTTGTCCCAGGCTTGCACAATCTGCGCTTGCTGTAATGCGTGTTGCGAAGAGCCGCTGTTCTCGGAATCGTCGTCGCTGCCGTCGTCATCAGCATCGTATGCTAATCGGTGTAAGGCAAGCCAAAAACTCCTAGTACAGTTAGTAGTGTCTTTTTCAAGTGCTACAGTTTCTGCGTACTTGGGTTGGGTGTTGTCGGTATCTGATATGGTGGACGATTGAGCTCTGGAAATCTCCTGACCACGACTGGCGTTACTTTCGTGGGGCCCTGTGGATAAGTTCGAAGATGCATGTAAGGGTTGGAAGGCAATGCCGTTCGTTTTCAAGAGGTCTTCGTAGTGGCGAAGACGCTCAAGCAGCTCCCGTTCGGCAAATCTGCGACGTCGTTGCCGTGGTTGCGTCGCTGCGGGAATGCATTGCACACCCGCCTTCTTGCAGTTTGAGCAAGGAAAAGCCCGGTCACATTTGACCTTTCTTTGCGCGCATAGCACGCACGAAAGCACGCGCTGGGACTTGCTTGCATGCGCTAATGGAGACAGTGCATCAGCACTGAGTTCAGGCGTGGGTATATCAGACGACATGTCAAGGGAACGAGCTCTCTTCCGTGACAGCGGTATTGATCAGGTATGCGAGCGCGGAGTGGAAAAGGCCACCACAGAGCAGGTGGCGAGGCAGGCGCTAACCAGGCAGCCAGGCAACCAGACGCGAGGCGCTCGCCTGGCTCTGCTTATCCCCGGATTGACTGCAACGAAAGAGCATTGTGGCTTCATGTGAGAAATATGGGTCCTTGCGACGAAGAGGGCGGTTCGCAGGAAAGCAGGCAGGCAGGCCGGCGCAGGAGGGTGCCCAGGCTCGATACCACCACCACGACGCGTGAGGCTTACGTAAACCGCACTTCCCGCTTCAGTCGCGTTCGTCAACCACAGCCACTCCTTTCTCTTGTTTCAGCAGTGACGGATGGCATCCGTCCCAACATCTCCGCAATCTTCGCGTTTATTCACGCTTACTACCTCCGATGTCTGAACTTGAGGTTCGATCCGTAAGGGCGTGATGACGCGCACCGACGCCTGAGTAAGGTGCGGCCAGCCTCTCGGACAGATCTAATCCCCGAGCCCATCACGTGATCTCTCTCACATCGAACACCGGGCAACTCTGGGCATTCAGGACATTGAATCGTCTCAACACATCAAATCGACAGTATGCGTTCGGAGAAACTCTGGTATTCCCGACCCGTCCTGGATCACTATTACTCTGCAACAGGTCGAAGTTCGCTTCCAATGTTTGCGTGGACCGCTTCCATGTCGGACATTTCTACTCCCCGAACGGGATTGTATTGCAAAACATCGTTCGGGACGTTGCACATACCGAATGTACATATATATAACAGCCAAGCTTCTCTCGACAGTGTTCTAGTGTATCCAATCTCAAGTTTCTCTTTGAACTCCACTGCGCTCATTCCGAAGTTTACGCCATGACTACACCAGCTCAAGTTGGGACTACAACAATGGCCAAACCCGCTAGTTTGCACGAAGAGCTTGAAAAGGATGCCTCACCTTCAGCCTCTGGAGGTCACGAGTACGCAGATTCCGAGGAGAACTATAAGCCCAAAACACTCAAGTTTTGGCTCGTCATCATCTCGATCTATCTGGCCTTCTTCCTTGTTGCTCTCGACCGCATGATCATTGGTATGTGAAGTTGCTCCGTCTTCAGTCCTTACTGACACTGTTTAGCTACTGCTATACCGGCAATCACAAATACATACGGCACTATCGCGGATATAGGCTGGTATGGTAGTGGCTATATGCTCACGTGCGCAATCTTCAATCCACTCTTCGGCAAAATATACCAGCTTTACGATACCAAATCGACGTTTTTGGTGTCCGTTTTCCTGTTCGAAGTTGGCAGTGCATTGTGTGGGGCCGCACCTACTTCTGTTGTTCGTAAGTAATCCACCAAATCGCGAGATGATGCACTCGCTGACCCTCATTGAAGTCATCGTCGGTCGCGCAATCGCTGGTATCGGAGCAGCTGGACTTCAATGTGGTGCGGTCATGATCATTGTACCTCTCGTGCCATTGCGAAGGCGACCTATCTTCACTTCTTTTCTCGGTCTCGCATTTGGGGTGTCATCTGTATTGGGGCCCTTCGTTGGAGGCACATTTACTGACAATCCGTAAGTCTCCAGGCTTTCTTCATGGGTCACGGTTAACACGCGAATAGGACCTTGACCTGGAGATGGTGCTTCTACATAAACCTCCCCATCGGTGCCTTGACGTTCGCATGCATATTCTTCTTTCTGGATCTCCCTTCAACGCCTAAAGAGAAGCTGTCCATTCTCGCTCAGCTCAAGCGCCTCGACCCAATTGGTCTTCTCTTCTTCGTACCATCCATGGTATGCCTTATCCTTGCTCTTCAGTGGGGAGGTACGACCGATCCCTGGTCAGCACCGAAAATCATCGGCCTGCTCGTCACATTTGCAGTCACTTTCATCGCATTCCTGGCTGTGGAGTTTACGATGCCGGATACAGCCATGGCCCCGCCTCGGGTAATCTTGAACCGTTCGATGGGCGGTGCTATGCTATTCATCTTTCTCCTCGCCGGCGGTATGATGAACACTGTATACTACATCGCTATCTGGTTCCAGGCTGCCCAGGGCCAGTCTGCCATGCAGGCCGGTGTACGCACGATACCGTTGTGCACATCGCTTATTGTCGCCGGCATCATCACAGCAGTGATAACTCAGAAGATCGGTTACTATGTCCCTGCTATGCTCCTTTCGGCCGTTGTCGCATCAATCGCCAGTGGCCTCCTTTCTACACTTACGCCGGAGTCGAGCGCTGGCGAATGGATTGGCTATCAGATCTTCTACGGGTGCGGGCTTGGCTTTGGGGCTCAAACAGCGAACTTGGTGCCGCAGACTATCCTGCCGCGCTCAGATGTTTCCCTAGGCATGGCGATGAGTAAGTTCATCTGTAGGACCTTCATGTTGAACATACGCTGACTTCGCAAACTTGTAGTCTTCTTCCTAAATCAACAGGGTGGTGCTATCTTCCTCGCTGTTGGACAAAATCTTTTCTCGACTCAGCTCGTCAAGCAACTATCGGGTAACTCCAAACTCGATACTGAACTCATCATCAACACCGGTGCAACAGACCTCCGAAAAGTGGTATCGGCGAACGAGATCGATACGGTGGTGTCGGCGTACAGCTACTCAATAACTCGGACGTTCCTGCTAGCAGCAGCACTCAGCGCTTGCACCATCATTGGAGCGTTGATGGTGGAATGGAGGAGCATCAAGGAACGTGCGGGAAAGCCCGCAAAACATGCGTCGAAAGATGTAGAGAAAGAGGCTGCTTGAACTGAAGCACCCTACATTTGGAATACACGGCAATGAAGCGATCGACGGCGTTGGGAATAGAGGAATCGTAACTAGAAGAGAGTCTAATAGCATTATAGAACCTAATACACAATCGATCTTTGTACAAGGAGTTTTCGCAAATCCATTGACATATATCGACAAACCATAGCCTGGCTTCTGACGACTAATTGGCCAGGTTACTAACATCAGCGCTGCGCATCCTCTCCTTTGACACCACGAGCTCTTTCGGAAACCATTCCGATAATTTGCCACCCGGCCTCCCCGGAACTTCAGGCAGGTCTTCGTCTTCACTACCAGCAATCATGATACCAAGAGCAGCACCTGAAAGCCAAGCCCACACCATGCCCTCTCCCGAGAAGCCCGCCGCAATCCACTCCCCGCACCAGTCCTTGTCAGACGCCCCGCCTTTTCGTGCTTTGATATCCCGCCCCGTTAGCTTTGCATCCAAGCGACCGACGAATGGCATGTAATCGCCAGTCAAACCAATGATGCCAGACCACATCCGCTTCACCTCAGCACCAGCACCCCATTTGGGATGAAACACTGCCGGAAACACACCCGTGATGTGTGCGGCGGTCAATGGGTCGAGTTGAGGGCCATCGTCATATCGACCGACTTGATCGATGCCTTGCTTTAGCGACCGCACGAAGCCGCCTCCAAGCATCAGATCTCCTTTGGAACCACTGGTGGCTGGTGGACGTTGTGTGACGTAGTCGAAACCCTCGCCGTAGACTACACTCCATGAGCGCATGCCGTCAGCATATGGGAATGTATGTCCTGGTTGTTGTGCAGACATGTGGGCTCGTGCGCCAACAATTTTGCTGCGAAGACCTGGGACAAGATGGCTTGCGAAGCTGTTCGTGGCGTGGACTATGTGGCGGGCGAATATCGTTCCTCGGGTAGTTTGTACAGCGTATGGGAAGTCTTCAGGCGCCGTGTCTGGGATGCTGATTGACTCTACGGGAGTGTTTGTCTCGATAGAGAGTGTATCATCAAAATCGCTGAGAAGATTATTCCAGATAGATGCAACGAATCGGTACGCCCATATAGCGCCTGCTTGGTAGGACAAAGCGCCGACGACGCTGTTGTTGACACCGAATTTCTGTTTTCGTCAGCATCGGGGAGTTCCTTTGCTAGTCACCTCAGGGTGTCATCAAACCTTCTGTACCTCATCACCCTTCCATACCGCAATCTCAACCTCAGGCAACCATTTCTTCAACTCTTCAACATCCGCGACAGCTTTGGAGAAACTTTCGTCATCCAGAAAAAAGTCCATAGTCTCGACCTTCCGAGCTTCGGCAGACTCAAGGCCTTCGCTTTCGCATAACTCTGTCAAGTACTTGACGTGCAAGAGCTGGAAACGTGACAGGGCAGCAGCACGATCTTTGGGCAACAGCTTGCTGAATCGAGAAAAGCTTTCGTACACTGAAGGTTTGATGTGGCCGCCATTCCGAGCAGTCGCACCGCTGCACAGCTGTCGAGCCTCGAGGACCACCACTTTCTCATGAGTGCGGATATTGCGACGGCGTCGCTCGTGTAGTAGTGACCGCGCGACAGCAGCGCCAGCTATTCCGGAACCGATGATGACCACATCGACAGTTTCCGGCAGTTTGGACGAGCTTGCGTCGCATAGTGCAGGGTGTGGAGGGTCGCTGAGCCAGTAAGTTTCGGATGGCTTGGGGACCGGAAGACCCGGGGGTTGTGATGCACGCTTCAGAGCTTGATCGAACTCGGTTGACAAAGCTCTTAAGAGAGATACTGCTGCGATGAGAGCCTTGGCTGTGTTTCGCAGAATTGAGAGAACTCCGCCCATCTTGACCTAGATCTATTGACTGAGACAGCTGATTGCAGATTTGCTTGTTGTACGAGGATGGAGAGTCCCCTGTTGTGCATTTTCTTGGCAAAGTGGATGCCTAACACGATGTACGAAGTAAAAATACACCTCGCCTCTGCAAACAATGGTTTGGATGCTTGTAAATCTATCATTTCCATATCGTAAATGCCTATAATAACCACCCTAAACGCCAACCAATCCATGCATACCGAACCGCGTCTCTCTCCAAGCGTGCTCTAGCCGACCCATCGCCTAGCACTCTTGAACATGCGTGACCACGGGCCAAGTTCGCCCCATCCTTCTACATCTCGTGGGATATAGCTTCCGACCTCCTTCAAGATAGTGCGTTCGGGGTGCGGCATCATCGCCAATACCCGACCATCGGTACTCCTCACACCACTGATACCCATTGGACTGCCGTTCGGGTTGTATGGGTATGTCTCGGTTTGCTTTCCGTAGTTGTCGACGTAGCGGAACGACACAAGGTTTTCGTTGTATAGCGTCTGTGGGCTCGAGACCGAGGAAGCAGATTTGGAGAAGTGAGCGCGTCCCTCGCCGTGCGCGGTGACGATGGGAAATTTGGATCCAGCCATGCCGTGCAGGAAGACAGATGGCGGTGTGTTGGGTCCCTTGGGATCGAGCACCTCCACCATGCAGACACGCGCTTCGTATTGCTCAGACGCGTTACGCTCGAAGCTAGGCCATAGCTCCGCACCAGGGATCAACTCCTTCAACTTGCTCATGAACTGGCAACCATTGCAGACACCAAGGGCAAAAGTATCTGGGCGAGCGAAGAACGTCTGGAATTCCTTGCGTGTGTTGGGGTGCAAGAGGACAGACTTTGCCCACCCTTGGCCTGCGCCAAGCACGTCACCGTAGGAGAAACCACCGCACGCTGCTATACCCACAAAGCCAGCGAGCGATACACGCGAAGAGATGATGTCGGTCATGTGTACATCGATGGCAGTGAAACCGGCCTGGTGGAAAGCAAATGCCATCTCGGCTTGGCCATTCACACCTTCCTCGCGAAGAATGGCTACGCGGGGCTTGGCGGTAAAAGGTGACTTAAGGTTGGACATGAAGGGCAGAATGTTTTCGGCAGGCTTGAAGTTGAGGTTGTACGACAGGCCTGGGTCTTTGTCGTCGAGGATGTTCTTGAACTCGGCGTCGGCGCAAGCAGGGTTGTCACGGAGCTTTTGCATGCGGTACGAGGTCTCTGCCCAGCGCTGCTGGAGCTTCTGGCGTGTGCTGCGGTAGACATTCTGGGTGCCGACGTAGAAAGAGATGTCTTGTTTTGACGCCTCAGGCACGCGACCGATCTTCTTGATCATACCTGGAGGTGGCCCGCAGGTAGCGAAGCAGCGGTTGAAGGCAACTTCGTCCTTCTTCCTGATCTGGAAGACAGCTCCGAGCTCTTCGTTGAATAGCGTTTCCAGAACATCTTTGGGTTCGCTTGACGCTGCGATGCCGTCGAGCATGACCTCAATACCACATCGTCCGGCAAAGGCCATCTCAACGAGGGTTGTGAAAAGACCACCGTCAGACCTGTCGTGGTATGCAAGCACGATATCCGACTCATGGAGTTGTTCGATCGCGTCAAAGTAGTCCTTGATGATATCGGCGTCGTAAACATCGGGTGCTTCGTCGCCGATCTGTCCGAATGTTTGTGCTAGGGCAGAACCGCCCATGTGTTTCTTGCCCGCTGCTAGATCGACGAACATCAGGACGGTTTCACCGACATCCTCAACCCTCTCCAGGGCAGGTGTCCATGTTCGATCTGTGCGGTTGACAGGGGCAAATGCAGTGATGACAAGCGACATGGGTGCTGTGACTTCCTTGGCCTCGCCGTTGTCGGACCACTTCATCTTCATGCTCATCGAGTCCTTGCCGACGGGAATAGATATGCCAAGCTTAGGGCAGAGATCCATGCCGATAGCTTCGACGGCCTCGTACAAGGCTGCACCCTCTCCGGGATGACTGCTTGCAGACATCCAGTTGGCCGAGAGTCGGACTCTCGATAGCCTGTCGAAGAGGCTTGCTGCAGCAATGTTCATCAAAGACTCTGCGACTGCCATCCTGGCAGATGCGGCCGGCGAGATGAGCGCCAGGGTAGGCTTCTCGCCCATAGTCATAGCCTCGCCAGTCCTGACACCAGCCAGTAGCGATGTAGCTGTTACCGATACATCAGCTACTGGGACCTGCCATTTGCCAACCATCTGGTCACGGACAGTAAGGCCACCGACGGTGCGGTCTCCAATGGTGATCAAGAAGGACTTTGAGCCTACGGCTGGTAGGGTGAGAACTCGGTCTACGGCTTCGGCGATCAAGCCATCTTTGGGTGTGTCGGGAATGTACATTGACAAGCTGCTGTCAAAGGCGGGGAGCCTCAACTTGCGGCTCTCGACAATGCGGGACATCTTTGGTGGCTTTCCGAAAAGTGTGGCCATTGGAAGATCGATGGGTGTAGGGTTCTCCTTGGAGTCCCTGTCGTTCAACACTAGACGCTGCTCCTTGGTAGCCTTGCCGACGACGGAGTAACCGCATCGCTCACGGTGGCAGATACGCTTGAACAAGTCTAGTTGGTCAGGGCTGACCGCAAGCACATAACGCTCCTGGGCCTCGCAGCACCATATTTGCAGTGGGCTCATGCTCTTGTCAACATTGTCGATCTCGCGTAGCTCGAAGATGGCGCCGAGACCAGAGTCGTGAACAAGCTCGGGCAGTGCGTTGGACAGACCGCCAGCTCCGACGTCGTGAATGAAGAGGATGGGGTTCTTGTCGCCCATAGAGCGACACGCATCAATGACTTCCTGCGCGCGCCTCTGCACCTCGGGGTTGCCTCGCTGCACACTGGCAAAGTCAAGGTCGACCTTGCCTTCGCCAGACTGGATACTGGAAGCTGCGCCGCCACCAAGACCGATAAGCATGGCAGGTCCACCGATAACGAGAAGGTGCGAGCCAGCGGGTACAACGTCAGGGTCCTTGAGCGCATGCTGCGGCCTGACGGTGCCCACACCACCTGCCAGCATGATAGGCTTGTGGTAGCCCCGTAGCTCCGACTCCTTCTCGTTTGTAAAGACGCGCATGAGCATGGTGCGGAAGTAACCGGTGGTGCATGGGCGGCCGAACTCGTTGTTGAACTGGGCGCTGCCGATGGGGGCCTCGAGCATGATGTCCTGGCTGCTGGCGATGTGCGCAGGCTTTCCGACGTCCTTCAACTCCCATGGGCGTTCGAAGCCCTCGATGTTCAGGTCGGAGACGGTGAAGCCCGCCAGTCCAGCCTTTGGCTTGGATCCACGTCCGACGGCTCCCTCGTCACGGATCTCGCCGCCAGAGCCCGTGGCGGCTCCGGGGAAGGGCGATACCGCCGTCGGGTGGTTGTGCGTCTCGACCTTGCAGAGGATGTGTACCGTCTCTTTGGTGCCGTGCCACTCGCCCGTCAGGTCGTTGGGTGCCCAGAAGCTCGCCTCCTCGCCGTTCAAGACAGCAGCATTGTCGCTGTACGCGCTGACGACGTGCTTGGGGTTCTTCTGGTGGGTGTTGCGGATCATGCCGAACAGCGACATGGGCTTGCGCATGCCGTCAATGGTGAACTCGGCGTTGAACTGCTTGTGGCGGCAGTGCTCCGAGTTGACCTGGGCGAACATGAACAGCTCGACGTCGACTGGGCCCCTTTTGAGTTCTTGTGTGTATGCCTCTACGAGGTACTCAATCTCCGACTTGTCCATGGCCAGGCCCAGTTCGCGGTTGGCGTGGTCGAGGGCGGCATGGGCGCTGTTGTACTCGTCGAACTTGATGGTCGTGGCCTGCGCAGGCTCGCCCTGGCCGAAGATGGCATCGAGGTTCGGGGCGGTGCGGCTGATGGTCTGCGTCATGCGGTCGTAGAGATGGTCGCGGTTGGGGATCTCGTCGGCTTCGAGGGCGCGATCGAAGGTGGCGGCGATGACCATGCCGCGCTCGATACGCTTGACTGCGCCTTCGAGCGTGCAGGTGCGCGCGATCATGGAGGCGAGAGAGCTCCATGGCGATATCGTGCCGGCGCGTGGGCAGACGTAGAAGAGGACCGTCTTGTCGTCGCGAGGCTCGCCGCCGCGGTTGACAGCGTCGAGGAGGACCTGGGCGAGACGGTCATCGCTGCTGGGGTATTCGCCGTAGTGCAGGATCTGCTGCAGTGTCTTCAATTCATCGTCGCCGAGTTGCTTGAGGGGGTTGACAAAGTGCACCCACAGCGAGCGCACCTCCGTCGCGCCAATGGCCTGGGCGAGGCGCTGCAGGCGGAAGTCGGAGAAGGCGGACGAGCCCGGCAGGATGAGATAGGGGTCCTCGTTAGACGCCATCGTGTGTGACGCCGAGTCGCTTTCTGGGAATCGTAATCGCGGGTGTCCGAAGACCAGAGCGATCGCGGGCGCGTTCACATGGCGGGGGAGGGGGAACTTTTAGAAAAAAAATCGGCGCGCGTCACTGCCGCCGAATCCTTGCTCTTTTCCGCGCCCCGACTTTCTTCATGCGGGCCAACCTCCAAGTTCAGATCCCAATACAACAAAGCCATTAAGCGATTCGCGATAGAAGCGTCAATGTTTCGGGTCGGTAAGCTGGTGAAAAGGCAATATCGCGTCTGAACCACCTCTGCTCAACCAAGGCCGCCTCCGCCTCCGCCTCAGCATCTGCAGATCCAACGCGACCATTGAGATTTCCTACTTACCCTGACTATACTGTGCGACTATAGTTCCTGACTTGCGCTGCATCTTCTTCGCTCAGGATGCGCCGTAGGACATACTAGGTTTGAGGGCGATTGCACTGATTATCGATATAGCCCGACATCGCAATGGTGTGCTATCCGGATGAGAAGAACGTACCTAAATATCTCAAAGTTTGGGAATATGAAACGCGCTCTTACGTATCTTGGCGATGTCATTAACCTACTGCTCGATACGTCCGCTATCTGGATGTTTTAAAAGCTATCCAAATGCACGCCGACCCCCTTCTCCGCGGCCAACTCCATCAAGGCCCTGCCAATCGCGATATCCATGATACCCACGCCGACACTCTTATATACCACAAACCCCTCCTCAAGCCACTTCTGCACCCCGTCGTCTTTCCTCAGCCCATCCACCTTTCCCACTTCAAGCATTTGCTCCGGCTTCAGTCCTGCTGCTACCAGCTCACCAGCCTCATCCATACATCCTTTGATGCTATCAACAGTGATTAACGTTTGATAGACGTGGGAGGCAAAAGAACCGGAAGGGTTGCTGAGATTCTTCAATAGCTCTGGATCAATCTCTTGCATGTCTAGACGGTAAGACCCGATTGCAGCGATATACCGAGACTTAGCAAGGCCAGCGTCCGATGTAAGGTACGAAGCCGGGAACAGGGGAGATGTGCTGGGTGTTGTGCAGAACATGACATCCGCTTCTGTGATCAAGCTCTCCAGCGCATCTTCTTTCTCATCGAAAACCCCCATCTTAATATGTTCGCCGACTTTCGATTGTGCCAGTGAATCAAGTAGTTCCTTCGCTCTTGCACTTGACCGGTTGACGACTGTGATCTTCCGGATGTCATCTCCTTTCAAAAGGATAGCAAGGCGAATATGCCATTCTGCCTGCTTGCCTGCTCCAAACACAACGAAGTTTTCGGTCTTCTTCCGGTACCGATACAGCAGCATACTCCCCAGCGCTGTTCGAAATGCCGTCAACTCTGCCGCGTTCAATACGCCCACTGCTTGTCCTAGCTCGTCGCATATCGTAAGTACACTTCGAAGTGCAGACTTGGGCTTCTCTCCCGGTGGAGGGGCTTGAGATGGCGCGACACCGACTATCTTCACACCGATAGATGATGGTGTTGTTGCTGGCATGAAGAGGCTGACTTGGCCATTTGGTCGCGCGACATGTGCGCGATGTGGTTGGTAGGGAACTTCATCGTTACATGAGTATTCGGTAAGGGCTTGGTTGAGTGCTGATGCGAGGTTCTGGACATCGGATGGAGAAATGTTGTGGAGGAGGGTTTTGATGTCGGCGTCGGAGAGGACGGTAAAAGTCATGGTGGTTAAGAGAAGGGCCGAATTCAGATGGTCCGGGAACTTGGTGAACTACCTAGGTACGTTCGATGAACTTTATGCTGATCGTGCGATGGATTCCTTCCTTGTCTTCCAAATGTCCTTTCTGCGCCCTATCTCGGTGTCACTTGCTGTTGCCTAGTGTTGAAGTTGCCGTTATATGCGGAGGTGCTTGCCTGCGGGTACTGTCGGGCCATTACCCCACCATGTCTTGGGCGATGGGTAACCAACAAACAGCTCAGCAGCATACCAAGTTTATGATACGGAGCTGTTACTTCATCGCCTTCCAGTTGATGGCGAGTCCTCTGCTCAATGACTTCGTAAATGCGCCAGACTTACCTAGATAGTAATTTGACGTGGTCCAGATGAGTCGACCTTCTGCCATTCACATACCACCTGGCAACTCGAGAATAAAAAGCCGGCTGGATTCAGTCCTCTGGTTGTGGCCATGTATGATGCGACTGAGATACAGGCGACACTAGTTCGAACGCGCTCTGCCGTGCCAGGTCTTCTTCTTGATCAACGCAAGGCTTGATATCGCCCAATCTGCGGAAGACATCACCACAGCTCTTTCGACGGATTTTACCAAGGCGTGGACTACCAGCGGGTTCTGAGGCGGTCTTTCGAAGCACTGGACTCTCATCTTCACTTTCCACTACTTCGTGCCGACGAACAACTAGCATGTCGTCCTTGACCATATCAAGGAAGTTGCTGAAGTCCTCCGTACAACGTTGATGCTCTCGTAACTCTTCAATGGTCTAGAACGAGTCAGCGCTGGGTGATATCGAATTGCTGCCGAGCATCACTCAGTAGCTTCGCGAGCCGAATGCAGTAAGCAAAAGATAGCAGCATGACGGATATGATGAGACCTTAAGCTCACCTTAAGAACTGCCGGCTTCACGTCGGCCGTCTTTTGCCCTCCTACTTCGTGAATTGAGAAGAAAGTGTCCGTTGGTATACTGGACTCACGAGGATTTGTCGCCAGGCGCATCTTGCCGTACCTTTCGACCAGGCCAATACCTCCGAAGTACCAAGTCACAAATTCTAGGTATACGCACCCAAGGGCCCAGACATCGCAAGCAGTAGTCAACTTACCGTCAAGATCACTTTCTGGCGATCGGTAGGTACGTGAGTCGGGTAATCTGCCAGTCTTCTGAGTGTCCCACATGTTTTCAGTGTTAAATCGAGTTACCCCGAAATCAGTGATCTTGAGAATGCCGTGACCGCCCGTAGTTGTAGGGTGTGGATACCAAAGGATATTCTGTGGTTTGAGATCCCCGTGCCGGCCAAACAGGTTCCTGATTGACTTATTGGCATTCAATCCTCCAGATGTGGTGGCTCGGTCACAACCTTCTGTTCTCGTCCTGTTGGGGAGGCTGAAAGCGTTGAGGATTGATGTTCCAGAGAATGTCGCATAACGATGAATACTGTTGAGCCCATCTGCAAGACCCCGGCATTGTTCTATCAGCCATGTGCCTATTTGATTCTCTTCGGGTGGCGCTTCTGAATGTCGCTTCCAGTAGTCGAAAAGGTCAGCGTCAGCCCATGGGAAAATGAGATGATAAGCTGCGCGATGTCGGTAGGTAGCCAACACAGTGATGAGGTGAACGTGGGAATGCCTCTTTGTACTGAGCTTTCTCAAAACTGTCACTTCTTGGCTGAAGGCCTCATCGTCTCTTGAATTCAGAATCTTGATTGCGAATACATCGGAGCGGCGCTGAGTAGGAACATTTGTCAGCTTGTCTTTACGTCGTACAGCTGAAGCAATATAGCACTCACATCGGACTGGCTTAGACGATGGTGATCGGGATGAATCTTGGCTTTGAACACTTGACTTGAACCCCCCTCTTTCGCAATCATTGTTTCCGAAAGAAAAGGCAATACAGCTTCACACTCCAGGTCTTTGTGCGACACACCTTCGCTTGGTCTATCAAACATGGGTGCAAGAACCCACCACTGTCGATCTAAGAACTCATCGGCATCGTCTAGCCTTTTAAATCTGATACTGGGAGATTTCTGCATTCTTCGACTGGTCATAGTAGTTGCGCGATCAATATCCTTCGGACCTTGAATCTTCTTAAGTGGAAGGTGTTCGTCGCAAAGCCCGGACTGCACAAAAAGTCGTATCTTAGAAGGCCGCTTCATAAGATACAGTATGGCGAGTATCTTCCTGTATGACATATAGTCCTCGGGAATGACCATAGTCTGCAGCGTCCTCGACGGCTTACCCATCGTGCCATGGGCCTTGAAAAGATCGGTCTGTACAACTTTGTCGTGTATGATGTCTCGAATGCGGGACTCCGGGATGAACCTTTGCTGGCGATACGAGATTTCTGAAGCTTGCTGAAGACTTCTGGTTATTGGATGAGTGTATTGGAGCTGGAGTCTGCTCAGCCATCTCTGGGCCAACACCACAGCCGCAAAGGTACCAGCATCCGAATGCTGATGTTCCTGCTTTACTTGCAGGTCTTTTGTCTGAGCTTTCGGCAGCGTCTTTCCTGGTGTCCGCCTAGTGAGGGCCCTGCCATCATGTCCACCCTTGACGTGTTCACCGTGGGTATCAGGAGGCACCCGAGCAGTCTTGAGATTCTCCGAAGTGTATCGTACGGTGGTCAGATCGAGTGACCGATGATCTAGCTCCTTCGATACCGTTGCTTGCGAGCTGCCTCCAGTGAGGGCAGACGCATTCGGGCCACACTCGAACAAAGGCACGCTCACTGGACGGATCCTTGGTTGTGTCTCTATACAACTGCATCAGTCATTGGGCTCAGACATCGTTGCACTAAGAACGCACCTCCATTACCGGTGTCGGTGGGGCCGTCCACCACGTGAGCGAGCTCGTTGCTGCGCGCGCACGCACTCGCTGACGCACGTCTACTGCGTAGCTCTGGGCTCCGCAATTTTTCTTGGAATCTTTGGCCTAACGGAATCATTGAATCAACGCCAAATACTGGAGACCGAGCATGCTAATGGATAGATCCTCAGGCAGACAGATACAAGGGAACCATAGGGTGATCTTCTAGCCTTAAGACCACCCCAGGTGCAGTACTCCTCGAAGTGGCGATTTGACGTGGGGTCCAACACTGCGGGATTGCAATACCCCTGCAGCCGGGACAGGCACAGATTTGTGTAAACAGTCTCTTTCGCCCTGCCGTCAACCTTGCGCTTAAGGATTGAACGCACGTTGAGTCTCTCCGTATCGGAATACTTGACTGGGTCTAGAACGTATATGACAACAGATTAGTCAAGAACGACACTGTTCTACCCGGGTGAGCAACAAGACACGAAGGGGCACAGTGCAGTAGAAGTCCTCCACCTGAGTCTTACAGCTAACACCACCACGCTTGTGGCTATGTTAGGTAAACCGTCCACACCACGGGTCGCACGGCTCACGAGACTGATGGAGCTGAGGGAGGGAAATACGGCGCCATCTGCGCCTCTAACATGCCTCAGGCGCTAATGTACTTGGTGTACCGGGTACGAGCTTGATTGGTGCTCGTCGTGCCGCCCAATCTGGGTGCAACGTGATACCAACAGAGCGCTCAGCCCACAAGATTATGGGAGAATGAGTATAAAAGTACTGTAAAGACAAGCTTCACAATCTGACATCGACTATCTTTCCCCCAAAGCAGACGTCTGCATAATGACTGGACTCAAGAAACTCCTGTCCTTCGGAAAGTCCTCAAAAAAGCCACCATCTCCGAACCCGGAGCATTCAGCGGAATCCAGTGGCGACGTCGTTCAGAAGATTGACGTCACTGGCATAGACCCGGAAAAGTTGATGGCTAAGCTGAAGCTGAGGTTCGGATCGGAGTTCGAGATTTATGTAGGTAGGCTCCTGGAGAGTGGCGAGGTCGAAGTCCGCTAACCCTGGACTGTAGATGATGCATGATACGTATCACATAACAGCGCCTGACCGGCTTACAGCGGTGCGTTGATGATCTTAATCCGTTCTTATAGCCGTGTCTGATGTTACGTAGGACGATATTGAACAGTGCCGGTAACAGGACTCACATACCCGCTCGTCGGGCTCGCACACACGGGATGGTTGCGCAATGTTAGCTGTCCACGGGTACGTGCCATTGTTCGAAGTGGTGTGCAATTGGTATCGCACTTGAAGTGTGCTAGCTGCTGCGATGATCTTAGAAATGTGGGAAGGAAGAGCAGCGGCTTGCAGCCGTCCAGAGCTGGTGCAGGTGGTGTCAGGGGCTGGCGCTAAATACCTAGGTACGGCGACAAAGTGGGGCAGCGCTTGTGTTGCCGGGCTCACGCCCAAACCTCTTCACTCTACCTAGGTACAATCATCTCGTGCGAACGATACCTGAACGACAGGCACAAGCATGCGCATCCCCTGTACCTGATATCGCCTCTTTATCACGGCATGGCGCAAATCTAGGTAGTCTCGAATCAGAACGCAATTGCATGGTGCACTCACTCCTTTACTACTGCGACGGGGCTGGAAGTGCTACTCCCCCACGTTTTGCGCCCCAATGTCGCTATCTACTGTTACGCTGCAGGTTCGCCGGAAGCACTACATCCGACTGCAGGCTGCTCGTAATATCAGCTCACCCCCCTGCGAGAAGCCTTGAACCCAAAGGCTTTACTGTGCCGCAACATTGTTCCCCGGCCGTGTTTCCTAATGGGTCCCGCGCTGTGAGTTTAGGAGGATGCATCGCTATCTACCCGGACATCGTCGATGAGGTCGAGTATAATATGTGACAGCAGACACAAGCTTTCGCCTCGCATGCGCATCTGAAACCGGCTTACCGACTTTCGTGTTCATCTACGAGCCTCGCGCTACCTAGAAACCATCCGCTCCTAGGTCCTCTCTTTACCGTAGCCTCTTTGGCCCAACATGGCCACAAGCGAACCTTCGTCAGACGATGAAACAACAAGAGGAGAGCAGACATTCAGGACGAAATTGAAGAACGTTCGGCAGAAGAGTACATTCGAGAGAACGTTGTGCGACTTCTTTCCCGAAGGTGTTCTAGGCGGATTGGTCACAGAGGAGATGATCAAAGATGTATTGAACATCAAGAAGCCAACGCCAGAAGATGACGCATTGGTACAATTCATCAGGACACAGGCGCAGAAAGTCTTTACTATAGCTGTGTGCGCAAAATTAACCAAAATCAACAAGATCATGAAGTGGTTCCAATCAAAGGGGCTGAACGATACCGACCTACCGATCACCGATCCCGAGAACGCGTTCTGCAAGAGATCCTGGTACGACGATCTCATTGAACATCAGTGGAAGTTCTATGCTGCCACGTTCTCCACCACGAAATACAACCATGACCTCGAAGAGTCTCGCATACTTCCTTTTACATCCAAAGCAAATGACGATGGAAGAGGCTCCTTCGGAGTGGTCTCGAGATATGTGATGCACCAAAACCACATGGAACCAGTAGGGACCCACTAGTAATGGGGGTTTGGCAAGACACTGGCTGACCTTTGTAGAAACTTGACGACGACACGCCTTTCGCTGTGAAAGAGATTCAAGCTACGGAAGACGCGCAAGAAGTAGCAGAACATTGGGAAAAAGAAGTCAAGGCCCTCAGGACCATGAATAGATTGAATCAAGAGCATATCGTCCGATTTATCACGGCTTTCCGACGGCGGCGACAGCATGGGGCAGATGAGCATTACTTGATGTTTGAATGGGCAGACGGTGGCAATCTTCGGACTTTGTGGAAAAGTATGCCCTCACCTACTTTGACCGCACCACTCGTCAAAGACATTGTCAAACAAATCCTCGGGCTCGCTAGAGCACTTGATGCTGCCCATAATCTGAATGCGACTGGCGCTTCGTATCGACATGGCGATCTCAAGCCTGAGAATATCCTGGTCTTCAAAGACGGTGGATTGATTGGCACTCTCAAGATTGGCGACTGGGGGGAGGCTAGAGAGCACGGTCAAGCTACCGAGATGCGCCCTAGCAAGACAACGGCAAAGTATGGGACCCGTCGTTATGAGGCACCGGAGGTAGAAACGGGTGTCACAGCCAAGTGGTTGGGGCAATCGACTAAGCGGCGTTCGCGATTGTACGATATCTGGGCAATGGGCTGCATTACCCTGGAACTCACTATATGGCTCCTGTACGGCATGGAAGGCCTCAACCGTCTCGATCGCGAGTTGGGGTATGGTAGCTTCTACCAAACCAATGTCGTTAACGGGAAAAAGGTGGCCCAAGTACACAATGCTGCTGTGCGCTGGATGGATCAAATGGCGGACGATCCCAGGTGCCAAGTGGGTGTTACTGCCATTGGTAATCTTCTGGAGCTAGTGCGAACAGCCTTGCTGGTTGTAAAGCTTCCGCGAAGGCTTGGCACAACACTCGCTGGCATCCCTGAGAGATCACGCACAGATTCATTCGTAGATCCACACATGGACGTCGCTCGAGTGACATCTCAGAACATCACCCCCGATGAAGAGGCTGTCGAATTGAGCCCACAACCTGCGATAGATGTCCCTTCTTTTAGCTTCACCCTTGCGGAGCCAGAGCCCGACAGAATCCCCATACAGCCAGAGCCTGAGGCCCGCGGACCTGCTCGGTGTCTGGCAACCGAGTTCCGCAAACGTGTTGAGACCATCAACGAGGAAGACGAAGATGAAAGCTATTGGTACATGCAAACTCTTGACGCACAGAAGCTTGAAGGCTTTTCATCATATGCAAGTGCGACATCCGCACCATCAGATTATGGTCCAGCGAATGGTTATCAGGCACAAGATGTTGCAGTCTCAATGCAGAACGGGGTGAGTTCTTGACCACTAGATAATTTTGACGATCAGCTTGACTAACGCGGTATTATGTAGGATGATTACGGGACGCCGGAACTTGACGAAAACGACTGGAAGTATCAGCCCGGAAATGACTTTGCGACTGATCTGTTCAAGTCTCTCAGGAGCTCTCATGTACTTGAACCCTCTGACCGGGCTGTATCATCACACCTCTGTGATCAATGCGTACGATTCCGGGATGAGGTCTCCAGTCCAGGTTTCGCCATGTCATACGATATGAGCGCACTGAGAACGACCGCGGGCGAGAAGAGATGTGATTTATGCATTTTACTGTGGCAAGCCGCACAAAATGGGCGAATAGAGACTTCGACCATCAAATTCGAGCGGACGGGTCCTTTTTTGAGGATAGAGAGTACCGGTCCACGTATTTTATCTATCGTTCGAGATCCCGAACAACTGCTGCCGCCTACCAGCGAGTTCCAGCTGGGATTTGTTGGGCTTCCGGAGGCCGGTTGCTCCACACATCTAGAGGTCATCAAGTACTGGCTCAGTAACTGCGACAGACACCACGGATGCAAGCCGCTCGAGCATGCTGCCACTGGTGCCAAGCTTCGATTACCGACCAGGTTACTCGACGTTGGGAATCATGGAGACAAGAGTGTTCGGCTGTGGGCCACGACTCCTAACGACTCTGGCGAATGGATTGCGTTGTCGCACCGATGGGGACTTCAACACCTTTCGACTACCCCCGAGACTCTCCAGGCACATCTTGATGGCATTCAACTTAGTGCTCTTCCAGCCACTTTTAGAGATGCGGTGACAGTGACTCGCGCCCTAGGGCGTCGCTACCTCTGGATTGATTCCCTTTGCGTTATCCAAGGGCCGGGTGGCGACTTCAACACCGAAGCGAAACGAATGGAAGATGTCTACAGCGGCGCTTACTGTGTGATCGCTGCAAGCTGTTCAGCTGACCACTTTTCGGGTTTTCTCAAGCAGCGAAACCGCAGGAGCTATGTTGGGTTGTGCCGCGAAGGCAAAGGCGAGACACCCTTCTATGTATGCGAAAGTATCGACAACTTCAAGGACCATGTTCTCGATGGCGAGCTGAATAGTCGCGGGTGGGTGTTACAAGAGCATGCTCTAGCTCGTCGAACACTATTTTTTACAGAACACCAAACATACTTTGAGTGTGGGAAAGGCGTACGTTGTGAAACCTCTACAAACTTGAGCAAGTAAGTCGACATGCTATGCTCCAGAATCAATCCGTCAAACTAATGAGCATAGCAAACTTTGTGCTTTCCTGGGAGATCCAGATTTTCCACACATCCTGTACAACGCATCTCAAGGCGAGAAGATTCTGCGCTACCAAGAGCTCTACCGTGAATACTCCCGACTTGGTCTATCACAGCCATACGACCGACCGACTGCTATTGATGGACTTCAACAACGCCTTCTCCGCACGATGCGAGTGAAGGGTGGCTTCGGTATTTTCGATGAAGGTGTGACGCGTGGCCTACTCAGAAGAAGCCTTCTTTGGCGCCGCGGTATCGACACCCCAAGTTTGACACGTATCCATTTCCCGTCACATAGTGTCGTTTCCAATGTGCCATCATGGTCATGGATGGCATACACGGGCGGAATCGATTACCTACAGCCCGAGTTCAATAATTTCGAGTGGGAAGACCTACAATCGCCGTGGTCACCCAAGGCCCCAGATAATGTATCCAGCACAGACTTCAACGTGGCTAATATGGCACTCCACGCCACAGCGCGGGAATATGATCTCGGTGCAGCGGTGCAGGGCGAGGGTGATCTGATCTTCGACACGCCAAATGGGTCTGCTAGACCAGAAACGGTGTGCGTTGTGCTTGGAAAGGCGAGAGGCAGCCTCTCGCCCGAGACGCAGAGACACTACATCTTGATCATCGCGGCAACAGCACGAAGCAAACGGGCTGGGAAGAAGGTGTATGAGCGTGTAGGCACAGGGTATCTACCCGGGAAGTGCATTTCACCTAGTGGAGTCAGCGTGATGGTTCATTGAACGGCGACAATCTGTATCATAAAATGCATTGCGTCTATTGGTATATTTGCTATTTCTTCACGTAAATGCGTCATGCCGAGATGGAAATCGTACATACTCAGGCGCCAAATAACTCCACAACAGCTAAAACCTTCGTAAGGTGAGCAAGTACAATCATATCAGTCGCTTCCGAGACTACTATACGCTGCACATAGCTGTAGGCAATACGCGGCAGCGTTACCCAGACTAGAGCTCAGTCCATGCCAACGTATTTGAACCATAACGGCCGACAATCCTCCCGGTTCAGCCACTTCTCGCCGTCTGTGAACTGACCAGTGACGCAACCGGAACACTTTGGACTGTTCGGGCAGTTGAAAAAGGGTATGTGTTGGTAACCGATGTCTCGGAACCAGTGTATCTTGCTCTTGTCTTCGAAGAGTCCCAGTGCGACGCTGTGTACTGGAGCGTCGCCCCAACGTTCGTAGAAGAAGCCTCCAGCGCGATCGAGATGGTCGAAATAGTCGCGGTACTTTTTGCTCCTCCAAAAGCTCAGGTCGCCGATCTCGAAATTGGACCAGAAGTGGCATGTTGAGTAGCCATGGGCTTTCTTGTTGTTCTCAGGCCGGCGCTGGTCGTCTTCCAGCCACTCGCGCGCATTGTTTGGATGTACATAGCCCGGATTGTCTTGGATGAACTTCTTCGTTTCTGGCCACAACGTCGCAACGCTGTCGGCGTTATCGTAGATGTTGACGTTGAAGCCGTACGTCTTGTTGTGATCTTGCATCCAAGCAAAGACATCGTAATCGACATCGCAGAAGAAGTGAACGTTTGGTTCCACCCGCCAGTAGTATTGGATGTCCTTGAGCGCAGGGTGCTCGCTGAACATGCCGCTGTTCCACCGACACATCTGGTGATAAGACTTCTTGCCCATGTACTGTACATCCAGCGACGTGAGCAGGGACACAGACTCCTCGTACAAGTCCATATTTATCCACGACGGAATGTCCCAGTGTTCGGCAGGAACCAGTTCGTATCGTACTTCGGCGTTGGTAGCTGCTCGCGTGGCCTTTTTGAACTCTTCGGTAAAGGGCTTATCGTTGAAGAAGGTCCAGGGGTAGTTGAACTTGTGGTTCCAAGTACGCTCAAGGTCGCGCATGCTTTGCAGCATGTCGTGGAGCTCTTCATTGCGGACTAGACTGAGGATCGTGGCGTTGATGCGCGCGCTCGCGGGATTGTTTGGGGCGTAGTTGTCACCGTCGACTCGTCGCAGCGGCTCGGGAGGTTCGCCGGAGGCTGATCACATGATTAGCATCTATAATGGATTCATAACATATCGCAAACTGCCTTACGATCCAATTGGGGGTCATGGTCCCAGTCGCCGAATTTGTTGGTCGGAACTTTGCTCGGAATCTCGACGGGTTTCTCGGAACCAGGGGCCTTGAGGATTTGCACAAACAGATAGACGAAGATGCAGAAAGTGGCGCCAGCCAAGTAGCGCATGCCCTTGGGAAGCGCCATGGTAACGAGCAGTTGCAGTTGCGGTGGCCGAGGGTTGGGACACAGTCCCGCCTCAGAAAAGTCGCAGGAGCGCTCAACCTCGAGTTTCACAGCCGGCGGTGACGCGGTGCGTGATCACGCTAGCCCACATCGGGCATGATGTCTCTGTCAAGTGGAGCCGAATCAACCGCTGCAAGTCACCACAACGATATCACTACGACCGGGATCTTATTTCCTCTGGCGTCATCGCGCGACGGCAGGTGAAGGACGCGTTGCCATGGCCCAAAACGCGAAAATCTCCGGACTTACGGACGAGTTGATACAGTCCATACTGAGACACGATCCAGCAGCCAACAAACAGGCCTACAGACACGCCAGAGAGATTGCATCGCGCAATCTTCGAGGGCACCAGTATGCAAGAACAAATCAATTCGACGTTACGGCGAGCTTTGCCGGCCTGGATGAGAAGTTCCGCATCAAGAACCGCGATGACCTCGCTGATGCGCTCCAAATACGGCTTCAAAAGTTGGAGACGTACACGAACAAGTTCAAGCCAGAGTTCCTATCTCTGTTACTCCAGCTCGCCGATCGGCCTCTTGAGAACACCCAGGTCGAAGCCTTAGAGCTGCTTAGACCTCCTAGCCCTCCGCCGCCACTGACTTGGGCGGAGATCCTTGAAGACGACCCCTACAGCGATGAGGATATTTGGAAGGACATCGACTATGCCGTGGACTCTTCGGGCGACGAGAAAACGCCCAAAAAGCGCAGGAAGGCTCCAAGCACACCACCGACCAATTTCGACGCAGATGATACTTTCGATCCCGAAGCCTGTATCTCATCTACAGAGGAGAATCTTGTTACCAAGCTGGAAGCCGCGCAATTTTGGACCTCGGGCGCGGATCGCAGTAGCACTGGCGTGAACATAACAGAGCTGCAGGCTGTGCGAGAAACGCTATTCATGCTTGGTGGGCTGAAGACGAGCTTGTACCGGATCGAAAAGGACAGCATTATCCCCAATGAGACATATACCGTTGACAACAATCAATCAACCGCTATCACACATCTCCTTTCTCAATTCGCCGACACTGGAACACGCATAGAGGCGATAAGACGCTGGACGCTGCAACAACGAGCCAAGAAGCCACCGTCATCACCTCTTGTCCAGACCTTCGAGGCCGTTGTACGGAAGCGACTACTTGACTTCGACCACTCCTTATCCGCGATGCAGCAGAGATATCTCATTCCTGATACGCCACTTCCCGTCAGTTTGTTGCCGTTGCACGGCGATGTGCGGGCACTATGTCACCCTATCTTACGTCTGGCGCCGATTGTCGATGGTCTGAGTCGATCAACGGCAACTCAATATCCATCGATACCTGTAAATCCCTTTTACCACCTGGAAGCATTGTACGAGCAGACTACTCTAGCGCAGATGACGCTGGAAGACGAAATCTTTGCATACACGTCGAAGATATTCTTTGAGTGCTTACAGACATATCTGAAGCCAATCCGACGGTGGATGGAAACCGGCGAGCTTGGTCCCGACGAGGAGAACTTCTTTGTCATCTCGAGCGATGCAACGAGTGAAGCTGCTTCCCTTTGGCACGACCGCTTCATGCTCCGCCGTAATTCTGAGGAACACATGCAGTTGCCTGCGTTTCTACAGCCAGCTGTTAAGAAAATATTCAATACAGGCAAAAGCGTTATTTTCTTGAAAGAACTGGGCATTTATGATACAGGTTTACATTCCTCACTGGCGGAGCCGCGCCTCGACCATGAAACAGTCTGCGATACGTCATCCGACGTACCCCTCTCGCCTTTCCCAGAACTATTCCAGACAGCCTTCGAGAAATGGATACGTAGCAAGTACTCAGTCGCCTCAAACGTTCTTCGTCAACACATCTTCGAGACTGATGGCCTGATGCGTGTGCTACATACATTCGAAACACTTTACTTAGGCAGGAACGGTGCCGTGTTCGAGGACTTTGCTACTGCAATATTTGAGCGCATGGATGCCGGCAGACGAGGTTGGAACGATCGATACGTCCTCACGGAGCTTGCACGGGGCGTTTTCGGTACGATCCTCTCTGGTCCCGACACGGAGAAACTTGTCGTTCGTTCTACGAAAACGAAGGCGCAAGGAAGCTCGGTCAAGGGTCTAGCCGCCGTTTCCGTGGATTATGCGGTATGTATCGGAAGAATGCTCTTATGTGACCCAGCTAAAGATCTTTTTAGGTACCTTGGTCGATTCAAAACATTATCCAACGCTCGTCCATACCCATCTACCAAGAGATCTGTACGTTCCTGATGCAGGTCTACCGAGTCAAATACCAACTGCAACGCGCGCGCATTCGCGCATCCAGAAAGAATCGTTCACCGATGTTCTACAGACTTCTGCAACGCTTGAATTGGTTCGCCGATGTCCTCCGTTCTTATGTCACCGAGACTGCCGTCTTCCTGACCATACGAGACATGAATTCGGCAATGGAAAAGGCCGATGATATCGACGAGATGTCTCAGATTCACATCAAGTGTATGGAAAGATTGCACCAGCGAGCGCTCTTGTCGAAGGAAGTGAAGCCAATCCATAAAGCGATCATTGAACTTCTGGATCTTGGTGTGTTACTTTCGCAGGCTGAGGGTAAGAGCCATAAGCATGTAGATCAGGAGTTCGAAAGACTTCTCCCTTTCGTGGCAGCGGGTCTGCGAAGCACGGCGAGGGTTGGAGAGCCCATGTGGGAGCAACTAGCAGATCGACTAGAGGCATTCTCAAATGCCTCCAAGCCCTAGTTCCAGTGTGCTTCATCGTAGCCCAGTAGTAGTAGAGGTAATTCGGAAACTGCAGCGCTGCATCTTCTTCCAAGCGTCCAAATGGACTTGTGCATGTGCACTATCTGTATTTCTCATACACAAGATGCTGACGTCGTCCATGGGCGCTCTTATTTCTCTCCTCCGCTCAATGCACTCGTTGGTGGTCTTCGAGACTGCGCGTAGTGAAAACCTTACGAGCCGGAAATACCACCTGCGCGCTTTCGGAGAGGAGAGTGATTGGATAGATTCAGTGATCGTTTTGAGCTTCGGATGTTTCGATCTCGTCACTGCTTGACGAAGGCTCTTTCTGCTTTTCCCTTTTTCGCGGTACATCGTCCGGATGGGGATTACCCTCGTGATGGCCGTCGTCTCGTGCTCGACTCCATAATATCATGAAGAAGAGAAAACCGAGGAGCACAGCGATGATCGTAGGTGCTGCGGGATGGCGCATCCTTGTGGTAGGTATCGCCTCTGCTTGTTCGCGGATGCCGTGGTAAAATGCTACGCGATCTATCGTGTAATCACCTTTCGCGTCTCGGGACCACCAAGTAATGCCGGTCGAATCTCGGATTTGGCTTTCCACGCTCTTGTTGGGTAGCTCGGTAGTAAACTTGTCTCACAGTCTCTATCCCGGAAAGACTCCCAACAACCGCCTCATGCGTATGTACGCGCGATGACGGTCTGACTGATCAAATTTCGTGTGTTCCCTTCGCACTGACGCCCAAGCTCTTCGTGTCGACGGGAAACCGCAGCCGCCCTGGTTTCCAAATGTTGAGATTGCGGGATGCACTTGACATGCTCGCATCGCGGGCATCTGCGCGCCGCGCTTACATAATACCGTTGCCCTGTCTTCGTGAGCTTAAGCGAAAGGGTCAATGCTTAAAGGGTGACGGGTGGCTGGGGTTCGAGGACAGCTCAGCTGCACCATTTCTTGCCGCAATCGACGCCTCCAGCAAAGCTGCCCGATCAGGAAGGTACTAAGCGTAAAACCACACAGTTCCTGGGATGTTGCCCTGTCCTCGCTTGATTTCGAGGACAGCCGACCTATGCCCGAGGACAGCCGAGCTACTCTCCGGCTACTAGCGAGGGTCAGCTCAACTTTACCGTCTGCAATTCCTATTATTGGAGAACATCACAGGCATCTGCAAAGCATCTTTGTGAACTCAACAAAGTTTGAGTTTGATCGCGCTATCTGTCGGAAGCTTTCTTCAGCGCTTACGCTCCGACTCTTCGTCATCCCTAGGTACCCATTCCGTTCCATTAGCACTTAACAGCTCCGTGACTTTATCCATGTCTACACCCAACGCGGCAGCCACGTATTTGGGCAAGTCAGTGTTATCCCAACCACCCGCCATATCCAGAACAAGCCTGTCACCCATTTCACCAGCAGCATAGCCGTACAGGGTGGTGTCGATACCAGTGTGACCGCCAGTCGACCATTCGAGTCCAGCGCGAGCATTCAGAAGGTCGGCTAGCTCCTGTCCAAATTCATCGCCAGCGGAGAGAAGCGTCTCAACTTCGGCATCGGAGACGTTCGTCAGACCATAGGAAGGAATGATCTCGCTCGACAGATATGCGGCGCGGTCGGTACCGTTGTAGTCGCTCCAGAGCTCACTCAAGTATTCGACAGAGTGTATACTGGGTTGGAGTAGCGATGGGTCGTACTGAGAAGGTATGGTTATGCCGCCGGTTTCGTGGTCTGCAACAGCGAGGAAGGCGGTGTCAGGGTGGGAATCAATCCACTTCATGACCATGTTTACGACATTGTTGAATTCGAAGACTTCGTGAAGATGGGCGACTGAGTCGTGCGCGTGCGACGAGTGATCAATCCGCGAAGCTTCGATCATCATGATGTAGCCCTTCTCGTTGGATGCACTGGCCCGCGAAAGCGAATTGAGAGCAGCTTGAGTCATCTCAGACAGCGATGGCTCGCGGACTTCCGCGGCTTGTTGTTGGCGGTCGACCTCATAGCTGAGATCTCCATCCTTGAACAGGCCAACGTAAGGAAGCTTGATGTCACCTAGACCAAGCTCAAGAGCGTCGAAACTCGTACGATCGCGGGCGGTATAGTAGCCTTTTGACTCGGCGTATGCGAACAGGTCAATGTCATCAGTGCGGCATGAGTCAGACTCATTCTGAGGCTGGAAGTAGCAGCGACCGCCACCAAGCATCAGATCAACGCTGATACCTAGGGGATGGCTGTAGCCAATTTGTTGCTCTGCGAGCTTATCAAGAGCGTCTCGGCTCAAAGCATGGGAGAAGTAAGCTAGGTATCGTCAGCGAATATCTGAGGCAACAGGAAAGCATTTCCTACCTGCGGGAGTTGCGTGACTGATGGGTGAAGTCACTACGAGGCCAGTGAGATAGCCTGCTAGCTTCGCAGCTTCCATCACTGATCCAACCGGAGTGCCATCGGGCATCACACCGATAGCTCCGTTGTCGGTCTTGTGTCCCGTGGCAAGAGCAGTACCAGCGGCGCCAGAATCTGTCACGAGATTGTTGGCAGAGTGGGTTCGAGTGTTGCCGATGACAGTAACGTCGATAGGTAGAGCATTTATTCGGGGAGCACGAGTGGTCGAGTTTCCGTTGACCATGGACAGGTATGTGCGAAGCAGTGTCTGGGAGACAGGACCCATGCCATCGGGAACGATGAATATGAAGTTCTTGGGTTCGATTGCTGCGAGTGTGACTTGTCCTAAAGAGAGGGCAGTCAAGATTGTGGAGGTGCGCATGGTGGGCAACAGGCAGATGATGGGCACTGCAACAGGGCGATGGAAAAAGATGGTGAGGATGAGTTCAACACTTGACCTACAGTACAGCAGTCGAAGCTGATGCAGTTTATATACTGCTAGCTTCACGGCTCATACATCCCACGACCCTGTGGGTACTCACATTAGGCCCTGAGTGTCTGCACATGCCTGTTCGCCAAATCTTGGACTCCGATGACTTCAGTCAACAGTTCTCAACTGGACGATACCTGACTATTGACCAAATTCTCTCACATCTAGTAGAGTTTCCAGATGTTTTGAGCGCTCTTCGATGAGGTCCTGTCAAGTCTCAACCCATTTTAGAACACTGCGATACCTCTCATGCACACTTTGCAACTATTGCGATAGATACCACCGCTCATGTTGTGAAATTTGATGTCAAGGATGTCATTTTGAACCTCAACCACTTACAGCAATTTCCGCAATCACGTTCTGCACCTTCATGTACTGATATGCGCAGGCCCAGCCTTGGTATGTCTCTTCGAATGTGCGACGCTCTTTTGCCAAGGTTCTTGGGGACTTGGTGGGCGGCATGGCGGTCGGCGAACACCACAAGCGTGCCTCCTTCCGCATCCCACGTGTTGATGTTAAGGGCGACGAACATCGCGCTCCGGGACTGACGGATGGCTCATCTCCTGCCAAAAAAAAATTGCCTTCGTACAATATCTTCCTGCTGTGTCGACAGCGCGTCTTGCACTCCTGTCGTCATGCTTCCTGCTCACGGCTAATGGGGTTGTTTACCTGTGCCGGTTCGACCTACTCTTTATCCGATCTACGAGCGACAGAAAACAGTGCGACCGCCATACGAACTAGCCCGTATACCTCCGCTCCTAATGTCGTATCCGTTCAAAAGTCCGCTGCCGGAGTGGCGCCAAAAACAAACTCCATTCATGGCGCTTTCAGCAATGGACATCGAGACAGCAGTACCAGCACGCGTACGGAGACTCTAAAATTCAGCGAGCAAGCTCCCTACACAGATGAGGAACAGTGGTCTTGCAGTCGTTTATGAGTCCGGTAGTCTTCACCCCGAGTTGCCATCAAAGTAGACCGATGCCAGTGGCTCGTGCGTCATTAGCGTCATACCCCGCAAACTATTTCCGCATAGGACCTCGGGAGGGGCGTCATCGTCTTCTACTTTCTCATGTGCCTGGTAGTCCACACTTCCCACGCTCCACGACTCAAGCAGATGTGGAGGATAGTCCGGGGATCGTCAAGGTTTAGCAATTTGACACGACTAGGGTCCCTGGAAGTCGCTGAAAGAAGGTTCTGTCCGTCAACGCGTATTCGTGGAGTTTCTCGTACTCAAGACTAGGATACCAAGAGTCTAGGAGATGAGTTGATAAAGTATCGCTTCCGATGGCTGGTTATGGCTCCAAAGTATGAGTTAAGTATAGCTCCCGGCTTATAGTCGCAGTATATGTTCATGGTATGTATTCCCATAGAATCCGTAGGTCATCTGTATCTCTCTCGTTACTTCCTCTTGTTTCATCATGCGGTCGTACCGCCTACCACTCTATGCGTGGAGTCTGTGGTCGACAGTCTCTGCCCAATCCACCTCCAAAGCGCAGGCCCAATCAGCACTAGAAAGCCTCGCGATCACGAACATTGACGATGTTCGTGGGAATCTTCATCTACCAAGCGTCTCAGAGAACCAGAACGTCACATGGATGAGCAACAAACCTTCCGTAATATCAGCAGACGGCGTGGTTCAGCGACAAAGTGCCGACACTGTAGTTGATCTTACAGCGATTATCGACAGCGACGGCACGACCTCGAATCGCACCTTCAGTGCCAACGTACGTCAGGCGGTCAAACTTGATGCTTTTGAAGGTTATGCCTTTGCGTATTTTACGGGCAACTCGTTGGCTGGCGAGAAGATCTATCTTGCAGCCAGCGAAGGCAACAACGCTTTAGCTTGGAAAGAACTCAACAACGGCGAGCCTATCCTTGCCTCTACTGAAGGCACGAAGGGGTTACGTGACCCCTTCGTCATACGTTCTCCAGAGGGCGATAGATTCTTCCTGCTAGCTACCGACTTGTCGATTGGATCCGGTACTTCCTGGGGAGATGCAGTTCGCAAAGGTAGCTTGTATCTAGAGATCTGGGAGTCAAGCGACCTCAAGACATGGTCTCAGCAACGGCACGTCAAGGTCTCCCCTTCCACTGCTGGAAACACATGGGCGCCAGAGGCGTATTACGATACAGATCTTGGTTCGTACGTAGTCTTTTGGGCGTCCTCTCTCTACGCTGAGAGCGATACGGACCGCACAGGGGCGACGTACCACCGCATGCTCTACGTGACTACTCGGGACTTCGTCACGTTCAGCGAACCCGAGATCTGGCAGGACGCAGGCATGTCACGGATCGATACTACGGTCATACAAGAGGCGAATACATTCTACCGGTTCACAAAAGACGAAGGAGGCACAGGCACAAACTGCTCCGACATCATCCAAGAGCGTTCTGACTCGCTCCTTGCTCCTGTACAGTCCTGGACCCAAGTTGCCACATGCATTGGTCGCAACGCCGGCACTAGCAGTGTCGAGGGACCGACAGTGTTCAAATCCAATCCAGGCGATGTCAATGGCGAGAAGTACTACCTCTTTGTGGATGAGTACGGTGGACGTGGATACATTCCACTAGAGACGGCAGACATTTCCAACCCTGACTGGAAGGTTTCCAGTTCATACAAATTGCCGACTAGCCCACGTCACGGCACTGTGGTTCCAGTAACGGCAAAAGAACTTGCTGGTTTGACTGCGGAGTCAAAACGCTCTGTCGCTGCTAAGACAGCAGGCAGCCCTGTCCTTCCCGGTTTATACGCGGATCCCAACATCGCGGTTTTCGGTGATAACTACTACATCTACGCGACAACGGATGGCTTCCCTGGCTGGGGCGGTAATGTCTTCTACGTCTGGAAGTCGCCTGACCTAGTTTCATGGACCCGATCAGCCGAACCTTTCTTGACCCTCAATGGTACCAGCGGTAACGTACCTTGGGCGAACGGAAATGCTTGGGCCCCGACCATCATCGAAAAGGACAGCAAGTATTACTTCTACTTCAGCGGAAACAATCCAAAGTACGACCGCAAGACCATCGGCGTGGCTGTTGCAGACGCGCCCGAAGGACCCTTTACAGCACAGGCGGAAGCTATGATCCTTAACGAAGGCAATGTTACCACTGGCCAAGCCATCGATCCAGACGTGTTTGAAGACCCGACTACTGGCAAATACTACATCTTCTGGGGCAACGGAGGCTCAGACATCACACCCGCACTCTACGCTGAGCTCAGCGATGACATGCTCTCGCTGAAGGCTGACACAACGCGTTCCATTGGCGGTCTTCCTGACTTCCGCGAGGGCATCTTCATGAACTACCGCAAGGGCCTCTTCCACCTCACATACTCTATCGATGACACTGGTTCAGAGAACTACAGAGTAGGGTACGCGACATCTACGAGCGTTCATGGCCCGTGGACATACCACGGTCTTATATTGCAGAAAGATGCCTCAAAGGGGATACTTGCTACTGGTCACAGTTCCATCATCAACGTCCCGAATACCGACGATTGGTATATCTGCTACCACCGATTTGCCATCCCGAACGGCAACGGAACCAACAGAGAAGTCACCATCGATAGACTGTACTTCGATGATCAAGGCTTGATGAAGCCGGTTGTGCCTACTGTAGAAAGTGTACCGGCGCAGTCGATCTCTGCGTAGATACGAAATGCTTAGAATAGACTGATATAACAACACATTGATTCAATATACATGAAGCCTTCGTAAACGACAGTGTGACTCACAAACAATAGCAAGCTCCGACAATTTCACTCCGATACGCCATGCCACTGGTACCCAAACCTGTCGCATCATCCCCCTTCTCCATTGCCCATACTCAGAATCCAAGGCCCCTCCTCCTACTGAAGCCCCTAGACAGACTCCTACTACTCTCCAAGCCCAATCCCAAACCAACTCCACCCAAGATCTTCATTCCCTTCTTGCGACCGATGAGCAACTCTTCCAATATCAAGCTCACTTCCTCCATCTGCTCCTTGAACTCCTCCATCGCCTTTCCCAAGCACACACCCTCCTCCCACATGTCGCTGAGGTGGGCTTCGCTCAGGTCATCGGGCTTGATCGTTTCAAGCGGCTTGACGACGGCGGTGAGATGAGTGAGGTTGGCTGAGACGATAGCTGCGCGGCGGTTCAGAGCGCTGACGCGAGAGGGGAGGTCGATTGGAGTGTGGATGGCAGTGGGTATAGAGAGGTCTTCGTAGGAGGGGACGGGGGTGAGTTCGGATTGGTAGAGATAGCCGTGGTCCCAGGAGTAGTTCTGCTGGCGGCGTCGGAGGTGACGCGACGTAGAGTGTGGTGAACCAAACATTTTGTGACGATGGTTGCTCGTTACCTTTGTGATGGAACAACGTATAGGATCGGGTTGAAATGTGGAGAGAAGGAACGGATGATCAAGCTCGAAATCGGTATCCCGTGCGACAGGAGGTATTTGATATACGCGGTCCCTGTCGCTATCATGAGAGAGGTGGAGCCACATCGATGGTACCGGGACGCTGCATAGCCGATGTTTGGGCTTGCTCGACCGCAATGCTTGCCATACGTTGGCTCAGCAATGCCACATCTATGATTTCTGAAGTACTTACCCGGGCTAGATGACGCGCTTAGGAAGTTTGGATTTAGCGATCAAGCTTAATGGTATCGCAGCAATCACGGAACTACAGCGCATTGCTCGCAACAACGGAGTTCAGCTGCTTACACGCGCCTACCCATGAAAATCGATCCAGCAAACTTCTGCATCTCTTCATTGCCTGCTACTTCCCTGAAGCGGCTTCCTGCTGCGAGTACACCAACTTGATCATCACACAAGCAACATTGAGTTTCTCGTGCCAAACTTTAAACAGTTTTTCCACCTCAGCACTTTCATCAAGGAGCCCATCTATTGCATCTGTCATCTCCTGGCCTCTGGTATCGCCAATGGTACTGTTGGCTATTTCGTTGAGCGTGTTGATCTTTGTCCGTATTGAATTCAAAGTATCGCCTAAAGCTCGGGAAGGCTCGAAAATGGACAGGAAATTTTCGCGGATGGCGATTCGGATGGCTTCATGAGGTACTTTAGAAGTGGATGTGGCGTTGGAGTCCATGGTGACAATAAAGAGTTGAGCTGGGTATCTTAGCGCTTCGTCCCGATCGACGTAGGTGGGCTGGGAAGTCGTGATATATGTACTATTGCCATGGAATCCAATGCCAGCCAACTCCGTCAAGTCAGGCGAAGAGGTCATGGGTCGATTGTCATCGTATTCGAGTGCTCCTGCCCCCCTGAGCTCACGCATTGGTATCTTCGTGGATGTATCTGATAATCATATTATTTCGACATACTTTATGTCTGTGTACATTAACATCTCTTTCATGACAGCTTCCTTCGTCTTCGTTGCACTTCTCTCATCCGGCTTGACTCTACGCAGCCCTCGGTCTCTCCCACGCCTGCCCGTCGCTCATCTCGATGCCACCCGCCATGCTCGTTTGTCCCAGCTTCTCCGCATTCCATCCCTCCTCAGGCGGTATCGGGCTTCTGATCTCCTTCTCCCGACCCAGACCTTCCACGCCAGGCGGCCCGTCACCCCAAATTAAGTACTGCGCTGCAAGTCCCAAGTCGCAACATGCCTGGAAGATACCACAAGCCTTGAAAGCCCAAGGTACCTCACCGCTGCTGCTGGCAAAGAAGAACCACATCTTGAACGTATCACCAATGACCCAGTTTACGATGACACTAGGCCTGAATCCCTTGCACCCGCGTCTCTGGTAGTTAGCCAGGAGCTGGGGAATCGGAAGCGTGGCCTCGATTGTCAACGCAACCATGCCCAGCAGATCGGTGTACGGCACAAATACGCTCGTAGAGGACATGAGCAGATGCAGCACCAACAGCACCCCAGTAAAGTATGTGATGAAGGTCCAATACGGCCTTGGCGCCCTCCACTGCCAGAAATCGTACGGTCGGTTCGAAACATCCTTGTGTTGGAAAGGGAGATGCGAGGGCGGCGGTCGGTTCGTAAGCGCGACGTGGAGGAGGAGCAGATGGACGCAGATCATGAGCAGGGCTTGGACGAGCAGCGAGGTGCTGAAGTGGGCGCCGAACCAGTAGTAGACCTTCAGGATGCTGGCGACGAGCATGATGAGCGGAATGTCGAGGGAGAAGCCGGCAGAGCTGCGGGCTCGGTGCATGCTGTAGATCTGGTCGCCATAGCTGGTAATCGGACTCGTCGCGATACTGGGTGCTGGCTGTTAGAGACGGAGAGGCTAAGGAGGTGTGGAGTCGTACAAGACGGGTGCGATGTTCTTCACAATGGCGCTGATGAAGAACATGTTGGTGGTCGTGTGCTTGGCCCGGCGGTTCGTCTCGGAATGTCGGAAGGCTTCCCTAGGACTCCTTTTGCAACGCTGGAATGTCCGACGACGATGGAAGGAACGCACACGCAACCACGGAACCGTTTTGGCGCAATACTCGGGGTGTAGGGCTCGAACGAAACAGCACCCGCGGACAAAAAGGGAGGAGGCGCAATCTCCCGCAGATCAGATCTGGCTTGCATTAGTGGCCGCTGTAGGGCTGATAAGCAGCTTAGCGCCTGCCGTCATGGCTGTTACCCCAAAAACACTCATAGATCCATGCTTCCATTCGATTGCAAGATTGACGATATATGGATGCCTTCCACCTCTACCAACACCAATTGCCTAAGCCTCAACACGCAAATAAATCTCCCCGCCGTCAAACCACCAACATGTCACATACCGCCTTCTTCTACGGCACCTTGATGGCACCGCCCGTCCTCCACCGCGTAATCTGGGGCTCGCAAACCCCTCCTACACCAGCGCATGCCTCGCTCCTGCACATACGCCCAGCCATCCTCCACGCACACCGACGACACAAAGTAAAGCAAGCAGACTACCCAGCCATCCTCCCCGTCGATACCTCCTCGTCTGTTCGCGGAACACTTGTAGAGGGCCTCACAGACGGCGACATCTGGCGACTGGATATTTTCGAAGGCTCAGAATACCAGCGTCGGAAAGTAAAGGTCAAGGTCCTGCAACCGAAGCATGGCAACACCAGTACGGAAGAAGGCATGGGCGACCTATCACAAAAGGAAGAAGATAATGTGGAAGGCGAAGAAGTCGAAGCGGAAGCATACATCTGGACAGCGGGCGCGCATAGACTTGAGGCCGAGGAATGGGACTTTGCAGAGTTCGTTAGGGATAAGATGAAACGGTGGGTGGGTAGAGAAGCAGCTGAGACCGATGAAGGGTTCCAGGGTAGGCCGTCGATCAACGGTAGACCTCCCGAACGAGGGGGGCGTGGTTTCAAGGCTAACAAGATGCAGAAGTCGATGATGCAGTGGCAGCGCTCGATGACCCTACAGGCGGACGCGGCGCGAACGGAACTATTTCACGCCAACTGAACGAAGGAGGTACGAAGGAGGATAATATTCTCGAAAGTGCAGTATAAATGTTGCTTGTTCATATGGCTGTACTATCATCTCTGGCACACTGCCAGATGTGCATATAGTCTGCGACATGCTGTTCTCCGAGATCACAGCTGAGCTTTGCAGACCCCGTCACTAGTCCTGATAGATAACGCCTCCGTGAAACCAAGATAGGTATAGATGTGTTGAGTAAAAGGTCGAGCTGGCGCTCGCAGAACAACAAAGAAGAAGCTTCATCTCGAGCAGTTAAAGAAGGGTAGGGTTGTCCCTCGACCATCCAGTTTGGACGGTTGTGCTCTTCTCCTCGGGTTCTGGTGTTTCTTGAACCACGGATCCGTCGTTGACTCCATCAAGTTGCAGTTCGTGAGTGGACTGTGAGATCCCTTCCATTGGATCACATACCTCCTCTCTACGCTCCAGCGCTCCATCTATGTTGCTGGGAGCAGGTGCTTCTGAACGCCGGGCCTTGTCCCTAGCATAGTCGTCTTCGTCCAGCTTTGTCTGGAGCGCACTATCAACGGGAGTACCTTCGTGTTGACCATGTTTAGACGTCTTTGTGCTGTACGACAAACGCGGAATCTCTTCAAACGTAGGTGAAGGACGGAGCCCTTCGCTGGAATGTGCATAACGTGATGCGGGTTTCCGCTGAGCAGTGGGAGCTGCCTGCACCTGCTGGCGATGGTTGACGTTGATGTCTTTGACTTCCTGTGAGTCCTTGATCTCAATAGGTGCGTCGGGGACACTGCCTTCTCGGCTGCGCGAAGCTCTTTGCTTAGTTTCCAGATCGCCATCTTGATGTCGTTGGGGCGACTTGATGAGCTGGCGCTTCGCTGATGGCGATTTCATGTCATCATTATCGTCACCGTGTCTTCGGCGCTTCTTTGGGCTTGATGTACCGGGTATTTGAGATGTTTGATCGTTTTCTTTGGATTGACGTGGTGTTCTGTTCGAAGTGATGTGTCCGTTGCGCAAAGAATCATGTGATTGGGGCGTTCTGCTGGAAATGCGCACTTCGGGACTATGGCGCCTTGGTGTCGTTTCTGACCGTGGACTACCAACGGCCTGCTTTGCAGGAAATGTGAGCACAGGTGGTGAGTCAGATACCTTGCTGACAGCTATTTGAGGTGCTTCCTCAACAGCAGAAGTATGCTTCGCATCGAAACTGAACGGCGATGCGAGTCTGAGTGGAGGATGAGAAGGTGAATGGGTTCGTGGCGATGTGGGCTGCGCGCCTGCGTTCTTGGGCGAGAGTGCGAGCTTCGGTTCTTCACTGGATAACTCATCAGAGTTGTGTCTGCCCAGATCCGAGGCTTTGTACGTTGTCGGAGCTGGTGATGTCTTTGAGCTCGCAGATCCTTTCTTCGCCTTCTTCTGTGCTCTCCTATCGTCTTCCTGCTTCTTGTAGCAATCAAATATGATTTGACGCATTTTGTGCCTCATTTCCGATGGGTTCAGCTCCGGCCAGTCTTCTTGAGCCGACATTGATCCAGTGAGCAGCTTGTTCTTGAAGTCGTCGGGATTCTGGAAGAACTTCTCGATGTAGCCAAGTAGGTAAACACCGCAATCGGTGAAGTTGTTCTGCATTGGAACCTGTGTACTCTTGGGATAATAGCCGTTCTCTTTGATGACAGCCTCCATAGCACGCCGGCTTGCCCCCTCCGCTGCTATCCAGTCTTTGAGAGCGCGAACCGCTCCAGTACGGGCATTACCACCAAGAGAATCGAGTACTATGATGACAGGTTGATCAGGATCTCTTTTGGCTATGGGCTTGCGTTTTGCCTTCTTTTTTGCAGAAGACGCGGTGAACTGAGATTGGGACAATATTCCTGGGTGTGTGTCTCTGATTTCAGCTAAAGCTTCTGTATCTGGATTCTGGGATGTTGAATCTGCTTGGGTCGTCTCTGATTTATGCGGAGTTTCGGTCCCAGTATCGTCGCGGTCGACAAGAGATAGTGCCGCTTCATCAAAAAGCATAGGCTCTTCATCGTTCGTTTGGGCCGCTGTTGCTTCTTCATTGATGACATTTGGCTCTGGGGATGTTGATTTGTGTACCATAGTCGCATGCGTCTCGGGGTTCGTGGCTGTCACGGCTGAATCACTTGCTTGATCGTGTGGGATTACCTGAGGCTCATCGAAGTCTTGAACTATGGGTTTGCGTTGAACCTTCGACATATTGCAGATAATCGCCAGGTACCAATGGGCTCTATAGACTGTTAGCATAGGCTATCAAAGCGGTGGTAATTTGACATACTGTTCGTTGATGGGAACAACAATGTAGTCGTAGGTGAAGATATCAATCTTAGACGTCCAGCGTTGCACAGCCTTGTAGTCCATGGATTTCCGACCCGAGTTCTCGGTAAGCTTCGTGAAGAAGTAGGTGTTGAAGAAGTAGACTTTATCAGCAGGCACTTTGAGCTGCTTAAAGAGGTAGCTGGAGAAGGTTAGCAGCGCTAATGGCAAGGTGAACACGCACTCACATCATGTAGAAATCGATCAGGCTGTCGTTCAAGAATTCTTCCTCGTCCAGGCGGGGCAGATCATCAAAGTGCACTATCGCCCGTTGACGACCTTCGCCAAATTCAAGAGACCTTGGGATGGTTAGCAGAATCATGAGTAAGTGCGTGGAAACTTACTTAGCCCAGGGTTGTCCAAGTCCAGTTTCGACTGAGAATTTGGGTACATCCGACTGTGTAGGCGTGTCTTCGACGTAATTAATCGGGGCCGATCTTGTTGAACGTGACGGACGGGTGGATGCTCTGCTTGTCGTGGTAGTGCCAGATTCAGCATCAATAACATGCTGACGGACAGCGGGCTTGAGCTGATCCAACAGAGGTCTCTTCGACACTCCATTAGCTTTTTCGCGGTGAGGCTGTTCAAAACTCGCTGTTGAATCGCCTACCAGTGCAGACGTACCAACCTTCTCGTTTCTCGATGGGAGAGGTGTTTTGAAAAGATGGGTCATGTAATCATCCGACTTATTGATACACTTTCCGCCTGACGTCATCGACACTGCGTGTTCATCACGGAAGATGAGGAAATCGGCAGTATCAGCAAACTCCAGGTCCAAGATGAGTTTGTTCCCGTCGTGTCCGCGAGGGCCCGTCAACCGCATGCGGCTTGTACCGTCCGCGTATACTTGGTTGACGTCTTTAGGCTCTATGACAAGTTTGCTATCGTAGACGCCATCCACTGACTCCCAAGTCTGGACACGTAACCCCTCATCTTTCCTCCATCTTAAGAGCAAGATGGCATGGCCGTCCATGGTTGTTGATCCGTGGCTCTGAAACCCATACGACCGTGCAAACGAAAGTGGCCAGAGTCCTTCTACAACCCTTCCGCGAGCGTTTCGCTTGACTCCACTATTTGCAGTCTGCTTTTGCTTTTGCTTCGAAACAAGTCTGGTTCCCGGGTGCGGAGGCGTGATGGCAAGCTCGTCCGCGCTGTAGTTGTCAGTCATAGGTCCCGCTTGCTTTGGCACAGGTTTGTGTTGGGTGCGAAGGTCCTCGTCTTCAACTGTTACACGTTGGTTCTGGTCTGCGTGATCAGATGTTGACTCATTGATGCGGGCTTCGGGAAAGTAGCGAGACGTGACTATGTCGACTTTTCTTTCGGCTCCGTCGTACTTCCTAGGACTTCGCTTGGATTCACCCTGTCGAAACGTCTGCAATATCGCCTGCCGAGGAGTATGTACGCCAGGGCTGGTCGATAGAGAACCACCGGTAAGAGGAGAGCGTCGCGCGCCACCTTTGGCTGTGTTGAAACTCGAGTTCCTCGGCTTCTTCTGGGACGGTCTGAGAAGATTGTCTACTTCTCTAAATTCGCTTGTAGCCTGAGGCGGCTTGTAGTCGCCTACTGTGCTCTCGCTCCCGTTGCTTATCTGTGAATGCAGAGACCAGGCAGAACGCGGCCTTTCGCGTGACGTGCCAACAGGTGTATTTTGGTGGTTTTGAGATACTTCCACCACTTCATCGTCGTCATCGACAAGTGAAATAACGTTGGCAGTCCTCCTTCGTTTTCCAGGTGTAGCTCCACTCGACCATCGATCCTGGCTCTCTGAGGAAGAAGGACGACGAGGCGTTGTTGCAGGTGCTCTGTCTGTTCGCTGAAGGTAGGCAGCCTGGCCCGGCCCATGCGCCTGGCCTATCAGTGGCGGCTGTGTACGATCGCGCTTCCCGTACGTAGTAGGCTTCTTGGATCCTCCTTGTATCGTGTCTACGGGCTTGAAGACGTTACTCGACCCTGGCTTTTGGAGGTCAGTATAATACTATAGGCACAGACAGGTGGTAGTATGCATACTTTTGTAGGCATGGTGCGCTTCTTCGGTATCGCCATCCAAGTGGATGGGTCGGGCATACTAATAGCATCTGCAGGTCTACTTCGCAAACATTAGTCTCTTTCTTCCGTTTCGGTGTACAAAGGCGATTTACGAATAATCCCCAATTAATCGCTTCTCATCCTCGCTCCTTTGTGTGACGTGCTGCCGTGGGCGGGCCATTTCCGAACGCGCCTCTTTGCGTGGAGTTCGGCTTGAAGATTTCGGGGGCGAAGAGAGGTCTATGAGGACGCGCGAGGTCTTCCTGGGGGGTGTTGACTCCTCGAGGAAAGGATTGGGAGGCAAGCCGGGACCCGAGGGCGACTGGGGGACGACATCGTCTGTCTGTGGCGACATGGCGTTAGCTGGGGGCGCAGGCAGTTCAGCATGAGAGGGGAGTGTAGTTGTTGGAGTGTGTGAGGCAGTCGAGCCGTCGAGCAAGGAAAAGGCGCGTACGTCTGAGTTGGTGAGTCCGAAAGAGCTTTCGGCAGCGGCTCGTATGCCGTTGAATAAGTTAGTGAACATTGGTGTCGCATTGCGGTGGCAGAGCGGCGGGCATTCGCATCGTCTGGTAGGCTGGGTGACCTCGGAACTGCGTGAGGGAACTGCACAAGCGCAGACGCGCACCGTGGGGCATGCGGAGGTGAAGGTGCGCCAGAGAACCCGTCGGCGATACGTCCGTGCGCCTTGACGTAGGTGCTTCAGCGCGCTGCAGGGACGCGACGGCTCAGCTGCGACGTCGAGCTCGAGAACAGATTGGTGCGTCACGACAAACGGCACGTCGGATAAGGTCACGTTGGGGACTTTGGTGATATGTTCATAGTCACAAATCAATGCGACATATTCTTCTTCGATGCCTCGCTCTGTGGACAGGCGGGCTTCAGGGCTTGGTGCTACCTGAGATCCTACGCTTCGCTATGTAAAAATACAATGTACAGAAATGAGGCTAGGGCCCTGGATGTGCTACGTGCATGGCCAGCCTTTCAGCGACGTCCCCAATCGAGCGCGCTCTACATTTCCGAGTTGTGACTGACGTGACCAGAAGGTATTCGCGGTCATGTCATGAACGCATCTACAGATGACAGTATGGTGTATACCTTCACGGTATCTGTTTGTGCATCTCGGCAAAGAAACATCTCTCCGTGCAACTCACTCAGCAACAGAAGCTAGCAGTCTCTCTTACAAGCGGTGCTCCGTCGAAAGCACCAGAGTATTGACAGCCAACTTGCAACCCGCACCCAGTACAACACGAAGCGGCGTTGTTTCAGACGCGTTTGGGCATACGGTGCGAATAACGGTCGCGTAAGCCAGCCGTCAGACGACCGTGGCGAATACATGGGTTGTATGGTTGGCTTTGCGATTGATCTGGGGTCGGCCTGAAGATCGTCGCTAGGCTGAGATTCTCCTAGGAACCAGCAGTCGGCTTCTCACGTGACTCATCCGTAGACACTACTCTGCGTTTTTCATGCTGGCTCTTCTCATGGCGGGCTTGATCGATGGCCGATCTTTGGGCGATGCTGTCGTCGTGACTGCGCCATACTATGTTGGTCCCCTCCGGCAGTTTGAGGACCCGCCTTATTGTATCCCGAATCTTGACATTCTTCACACCATCGCTCTTAGTCCAGATGCTGAAGACATCTTCGCCGCTCCGGACACTCAAGACGAAGCCGCAGAACTCCTCCCCGGCATCCAGGAACTGATCTCCAACGAGTGCTAGTAGCAGGTCCTCCCAGTAGCGGTCAGCCACGCCCTTTTTCAGGCGCATGATCCACTTGCCACCTCGCTTGTTCTCATCGTCCTCCCATACCGGCCGGATGCCTTGCTTGAACACGTGGTAATCGGAAACGGAGGGGAGACTCGAAGGACGCTTAAGATGGGAGAAGACCTTCCAGAACTCTTGCGCCGTACTGAATTTACAGAGGGGCACAATCGACTTCTCGTAGTCTACGTTCTTGGCCGTAGGCGGACGGTACCATACCGCCCATGTGTATTTGAGCGGCCACGGCGCATTGAAATCTGGCGGCGCAGAGGGACTCGCTGTGTTGTCTGGTATTGAGGTTGTGGATATCGATTCTTTGCGTATGCTATTGACGACCTTGCTCACGGGCTTGTCCTTTTTATCAGAAGGTGTCGCGGGCGTGGGCGACGACATGGCGGCTGCTTTGAAGTCGAAAGCAGTGCCAGGCGTTTTGGGCGCCTTTCCCGCAGATCCAAAGGAGGCGAACGCGCCTGAGCCGAGCCCAAACGCAGAAGAGCCCCCAGTTGTGGGTGACGCTAAACCACCGGGTGTCAAGGGCGATATAGCGTTGAAAGGGTTTCGACCGCCGTGGGAGGAGTCGCCACCGAAGCGTTTGGTAGCGGAGACGGTGCGTTGGTGCGGCTCGGATTTTTCGCTGTTATTTTCCGAATGTGACATGGAGAGAGAGAGCTTGCTGGTGCTGTTGGCGGCCGTCAGTGGAGAGAACAAAGATGCGGGGACGCAGGAGCATACTTGGAGCGCCGAGTCCAGAGATTATCCCTGTTATCCATTGGCAGCAGTGTCAAACGAGTATATAATACAATGCAAGAAGGTTAAATATCCAAGGCTTGGTGGGAGTAACGAGCGAACAAGCAGCAGAGGAGCTGGCGGGCTAGCGGCCAATGTGCGTCGAAGATATGCGGGGTGTAGTTTGTGGTGGTGGATGTTTGCTGCGAGGAGGAAGTCTGTCACGTGTCGTTGGTATGATGCTGCGGAAAGATGTGGCGAAGGCGGGGGTGTGTGATTGTCGAGCGTGGTGGGATGTATCGTGTGCAATGGCGGATGGTGGTGCGTACTGAGAAAACGTTTGAGAGGTTGGCACTTGCAGCTCAGGCGCGCGCCTTCCGCGGCAGGGATGTGGCTTAGTCATCAACCGAGCTCGATATTCTCTTCGCCGGCGCGCCCGTCCTCTTCTCTTCTTCAACACCGGCCTTTGACTCGTATCATTTGCCAGCTCGACACATCCTACTCAGCTGGCAACTCGGATAACTGGCCCAGAACGAGCCATCCTCTTCTAAAACCATCATCACGAGGGCCGCTTCGGTGGCTTCCATGATGCGGTGATGACCTGAAAGTAGGGACATTATTTCATCACGCGCGCGACGCGTTGAGGCTGCAAGCTGTCTCAGTCTCTTCTGTATGTGTGCCGCCATGATTTTTTCGTTCGCGACACGGCTAGTGATGACTAGGTCCTTTGGACCACTTCTGGTAGTCTGAGTCTCAGCCAGATGTACACTATCGCAACTTTGCGATTTCTTGGTTGAGCTTGAAGCTCTAAGGCAAAGTCTGAAGCCCACAATTGTGCCACGCGTGTATCAGGTACCTCTGGAATCTCCGCTAATTGACGACTAAGCAGTACTATATAGCGCTGCTCAGGCGGTGAATTGGCTCTGAATAGCCGCTAAGGTTGGGCACTGGTTCCTTTGTGGTCTCACCGTGTATCTCAGTACCTGACATCTCGCCGCCATGGATGTTTTCCGGTGCGAGTAGCGTCAGGCGCGTCGCGGTTTAAGAAAGCTCTAACATTAGAACACGCTGAAGAGTCTTGGCGGACATTGGCTGCATCGCTTGACAGTTACCTCTCGTAGACGCTAGGTGCCGTAGAGCCGCTTGTCCTTCGATACAGAATGAGGAAAGCATCAAGATGGCGGACTTGTTCCGGAGTGAAAGCAATATCAGAATAATACAGATGATTTTCTCATGCGTGCTTTGACCACAGGCGGCTTGCGACCAGGTTGTCCACACTGACCACAATGGGTGGACATTTCCTCGATGCATCGAGACGTCTTAATAACCGCGGCAACCTCTGCATCTGCTACAATGACCGGGGTTACAGGCCGCACCTGCATGTGAATCAGAACGCGTGCGGGGTGGGATTGTGCTGGGGCCTACGTCATACTTCCGCCGTTCACAGGACAACGCACCCCACCACGCGCATTGCTTTCTAGCCGTCCTAAACTAACGCCGTCGCCTCATCTGTCGCCCACCACCATACAAAGCCAGCTCCTCCCGCATCTCAGCCTCTCACACCCACGGCTACTGTCGCAAAGTCCCTCCCATATCACCCAACATGACTGGACAATCCCCCGAACTGCATTCGCCGAGCTCGCATCCTGAGCGACCTAAGGGTGGGACTCTCCCATACCCCGCCGCCTGGTGCACGCATGGCTAACAAGGCCAGGTATCCTCAAAAACTCTAGCTCGTACCGCGCCGACTCCCAAACGTCCCCCACTAGCGAGCTTCCACCGGCCGTAAGCCCCATATCCGAGCGGCCGCAGCTGGGTCGCGAATTGTCAGAGAAGGAAATTGTATTGGAAAACACGCTGCGCAATGCTGGCGCTCACCGAAGATCCTCGTCGAACCCACGCGGCATCGGTTCACGACGGCAGTCGGGCATTGACCCCGCGGACGAGACAAGCCCGCAGCTCAAGTGGGACGAGGCCAACCTTTACCTGAATGAGCAGAACCGCGACAGCACCATGAAGATCGATGAGCCCAAGACACCATACGCCAAGCAGTACGATCCCGCCGAGGACGAAGAGGAGGTCGAAATGCTCAACGCCGAAGAGCTCAAGGTGGACGAGCTGGACAAGCCAAAGCGGAAACCTAAGATTGAAGATATACCCGAGTTCGACTTGGGACAGCCGGAGCTGCAGGCACGACAGTCGCAGACACCCGAGAGCGAGAAGAGGGTCATGGTGGAAGAGGGCATGGATACAGATGAAGGCTACCACGGCGAGCTCCTCCCCAACGCCACCCAGGAAGAGAGGGAGAAGCACCGCAAGTTTGAGGAGTTGCGCAAGAAGCACTATGAAATGAAGAACGTCAAGGACCTGCTTGGTCACCCAGAAGATGACGAAGATGAGGAAATGCCGACACGGCCCAATGCTTAGTAGACGTATGTTTCTGTGCTATGGGTACTGCAGCGGTGGCCAAGGTCGATCCCGAGAGTATGTACGAAGCTCGCCCAGCGGCGTTGCACGAATTGATTTTGGCGGCATCAAGGTGGAGTTTTCGGATTTCCGGCGCTATGGTCAAGGCCGCGGAGTACTTAGAATACTTCAATTCGTAGTCTGTTCAATGAATGACGTTCTGGTTCAACCATGTAGACATGTGGTCACTGATTTGTATTGTAAGACGTGAAAACCAGTTGTGATTCTGTACTCGAGAATATATCCAACTCCAACGACACTCTATGCCCTGAACTCCTTGTCAACACTCTCAAAGTTCTCCAAGAAACTCTGGAAAGTAAAGACACCCAGACCAGGATCCAAACTTCCGGTCGTTGCCCTGATAGAATGCATACTCAGCTGCGGAATGCCGCAATCAATGGACCTGATACCCGTTGCAGAACTCAGCATTGGTCCAACGGTGCCTCCACTCCTGCTATCATTTCGAATTTGAAACACCTGAAGCTTAGGGTCGACCTTGCGCATGCCGACATCGCGATCAACACAGCGCTGCAGAATAGCGGTGGAGACAGCGTCAGTCGTCATGTGGGCATTTGAATCCGCAGAGACAGCAGGACCGACATTGAGACGCGGAGAGTGGTTCTCGAGATACGCGTTGAGGAAGTTGGGATTCACCGCGTGAATCACGTCGCTAGAGACGAGGAAAGAGTTTGCATATGTTCTGCTCAAAGCGCTGCCGGTCTTTCCGTTGCACGCAAACTCTTCGACGATGCGCTCCATGACGCTTGGAAGGAAGTTGCCATGAGCACCTTGTCGGAGTAGCGAGCCGACTTCTTCGTCGTCGAAGAGGGCGACCATGCGGATCTGGGACGAGGTTGAGAGGGATGAACTCGAGTTGAGGAGAGCTTGAATAGCAGCCCAAGAGCAGAGTTTGTCGTCGATCCGACCGGCGAAGATGAACTCCCGGTCGAGGCCACCGGTCTGGGCAGCTTGCGTATCGAAGAGCTCAAGCTCCCAATTGACAATGGACGAATCTGTTACAAATCAGTATCTTTAGGGACGTGAGGGTGTAGTGCACATACAGTCCGTAATGCCGAGTTCGCTTGAGATGGCTTTCACAAGCCTCTCCGGCTGAGTAGCAGCGAATGCGCCCTCTCCGCCCAGCACACTGGCTTTCCAGTTCTCCTCACCATGTTCCGACGAACTTCCAATATCGCTGTTGTCCAGACCGATTATGGGGACCATTTGCGTCTCTTTGTTGAACGGCCCGTTGGCGGCAGCACCAAAATGAGGTGCTAGTGTTGGAATCCTTGCAATAGGCCAGTCCAGCTTGACAAGCCTCGTGACTATTTTCCCATTCTCCTTGACGAGTACCCGTCCACCAACACCAAGGTCGCGGTCCCACCATGTGTCGCTCAGTGCACCGGCGTATGGGGCCACACCGAGCTGTACGTAGCCTGATTTGGTGCGAAGGTTCGAGATGGGCTTCAACTTCGCTGTGAGCGCATCAATGTGTCCAGCAAGAATCGCAGCTCCATTGCCCGACGCGTAATTGTCACCAATAGCGAAGGCGATGAGCGAGCTCCCGTTGCGCTCAACGTAGTATTTGCCGCCAGCCTTCAGCTCCCACGCATCGCGCTCAGACAGCTTCTTGTAGCCATCCTTCTCAAGGTCCTGTGCGACAGCATCGACAGCGTGGAAGATTGTAGGATTGCTCGTCATGTAGTCGGTGAAGGGCTTCGTGTAGCGTGCCGGATCTTCCTTTGAGCGAGCAGGCACCGGAATCCAACAATGAGAGGGCGTTGGCTTAGGCATCTTGACGTCCTCTTTTGCTTGCTCAACTGGAACCTCTAGTATCTTCGGTGGTACAGGGGGAGGGTTTTGGTAGCTCGAAGGCGGCGCGTAGTCTTCGTCTTCAACATCGATAAGGTTGGGATACGTCGCGGTGATACTGTGCCGGTTACGGTAGTCGGAAACAGCTTCGCGGCTCCTCCATCCTCTCTCTGTCACTCGGTCCTGTCGATGACGTTGAGGTAGCGATGCGGTCGTGTGAGCGCGTCCAAGTGTCGTGGAGTACGAATGCCGTAGCGGGCGGGGCGGTGACGGATCCGCGTAGAGGTCCGCGTTCGAAGCCGCCTTGCGAAGGCTGGGGTGATTTCTCGTCATATCGGAAGTTTCGCACCGTGTTGATGAAGCTCGAGACGGAGTGAGAGAGACGAAAGGAGTCGATGGCAGAGGGCGAGGCTGTGTTGTTGTTGTACAGCTGGAGTTACCACCTGAGCAGCGCCACAGATGGGGCGAAGCTATCCGAAAGTGGAAAGCTCCGGACGACTCGCCGCAGCTATCGAACGCCATCAGCCAAATCAATAGGTTGAACCATCACAAACATAGGAACCACTATCGCATCGAGCGCTTTTACGAGCTGTACCGATTGTTGGACCCGCTGAGTCGCGAAAGTATGGCATACGCAAGAAGGTTGAATTGACGACTAGGTACCCTGAGCCCGTTCCGGTAGAGACGATACCCTGATACTTCTACACCACCCGACTCGTGTTGACTGCTACTGCTCACCCTCGTATCACCACCAACCTGGCCCAGTACAACTCCTCTTCCGTTTCTCCTGGTGTATCATTTATAGGTTGTCTACATCCTTCGGCCTCTTACTGACCTCAGGAACTATCAGCGTGATGGAATCCACAATTTCATTACAATCGCTTCAGTTTGAGTGAGCAGAAGAACGATCTGTGCCTATCCAGACGGCGAAAAGTCTCGCATTGCTTTGGTCGTGCTCGCCAGCATAGCAATCATCATCGTCGTTCATGTTAGGTTTCTTTACTATTCCAAGGTTGCCTCAGTACCAAGAGATAATAATGACCTTGACTGTAACAAAAGTGATTCTTGGCTAGTTCCTGCACAGTAAAGAAACCCCGCGACGGCGTTGTATGTATGAGGGTAAGGCCTTACGTCAGGATTTAGACAGGTTAGCTGGGGCTGTGACTACCTAGGCATGCTACGCCTTGTAGAGTGCCAAGGGCGACAGTGTGATGATGGATAGCCAGCGTTTGAGCGGTGGAAATCGGATGGTTCGGGGTGCAATAAGGAGGCAGTTAGGAATCGAAGGTACGTCATGCGTGCGAGGGCGTAAAAGGGCGCCCAAAGGGCTGAAATGGATGTTGCTACGCCTTCTACGACCTGACTGCGCCACACTAAAGAGACAGCATGTTAGAAAGGCTTTCCGCCCTCGGCTTCTTCCCTCCAACCCATTACCATTTTTCCAGCTGAATCCCACCTGCCAAGCCCGCAATATTCATTTTCCAAATCGCAAGTGCAAAAGATATTCACATTCAAAATTTATCTTCTACATCACTCCAGCAATGACAGGGTTTACTGATAACAACGAAGATGACTTCAATGCACAAATGCTTGCCGCTATCGAGTCCAACGACCTCGCTACCCTACATGATGTGATGTCGAAACACGAGGCTGAAGATCCTGATGCTTTGCGCCGGGGTAACGGATTGAGCGATGCCCTCAACGAAGCATTAGAGCTGGCCCGGTACGACATGGCCGAAGAGCTTTTCAAGCGTGGTGCTAGGTGCACTGATTGCACTATAGGGTATGTTCTGGATGGGGCACGTCGGGAAAATGAATGGAACACGAAAGCCATCGATGTGGCGCTGGCGTACGGTTGGAATATCAACGAGCCCTATGAGCATGTTGGCAGCGCGCTTGTGTAAGCCTTCGCTACCCTTCTGGAGACCATTCGACTCGCAGAAATAACTGACAGGTAAACAGATCCATCGTCAGTAGCGCGGAGACAGGCCCAGGATATCCCGATGGCGATACAGCTTGCCTAAAGATTGCTGCGCATCTATTGTCAAAAGGCGCCCATGTGGACGAGAGCACCCGGACGAACGAGAACCCGCTCGAAATAGCCTGTGCGAAAGATGACAGGCATATGGCAGCGCTATTGTTGGCACATGACGCATCGCTGGAAGAGGCGCCCAAGGCACTCCTCAATGCTGCCCGTGAAGGCAGCATTGACATTATGCAGCAGCTGCTGGATCGAGGCGCCGATGTCAATGCACACCCGTACGGAAGACTCGAGATAATCCCTTGCCAACTAGAGGACGAAGGTTGGGGCTCTGCGCTACATTGTGCCGTTAAAAACCACCATACCGAGGCAGTCTCATTTCTCTTAGAGAAAGGCGCGGCCAAGGAGTACAGGAACATGGTGGGGTTGAAGGCTTTGGATCTTGCTCGCAAATTGGGACATGAGGATATTGTGCGGTTGTTAGAGTAGAGTGATGACCGCTTATGCAATCATCTACCATGAACAGCAGCATTTCTTCTTTGGAAATTTTGTTAATGAACCCGTATGAAAAGTGCTGGATCCTGGGCTGTTATCGCAAGAAGGTGGAACTTTCGCCCGACACGAAGACCGATCGATGCACCGGATGCCGTGACATTGACGCGGATCTGTCCAACGTTGCATACCAACACAATATCAGCGATAACTATAAGGGTGCAAGTTTTAACAAAAAAAGAAGTATTGATTTACACATGAGCCTGCGAACTCGTTAACAGATGGTTTGAGGCTCAAAGAGATGGACTTGACAAATTGGTGGGTTGAGATCACACCGATCACTCATACGCTGATCGAACCCGCCCTCAGGAGCATCTCTGAGTACCTGAGTGGAACTTAGACACAAAACATTTAGCAACCATCTATATCGACAATAGGCTTGATTCTAGCAGTACAAACACCGAAAAAGATGCATCATTCGACGAATGTAAGACAACGCGAGAAGCCGACGATAACGGCGAGGGTTTTTAGGTCGTCGAAGAAAGCTTTGTTACATGTTCGTCAATGCCGTTGCACTTGAAGCAGCGATGGTGAGGACGCGTAGGAAACAAGGGAGAAGAACGACGACGTCGATGGAGCTGCGTGGCTATATGGTGTCTAAGTGCTTGGTAGTGTCACCACGTTGAGGCGATCGCGGCGATTCTATGAAGCGATCAATGCGATGATAGTCGCCCAATCCCGAGCACACTTCTCCAATCACAACTTCACTTCCTCCCACTCTCCTCCCTGCGGAAAACCCAAGTGGAATCTCCCACATTTCGCAAAACTAAACACTGCTTCTTCTGCCATGGTGAAATCTTCGACTTTCCCTCCAAATTCCTCATTTGCGTCCAGGAAATGTGCATGGATCCGTGGGCCGCTGATAGCCTTCATCCAGGCTGGCACCACGAAGCCGAACACCGTACCGTCGATTGCATTTCTGCTGGGCCCATCTTCGAATTCTATCGAATCAAAACGACCAGCGATCTTAAAGGGCATAAGAGTATTCACGCCCTTCGCTGGACCCACATCATCTGATGAAACGAGCTCATCAAGGGCTTCCAGCGACATCGACCCGATCTTCAGACGAAATGTTGGCTGGTATACTGTGACCAATGCGAAAGGAAGGCGTGCATTCATGGGTGCTGACTTTGCTTTACCATCCTTGGTAAGTGCGTACGCTTGTCGGTCTTTCAAAATCATGAGACTGCCATCTTCGTAAACACCAATGCCATCTGTGCCGTGGGAAGTAAGGTCAGCGGTTCGCGGTTGGCCTTGATTGAATCCGGCGTTGAGAGCTGCGTAGGTGGAGAATTGGAATATATCGTTTGGTATTGAGCCAACCATGATGGAAAGTACTGTAAAATTCTGTGATTCGGGTGATGGTATCTGGTGTTTGATAACTAGATATGTTGGAGTTCGAGGTTGGGTAGGTAAGGGTCCGGGCTTAGCGGAGAGCCGATCTCCGACTCGGCTACCATATCAGCCCTGCGGTGTGTGGGCGTCATCCCTAGGCGTTCTCTTATACATGCTTATTCTGTTGTACAGATGGAGGTTCTAGATGAACTCATTGATGTGCTTTGCGAAGCAGTACTCGGCAGATCTTGAGCCTTCAGTGTTTCTACTCCATGTCGCCTTCTCGACTCAGACCATCGAAATTCCGCGTGATACATCTTTCTCTTTGCGGCTTTTACGTCTTTAAGTTCCGATTTCCAACGTGATCGGCCGTAATAAGTACATGGAAGCGTCGAAATCGTGAATATCAGAGTAGGAAAATGCGATATGTACCATACGACTGTATCTCTTCCTAAATGTCGGTTGATAATGTGTTGGTCATGTCTTCACAGACTAAGTCGGTACTTCATTACAAGGAATAAACTGGCCTCGACATCTGAATTTAGTACGATCTTTTAGAAATGTTCTTGGAAACACCTTCCTGCAACGTTGAGTGTGAAGGGAAGCAAGCCAATAACACGATCGCTTATGTAAGTGATTTAGCGCGAACCGTCGGAAGCTCAACTTCACCATCCAAACGGCATCTTTCCCAAGCAATTGCGCAGCCCGTCTGCTCCAATACCTCGCCAGATATGCTCCCAACAGCCCTTCGCGCCCTGCGCTCTCGCAGCGCAGCGGCTTCCTCCCGCTCCTTCGTCCGCTACACCTCCACCGCGACGACCAGCAACCAGGTCCCCGCTAACGACCCTGTCAAGCGCGATGCGAAGCCGAACGTTTCCGAGACCAATGCGATGCCTACATCTTCCGAGGGTTCCTTCGACAAGGTCTTGCAGGAGTCTCCAGAGACAGCCGAGAAGTTGAGGGTTGAACAGGCGCCGAACTACAAGGGCATTTGGTCGCGGAGCCAAAACCCGAGGGAGGTTGCGATGAGTGGGCCAAGATTTGAGCAGAGCATTATGGAGGACCAGGTATGTCGAAATCTCCTGGAGCGGACATTATGGAAGAAACGGAAACAACCGTGGAAGAAAGGGTTGGTTTATGCAGGGGAGATTCACATGCTGACATAGAATCGTACAGCCTCGCCCATACGCCGCGATCGAGCTCATCCACAAGCAGCCCGTTCGCTGGACGCACGACCGTACTGTATCCTGTGACGGAGGCGGTGGCCCTCTCGGACACCCAAGGATCTTCATCAACGTAGATAAGCCCCAGATCTGCTGGTGCACATACTGTGGACTTCCATTCGTAAGTCCCCGTTTGGATTGTGTCTATTTCAGCCTTCCGATACTGGAGCTGGTTAAGGCAAGAGAATTACCGCTAATTACCTCTATAGGCACACGAGAAACACCGACCGCTCCTCGAAGCCACCCCTGAACACGAGCTATCATACCCCCTTGGACCCAAAGGCGATGCGGCGGAAGTCAACGGGACGCAGAAGGTTACGGATGAGCCGCTTGCACAGCGATAGAACGAGGCAGTCAGAAGAGAGATCAGGGCTGGTGTATATATGCATTGCAATTGAGACTTTGACAAACTGTCGTCTTCTGTCGTGTTGAGGTCGCGGTATTCGCCTGTCTTCTGAACGATGCAATGTATGCGCATTGAACTCGAAAAAGTTCTGGGATTGAGCTCCGCTTTGGTATCATCATTCGAGAGCAGAGTGTATTCCCTGAATACATGGCTTTCGCGAATCAAGTTGAGCCATCTCTTACCGGACAGCGTCGAGGGGTCATTCTATATGGATGTGAGACAGCCCTCATGTTCCACCTCATGGTACTGAAAGATATACATTACAAGTCCACCAATATTGACATGCTCTGAGCTTAAATCCCTAAGTCACTGCCAGTGCATACGGGAATACAACCGACTCTAACGGCGATGTCAAAGAGCAGAAAGGCCTTCATTTGAGCTGGATGGTTGATGAGATCACCATCTGAGCTGAAAATAAGGTCTCGTTTCACAAGCGTCAGGGCTATGTGAGACATTGGCATACGTCAAACCTGAGCATGCTGGTGATATGTCCGCTGTACATGTAGGACCCAACGTGCCTCACTTTTGTACAACTCTGGCTCAAAGAAAGCAAACTACATTGAAGGTGGATGATCTTTCGGACTCCTATCCTGTGAAAGCTTGAGATATTTGTTGGCTCATGATCCGAAGGCACAGTTTCCGATGACTTCCTCTACGTCAGATGAAACCAGGCACTCCAAGTGAGGGTATCGCACTCGCAGTCTCTCTTCTGCAGTCAGAATGGTGCTTTGCACGTTCATCCTAGTTTACATACATTTACTACCGATTCAGTGATTTTGAAGGCACACAAAAAACGCGTAGGAAGCGCGTCCTGAAGGCCCTGAAGGTCGATTGAAGTCGTTGTTAATGAGTTAGAAGCGGATGAGCAGAGAACGAGGCTGTGCCCAGCGGATGGACCTCACTACGGGTGATTCAGCACTGGCTTAGCATGGACACCCATGCTTACTGCGTCAGTGACCATACAACCAATGCGTATCTCATGTGCGTATGTTGGGTGTGAAATTTGAAGACGGACATGCTCTTTACATTCAAGACGACCTGACCCCACCGCGACACTCCTCTGACGTCACCCCACCCCACATAACGCGACTCAACTCTACGAACTTTAGCTCAACGCAATGCCGCAACAACACTCTACAAGCTCACATCTAACGACCTTCTTGATCGTCTTCATCTTCGTAATCGCGCTATTCCCAGGACTCTCTGTCGGTATATTCTGGGCGCCCTACAACAGCCTCGCAAACTACCTCGTGCCAACACCCCAACCGCGCGCAAGCGTGCTGTGCAAGAGTCCAAACGTCTGCACCTCCGTACCAATCATGTCTTGGTATGTCCTTGTGTTTTGTACCTATACAAAGTGTCTGTTAGTTGTTAACAGTTCCTAGGGCACAGAAATCCCTCACCCTCCCCAGCCGGTCGCGCGGGTCCTACCTCATCACCGACCACATCCTCAAAGAAGTCCCCGAGATCAAGAACTACAAGACTGGCCTACTGAACCTCTTCATTCAACACACATCGTGCGCGCTGTCATTGAACGAGAACTGGGATCAAGATGTTCGCGCGGACATGAGCACAGCGCTGGACCGCATTGTGCCGGAAGACAAGAAGGGCCAGGGACTGTACCGCCATGATGCAGAAGGCAGCGATGACATGCCCGCGCATGTCAAGTCTGCGTTGATTGGCGCGAGCGTCACGATCCCGATCACAAATGGAAAGCTGAACACGGGCACATGGCAAGGCATCTGGTACCTCGAGTTCAGAGATTCGAAGCACACACGGAAAGTGGTTGCCACGATTCAGGGAGAGAAGATGTGAAGTGCGGGATCTTAAGTTGGACCTATTCGCGAGCGACGTTGAGTCTGTGGTGGACTCGATGAGTCTTGCATGAGGAACTTGGAACGTCAAGGATATGATAACGAAACAATACCATAGAAGTGGGAAGTACGAGAGCTGAATCCGAATGTTTGAGCAGTATGTTATGTTACTATGGTCTATCGTGCAGTCGCAATTCCGCCGTTGCTTTTCTGACTCTCCTAAGAAACACTCCTGATAACGCCTGTCCTTCATAACCTCAACGCCAATGTCATGGTATGCTGCTTCGTATACCTAGGCAGAAGTATCCACCGCCCTATACATGAACAAAATCGTGAAAACCGTAGATCCCGTCACCTCGTTGTCTCATTGCCGTTGATGCCTAACGCGATGTGGACCACTCCTTCTTGTCCGTATCATCAACCGCTTCTTGTCTCTGATGAGCGCGTCGCTAGCTGTGGAAGAATGCTCCGATCATGCGCGGTGGAAGACGAGGAAGCCAACGTCAGCATCCATCATCCATCGGCCAGGATGACACTCGTTCTCAATCTGGTAGTAGGACCTGAGATGCCACTCGCCGTTGAGCTCGCGACACCAGAAAGGATCGTCGTCGCGTGCATCTGCTGGCCTAATCTTGCGCGGGTCGTACGAACCACGCTCAGTCGCGATCCTCCGATTCTCCATCTGGATGTCTTCGCGCGTGGGACCTTGCTGTGTGTGGCCGTGAACGTATGCTGGCCTTGTCTCTCTGACAGTCCTTGGGCCTGAGAAGCCTTGCGGTCCTTGTGGTTGACTGTTCGTCACATGGTATGTTGTGGTAGTTGTACTTGGTCCGGGTGGATAGACGTGCGCCGAGTAGCCGTAGCTAGGCACAGTGTTGTAGTAGGTCCTCTGGTAGGGGTAATAGAAGTTAGCAAGTGGGTACAGCGAACCATACAAGTTGTAGTTGTAGTAGCCATAGCCACCGCCATAGGAAGGGTAAGAATAATTGGAGGCATAGTAGTTCTGGGGAAAGTAGTTGGTGGCGTAGGTTTGAGGGTACAAGGGACGGGTGTATACCGCAGGTTGGTAGGCGGCCACCCCGTATCCGACACCCATACCGACGCCAACGCCTCCGAGCCCACCGTAGCCATAGCCGCCGCCTATGACGCCAGTGGGCGCGGCGCCATTCGCGGCTTGGCCGGCATAGGAGAGGAAACCGCGTTGGCCGTAACGAGGGTTGTAGATGTATTGGTGGCGGGGCTTTGGGTACCCCTCCATTGCAAGAGTTGATGGATAAGGGCCGATCGGACGATGAATAGGAGAGTTGTGAAGGAGGCAGGTCGCGATGGCGGTCGGTGGGAATTGCGCGGTTACAGTGGAGCAGGGCGAGAGGAGGAAGAAGGTGAAGGTCGGAGCGAGATACAACAAAATCGAGAGAAAGATGATGTCGCGGCAGTAAAGGCCGAGAGCCACGCGATGTTCAAGAAAACATGCGAGCCAATGATGGCGGGGCAAGGCAGCGGTGTAGTAAAGGGAAGTCGCAAACAAACGCGATGGGGCAACGAAAGACAAGCGAGAACTTACCATTGCGGGATTGACCGGCACAATACTACGAGCACCGACAGGATATCCGGTACCGTATGTATATGCAGGCGGATGGCCGGGATGGACACCTCCAATATACCCTCGAGGAACCATGGCTTGGGAGTGGCCGCCGGGGATTACGCCCCTGGAATAACCTCCAGAAACGACGCCACTTGGGTATCCGCCGCTGTACTGAGAGTACCGATTCGGATACGTGACTGCCCTGCTCATATAGCGGCCTCTGGGGGCGTGATCGTAGTAGCGCGAAGGGTAGTACGAGCCGCCGAGGCCATATCTGCGGCGTCTGGACATACCAAAGCGGGGGTAGTAATCCTCTGTGTAGTAGCGCTGGCCATTGCGGACCTCAACTCTGGACTCGTAGCTGTAATCGTCGTCGTTGAAGCACATCTTGCTGGCCGTGGAATTGGGCTGGACAGGGACTGGAGATGAGGGAAATAAACAGCCGAGAAAGCCGACAATGAGCGAAGCAAACGGTGGCCTATGACGCGAATGAGAAGATGAGGGAGATACAGACTTCACCGCGATATCGATAGTAAGGCGTGACTTGGGAAGTAGCCCATCGAGAAATGCTTACCATGTATCTGCATTCAGCGATAGAATGGTATGTACAGTACAGACCTAGAGTACCTACCAAGGGCCTGTCTGCAACTAGAGCCCACTTGGATGATCAAGTCTTTCCACTTCCACTCTTCGGTACAGCACCCCCTTCGATAGCACCAGTCCCCGCTCCAGGCGCGCCGTTCCCCTTGTTCCCAAACATGGCGCGGAACTTCTTCAAGACCGGGGCGACCGTCCATCGCGCAAAGGTGGGAGTAGCCCATACGCTGAACACGATTCTCGGAATCAACAACATCTTGACAATCGCGTAAGCCGTCGCAAACTCGACGACCAGCCTGACACCGCCTTCGCTGATGTTCCATGCCTGATCCACCTTCCTCAACCTCTTAGTCTCGCTGCCGATGCCGTCGTCATCGGAATGTGACAACAAACCCTGGCTCTTCATCCACTGCCTCTGTTTGTCATCCTTCTGGATCTCGTCGACCTCACGTTCGGCTTCCAGCGCTTCATCGCTGCGTATCCAGCCCTTGCGCTTGAAGTACCGACCGAAGCGCTCGACGCCTGACGCTATCCAAGCCCCTTCTGCGAACCACGGAGGCAGCCAGTGTGTGTAGTGGAAGTAGCCAGCGAGACCGAACAGAGGGATGACGGCCGTGAGCTCGTGGAGGAGAAGGAACGACGTTATGTGCGTGACCGGGGCATTGCCGAGCGCATTGGTGTACTTGTGCAGAAACTTTGGCAGGCGGCGATTGAAGCGCTCGATGCGCGACTGGGAGGACGCTGGAGAGGCTGGCGGCTCTGTCGCATAGCGGCGCGTGTGTGGGCTGCGAAGAAGTTGTGGTGGGCGCGCAGCCGCCCGCAGGATGGCTCGTCGTAGCATTCTGGCTGTGTCAATCCCTCCTCCTTGTCTCAACCTTCCGGCCCGAGTGGCTCCTTATGCCTTGCGCGGTGTTGTGATTCCATGCGGAGAGCTGCCACTGCGCCTTCGTCGTATGACGAAGTCATCGGAACCCTGACGGGCCGATCCACGTTGGTCGCGTCTACCTAGGTACCGATCACCTATGTAGCAGCACCTTGTCAACTCCCGCATTGACGAGTAGACCTGGTAGTGTTATTCGCGCAATCCGGTCTGGCGACATTCCGAGGTCTCTTTGAATAATGGGTGGCATATACATCCATGCATGTCCGTCAAAGGATGGAGGCCGCGCCCCCTGTGCCACCACGCCCTAAACATCAACCACTAATCAGACGCCCTGTGTGACCAAAGCGCGTAAAACACGTAGTTCCAGAAGTCAAATTATTTTTAGTTACGAACCGCTGCAGAAGCATCTGCAGAACTCTCTCAATCGTACTGAGAGCAAACTCGCTCAACATGTTACTATTCTACGAAGATGAACCCAGCTCAATTGAAAATGTGCAGCCCTCATTCAAGACGATAAACAATGCTTCAACGCCAGCCATCGATCCGCTACCGCAATACGGCTCTCACGCTTTCATTCCATACCCACCTACGACCACACCAAACGATGCCTTGCCAGAAGACCCCAAAGCTGACAGTACATCTCCATCACGGCTAAAAGTACTCAGCCCTTCTTCATGGACATATTGTGGTCCTCTCCTCCACGCAAGCACCACGTCCCTCCCACCGTCATTCCACACCTGGGCAACTCTTACACTGTCTTCTCCCGCGACTTTGATACACCGGCTCCTCCCTCTCCTCTCATGGCTACAGACTTTCTTGTCAGCAGCGAACATCCACAATTACTGGCTGACTATCCGCTGCACCACGACAACCCACGAATACGATACACCACGCTGGCACACAGATGAGAATGTTTTCGCCTACGATGCTGAAGCCACTGGCTTTGGTCTTGCTCAGTCTAGTACGCAAAGGCTATGGAAGCTCTGTACCACACTCCTCGGACCAAGCACTCTCTTCACAAAACGTAATGACATGGCGCTGAGGGTGCTCAGAGAGACTAAGAAGATCGAGAAAGAGAAGTTGGGTGACCATACCTGTACATCGATATGTTGCGTAGGCTGTTCCACGTATAGTGACTCCGTACGACAGTCACTCGTACATTCTCTACAAGATGTGGAGCGTGAGACACCGGCTTCTAGAGAAGTGGCGTTTTTTAGGATAGGCGGAGAAGAAGGGGCAGTGCATTCGGAACCCCGCCACGATACTGATCGTATATTCATCAATGTAATTCCAGGCACAGAAGAAGATTTGCGGAGCTTGATGGCCAAATGGGGTATCGGATTCCCACGTGCGTGGTGTTTCGGTTCGCCTGTCGGCTTCGTGAAGAGTGACGAGGCGGAGACCTTTGCGATGGGAACTTGACCTAATGAGACAATGGGACGAGGTTCAGATGGCTGCTCAGAGATCATAGATCAGACACGTGCAATACGTATGATTGATTTATAGATCGAGGGAAACTACGCTAAGATGGGAACGAAGCTGCACCCCTTCCTTTTTTTCTACATCCTCATAACGCATCTCCATGTTCTTCTTCGATATATTGCTGAACAGAAAGCTCAGCGCGATAGTTTCACTCACAGCTTCTCAGCAACCTCGACGAAGTCTTCCAAGTTTCGCACCGGTCGAACACCGGTGCTGACTTGCATACTCGCCTTCCAAGCATGCACATCCTCGATAAGAACAGGCTGTGAAGCATCCACTACGCTCTTGACATCTGCACTCGTATCCAGGGCCTGAGGCGCGGCCGGCAGACCTGAATCTGCTACACCCAATGCAGCCTTTGCTTCGTCGAGGATCTTGTTAGCGACTTCCTTCTCGATCTTGAGATCGTCAGTGAGGTGGCTGGCAACTGCATCCGAGATAGCCGCATTGGACGATGCGTCCTTGATGCGCCCCTCGAAAGCTTCGTCATTGGTTGTGATCTTGTGTTCGGCGAGAATGATTTTGAGCGCAGCGGCGGCGGCAGTCTTCTTCTCCTCGAGCGAGGGCTCCTTGGCCTTGGCTTGCGCTTGTAGATGTACTGAGAGTTTGGATCGTTGAGAGGATGAAGTCGAGATGTAGTGACTGTAGAAGTCTACCATGTCCTTCTTGGTAAGCTTCTCGATAGTCGCAGCATCAACATCGGCTGTATACTCGTTAGAAATGTACTAGTGCACGGGTCTAGGTGACAGCATACCTTGCAGGAAATCATACGAATCACTGTAAATGTGATTCCAGAACCTATTGTCCTCCGACGATAGATTCTTCAGTTTCGCGAGCCTCTTGTTAATCATCGCACGCTTGTGACTCTCAAAGTCTTCCTCATTCATGTCGTTTAGTGTCTGCTCGAACGTGTTGAGGAAGTTCTCGATGCGACCTTCAAGGTACCGACAATCTTTCTCACTCTGGATGAGAATGCGATATCCTGACCAAATGTCGTGGAAGCTAGGGCCAGAGAACACGACATAGCCAAGCTGCTCAATGGTACGAAGTTGATTGAAACACGGCTCGTCCGTCATCTGCCCAAGAAGCAGGAGCTTGGCGCGCGTGACGCTGTCGTAACGGTGACCGGCATATAAGCTATATTCGATGCAGTGATTGACGTTTTGGGGATCTTTTAGTTGTTTCTCGTAGATGAAGTTACTGCCGGATGGCCAGATGAGTCCCCGGCGTGTAGGTAACTGATTCGATGGCAGTCTCCTTGGCTTTATAGTGCGTTCTACTAGATCAGTAATCTTCAGAGCTTCCTCCTTGTATAGGTTGCCATGTGCCAAAACCTCGATTTGACATTGCGCCAGGATTTGCGGGAAGAACTGCTGTACGTCCTGAGCCGTCACGTTCTCAAGCTCTGGAAGAAGTTCGTCGTTCATTACGCTCTTCTCACTCTTGAATTGCCGAGAGTATGTCCCAACCTGATGGAAAGGCTGCCCGTACTCCCAGTTGCGTAGAGAACGAAGCATACGGTCGTGAATGATCCTGAAACGATCTTCTGATACTTCAAGATCCCGTACTTGCAGTAAGACCTTCTCCAGCAATACGTGCAACTTGTCGTTGTAGCCGCTGACGGTAATCGAAAGGCCACTGATGTGGTTGGTGAAGTCGTAGACCAAACCGGATAGGTCGGCGTCGTAGGAATACTCCACTAGAGCGTCATTTACAAGCTCACGATAGAGCGTGCACAATAACGTGATACGAGCTGTGATGCTGGTGATGGGTGTTCGGAAGTAGATATGAACGTTAGCCTTGGGTACCCAGAACTGATCATCCTTCTTCCACCAGATGCGCACGTTGTCGTCGTGGCGGATGAGCTTCGGCTCCTTGGTCGGCTGTTCAACCTCTTTCTTCTCTACTTCGAGCCGGGTCGGGATGAACTCATTCTTGTGCGGGAAGTGTAGCTCTGCCGGCCGGCTCTTGCTCTCGAATGCTTGTCTGATCTCGGCAAGGAAGTCTTCTGGCATATTTTCGACCTTGTGCTCTGTTCCATACCACTTTTCCTTTTGATCCCATCCACCTGGGAAATCTTGACTAATGATCGTCATCCTGAAGTTGTCTGGTCGAAGGTAGGACATAGCCTCACTGATCAGCTGGGCATCGAACTTCTTGATGATGGCTGGACCGCTTAGAAGCATCTTGCGGTCGTAAGGCCTCTGCATGATACCGGCGAGACCACTGGCAGTGCGGCTAGGTGGGCTCTTTTGCTTAAATCGGAACTCCACTTCACTGATCCGCATTTGCTCCTCGACTACCCATTCGAGAGGTGGCTGATCGCGCATCAATCCGATGTATTGGAAGACAAGCTTGGCAACCTCTTTGTAATTCTTGAGCCCCTCCTCGGTCAATTTGATATTGACAGTGAACAGCCCTGAGCCAGGGCATAGGGTAGAGCCTCCAGCACCAAGTCCGTTCGCCCAGCCCTTTGCTTTGATGTGTGCAAGGATGCTACCGGGACCTTCGTGACCGAGCAAGTGACTAAGGTATCTTGAAGGATGTGACTCGTAAAACTTCTCTTCATCGCGATAGGCGAATGTAAGCTCTAACGACCGTGATTCCAAGACCGGTCTGGCAAACGTCTGTGTCAACAGTTCATTCCCAGTGTAAACGGGCATATCCCATCGATTTTGTCCAAGGTTCTTGTTCGGGACTTTAGCGAAGATCTCCTCCACCCATGTTTCCAGTGTGTCAAGGCTCTCTCGGCCTAGGACGACTAACTTCATCCGGTTTGCAGAATAGTGCGTTGAGTGAAACTTGATAAACTCGTCTCGAATCTTCACGCCTCGTGCTATGGGCTCGTCATGGAGGGTCTTGTAGCTTCCGGTCGAGAAATGGTTGTAGGGATGATCTGGATTGGCCAATGCCTTGTTAAGCTGATGCATCCGCCAGGTATCATTTTGGAGGTTCTTCTTATTCTCTGAGTCCACAGCCTTGAGCTCGCGATCGACCGTGTCTTCCAAGAACAGAGGACTGATGAAGAACTGGCCGAAGCGGTCCAGCCCTCCCCATAGCGGCGACTCGTCCTTGGACTCTGACAGATTAGTTTGTGACACGTCTGGCGATGCGGTTTGGCTGCTCGCAGGTGTGGAGGAAGGGTATGAAAGCTCAAAGTAGTAGTTGGTTGAGGTAGAGGCTGTGAAGGCATTCGAATACCCGCCGTGGCGTGTCAGATATTGGTTGTAGGCGTTCTCCTCTGGGTACTTCTCAGTCCCCATGAACAGCAGATGTTCCACCGCGTGCGCGATACCCGGCATATCCGGCGCATCGCTGAAGCTGCCCACATTGACATCCAGCGCCGCACTAGCCTTGTCCGTCCCCGCCTCGTGTATCAATAGGACCTCTAGTTGATTTGGTAGAGTGATGATTCGGTAGGAGCGATCGTCGAGTTGTGGCCTTTCCAGGTCTTCTATGCGCGACCTCCCCCCGGCCTCTCGTCCTAGCTCTTCCGCCATGGCGGCTGACTGCTTTCTTCTCAGCGAAGTCGCAAGGGCGCGATGCGTAGCTGGTAGCGGGACGACGGCGGCCTGGCAGCGAAGCGGGTTATGTATGGCGCGTGATCCGAGGTGACTGGTGGCGAGCCGAGTCGAGGCTGAGCAGTGTGATGACGATGTTGTGTACTGTGCGATCGACCAGGCAACCGGTAGCCTGGGAACGAGTGTTCGGTGTCGTGGTACCAGCGACAGGTTTCCCAGAGACTGTCGTGCGCCTAGCGATGGGAGCATCCACAAGACGTGCGGTGGAGCGGACAATGGTCGGACAGGCGGGTCCGCTGGTGATTCACTGTGGTCCGAGACTAATCAATTGCCTGCAGCTGTGGCAGACAAGAGGCGGTGAGGGACAGCGTATATTGTGGCGGGGAAGTGGCAGGCGCTGAGTGCGGCTCTACTCACCAAACAATGAATGCAGCAGCGTCCGGCGTTGTGGTAACGACCAACGTCAGATACGGTGGGCCCTGCATTGTCGACAAGACACTAGGGCTGGCTACTGCCCGTGCCCGTCACCGTTGATCTTCGTCTACGTGACAACATGGTACCCAAGGCATTTCAAGCAGGTTACGCGAACACGACTGGCTTCAGAAAGGTTGTCAAGGCGACTATATACATCAAGAAGAAAGATGGCATGTCGGATGCCGACTTTATCGAGTACTATAACAACAACCACGCACAGCGCGCAGTTCCCATCCTGCAGCGCCATGGCATCCTCAGCTACAGCCTTGTACAGCCCGAGCGCAGTCCACTACATAGCACCCAAGCTGAGACCGCCACAGACATACCATCTGGAGCGGGATCGAAAAGCCATACAAGACATTATGCACGGCAAAGCCAAGCTCATGGACTACGATGCCATCTGCACCTTCGTCTTCCCCGACTATCTGGCGCTGGCCAAGTTCATGTACGACAAAGACGGCGCTGCCTTGAATGGCGATCACGCCAACTTCATGGACGACAGTCAAATGAAGATGATGGTCGGAGACGAGTACATGCTCATCCAAGACGGGGACAAGGTCGGATGACCAAAGTGCAACTGAAGACGGAGTCTTCATGGGGTATCACTGAACCGGACCAAGTGTACAAATACATCGAGAAGACGTCGCCGCGGCTACCTCCGGCCCTTATCTTTGCCTCTGCCTGCAGATCCTCGTGGTGTAGATGAGCAGTTGGCTGAAATATGTCCCTTTTGCCCACATTTATAGCATTCCATGTTGGCCATGCCACCGAAGCCGCCCCCGCCTCCGGACCGTCGACTGCCTGATATCGATGTCAGGCCCTGTAGGTCGCCATCGTCCTTCTGTCGCTTCGGTGTTGCCTTGACGGAATCGTCGCCCCGCTTGTTCTTGGATTCGCGCTTTTCCGTGGCCATTTCGCGCTTGGTCTGTCGGATCAGATCTGCGGCAGGATCGTCCGAATCATACTCGTCTGAAGAATGCTCGGATTCTGATTCCGAGTTCTCGGCCTTGACAAAAGGCACCGTTGTCTGCATTTCGTCAGTTTGATTCTATCGCAAGTGCAAATTGTACACACATCTGCCTTCTTCTTGACACCACCGCCGAACTGCATTCTTATAGGCTTAACATCTTCCTCCTCGTCCTCGTCCTCGTCCTCTGCGTCGAGCTCAGCGAATCCCGCTTGCCTAACCTTCATTGCATCTTGTCTCTTTCCTTCGAGAGGGTCCTTGAAACTCAACACCCACTTTGTCTCACCCGCATGTTGCGCAGCTTTGTCAAGGGCCGCCTGGCGCTTCGCTTCTTCCGCATCTAGTCCTGATTGTATGATGTCGTGATCCGAGGTTCCTACAGCGGATGCACCATTTGAAAGGCGTGATCTCTTGCTAGGCGGGCCATTGGGCGTCGAGGGCGAAGACTTTGCGGCCGCGCGCTGCATAAACTACTCACGTTCAGCGTATTCCCAGGGTAATCCAGTAGTGATCTGCGTACCTTCATCCCCATCAGTCCCTTGGACATGGTTTTGGGCGTGTTTCCAGACATGTTGTGATTGGCTGCAGTATCGGTATCGCCGCGAAGGGTTGGCTGGGTTGTAATGTTGCTGTCTTCGTTTGCGAACGCGCAGAGTCGCGTTCGGCGAACTTTTGACGCACGGACCCGTCAAGCTATCGATAAGGCCATGTCCAAGTGCCAAGCTGATGATGTAGCTCTGCCATTTCACGTATCCTGAGCAATGTCGCAACCGAGCTTCCACAAAGCCTCTTTTCGCGCGATTTCGATCTTGTCTCAGCATCAGGGTTAGCTTCGGGCAGTATGAACAGTATCTCAGAAGGTCTGAGATTGGCTACACAATACTTCGCCTCCCACAAAGCAGGGCACGACCACACCTCCAGGGCTGCATGCAGCGGTTGCCAGGAAGTTCACCGGTGTACAAGAGACGGATTTCAAGATGGGCCAGACTCGCAAAACATGCAATGACGTAGAACAAAATGTTCGAGAACTCTTGTAGAGCCGTGAATTAACAGTAGTGATATTCTAGCGTCGCCCTACGTCTCGAACCATGAGGACGTTCCGGACTGCAATGTCCACCAAGAATGAATCTGGACTAATCATATGGCGTCGTCACCATATGTCGGCTCTCAGACCACCAGTATCTCCGTCGTTTGCACTAGCAACGCTCCGTGCCATTAGGGTATCGTCGAGGTTCCAGCCTCCAGGTATCTGCCGTATAAGGCGGCGTATGACGCCATTGGTCGTTAAATGTAAGTCGTCTCAGTAGTATGTGTGGGTTGGCATATGGTATGCGGCGGAGAACCGCGCCTCCGCAAGATGCTCATGCGGGCTTGGTTATGCTAGGGCTCATGGCTCTCGAGAATAGTGCAGCTTTCATTTGTCGGTAGGCCTCGATAGCTTGTTCCTGGGACTGAAGACCGGAATGAGACTCTGTCGACGGACACAACTGGGGTCTGGGTAATGAAGTTGTCCATGATGATATGTCGGAGGCGTGTGCAGGTGATAGGAAAGGATGCGACGACGCATGGTGGGTGGCAGAAGCCATGATCCTTGGAGAAGAAGTGGATGAAGACTGAGAGCCAGTTGAGCTTGTAGCGGGAGAAGACATTTTGGTCTGCTGGAAACGTGGACACTCGCGACCCATATAAGGCCTGGGGATAATTTGTCAAGCAAGATGCGAACGATAACAAATCCCAAAAGTCGAATACCATGCTGAACTCCGAAACGTGCTCCGGCACGATTACAACTAGGGCTTGCAGGATGATGGACCAAATTTCCAAATCACGACAATGTGATAAGAATGGCAACCTTGTTGTCGTCAATGACACAGTAATCAGAGTGCAGACGCGCAGAGTCGCACGGGAGATCGTCGCGAAACAACCTTTATCCAATCGCGATACGAAATCCTTGGAGATCTGACCAATCGCAACCGAGCGACATGGATGTGCCTGCTTCACATAAGGGACTGCTAGATGCCACGAGGACGAAAATCGTGTGTTGCTTGACAAATCCCGGAGCCTCGGGAATCGCCAATCTCATACGGCGCATACGCGACATTCCGTGTTGACTTACCGACAGTCTGGTGGTGTTTATTCCAAATTCCTGACGCGAATTCGACGCTAACGGCTGTTAGTTCCTCCGGTCTCACTTTCTCGAAACGCAACTTTAACGATCTCGCATGCACCTGCATGTTCTCTGAAGCTCGGTCCGCGAACATGCCCATGTCCGGTGTCTAAAGCGCCTCAACCGCTGGTGTTGATGATGATCGTGTACTCTCGTCTGGTAGAGCAATCCTTATGAAAGAACTACCTCACACGGCAAAGACAGTCCAGGGCCAGTTGCATGCTACACGGACCGCGCGGTCCTTTGTAAGGAGGGTGGATCCCCGGCCGGATGCGCAATTTGCCTCAAGAGCTTCTACCGTCATAGTCTCTTCTCCGCATCTTGGTGACAAAAGCACGCAAGGCAATAGAGCATCATCCCAGAGCGCACACCGCTTATTACATGTTCACCGCAGTCAGCCTGGGAAGACTCCACCCAGGCAGCCACCAAAGATCCTATCCTATACGAGGCGCAGACTAAGGCATCCCGCAGTGACAAATCTGTAAACAGCTGTGCGCCTACGAGCTGGGCATACCCAATTCCACCAACTGTAGACAACCTGAGATCTCTGAGTCGGTTTATGGGCATCATGCCGATGTAACACTCCACGTGGACGTGCCGCTCCGATGCCAATGCGGCGTGCAAGAGGGGGCTAATCGATTCAAATGCTTTGCAACCTAGCCTATGCTCACACTCAACTCCTGTTGGATCTGACGTCAAACCCTGTGTCGTGTCGGCAACAATACCCGGTACGCATCCGTCGAAGCCATCTCAAAAGAGGTCCCCTAGCTGTCAACGCGGCCGCCATGCTGTTAAGCCGCTGAGGGGCCATACTCCATGCACATCTAGAAGTATTGTCGGCCCAGATAGTGTCCGACACATGACAATTGACAGCACCTAGCGTAAAAGCCTCCAAGCCTCCAAGGGAGATTCGGACCGATCTCTATCAGCCAACCTGGTGAGGTGTACCCTTACATGTGCGCTCTCTTAGAAGGAGTCACTGTAAGTCTCCCTTTAGACAATGCGAAGACCCGGCACCCTGCGCAGCGTTCACTTTTCAATTTGCTACATGCCACAAGTGTGCCCTTTACACATGTATACGATACAATTCGCCGCGAACGTCCACACACTGTTTTCAGAACTCGATCAAGTCGTCTCAATTCTCATGAAGTGCGGTGTGAACGCGCTCTTTGGTATTTGCTTCTATGTACCCAGTACCTGATCTGCGAGTCCTGTCTACACACCATGGCGGTCTCATAGAAAGAGTGAGTAAACATCAAGATGATATCATCCAGTCTGTGTATTCCGGTTCAGCGTGGCCCGATCCACTAGTGAACCACACTTTGGCACAACGGCTATCTCACGATCGATGATCACCATGTGGTGTATTCGCCTGACTTATTCATTGTTTTGGGAAGTAGCTGTGTACATTCTCGAATATTCTCTGAACTGAGGTGCTGAACGATCTTTGTTCTGTCCCCTTATGCACAGTTCCTAGGTACCATGGTTTACTCCCCAGCTGAGCTTATAGTTGGCTAGGAGCTATCACAGTGGGTCTGCGGCATCATAGCGACCAGAATTGCAGTGCCCCTCAGGAACGTGTAGATTGGTCCAGCCCGCGTTTGCATGTGCCCACAAAGGAACGCGGCTGATGACTTCGGACACTTATTCCAGAAGACAATCGCCTTGCTGTTTTGCAAACGCCGAAAGCGCTCATTTTGATTTCCACTCAACGATCCCATCGTTTCCTCACCAAATGCACGATCAATCTCCAAGTTGGTTCGTCCTGAGATCGAAAGCAACAGCGGATATACGATATGAGACTTTGATTCCTACTGTGATCTTCACTGCGCTCGCCTCACTTGTGGTGGGTTTGCGATGGTGCAGCCGAGTAACATCATCTACAGTTATGCCGGAAGACTACATCGTCACTGCAGCCATGGTAACCAGCACGAGTAATCTGGACAGTATTTAAAGCAACATTCTGATGCTCGCAGGTATTCTCCATCGGGTTCGCGGCCGTAGTTGCTGGACGCAAGACACCCAATTGAACATTGCATGAGGAAGAAAAGCTGACTGCAACACAGAGTTCAGCATCGATGGAGAGGATCTGAAGCAAGGAGGCCTTGAATCACCCTCGCTTGCTGCTATGCTGAAGGTGCGTGGTATCCATTAGGCTTCGCACACTGTTGACTGTTTGTAGCTTGTTCTCGCCCAAACTATCCTCTACCACCTGGCAAGTAACCTTGTCAAAGCCTCATTTCTGGTACAATATCTTCGCCTCTTCCTAGTCATCCCTCAGATCGTCTGGATTTGCAACGTGCTTCTTATTCTGGTCTTCGGTGCCACGGCTTGGGGCATCTTCGGTAACATCTTTCTCTGCGAGCCTGTGCAGAGTTACTGGAATGTCACGCTATCAGGAAAATGCATGAACAAAGAAAACCACTTCTGGTCAACGAGCATCATCGGTCTCGTACTCGACTTCTCCATCTGGATTCTGCCAATTCCCGTAATTGGGAAGCTGAATTTGCCCAGTCGGCAGAAGCTTGGACTAGTGGCAGTCTTTGGGCTTGGTGGATTGTGTGTCCCTCCATTCTCCGTGATAGAAAGCTATCTGCTGACTTCGATTCTAGCGTCTGTATCATAACACTGCTACGATTGGTGCTGGTACATGACGCAGCGAATGACGGTGAAGTCACAAGTATGGCCTCGCTAGATCCGATATCAAGTGTACGCTGACACGACTGCAGAGGCGGGTACCTACGCTATAATCTTCTCGACTATCGAGGTTAACGTCGCCATCATCTGCGGATCGCTGCTTGTCATGAAGCCTCTGATTGCACGCTTCCTGCCAGGTCTCATGTCCGAGCAACCAATGACCGCGGCGGAAGACGAGCGGACATGCAGAACCTTGACCGGATTGCATCTACTCAGTGGAGGCACGGAGGGTGACGTGGAGAAGGCGCAAAGGGGCAGGAGGCGCGACACCTTGATTGAGTCGGATGCGTTCGCTACGACCAAAGAGATGAAGAGGCTCATGAAGGGACTGGGGAACAGCAAGCGAAACACTATGTAGCTTACCGAAGACGGGATGTAGCTTCTGCTATGACGTATGTCAACGTCGACGGTTCACGTCTCGCCCTGCTACCATTGTGATCTTTTGCTCAACAGAAAGCCTACCATGTATTCCGAACAGAGGTCTTCAACTGCATGACGGCTGTTGTCCTTGTCCACGAATATCTGGGGAGCTCGCAGGCAGATGACAAGGAATGCCCCCACCAGACGTTAGCGTGGCAGCTTAGCTTGTCGACCGTGCTCAACCTCAACCTGCATCCAACATCGTTGATCGATTGAATGCAACTCGGTCTGCGTCCTCGTTTGCGAACACGGCCATCTTTATACGACCTAGTCCAAAAGAAGAACATTGACCAGATCTCGATATCTGGAGCTCATACCGCCGCCGGCCACGACGACGTTGAGCCACACCGAGTGCCGCTTCCCGCGAGCCCGCTGATATCACCACAAGGCGAGCTTCCCACCCAGCCGCCACCGCCGCACATCACCCTACAAGAAGCCAGCGACGACGAGAAGGAGACACCAGCACCCAAGATGCCTCCCGTAAGCACTACCAGCTATAGAGACGGGGTTGGGGCAGGCAGCTAATCCACGCGCGCAGAAAGGACAGAAGAAGCAGGAGCAGAAGTCGGAGGGCGAGGAGCATGGTAAGCTTGAACACTTTGCACTTGGACGTAGGGAACAATAGGACATGTCGCTAATTCCATACAGGCGCCATCTACTCCATTTCCGGGTACGTCACCGCATCGCAGCGCAGCGCTCGAGTCGCATACTGATCCGTCCAGTCCTGTCATCATCGCCGAGAACATGATCGGATGTGCCATGTACGAGCTTGTACGTGGAACGGTTCTACCAGGATGGACGCCTGCTGACTGCCCTAGGTCCGTGTTGGTCACGACAACCTCGTCGGTGAGGTCATTCGAATCGAGGCCGACAAGGCCACCATCCAGGTCTACGAAGAGACTGGTAGGCACACCGCGCAAGGACACACGTTGGAGGACCGGGCTAATATCGCACAGCTGGTGTAACCGTAGGCGACCCCGTATACAGGACCGGGCAGCCATTGTCCGTCGAGCTGGGCCCTGGTCTTATGGAGACCATCTACGACGGTATCCAGCGTCCCCTCAAGGGCATCGCCGACGACGCCAACAGCATCTACATTCCCCGTGGTATCAACTTGCCCGCTCTTGACCGCAAGAAGAAGTGGGATTTCACACCCGGTTCCCTCAAGGTCGGCGACCACATCACTGGTGGCGACGTCTTCGGTACTGTCTTCGAGAACAGTCTGCTCAGCGAACATAGGGTTCTGCTGCCTCCCCGTGCCAAGGGTACCATTACCCGCATCGCCGAGAAGGGCAGCTACACCGTCGACGAGAAGATCTTGGAGCTCGATTTCAATGGCACCAAGACCGAGTACAGCATGATGCACAAGTGGCCCGTACGGGTGCCTCGTCCTTCCAACGAGAAGATGTCATCCGACCAGCCGCTCATCGTCGGCCAACGTGTCCTCGACTCTCTGTTCCCCAGTGTTCAGGGTGGTACCGTGTGCATTCCCGGTGCTTTCGGATGCGGCAAGACTGTCATTTCCCAGTCTTTGTCCAAGTTCTCCAACAGTGACATTATTGTCTACGTGGGCTGCGGTGAGCGAGGAAACGAGATGGCTGAAGTCTTGATGGACTTCCCAGAGGTATGGAAATTGGATTATGGTGTGTACGACATGCTGACATGCTCTAGCTCACTATCGACGTCAACGGCAAGAAAGAGCCCATCATGAAGCGAACGACCCTCATTGCCAACACCTCCAACATGCCTGTGGCTGCTCGTGAAGCCTCCATCTACACTGGTATCACCGTTGCCGAGGTAAGTTTTAACTGCTCGGCATACACGTGAGAAGTATGCTGACTCGATTACCTGTGTAGTATTTCCGCGACCAGGGCAAAGACGTGGCCATGATGGCTGACTCCTCGTCACGATGGGCTGAGGCTCTTCGTGAGATTTCCGGACGTCTCGGAGAGATGCCTGCTGATCAAGGTTTCCCTGCTTACCTCGGTGCTAAACTTGCGTCTTTCTACGAGCGTGCTGGCCGTGTTCAGGCTCTGGGTAGCCCCGAACGATTTGGCAGTGTGTCGATTGTCGGTGCTGTCAGTCCTCCAGGAGGTGACTTTTCGGATCCCGTCACCACGAGCACACTCAACATTGTGCAAGTCTTCTGGGGTCTCGACAAGAAGCTTGCTCAGCGAAAGCATTTCCCATCTGTCAACACATCGATTAGTTACAGCAAGTACACAACTCCGCTCGACAAGTACTACGCCAAGAACAACCCGGAATTCCCCCGTCTCCGCGACCGCATCAAGGAGCTTCTCACTACGTCAGACGATCTCGACCAGGTTGTGCAGCTTGTCGGTAAGTCCGCGCTGGGTGATAGTGACAAGATTACGCTTGATGTAGCTACGCTACTCAAGGAGGATTTCTTGCAGCAGAACGGTTACTCGGACTATGACCAGTTCTGTCCGCTATGGAAGACCGAGTGGATGATGAAGAACATGATGGCTTTCCACGACGAGGCCCAGAAGGCCGTCTCCCAAGGACATGCATGGCCCAAGGTTCGCGACGCGACCTCGGAGATCCAGAGCCAGCTCCGTTCAATGAAGTTCGAGCTGCCCAGCGATGGAGAGGAGAAGGTCACCAAGAAGGTAAGCCTGGCAGGACGTGACACTTTGATTTGTACATGGACTGACTTCGAAACAGTACGAGGAACTCCTGCAGAAGATGACCGACAAGTTTGCATCGGTTGTCGACGAGTAAATGCATGTGGTCGAAGGCGATTTCTCCGTAGCGTGTCTGTCTCGTATATCTCCAAGATCGTAGAATGTGAATTGTACCAAGATACCAATACTGCTGCCTGAACCCGCTGACGACGCCGTGTCGCGTCCTGTGACCGCAATGCGCATCATGTGCGCGAGGAACGACATCATGGTAGTCAAAATATCGAAGTGGCTCTAGATTACTACTAGCGGAACACGGTAGTAGTTGGACACATCTCTGATTTGATACTTGTGACAGCCTGGTGACGTACGCAGACCATGGATATCCCCAAGTCGCGCGGATATTTCGTGGGGCTGAGTCGTGTGGCGTATCGAAGCTTGGGCTCTCTCCGACGTTGGCACCTGCAGCAGCTACGCAACCCGCAAGCAACAACCCCAGATCTCAGACACTCTCGCCTTCAGCGCCCTTGATACCACCAACACCCAAACCCGCTTCTACACACGAATACTGAAAGCATCCGCACCACCTCGACCCACACTTTGCCGACCATGGCGACAAACCCAAATGCGTACGCACATGTTTCGAGGGCCCCTCGCATTGCGGAAAGCTAACATGGTTATACAGCATCAACGTGAACGACCCGGGGCTGATTACGCTCGTAAACAAGCTCCAGGATGTCTTCACTACAGTCGGAGTACGTCGCTGCCCTCCGCCCGCCCGCGCGCAACTGGCTACACCAACAGCCCAAAGACGCATACTGATGCCTAAGTCAGGTCCAAAACCCCATAGACTTGCCCCAGATTGCCGTCGTAGGATCGCAGTCTAGTGGAAAGAGTTCGGTGCTCGAGAACATTGTTGGACGAGACTTGTGAGTGCCCACCGCTGCGCCATGGCCTGGGACATGTGGTTAACGATAGCTCTCCAGCCTGCCCCGAGGAACCGGTATCGTCACCCGAAGACCGCTCATTCTCCAGCTCATCAACCGCGCATCCTCGCAAGCGAACGGCACCCCCGAGGGAGCAAAGACAACAGACCAGGAGAACAATGTCGACGAGTGGGGCGAGTTCCTGCACATTCCTGGCCAGAAGTTCCACGACTTTGGCAAGATAAGGGACGAGATTGTGAGGGAGACGGAGTCCAAGACGGGTCGCAATGCGGGTATCTCGCCGGCGCCCATCAACTTGAGGATATACTCGCCAAACGTCCTCACACTGACACTGGTCGACTTGCCAGGTCTAACGAAGGTGCCTGTTGGAGACCAACCGAGGGATATTGAGCGTCAGATCCGAGAGATGGTCCTCAAGCAAATCAGCAAGCCCAACGCAATCATCCTGGCTGTCACTGCTGCCAACACCGATTTGGCCAATTCGGATGGTCTCAAGCTGGCGCGCGAGGTGGACCCAGAAGGACAACGGACAATCGGTGTCTTGACCAAGGTCGACTTGATGGACGAGGGAACCGACGTCGTGGACATTCTCGCTGGCCGCATCATCCCACTGCGGTTGGGCTATGTACCAGTTGTCAATCGAGGACAGAGGGATATCGAGAACAAGAAGGCCATCTCGTACGCGCTCGAGCACGAAAGGCAATACTTTGAGAACCACAAGGCATATCGCAACAAGGCAGCGTACTGTGGTACACCCTACCTTGCGCGCAAGCTGAACTTGGTAGGCTCAGTCTCTTCTATACACCTCGGCACAGCAACTAACAGTTACAGATCCTTATGATGCACATCAAGCAAACGCTCCCCGATATCAAAGCCCGCATCGCCTCCTCACTACAAAAGTACCAGGCAGAACTTGCTTCGCTAGGCAACTCCATGCTCGGCAACAGCTCCAACATTGTCTTGAACATGATCACGGAATTCACCAACGAATACAGAGGGGTCTTGGAGGGCAACAACCAAGAGCTTTCTGCAGTAGAGCTGTCTGGAGGTGCTCGTATCTCTTTCGTTTACCACGAATTATACGCCAACGGTGTCAAGGCCGTCGATCCTTTCGACCAGGTCAAAGACATGGACATCAGGACGGTTCTCTACAACTCCTCAGGATCATCGCCAGCGCTGTTCGTCGGTACTACTGCCTTCGAGCTCATTGTCAAACAACAAATTAAGCGACTAGAGGAACCCAGCTTGAAGTGTGTCAGCCTCGTCTACGATGAGTTGATTCGAATTCTCAGCCAGCTTCTCAACAAGAACGCTTTCCGAAGATACCCGGGCTTAAAGGAGAAGCTACACCAGGTCGTCGTCAGCTTTTTCAAAAAGGCTATGGAGCCCACCAATAAGCTCGTAAGGGACCTTGTTGCCATGGAGTCTGTCTACATCAACACTGGTCACCCTGACTTTATCAATGGTTCACGCGCCATGGCCATCGTACACGAGCGACACAACAGCAGCAGGCCTCAACAAGTGGATCCCAAGACTGGAAAGCCTCTTCCACCTAGCGTGCCGCCGCGGTCGATATCTCCCTCGCTTGATCCTAACGAGGGTGGTGGCTTCTTTGGTTCCTTCTTCGCCAGCAAAAACAAGAAGAAGATGGCGGCTATGGAGCCACCACCACCTACACTCAAGGCCTCTGGTACCCTCTCCGAGAAGGAGTCGCAAGAAGTCGAAGTTATTAGTAAGTCGCCTCTGGCGTTGATGTCGGACATGGACTAACGATGTACAGAACTACTGATTACCTCGTACTTCAACATTGTTCGTCGGACAATGATCGACATGGTACCCAAGGCCATCATGTTGAACCTCGTTCAATGGACCAAGGAAAACATGCAGGGCGAGCTTCTCACCAACATGTACAAGACGGACGAGCTCGATGAGCTACTGAAGGAGTCAGAGTACACTGTCAAGAGGCGGAAGGATTGCCAGCAGATGGTGGAGAGCCTTTCCAAGGCACAAGAGATCGTCAACCAAGTACAGTAGATGGATGCGTGTCTGGGAGGATCTTGCGGCTAGACTTCCAAGGTTGTGTTCTCTGGGTCTGGCATCCTGCCATGACGTACAAGGTGTTTTGGGTGCAGCTTGCTAGATTTTGGTCTTGAGCCTGTTCATATTATCGTTGATGCATGCAATGTATGTCAGCAAGTGGAATTCGTGATTGCTCTATACTCGCTGTGATGCTACTAGCCATGGCGACGGCGCGGGCGTAGCAGTCGCCTGCGGAGCATGCACGGACCACCGAGCATCTCGAAAAGTCGCAGTGCACTCGAAGGCCCGCCTCTCCAGCACCAGAGCGGCCATGCTGCTCCCACGGATATTTGCGCCCGTCCGCGCCTCATTGGCAACATCCACGACATTCATCGCGCCATCTACACGTGTTCTCGACGCCCTCCGCGTGGCCAATGGCACCTCGGCGCCCACCCCGGTTCTCTCCTTCGTAAGGCACTCAGCGCATCAGGCCCAAGGACGAGCCAACGGAGCAAAAGATGGACCTGGTAAACGTTTAGGAGCAAAGAAGAGCGGAGGTATGTTTTACAGTTTGAAGAAGCAGTTAGGAGCCTGGCTAACGGCATTGCAGGAGAGTATGTCATCCCAGGAAACATCATCTTCCGACAACGAGGAACGGCCTGGTTTCCCGGCGAAAACTGCAAATTCGGCCGCGACCACTGCATCTTCGCGACAGAGTCTGGTTACGTACGATACTACCGTGACCCGAAGAAACACCCAAAGAGGCAATACATTGGTGTCGCCCTCGAGAAAGACCACACCCTTCCATACCCACCAAATGCGGCGAGACGGAGACGCTTAAACATGCTCGCCGTTCCTATCACTTCATCAACGAGTCCTTCTGCGGACGCAGTTGTCATAACCGATTTACAAGTTGGCGACGGCACAGGCAGCCCAAGCAGCGTGCGCGATACCCCGCGCGAAGCGACACGGAAGGGATTGAGCTTGACCGCTGGCAAGGGATACGCGTACCGTGAAGCCAACTGGCAGATTGGACGTGCGGCCGAGAAGGCGGGTGTGCAGGTCAAGGAGTTTGTGCCGGGTGACCGATGGACGGCCTGGAGGAAGAGGAGCACAAGGATCCAAGCGAACATAGAGAGGAAGAGGCTCCGGAATGCTGGCAAAAAAGCTAGCAAACCGAAAGCGAGGAAGGCCAGGGCCTAATCAACAAGACGACATACTGCGGGTTGTATGAATATATGTGTAAACTGAAGATATACAGCCTTTGACTGGCGATTTGACGAACACAAGAAGCGCTCATGTGAACAAATGATAATGAGTAGAGAATCTGACATGATTATAACCTTGCAGAGTCCTTCCAAACCAAGCCCCCTTGGTCCTCGACATAATGCCTACCCTTAGTCCATCCCATCCATGTGGTCAATGTATCTTCGCCCCCACTGCCAGGCTTCAAGCCCTTCTCGCTCCATCCGCTGCCATCCATTCCTATACCCTGGCCCTCTGCTGCCGACCTCCCATCATGACCATCGTGTATCGCATATCCAGGTGAGGACTTAAGAGTTACAGCCGGCCGTTGATCGAAGCCCTGGGTCTCGAGTTCACCCTGCGTTAGCACGGGCGTGCAGCATGCATCTGTTCCGTCGAAGATGGCCTCCCATTCCTCGCGCGTTTTCTTCTTGAACTCGGCGGCAAAGAAGTCCTTCAAATTTGGCCAGTCCGCCCTGTCGTCCCTATTACCAGGTAGATCCGACGGCTCCAGACCCATGCCCTTGAGTAAAGCGGCGTAGAACTGGGGTTCAATAGCGCCCACTGCCATGTGCTTTCCATCCTTTGTCTCATACGTGTCGTAGAATGGCGCACCACCATCTAGCATATTCGTGCCCCTCTCCCTCTTCCAGACCTCTGTCTTCAATCCCAACCTTGGCATAGTCGCCAATATCGCACTCCCGTCAACCATATTCGCCTCGACAACCTGTCCATAGCCACTCCTTTCTCTCGCCAGCAGCGCAAGCAATATACCAATGAAGCACATTGCGCCGCCTCCCGCGAAATCTCCCACGACATTGCCCGGCGCATACGGTTTTTCCCCTTTCCTGCCAAACATGCTCAACACGCCGGATACAGCAATGTAGTTGATATCGTGCCCGGCCATTTGACTGTATTTGCCATCCCGACGGAAGCCCGTCATGCGAGCTACGATCAATCGCTTGTTCAACTTCAACAGCACCTGTTCAGGGTCGAGACCGGCTTTCTCGAGGACGCCAGGTCGGAAGGGATCGATTACCACGTCGACTTGAGGGATGATCTTCTTGATGAGGGCGAGGCCCGCGGGCGATTTGAGGTTCACGCATATCGAGGTTTTGCGCCGCGTTAATTGATCGGAGGATGGGGCTGAGGGTGCGCGGTCGAGGCGGAGGACAGTGGCGCCGTAGTCTGCTAGGAGCATGCCCGCGAAGGGGCCTGAAGACTGTTAGATAGAGCCTAGGGATTACTTTGCGAAGGGAGTTTGAGGTTACCTGGGGCTAGTCCTGCAAACTCGAGGACGCGTACGTCTGCGAGTGGAGGTGGTTGGTTTGCGGACGGCATGACGAGGTAGCTGGAGGTAGTCTACTACTTGGGACGATTGAAAGGATGCGCGTGAAGAGAGAAAAACGCGAGCTTAGTAGTAAACATGCTCGACGTCGACATTGTTGGCCGTCGCGCCGGCTAAGGACTCCCGCGGGGAAGCATGCTCTGGAAGCCGAGGTGCGGATGTGGAGAGCTTGAAAGCTGGGGTAGTAGCTTCATCTTTCGCGTTTGGTCTGTTTGTCTTCACACGCGACCATCACGACGAGTCGATCTATCCCTCACTCTAAATCTCTCAGAACATCTCTGATGAGGTATGACATGTCATCCAATAATATATCATGGCGCGCTTCGCCCCGCTCTTCCAAGGTGCTATAATTGCTAGCATTAGGCACCAGCGCGCGTATGCCTACGTGAGCGGCTCTTCAAGGATCAATAACTCTGCAGAAGTCGCGGAGCTGTTCTTTCAAACGCTGGACGAGCGTGGCTTCCTTCCAAGATTTACCCGTGCTCGAACACATCATGCCTCCCCAGTTGAGAGCGCGAACGTCTCGCGTCAAACCTCAATCTTACGCTCTTTCTTCCAATTCCTCTTCCAGTCAAAGTCACCTCCTCATGTCTGAATCATCCGCACAATCGGCAACCAATACACCTTCAATCTACACCATCAACCTTTCACTACCGCCACGCGAACGCTATGTGCTGGTCGCCACCGAATACGCCCATGTTCTGCGCAAGATGCCGTGTCTCTACGATGAAGCAGTTCAGCATTTGAAGTTGCCTACTGGCATTTTTCATCTCTTAGGCCGTCTGTTCTTGCGTCGTCTTCACAGTGACGAACAGACTGAGGAACTCAGGGGCATTAGCGAAGCATCTGGCGTGCCAATGTACTTACTCGTCGCTTATAATGTCTTCCTGGACCTTCTCATGGGCTGCACGAGCGGTGGAGTCATGGTAAAGGATCCCGAAGCCGAGACAACGATGATGCATTTCCGAACGCTAGATTGGTCTATGCCTCTCCTGAGACAAGCAATTGTGCAATTCGACTTCATCGAGGATGTGGGTGGCGGAGTGATAGCGAGCACAATTGGCTACGTTGGTTTCGTGGGTGCACTTACAGGTGTAAGGAAGGGATTGAGTGTCTCACTCAACTTTCGACCCTATCACAACGCCCGTGGAGTTTCGGGACCCAACATCAAATATTACTGGAACACGCTCATGGTGCTTCTGGGGGAGAGACCGAGCATTTCCACCCTCATACGCGACTGCCTTCTACCTAGGCCGAGCGCGCCTCGCAAACGGCACAGGCTCTCTAAGAAGTCTTTACAAGAACGAAGAGATCCGTCATCTGCAATCATTCCGCCATATGATGCATCTGACGCACCCAACAACATCGCAACTATGCAGACATCAGTGGCGTATTTGATCTTCTGTACCAGCGCAGAGACTATCATCCTGGAGAAAGACTTCCACAGCGCAAGAATTTTACGCTCATCAACCTTTATCAGTACCACTAATCACGACGTATCGTTAGAGTCTACAGCCAATCCGCACACCAACCAGAACCAGGCCGTTCATACTCAGGGCCGGAATCACAGCTTCCTCAATGCCGGTATGCAAGAAGTACTCGAAGAAAGCGTCATGCGAAAACAGTGTCTAGAGCGAAAATGGCGAGAATGGACCCAGGAGCAGGGCCGTAAAGCGAAGCGAGGGCAGAATGCAGCAGTAGGCGTGAGTCCAGAGAAACTAATTAAATGGTTGAAACAGTACCCGGTGTGTAATGAGGTTACACACTTTGTCTGTGTCATGGATCCAGCAGAAGGGATGTTCAGATGGGTGCGGGCTTTTGAGGAGGGCGAGATTCCGTTTCACGGTTGATATCAGGCTTGTTGGCTGTTCAGGTCACTTGTAAATAATTGTACTTCTCGATCAAGAAGATGGGCTGTTCGCGTCTATCGTGTTGCTAGGAGTGCGGGCCTCGGCTCACGATGGACGCGGGAGCTAACACTAATGCGGTTTGCCACCATTCATCTTCCGTTCCTGATGGTTCTGCACTTCTCTCAAACTTCGGATATCGTCCACTTCCGCGACCTATTGAGCCATTAGCCGATTATGCCAAACTTCAGGTGGTTCTAGTGAATGAATATTACGGTGATAGAGCACCGAAGATGCGCCGCACGTTTAGATGGCAACGCACAAGAGATCCAGGACCGGCTGTTGGACTTGTCGGGGGGCTGGATATAAGTGTGACGAGGTGAAGCCTTTTTGTGGGCGTTGCACAAGACTGAACATCATCTGCAAAGGCTATGGAGTCAAGCTGAAATGGCAGGACGACGCCGCCAATTCATTAGCACACCCACCACGGAAGAGTCGGAAGAAGAAGGCCATCAACGATGAACAAGCACTCAGCCCAGCGTCGACTATCAGCTTCGAATCCATACAATCGGCAGTTCCGAGTCCAGATGTACTGTTCTCATCGCCTGACTCGGCGAAAAGTATGCCTGCTTTACCCTTCAACAGCCCTGTGCTGTCCTATGGGATATCTCCAACCGATCGATGGCTCCTTAGTTATTGGGGAGAACAGCTCTCAAAGCTGTTATCAGTCTCACCTCAAACTGGCATCGCGACACCATTCCAACGACATTTGACGGCCATGGCCTACGAATCGCCAGCACTCAGATCGACAGTCCTCTCAATGGCTGCAAATCATCTCGCATTTGCATCAAACGATGCTTCACTTCACCTACAAGGCTACCGTCATCAACGAGACGCAATTCAAGAGCTTCAAAGGATGATTCAAGATCCAGTGAAGATGGATACTGAGCCAGCGCTGGCCACTGTCATGATGATGCAGGTTTCGGCGCGATTGTTTGGCGATGAGGATGAAGCCAACGTCGCGAACCATCTGACTGGCGCCAAAGCCATGATAACACGGCGCAGTGGGGGTAGCTGGCTTGCCACATCTAGTGCTCGCTTCCTCCTGAGCCTGTTTGCATACCACGATATCCTATCTTCCGTGTCAAGAGGCTCGCAGCCATTATTGGATCATGAAATGGACTTTATCGCCATCGAAGGGGAGAAAGAGCTAGAAAGTATCGCAAAAGTCCTAGTGGTCGTTGCAAAGATCAGTCAGCTGCAGCACGCTATCAAGATGAGAAGAGCCCTATCGCCAACAAGCCCTGCTTTGTCGGAAGATGAAAATACTACTGGCCAACATATTCAGCAGATCCTATTAGCCATGGATTTCGGTGCATGTAAGAGGAGGGATAGCGAAGAGCGCATAGACATTAGCTCGACAGCTGAAGCCTATCGCCACGCCGCCTTCATTTACCTCTACCGAACCTGGCTCGATATAGGTGCTCCCAATCCGATAAGCATGGAGCATATCAATCAGTGTCTATCACAGCTACAACAAGTCGACATCCGTTCGCCTTTAACATCAGCGCATATGTGGCCGCTGTTCACCGCGGGCTGCGAAGCGATCGACAGCACACAACGACAATTCGTCCGTGATCGATTTGAAAAGCTGTGTGCTGTAAAGCATTTCCCCAGCTTGAAACGCGTCATGCGCGATATCGAACATGTTTGGGCAGCCAAGGATATGGAGCAGCAGATGAAAGGTCAAGATGGAATGGCCAAGGTTGATTGCATCCAAGTCATCCTAAAAAGGAGGGGGCGGGAGGTCGATCTTGCGTGAGAGTTTGCCTAACGGACGTAGCTTGCTTTGCGCACAGACAGGTGGTTCTTACATGTGAGGCAACACTTGGATGGAGCAAGGGATTGTTCGCGCTAGACGATATAAAAACGTGGTTCGGTGGTCTATGCTGCGTCCACAATACGTTCAACGAGCCAGACCACACTCAACCAGCCACAATGAACAACCCGCCCAGTTGACAACTTCCTGAATCCATTGCGAGAAGTCGTCCAGTTCTTGCCACGGGTTCAGCTCTTGCCGGACGGTGCTGTGGAGAACCCTAGTGGATATAGCTTCCAGATCCCGGTGTACTGCCAGCCAACTGATGAGCAGCGCATCAATGGAGAGGACCACCCGAGGTATCTCGTGTAAGGAATGCTCAAGGACATTCGCGGTATTCTAGATGAAAGCCTTGTGTACAAGGTCATGTCGCTGTTGATATGACGTACAGGCAGGAGGCTTGAGCGTTCCAACCTAAAGTTATCCAACAAAGTTTATTGAGGTCTTCTGTGTCTAAAAGGTTGTGATTTCTCATCGTGCACTTTGGTTCGAAGCTGCCAAGGTAAGCCCTAGTCGCAGAACCACAAGAGATCATACCTAGGTATCTCGTGAATCGCCCACATGCGCGACGGCGGCGATGGCAGAATATACGCTTTGATCACTTGGAAGCTGACGAGATGCATCGACATAATAGCAGACTACACGTCAAAGATGTGCACGCCGGTAATAGCACGCGCCCGTGAGGCGCAATATTACGACGAGCGCGACAATTCGGTGGACTATCCTGCAGATGGCCATATAACTATAATCCGCAAGCTCGAACAAGCATTGCAAGCTCTCGGTCATTCGAGGTCTTATCTGCTCAAAAATCACGATAATTATGGGTTGTGTGTGTACCGCTCCTATGACACCGCCTGCGCAACCGAAAAAATGCGCAGCCAGCTCTAATGGATCGCTTGGTTCCTTCTCCGCAGCGCTATATCGCAATCACCCAATAGGAAATCTCGGGTCGCATCGATACAAGACGTAAAGATGCGGGTGAGATGGGTGTTGAACTGTCTGATGGTGCGTGAAGAAACAGAAGGGAGGCCGGGCAAATTTTCGATGTTATCGAGATTCTGCTTGGCGTGCTAGTCCAGGCATAGACTGGCGCCGACTGTCTTCCCGAGGGGTCTCCACTTAGGGCCCCTTCCCAGCCACTTTTGGATACATGCAGAAGGATCAGGTCTATGGTGAGCTTTGTGGCTTACCCCGCGATTGTAATCCTCGGCGATGGGGAGAAGAACGGCTGAGCCTCACACATCAAACGCCTGTCCGCCGACATGGACACGCAATCTACCACCGCAAGGACTGTGGCCAGCAGAGACGCGAGCATTGAATACATCAGCGACAACATTTTTCAGTTGACACTCTTCCCAGAGAACAAAGCGGAAGTGTTTGAGCCTGGCCTTTCCAAGCTCGACCAAGGTCAAGAGGAGGCCAGCCTCATCCTTCGAAATTTGACCTCATGGTGTCCAGATGTCGCTGCTCAGTTTGCCCAACGCTCAACTACCACCATCCTGAAGACACCGTTCCGTCTGGTCTTTCCTTCAGACGCTCGGGGGACTTTCGACAAAGACCTGTATCCACGACAGTATTTCGCGATCTCCTATTGCTGGCATTCAAGCGACTATCCAAACTCGAATTATGAACCGCACGATCGTTGGCCCTTCAGCAAACCCTTTGTAGATGCCATTCTGTGTGAGAAAGAGCACCCTCGCATAGGACTGTGGATTGATCAGCTATGCATTGACCAAGAAGACACTCTCGACAAGCAGATGTCTGTTGCCGCCATGGATGTGATTTATCGATCATGCATGCGTCTGCTGGTTCTGTTAGAAGACGTGAAACTTACTGAGGCGGAGACGTACCTCGTGGAGAACTTCGAAATCTCCAAAATACAGTGGCACAAGGCATGGCTACCTGAGCCGGAGGTTAGACCACTCTATTTGTCTTTATACAAGAAGATCAACGCAGCGAGATGGGTACGTGAAGCTTCAAGAAAACGGAGATCCTGGGGCACACACTGACTTGCTCGTTCTTACCTTGTAGTGGGATCGTGCCTGGTGTTTCCATGAATTCAACGTCAACGAACCATGGAGCGACAAAAGGCAGCGATACAGGAATCACAACGCGACGTTCTTCATGAATGGACCGGGTGATTCCATAGTCAAGATGAAATGGGTGAATCTCCACGTCATCATGTCTACAGCGATAGACTTGCCGTCTCATGACAACGATATCAACCTAAACGCTTTCAAAGGCCGAGAAATATTCACGGGCTTTGCTAACCAAGGCGGACCTCCTACAGCGACCATGAAATCGAGTATTATGGCCTCGCATAACAGTGTAGCTCGAAAAGGCTGTCAGAATCTTGGAGACCGCATCAGCATCATGATAAACATCAGTGGGCGTGCCCTCGCATACTTCGGCGAAGCCTTGAACAACAAAGACGAGGTGCTATATTTCAGCGCACTTCTCGCTCTAGCGGCAGGAGAGACATACCCACTCAGTATGACGGACCCTACATCGATCAGACTGATGGGCAATAAGACGTGGCTTTCGCGAAGCCTCGGTACTGGCGATGCTATAATTCCAAAATTCCCCCTTGGAAGTGTGCAGGGCATCCGCCAGGTTTCGACCGAAGTCATCAAAATCGACATGATTTTTCTTCAAAGGCTCGGTATACCAACAGATCACAGCTTCGAGCTGGACGCTGTTGGCCAAGTTTTCCCTGGCACAATACCAACTACAGAGCCCGCAAAGTATGCCGCTGATGCAAGCAAATCGCATTTACCTGCCGCCCAGAAGGACAGCGAATGCGACGAGCACCGACGAAGGTTCATCGCCACTTGTATCAGCAATGGTATTCGGTTTACTGCCAATCTATGGGAGCAGCTAAAACGTGATGTTGTACACCCCAACTATAACCAAGGCATTTTCCGAGATCTGCAGCCAAACACTGCCCTCTATATGCCAGCACAAAGATTTTTGGACCAACTACGGCGATATGCAAGTCCAGAAACGTTGGAGAGTAATGCATTTGACTTGGATGACGCCAGCATCTTCTTGACCTGGGTAACCGATCCTCGTTCAATGTACTACATTGGCTCTCTTTCATTCCGCTTGCAATGCACCATGGATGGGCGTCAGGCTCTCATGACTATCACGAGCATTAAGGAAGACTGGAAAGATGCTAAGTTTGAGGAGCTTCAAGCTGCAATCCCTACTGATTTGCTTAACGCGAGTTGCATGACGTCAAGGGTTTGGATTCTGCAACCATTGGAGATCGATGAAGGCGTTGTGTTGAGATGGAAAGTTGTGGCAAAAGCGCTGCTGCTCGGTGAGCCAAATTTGATGGAGGAATTGAGACTGCATGGTAATCAAGACGATGCGGTGGTAGCGTTGAAGGCGGACACATGCGTGGGTGGTTAGGCATGCTATGGGCCTATGTCCCGAGCTTGGTGCGTAGCGCAGGACACCGGACTTGCTGTTGCCGACCTTAAAAGTATTGCGAGCTCCATTGAGACCATCAATACCTGGGTATACTCTCAGTGCCATCTTTACGGGCAGCTTACTTCGCTCCGGCGCACAACATGCTTCATTCTTATTCAATGACTTGCCGGTGTTATCGGCCATGCTGTATCATGGCGGACGGACGGGGCACAGCTGCAAGGCCTTTCTTGCTTATTCACGAGCCTGGCAGGTAACCTACATTACTAATTCCCGCACGCGCCTCCCGGAAGCGCATCAATCGTCCATCCGAATTGTAACGTACACTATCACCCTACTCGACAATGAAGTTCGCTTCCACGGAGTTCGCCTTCGTGTCGCGTGCTTTTGAGTGGCTTGTTCGCTTGCTGCAGCCTTGGAAATGACGCCCCTCCTGTGCGATTGCCCTGCAGGTTCATGCTCTCGGCATCTCCTTCAGCTCCTCTGCCACTCCGCCCCAGTCTCGCTATCGATATGGCGCCGAAGCCCCAATGTCGATGACAAAAGTTTGCCGCCGCGCTCACTTATGCCTTGGGTATATATCAAGATATCGAGCTCTCTGTGAGGGCCACAATCACGGCCCGCAATCATCGCCATGGATCGCTCCACGAAACCAAGCTTCAACTTTGTGAACCTCACACACCCCGACGATCTCAAAAATGAAGAAACGCAACTGCGCATTCGACGTCTAGCTATGACTGAGGTCGGTAAAGCGAGAAGAAAACCCAAAACGAAGAGGGCGCGCAATGAAATCGTCCTTGAGTTTCGCAATCCGTCCGAGAGTCGCGTCGATGTTGACCGGTTTGGTGGCGGTCAGCTTGATCCCTTTAACCCCTACCCCATCGAACTTGACGACTCTTGTCGAGCGCTACTAGCGAACAGTAGGCGCATTCACTCGTTTTGGTCAGACTCTTTCCTGACTTGGCGTAGTCTTTAGTACCGAAGATAGCAATCATCCTAGCCAGCTCCGTGGCTCCTGGTACCCCGTTGGACTCAGCGATGCGGCAGCTTTTAACAACATGCTTTCCAACTCACAAAACTTCTTGTTCCAGAGGCGCAACGGATATTACCCTTCACAAGATGATGCCATAGCATTGAAATATCACAACAAGGCGCTTCGCCACACCACCCAGATGATGAACGACCCGGCGAAGCGCACGAGTGATGAAGCTATAGGTGCTGTGGTTTCTTTCATGATCCACTTTGTAAGTCGCCCGTTTGAGGTCAATGGCGGCAAGGCTGATGATCTTCAGGCTTTATTGGGGAACTTTACCAGTAGTGATTGGCAGAAACATAGTAACGCACTAGTGAGAATAGTGGGACTAAGGGGCGGATTCGATACCATTGAGAAAGAGCACTTACGAGTTACGATCAGCTGGTCAGCATCTCCGGGTGAGCCCAAGGCTTGATAATTGCTGACGTCTGAATAGGGCAGACCTCATAGGAAGCTTCTATCAAGACCATCCTCCTATTGTACCAATGCCACGACAATGGACAGTGGACTCGAAATCTCCACCGAACTCCCCACGGACGTGTAACGGCATATCGTTAGTCTGGAAACAGCAGCTACCAATGCAGCTTGACTTTGTCACCATCTTTGATGATATAGTCCAATTGATCTCTCTCGATAGAGCTTTCAATGAGGAGCAGTCGATGCTTGCGATTACGAGCGGTAGCTGGCTGGAACCGACGATATGCCGCCTCTTAGCTATTCGTCCTCTAAACCACGGCAACGCCAGAGCGAACGTAGTTGAAGAGGTTTGTCGACTTGGAACCCTACTCTTCTTAGCACCAGTTTGGAGAAGCTTTGGTCAATCACCAGTATGGACGGCGGCTATATCGCGCAATCTTCTCCTTGTACTCACGAAAAACATGGTCGAATGGATCGACTTGAAGCCTTTGCTCATCTGGGTGCTCTACGCCGCCGCAATCGAAACCAAGGATCTGGCAGAACGTAGCCAGTTCGTCTTCATGCTTGGCATCCTGATGAGTGGCATGCAGCTGCAGGCGTGGGATGATATCATGTTGATTGTGAAAAGCGTATTGTGGGTGGAAAAGGTTTTCGCAGGTACTGATGAGTTGATTCGCGACGAGGTTATGCAGATTGTCAACCACAATCCTATTAACATGTTCCCGGTTGAAACTACGCCGCCGCCAAGTTTCTTAGACGACTTTGCGGCGGAAACAGAATAGAACTAGACTAGATCTGGAAAGAAGACACCCTTGTTGCTGCAGCTACCAATAGCAAGACTTAGCATTGCTGCTTGACCTCGCTCTCTTACAGTCGTTGCACGTACAGTAAACGCCTACCACGACTGTAGGGAGCATATATAAAGCTGCCGTGAATGATCAATACTCACTGCTACCCTCTACCTAAGTATAGATTTGCATCTAGTGTGCTCTTGTGATTTGCATACGGCTGTCGTGGCAGAATGGTCACCGGAGGCCCACGGAAGAAACAGCAGCTGACCAGAGGCACACGCGCTATCATGCCATAGCAGTCAAAAGTTGTGTTCTTTAGCCAGGGATTGCCTAAGTGAAATGATATGTATGTGCTGCATAACTTGAAGAATTACATCGTGCTGACAAGTATCCGTACTGTTGCACAGTCTATGATCTAGGTGCCCTTCCGTTGTAGTCCATTCCCGGCTCTGCTGTATAATTTGCGAAACAGTCATAATTGAAGTCGATTTCTGCACTGCGTTTTTGGAGGAGCTCGACAACGTGGTCGAAGGAGCAGAGACCGTTTGCATCAGCGGGACATCCTGGATGAGACTCGTTGATCGGCACAACGGCATCATTGCTAGTTGGCCAAGTTAGCTGGGTATCGGGTTTCGAAAGAACAGAGTGTACTTACACGATAAATCGGATCTGCTTTGTTGGTTGCATGGCAGGGCAAGAAAGAACCTGAGTAGTGAAGTGGGTGGCAAACGGCACGAGCTTGCTAGCTACGAAGCTGTTCTGCCCTTCATTTCCGAGAGGACTCAGTGGTGGGCCCTTGAACAAGGCCGTCAAGTTGAATGCAGTAAGTGTATCCAGGACGACGACTTCGTGCGTAGCGTCGGCATAGATAGACTGGTCGAGTGGGAAGTACGTCGAGGAGTTGTCAAAAGTCTCGTTCAACGCGGAGTTGGCACCGGGATATTGATGGGTGAAGCGTGCGATGAACTCATCTAGGAAGCCTTTGCCTTGAGCAGCAGAGACAGGAGATCCCGGGCCGTTGTTGTAGTAGAAGGACAGATCGAAGTAATACTCGTAGTTCAGGAAGTCTTGTTCGTTGAAGAGGTTGCAGAAGGCGGAGTAGCCGAGAGCGTGCGTCTCATACGAACACAGTTGAAGCATAGCGATGGCGTCGGTGGAAGTAAAGTTGATACCGCTAGCCTGCGACTGCAGACGAGCGAGAGTGGCGTTGAACGCGTTGTTCGCAAACTGAGCTGCTACACGGCTACCGATACTGCCTCGGGTCGCAATGTTCGAGTTGTTGCAGATCTCGTAAGGTGCGCCGGAGTTGTTCACGCCTAGAGTCTCAACAAGCAACTCGATGTTGACCTCGTCCATGTACTCGGGTACACCAAAGAAACCGGCAGCGAAGTTTTCCGCAGTCTTCACCATCCGGTCTTGGGACTGTGTTCGGAAGACCGGAATGGTGCCCGCTTCAGTAAAGTTGTTCAGAAGATGGCCATACAATTGGCGGTACTCAATACCCAACAGGAAGTTCATGCTGCGACCCGACGGTGTTAGGAGCTCGGCGCCCAACTTGTATGTCCAGTCGCTCAGGAAAGAAAGCTCTCCAGAGACTGCAAGACCAGTTTTTGTAGCGTTCGCAATCTTCTGAGCAAAGGTAGCGGGCGCAGCGCCACTGGTTGGGTATCTAGCACCGTGACGGTAGAGCAGATGCATCTGGGTGACGTCGCAGCCATCCGGGATCAGAGGGCTGGTGTCAGGAAGACCATAGTCTGCGCTACGAACCGAATACCATGGGCTCAAATTACCCCAGTACTTGGTGATATCAAAGTTTGGAGACTGCGAGCCACTGCCATGGGGCTGTGGCTTGATCAGAGGGTATGAAGATGCATCGCCATCGTTGTAAGGATACGACGGTGCTGTTTGGATGGCATTCGGCTCGGCGCCTGTGGGAGTCGCTGATGATTATTGCGTTAGATCAAAGACCAGAGCTCAAGGAAATGTTGGTGACTTACGGCCAGGGAAGCCGACGACAGACTCTGGCGGGAAGAGTTCGGAGTTGACCTCGGCTATACAATCAACCCATCAGCATTCCGCTCTCTGCGCAGCTTCCAAGGTTCGATCAGACTTACTGCCAGCGGGAGGATACACATCTGCACTGCTTGCGCCTGCGTTCTCAGCTGCCGAAATTGTCGTGGTTGGTACAGCTCCAACCCTTGCAAGGAGGGCAAGCAGTGCGCCTTTACGGGCGGTGTTGGTCGTGATGCGCATCTTAACAATCGCAGAAGCCTAGGTCTCTCAAAAGGTATGTATACCAAGGAAAACAAGCTCCGACAAGCCTCGATGCCCAGCAAGGTGGGTGTCCCAGAGACCCATCTTATAGTCCCCCAAGCCCTGCAACGGTGGAGAAAGGCGTTAGAGTTGGACATTTCGCTACCGAAGGGATACACGCGGCTTGTAGTAAGCGTCGCGCAACCAATGGGATGCGGGATTATGAACACATGCGTTGACCAATACTTCGGCAGCAGGGATGCCATCACTTCAATGACAGCACTGACGTCTGCGGGATGCAGATATCACGGTACCCAGGTACTCATGCGGTAAAGCATGTGTTGGTGCGGGGGACCTGTGCAGCTCCTAAGTCCTGGTCCACGATGACGGCGTTGGACTATGCTGCTTTAGGTGCCACACAACGGCGTTCTTGTCCACCTTTGAGCACACCGATAGAAGCACGTGGCAGGCGGATTTATGGTGACGAAGGGCTCTTTGCAGCAAGATACGCGTTGAGGGAAAGTGTTCAGGCTACATTGATGCAGAGATAACCCGGCCAGAGTGTGTTCATCGGTTTCGTCATCACATGCGAGTCCAGTTCACTTCCAAGGTTACTTTTCGATGTTGATGAGAAAAGGCTGATTTTGCCATTACACGTCCACAGACTATTTATACATGGAATCGAGAAGCCCCCCGTTCTCGCCAGACGCAGAAAAACTCAAAACGCCATTGCCAATGCCGATGTATCGATGAGACGCAGCAAATTCAACACCGCCCAGAACGACTGATATGAAGACCCCGGTACCCACCCATAACCACGATCTCATCAGTCATTAATATGTGATCCATCAACGCCGAACACAAAGAAAGGAAGGTAGCATCCAAGTCGCGATACAGCGCGTGAGCAACGCGACAACGCCTTACAAGCAAGAAAGGAACAAGCGCTACAAGCTAAAAGACTCAAATTCACGTCTGTTCAACAAGACGGAGAAAAGAGAAAGGCATTAAGCGATAGGCCATCGAGTGCGCAATCCTTGTGTCCATTGCCCGTAGAGGATGTCGGCCAGTATCCCCTGCTGCTCCATACCAGGCTCGACGTAACCAGGCAGTTTCTTCTCGTCAAAGTAACCGTGGCCATCAGCCCCAGAGCCCTTCTCACCGACCACAAAAGCGCTCTGGCGGCGTTTATGAGACTTGAGGTGAGGGTTGTTCTTGGCCATTACGAGCTTTGGACCCTTCAGCGGAGAGCCCGAGTTGGCGATCGGTGTGCCATTTCGAGTCGGTGTCGATATCGGAGTGTTGTCACACTCCTCTGAAGACTTACTGACGGTCGACGTAGCTGCACTCGTAGTGCTCGACCGAACACGTGTTGTGCCTGTGCCATGCACAGTTGTACCACCCAAGCTAGTGTCGCTGGTTTTGGTGTTGTGCTTCAATGGTGATTGCGCGGGCGAGACTTCTATGCCAAGAGCGTACGCAAGCTTTGTGTCATTCTTGAGACGGTCCACCATAGCCTTCAATAACATAAATTCGCCATGTGGGTCGATTTCGTCAAGATGCTGCCAGGCCTGCGCAACTCGTCCGATAGCGTCGCGTTGATGGGGCGATGCTGTGTCAGCATGTGCCTCTTGAAATACTGAGTCCAGGACCTTGCTGTACGCTCGGCGACCGTATAACGCGTCTTTGGTGATTGGCATGTGTCCATCGGGAGCAGGTGGCTCGTTCTCGTTGTTCATGTCCAGTGGATGGTTAGACGTGGGAGGTGATGGGCGGAAGGTGCGCGCTTCGGGGTTCGGCTGGAAAGACTGGTTGTTCTGAGCAGACGGGTTGCTAGGGGGGTTTGAGCGAAGTGCTGCACGACGTTCGCCAGACGAGACGCGCTTGAAGTGTCGTACGGTCGATGGCGAGTTTCCAAATGTCAGGTCGACACCCAACGGCGACTTGTTGAGATTGCTGACGCGACGAGCGGTGGGTGTATCGCCAGACGGAACGCGGAAAGCCGTGGCTTGGGAAGTTCTCCGAGAAGATGGACGTCGTCGCGCTGGGAGTGGTGAATCGGTTATGTCACCCAAGGGTGCTGCGTTGAGGTCCATCCGTTGCATCATGGATTCGACTTCATCGTTGCCTGAGGAGGGTATGCGGGCCAGTTTGCGACGCTGTTTCAACGTCTGGCGTGCTTGAACGGTCCCTCGCTTGACGGTATCAAAGTCCCAATCGTCTTCCTCGGCTCTGGGGGAGAGATCGACCCTGATGAACCTGTTAGCATACTGTTTGAGAAAGTCCGGCGAGTTACTGACATGGTCTCTTCATAGTACTTGGGATGCGATGCCGCTTGTTGTTCCCTTTGGGCGTCGTACATTTGCTTGCGCTCGACGAGCTCGCGCAATGCCTCGACCTTGCCCGCGCGTTGGACGAAGCGGTGTTTGAGGAGTTCCTTCGCAGTCGCACGTCGATCCGGATCCTTGATCAGACATTGTGCAATAAAGTCTTTAAAGTCTTTGCTCCATTCGTCGCCCTCCAGCCTTGGTGCTGGGTTCTTCGGAATTGTGAAGAGCACCTTCATGGGATGTGACCCAGCGTGTGGCGGTGCGCCCTCTGCCAACTCCATAGCGGTGATTCCGAGGGACCAGATGTCGGCTCTGAAATCATAGCCAGCCTCCTGGATGACCTCGGGCGCCATCCAGAAGGGTGTACCGACGAACGTCATGCGTTGCGACTTGATGTTTGTGAGTTGTGCGGCGACACCGAAGTCGGCGAGTTTGACCTTGCCTTGGTCTGTGAGGAGTACATTGGCGGCCTTGATATCGCGATGGATCTTGCCGGTCGAGTGTAGGTAGTCTAGCCCGAGCAGGAGCTCTCGGCATGTGATGGCGATGTGTGCTTCGCTGAAGGTACCTGGTGCCAACTATGACGGTTAGTCTAGCTACGTGATGTCCGTTGTGTGGCTGCGTACCAAGTCGGCGGCAGAACCTCCACCCAGATATTCCATGACTATCCATAACTTGACGCCCTTGACGAAGCTAGTCTTGTATTCGGTGATGTATGGGCTGTGGCAGGTGCTCAGCAGCGAGATCTCGGCTTGGATGTCGGCGAGCTCTTCGCTGCTATCTTCGAGGTCGATGTGCTTGATGGCGACTGTCTCGCCCGTTGTGCGGTCAATGGCTTTGAACACCTTTCCGAAGCTGCCGCCTGCAATGGTCAGTAATGGAGAATCAACCAGGCTATGTCAAAACGTACTGCCCAGCTCCTCCATGACTTGGTAGTTTTCGGCCATGGCGGGCGTTTACAACGTCGCTAGGCGGAGCGCAATGGCTGAGAAATATGGGATGTGGTCGGGGTCGGGCCAAGATGGATGCAGTGGTGTTTCGGCGGAAGAGTGTTGGGATAGGAATAAGACTCGGCTGTGGTACTGGGCTGCTCAATTGCGCCGCCGTTGTGGTGTATATCAGAGTATCGCGCAGGGTCCAGCCCTATCATCGCCGAGGCAACCAGCCTGATCGTCAAACAAACGCACATCCCCGCCGCCACTTTTTGGCGGAGATTGGCATGACGTCGGTAGGTATCAATGCTGTAGAAAAACAACACAGGTCGGGCATGTCCAGGACAGCGTAATAGACGTCGGAGCAGTGTCGTGAAGCCTTTGGCATCCAAGACCCGTTTGTCGACGCCATATCCAGAGCAGCCTATTCCCCTCCTCTCCAATGTTGCCCTGCATGAGCTCCCCACTGCGGCTGTCATGCAGCAGCGGCTACCAAAACCGTCAGCCGTCTTGCCAATAGACGTGTGTGGTGGTGCATCGTCTGCGCCTCATCCCGCCGATGATTACTTTTCCGGTTGCTGAGGGAAACGTGAGCTAACGACATGGTGCTGCGAGGCACTCCAGGCATGTCAAACCTACCATGCCACTCACCGCCAGCTAGGCTGGATTGCGAACAGTCCTCGTAGCCTGAAACAGGCCGCCTGTACAGCGCACTCCTGGCTGTTGCTGCAAATTAGGACGAGAGCGACGATGGGCCTCCATGGCTGTCTAACCGCCAGGGCACGCGCACCATGTTATCCGTCGCGGTTCTCCTCAGCAACCGCAAAATTAGAGTCTAGTACAAGATGACCACTACCCGTCGTTGACCGGACACTCGACGTGCTACCCAGCTAGCTCAAACTTGACGGCTGCATGGGTCGTGTTCTGAGGTGCCAAATTACGTGGCCCGACCCCTCATCTCCGCAACATGGCAGTGTCGTCTCGAGAATGTGGGACCGAGCATGTGTTCGACAGCAGACTGCGCGTGTGGTGACCTGTACGTCTGAGTATACCATGGAGCAATGAGCGAGCGGCAGTAGATACAAGACAGAGCAGACGTCGCCCTCAACAGACGGACATTGGTTCACCGTCTCCACACAGGGCCTCCGTCACGAGACTAGCCGCGCAAGCAGTCCCTTGGACATGCAGCCAGGAGATGGGTTCCTGGATTGGGTTGTTGATGGCCTGAGCACGGCGCGCGTGAGCGACGGCTGCACAAAGACTGCGGCTTCGGCTGTAGGAATCTCTAGATACTCGTTGCCGCTCTGAACTCCGTGGCATGCGCTCTTCAATGTCTTTGGTATGAGTTCTTGCGCCGCTGGCTCAACGCTCTTCAAGTCTTGGTTCTCGTGGTTTAGAGGGTCGCTCCTTCTCCGATTGGTCGGCCTCCCTACAGCGCTTCTAGCCCTTTATCTCGAAGTCTACGGCAGCTCCCCAGCCGCCGCCTCGCTTATTCTTCACCGACTCGCTCGCCGCGCTCGTCTCTCAACCATTCTCTGTACGCTCAAGGAGGGACAGTACGTCAGCAATACCATCTTCTTCGTCGGAGGAGCAGACTCCATGGACAGAGCACAGACACCGACAACCCTGCACGACAAAGGGGCCGAGTCGTCATCCCAGTCGTCAATAATATCCTCCAACGCCCCCGACTCCAACGCTTCTTCTCAGTCTTCACCACCCAAGACCATGCCGTCGCATTCTCGGTCCAAGACGGTCGACGTCATCGGGCAAGGCAAACGCCTGTCCCTGCAGTTCCCCATCCAGCCAAGTACGGGCATCAGTTCACCAACCTCCTCGACACGGTCGCGCCCGCAATCATGGATGAATGGGGCAACGTCTGTTCATTCGCCCGAACCCGAGGATTCTACCTCCGAGACGAACATTCTGGCGGTTCTCGCTGCTCAAGAGCGCTATGTCCTCGAACTCAAGGAGGAGCTCACCAAAGCAGAGGCTGATCTGAACACGCTCAAGACGCACTGGACCCATCACGAAGCGAACAAGCGTCGCAATGAGGTGCGCAAGGTCGCCGCGCTGCAGCCTCTCAACACATCGCTCGCCAATGCTCCACCGGGCCAATACGAAGACGATGGTTCGAATTCGTGGATGCAGAAAGAGATGGAGCGCAGGAAGAACCTACTCAGCAGCACCAAAACATCCCAACGGAAGGTCTTCAGCGGCTCGCGACATCTAAGAACTCTATCACTACTCTCTCCCGACCGCCTCCAGTCGCCATCATTCCCCCAGCCACTCGATCTACACGACGACCCCGCTTCCAACTCCCGACCGCAGCTTCCTGCACGGGCTTCCACCTCGTCAGAGATCACGCGACAGGTCGTCAATGCCGGCGAGCACGACCGATACGACATGGGCGGCATGCCCACCATACAACGTGAGCAGCTCATTCGGGCTGGCACTCAGATGGCGCAGGATTTCAAGAAGGGGCTATTCACATTCATGGAGGATATCCGACAAGCTACGGTGGGCGATGAGGCCGTCAACACGGCGGACGGCAATACTGGAATACCAGGTGTCAAGAACCCCTCTAAATCTGGCCGCAAACCGTCCGAGGGTCGCCCCGCCCTTAGTCGGTCCGCCAGCTCGAAGAAGACCACACAACAACTAGGTTCCACTGGCGACGACTTCTGGAAGGAGATGGGCCTGGGCGAGCCCAAGACTACTGTAGTCAACAAGAAGACGCACGCACTCAAGAACACGACGACCCCGCAAAAGCAGATCCGCAAAGTTGCATCCGAAGAAGACTGGGATAACTGGGACACCCCCAACGAGTCACTTCTGGTCGACTTGGAAGACCCCAAGGACAGCTCAGATGAATCGGATGCGCAGACCTCGCCGGTATCCGGCCCAGGCAGCTCTCGAACTAGCACCAGCACCAGATACCACTCGAAGCGTCACGATTCCAAGGCATCGTCGCTCACCTCCATCAACCAAGAGGACCTGACACCACGAGAGTCAAAGCGCAGCTCCATCCCATGGCCTGATATGACCAAGGTGTCACCCAGCAACCTGAAGCGTACCGCATCACATCTAATGAAAGAGTGGGAGAAGCAACTCACCCCGCCCCCGGAATCGAGGAGTGAAGATTACTCGCATGGCGATTTTATGAACTGAACGTTTGAAACGGTAGTTGCATTTAGCGATTTAGCATTATGACGCGACGCCATTAACAGCAATGTCTAATTCAGTGTTGAAGAACTTCTTGAAGAGGTGGTTTGCTGTGTGGAAAAGTTCAAGGTATAGCATGGCGTTGGCGTAATTGTACATATTGGAACCTAGCTTCGGGTAGACATGTACCGTCGTAGAAGCATAATGAGAATCCGAATACCTCAAAACGACGCGACCAAATCGCTTGCTGTTAACATGTGTGAAGACATCCGTGACGCTGGAGTGGCGGTGCCAAGACCCACCTGCCCGGCATCTCCCGTCCTCCGCTCTGAACTCCGCAAAAGTTCCCGGCGGCGGCGCATCGGATCGCCTTTGCAACAGTATCACTTGTACCTCACGCTTGCTTTGTGCCGCAATCGTAATCAGCTCCAAGAAGATGGCTTTTCCAGGAGGCGTGGGCTCCATGCCAGCCGCCATGAATCCCAATGCAGGCATGTCCGAGCAGGAGCAGCAAATGGTGAAAGCAGTATGTGCGACCCTGTCTCCTCTATGCAGTTGCGGTAGAACAGGATAGCATGTCGCGAGGGCGTAGCTAGCCATACAAGGCTGTCAGATAATGTGTTTGGGGAACCATGGCTAACGTGCGAATAGATGCAAATGGGTATGGAGTCTTGCATCGGCAAGACAGTAATGGCAGGCGTAATGGGTGGCGGTCTGGGTGCTATGTTTGGGCTCTTCATGGCTTCCGTATGTGGCCAAACAACTCATAGTTTCGAAAGAAAGAGAAGGCACGACTGACATGCACAGATGCGATACGATACCCCGATGTCACAGCCCCTCCCCGTCAACACGCCGGCTACAAAACCTACAACCGCAGCCACCGGCGCAACGGCAACGGCAGGCGTCAAGCCTTCGACGATAGCAACCGGTAGCGTCAACTCCGCATCCGCAGCCACTCTCACCCCAGCACCCTCGGCCTCTGCGACTGCTACCCTTCCAAACCCCACCGCTACCGGTACCGTACCGCTTACCGACCTTCCCCTACGCCAGCAACTACGGGCCGGCCTGCGCGACATGTACCGATCCTCAATTTCTAGCGGACGCAACTTCGCCAAAGTTGGTGCTATTTTCTCAGGCACCGAGTGCGCAATCGAGGGGCTCCGAGCCAAGAACGATCTGTACAACGGAGTGGCGGGGGGCTGCTTGACTGGGGGTATATTGGCAAGAAATGCTGGGCCGCAAGCCGTGGCCGTAGGATGCGCAGGCTTCGCAGTTTTCAGTGCGGCCATCGATGCGTATATGCGTATGCCAGAGGACGAGAGAAGCAAACCTATCGCGTAATGTCTGTGAGGCGACCATCACGACTATGAGTCGAACCTGGGGTGGAAGTCATGTCGTTGATGTATGTGTACGATATACCACAAGCGATGTTGGGGTAGACTCGCGACTTAGCATTGGGCGGCGTTTGGAGGATTCACTCTATCGAGACTCTCGACTTTACCGACGAGACTAAAAACAATATCAAGGGCTATGGAATACAATCTTGGCCGTCTCTCAGTGTTACAAAAAAAGTTCGACTCAATATATGTTGAACCAGCGTCGACTCATCTACTTCCAGCCCGAGGCTCCCATTACTGCCACCAGCGCGATCCGGCCAATCAAAATTCGTGAGGGTCTCACACCAAAAAAGTCGGGCCCCACCGCCACCATCGCGAAATCTTCTACCACACCAGAGGCACGCCCTAGTCATATTGACGATCCAAACCTCGTAAACTTCCGAACTTAATATCAGGATCTCAACTTTCCACGTACAACAAACTGAAACTTCCTGTTTACCGGACTGCGACTACTGCCGGTCTACCGCGCAATGGCAACACCCACTGCGACCCAGCAAAAGCCCATTCACTCGCTCATTTTGGATACGGGCCCATTGATCAAGAACACAGTATCGATCTCTACTATCATCAACGCCGCGGAAGAACTATGGACTACTCCTGCTATTCTCTCCGAAATCCGCGATGAAGCCACACGGTCACGTGTACAGACAACATTGATCCCATTTCTGAAGATACGGAATCCTCAGCCGGCAAGCTACGATGCAGTCATTGCGTTTAGCAAGAAGACAGGTGATCATGCGGTACTCAGTAGGCAGGATTTGGGTATCCTAGCCCTGGCTTACGAAGTGCACTGTGAGAGGAACGGTGGCGACTGGGGCCTGAGAGAAATACCCAAAGGAGAAATAAAGAGGAGGCCTGGAGAGATTGAGCAGTCGAACGAGGAGAAGTCGCAGAGTGGGGGCCTTTCCACCTCAGCAAAGAAGCGCAAGAACAGGCGGAAGGCAGCCAACAAGACTATTGAAGATACCGCTGAAGATGCGACGGAAGGCGTACAGATCGTTTCCGGATCTGTCGAACCAGAGGACATTGATGAAGGCTGGGAGCAGCCTACAGGCAAGCGGGCGGCGAAGGCCAAAGCGCCCAAATCTACTAAGTTCAACTTCAAGCCCGCAGCGGAGTTAGACAGCAGCCTGGAACAAGCCAATGAATCGGAGGAGCAGACCGCCCAAGCCGAAACAGACGAAGCAGAAGGTGGAATAGCTGTCACTCAGGAGCAGGTCGAGGAGCAAGTACATGAGCAGGTTGTTGCACAGGTTCAGGATCAGGTTCACGAGCAGGTGCATGACCAGATTCACGAGCAACTTGAGAAACAGGGCAGAGGAGAGCTCGAGTCTCAAGCTGTAGAGCAGGCGGAGGAAAAGATCGAAGAGCAGGTTCAAGTGCAAGTTCAAGAACAGCTTCAAGAACAGGCTGGTGAGGAGGGGCCAATCGACCAATCGGCGGCGGTCGAGGTGCCCACCACTAACATCCACATCGAGCAGAAGGCAGAGCTCTCACTCGCGCCTGAGACCTCCAGCCAGCAGGATCTACAAACCCAACAAGTCAGCTCTGACGAATCAAAACTGGCGCAGGAACTGGAGGACCTCTCGGTATCCCATCACGCCACTCAACAACCTACGCCCCCTACGACTGACGATTCAGCTGCGGAGTCTGACTCTGATGGCGACTGGATTACTCCACAGAACCTTACAGAACACCAAGCTAAGGACGGAGCTATCCAACCGCAAATTCACACAACAGCCAATCGCCAGCTGGACGTAGCAACCATGACGATCGATTTTGCGATGCAAAACGTATTGCTCCAGATGAATCTCCAACTTCTCTCCACAAATATGCAACGCATCAAGAACGTCAACACCAAGGTTCTCCGGTGCCACGCCTGTTTCAACATCGTCAAGCAAATGGACAAGCAATTCTGCCCCCGCTGTGGTCAAGCAACCCTACAAAGGGTTTCCTGCTCTACAAACGCCGCTGGAGAGTTCAAGATCCACTTAGCCAAGAACTACCAGTACAACAAGCGTGGCGATAAATACAGCATCCCCAAGCCCATTGCCGGTACTGCAAACACAAAGTGGAGTCATGGTCAGGGAGGAGGCAAAGGCGGCTGGGGTCGAGACCTCATCCTTGCTGAAGACCAGAAGGAATACACTAAGCGCGCTGAAGAGGACAAGAGGACCAGGACGAGGGACCTCATGGATGACAACTATCTGCCGGGCATTCTGACAGGCGATCGGGGCAGAGCCGGTGGCAGAGTCAAGGTAGGCGCAGGCAAGAACGTCAATGCGAAGAAGAGGACGTAGGATGCTGTTGTGGCTGCCACTGAGCCAAAGCAGTTGGGGGCATGCAGACTTTTGGTCAGGCGGACTCGGATGATCTGATGTGGTGGTGAAAGCCATCGGGTCACCCGGCTTACTGGGTTTTGGGCGTAAAGGTTCATGGCGAATGGTGTTGAGCCATGCTTGGTTGATCATCGGAAGATATGTCTCAGATAGACGCATGATATCCTAAAAGTTTCCATTTGTCCTCTCTAGATATTTGAGTAGATGGCCCCCTGCCGCCTCGCTCCACCTGTCCCATTCGACTGCACACAATCCAATGTCTGACGACCGTACGGTAACATGATCCTTCAACCCTTCCAATATACCTTCATGCACTACACGTTTGTATTCTGATAGCGCGTGATCGGTATCGTAGTGCACACCGCTTGTATATCGCCGTGCTGTGATTATGTGCCATAACTGCATTGTCCAGTAGTCTTACTTCCCAAAGCGCCACTACGCCTGTGACTGGGTGGCATAGTAGACCCGGGAAGCCGATTGTGGCTCGGCACGCTCGGTTATCTTATCGGACATGCGGCCTCATGTAAGGGTCAACGAGCTGCATCCAAACGAGCTGTATGCCGATAACACTTCAAGATACTCGGCACATTTTGCTGCATTGATACGGACGCAGTAGTGCATGCACAGGTCCTTAGATCGGCAGTATGGCTTGGCGTATCTCTTATCCCGTGCTTCGAGTCGCAGGGTAGTTCTTTAGATTCTACGTAATTTACCTGTACTCAGCATTCAGCCCCTGCGCTGCGGATGTGAAGCCATGGGTCCGTGTCTTGGAAGGCCTAAAGATATGACTCAGCAGGCACTCATCGGGGCGACGCCACTATAGTCTGACAGGACATGGTGCATACCGCGATGCTATACGATGCCATCAATTGTATCCTGAGAGCTGCCTGAGAGTGGCTCAGTCGCAGGAAAGTGACGCAAAACCTATCAGCTCGTGATGTAATCGACAAGCCAATGCGCAACGATTTTGAGCGAAAGGACTGGCAGTCAGCAAGTGTATTTCAGTGGTGGCTGAGATGTAGTTCCAGACTTAACCTCAAGCTGATGACCCTGCGCGGGTTCAGACGATCGGTGGCCGTCTCATCTGCCCCAGTGGTATATCGTGATTCGGAGCTGGACGCTCGCGTGTCTCACAACTGCGGAAACGTGGCGTACAGTGACAGCCGAGTCCGTGTAACAACGCATTACCCTTACATAGCTCCTTACATAGCACACATGTGGACTGTGCCCAAACGCCTCGCTTACGTCAATTCAATCCAGCTTGAGATGTTGCGATTGGTTCTGGGGGCTCTTCGGGGGTGGATCACGTTTACCGGAGGTGCAGTGAAAGAGCGCTTTATGTGAATGGTAGGGCGCCTCGAGACCCCAGGCGACGGGGAAGTGACTACCGAGGGGCCAGCATGTGAACGGCGTGGTATGAGAGTATACAAAGACCTCTGTTCCGTTACCATATTACTGAGGCCGCGATTGTCTTGAACAATATACTTGGTTTTTGTCTTTTATTGAGTCGTTATGGCGATTCTTAGTATTCTTAGCGCTTGGACGTCGCTTCCTAGATCGTACTTTAGACGCGTAAGTCTTGTTCAATCGTTTGTTGTTTCCTTCTTCAGCATCATCACACTTACCCACTCCAGCGATCGAGATCGAGATCTTCTTACATGCCCGAGTTCACCGACAGCTCCAAACAGCTCGCCTCCTCCGCGGTTAAGGAAGCTCCGACCAAGCCCGGAGACCATCGCACCAGGATTATTGCTCGTCTTCGCGATCAAGAAATTCATGTTCCGGATGTGCATTACATATACACGGACTGGGCAGCTAAAGTGCACCCGGATGTTCTGGTGCTGAGACAGCATCTAGAGGGATATTTCCAAACGTTCATCAGTACCGAGAGCCAAAGGAAGAAGCAACGCCGGGTAGACAACGGACTCTGCGCGGGATACTTTTGGACACATGTGGAACCAGAGAAGTTTGTTATTCTAGGAGAGCTTGTGGCCTGGGTAACTTGGCCCAATTCCTTATCGCGATTGTCGACTAACGTAAACTGTAGTTCTTTTTCTGGGATGACGAGATCGATTGCGGTACTCTGACAGATGATCGTGACAAGACCGAAGCTTATTGTGATGACACAATTAATTTCATCCGACATTGCTTGCAGCCAGAACTCTCTGGCGAAGTTCCGGCACCGGGACGGTTGCATAACTGCGGTCCATGGGTCAACATAGGAAGAGCAATGCAGAAGGGCCAGTCGAGAGGTACGTCTATCCAAAGTTTGCTAGGCAGATATTAGCTAACAAGCGTTGCAGAAGCACGTGATCGGTTTGCTGAAACCATCTACGACTTTATCCGCGGCGTCAAGACATCTCAGGCTACATGGGCGCAAGGGATGTCTACTCTCGAGGAATATACAGCGCGCCGTTTGAGAACTGTTGGTACAAACCCGTGCATTGCTGTCATGCAATGGGCCTACAACCTCACTCTTCCACCGTCGATCTGGAAACACGAAGCTGTAGTAGCCATAACGCGCGAAGTAGCCATCTCCGACTTCCTCTGGAACGACATTGTGAGCTTGCGGAAGGAAATAGACGACGGCGATATCGATTCTGCCATCCCGGTGATGGTATGGAACGAGGGATGTAGTGCGCAGGTTGCCGTTGATCGATGTGTGAAGATGGTGGAGGAGAGCTGGGCGAGGCTGTTGGAGGCAGAGACCCGACTTGTGAAGGCGCATGCTCAAGAGTCTGAGCAAACCAGGCGCGATATCGAGACGTTGGTTGGCGGGTGTAAGGACGTATTGGTTGGACATATGGTTTACTCGTGAGACTTTCAGGCAAACTGCATCGAGGACCACGCTGACTTCAAGCCAGACTCAAGATTCCGCGCAACATGGCCGCAGCAAAGATGAACGAGAAGGATTGCAGTTTCTGCATTATCCTATAGAGCCGAAGGCTTGAGAGGCGTCGTCTGCTGTGAATAGAGTGCATGATAGACCCGGGGGGCAAATAGCAGTTTCCGCCTATCGTATACACGCCCCTGTTTGGTTTGAAGATGAATGGCTCGCGACTTGGTATCAAGGCTAGAACGGAGTCTCCTCAGTACACATCCGGAGCAATACAACATTTTCTCTGGACGTGATAATTGCCGTCATTGTGAGCTCTCCTGTGTAGGGTCAGCTTTGCAAAAGCAACGCGAAACTCCCCTTTTACCAGAGCTAGGACCACGTTCATCGGTCGAAGAGGCTGGGTGGCGTACTCGCCGCCATTCTCAACCGCGATAGCGAGTTGCTAGGACATTGCCCTGAACTGCCAATGTCCGGAGCACAGTCTGCCGTCGTGCGGGCCACTTTCAGGCAGACAATTGACGTGGTGCGGGTGGGTCGTGATTGGTCGGGCGGCGATGTGTCCGAATCGCCAGGAGGAAAGACCGCGTCTTTGCCTTAGCTTCCGCAGCCGGTACCAGACTTCATCCCAGCGTCAGACCTCATGTCCAGCCCTGAATTCAGCCTCCTACACCTATTGCTCATCCGCCGTCATACTTGACGCTCCTGTCCATGGCTGTTCCTGCAGCCAGGCGCCGTGCCTTCCCCGACCGACGCGCTACTTGCATTCCTACGCGTCCTAGCGGCTGGGTCCATACCGATGCCTGCAGGGCCTCTCCATTCGTACACGCTTCTCTCCCACACTGCCGTACCGACGCGCCTACTCGAGCTCTTGAGTCTTTGACGGCATGGGCAAACATCGCAATACTGGTGGAGAGTTGCTATAACTCAGGCGACATGAAAGAAGCCTGATCCGAATGTGACGGGAGCCAGCATACGGCGTAGAAGCATCTAGGTCATGTATACCTCGGACCAAAGCCCGGGTACCGCCAGGTCCCGACGGTTGCTTTCCACCATCGCATGCCGCAGAACCGGATAAGGTGTCCAAACCCTCACCTCATGGTCGGGGCCATTATGGAGACCAATCTCGGCTCGGCTGAGCTATCATTCGACTTCCTCGAGTCCATCTCGTACCGCCGGTGATCTCTTGGCAGGCCGCTCCATAGGTTCGCGATCGCGGCGCCAATGGCCCGTCTCGTCAGTTTGGCCCGCCATAGACCAGATCTTACTCCTGCAAAAGGCGTCTGGGAGCGGCGTTCTGGTCCTAGCCAATGGATGCTTGCTTTCTGGGCTCTCGATGACCAATTCATCGCGGCTCGAGCCACTCGGGATACTGCTACCGACTAAGTCAGTCGTTGTCTGGCCATTAGTGCATCTCGGATCAGACATGACCTTACCTGTGCCGCATGTGTCATAGACTACCACCAAACAGCTCCTGTCCATGTGCTCTATGCCAATATCGAGACAAGCACATCCTGATGTGAGCGCATATCCTTTGTTGAGGCCTGTATAGTGTCAGGATTCCCATCGAATTGCCTCTCCACCAGGACATCAAAGCCGCGCACGCTGTGATACGCCCCTCTTTCGGCCACGCCGCCTTGACTGCTACTTTGCGGTATCCGCTCTGAAGCCCGAGGCTTCGGTGCGGGGTCATATTGTCAGTTTGCCTTATCTGACCGGCTTCCGGATTTGACAGTAGCCGCCGGGCGCGGCAGTGGGGTTCGATTCGATAGAGAGCGCTCCGTTCCGTGCGGTTCATACAAGCAGTAAGTCTGTTGATTGGGAGTTGAGCCGTCAAAGTGCGCATGACTTCTATCGTGGCAAGTTCATCCCGTGTGCCTGGGCCGCCATGTCAACCGGTGAGTGCTTGTTCGTAATTCCCGCCAGTTTGCGTTGCTGTCGGGCGAACACACGAGACGACAAGGGTCGTCGTCCGGTGAAGAAAGTTCCACGATCATGCAGGTTGCAGGAACCATCTGCTTCGATCAGCAGATTGTTGCCGCCAACTAGGTAAGGGGTACTTATCCATTGCACATTAGCGGCAGTTTCTTTAAAAAGCTCACCAATGAAGAGCATCAGGCATACTTGAAAGTGAGGAAAGAAGGCGAACAGGCAAAAAAAGGTCCTCCGGTCGTCTTGGGGCCGCACGCCTAGTCTGTCAGCCGGTTCCTTTCTACTTAAGGCACACTCGCCCTTCATACATCGGGAGCCGCTCTGTTCTACTTACTCGAGACGTGTTTTGAACCAACTTCTAGATGTCGCTCCAAATAGCCGCCGAACGGGCACAAAGAGTCGGAGACGCTTGCCGGTCGATCAATACAATACGCGCCCACTGAGGAACGTTGGTCCACAATGTCCGTACGCCGGCTTTATAACCCCTCTTTCTCGCAGAGCCGCACCTCTCGGATCTTTGTCCCAAGATACATGCACATCTTATCGCGGCAATGGTTTGACCACACGGGAAAAAAGCATGCATAGTTGACGATGCAACATTATTCAGCCCTACTCATACTTGATCTACGAAGCGATGTTCCACTCACTCACAAGCAGGACACAACGATTCTGGTGGCAATCATAGTGCATGTGGCCGCAACACCTTCGCGAATACAACACATGCTTCATGTTGCAGTCGTGGGATCAACATAAACCAGGCCTTGGCCACGCCTCTCGGCTAGACTGTTCGACAGATGGCTCTTCCACTGTTTCGCAACAAGTGCCGTGCAACGGACGGCACACGCAAGGCGCTTCGCTAGGAGGGATCCACCCTTGATCTCTCTTGGGTTGGCGCTGTGCCACTCCATCTTGTTGGCTCGCCGGTTCAGACCGGCTGTTATGCTGCAGGCGATGGGACACGTTGGGCGCGATCCACGGCCGGTTGGCACCGATGCTTTTTGCTGAGATGCAGCCGAAGGCCAACCGTTACCGAAACACTACTGCTATCATGATGCTGTCATGGCAATATTCCATTCTCACAGAGCATAGTCTTCGAAGGACAGGAAACACGATACAAGACATGCAGCTGTTGCTTGTCTATACCGTCCCCCCGGCAAACCCGACGCAGCTATACAACGACACACATCAGCGACCAGGGAATGAAAATGTCCACAGCGGGGTAGGGGAAACTGGGCTGATTACCTGTAGCCCACGCATACGTCTGCTGCAGCCGATGCAGGATTTTGCGCCATGCCCCTTTCAGGGCATCTCTAGCTTATCAGAGGGCTGCTCCGAAATCTTGGCCGTCAATCAGACATTCCGTCCCGCACTGCTGTCATGTAGGAGCTTGTCGCCTGACCTCTTGACTGGGATGCTGTTACTTTCAAGTCACTAAACGCAGAGCCGCATGGCGATGAGAAGGATAAAGACGTGTCAAGTGAGGGGCTGTAATGGTCTGGAGCAGGGCGAGAGCACCAAATCACAAGCAGGAGTATTACAACATTCCACAAGGGTTCGTTGCGCAGAGGCGCAATATCAAGATACGTCATGGTCAGTGCTGTATCCACTGCCGAGCTTGATGACCTTGCAGTCTGACCAAACCCTAGCCATCCTACTTCTTTCGTATCGAGGAAGTACGCGAAAACCCAAACGCCGCCATCACAGTCAGCAACGCTGGACGCCACGAGACACCCTCGGTAGTTCCTGGAGCCAATGTCCGAGTGAATGGTGGCGTGTCGGAAAAATGGTGGTGTTGTGACGGCTACAACATCCGAGAGTACTCGTTCCAGTTCCCTCCAGGCACAGCATACTATCAAACCTACTCAGTCTTCTATACTGGCGGTTTAGGTTTTACGGTGTTGCGAGGAGATGCAACGAACCCACCGAACGATGTGGATTGGCACTCTCTTAAGTTCGACCACTATCCGGACTTCTCCTCATATCTGTGCAACGCCTCCTCAAATAGGACAGTATCCTGCCGGCGGGGGGACCAAACTTGGTTAGGAATGTTGCTACCGGACATTTACTGGCACTGCGCGGCAATGACGCCGTATCAACAGTATGCCGGTCTCAAGGGAGAGCTTGCCATCTTTCTCGCCCTCATCGCATTCACTATGTCCCCAGAACAGATGGCACAGGTACTTCCTACGATGCTAATAAACGGAGAGTGGCAGACGTATAGTATGACACATGGCCGTAAGTCAAACTACACTGTTTGTGATGTTGACTAACGCCATAATTAGGTCAAGAGCGTAGAGGCGTGATCGTGACCGTCTATACCTGTCCTCCAACCACACGGGAGGATATGCAGACCTACGAAAACTCCAAGTACTACAAGTAGAGATGAACGCTCCGTCGTCATGTCGTTGATGTGCCGAAGTTGCAGGCAGTCCAAGCATTACGCTAGCCTAGTCCTACAGTCTTATCGGCACTCGACTCTCATCCGTCCTGCACCACCTCTCACTACGCCATACAACACGCTCTTGCTCAGCTTTCCGACATAGAATGCGCTAGGCTGTTTACAGTGGCCGTGCCTTATCGGACTTGTTTAATCTTCACGACCTACACAGCCATTTTTCAGTACGGTATCTGTCTTTTTATGTGCAATGTTCTTGTTCGCTGGCTCATTTGGGAGGTATCTGAGTACTTATGGGTTCTTATTGTTTCGCGTTTCGTTTACAAATTGTCAAGTACCATCACGTTACCCATGAGCCACATAGCTATATACGTATGTCCAATTCAGCCTGTTCATCTATTGCCACACTTTCCAACCTAGGACAGTGCAAGCTCTGCCTGACTTGGTGTCAAATGTAGGCTATGCAGTGACGTGAACACCGGGAATGAGTCGTCCCTCCAACATCAAAGAGCCAGGGTATCCGTTCTTGAATGTTAACATGGACGCACATTCATACGGAACGAAAAGAAACGTGAGTGAACGAGCAGGCAAGTTAAAGCATGCTCATCCACGAGCGTTGTGGATACTGAGGTCGCGTTCAAGTTCCGAGCTTTTATTATCCTCGAAGTCCGAGTACTTTTTGCGATATGCTTCTATACGGGTATCACAAAAGTCGGAATCAGTCATCTCACCTGTTCAGGTTCCCATGCCCCAGACAACAACGTTGCCATCGCCACCACCACTACACCACTCACGCCTTGTCTTGCAGAAGGCCACGGCGGACACGACATCCTTCTTCGCCTTGGTGGCTGGTGCAGCCGCTATACCTCTGACCTCCCTCATGTCGGAATGCTTGAATTTGTGCAGACACGTCCCCTCCAACATGTCCCAGGCAAGGACCATACCGTCATCACTGCCACTGATGACGACGCTGTCGTTCAAACCAAGAGTGCTCCTAACCCTCAAGTCCCTGTTCACAAAAGAATCGTCCTTGTACGTTTTGAGCAATTCGCCGTTGGTGCGATCCATGAGCCTGACGGTCGAATCCAACGAGCCAACCAGAAGCTCTGTGCCCTCCTTGCTAACGGCCAAACTCGTACAGCTCGGTCCCACGACGTCAACCTGACACGTACCCATCCTGATGTCATAACTTCTAACACGGCCGTCGACGCTCGCTGCTATAATATCCGCGTCGTGTACCGCGACATCAGAGATGCTGTCTTTGGCGTCGGAAAGCGTCATGATGGGCTTGTATGCGTTGGATTTGGTATCCCAAATCCTGACGGTGCCATCGAATGAGCCCGTCGCTATGATACTGTCGCTCTCGCCTCCAAAAACACCGCGGTTCACACGTCCGGCATGGCCAGTCCATCGGCGTATCGTCTGCGCCGTTTGAACGTCCCACAGAAATACTGTCTTGTCTCCACCCGTACTAACAAATTTGTCGTTGGCCGAGTTGACGTCGATGCTGAGGACTTCATAACCATGCGCTGTGTATTTGTTCACCAGACCTGGGGGTCGTTGCGAGGACGATGTTGGGGCGGTAGAGGTAGGCGGCGCTTTCGAAGGGTTGTAAAGACGGATTGTGCGGTCGGACGAGCCGGTTAGGATGTAGGTTTGGGAACCTGAGGAGTAGGCGACTACGTGAACGATGCCGCCGTGGCCAGTCAATTTGGCGATAGGCGTTGTTGGGAATGACATTACGCTCTGTGGGCAACCGCAGGCTGAGAAGTGCAGTACCAATCTGTCTGCTATCATTCGCGAACGCGACGGGGCTCTTGTTTGAGGAAGCGGAGGTTGTATTCTGATGCCGCAGCTATCGAAATATGGGTGTTCAGGACATTGTGGACAAGAAATTAGGGGCGATGTCGGTAGCGGAACAATTGCGCTCTGTTCCAGGGGTTCCTCCCTATCGTGAATGGTTATGCGATGCGCAACTACGCGAAAATGTCAAGGACATGCGGAGAGGGAGGAAAGTCGCACACGCGCCGTGCATCTGGTACCTGCCAAGGCCGAGGTGGGGCGATGACGCTCGATTAGCTCCCGCGACTTTTTGGTCCCTCAGCAATTAGCTGCCTATACACGTCTAAATATCTATAACAGCGCGCTCGCACTACAACCACGTATCGGCATCATCTTGTGCTCGTCCCATAGTAATTCCAAAATACCGCATTCCACGAGACCCCGCCATGTCACTCCAGCACCTCGACAGCGCCCCCAAGGCAGACGACTTCACCCCGCTATCAGAACACCAATCCCAGACCCCGACTTCCTTCTTTGGCGCAAAACCCGTCCTACATGCTCATTATGAGGGAATGACTCTGGTGACAGCTGCCGATCAGCTTAAACAAGATGCCGCATTCAGCAAATTCAGCTCGAAGCGCGAGGGCGAAGAGGATCTGGTCGAGGGCGTTGACATTTGGGTGTCTTCAGAGTAGGTCCGGCTGCTGCTTAGCCATGAATCATGCTGATATATGACTGCAGAAATGTCGTTCTGTTCCAGAGCACGCCCTCGCCCGTCGGCGTATCCATCCCGTTCCCATCCCTCGCGCTCCACGCAACGATGAAGTACAAGTCCACAATCGAGGCGCTATACGTAAATATCTCGCTCAACGATGCCGAATCCGTAAACGAAGACGATGACATCCATATGCTCGAAATCACCGTGCTGCCACCATCATACACTTCGAAACCCACAGAGACATGTATCACGGAGCTGTTCAATGCGCTGAACACTTGCGCTGATCTGCATCCCGATCCAGATGGCAGCGACGACGATGGCGATGACATACTGGATGATTCAGCGCCCGGCGCATCGGGTTGGATAACAGCGGAGAACATGGATGAATACATGGACGAAAATGGCAACTTCAGCGGCATGGTCATCGGCGAGGAGCTGGGTCCCGGAGCTGGAACAGTGAGGACAAGGGAAGATGTCGATGGAGACGCTAACGGAACAAACGGTGCGAATGAACACGGAGAAAAGTACTACCGTACTGGATAAATGTGTATGCATGTCAAGAAGTAAGGGAAATCGAAGGAGTCAAAAAGTATTATAAGAAGGATACCCGAGATACACCAGCAATTGGCTGCACTTCGGTAGCTGTGAGTGTCCACTCGTTTCGCCCTGTTCAGCACAATCACCCTCACACCTTCAGCAGACCACCTTTGCCACGCAGGGCAGTAACAGAGGACGTTCACCTCGTAATTCCCATCTCCAACCTCTTCTCGCCCCCCTCAACATCTCTCGTATAAACTGGCAACGGTTCCCGAACCACGCCAACCTCCAGACCTTTCTGCTCGTCGTTGATCATTCGTCTCGCTCTATTTTGCCATTCCGATTCCCCTACTTCGCGTTTGCCGATGAGTTTACCGGCTTTCACATTACGTCGTAAGCGGCGCTGGTACAGGAGGTAGGTAAGTACGATGACACCGAGAAGACTGATGATGAGCCCGACGATGATAGCTGTGCGGATCGATTCCTTGCTAGGTGCTTGAGTAGGCCGAGGGCGCGTGGTCGGCATATTAAAAGATTCGAAAGGATAACACCCGGTATGCAATGTGCTGATGGGCTTTTGCTTATGGCGAGGAGTTTTTGAGTAATACACAGGCCACTTGTACACAGGGACCTCCGATGACGCGAACAAATATTCTGATCTGCCCAATAACAAAACACGAAGTATGTGAACATGCAGTTAAGATGTTCTTGTCTTCTGGTGCAGTAAGATTCATCAGTCAGTTATCTTCTTGTACTTACAATGGTAGTGACTCACAGTGCAATGTAATCGCTCGTCACGGAACACGTTCACGATAGACCATGTACAGTAGTTGTGGGCAGTAGCAAAAGCAAGCTTGGGTACTCTGCTCTTCACATAATTTATTGGATCTACGGCGTAAGGCTGACCCTGACGCTGCACAACGCATACACCGATCTGACATTCGACCATCTCCTCAGCCTGACCGTTTGGCCTTACTTCCACCAATCAAAAGCCAAGGTATTTGCCAAAAAGCCCCAAAAGGCGTTTGTCCAGATGCAGGTTCGACGTACCCGCCGGATGTGTCGAATTTCTCCTCCCCTCTGCGTTTGTAAGAGTGTCGCTCATCGCCGTAGTTGGTCATAGTGCTGAGCCTCAGGCCTTGGCTAGGAAAAGAAGTGATCTGGAACGTTTGTCGGTGGGACTTGATACGCTGGCTGTCGAGTGCAGGAAGAGAAGTAACATATCGTCCGCTAGAAAGTAGCCTCCAACGCCAGGACGCCACTAATGTTTCTATCTTGTTGGAGACTGTGGCAAGGCCGGGTACGGAACTCGCGAAGGAGGGTTTGCAACAGGTGCAGGCTGCAGTACATCGGCGTACATTGGTGGCCATCCTGAGAATGAACCGCTATTCGCGTGGGGTGCAATCTCTGTATGCGCACGCCTATCCTCTCTCACAGCTTCGTGATATGCTGGAGGTACATCTTCCAAGGGTGCTCCTTCATTGTCCTGACCTCCACTGCTCCGCTCTCCCTGGTGTTGTCTTGCTCCAACTAGGTCTCCGCCATCTCCACTTCTACTGTTGTGGCTGTCTCCCCCTTGGGCACTTCTAGCTTCGCCGTACAGCGCTTCCACGTAACGCCGTTCAGTTGCGGCCCCTTCTTCCGCAGCCTGCTGGCTACGCAACTCGCTTAGGAGCATTGGTCTCTTTCTTTCTCGTGCTTGAGAGTATTGGGGACTATAGCAGCATCTCAGTAACGACAGGATAACGACGACTGCAATGACTATGCCGATAATGACTCCAACACGTTTGCCAATCGGCCAGCCATACCATCCGTCCGTTCGACAGCGGTTGAATTTGGATTGGATACACGCACGAATTTGATATCGATCGTGAGTTGTGTGGGCTGCACCCGAGAAAGATGCATGCAACCAGTCTTGGATCGTTGTAGGGGCAGGAGTCACGGTAGGTTTGGAAGGTGAAACGCCGGTCATGATTGCTGCTAAGGTGGCTCGAAAATGAAGATGGGCGCCATTACATCCAGTAGTTCTAGCCAGGCACAAGCCAACTATGTATGCCTCCAGGTATTGAGTCGCATATTTGCAGCTTATACTGGTTATGGATACCAAGCATCGTATTCCTATCGATCAAAACGCCACAGCTTGGGGTTTCCATCTCGTGCTTCCTAACCGAGCTGGTGCAGTTGCAGGATTGGCGGGAACATCATGTCATGAACCTGCAAGCGCACTCAGATCAGCCGCGTGACCTTGAGGCTGGGCTGTCGTTGCCCGAACACCCGGATGTCAGCCCTGTGAGGCTGATTTTGGCCGCATATCCGCTTGCTGACTTGGATGAGTGGTGTCGCGCTTCCACCGATTATTTTGCCAAGCCGGAGGAGATCTGAAGTGGAATCTTATCGCAGACCTGATATCGGAAAGACCTGTACCAAAGATGGTGTCGCATATTTGTTCTGTATCAGAGCTTTTGCTCGATCGGGGATATTCAGATATTCAGACATTCTCGTTTACTAGCAGTGCCAGTGAACGTGAATCCAGAGATAGAGGAAGCGCCGATAGATGCTCGCGTCTATGTGTATACCAATTTGCAGTGTCGACGTTCGTCGGTGAAATTGGAAGCCTGATTTCAGAGGTGGCCTAGAGGTACGAAGGTCTAGGAAAGCAGCAGGCATCGGCGGTGCAGGAATACGTTTCAGTCGACTGCGTAAGATATCGTGTCCCTGGCCATCATGTAAGGTAAAATTGTATACTTGGCCATGCTTAAGCGTTGCAGGAGGGACCGAGGAAAGGAAAGACATGCCGAAGCTCAACGCATCGCAGCCAGGCTGGGTACATCATGAAGGGCGACAACGATCGCAGATAGAACAAAACGGCATACAACGCCACAGAAGGGCGCTCATTGCTAGACGCGATAGGCTATGGGTGCAAGCTTCTTAAAGACAGTCAAGTCCTGCGGCGCGTTCGTTCCAGGTAACCGCCAACCTTACGCGTCAGCGTCACCATGCGCCATCCGGAGACATCCGCGCCACACTGTGGCTAGCCAATCAGCCACACAGGGACAAGGATCATGACGTTGAAGCATGAGCGCTCAGTAAGGTTTACGCATGGGCGTGATGGCCTTTGGGTTGTTTATAAGACCTGAGAATCCCCGCGAATAGCTAGTCGCGTGCCTTTACCAACTCGAGAAGTCACACAGTCCGGCGTGCGACATCAAACGCAGACAAACAGTCATCACCTGTGCAGACATCAACTATCGCAGCGCACAACCAAGTACATCACTACAGCGCGAAACAGAAGCCAGTCGCAAACATGATCAAAACGCTGCTCTTGATCCTCATCACAATCTTCAGTAAGCTTTACTCCTTTCCTCTTCCGAGTAAGTCCCAGCTAATCCATTCACAGTCCCACCCCTCGGTGTCTTTCTCGTAGCGGGCTGCGGCGCCGACTTCTTTATCAACCTACTCCTCACAATCCTGGGCTGTAAGTATCTTCTGTCAAACTGCTCATGAGACATGCGCTGACATCTCCTACTATTAGACTTCCCCGGTCACATCCACGCCTTTTACGTCGAATACGTGTACATCAAGCGACGCGACGAGATACGCGCGGGCATTTACAACGCGCGTCCAGCACCGGGTGTGTACAGTCAGAAAGTACAGAATGGAGGACACAAGAGCGTGCCTGTCGCGCCTGCGCCTGCGGGCGTAGAGGCAGGACATGGGGTTGTGCCGGCACAGCAGGGTTACGTTCAGCAGCAGCCACAGGGATACGGAACGGTGCATTAGGTTGAGAGTAGAGCAGTCGAGGACCAGGTCCCACAATAGAGCAGAGAGGTCGCCAGCCTGATAGGATGTGTTAGTCGCATTCAGAGGGAGAGCGTGTCTAATGGGCTTACACTTGGCTTTTGTGATCATCATTCTTATCGCGTTGTTTGTAGCACAACTCACTTATCTTGCTTCACGCTCAGGCTGCAACTGATCATGTCCTTGACATTGCTCGTAGTATTGTACATATATGTACAGTGTGAGACGCTCTCGTGGGTCTACCTCTTCTTGCCCCTGCCCTTCTTCTTGCCACCCATCATGGCCGCTGCAGCCCCGGCACCCTTCTTCTTCTGTCCCTCGGACGTACCCAGGGCAGCCTTCTGCCTGAGGTACATCCTGACGACATTCTCCACGCTTCCCCTGTCGTGCTTGACAGTCCTCATGTACGTCAACCTGGCGCGTCTTGCCCTCTTGGCCGCCCGCTGCACGACCTCTATGCCCTCTACCAGTGGGCTGTAGACTTTGTACCACATCTCCACGCCGACACGGGTAAGCTGGCCGCGCAGGAGGATAGCAGTGTCGGTACCGCGACGGCGGATGTTGATGCATACGCCAGCGAAGGGATCGCCGGTGCGTTGGCGCACAAGTAGGATGTCGCCGACTCGCGCGCATTCTGGGTTGTCCTTTGCGAAAAGGCGGGTTCGTGCTCCGGTGGGGTCGAGGAGGCTGATCTGCGAGGCATTTACGGCTGAGATGGGGTTGGGACAGGTTTTCTTGATGTTGAGCGTTGTGGGCCTGAAGACGGGTACGCCGAATTGATGGCCTGTGGGATAGAGTCAGCGCTTTCTTCGTCAGGAGATGACCGCCATGTGCCATCGCACCATAGTTCAGCATGCAGCAATATGGCCTGGCATCGAGGGGTGGCCGTACTCAATTGGTGGTCTACGCTCTTCTGCTTCATCACCGGCTGCCACTTGGAGTCGATGGGCTTCTTCTGTTTCCTGCGCTTCATTCTCACGAGTTCCCCGCCTGTGAACTGGCCATCCTCTCCGTATAGACGCGGATACAAGGCTCTGTGTAGCCGCTGGCTGAGATCCGGCTCCTGTGTTGACAGCCGCTGCTCACGCCTGGCGGGCAGTATGGGCGTCGTGGGCGCTGCATCGACAGCGACAGTCTCGGTACTTGCGAATCGTCTACATCGCACGGCTCGGAAGGCGACTCGCTGGGCTGTAGCCCGCGTGCAGGGTATGACGGCTGACATTGGCGGGCGGAGTTGCAGTCGTCGCCGCATAGAGTCCAGCTTCAGGAAATTCGAGGTCGCTTATGTCAGCAATCGTCCGTCCCGCATAGCCCAATTGCCTGGCCCCCCTTCACAACCACATGCTTCACTAATGGCCTCGTGCAACTCAAGTTGGCAACTGTTCGTATTTGTGTATCATTTTCATATTGGCTACAGTTCAAACACCGTCGCAATGCACCGATTGTAATCGGTGTGAACCTAGCCCGTACACCCACATCGCTTCCGTGAAACAGTCAAGTGGACATCTCCCTAGTGGAGTGATTAAGAAAGGACTAACTTTTGAAAATGCAGATCACCACCGCCCCTGGTATACCGCAGTGTATGCACACGCTGAAAAAGGCAGCCCAAACACCATGCTTGCGCGATGTCGAGCGAGGAAACCACGTGTGGTCAAGATAACGACATGGACCCGCAGAAAGAGCCCGGGATTGCCGCCCTAGGCATCCCATCACCATGCATTTTACCGCTTTTCTACCCCGATACTCCAAAGGAAAGGTAAGGCCAGACGCCGTTGAGATGCTACCGTCCGACGCCGAGGGAACCAAGTGGACATGTCGAACCGAAGGAATTAGAGTCGCGCCTGGTTGAGCTGCTCGCTTAGACCCAAGACAACGTTGGAATGCTGAAAAATCTCGCCCTGGAAGATGAAGCCAGCCGTCAGCAATTGATCTGTTCAAAGTCGATCTCGATCTCTCTCCTAGGCGTCTCTACCTCTTCCATCCAAGTGAGACCGTTGGCAGCCTCTTCCACAGGGAACACCTCCTGGGCATACTCCTCCATGGATCGGTTTCCCTCCCACAGTTCAAGGGATACCTTGGGAACGTCTGGCTCAAGATCGGGTCCAAAGTACGGTGCGCCCTTCTCGCCCAGTGTGTACTCCAGCGCGGAAAGGTGCTCCCGATAGCCTGTGGGTGTGGGCACGTTGATCATTATGGGGCCCCGCTTGTAGCGGACTGGTCTCCGGAGGCCCGTACTGAATGCTTTACAGACTTCTCTCGGGGTCATTGACGCAAATGCAAGCGGAATCCTGAGTCAGTCAGTACATAGTCCAAAATTACACGTGCCCTACAGGTATCTTGTGATGCAGCCACGTCATGGCAGCATGCGAGAAAATAGCGGAAAATTTTACAGTCGACCACCAGTGATGCTAAGCCACCAGATCGAACCACTGTGGAGACTGTCCGCATGATGTGGACCGGGATATGCAGATGCAGAACACGCTTACCGCTTGCCATTCCACTTTCGTGGACCTTCCTTAAATAGTTGGTAAATAGCTGGTCCTATATCATGTTCCGAGTCCAACCAGGGCAGAGGCTGATCTGGGTGGAATGGTGCTTGCCAGACGAAACTTCCATCGTACTGGTGCTCCATGCGGAATAGCGGGAAGTCGAGACCGGTAAAGTTGTTGTGGTAGATGCCGCAGTAAACAAAGGTTGCTGGCAGGCCGATTTGGCGAATGTACTGTTCGACGGTGAACTTGGGTGCCCATAGTGGTAGTGATCTCCAGTTGTTGCCAAAGACAGAGTGGTCGGGCATGCTAGAGTAGATGTAGTGTTGGATTCCGGCCTTCTTTGCGGCATCGGCAAGCGATCGACCAATCGAAACCTCGTCTCCCCAGTGCGTGGTATTTATGAATGCGCATTGCGCGCTCTTGAACAGATCGTCGAGAAATTTCTTGTCTTCTAGCGCGCCAATATAGACAGTAACATTGTCCAATTCCGACAGCTCCCGCGCAACTATTCCGTTCAAGTCTCGCATCTGCGCTCGTACTTGCCATCCTAGTGCGGCGGCCACGCGAATGAAGCTCGCCGATTGGCGGCCATTGCTGTTGATGGTAACGACGGTCCTTTGCATTCGTGTATCCTTGAGCGAGGATCTTGGGCGAAAAGAAGTGCTTTAGAGAATTTTTTTCGCGGTCCTGTGGAAGTTGCGACTTTCGGAAGGGTGGTTGTGGGTATATAAAACACAAACAGGGCCAAGGCGCGAGGATACCGGGCAGTCGTCACCTGGGGCTCCGGGAAGCAGGCAGTAGCTCAATGGCGGGTGAGGGTGAGATAAGGACTTGGTGTAAGGGTAGTGGTAACCTTGGGAGGGATTCGGTTCGGCGGCGTCAGCGATGCCGGTTCGGCGGGCAGATAATAACGTGCTTGCGACGCACAAAGGTGGTCAAGCCTCTGATAGTGCGATCGATGGCAGGCACGTGAGTCGCTTTATGCAGGGTTGCGCGAAGCTAGTCGTCGTGTTCTGAGGTTGAGGTTGCGGTCCGATTCCTTTACCTTTGACGTAGACACACGCAATGTTTAAAGAGCAGAGCTACGGTCAAAGACGCCGACCGGAGAAACAGGAGAAGCTCGAAACGAGCTGTTTTTTTGTATGACATTACAGCCAAGTTTGGGCTCGTCATTTGCATTGCTGGGAAAAGCCTTACCTAATAGTCCACCCGCAAGGGCGAATAGGCTCCGCTTGACATCGCGAACACCTGACCGCGGCCACTACTTACCACAGTTGGCCAGCGCAATATGCCCGTAGTGGTCCACTCTATCACTCGAGACTGTTCGAGTTGCTCTACTGGGCCATGGCGGAACAATCTCGCAGAATCGCCTTTCGTTTTTCGACACGCCATACTATGCATACACAAGCGAGCAGCGTGCACTATCATCCGACTGCAACGAGCTTGGTAGGCTAATTCATAGACGAGCGCTCCACATTCGAATCTGCTCGTAACGCAGAGAAATCGATGAGGGGCAGTGTCTGCGAGTCAATGCGGGGATACACTAAGTTCAGGGACCGCGAATGACGGATATATGGAGCCGTCAGAAACCGCTGCGCTGTACACGTTGCTGAACTCGGAGCCATCTACCGTCACCTGTAGGAAACGTGCTATCAACGGGTTACCCCGAGTGTAAGGGACATCACGGTGTCGGTTCTTGGCACAGAGATTTCTTTTACTAACTGAAACAAGCTCCCGAGGTCTCCATGCCTTTAGCGGGACGCCCTGGTCGATGTACATCTTCAATCTATATGCGGACACGCACTTGAATAACTTCCCCACACGCATGGCGGGTCTATCCAGCACCATCGTTTGGTGTATACCTTCATGTCCACGTCGACCCCGGCCATACCAGCGTTACTGCACAACTGCGGTCGACCACGAGTGCTCCTATCAGCGGCAAGATTCCGAGTGGGTTGCGCTCCATGATAGCAGCCGGGATATTGTCGCGTAACTCCAATGATTCACCTCTGTCAACGCCGCAGCATTCGTCGGGCTGATTCCGGTGCGTCACCAGACTCTGGGGACCAACGTGCCATATATGGCGACATTTCGAGGCGCCATGCATCCATCATATAGACAATTTGCTCGCTAGGCTGCAGCCAACAAGCAGCCACAATCAACCGTGCTCCCAGCAGTGCTCAACGTGCTGCACATTTCAGCCAATCACACGGCTCCAAACTTCAGCGTTGCCGTCGCCCTCTGACGCATGCAGCTTTGCGGCACTGACTTCATCGCTGTGAAGATGGGCTCCTGCGTCGATTAATGTCTGTACGTGATCTGGTAAGCCAGCCGCTGCGGCCAAGAAGAGCGGGGTATTTCCTGATCGGTTTCGAAGATGCACAGAGGCGCCTTGGGCCAGAAAGTCGCGCAGAATCTCAACGTTGGGGCTTGTTGCCGCAAGATGCTACACCGGCACGTCAGCAAGGAACGCAATCTCGCTCAGACGGATTAAGTCGCTCCAGAAGCGAATGCAATGCGGTGATGGGCTGGAAGATAAGCGACTGCGTCTCACCGCACTACTGGGGCACAACTGTGAGCTGTTTGGCTCTGTCCCTCTGAGCCGGCGGCGTCTCGTTCCTTTATCTTGATAATGGTGTATGCGTTACGAGCCGTGCAGCAAATATGGTGCAACCCTTCCGATACCGGCTCTCGCATGATACAGGAACAGTGAAGGTCTCAAATTGCGTGCTGTTGTTGGAAGGTGACTCGGAGGGCAGAGATAGTCATAAGGATGCTGAGTGGATGGAATGGCACTTACTACAGGGCTGTTCATTTGATAATCTGCATCGTTCAACAACCAGCGAGGCTCTCCTCGAATTATGTCTTTTGTCGCTTGCAGGTCGCCCTTTTGGACAGCATAGCCGAGCGCTGTGAGACTTGAAAGCTCAGGGGTAAGGACACCACTTCTTGACGGGTGTTCGAAATGTGTCCTTGTAGTCTCAGTGAGCTCGCCACGTAAGGAAACGGACATGCGCTTCGCAACCTCTTCGGGGGTAGCATCCGGTAGCGCAAGGAGGTATGCCAGCTTAGTGAGCGCTGCCTCTGAGGTTAGATCCTGGCCGAAAACGACGCCTGCACGACCGAGGTACGCTCCTGGGGCGTATAGAGCGCTGACACTGCCGCTCAGACATTGTGTTACATTCACAATCACGATCCCTCTCTTTACCGCATCCGCTAAACATCGCGTCATTGCGCTGTCTGGTCCTCCGGGGGTATTTCCGGCTCCAAAAGTTTCCAGTACCAGTCCTTTGAGGCCTTCCAAGCGTAGGACTGCATCTACCATTGCAGGTGTAATACCTGGGAACACACGCAGGCAAGCTACGTGTGCTGTATCCAGACTGGTTTGTATAGTAAAAGGTCTTAGATCGACAGACCTATGAACGCGATGCCACAGGACATTCGTCTTGGTAGATGAGACAGTAGCCAACGGTGGTAGATTGGGGCTACCAAATGCGTCAAAGTCTTCTGCAGATACTTTGGTCGCGCGATTTCCTCGGAACAACTTGAAGTTGAAAAATAGACACACTTCCGGTATCATAAAATGTCCAGCAATGATCAGAGAGTTCAGGAGGTTGTCCTGTGCATCGGTTTGCAAGTTCATCATTGGCGCTTGAGATCCCGTCAATATCACCGGCTTCCCCAGATTATGGAACATGAAACTCAACGCCGACGACGTGTACGCCAGAGAGTCTGTGCCATGCAAGATAACGAAACCATCGAAGAGTTGGTAGTTTCGCTGCACCGTCCGGGCAATTTGATCCCAACCAGTGGAGTCAATAGAGCTACTATCGAGCAACTTTTCAAATTCGAGCACGCAGTATCGCACGCGGCGATCATAGGTGCTGACTGGAGTTCTAAGACTTTGAACGGCTTTGCGTGTGCCCTTATCGTCGGTAACAATCTCCAAAGGCTCGGGGTACGATCCATCATTGAAGACTGGTCTGGGTGCAAGTCCAGCTTTGAGGAAACCCCGCGCAGGTACCAGTCCGTCTGGAGATTTGCGCATGCATATCGTGCCGCCTAGTGAGGTTAGTACAGACGAACACATAATGTCCACTCCATGAATATATACCCGTTATGACGATCAAGACCCGTGACTCTGGCAGTTGCAGCTCGGGATACTGGTCGTCCATCTCGTCCACGCGCTAGAGGATCGAAGTTGTCGTAGGGCTTATCTTTGTCAGGCGGAGACTTGTGGATGCGAGCAAGCTATTCGGTGCGAAACAAGCAATGCTGTGAGTGGTAGCTGGGTTCTGTCGATCGAGATCCGTCTGACAAGGTAGTGCCTTTGAAGGTTCGTCACGATCCGGTACCGCACAAAGCAAAAAAGATAAGAGCCACCTTGGGACACAATCTTGGCAAGATAGCGAGTAGCGTAGCGCAATTCACTCGCAGCGATACCTACTGACCATCGGAGAAATGTTGCAAATCGTCGTGATCAAGTTGCCCTTTCCCATCGGGCCGAAGTAGCAGGTTCGACCATGCGACCCACCTTTAGGTATTCTGATTACCCCTACAAAACCGTCCGTATTACCCCTTCGAAACTCGATTCTATTACCCCTACGAAACTGAAAATTTGCATCGCAAAGCCAGGTCTGATCATGCTCGCGTTAAGAAGGCCCGCAGCTGCATGGGAACCATCGGCTTAAGAGATCCACGCGTTACGTCACGAAAACCGCAAAATTTAGATGCGTACAGTACCACGTGTGAACGCGATTGGAAACAGTATCTACAGTACCACTACCGCATAAGTCTCTGTCATGTGTGCGCCTTGCACTACTTTGACTTTCATCAGCCTGGCCCAGACCTCACGATGCGCCCTTCGCGGCTTCCTTGGCAGCATTCGCACGCGCCTTCTCTAAAGCCTTGACTTGTTCCCAGTTGTTTTTCACCCACTTGAGCACAGCGTCTTTGTTATCCGCCGATACAAATTTGGACCAGATTGTAGGCTCACCAAGGTTGGGCTCAGACGAAATGCGCGGCTCGTTATCCCGGAACACGACCCAACGCCTCAAGCCCTTCAGAACGAGAGCGAGAGAGTTGCTCTGTATTGGGACTGTGACTTTGATCTCCTTCCAGAGCTCTTCTTCCGCCGTCTTGAGGTGATGATCCCTCATCATAGTGTCGTACTCATCCTGCTTCTTGAAAACTGCAAGAGCCTCTTCCAGTACTTGCTGCTTAGTCCACGTGTTTGCATCACCTCTGTCGGGATGCGCTGGCATGTAGTCCTCTACAAAACGCTGGTACATGGGCCGCTTTGCTTGCCGGGCTCGATCGTTGTGCTTCTCGACACGCCCTTGGAAGATTTTGTGCGAAAAGAACCTCCCGCTGGAAGCCCAGTCAAAGAGATCGTCTTCATCCTTGAACCCTGACCAGTATTTTGCGACATCCATGCCGTAGAAAGCGATCGCGAGATTTGGATCTCTTGTGAGAAATAGCAGTGCTTTCTTCTTGTTGTATGGCTCAATCTCTTCGACTCGTACATGCAGGCCCTGGTCATTGCAGGTGAGACCCAGCGGACGATGAGAGACGCCAATGATTTGCACGAGGTCAGCGTCGCCTTTCATGAAGCGCGTCCATTCGAAGAGCTCAGCGCTTTCCGGGGTTTCATCTCCAACTGAAAGTTCGACGTCGACTTGCACGTGTGCATCTGGTATTTCGGGATGTCGCACCGCGTAGGAAGAGGACCCGCCGCGTGGGAGATGGATATCGGCGTCGAGAGTCTTCTGTATTGCTGCCCATATCCCCTCTTTGGTGTTGGGTGGCCGAATGCCTTCTACCAAGAAGTCGATGTCCCCATGGTCTGTCTTGGCTGGAGCGTCACGCGGGACGACAACGCGTACGAATAGTGTTTCCAGAAGGCCTTGATACTGCGCGGAGAGCGTCTTGTACAGTGCTGGTCGCAGGCGAGGGACCTTGATGGGTCTGCCGGAGTCTGTTGGAACATTCGCGAACGCGAGACCTCCCATGGCTACCTAGGTACCTAAGTAGCGAGTATTGCGCAGATCGTTGTCGGGCCTGGTAGAAGCGGATTGCGTGTTGTTCTCGTTGGACCCTGATTGCTATGACTACAATCGTCGAACAGAGGCAGTAGCGAGCTTATATGGCACTGTGGGGTGTCGGGTGTTGCCTATCGTGAATGTACCAGAGCGCACTGCCACGAGCGAAGCTGTGGCGGAGTGAATGAAAGCAAGTCATTTCTGTGACTCCCAGCCACCCTAAGGGCCTTCTGCTGACGTGCCTGCCGCGTTAAAATAATCACGATGTAGATTGATTTTCCGCGCCATAGAACTTCGCGTCGGTCTATCGTGTCGACAAAGCAGGACAGATAGATGCGTTCTGCTGCCAAAAGGGTGCAGAAGCCGGGATGAACGTGTGCACGGGTGCGTGGGGCCGAGCACCTCCGCCTTTTTAAGTGGGCCCCGTCGCGCAAACATCCCTGCAGCAGTTCGGAAATTTTATAAACAATGCTCACGGCTGGAGTCTTTCGTCATTCCACCAAGATTTAATGTCTGAAGTGTCTGATTGTTGCTCACCCGGCGGCAGCTGCTCGAAACCCATGGATCACCAAATGAATGAAGTAGACGTCGCTCGCTTCGAGGAGCTTGCGGCTCTTGAGCACGAATTCGAAGACGTAGAAGAGGAAATCAGTAAGTTGCGATTCCATTTCCATCACGTCGCGTCTCGAGAAAGGGAGTCGCATTGCTAACCCCATCGCAGTCCGCCAAGCCGAAGCTCTGCAGGGCCCTCTCTACAAGAAGCGCGCCGACTTCGTAACAAAGATCCCGCACTTCTGGTCGCTCGTCTTCGAGCAGGCGCCGCCCGAGATCGACAACTTCATCCAGCCCACCGACTCCAAGGTTTTCGCCGAGTGTCTCGATACTTTTGAGGTGTCGCGGATCGAGCTCAACGACCCCAATGGCTCCCCGCGCAGCTTCTCGCTCAAGTTCGGCTTCACCGACAACGAATACTTCGAAGACAAGGTGCTCGAGAAGAAGTTCTGGTTCAGGAAGACCAAGGACTGGCAAGGTCTAGTTTCGGAGCCTGTCAAAATCAACTGGAAGAAGGACAAGGACCTTACCGGTGGTCTCACGGATGCGGCATACAAGCTGGGCGAGATGAGGAAGAAGTTGGCAACCGACACTGCCAACGGCGTTGCGAGGAAAGAGGAGGCCAAGACTAAGGAATATAAGAACCTGGCCAAGAAGATCGAAACAGCTACAGACGCCTCTGTTAGCTTCTTCGGTCTCTTCTCTTTCGTCTCCGGCTATCGCTGGGTCAGCGCACAGGAGTCAGCACAGGCTGCCAAGGAGGAGAAGGAGAGGTTCGAGAAGATCAGGCGAGGGGAGAAGGTCGATGACGAGGATGAGGCTGAGGACGAAGAAGACCCGCAAGACTACCAGGAGATCGAGGTCTTCCCAGGCGGCGATGAGGTTGCTACCATCCTCGCCGAAGACATGTGGCCCAACGCTATTAAGTACTACAGTACGTGGCATGCGCTTAACTACTCTTCATCCTGTCGCTAACGGATCACAGAGAGCACATTCGACGAAGACGAAGACGACGAGGAACTGTCCGATTTGGATGTCATGGATGCTAGTGACGATGATGACGACGACGACGAACAAGAACCAGTCGACATTCGTGCATTGGTGGGCAAGGGTCGCAAGTCAGAGCAAGAGCCGCCCTCGAAGAAGCAGCGCAAGGCTTAAATAAAACGAGTCACCATGAGCTCCTCGGGACGACTTCCCACCTTCGTCATATAATACGGCGAAGACCATATACCCGGAGAACCTAGTGACGTTCTGCTAGGTCTCTTTTACGTAGCGATGAACTGAATAAACCTCCTCGGTCAAGCCCGACAATTGCATACTAAAGGTGCGCCTGGGCAAAACGACACAATGCCCTTCTGTGGTATCCAGAATCTTTGTGTCCTCCACCCGCAGCACCGCTCCATTGTCAAATTGCGTCCTTTCGTCCCGTGTTTCCTTCTACCGATCTTACCAAGCTCCGGTCGGCGGACCGTTCATGCCTTCTGTTCTGCCGCTCACCTTACCATCTGGGTACACAGCTTCGTACGACGTCTTTTGGAAGCTCAACAATCAGTCAAGATGGTTGTTGCTTCCCCGCAATAGCTCCGTGCATGGCTTCGAGAAGCTTTGCCTCCACCAATCAATCAGCAGCAGCTTCGATCTATTCCTCATTCGGCACGGAAATTCACTCCGCCAGTTCCGCTGGCCTGTCCGTTGATGACGTTTGCAGTCTTGGTGCAAATCCTCACGCTCGAGCATTCGATACCGCAACGAAGCTTGGAGCTTACATTAGCTCCTTGGGATTGACCAACGATTGCCTTTGTAGCCTTTTGTAATCCACTATATCGGGTGCACAAAGATGATTTTGAGCACTTTCTTGAGGGGTACCATGCACGCCGAGCTCAAAATTTCCGGGTAATCTCCATCGATCAAAGGTTTCCGTCAGCGGGGAGCACAATGAAACCACCCGGTATGATGCGGATAGATCTAGTAGAGGTACATAGGTACTTATTTAAATAGTCTCTGGATCCGTTCATAGTGGCGCAACATCTCGTGCTATTCCACCTTGACTCTTCAAGATGGATCAATTACTGTCGGTCTTGAGCCTTCTTGTCTTCGCCGCTCCTGCCACTGCCCAGAGCAACGGGACAGCTACTATCTCTTATGTCTTGCCTTCAGGCTACAGTACCTCAAGCTTCAACGCCTCCGCACAGCCCACAGCCTATACCCGCACTGATTTCGGACCCAATGCACTCGCCTCGCTCTGGGACATGGTGGGGCCTATCGCTACAGGACCCATCACGACTACCGTTGAACCAACAGCAGAGCCAACCGCATATCCGCAGCCAGATCCTCAATACTATCACGCTCTTGTAGGAAGCGGATATCCCGAGGTACAGGGCTTGAAGCTCCCCGAGAACTTTCAATGGGGCTTTAGTTCTTCCGCGTATCAAATCGAAGGTGCGGTCAAGGATGAAGGCAGAGGACCCAGTATTTGGGATTTGCTGGCACACCGGGGTAAGTTCTGACTACACGATGTGCATGCGAGACATCATGATAAGCTGACTTCGTACCTCTATCTCGCAGTTCCCAACTATGTAGCCGATAATACCACTGGCGATATCGTTGATCAACATTACTATCTGTATAAGCAGGATTTCGCTAGACTAGCAAGTCTAGGAGTCAAAGCCTTCAGCCCTAGCTTTTCATGGCCGCGCTTTTTCCCCTTTGGACATGGCCCGGTTAATGAGGAGGCCATTGCGCACTACGACGACGTGATCAGAACCATGCACGAGAATGGCATCCATCCAGCGGTAACGCTTTTCCACTGGGATACTCCACTCGCCATATTCAATGAGTACGGCGCCTGGACTGACCGCCGCGTCGTGGATGACTTCTTCAACTATGCTAAGTTCGTCATCACACGGTATGATGCCTACGTCGACGAGTGGTTCACGATCAATGAGCCCCAATACTGCAATTGGCAATACGCCGGGTATCCGGCAGGTGAATACTACCCAGCGCCAAATGGTAAGTCTCTTCATACGAACTGCATGTGAGACATACACTGACTTCGTTTACCACGGCTCAGGCGTTACAGGCGGCAATGAAGCCCGCTTCCTTTGTGGCCACCATACACTGCTAGCGCACGCAAAGGTGTCCAAATGGTACCATGAAGAATTCAAAGGACGCGGCCGCATGACCTTCAAGAACAGCGGTAACTACTACGAGGCCAACAGCACAAAACCAGAAGACGAAGTTGCACGCCAGCGGAACTTTGACTTTAGCATTGGCTGGTTCGGTGGGCCATGGACTGACGGTGACTACCCGCAATCGCTCAAAGACACACTTGGTGACCTCTTGCCCGAGTTCACACAAGAGGAAAAGAACATGATCAAAGGATCGTGCGACTTCTACGCCATCGATCCCTACTCCAGCTTCTTAGCTTTTGAGGTTGATGGCGGGCTGGAGTCATGCACAAGCAACCGGTCACACCCGTCCTTCCCTGACTGTGCTGGTTCAGCAAGTGTAGCCCCCAATGGCTTCCCTATCGGTCCTGCCGCCGACCCAGCCATGTCGTGGTTCTACTCTGCACCTGCCGGCGTGCGCCGCTACCTCAAGCACATTACTCAGGTCCTCTTCCCATCGATCCCGGACATTGTTGTGAGCGAATTCGGGTTTGCAGAGCCTTTCGAAGGGCAATGGGTAAGTTCTGACTGTACGAAGTGCATGTGAGACATATACTGACTTCATACCTTTACCTCTTCAGGAAAACCTGAATTCTGCGCTTTGGGAGTAAGTGTTTCTGTGCGAACTGCATGTGAGACCTACGCTGACTTCGTACACCTACATTTAGTTTGAAGAGAGCGGACTACTTCCAGCAATATCTAGACAACATTTTGCTGGCGATTCATGTGGACGGCGTCAATGTGACTGGAGCATGGGGGTGGTCCATTCTAGACAACTTCGAGTGGGCGCTTGGTACATCGGTCCGGTTCGGAGTGCAGTACGTGAACTACACGAGTCTTGAGAGGACACCCAAGGCGAGTTTGTTCCAGTTCCTCAACTGGTTCAAGGAGCATGAAGCGGGCGGGAACGCGACGATGAGGGTGTAGGAGAAGGAATGGGGTAGTAACAGTGCTACTGTGAAGTTGGAATCAAAATTATGATCATGTAAATCTTGTCATCTTTGAACAATCTGTGGTTGTTTGAAGAATGTGTGATGTTGGTTGATGGGTGATGGTGGTTGATGGATCCGCATGACAGCGCGTACCCTGTTCCACATGACGTGTTGCCCTTGTCTGTAATGGCCGGAAGGCAGCCTGGAGTGAGGCATGACGCGTCTACGGCCACAGTCGACGCCAAAGCAGCAAGGACGAGCTCTTAGGCGTCCTTGTGAGTCGTGCCGGCCATGGTGCGGGCGTTAGCTCCCTCCCTTATCGCGCGATTAGGTCCCTTGTGACAATGCGGATCCACCCGAGCATCTTGGTGCGCATGCCTGCCTGGGACCATTCCACGCAACATGTTGTGACGATGCCGTTTAAACTGACTGGATGACTCAGAGAGTGGACGTTTCTACCTTGAATGCTTCCTGTGGTGTAATACTTGCGCTGCTTTGGGCCATCTCTCGCACATCGTGGCTGCCACTTGGCACATGAGCTTAACGCATCCGGTTGCACCTAGGTCCCCAGCTACGGACCTCAAACTGCCAACAACCATCAAGACGACCACTAGAAGCTCCCACGGCGTGCACACGACGACTATCGGACTTCCCCTGTTTGGCGCAGCTCGAGCGTTTGTGATAGCATCAAAGGTGCCCAGCCCCGACGACAGCATCGTCATTGCTCGGCTCGTGACATCGCCAGCTGCTCCAAACCTCCGAGCGCACCTCCGCAAGCTTGCCCACCTCTCCACCGTCTACTACGCCGACTCCACGCGCACTCCAGCACAGCGCCTCGCCTCGACGCTGCCTATGCTCTCTTCCTAATCCCCAAGCCAACACCCCTCCAGGCACGGCGCTGCCACCAACCCATACCCGCGTCATCTGCGGGTAACCAGACCCAGCGTTCGTCCTGGCAGACGAAATCGCCCCAAACCCTCCCTCCCCAGCCGCCTCCGACCACCCATCCACCCCGACGTCCCCCGCTTCTTCTTCCCCAGTCATCTCTGCCCCCTCCAACCAGCCCGCACCCGCCGCCCGAGCCTCCAACCACGCACCCGCTGCCGCTATCCTGTCATCCGACCAGACTCCAGCCGGAAAGCGCAGGCACAGCTTCTCTGCGAGCGACGACGCCGAAGACGAGCCCCTCACCAGCGGCACCCGGGGCAGCTTATCCCGCCACATCTCGAAGCGCAGGCGCAGACAGGAAGGGAAGATGCGCCTTGATAACGACACCTCCAAATCCTCACAATCGCCCTCGCGCAACTTCGCAAACGGATCGTCACAGTCGTCGGGGCACAGGTCGCCCCTGGCCAAGGGCGCGAATGGAAGCACACACGGGAGGAACGAGAGCAATGGCTCCTATACGAATGGAGGTCCGGTAGCGAACGGGGGATCAGTGCCTGCAACTTTCTTTGGCCATGACAGGGAAGAAGTGACGCGGATACTGATACAGAGTCTGACCGACTTGGGCTACCACAGTGCTGCGGGCGCACTATGCAAGGAGAGCGGCTTCCAGCTCGAAGGGCCCACAGTTGCGGCATTCCGAACTTCGGTACTGAACGGTGATTGGGAGGAAGCCGAAGAGCTGCTGTTTGGGTCAAATACACACCACACCGGTGGTGGTGTTGGTCTAGACGCTCCCTACGGAAGGCCCTGGGGAAAGTCGACATCTCAGCCCAGCTCGCAGCGTTCTACAGGCTTGACTCTAGCCGAGGGCGCAAACCGCGAGGTGATGCTATTCTGTCTGAAGCAGCAAAAGTACCTCGAGTTGCTTGAACGGAGAGATCTGAGCAAGGCACTTGCGGTGCTTCGGCAAGAGTTGACGCCGCTTCATCGAGATGTGGGAAGGTTACACGCTCTTTCGGCGTAAGTATCATCCTGCCATCAGACGTTATCCAGCTAACGCTTCGTAGGCTTATGATGTGCCAATCTGCGGAAGACCTCAGAAATCAAGCTCAATGGGACGGCGCTCGCGGTGACTCACGGATGCATCTGCTTTCTGATCTTTCCAGTAAGCACCAAGTCCCAGACTATGGCGATTCATACTGACATCCTGTAGAATCAATTTCGCCGAGCATTATGATCCCGGAACACAGGTTAGCAGTACTGCTAGATGAAGTAAAAGATAGCTGGATCGCAAATTGCCTATACCACAACACCGCCGCGTCACCGTCACTCTATCTCGACCACAACTGCGAAAGGGATGACTTCCCAACAAAGGCTGTTCTTGATTTGAAACACCACACGGGTGAGGTTTGGTACTTGCAGTACTCAAACGACGGCACAAAACTTGCATCTGCAGGCGAGGACCAGACAATCATCATCTACGAAACCAACACATACAAGGTGTTACATCGACTCGCAGAACACAGGAAATCTGGCGTCGCTCATCTTGCTTGGAGCCCTGATGACACAAAGATAATAACATGTTGCTCGCAACCAGAGAACTCGGCGAGGATATGGGATGTCAAGGTAAGGCGGCAAGATTGCTCTGATAGCTCCGACTAAAACTAGCAGACCGGTGTATGCATACAATGTATCAACGACTTCACCTACCCATGTACCACGGCGGCTTGGGATCCGTCCGGTACACGGATTATTCTTGGATCACAGGACGACAACATGGGCTGTAGTGTTTGGGACCTCGACGGGAACCTCAAGCACAACTTCGCCGATGATGGGAAGCTCCGTGTAAACGGCCTCGCATTGTCATCCGACGGCCAGCGATTAGTCGTCATTACAGAGAGCGCGATTGTCGTGTTTGATTATGCCACTTATGAGAGGATTGCCGAGTTTCAGCTTGATGGTACAAAGTTGACGAGTGTTACGATCAGCCAGGATTCACGGCATATGCTCGTTAGCATAAGCCCGGATCAGATCAAGCTCATGGAAATCGACACTGGGGATGTAATACAACGCTTCGAGGCACATGCTCAAAAGCAGTTCATGATACGATCAGCGTTTGGCGGCGCCGATGAGAACTTTGTAGTCAGCGGCAGCGAGGGTATGTTTGTCTCGTCTTTTCATGCAGGATCATTTGCTAACACACGCTTTCAGATTCACGAATATACATATGGCGCTCCAATGGCCTCCTTATCGAAGCTCTCGACGCACACTCCAACGGCTGCGCCAATAGCGTAGCGTGGCACCCCAAGGATCCTACTACATTCGCTTCTGCTGGCGATGATAAACGAATCAGGATCTGGAAACCAGCTTCCGCGTCACCAATGCCATCGAGTAGCAGTAACGGTTATGCAAGGTAGAATGGGCCGCTCACCTGGTGTAATTTGCATGTAAGGGTTCACGTGTGGTTTGCGTGTGATGTCCTGTACGATGGTTGGTTTTGTGTTCTGTTGCATCAACTTTGGCGTCAGAGGCCCATCTGAGGACTCACAGCATGGCTTATTCTTGGGTATGTGGGCTCTAGTTAGCATTCATTGGGCAACCTGTGCTCCCCCTTCGGTATGATGTACGTTATTCATTAGACGCTATCTTCATGGGTTTCATTATCTGTTCTTGATTGAACGAATTGCTATAGATGCAAATTTACCTGCAGTCACCCAACTTCTCAACTCCTCCGTTACGTCCCGATCTCCCTTGACACAACTACGGCCTCCCTTTCTTTACGATATTCCGCCCACTTCATCCCTATCAGCGCGGCATCTACCGTGTCATCCGGTTTACGCTCCCATATCCAACACACCCCGTTCCCACCATGTCGTCTCGCAACCCTCTTTTCACCCACCCATAACTCCTCCAGTGCTTCCACCTCACCAAATGCTAACCTCGCAACGTTGTTTTCAGCTGCAACTCTCCTTCTCTCGTTTCCCTTCCACAACGCCTGTCTTGCTTCTTCCGTCTTACATTCCATGACTGCTCGTTTCCACACCGCCCGATACCCCATATCAAGATATTCGATCTTGCTGACTTGCAGCGTCTTGAGCTGTTTCAAGCCCTGACCCAGAGTACGCATTATCAATGCGACATCGGATCGATAGCAGTACGACTCGCTGCGCAAGACGAGGTGACGAATATTCGGAAATGTCGTCGTGAGGAAGGTAATTTCGGCCATAGACCATGCCGCACTTCCATCAAAACTTCGTAGTCCCACTGCATACTGGCAATATGGGTCGTCCTCTTCCTTTCTCAAGCTGGACCGCGGAATCATCTCGAACAAATCCTTCAGCTCGGTATACTTGTCCATTGCACAATCCTCACCATCGCCCTTCCCCTTCACCACTAATGTCTGCAAATTGGGGCAATGCTGCACCAGAAACGCGGCACTGCTATTCACAACCAACGTCTCCACGCCTCTCAACTCAAATCCAGGGAATCGGGATGAAAGTGAAGAGTCGGTAAACGCAGCGGAGAAGACATCCAGACTCCGGCTCATCATCCTCACTTCCAATCGATTTAGCTGCGGTAACGAATGCATAAAGGCAAATAGATCGAGAGCGTCGCTACTGGACACGTAGGCGCCGGAGCACCACCACCATAGACTGCCAAACATGTCGATCTTGAGCGCGCGAGCTTGGTGCAAATGTGGTGTTAAGACGTCCGTGTCTAGGGCTTTGAGCGGCGCGGTGATGCGTAGGGTTCTGAATAGTCGCGGAACGAGGAGGGCGTGGAGACGGCGATTTGCTAGTTAGAGTTGTTTCCATGGAGTTTCGCCGTGTTGGTGGTGATGGTGGTCCAGGAAGTCGCATATGAGCAGCAAGACGTCATCGCACAAGTCGGGGAGAGTGAGTGGCTTGTGTAGTGATGGGAGGAGTGTTGGGTCAATGAAGCTGTCGACTCGCGTCTCTCTTGTTTTGGGTGTCATTGTGTTGTTCCGGTCTCAAGTTTGAAGAAGATCGTGGTCTTGATGTCTACTTCATGATGCTTGATATCGTCAACGAGAGCGGAGATGGAAGTGAGCTAAGCAGCTACCCCACGTTTTAATGCACACTTGTTACTTGGAGAGGCTAGTTGGGTTGAAGCTCTTAGATTGTCCAATCCGAACGAGGTAGCCACGATAGGCCATCAGAGGCTGTAAGTAGGCTTGAATTGTTCCATACTATTGCATCGAGCTATTTACTTGTTGTCGTTAGTCATTATCATAAAACGTTATTCATCATTGCGTCTTTTGGAGCAAGAGTACTACGCAAAGCACAAGCATCCGCCACTCCGCTTTTCGTACACTTTCAGCTTCTCCTTGGGTATCTGCGATATGTAACAAACGATTTCAAAGGGAGTATTCAACGCTTTGGAGATGTGAACCGATCCGATTCTCAAATGACGCGCACTGTTGCTTTACCTTTCCCGAGGGTTTGGGACGATGATATCAGCATGCTTCTGAGACGGTCTTCAGCTTTTGTCAGCTCCTGCCGACTGTTCTGGTCGAGATCTGACGGCCGGGGCCATGGTAGCCACGCCTTTATAGAGTCAAGGGTACCAGAACGTGCTCGTGATGCCGGAAGAGTGCGCATAGACGCTCCGCGGTGGTGTGAAGGGGTTCTGCGTGGTGTTGCAGTCTGAGGCCGTCCGTTGGATGATCCATTGGCGTCCTTGCCAACGTCCTGCATTGCCGACGATGTATCGAGTGATAGTTGTTTCGAAGCTGTAGGCGCGGCAATGGTGATTGCCGGGTGTGAAGACGAGGTGGATGCGTGGACTGCCCAAGCGGGCCCCGAGTTCTGGGCTTCGACCTGTTTCGAGCTGCCAGCCTCTTGGTCTCGGAAAGTATCGCCATCTATGGCTTTCCGCTTACCACTCCCACCACTGATGACGCTCTTCAAGCTTCCGTATGCTGATTGACTACGCTTCTTACTGCTCTCGGCCCTACCCTCTTGCGCCAGCCGCTCGCTGGAGCTGCTCGCTTCAGGCACTGCCATGAGTGTGTTGTCTGCGGCAGTCCATCCTTGACTGATCCTATTCAAACGACCTCGGCTGGCCAATGCTCCTGTACTTGCAGCCCACCCCGACCCCCCGCTTGTTATTTCGCCTTGTGGGGGTAGGTGAGAGTCGTACTCGTCGGCTAGACTCATTCTGCTTCGGGCGCAGATCTCGGCAATGGCATCGATGGCGTCTCTGATCTCAGGGTCCACCGCGCGAAGGATGGCCGAAAAAGAGAAGTCGTCAGCGGAGGGTAGCTGCTCGCTCCTGCCTGCCAGACCGGCTGACAGGGCCGACGCATGTGTCTGCCCATTCATGGCGAAGGAGCGTGGCGTGTTGAAGCCGGAGCCAGAGCGTGATGCGTGCCGCGAGCCTGAGTATGTGCGTACCACCACGGGCTGGCTGGTGACGGTGGTCCGGCTGGATGTAGACTTTGCAGACTTGCTCTTGGAGGGCGAGGAATGGAAGGCGGGGGCGTTCAGGGCGCGCAGTGCAGCAGACTGGGTCGGCGGCAGTGTGTTGGTCAAGGTGGTAGTCGCACTGGGCACCGAGCCTGAGCTCGCCGTCAAGTCAGACAGGCCCTCGGGAGCATCTAGTGGTTGCGTGTGGGCGAGGACGGGCTCGTCGGACAGTATAGGCTGGGCACTAAGGGTGGACGTGGTGTTGTTCCCCAAGAGGGTCGAGAAGACGCCCAATGGTACCGACTGTCTGGTGGTCGTTGCAGGCGTTGCAGGCGTCAGTGGGTGTGGGATTGCACTCGACTCGGCGGTACCTGAGCCATGTTGCTCACAGTCGGTCGGAGGGGCAGCGCTGTGCGGGAGCCGTGGCGCCTGGAAGGGAACGCGCGGATCATTAGACATGCCGGCCATTGTTGTGGGTTCTGGTTCCGTAGCTGCAGGTCAATGCATTGCCGCTATGCGACGCCGTCTGAGTTGTTGGGTGAGCTGCCGTGATCGAGGAGATGCGCTGGCGCCAAGCTTGGCGGGTTATTTTGTCCCACCCGCCTTCCATCATTGGGCCATTGCCGCTTCACCCTACGCAAATTCCGACATATTGAACGAGTTGCATGCCACTTGGGATGCGACGCCCAATTGTAGCCATGCAAGACTTGGGATATTCTTGTTGCCCCTAAGAGGCGTCTCACTGGCTTGACACCCTAAAATCTTTCCGACGATAATCTCGACATCCCCGCCGCTCGATATCTGTCTGTCTTGCACGACTACGTGGTAACACATGTGGACCCTGCGCATGGAAGCGCATCTGCCTCGCAGCGGTACTCCAGATCTCAAAAGAGCATCCCGTCGTCTGGCTTTTCGCCTTCTATCCGCTGCGCGCGCACCAGTTCCGTTGTCTGCCTGAGCCTGTCGCTCAACCAAGACACCAATCCACCTGGCATTTCGTCAAGTATCTGTATTTCAGCCTTGACGTTAAGCATCAGCATTGTCTGTAGCTCCTGCCTCCAGCCCTTCTCGGGACCCTCCTCGGCGCACAAGTTCCACTCCAACATTCGCGCTGCTTTGTTGCGGTCGCGCGCCGTCAGTCTCATCAGGCCTTGAAGTGGAGATTTCGTGCTCGTCTCTGTGTGCACTTCGCCTAGCGAAGTCCCGCTCATGTGGTGACTCTTTACACCGAGCCAGCGGATGTTAGGCAAGCCTGGTGTGGCTGTATCCGTGGATGTAACGTCTTCGTGCGCAAGACGATAAGACCCATATTTGTACGTCGATAGTATGGCGATACCGTCAGGATCAAGGTCCATCAGAGCATACATGGGGATCTGAGAAGCCTTAGCAGCTAATTGACTCAGAAATTTCCGTGAAGCGAGGTCTGGATATCCTTTCGCCTGTCTTGACTATTAGGTGACATTGGCAACAGACACGGTCAGGCTTACAGTCAGTATTGTTCCGCTCGAGCCCAACGTGTGCCACCGTGGTGAACTCATCAATGACCTAAAGGTCGCCTAGGTATGCATTAGCGGTAACATAAGTGATCCCAAAGCATCGACCATACCTCCTTTTCGACAATGAGAACCCATTGCACGTCTGTCAAGTCGAGATTGTCGTTATCGTTGACACTGGGAACGAGTATCCCCTGCTGATGTGTTAGGAAGGTATCACTGAGCCAGCACGCTCGTCAAACCTCTTTCTCGCTCATGCCATTGATATGATGACCATCGTTTCGAGTCAACCTAAAGCCGCCCGCCAGCAGGCCTTTCGCGGCGGCAGTCTGAAATTGGCTATCAGCTGTGCTTCCAGAGAGACGACCGAGACAAGCGCACCACGTTCAATTGTAATCTAGTGATGCCGAAGGTACAAGCCAAGTCATCCACGTATCGGTCGACTATCGACTGCTTGATGAACAAGTCTGGATGTCGATAATACATGTCTCTACCTCAAATCAGCTTTTTGTTGTCATCATACAAAGGCAAAGTTGACCTCTTCGTCATGACGGTACCAGCGACGAGACCGGCATGGACAAGCTCGAGTATACGAACTAGTACAGCTACACGGCCATTAACGTACTCAACATGTACAAACGATCGGGTTCACACACTGAAGTTCCATGCCTCTTGCGCACTTGCTCCTGGAAAATTGATATCGCGTTCCTTCGGTTCGGGAGTCTGTTCTTGGCCGTCGGCTGTGGTAGATCGTCTGCGAGACAGAGCCGCACGGGACTTCAGCGTGATAATGAGCGCTTCATGATCCTCTAGCTGAGCATCCACAATCAACTCTATCATCGCTTCGATACGAGCGATCACCCAAACTCTGCACAAGGTTAGTCATAACCCGCTCAGAGTGAGAGCGCCTGAAGAACCTGTCACGTATGGGTCCTAGAGCGTGCTCCTGATGGTGATACCGAGGTGCATCCTGAACGGACAACGCTGTGCCATTGGTTGAGGTTGAGGATGAGCTGTTACACATATCCCACGGTATATTTTCCCGTTGGGAAGTTGCAAACAAGAACTCATCTTCTGAGTCCTCCTCTTCCGTGTCATTAGGAGCGGCCTGCATGTCATGTTCACCAAACAACATGTCATCGAAATCGCTTGCGTCCATGGCGAAGTGCAGAGTGGCGAATGATGGTATGGAGCCTCGCGGATACTGGGTAAGCTGCTAGCAGGTATGTGGCCGACTACTGTGAGTTCGATATAGCAAGAGGTCTGCACAGGGCGCTGCAGACAAGAAGCCAGCCATAGAAAGCGTGGTCGGGGCGTGAGTGCTGCGAGACGGCAGGCACGACACGTGCAGGATACACCAGCAAAGGCAGTTCTATTCGCGCGTTCATCACTAAGCCAATAGCCCCAGGAATCGCTGTGAAACTGCTTGGTCCACGTCTTGCACGAGTAAAATAGTGGTGCTCGACGTGTTGATGTTCGCGTTCGTTTCGCCGTAACGCTAAAAGGAAATCAGAGCATGAAATCGCTAAAGTACGCGCCATTCGAGCAATTGCACCCCAGTCGCACTTTCCCGCACTAGGCCCACATCAGCCCACTAGTCGTTCGCGGTTTCCACGCGCTGCGCGTCGCGCCTTCGACCTTCGCGTCTCCTCCCGCATCAACGTCCGCTACCGCAACCACGCTGCTTGTTCAACGACAACAACCTTTTCAGAATTGAGCGTCGGCCCCCTCACTATCGACTCGTGATAGACCTGCAAAGTCTATCGGCCGCACTTTCAGCAACCACCGTACACTATGGAGGACCCCACACCCATTGCGCCGCTGCCCCAAAAGCGTCCACACACCGACGACGACGATGTCGAGCCTACCGTATCAACTCCGTCAAAACAGATTCGATCAGAAGCCTCTACACCCCTCTCAATCCTCTCGGTTCAAACCCCGTCACCCCTGAAGAGCAGCGCTCCGAGTTCAACCGCCCCAAACAGCAGCAATGTCTCTGCTCCAACCCCATCACAACCAGCCAAAAGGCGCAAGTTGACGTCACAAGAGAAAGAAGCCCAGCGTCTAGAAAAGGAAGCGAAGGCCAAGGCGCGAGAAGAGAAGAAGGCGCAGAAGGAGGCCGAGGAGAAGGTCAAGGCAGAACAAAAGGCACAGAGAGAAGAGGAGAAGCGCAAGAAGAACGAGGAACGAGATGAGAAGAAGCGTCTGAAGGAGGAGGAACAGCAACGGGTAGAGGAGGAGAAGGCAAAGAAGGCACGAGTAAGTCGACCATCGTCCTTGTAGTACGACCTGAACAGTGCTAACCTTTGGATAGTCCCAAATGAAGCTCAACGCTTTTTTCGTCAAGCCAAAGGCGGGATCAAGCCCAGGACAGGCCGTGGTAGCTTCATCCCAGAACCCTACTGCCTCGTCCACATCTTTACCTAGCGCATCCGGAGTCAAAACTAATTTGGCCCCTCCATCCCCACAGAAGAACATCGTCAAGAACGCTCAGTCAGACTACGAGCGATACTTTCTACCGTTTAACCTCCCTCCACATACGATCCTCGCTCCCATAAATCCTCTGCTCGACGATCCGGAGCGGCTGGAGGCTGCGCGAACACGGCTAGAGAACCTTATCGCGCACAACGGTACCGGTACCGAGACCATCACACGAGAGACCCTAGTATCTTCTTTCCCGCGACGGATTCGACCAGCGCATCGGACTGCGACCATCGCCGAAGTTATCGAACGTGTGAATGGCTCATCGGACCGTCCCATCGATTTGACTGTCCACAGAAGCCCGTTGGAGATGCTCAGAGAGATCCCAATGAAGTACATACACTTCTGCAAGGATGTACGTCCCCCGTATTATGGCACCTATACCAGGCCTTATACCGACGCGGAAGCTTCTCGGCTCGCACGAAACCCCATTGCCAGGGTCCGACAGGACACCGATTATGACTACGACTCTGAAGCAGAATGGGATGAACCCGAGGAAGGAGAAGACCTTGACTCTGACGGCGAAGACGACAACGAAGAAGATGCAGAAGACGACTTGGACGGTTTCCTCGATGATGAAGAAGACCCACAACTCAAACGGCGACTCATTAGTGGTGATTTAGTTCCTGTCAGCACCGGCTTGTGCTGGGAGGATGCCGATAGGGTTTCCAGGTTGAACGATGGTTCAGATGCTATATGCACCGACTTCAAGGGGTTCTCAATGGGCTTTCTGTTGGATCCGCAGATGACTTCAATCGATCCGTTTTCTACGGCATACTGGGAACCGGATCCTGCGACCAATGCAAGTACCGCCGCTGCTGCGAAGAAAGACACTAAGAGCGCCATGAACCCTCCGCGGGTACCTCTGGTCCAACGCTCTATGAATGGTCTGCTCAACACATTGAACGGCCCACAGAAGTCAACAGGAGGAACTCCAACTAAGCCTGCAAAAGCTAAGCGATTGGTACCCACTGAGCAACTTGAAGCTTTCAAGGCCGAAATTGAGGGCAAAGATCTGACCAAGATTGGCATGATTGAGGCATTGAAAAAGGTATTTCCAAAACTACCTAAGGACGCCATCAGCAACACCTTGAGCGTAGTTGCCGCAAGGGTAGGACCTACCGAGAAAGAGAAGCGATGGGTGCTTGTCAACACCTGAAAGTCTCAACGCTCAACGTTGCGTTCAGCTGGACGTTTCCCTTTTTGCTCTTAATGTACATCAACTTTTCATACATGTCGGTAAACCCCGGCGCCAACTACCTGTGGAATATGTGGGATAGTCTTTTAGCATAGCGGGTGAAGGAGTACGGGGTCAAGGCTGAGGTTCAAGGTGCTCCAAGTTATCATCAAGCGATATTTTAGCTTTCAAAGTCAGTCCATATTTACACGCTTTGTAGGAGGTGGAGAATCGAGCTTATTCCAGGAGCTATAGGAAGTCGTCAAATTCACGCAATGAAGAACGCGTCCACGCTGCAGTGGATCTTATGTACCACATGGCTGTGACCCAGTAACTAGGGCATTAGTGTGATGCATGAAATGCCATTATGAACAGAGTCAACATGCTTGCAACGAGCAGTGCAGCGATTGAGACGAATGCGTGAAGTCACTGCGTGTTCCACATGGCGTAAGCACCGTAGAAGTGCAAGCGCTTTGTTACACCCCTTCGTCCCTAGCAAGGCAGCCCTGACACACACTACGCAGCCGTCAAAGGATCATGCTATCGCGCGAGCATGTTTTGCAGAGCAATCAGGCTCTCTGCTCCTTCTGGATCTAAAAACGAGTCAAAATTAATGCAGTGTCTTCCAAGTATACTTTACGCTGGCACGCATCCACTTTGTAGACAAGCTTTAGCCCGTGAGCAACAACGAGAACGTCGTGCGGGGTTGCGGGATTGAGATTGCACGGCTATTTCCGAGGGTTTCCCTTGAACGCATCAGAATCTCACCGAGCGGGTACGCAATCTACCTGCCTCTGAGATTGCAGACTATGGTGAGCGGAAGGTTAAGAATAGCGACTGGTGTCAGATCCACACCTGCAGTCGGGTCCGTGCAGCGGGCGCTTGGAAATGTCGCGAGACAACCCTACCCAATCAGCCTGGTCTCGTAAACGCCCGCTATCTTGGTACAACTGCCTACAATAACGATCCAATCATCAGTGTCTCTGCGACGGCAAAGTTTACCATCGGAGAGGGATCATCTTTCTTCCTGGCGCATGTTTCTATTCAAAGCGCCCATGGGGGCATCTCCCCAGGTCGTGGTACTTCCACAACGGCATCAGCAGGCGCTCTCGGCAGCGGTTCAGTCCCATGCGGCTCTAGATGGCGCCCAGGGATGCACTCATGCGCGTCCAGCAGAAGCAGTGTGGATATTCCCGCATGCAAGAATAGCTGGGCCCTTGCCTAACTGGCTGACTGTCCGCATGCTCATCTTAGTGTATCAAGGTACAGATGATGGAGGCCTACAAAGACATCCTACAGCCTCTGGCACCTCCGCAATTCGAGTTTGAGACGTTTCGTCATCGTCGTCGTTCACCTGGCCTGTTGGTGTTGTAAGCGTTGTCCAACACCTTGTTACCTGCTTTCAGCTTGCTGGACTCAAGCGTCTCTCATCTTCCATGATGGCGTCTTTCGTTTTGTGCCTTTCCGCAACTTTGCTGTTCACTCAGTCTGCAATTGCTTCAAACTGCACCAAGAAACCAATATACGTCGACATCCACAAGCGGGCCGTACACGACTCATCAGAATTTCAATATGGATCCTTCATCGGACTAGGAACGCCAGCACAGAACCAGAGTCTTTGGCCATCACTACAACAGAACCATATCTCTTTCGCGTCGAGTAACTACTGCAAGAACACAACTCTTGACAAATGTGCCACGAGTACAGGGGGCTTCTATAACGATCGCGACTCCACTAGGTATGCTTGACTGTCAATATGATACTTTAACCTGTTAGCTGACATGTAAAATAGTTTTGTGAAAGATGACAGCTTCCAGACCTTGGATGATGACCAAGAGGGTTTCACGGCATTCTTCGGTCGAGAGACCTTACGACTGTACACACATTACTTCGAGACGGACGGTGCATCACAAACATTAGTAGAGAACAGCACGATCGAAGTCGCAGAATCGGGGTCAATCACACCTGGAAGAGTTGGCATGGGGTTGTCTTCCACTCTCCTTCGGGACCTGGCTGCACAAGACATCATTGCTGGGAAAACATACTCGCTCTACATCGGACAGGGATTCAAGCGTGCCGGAGGCGCAGTTAACGGTAGCAATGTCTTTGGGGGATACGACTCAGGTCGCTTCACGGGAGAGACACACAAATACGCCATGAACATCGACAATCCGAGTCCAATGAGCGTCCGCATCAAGGATATCGTCATCACCAAATCTGAAGATAACGCAAACGTATCACTATTCGATAACACGGTCTTCACTGATATGAAGACACGGGCAGAGGACTTCGAGGCCCAGATTACGACTGAACAGTTTCCGTTCTCCCTACCGTATCAGATCACCCAAAACTTCATCAAACGACTGGGCGCCGAGAAGGACAACACATGGGGCGATAATTCTCTGAAGTTGAAGAACGCTTTCAACGGCACGTTCTCGATAGTGCTAGAAGATGGCTTCACAGTCACGCTACCCTCTGAAGTCCTCATGAACGCTTCCAACATCACGCCCATCCAAGACCGAGAAGAGTCAGCCGACACACCATTTTACCTCGGAACCGCTTTCCTTGGCCAAGTCTACTTGATGGCGGATTACGAGACCAACAACTTCTTCCTCGCTGAAGCTATTCAAAAGAACAACATGGTCATGCCTGTCACCTTCTGCCCGAAATCCACGCCCTCAGCCTACGAACGCCCCAAGCAGTCCGCATGGGAAAGCCAAGGTCTCATCGGCGCGGTGATTGGTGGTGTAATAGGCGGTATTGGTATTATCTGCGCAAGCTATTGCATTTGGATCACTTGGATGCGCAAGAAGGATGAGCGCAACTTGAAGAGGGAGTTGAAAAGAAACTCGCAGAGGAAGATGGAGCAGATGGACATTGAGGAGGCACAGCCCAAGTTTGACCCGCCACCACGGACAGTGAACGCGGCAAAAGCTATGTTTTGGAGGAAGAATAAGCCGGGTCTAACGTTTTGAGCGGGTCGCGAGAGTTCTTTTCTTCTTGGAGGTGTCCGTCTTTATACCCTGGGCTAGCAGTGTGCGGCTCGTTTGATTCGGATAGCATCTTGCAATCTTCACGCTATTTTGTGGTCATACCCACACGGAATTTGCTATGATCTGTGATGTTTGACAACGAGTCTATTGCCCGTAGCGACAGTTTCGCTATGACGTTAATCATCTGAGATTTCCTAAAGCCATCCGCTTGAATCGCGGATCGTGACAGTCACCGTTCTTACCCAATTCCTCGTCTACGTACGTAATCTGTGTCTTCATCTAATAGTCTGTGTAAAAGTGTCGATGGTGTTGCCTTCCAGCAGATCACGAGAAATAAAAAGTCTCAATCGACTCGTCAAGACGGGCAATTCGTACTAGGTGTGATGTCAATGTGACCGTAACCTGAGAGACAATAGGTGATGGCGAAGACGTATTTTGATTAGAAAATCGCGATGTTCGCCATGTCAAGTTCTTGTTTACAATATGGTACAAAGTCTGGCAGTGGTTTTGTACAGAATCGAATTGCGTCCAGGTCATGATTCGGGCGAGAAGCTGAAGCCAAGCGGTGCGAGTATCTTTTCTTGCACAACCTTGTTGGCCACTTCGCCGCCACGCTCGAGAGCGACCGCTCCGACGATGGCGTATAGAGAGGTCATAAGGACGGTTTCAAAACCAGAGCCTTGGAGGTTGTCCGCCTGTAATTCGTCAGCCTGTGGACTAGGGTGTTGTAAAGGTTCGAGCATACCCTCTTGGGTGTCCACCGTGTGACCTTGTCCAGACGATATCGCTCTGCTATCGGTGCTAGCCGTGTCTTGCTCAAGACCAGACTCTCGGCCTCGTCAGTCAAGCCTTGCAGCCCATTCAAGGCGGGGTGTAGGTATGGTTTGCGTCCAAACTCGTCGCTAATTGGTACACCAGTGGGATCTCTCGGCCATTGATTCTCCTGCGGCGAGTTTATGAGCGCCTGTGTTGTTTGTAGTTCGACTATCCTCCGTCCTGCCCTTTGTATTAGCCTCCCATCTGCCCGCCTTTGCAATGTGCACACATACCCAAGTATGCTAGTCGGTCATTGAACCCTCTCCTTCCGTGGTCGAAGCTCTTGTGTGTGACGGCTAACCACTTTACGTCTTCTCCCAGTATTTTGTCTCCTCCGGGGCCCAACATGCGTATATACGCATCGTCCAGCTTTTTCGGGTCCTCATTGACCTGGTAAACGCCCCCTCTGGCTTTCGGCCGTATCCTGTGAGGCGCCATCATTCGCGGAGGTGTCTGTTTCCATCGTGGCCTATCGACGGCTGGTGTAGCTTCTGCGTCATATTCCGTGGACCTCGATGGGGTGGTGCTCGAAAATGCGCATGCGGAGGACCGCACGAAGGACGCTCTGGATATTTGCGCGGGCCGGAGTGATGATGAAGCGGTCGAGACGAGTGATCGGAGCGGTCGTTTGGAAGTCATTGTGGCACTCTCAAGTGGTGAGCGAGGTGTGAGAGGCTTGATTGGCGGCGGGCGGGCGTGATGCTGCTGGCGGAGGTCAGTTCGGATCATCGAAAAGTTGCGGCACGCGGATCGCGCCTTACCGCAACGACGCTAGCACCAGTCGCGCCTGCCGTTCCCCATCGTGCGCACCCCGATACGCGACGCTTCCCCTTGCTACGCTTCTCTTGGGTCATCATGACGAGCGCTGGGGTTTCCAGGCCGCTGAAAGAGTTACTCGCCGAACAACTGCCCAAAGACGTGCCCATCACCTTCTACCACTACTCAACACCGCCCTCCAAGTCCTCCGCCCTCTTCTCCGCGCCGCCCCATGGCAAGTCCGAACGAACATACTGCGAATCGCAGACCTTGGCAGCGTCGATAGTTCCAAAAGATGGAGCAGCCTCGGAACTGCCCGAGGAGCTTCTTATATTGGCAATTGAAGTCTTGATCTACACCACGCGAAACCTCACGACCATCTTCGTCTCCAAAGCCGACTCGACAGGTTATATATCCGAACTACAATTACCGCGAGCCCAGTCTGCGTCACCTCTGAAAGCCATTTGTGGAACCTTTGTATCCTGGCTAGCACGAGAACGACAGAGGGAAGGGAAGAAGCTGGTAGTGTCTCTCTTCGCCAGGGCACAGGATCAATACCTGTTTCCGGCAAGCATCGAGAACAAGAACAAGCATGTGCTAGATGACAGAGGCTTGGTGAAGTGGTGGTGCAGAGTGCTCGATCCCATCATATGGGAGTACAAGGCTGAAGGAGAGCGGAAGCCCTTCGCCGAACGGCTGGTTGATGATGACGGCTCCAAGGCGGACAGCACGTCAGTCCAATCAGAGTCCACGGCCAAAGGCTACTTGGTGATACCGGGCTTCGAGCCATACGACACGCTGCGATACATTCCTCCACCTCCCGTCTCGAATACCCCGCGACGCTGGGTGGCCACCCACCCGCTGCTACAAATCGCTCCCTATCCTGCCGCTCCACCGCGCTGCCTCGTACCACACTTTCCAGACGATCCGAAAGCCAGATTTCTTGACGAACTGGACGAAGAACTTCCCGATCGGGGTACCGATGCCATGGTAGTAGATGGAGGCACACCTTCGAGAAGCAATGGGCACTGGAAGAGCGTCAAGACACTTGACCAGTTTTGGGAATTCATGGCCTTCAGGCAAGAGTGCTCATCAGGGCGTATAGTGGGCTTCATATGGGTTGTCATAACACCACCCAAGCCTTCGATACCCGAAGAAGACGAGGACATGCCTTCGCAGCAATCAGCGTCGCAGTCGTTCTCACAGCTTGAATCGCAAGAGAACATGTCCAGTCCAAAACGGAAGAAGGCTAGTCGACGCAGGCAAGAGGCTAAAACTAGGTATGGACCAATTCCCCTGGTTCTGCCAAAGATCAAGAACAGCTCTTCAAACTTATCGACGGCATCCAACGTCTCTTCGAGCTCCGCCAAGAACCTTCCCGAGAACAGTCCATACTGGAAATGGCCCGCTTCCTCACGTGGCACCATCTGCTTTTCGCTTAAGAACTATGACCGCGCACATGAGGTCCTTTTGCAACAGAGTTTCGCAAACCGAAAGGCAGCAGCACGAAGTACGAGGAAGTGGAAAGAGGAAATTGCTGTTCTCGGGGGCATGGACGATTGGAGCTTCACAGTCAAGGGGATAAAGGAGTATGTAGCTCCATTAAAACCTTCGGATGCAACAAACGGCGTGACACCTACTATGGTCATGGGTGTGCGAAAGAAGAGGAAACCCGATACCCCATCAGAAGCGGCTGTTGGCGCAGAAAAGCCTGCAGAGTCCGCGCAAATACTAGGAGAAGGCACAGTCAGGAAGAAGGCAAAGCTAGAACCCACACCCATTACTAATGCAAGCGCTGCAAATGGGGTGAACACTTTGACTGCAGGCCTGGTGCGTAAGAAGCCGAAAAGTTGAGAAAGGCTGAGCTCAATCGGTATATGGCATTTCACTTGATTCCAGGAAGGCTTCATTTGGTATAACGAAGTGTTCTGGCTGACACACGTCTTTATCTCACTCACACGAAAGTGTGTTAACGTATTAATATGTCCTTGCGGACTTCATTTCAAGCACAAGCTATATGATGTTCCGTGTCGAGAAAGTCCGCGAATTGTATAAAACTTCCTTCATCAGGTGGTCAACTTGAAAAGTGAACGAGTCCATAATCTAAATTGAGTAATCGATTTACAGATGGCCATCTATGGAAATCGTTGGCGGATGAACTGCTTTGTCGGTGTGCAGGAAGTTTGATCGCAACAAGCGATCGCGATCCATGGATGTCCCTGGCGGTGAAGTCGGACCGTTCGGATGTGCAAACGATTGTGGGACAAGAAGCTGCTTCGCTTTTAACAGCTGCAGTACGTCTGCTCTTTTGCCTGTCTTTGTGATACTGCATCTATTCAATACCCCTGAACATCGTCGAGTGGTGCTGCGTCTTGGCGGTCGTGGCTTCCTGGTTCTCCGCAACCTCCGCGCTGCGAGATTCGCCAACACCCCACCCTCATTCTAACCCTACCACATTGTCGCGCATGCTTCGCGCGCCCAACCTCGCGACGGGACAAGATGTCTCCATGTCGCGCACCATCATTGCGACCGGGTGCTTGATTTGGTGGGTGATAGTTTGGAGCGTCTGTGCCATCGGCTTCGTCCAACTATTCCGCTACTATTGGAGGAGACCCCAGCAGGCAACATGCGTAACGACGTTGGAAGAGCACGAAGTCCCCCAAGTCACCGTTATACGGCCAGTCAAAGGCCTCGATCCGCGATTGTACGAGTGCCTTGCAGCCACCCTCCGCCAGACGTATCCCAAAAACAAATTGAACACCGTGTTCTGCATTCCCGAGCGTTCCGATCCTGCCTTCCCGATCCTCGAGCACCTATGCAAAGATTTCCCGGATGCCGATGTACAGATCTTGGTCGAAGAGGAGGATCCGCTGCTACTGAAGGATAACAACGCGCTGGGGCCCAATCCGAAGATTAGGAACATGAGTCGCGCCTACAGGGAGGCCAAGGGCGACATCGTATGGGTACTTGACTGCAACGTCTGGGTCGGCAAGGGCGTTTGCGGGCGGTTGGTGGACCTGCTATGTGGATTTGGAAAGGACAAGCATGGCAACAAGAAGACAAAGTACAAGTTCGTTCACCAGACGCCTCTTACGGTAGATCTTGACTCGCAAGGTCTCTCGCTTCAGGACAGGAAGGAATTGCTCGGAGGCAAGCCTGAAGCTGTAGCTGAGTCAACTAGCATCGCGGCAAGCACGTCTTCCGATCCGCGCAATCACTCCAGCAGTACTATCAGGAAGCTGCTGCAGCGCGGCGGAGGACGTCTCGACGAAGCTTTCATGTCTTCTGCTCATGCCAAATTCTACCAAGCCATCAACACAGTCGCTGTGGCACCCTGCATTATGGGCAAGAGCACCATGTTCCGTCGCTCTCATCTCAACTACGTTACCTCATCGAACCCGAACCGCGCCCCCGGTATCGACCACTTCTCTGACAATATCTGCGAGGACCATCTCATTGGTGATGTGTTGTGGAAGCAACCTCAAGCTTTCGAGGAACGAGGCTACAAACCCGAGCCAGGAACGACAAAGGAGGCTTGGGGCAAGCATGCAATGCTCTTCGGTGACTTTTGCTTCCAGCCAATCAGCCATACGTCTGTCATGGCCTACCTGCAACGTCGCATTCGATGGTTACGAGTACGGAAGTTCACGGTGACTTTGGCGACGTTTGTGGAGCCAGGAACAGAAAGCATTCTTTGTGGACTGTATGGCGCATATGCTCTGACGACACTACCCTTCTTCCACAGCATCGGCATCAACCCAACATGGACCTCCTTCTTCCTGATCTGGCTTCTACACCTATCCGCATGGTGCCTTGTAGACTATGTCCAGTATCTGCTGCTGCACTGCGCGAAGACTGTCGAGATCGATTCCGACACCCCTGACTTCATCCTGCCTCAACGATCAGCCTCTGCGTACCACCGTACCGAGGTTCTAGAACCTCTGCTTGGCAATAAAACACCAGGTGAACCTAGTCTACTTGATGGCGCGAGGAGAAACTTCGTAGACTTCTTATTTGCGTGGCTCGGCCGCGAGATTTTCGCATTACCAGTCTGGGTCACCGCCTTCTGGGGAGGTGTAACAGTAGAGTGGCGAGGCAGGAAGTTCTGGGTGGGATTGGATATGAAGGTCCACGAGATCTTGCCGCAAGAGAAGGAAGTCAAGAATGATCAACACAAGAAACGTTAGGATCGTAGGAGGAACCATAATTGTTGTTGCATAGCGTGCGGTCCCGGTAGCATTTCAGGCGTTCAGATGAGAATACGGACATTATCAGCCGACGTTTCCGTTGTCACATCACTGGTGAAGGAGGTCAATTTTGATTCAAAAGCTAACGAGTGTTTTTAATCTTGTCGAGCAGGATCTAGCTGAACGCTTCCAACCACAGCGTCGATCTCAGCCATCACATCTGGCGTAAGCTTGTCTATAATCTTCAAGGCTGCACAGTTGTCCACCACCTGCTCTGGTCTTGATGCGCCAGTGATCACCGCGGAGACATGCGGATTCTTCAAGCACCACGCAAGCGACAACTGCGACTGGCTGACACCCAGCTCATCCGCGATTGGCTGCTCACAGTTAGCTAGATGCCATCAAGGAGGCATGGGGACTTGGTTTACCTTCAATTTCCTCGCTGCGCCGATCATACCACTCCACTCATCATTTCCATATCGGTCGCGCATTCCACTCACAAAACCATCTTTTCCTTCAGCGAACCTCGATCCTGCTGGCGGCGCATCCGGACTATCATTGTACTTTCCGCTAAGCAGCCCAAACTTGAGCGGCGAAAACGTAGTCAACCCGATCCCGAACCGCGTATAGAGGCGCTGGAACTCGCTCTCCACCTTCTTCCTCTCGAGCAGGTTGTACTGCGGCTGCTCCACTACTGGTGCGATGAGACCTAACTGCTTCGCTATCCCGCAAGCCTCGGCAATCTCGTCTGCAGACCATTCTGACGTGCCCCAGTACAAAGCCCAACCCTTCTGCTCGATGACATGGTTGAATGCGCGAACTGTTTCTTCCATGGGTGTGAGGCGATCCGGACGGTGCGCATACACTATATCGATATACTCCAGATCCATGCGTTTGAGAGATGCGCGAAGACCCTCAATGATGTGTTTGCGCGAGAGACCGTGGTTGTTGACAAGCACTTCGCCATTTGCGCCGCCCCAGTTGAGTTTTGTGGATATTACAATGTCGTTGCGGTTCCACGCAAATTTCTTGATGGCCTGGCCCATGATGATCTCGGACTGGCCTGCGGCGTAAGACTCAGCCGTGTCGAAGAATGTGATTCCATTATCGTAGGCCGTCTTCATGATGGAGAATGTAAGTTCTGATAATGACGTTAGTGGAGTGGCTGATGAGCGTATAGGCATAAAGTACCATTCTCGACGTGGCCTCCAAAACTACGATCTGATAAGTCTATGCCCAAGTGCATCCAGAAAAGAACATGAGTGAACGTACGTGAGCCATCCTCCTAGGCCCAGCGCAGATACGTGCAAGCCTGAGTTACCTAGGCGGCGGTACTGCATGCCCGTCTTGCGAGGTTCTTCCCAAGCCATCTTGCGTTCGTGTGGGCGATTTAGTGATTGAACAATAAGTTGATTTGCTATGAATGCTGGAACAAGGTGATACTTCGAGTACAACCGCCATTTCCAGTCACAAGTCCTACCAAAGCCTTCAAGGATTCTGCTGACTACACTCAAAGCGGCGGGTCCTCCATGAAGGGCGATGCCGGCGATGTAGCCTGCCGCATCGGACGGACAACCTCAGTTGGGCAGTTGCAGCGAGTTGGGCGCTGTGCTGCCGCGGCCTTGGTATCCAGGGTTTCGGAATGACTCGTAACATCGTGGAAATTCCGGAGGTCGTCATTGATCCCCGCAATCACGACATGCGATGGTTCTGGGCAATTGCGGGGCGCGGTAGGGAAAGTGGATCAGACTAGAGACGTCTTTGTTGAACAAGGCGGCTCTCTGCAGCCGACGCAGAGACGCAGACTCATCATACGCGCAGTCGACGCGCGATCATCCGCAACGTTGCGTAGGAAAAATACAAAAAGGATAGTTCAAAGCGTATTGGAAGTATAAGTGACATAATCTTCGATGATATCTCTTTGAAAATGGTATAAAATGGGTATCAAAGCTTTGGGATTCGGACTTGGATGCGACCTCGGGTTGATCTCAATGACGGGTCGCACATAGTTCGGTGCAATTGAAAGGCGAGGAGGCATTGGTTGGTAGTCGGGTACATTGAAAAGACCATGTGATGCTGCAAGTACCACAGTCCGCATGCGGTTATGCATGTTGACATTAACTCTCTGTGGATTCCACCGGCTATCGTTTCCCAACGAGATCAGAGTGTGAACCTGAAGTCTAAGCGCTTGTTGCCATCTTTCTCTCGGGAGATGATGTCTGCTTGGTACAGAGCCTTCTCTTCCGAAGTCATCTGTTCCCACTGTATCTGTTTCCTTTTGTTAAGGCGGACCAAAGTCTGCCGCTGCACAAGGAAAGTAATGACACTCAGCGCGCATATAGCCACAAGAACAGAGTTTCCCTGCTTGTAGTACGGGCCATCGTACTTGCGGTAGATCTGTGAACTAATCAGAGATCCAATTTGCACAATGACATTGTACGTTGCGGCCGTAATCGCACGTTTCTTAACATCAAAAGTGTTCTCGGAGATCCAAGAGGAGACCAATGGATGGAAATATGGGTATCCGGAGATCAGCGTGATTAGGGAAAAGCGGCCCCATTCACGGCCACCATCGGGTAGCGTCAACAACGCGATGAGAAGCGGCATGATCCAGAACTCGCCGAATATGCAGTGGAAAGTGCGTTCGTTGAAGTAGTCGCTTGAGTATGCCAGTGCTAGCATAGTGACGACCTGGAGAGCCGCAGACGGAATCGTCAACATGTTACTATTGAAGGTGCTGAAGCCGAGACGTTTAAGCGTGAGAGTGAGGTATCCTTGCACCGGCGAAGCAGGGATGTACGCGACAAGGCCGATGAAGTATAGACCCCACATGGAGGAGTCGGACCAGGCCGCGCGGATGTCGTTGAACGTTGCGGGCTCTTTGAGAGCAGTAAGGCCTTTGGCTGGGTCGTCTCGGAGTATACGGTTGACCATGATGACTTCTTCCCGCTCAGTGTACCAACCTTGACGCCAAAGTACATTCTTGGTGGATGTCGGCGCGGTGGGCAAATACAAGTACGAAAGAATGGCAATGACGACCGTCAAAAGGCCTTCGAGAAGGAATAGCCAGAACCAACCTGGCTTTCCACCAACACCGCGCATCTCAAGAATCCCCGCCGCAAGCAAGGCCGAGATGACACGCGCAATGTTGAGTGTCGACCAGAAGGCCGCCAGGCGTAGAGAAAGTTCCTTGGACTTGTAAAAGTAGGTCGCAAACAAAATCACACCCGGGATGAAACCCCCTTCGCAAAGTCCGATGGCTGCGCGGCCAAGGTAAAAGGAAGTTCGGTCGTGCATCCACGCCTGGCCCCAAGATGCAGTTCCCCAAGCAAGCATCATGGTTGGGAGAATATACTTGAATCCATAGCGTTTGGTGAGACTGTAAAAGAACACGGTCAGAGAAAGACTTGAACAAGAAAAACGATGATACTCACAACTGCACTGGAAATTCAGCAGCCAGAAAGCATACCAACTGTATCGTTGTTCCGTTGTTGTAGTCGTCAGAAGTCAACCCGAGGTCTTCCAGAAGATTGTCTGCGAGCGCATTCGATATGTTTCCACGATCGAGCTGTTGAAGTCAGTATTTTTCATCGACTAGCACAATGTATGAACTTTCCTGCAGCCCGAACATCATGAGACAGAGCCATGTGAGTAGCCGGAGGTCTGTCTTCCGCACCACACGCCGTTCTTCCTCAATCGTCCAGCTCGCCTGGGGGTCGAAGCGATGCCGGCCTTCGTACGTCTCGTGGGGTGGGACGATATCCGCAAGTTCCTCTCTACCCACGTGGGCCGATGATTTGAGCGAATTGGCATCTTCACTGATCCGTGTGGTGTGCGGGGATGCTTCTATGTCGTTGCCCATCGTCAAGGGCTGCGATTGTCGGCTACAGCACAATTGCCACGAAGGAGGGTTATTGCTGAGATGTGATAGACTGGACACTACGTATTCCCTGCTATGCTATCTTGTCTCCTATTTATTACTTTGGACATGGCATGTCGCAATTCAAGCTCATCCCGTCGCCATCGTCGCCATCCTACCGAGGTAGTAATTGCCCCGAAGAACGAGGGGAAAGCACAATGTTGTGCATGTTGATGCATCTCCTATTGGTCTTACTGTCGACATCCGACTTGGCGTTCACGGGGTCATGTAGGCTAGGCCCGGCACGCCTAGACCCAGAGCGTACAACTAGTCCGATGACGTGCTTTACCACGCATGCGGTGGTGTCATCCTGGTTCCGGGAATGATTATATGTCCTGGGCTTCCAGACATTCGGAGCTGTTGGTCTGGAGGCTATCCAAGCGTTTTGCAACACTGAATTTGAGCCGGAAGTTGCACTAACCGCGCACCGCATTGCCTTCAAGATGCCTTCAGTTAAGCGCAGTCGTATGGAAGACGTTCATGAAGATGGAGATGCAAATATCATTGGTGGTCACCCCAGCGCCCGATCGAGACTGTTGGAGCCCTTAGTCTATTCCGGATCCTTGGACAGCTTCAGACACCATGACTTGACCCCCGTCATTGGAAGAGAGTTCGAAGGTCTCCAAGTGACTGACCTGCTTCGATGGGGCGATGCTATGATCAAAGATCTGGCAATAACGGGTACGACTCTCTGTTTGCAGCTTGATGTCATGGCTGACTTATAGTTCCAGTCTCACAACGCGGCGTTGTCTTTCTGCGGGATCAAGATGTTACGCCAACTCAGATGAAAGACTTGATGCTGCGGATCACCGAATTATCTGGCTGTGTATGTCCGATTGACTGCGATGGCGGTTCTATTCTAGGGATAAACTGACAACATATTAGCCTTCTTCCTCAAGTTTACACGTACATCCTCTTACCGAAGAGGGGTCTGAGCTCGGCGACCAGATCTCTGTCATAAGTAGCGAAAAGCAAAAGAAAGGTGGCGGTCTCACTCACCAGCTCTCGGACGTATCTCGCCTTGCATCTGCGGGCTGGCATAGCGACATCACATTTGAGCCAGTCCCATCGGACTATGCGATGTTGAAAATCCACACCTTACCCGCAACGGGCGGTGATACACTCTGGGCTTCCGGCTACGAAATCTACGATCGACTTTCTCCTGCTATGCGTTCGTTTTTGGAGGGCCTGACTGCAACGCATGATGCGAAGTTCTTCTTAGATGAAGCAGCGCGACTAGGAAATCCGCTCCGGAAGGATGTGAGAGGCAATCCATTGAATCATGGTGATGCCCTCACAGCCACTCATCCGGTCATTCGCACGAACCGTAAGTTTGACGTTTCTCTTGCGCTGCCGTCGCTAACTTATCGTGCAGCCATAACCGGCTGGAAATCAGTATACGTGAACAAAGGATTCACGAAACGCATCAATGGCGTCACGAAGGACGAGTCCGACCTCATTTTACCGTACTTGTTCAATCTTGTGACGCAGAACCACGATGCGCAGGTACGGTTCAAGTGGCGGCCGAATGATCTGGCTATTTGGGATAACCGAAGCACGTGGCATTGCGCAACGTACGATTATGAAGAGGCCCGAGCGGGCGATCGGGTCTGTAGCTTGGGTGAAGCACCGTATCTAGATTTGGGAAGTCGAGGGAGAAGGGAGGCTTTGGGTCTGAGATAGAGATCGACCGCCGGTAGGTAGAATTGAATGGTGGCTGGTACTTAGCGTTGGATTACATCACCGACTCGCATCATCCCATCGCTCGCGCGACTGTCGCGCTGCAAGCCAGATTTCTTAATGTCGGTGCTCCAGGTGCCTGTGCACTCGCGTGCTGAGATCCAAGCGTGCAATGGCTACGTCATAGTACAACAATTCGCAAATGGTCCACCACACGAGCACGATGTCAATTGTATAACGACATCGTAGCTTCACTTCTTCGGAGAATCGAGACATGTTGCATGATGGTTGGCTCGAGTCTTCAGCTTCAGCATTAAAGCAATTCGCAAAGTGAACATAGAAGTCTGCATTGCCCGTACTATATGTTGGACGTATATACCAGCTACAACAAAATCACCGCATCGACGGATATTGCAACCCACATGAACGCTATCAGATCTAGAACCCACCCATCAAACAACAAAGAACAAATGTATCTACGAACACCGATGTACGCCACGCTATACCGAAGCCCCAAAGCGCCTTGAACACCCACAAAGTCGTGACTATAAGGATACTCATCATGTCCTCTTTTCCCTAAATTGGCCCGTCGGACCCGCACTGAAAGCGCCGCTGATGATGCGCTTGAGTTGCTTAGGTTTACTCTGTGGCACTCTCTCGCCACTCGCCGTACTCTTACGACTGAGTCCCGTGCCTGTCCTTGTAATGCCATCCATACTCATGCTGACACCGAGATCCATAGCGTTGCTACCACGTCGTGCACGTCTCGTCGCATCTTCGTTCTCTTTCTGGTGTAGAGTTTCTGATGGAAGCAAGATGGCACGATCGAGAGCATATGGAAGACCACGATGTCTTCCACGGATCTGCATGGCGATGATGATGAGTTTGCTCAGTGTCTTGAACTGGCCGGAGAAGGACGTGTTGAATCCGGGGAATCCCTGACTCAGTCCGACCGTACCGTACGCAGAGACAATCTCGAAAAGGACGGAGAACAGGCTGAACGCGTATTCGTTCGTATTCTCGAGGCGCACGCCTTCGATGATGGCGATGAGGAAGAAACCCAAGAAGACGAACCATAAATCGAATGAGAGTTGGCGACGCAGATGATGCGAGAGGTAGCTGGATTGAGTGTCGTCTTCGTCGTCTGCGGCCCAGACACCCAGTGACTTCTCCTCGTAGACATTCGACTGGCGAATAGACATGGCGATGGGGAAGATCGAAATGTACATCATGATGAGGTAGCTGACTTGGACCGCAGGGTGCAGATCGGCGATGTTGACAACGGCGAAACCTGCAGTACGCGTTGAGGCAGCTTGGAAGAGACCAGCGAGGAAGCGGTGACCACCGGATAGCGAGGTCACGGTCGGGTCGTTGAGATCGAGAATGATGAAGAAGATGAGATCGACACCATTCAGGACGACAAGGATCCAGAACAGCCACCAGTTTGCCTTGCTTGGGAATAGTAGAGTAAAGCACCGACGCGGGTGATCCAACAGGAAACGAAGCTCTTCCCAGATGGCGCTGCTCTTGGGTACCATCAGGGAGTACATCCAGATGGTGAACCGAAGCATACAAGGAAACCCGGTATTTCCGATGATGATCAGGAAGGTACCCAGCACAAGGGGCCACACAGCTAGCTGGAAAGAGACCATCGAGTCTGGAGTGAGAGTGAATCCCAGATCGTTGAACAGGGAGGCTGAAGTAAAAAAGCTCCACCAAGTTGGGTCAACGCCAAAATCTCTCACGACACCACTATAGTGAGCGTCGTTGTTGATCCATGGCGCCAAACATATAATGCCGATGGTGTGCCACCCGAGGTAGAATATGATGAGGATCATGGCGAGCAGCTTCAGAGCACGATATTCGATACCACCGAGCTCTTCTCTTTGTTCTTCAGTCAAATCAACAAAATTTGAGTTGCGTCCGAGGGTGGGTGTCCAGCTGAGGTAGGGCATCGGGTCCTCTTCTTCGGTCTTGGTCCTGGTAAGGAAGCTCGTAAAAGTCCTTGATCGTGACCTATTACGTAGATGCATGCTCGATGCAGGCACGTTTGCATCGCCCTCATTGGTCCTGGTTCTGTCATAGACAGAATGCCCGGTAGGGCGTTGCTGCCGGTCCGGTACGTCGATGGTGATGTGATTCCTGAAGGGGCGATCGTCTCCGTTCAGAGCATGGGGAACAGAATTTGAACGCTCTCGCTTGGGATGAGACTCATGCGATAGTCTACTCGCAACTCTGTCCAATTCTTCTTCTCCTTTGACAGCCTCTGGGATGAGCCCCTGGTCGAAGTCGCGTGGACCTGGTATACGAAGCTTGTTCCTCGCTGTCGGGTTTCGCTGCGCTTCTACGAAAGCGATGCTCTTCTCTTTGTTCGACTGTGGAAGGCGGCCGCCAGGGGATTCTTCAAGCGACTCCTTGGGCTTCTTTTCCTTAGGTGTGCTGAGATTGTCGGCCCATACAATGCCAGATGGAGCAGTTTGAACGGGAGTCGTCGGCCGGAACGGTGGCATTTCGTCCTCGCTGGAACTAGATCTTCTCGGGCGTATGCCATTGCCAGTCCAGTCCAGTCCGTCACTGAAGGCGTACTCGTTCGCGATTGTTCCACCGTGTGCGTGGCCACTGGATCCACGCATGACCCGAATCTCACGAGCGCCGACCGCTTGCTCTTCTTGTCCAACATTACGTTCTGTTGCTGCATTCATCTCACTCTTCCTCCTAGAAAGTGTGCGAGTCCGACCGCTCCGGTTTCCTCTCTCGAGCACGATGTTCTGGAAACGCTTTTCGAACCAATAGAGGCGAACGACTACGACGGAGCTGTGGATGAAGATGGGCGTACATAAGCTGGCGATAAAGTAGATGACTATCTGTTTATTGTTAGCAAAAGACTTGTAGATTTCAAACGCATCACATACCTGTTGATATAGATCCAGTGTGTTTATGTCAATTCTGCGCTGGCAGTCAGTTCACCCCCCTCATACCTCAGGGACTAACATACGTGTTCAAGCCACTCTGTGTTGCTGCGCCGCTTGCAAAGAAGAGCGCATCGACATAAGGTATGCGACCACTGCCGTATATGATGACGGATCCAATGAGCGCCCACCCAATGATATACGAATCTGTAAACCTATCAGCCACAGTTCAGTCCCTCCCCTGTGATAGTGCGCATACAGTGAAGGGTGATAAAGTTGGCGTGTGGTTTGAGTGCCTTAAGACTGGACGGGAGGCGCTGCTTCAGCCATGCGAACATGACAAGCCATGGGCCGAACATGTTGCCACCAGTGGGCTTCCAAGGCGATGGGAAAGAGTGAATGGCACCCAGTGAGCGGGACTTGTCAGGTTGAAAGAGGTGAGATCAGCAGAGGCAGTGGGAAGGAAGAGCTGAAAGTTCGAGTCTAATCGAGCGCGCCCCAAGCAGAGAGAACGTCAACGGACCGAGCCGGTAGCGCGTCGCAGAAAAGCTCCGTCGTAGTGGTGCATATTTGAGGAAAGAAGAGGGCGAAGTGTTAGTTCGAGTGGGCGCTGTGAACTATGGGTCGCGTTGCGGGACGGTAGTCGAGTGGTGCGCTGTGAAAGATTGCCGGCTTGTCGCGCTGCCAGGTGCGGCGATGACGCTAAAGGGGCATCGAGGCCACGGAGTGCCCAGCCCTGCTATTCGCAACCGGAGTTTTAACAGACCCCTGTAGTGCACATGGGAATCCAATCGAGAAGGCCTTCCTGCCACACCATAGCCATCGCACTACGCTGCAACCAGAGTTCACATGTGCAACGTGCTTTTTGATCTGCATGCACGTTGGACGTGTGCTTATTCTCCACTGCGATGCTTCCGCTCCGCCCCGCTATCCTTCCTTCCGCGTCGCGTGAGCAGTCCCAAATGAGGATTTGATAAACGATGCCCCTCCACATCTCAATATATATGGTGGGTGTGGACATCGACTTTGCATGAAAGACTACCTTCGCCAGCGCATATCGCGATACGGGCTTCTTCCGCCGGCCGAGCTGATATCTCACCACCCCATCACAACAAGAAACGGCAACAGCGCCGACCACAGCCAAGGATACCGCGGCACCGGCGAGTATGCACTTTTGTTTCAGGACAAGATGCTTGCTTTGGCCTTGATAAGGTGCGCCTGATTACTGGGGCGAATGACAAAGGCTAGTTCACGTTTCGCTGGGCTCACGGACTTTCGTCGTCCTCATTTCTTCTGCGATTGCTGCGCCACAGTTTGGCGTTCTAGCCAGTCATTTGGGTGCATCGATTCACGGAGACTTCGGCACTTTGGACGCTTGTCGTGGCACGTCCAAACTGTATACCTGCTTCGCTAGTAATTTTATCACGTCAGCTTTGCTTTTAATTCGCATGCCGAGCTCGTTTTCTAGGGAGAAGACGCGTGTGCATGCTTGGTTCGGACATTCGGTATCGACAATAGTCATATTCGGACCGCGCAAAGATGTGGAGCAGACCAACGGACCCTGATATTCACATCCTAAAATACACTTGATCCTGCTCCGAGGCAAGACATCCATATCCTCCACTATTCCGTCTCGTACGTCCATTCATCGTCGCCAATGCAGTAAATGCGTAGGAAATCAAGCCAAGCATAAAGGAATAGATCATTGCAATTTTGGAAGTCTTTGCTTCTCTTCCTCGTTCGGTTTCTTCGTCACCCTACAGAAAAGAGTTGGCTAGTCAGTACCGTTCGGTGCAGCAGAGAGAGTAGGAGTTGTGGCGCCTGAATTAGGCTTACTCTTCGTCTTCAACGTTAGCGGGAAGGTAAAGTCGTCAGCCTCTTCTTCTTCACTGCGCAGTTGTTAGCGTTGCCATGGTGCATCACATTCTGATCATCACTTACGGGAGCTTCCACGCAATGTAATCCTCGGTGCTCAGTCCCTCGCGGCCCTCCTGCAGCGAGGCAAAGTCACCGGGCGTCATCATGCCCGAACGATCGCGGGGAGACCCGGGCTCGGACAACGGCCGTGAGATCTTGACGTCTTGCGAGCTGAAGAAATCTGGCTCATCATCGTCTTCGTATGCCGCAGGGTACGCACGTCGAAGAGCCAATTGTCGGGCCTTGACGTACTCCAAGCCCATGCGCTTCCAGTCGAGCAAGTCGCTGAGTCTCTCGGTCCGGTTACGCTGGTTGATACGCTGGCGCTTGCTCTTCTTGGTGAATTCGAACATGTAGTCGACAAGCTGGTTGACTGAGTCGTCCACGCCCTTCATCCTTCGGTCTACGATATAGATACCATAGTCCTGGGCATTTTCAATCAGTTCCTCCATGTAACAACCGAAGCCGGACAGGTTGGTTGTGATGCTGGGAACACCCATCACGGTGCACTCAGCCGGAGTGTAACCCCAGGGTTCGTAGTAGGATGAGAAGACACCGAGGTGAGTTCCACGAACAAAATCATCATAGTCTAATGGCAAGACAGGGTTCGCCGAGTTCAAGAACTCGGGATGGAATACAACCTTGACGCGATCCGATGGGTGGTTGAAGAGCTGGCAGCGACGGAGCTGGTTCAGGACGGGGTCTTCGGCATCGTTGACCATGTTGTGAGTAACAATGGGCGGAAGGTTGTGACGCTTCATGGCAAACAACCGTCGGCGGAGCAAGATCTTATCAGCGGGCGTGATCAAGTCCTTGTCCTCAGGGAGCTCAGAGCCCTCCGTCCAGGTCAACGAACGCTCAAACAACTTCTTAGCAACATTCTCGGCGATGTTGTTTACACTGTCGTGAAGCGCTTTGATGACGGCTTGTCCCTTCAGTGAGTCGACCGAGAGCGATGTCGTCTGCGCGGGAAGAATGATGAAAGCGACGACTGTCATGTTCGAGTTCTCGTTCTTCATCTTATGGTTCAGCCGGGCTAATGACTCAATGAACATGTCCACACCCTTATTGCGGTACTCATAGCGACCGGCGGTGAAGAAGTAGAGGGTGTTCTCAGGGTCGAAGTCGTTGTGGCCGTAGAAATGTCCGCGCACGAAGTCATTGATCTTGACCTTGGCTTGCTGATGTAAGTTTTGGAACTCGTGAGTAGCCGAAAACTTCTTGACGTTCAGACCGTTGGGCAAGACACCGTCCGGCTTTCGCTTCAGAAGATGCTCGCTCTCGTATGCGGTGATGTGGGAAACCGTGGTGAAGACATCAGCAGCGTGTGTGGCGGCGCGCTCGATGCAGTAGCGGTGGTAAATACCGCGCTTTCCCGCCTCAGCGTCCACGTCGAAATATTGGAGGTTGTTGTAGAAATCGACCGAGCCGGCGCAGAGGTAGCGACCGAGGAGCGTAGCGTGGGTAGTGAAGATAGTGGTAACATCGATGCGGCGCTTCTTGCAGAGCGGGACTGCGACACCTGCCAGCCACTCGTGGAACTGAACAATGACGGCTCGCTTCTTCTCGTGGTAGACGTACTGGAGAGTAGTTAGCGCAGCTCGCAGCGACTGCACATGTTCTCAACTTACCTCGCCTAGGAACCACGCAATGAGGTAACCAAAAACAATAGCCTCGTTGGTCTCCGAATCGCCGGGCGGTGAAGGAATGCCGGTGGAAGACCAGAGGTCGCCCTTCCACTCGTCAAGCCACCTGTAGCCGGTACCAGTGTCGAAGAGGAGCACACGTGGGGCACCGTCGATCAACCAACGTCCGTACAGCATCTTGATGCCACGGTCGTCCATAGACTTCATGGTCGCGATCAACGCCGGGTCTTTGGGCTCGATGGGCTCTACTTCGACCGCCGCCTGTTATCTCGTTAATTTTTGATTTCAAGATGCCGTGGGTTGCGCCTACCGAAGCTCTGTTCCACGGGCCCAAGAGGGTGTATGCGGCGCCATACTCAGCGGTGGTGACCTGGGCCTTGGACTTGAGGACTGAGTAGATACCGCCGACTGAGACTGGTTAGCATTGCAGAAAGGCATCAAGTTGGGACGAAAGCTACCTCTGTTTGCGACTTCGGTCGCAACCTCGAACAGGACGTGGTTCTGCACGTCTCTCGCGCCGGTCTCAGCCATTGTGGGTGGGTGTTGTGAGGAGATGGTGGGAAGGCGCAATGGCAAGATCGGAGCTCTTTCTAGGGAAGAGAAAGCTTGGAAAGTCGAGGGAGTGTGAGAGCTTGAGCTCGGTGCTTGGTTGAGCTACTGCAGGTGGCCGCGCTAGACAAGCGGTTCGATTACTCCCGGTTGAGTACGAAGTGCTGGCGGCGGACACGGTGTGGTGGAGCTGCAGGAGCAATTGGACGTGTGGTAGCAGAGCAGCAGCAAGCAAACTCTGTCTAATAGTCGAGGAAAGATGTTTTGCAGGCGCCCTGGGGACAGAAATGCTGGGCCGCTATTGTTTGGCGCACGAGCGTTGGCTACCCGGTGGAGGTTGGGATTCCTCTTTGGGTATCGGATCAATCGTCGTAGGACCGCCGGCGTACTCTGCCGTGACGTAGGCGCTCGGCTTCTACTGCCCATTCACGTTTAAACTGCCATTTAGCCTGGCCGCCTTGACGCGCCCCGTCCCAGCTGCACCACGTCTCTCCGATGCTGTTCACACTCGCCGCGCTGCACTTGAAGCCAGAGTCGACCCCACGGGCAGCGCCCAATTCTGAGGCTGAAGCGCAACGGGCGAGGCCAAGGCCGCGAGTCAACAACTCAACAGTTTCCTTTGGAAATGAGAAGCGGAGCATCGACCGATCCCGCCGCCCGTTGAGCTGCTCGCTTATTCCTGTCTGCTTGTCTATGCCCGTCCGCTTTCAGACGCATCAAGAACATCAAAAGGGTCAGCTGGATGCAAGAGCTGCGCGCTGCGTTCGACTGCCGAGGCGCTGCACCAGGTCCGCTTGCTGCAGTATTCCGTCATACGGAGTGCAGTAAGGCCGACAATTGCGGGGTTCCCGCGAACGGTGGGAGAAGTCGACAGCACGCCAACTCTCTCCACAGCGCCATTAGTGGGTCGTGGGTGGAGGCGGAGAGGAGCACGTGAAGGGCCCACGAAAGCCACCGCCGCGCCGTGTGACAGGTGTGCGATGCGCTGCGGAGAGTTCATCGGAAGGAAAGGTTTTCCCTGCGAGCCGTGTCGTATTGCATCTCGGACGATATTGTCTAGCAGCACTGTATGGCCGTATACCAGTATCGTGCTGGGTTGCTAGGCAGGTGCATGACTCGTATACGGTCAGTGCCTGATACACCAAGGTCTAGACAATGGCACTCGACTGGTGGGAGTCTCGAATACAACATGTCAGCAGCCTTGAACAGCGAACGACCCTACGAGATGGCTGGAGAGTAAAAGAAGCTTCTTCTAGAAATCTTTTGCATTTGCTTTTGTGTCATAGAGTCCAGAATAAGCATTGGACTACTCCTCTCTCACAGCCTCTATAAATCTACTATACCAGATACCACCCAGGCCGTAATATGCGACATATGAAAGTGCAGCCAAAGCAATGGATATCGAGCTAAACGCGCAACGCCAACAAACGAAAACGACGAACCCCAAAAAAACTCCAAGCAAAAGGGACCCGTCGAGCAAACGACCCTACTTACCACTCCGATCGATGACCGGAGCAGCGTTTGGCAGCGCACTCAGCAAACTGCCTTGTGCGAATTCGTTGTTCGACGAGAGGTTGACCATGGGGCCCCTGGCTTTACTACCATCCATAACGCCCCTACCCACCATGTCCTTCCCCTGCGAGTAGCCGGCTTGAGATAGCAAACCGCCTCCGGTAAACGCCTTACTGTCATCCTCTGGAGCACCGAGATGGTTATTTTGTGTATACGCAGCCAATGGCTCGCCACGACCCTTGAGCGAGCGCGTGCGTTCGTGGCCACCAGCGGCTCGCGATGTGCCTGGACGACCGGCGCGCCAGTCTGTTGATGAGGGAACCTTGATAGCCTCCTCGATCGACGTTGCACTTTCGACCAACGGCCCGGCGCCAGCTCCTGGATTGTAGCCTTTGCCCTTGTTCAGATGCTGCGGTGGCGGGCGGTACTGGGGTGTTAGATCGACCAAAGGCTCGGGCATGCCAGGTACACGCTTCGAAGCACTACGTTGGAGATCGCTGGATGCTCGCCGGTGATGATTGCTGCGGACTGAGGTATTACGTTTCAGACCAGAATCGTTGGACGATACTTGGGCTACACGGCCCATGTTGTTCAGCAGAGATGGACCTTCTGTGAACGGGCCTGACGGCTCACGAGCTTGTAGAGCGGCTTGACGTTGCGTGTAGCTACGTCCCAGAAGGCCGCTCGATGCAAACGCCTCGTCGCCTTGCTGATCAACACTTCGACTGCGGGCACTCGGCGGTGAAGTGCTTTCTGCAACCAGACCACTCTTGCTGAAAGCGGCTGGGGGTGGTTGCTTTACACGTATCGACTTCATCCGCGAGTGCATTGCCCTGCTATCGAGCTTGGAAAGAGGTTTGTCGTCTGGAAACTCTCCCGGTTTGTGAACTTCAATCTGGTCCAGCGTCTTGTTGAAACTGTCCATATCGAGCAAGGACGAGAAAGCACCGAGCTGGTAATGCGACCCAACTGATTCTCCTCTTGAATGCGACGACGTCTGTGCGGCTTCAGCAGCCCCGGACACATTGCGTGTCGCATGAGTCTTCTTCTTCAAACCCTCGCCCTTCTGGTGTTTGAGATACCAACTCCGCCACGTCTGTAACGCTGTGTAGAACGTGTTCGCTATGTTTCGGTCGTTGGTACAGAAGAAGTGGACATACTGCGATTCGTCCGCAAAGATGTTAGACTTTTGCATACTCTTGACGGCATAGCAAATCTTCTTTGGGGGCTTCACCCGTGCCAGCTTGGACTGGGTCACCGAGTAGATGTCGTAGTCTGTGAGTGTGCAGATGTTTTCCTGGTCCTTTTCCTTGGTCTTTTCGTTCTTGGCCATGACTAATTGTCCGTCTGGGCGAAGGATGAGAAGTCGTTTACTCCATTTCCCAGGTCTCGATGAGTATTGGATAAAGCACGAAGCGCCCTCTGGTCTGGTGTCTGGGACTTTGTACGAGAGTAGACTGTCCTGGTCGATACCGTCGACATCAGAGTCAATGATGGTAAGTTCGTTCTGATTGTCGTAATCCCAGGAGTTCATCACATCTCTCACGTACTCGTAGTTGCGAAGGGGGCGTGTGATGCTAACCTTGGTGAAGAGCTCGGAAATAACAGCTGTGCGAACGTCAATGGGATCTGTGAGCACCGTGGCAGCAGATTTGATAAGATCGAGAGGAGTCGTGGTTGGAGTCACAGGGAGCAGGATGCGCTTCTCGTTGCACACGACTTTAACGCGCTATTACGGCTGTTAGTCGCATGTTCGTGTTTGATGAATGATGTACATACTCTATCACCAGCGTTCACGGCGGATGTAGGCGCATCGATGCCTAGAACAACGCCACCTCCGCCCGGTCTGATAGTGTCCTCCTCTCCGAGATTAAGACTCAGTTGCGGTGCAGTTGGTTGTTGCACAGGGGCATCTAGACCCAAAACTTCATCCTTTCTCCTCTTGAACATTCCGAAACCTGTCTCCTGCTGCCGCGGTGGCGATACTGGAGGTGAAGAAGAGGGAGCTTTTCGGGCCTTCTGCTCAAGCTTTGCGAGGGTTGCCTGCCGCTCCTTCTCTTCGACCTTCGCCTTGCGGACGCCCTCTTCCCTTTGTTGGAGGACTTTCTGGTTCTCGGCCTTCTGTAATCGTCTGCCACGTTCTTGTTCGGCCTTTTGTTCTTCCCGCTGCCGACGTAGGGCCTCAGCTTCTTCCATCTCTCGTTGTGCATCTAAGCGCGCAGCTTCTTCCTCTTCGTGTCGCATCCTCTCGATTCTGTCCTGCTCGGCCTGCTTAGCCTGCTTCTGTGCGCGTGCCTCTGCCTCATATTTTTCTTTGAGCTGTCGCTGTCTCTCCTTCTCCCGCTGCAAGACCTCTCTCGCGCTGTCATCGCCTCTGAGCGACTGCTGTCGCGGCGCATTGGAGACGGGCGGCGAGGCCTCTGTCGTGCGAGTCCTGGCGGTCCTGGGCCGACGCTGGCCGGTGTTTGCGGAATGCGACGATTGGTACGGCGAACTCACAGCGCGGTTCCGGGATGTCGAGGGCGTGGAGGGCGGTACTTGCGCAGGAAGGGGAGGAGGGGCATTTGGAATGGTGTTCGAACGGAGCGGTGGGGGGTTTGGGCTGGTCGCGTGCGAGGTAGTCGGTCTGCGGTGGTAGCGGCTCATGCTCCTGCTGATGGGCGCATCGCTTTGGGGCTGCATCTCGGACACGGCGGGCATGGGAGGCACTGCGGGCACGCCTGGCGAAGTGTGGTGTTGCTGTTCTTGCGCGCGCCTCACGCTCCTATAGCGCGACATCTTGGGGGCTGCCGCCGCCGACGAGGGGATTGTTTCCGTGGCCATGTTGTGCTCGGCTGCTGTGCGACACGACTTTGCGTGCCTGTGCGACGACAGGTAAGGGACATAGGAGACAGAGGCTGGAGGGCATACACCAGGCAAGTGAGGGGGAGCGGCGCAGGGAGTGTGGGAAGAAGCAACAGGGAGCGGCAGGTGCACACGGATACTCGGCTGTTTAATTCATGAGATTCCAGTACCTAAGTCCAATCACTACGTCAAGCAAGCGACCCAGTCTTGCACCGTCGCAATGGAGGTGGTCCTCTCAGGGGGACAAGGTTGGCTGGACTCTTACTTGATGCAGCAAGGGCGCCCGTTGTGGCGCTAACAATAGCTGAGCCGGGGCAGCTGCGTGTTTGGCCATGCCCGCCTAGCTGTTTCGGCCAATCTAGCCGCACACCCGCCGCAAGTACCGCCCTGCCGCGCATTATTATTACACTTTGCCATGCATCAGCTACAGCAGCCCTGTTTGTGTAGTCTCTCGGCTTTACATTGCCAATAATTTCGGTTGTAGGTGTCTGATAAAACTTAGAACCTACTTCACACCACGCTAGACTTAGAACGTTAGTGTCTATTGTTTATAATCTTGCAGCAACCTAGGAAAATAGCATAATAGACTAAGCTAAGTAAGAATAAAATATTAAAAGGTCTAGCTACATTCGCAAGAAGTAAACTACTACTACTACTAGGTCTATTCTAGCTTATTTTAACCTTAATATTTAAGTATATAAGCTATTTTTTTTCTATAAAGTAGAACTATAGTTTAGTTTAGTTAATAGTACTTTAAGTATATTTTTATAAACTATAAAGCTTTTTTAGCTATATTATAGTTATATAAGTAGTAGTAAGTATAAAAGTAATATACTAAACTAATTTTTTTCTTTTTATTTATTATATTACTTAGTTATAACTACTTTTAATAATTATATTATTTTACTTATTAATAGTAAAGCTACTAAAAGTACTATAATTAATTTCTTAACTATAATATAAAAAAAGTAAATTTTTTTTTTTAAAAGAGAAAACTTTACTTTTTTTAATCTTATTTAAAAAGCTAAAGCTTAGTTTATACTTCTTATTACTAAAAAGTAAATAAAGTTTTAAAATAGTAAGTACTACTTTAAAAGCTATATAACTAAGTTAATAAGTATAGCTTTAAATAATAGTTTTAGCTAAAAAATTTTCTAAGCTTACTTAATAAAGCTAAGTAAGCTATTAAAAAAAAATAAAAATTAGACTAACTATAAAAAGTAATACTTTAACTTAAATTATATACTAAAAAAAATTTAAAAACTATAAAACTAAGTATAAAAGAATAGTAAGAGTAGGCGTAAAAGTATATAACTATAAGTGCTTTTGCATAACTAGGTTTTGGCCCTTAGCTAAAATAGAGAGAAGTGAACTAAAGAGTGAAGAGAATAATGTCAATTAGGTGACAGAACCTACTTCTCCAGCTACAAGAGTCTCTACTGCGTTTACACAGTACTGCATTTCACTATGTGGACATGCCCCAATCACCTAGGTAGATGCCACTAACATACGCTCTTCTCCCTCTCCCACATCTCCTCTGCCTACCAAACATGGCTCGGAAGACCCAGCTTTTGTTTGCGGGTTTCTCGATTCTTGCTCTGATTTACCTGTTCTGCCATAACCCCTACGCCTACATATCCAGCACATCGCACTTTCAGCAACCTCCACCTCCCCTCCCACCAGCCAATTCCACTCTCGGTTTTGGTGCTATCCTTGCAGTATCACACTCCAGCTCACCACGACGACCCAGCCTACTATGGGCTGCCAACCTAACAGATATCGAGATTGTGATTCCTCGGCAGAAGGAGTGGGGTGTGGGTGATGTCGAGAAGCTGAAGACGAAGGAAGGTAGTAGTCTAAGCACTGGAAGTGCGAAAGCCTGGTTGGGACATTTGGAGGTTTTGAGATGGTACGTCGGTTTGAAGAGGTCAATGATGGAGAACAATGTATTGATGACATGACAGGTTCCTCGCCTCAAGCCACGAGACAGCTCTGATCATCGAAGACGACACTGATTTCGACATCTTCATCCGACAATCCCAGGTTCCACTCCTGGCATCCGCTGTCCGCTCTTTGCTCGACAATAGTGTCACTGGCGACTCATCATCAGCATACTGGGCTTCCACCAACAACTGGGACCTCCTCTATCCCGGCCACTGCGACGACTTGATCTCCACGGCCTACCTTTCCCAGCCTTCTCTTCTGTACCGCGACCCCACTGTGCCGCCCACTTCCCTCCTTCACCCAGACACCGCTCTTTTTCTCTCCTCCCTATCTATACCCTCAAAAGCTCGGTTGCTACACAGAAGCTTTTGGCCGTTCTGCACATTTGCCTACGCCGTGAACCGCCGGTCTGCCGCCATGATCCTCTCTACCTACTCCAGGGAACCGGAAGGTGGCAGTTCGGCATACGATGTTGCTCTATTGAGCGCGTGTAGGGACCGAGATTGGAAGTGTTGGAGTGTAGCTCCGGAATTGTTCCATCACGGGCTTGGGCATTCGGAGATATTTAGGGCAGACACAGAGGATGGGAAGAACACGGGAGAGAGAGACGAGAGGGGGAGTATGAGGGGGACGTGGAATTTGGGGTGTGGGGCTAGGCACAGGCAGTTGTGGGTTAAGGAGATAGATAAAGAAATGAGGAGTCTGGTTAAGGAGAGCGTGAGGAACGCAATTCAGAGTGGAGAATGTCCGATTGATGCGGTCATGGAGGAGGAGAGTTGGAAGGGATGTGAGTATGGAGAATGTGGGGCGCAGTCCTGACTCTGCTTGATCACCCTTCATCTTTCTGATGATACCCCCTAGCCTATAGACTCATCTTAGTATTTGATCACCACGTGCAAGCGAAAATCCGAACGCTGCAGTCAGACCTGGTTTCAACCCGAGAGTAAGCGAAGTCTTCACGTAACGTAGACTCCTGGGGTATTAATTTCCAGCAAGTGCTGCAAGTGAGTATTCGATTTCTTTTCCTTGTAATAAGTTGTGGTCACATGCAGGGCTGGCTAGGTGATCTCATAGTATCAAAACGCTATGTCAAGTTACAGCATCACAGCATTGATAGCAAGCGCATGCGTTGATACGTAGATGGCGACGAGATCCCAGATCCCGCCGCTTTTCGAGGCTTTTGTAGCTATCTCTTGTCTACAGATAGCCAAACGTACCCCGTGTCCCACGTTAAAGGTATCTTCGTTCGTGCCATCCAAATATTCCAACGTCAATGAGTCGTCCAAAAATCGCACCGTACCCCTGTAAGATCAAAAAAGAACTCCACTTGGTATCTTACAAAGATCGCCTATGAAGGAAAAGAAGAATGGACGGGTATCCAGAAGTGAGAAGTGAAAGAAGAATGCAAGCAAGGGAACAAGAGCGGTGCAGGTTGCAGTCGCCCGACTCATCGCCAGAGGTCCGCCCTCGAGGCCCGCTTCTCGCGACCTGCATGGCTCATCCAGCTGGCGCGTGGACTAGGCTCCCTGCCACCAAGCGAGTTGGAGTAGCCGTGTCCGAAGCCTCCACTAGGCGCCATGTGTCCCGCACTCCGTGGTCTTCCATCGTTGTCTGCAGGCACGGCCAAGAAACCTCCAAATCCATTTGGTACCACAATACTTTTACGAGCATCTCCACCCCATTGGGGCCCGAGACCCTTGTGTGCTGAGTAGCTGCTCAATGGCCGACCGACTGACACTGATGCTCGGCGTCCCTGTGCCTCAGGCGGCATGATGGATGTGAAGATCCAGTCCAACTCATCCAGACCCTTGGAGTAGACTTCGAGGGGCTGGTTGAACATTGGCGGCGGTGCCTCGCTGAACGGTCGGATCGGTGGCGCGAGCGTTAGGACCTCTGGGAATTCGGGATCGCGCACGTAGAGCTGTCGCAGCGCCGGCATGCAGTTCGCAATGAGCGAGTTGGCTAGGTACTGGTAGCACGATGCACTAGGCGGGTAGGCTTGATGGGCGGAGCTGGAGATGACCTCGAAATGGAGCTTGTGTAGCGTGTACGACGTCATGGGTGGTATCGGGTCCAAAGGAAGAGATGCAGAGACTGTGGCATTGTATTCCAGCGTCCGTAGGGTGACTGCAGCCTGCAGAATGATGTGGAGGGAGGGTACGGGAATGCCACCGCAATCCTTCAAAATGAGGGTCCGCAGCCTGCCGCTGCACATTGGGTTGTAGAGGTACTGTGCGAGTCCGTTTGCGGTGACACCGTGTACCTTGGTAAGTTTCAGGGTTTCTAGCGCAGGGAAGTTGGGGATTCCCGGGGCGTCGTGGAAGGTCGAGTCGTTCAGCCACGAGACGCCGGTGATGGTGAGCTCCTTCAAGTGAGGCAGCACGCCGAAGACCTGCCTCAGGATGCTGGGCTCTATCTGGATCTTGTTGAGCTCAACCGAGATCAGCTCCTGCCAGTAGCCCTGAAGGAGCGTCTCTAGCGACTGCTCTCCGCCCTCGTTGTACTTCATCTTCCGGATGTGTGGGCAACGCGCCTGGAGCTCCTGACGCAGCAATTGACACGACTGATCGCCATTGTAGAAGCCGTCGGGGAGGTCGATGAACTCGATGTTCGGGCAGCCCGATACGGTTCGCGCCAGGTCAGCCTTGCACGCCTCGCGCGTCATGTAAGGAAGCTTGATGAAGCGCACGCGCTGGCCGAGGTATTGGTTTCCACGCACACTCTGGCCCAGCTGCTGCAGCCGGAGCGTGGGCGCGTCGATGTCCTCGCCGTTTCGTGACTTGCGCCGGCGCTGGTCGGCGTAGACCTCCTCGAGCTCGCAATAGTGGACGGCATCAATGCGAATGCTGTTGTATCTGGGGCACGTTAGGGGGTAGCCTGGTGCACTGAGCATGTGGGACTTACAGGAGACCGGCAGCAACACCGTACCATTGTCGCTTGGTCAGGGCACAATGGGCCAGGTCGCGCATGTCACAACTCATGCAGCCGTCATTGCCGCTGTCCTCGCTGCCGTCGAGGGATTCATCGGCCGAATGCGGACAGACTTCTTCGAAGATGCGGCGGAGGACCTTATCGGGCAGGCGTTGGGTCTGGTCGGGGCCGTGGTAGTCATATACTGCGGGGGCGTAGAGGTCGTTGCGCGGACGCGACTCGCTCTTCTTGGAGGCTTTTTGGCGGCGGAAGCGCTTGAAGAAGCCCATGATGCCTCGCGATGAACTGGAAAGGTATTAGGGGACGGATTCCATGTAGGCGTCGGACATTTGCTTTTGAGGTGGTGCAGCGCAGTCCGTTGTTTCAAAAGTGGATAGGTGAATACTAACTCGCGTCCGTTGGCAAGCTGCGGGGAAGATGTGAATCCCCGTTGCCGAGAAGACATGCTTGGATTGGTAACAAGCCTCAGCCAGACCCAGGTAATTGCCAAAGCCGCAATGCAGGTGCAAGGTCCCCGGTACGTGGGAGCGGGCCCGGGACGAAACTGGAGAGCATAAACTGCAAATTGCAGGCGGATTGCGGAGAACAGTCAGTCAGTGAAGGTGCTCGAGCGTCTAAGGACAGAGCAGAGGGAGCAGCGCGTTTAAGGGGCAGGCCCAAGCAGTTAGGAACTTCCCGCACAAAGAATCCAACGGCGCGCTGACAGGGCTAGTGCTTGTTGTACGTGTCAGCAAGGCTCGAAGATCATCATCCTCCTGCCCCCATTTCATTGTTCGGCGGTACGAGCAGCGGGCGACAACCTACGCGTCACGTGAGCCTGGCCCCAGCTCCAGGGCTCCGCGGGAATGGGAAGATCGCCAGGGGTTCCCGGATGGCGAGCCCAAGCGGCATGGGCGGAGGGGGCCACGGCGATATTCTGCATGTCCTGAACTTGTGTTTAGGTACAGATTTGGCGTGCACTACTACAAGAGCGACTACTTCGCGGCGATGTCGTCGAGGGTGGGATGCGCGCGGCGTTAGAGGCGGACTTAGAGGCGCCTGACTCTCTGCCAGCCGCCGCCCCGTTGTATAAGACGAGGGCATGTCGCGCGGTCACGATGGGCCAGCTGGCCAGTTGGACCCTGATTACGCAGTAGTCTCGGTGGCCCAAAGCGGCACGGCGAGCAGCAAAAGCACAACTCGAATGCAGCTGTTCAGGACGAGCACACGCGGTATCGATCAATATCACCATGGGGGCACAACGTGGCACGGTCGAGGCGCAGCACACGCGAGCGCCTCCAGCAGACGCGTGGAACATTGGATCAGAGGGCGGAGAGTGTTTCAGATGGGTACAGACAGCTCTGCCGAGCGGCTGCGGGAGCTGCTGTCCGCCGTACTCGTGGCATGGCCTGCTGCACGCCGTCCTGCGTCTGGAAATTTGGAGCGACGTCGTCGAAATTAGCCTTGCTTCGTGACGTTGCAGGACAACTACGGGGCAAGTAAGGGTAAGAGAAACGTCAATTGAAGTCTCAGCCAGCATAAAACCCGTGAACAGATTGCAATTGCAGCACCGTCACACTATATCCCACATCGCTCTGACATGCCCGGCACTAGGCGGACTAACGTCGAGCTCCCGCCAAGATCTGGAAGTTGTGCCTTAGCTCTGCTATCCACGTCAAGAAATCTGCCCGGGATCATTGCACGGAGCCTCAGGTCGTCCGTCCCCATCTCGTAGCATTTGGTTTCATCTCACCGTATCCTCCGTCACCTCGAGGCTCCGTTTTCCCCTTCACGCCCTCACAGCTTGCCAGCTGTTCCCCACTCCTCTTCACCATTCACCTTGGGCTCCCCGCTGACGTACTCGCCCGTCGCGCCTTCTCCTTCCGCCGACCGTCGTACCTCCTTCCCCAACAGACGTCGCCCGCCGAACCTCAAGAACCTCAATTGCCAGCTTGCTCTGAGATACCCAAGGATACCAGGCTAATCTTGACCCTTTCAGCAACATAGATATGGCTTCTCAACCCACCCCCAGCCCCCAGGCGGCCAACCTGGACCGCTACGTTGTAATCCATGTAGCTACCACCTGCGACGAGCACGGGGTGTATGTTACCAAAGACTCTGCCGAGGTCATTGAGCTCGGTTGGATCCTGCTCGATGCAAAGTCGTGCGAGGAGGTATGTCAGTCAGATCCAATGCCGACCTCAATCGCTAACTCAACAACAGCTCCATCGTGAGTCGGTCCTCGTTAAGCCTGTCAACACGCCAATCACGGCCCTATGCAGTAAGTTTGCTCTTCACCTCTACGGTCCACAATTTGTGCAATTTCCGCTGACGTCGAACCCTGCACAGCCAGCTTGACGACCCTCACATGGGACCAGGTCCGCAACGCCGGTTCCTTCCGCGACGCCGTCGACCGTTTCAGTAACTTCTACAACGAGCATATTGGCCCGAAGAACTTGGAATTCGCTTTCGTGACCCTAGATTCCTGGGACCTCCGCGTCCAGCTCCCTCGCGAAGCCCGCGACAAGGCCGTCGTTCTTCCTCCTTACCTCCAACACTCCCGCACCTTCGACCTCCGCACAGAATACCAGAGGTGGCAGGCACACCACCCAGAGTCGCTTCCGTTTGGCTCCAGCGCCTTGACAAACATCTGTGCGGCGCTTGAGGTGGAGCCTGTCCAGTCGTCGGCCCCCATCAAGCACAACCTGCCCTTTCACTTGCAAGCCCTCGCGCCCGCTTCGCCCCGCCGGGCCATGGAAGAGGCTGTCACGCTTGCTCGCGTTCTTCGCGGACTGATTCGCAAGTCGCAACCACCCCAGGACCACCCCGACGTCTTGACTAAACCCATGGATGCCCGCGCCGACGTTCGCGCTTTCTTGTCGGAGCGAAGCAAGGTTCTGCACATGAGCGGCCTTCCGCACGACACTACGCAGTCGGAATTAGAGAGCTGGTTTACCCAATTTGGCGGACGTCCAATTGCGTTCTGGACCCTCCGCACTCCTGACCAGCACAAGCCCACCGGAACTGGCTTTGCGATCTTCTCATCCCACGAAGAGGTATGTACTGCGTCAGCAATCTTCGCGCTTTAATATGCTAACATTGAATAGGCTGCAGAATCACTCTGCATGAACGGACGCGCTCTAAACGAGAAGGCCATCGAGGTCTCGCCGTCCTCAAGCCGTGTCATTGATCGCGCTGGCGACATCATCGTCCCCTTCCCCCCTAGCAAGAACCGTCCCCGTCCCGGTGACTGGAACTGCCCCTCGTGTGGCTTCTCCAACTTCCAGCGTCGTACCGCCTGCTTCCGATGCTCTTTCCCCGCCATGCAGCAGGGCCCACCAGGTGGTGATCCCATGGCTTACGGCGGTTACGGATATGGTGGTCACCCTGGCATGATGGGCCCCCCTCAACACCACATGGGTCATGGCCACGGCCACGGAATGGGTGGCGGGCATATGCGCGGTGGCACCGGCGCTGTGCCCTTTAGGGCTGGAGACTGGAAGTGCGGAGAGAACGGCTGCGGCTACCACAACTTTGCAAAGAACACCGCCTGTCTCCGCTGCGGAGCGAGCCGTGCCGGTGCTGCTGTTGTGGCTGACTCTGCTTTCCCTTCGCCTATGGATACTCCTTCCGGCTTCGGTATGGGCCCTCCCTCCATGGGTGGCACTCCCGGCGGCGGTCCTTACGGTCCAGCTGGCTACGGCGGCGGTGGCTTCCCAGCTCAACAGTATGGCGGTCCTCCTAGCTCTTACGCTCTGCCATCCGGTATGGGCGCCGCTAGCCCTTACCCTCCTATGGGTGCGCAGTACGTGCCCAATGGTGGCATGCACTCCACTCCCTTCGACAGTCGCTCAGCTGAAGCCGCATTCTCTTCTGCCGACCCCTACCCCAGCCAGGGTGCCGTCAACGGCGGTGATGGTCGCAACGATCCCTTCGCTTTCCTTTCGAGTGGCTTCGGGTCTCTTTCTATGAACGACGATCGCCGCAACGTTTCCAACCCCGCAAACAAGTCACCGGCATAAAGACTCTCGTAAAATAGGTATCGATCATCTGGAGCGCGGATCTTGCGGTGCAATTTGATATGGGACGGTTTCTTCGGACAGGCTGGCGTGGGCAAGATTGGCTTTCGGGGAGTTGGACAGCGTCGGTCGATTAAGAATTTGTGGCATTTGCAGGCTACCTACGGCTCGGATGCGTATAGACGGAAAACCTCATTTGACGGAGTTCGATACCTAGGATGGGGGTGTTTGGGGATCGACTTGCATTTCATTTCAAAAGCGGGGCGGATGGACAAAAGTACAACACGGACGGCGGCATACGGGCTTGCTGGAGCTTTTGGATTCCATGGTCGATCATTTCGTTTGATGTCTAGGCTGTGAGCTTCTCTTTCCATATGCCTTGCTTTTCTTTCTTTTTTATCTGATCCAAATTGAACACATCGCTTCGGCGATCAAGGCGCGGAACAAGAGGCAGCTCCTTAGCCTCGTGTCTTTTGTACTTATCATAGAATTACCTTGCTTACCTGCCCTAATAATTTCCAATCCATCTTGCTCATTACGTGTTGGTCATGATTGCTTTGCATGCGGTAGTGGCAACACGATCACGACTGCAAGCTCCTTTGATGTGGTGAGTATTACCGTGCCATGTCGAAGATGGAAAGCGAACGGGACCTTTCTACAGTCGCCATACATCAGCCGGACGACCGTTACGATTCTGAATGCATTCCTGCTGAATTTTCGCTCCAAGCAAAACTACTAATTTTTCACACACAAGGTCACCATGGTACGTAGAAATTCACCAACCAAATAACGGTGGCCAACCATACAGATCCCATTGACATTGTAGACGCTGCTAGTTGTGGCTGAACATCGCACCACCCACGTGTATCTAAAAATGTCCAAATACGGCAGACTATGATGTCTGGCGGCTTGGGCTGATCCCCGCTCGGTCCGACAAGACTACTACATACCTTGGATTGTAGTCTGCGCACGGATTCAAGAGGAACTACAAACACCCTACACGTCATTTGCCCATGTAACGGTCTTCCCAGTAGAGAGCGGCTGATGGTAAGAGGTGGACAGCATTTCACCATACGTCGCCCGCACTGATGCGGCGCGTCGCACTGTGTCCTTGGAACGCGAAATGAGCGTCCCGCTCCTGTCTCCTGTGTACATATTGGACTCTTTTCCAATCTCCACAGTATCTCCGTAATTGCAGAATTCGCTCGTCTCATGGTAGCCATCTTCGTAAATTGGCTTGCACCTGATGGCTGTGGTCAATATTGCGCTGAGGTCTCCCTCTTCACGTGGCACTACAGTTCATGTGTAAACATTTTTCTCAGCACAACGACTGTTTCGGGTTTACTGGAGCTGAGTAGCACGGCGTAGCGCCTGGATGACGCGATGTCCTGAAAGAGCTCCTGGGCCGTTCGTAATTTCGTATCCGGTAATATTCAGCAGCGCTTGTTGGTCGCCACGCAGATTCGGGTGCCTTGGTACCATCCGTACGGTCTCTTTATAACGCGCCAATAGAACGATTTGCCTCGAAATCTTGGGACTTTCGAGGCCTAATTAGTCCCGTCAAGGCGCAGACTATGAAAGTTGAAGAGGCTGCGATCAAGCATGGCGAGCGATCGATAACGCCCGAATACGCGAGCGACCGTTTCCTGTTAGTTGCAGGGTCCAGCCTGTGAACCCCTAATTCCAGCCACCGGGTGAGGCCGCAGATCACGCTATGCGTCTAACTAGGGATTTCTATTCCTAGATTTTCACTCCAACACAGGGCTGAATTATCGCGTCTCGGCGGCCTGGCCGTCACTCCAAGGCTCCGAGGGCTCCCTACGCAGAAGGTCGCTCTGCAACAGAAGGCGCGTATGAGCCCGCTCACAGAGCTGACAACGTTGTGTCACGTTACACAAGCATGCACTCGCATGAGTAAGACGGGGCAAACGGTGGCTGTGTCTGAGCTCTAGGGGCTGTAATGTCAGTCAAGATGCATCTCGCGAGGCCGGTTAAACTCATCGTCCATATGGACTCTAGCCGTCTATGGACTGTGCCTCCACTAAGCCGCACTGTCGTTGCCTACCGTTTGCATGAGCGGGTCGTAGCTTCTTATCTTACCAACGCCACACACCTTTTTCTATTGGTTTGGCAGGTTTCACGCAATGCTGACGCTCAGTAATTTCACTTGAACGCTCTCTCACCCCTCTTTTTCATATTGAACCTGGGCTTCCTCTGTCATTGTCCTCCACTCCGATTATCCACCTCCATGGACTTCCTCCGACGATAGCAATCCACCCGCGACTATGCTCGTATCCGTCCCCTCGATACCGCGACTCATCGTCATCCCGCTCTTCCTTCTTACATGCGGCATCTTCTTTCTCCCACATGGCTATTATGGGTCGAATGCCTTGCATATGCCTTTATTGACGGGCAAAAACCTCACTGCCGCTAGCTCCACCTTCGGCGCACCTGTGCGAGAGTTCTGGTCGGACCTTGTCACAGCTCTAATAGAGTCGCAGCCGCAATGCGAGGCCTTACGCCTCAAAGGCGACGGCGATGCACTGGTGAAGAACTTTCTGCCTCTCGAACCACATCAAGCGCATCCTGAGAAGTTGCTGGACTTCACCGACAAAGAGGAGACTGCTCTATTCCAGTCTCACTATACCATGCGTAGATGGGCACAACTTCTGGCACCAAAGTTACCATTTGCCAAAGGCACAACGGGGATTGTCACCACTGCAGACATCTTCTACATGCCGATTTTCCTAGTGTCGCTGCGCATGCTGCGGAGAACTGGCTGCGACCTACCCATGGAAGTTTTTATTGATGACTGGACAAAGTACGACCCGGAGATATGCGACACCCTCCTACCGTCCCTCAACGCCCGGTGTGTTGTCTTATCGAACATCTACGACACAGCCACAAACGCGAAGCCACCCAACCACTACCAGTACAAGATCTTCTCCATCCTTTTCTCATCCTTCCAGCATGTTCTGTTCCTTGATAGCGACGCATTCCCGACCCAGGATCCCACCAAACTCTTCTCCGCCGCACCATATACGACTCATGGCCTAGTCACTTGGCCCGACTTCTGGGCTCAGACGATATCCTCGCATTACTATCATATCGCCGCGATACCAGAAGTCGCCTCTCAATCGAGGCTTTCTACCGAGAGCGGCCAGCTTCTCATCAACAAAGACATCCACCGCGCGTCGCTCCTCATGATGGTGTACTACAACTACTACGGTCCAGACTACTATTACATCCTTCTTAGCCAAGGCAGCCCTGGTGCTGGCGACAAAGAAACCTTTGTACAGGCAGCACTCGCAGTTGGCCTGCCCTACTACCAAGTCCAGACACCCCCCAGTGTTCTTGGCAACCATATGAATGGCACTTTTAGGGGCACCGGCATCGCGCAAGCAGACCCGACACTCGACTACGAATACCTTATTCCAATGCGCAGCCATGTTCACACCGAAACGCTCTGGCGAGACGCCGACCTTGCGAAACCAAATACCGAGATCGAGAAGGGACATGACAGGATACTCAAAGCCCCACATAAACCATCGATCCTCTTCCTGCATCAAAACAATCTCAAGCTTGACCCGGCGAAGATGCTAGACGATAAACGAGTGTATGGGGATGACGACGGTCCGCACAGGATGTGGGGCCCGAACAAAGACATGACGGAAGACCTAGGATACGACGCTGAGCGCAGACTATGGGACGTCATAACGGAAGAGGGATGCAGATTGGACAGCAGGAGTGAAACATGTACAAAAGTACTGGCGCATGTGCAAGGGGTGTTTTCTTGATGGTCTTGACGCAGTTTGAGATGATGGAACTGGCCTTAGACCAGATCGTGGTCTACGATGATTGGTATGAGTTTACGTGATGATTCCGAGAGTATATTTTGGCGAAGGGTATTGATGGCGTCATTTCCGGAGCAGTTTGTAGTATACCCCCTCTTGAATTCTATATAATGATCTCTCAAAAGTGCAGGAGGTAATGAGTACCCTTCTACGATGGTCATCTTGATGCATGTGAATGAGCGGTTGATGATGCTGAATTGAGGCTGAAATGAACACAGAGCGCGCAGTACGTCTAGCAGTGACTGGACGATTGGAAAGAAGTATCATAAGACGTTTCTGCATTCATGAACTCGTTGCGCACTACCGGAGCTCCTTTATGATCAAGACAAAATATGCCGAGAAGAGGCCAATGGGACCATGTAACGCCGTCAACCCAGAGAGGTCGAGAAAGAGAAACAAAGAGACTACGCAGAGTGATCCATCTCGCTCTGCAACAGGCTCTCCATGATATCGTCTTCGGTCACTTGTGTCCGTCTCCTGTCATCCCTGCCAACGGTCAATGTGCTGTGTCCAGCCTCAGACTCAGCATCGTCTTCTTCCTCCTCTTCGTCGTCGTCCTCAAGAGGCATACGCGTGCCCTCACCCTGCATACCCGCTAGCATAGTGTCTTCATCCTCTTCCTCTTCCTCCTCTTCTTCGTCGTCGACCTGCGTCACATTAGACTTCCTCTGACTCCGCGATGCAGAGACTTCAGTAGCATCGCCCTCAGTCTCCTCCTCGTTGAGTTCCGTTGCGTCGGCAGCAGCAGTCGTTTCGGGTGTGGCTGTGCGCTCTACATCCGTGTCTTGCACTTGTGTAGTCTCGCCGAGTCGCTTAGTTAGCGTAGCTTCCAGCTTGATCAATGCGTTGCGTTGAGTAGCGTCTGTGCCGATCTTTCCTTCTACAGCCTCAGACACTAGCTCGTGTAAGGTGCGGAAGGTTTCCTCGTCGAGTGCGCCCTCTTCTCCTTTGGGAATTGGGCCAGAAGGCGCGATGAACAGTTTGCCCAACAGTGAGATTAAAGGCTTTCGTTCGTCCTTCGAGCATGTACTTGTCAATGCGCGTTCCAAAATGTCGATCGCGAGCTGGACATGCGGTTCTTCAGCTTCGGCAATGGTGCTTGTCTTTCCGTCGAGACCAAGTTCAGTTGCGCCAACGACCTTACGTCCATCGGTCCATTCGGCAAGATGGGCAGTGATGACAGGCCAGCCCACCATCTCGTCTACATCTTCGTCCTCGACGTTGTCATCGCGCATGATGAGTAGTTTTGAGATCACTGGCACAGCAATCTCGCCCATAAGCTTTGCGTTCTTGAGCTTGGAGTGACAATACACGGGCAAGAAGTAGCTGAGTGCTTGCCTCAGAGCAGGATTCGACGCCGTCTCGGGGTCAAAGTACGTCAGGGTGAAGGCTTTGAGGACTTCGGTGGTCGATAGAGGAGGCAGAATACCCAGCAGGAGAAGTTTGGAGGCTGCGGTGCAAGAGATCAGGCCGATGCGCTTGTTATCCGAACTGAAAGCCTTGAGCAAGATCTTGGTAACGGGGCGGATTCGTGGGTTTGTGATGGGCTCTGCATCCTCAGTCGAGGCATCTGGGTCTGGTATCGTAGGCGTGAGAAGCTGAGGATGTGTGATGATTACATCTGTCAGAACCTGAATGACGATCTCTTTGAGGGCATCGTGGCCCTTCATGAAACAGTGGAAGAACAGATCGAGGTTGTTATCAGCGAGGTCCTGCTTCTTGTTAGTAAAAGTTCATGGGTGGGAATAAAATGATTGACTTACCTTGCTAAGGAGGGCTGCCAGACCCAAGCAGATGACACCACGCTCTCGTATCATGGCCTGATGAGCTTGAACAGCAGGGATGATGAGTGTGTTAAGGATGCTGGTGAGCGATGTGTCTGACTCCAGATCGCCTTCCACGTTCTGAAGTGTGCATTGAGCAATATGCAGACACTTTGAGTACACCATAACTTCGCGGATTTGTCGCTCTTCTTTCTCTTCCTCGGAGAGATTCTCGGAAGCCTTTGCGGTCTTGGGCTTGATCAACGGTGCATCCCCTTCGGCATCAGATTGCGCAGAATGGAAGCTCTCTTCAGCGTCCTCGCCAGTGACTGTAGCGTCGTCGGAATCCAGTAAAGAGTCGCGGACGTCCGCAATGGCCTCTACGATGAGAGCACAGAAGTCTGATTCGCCACGGGCTCCACAGACCTTGCGCAACACCTCGATGGCGAGCTTAGTACACTCTTCCGGCAGCTGAGCCTTGGCAATGGCTTCACGCATGATGTTGTACATTTGCCTACGCCCCATCTCGTCTGTATAGTCAAGGGTGTGAGCGATGTGGAGCAGTTGCTGAACAATGAAGTCTTGCTCCTCGACGTCTTCTTGCGCTTCTTCGGTCTCTGGGTCGTTCTCTTCCAGGACAGCAACCTTGTCCACCAATTCCATCAGAGAGTTGAGCTCTCTCTGTAGGACGAAAGCAAACATGGTGACTTCTGGCATCTTGTCCTCGATCATGCTTCGCACTCTCTCGTCATCAGTGCTGTGACTGTAATCGTTTAGTGTGCGGGCAATAAAGGCTGTCTGTGCATCGAGGTTGTTCCAGAATTCATGATCGAATGTGATTTCCTTGCGGTAGTCTGGCCGGCCGTCCCAAAACTGACGCATCGCTTCGTGAGCCATGCCCTCTTCTTCCCCAGATCTGGTGACATCGATACGCTCAAGAAGCTCGCAAAGTGCTTCTAGATTTGGCGGAGCGACATCTCCTGGCTTCTTCTCCTCTTCTGGTCGGGTATCGCGCCCAGAGGCACAGTCCTCGAGCCAGCGTTCACGGAACAGGATGGCAGCAGCCTTGCGGACAAGGTCGTCTCGATCGCGGAGACCCCATCGGATGAGCTTCTCACGCTCGACAAGAGACATATGACGGAAGTCTCCTAACGCAGGTAGGATCTTGCCGTACACTAACCGGCGAGTGGTAGCATCCATGTCTCGAGCTCGCTCCAGGATGTAACGGAGGGTGGATGGCCACAGCGGTAGGTTCAGCAGAACAGCGCGTCGCACTTCGGCACTCGGATCGTTGATCATAATGTCCAAAAGCTTGTCGAGTATACCACCGGCGGCCTCATCATCGCTATCCTCGTCGTCTTGTTCTTCATCATCATTACCGGCCAGACGACCCAAGCCCAAGATGGCCTGCACGCGCACTGTTGGCTCTTTGTCTCGCAGACGCTTCAAGAAACCCAATCTTATTAGGTCAAATATATCGTCGTCGATGGTTGTGAGGCTGTTTACGATGTGCGCGACCGTTTGTGTGGCTCGGAAACGGACCGTCTTGTCCTTTGCCGTCAGGAGGGCGAGAATGGTGGTGAGAATGTTCGAGGTCAGCCGACTGCTGGGCGTTTCGTGGAATGCCGTGGCTTCTTCTTCCGACTCGGCAGCGAATATGGTTTGATCTTTCTCAGAGGCATGCTTCAGAAATAGGCCCAAGAAACGGATGACCCTGTCTCCGACGGGTTCGCTCTTCTTGACAGCCATAATCCTCAGTACGCATCGTACTACCTCGGTGTTGAACTCCTCCTCATCAAAGTCCTCCTGCTCCTCGCCCTTTGACTTCTTCCCGCCCTTGCCAGTGTCTGGTGGCTCGAAGCAGCATGCTTCCTGTATCTTTCTGAGGTTTACGATGAGCTTCCTTTGTGTTGCAGTCGTCCGTTGCGCATCGCTGAAGACCTGGGCGATGTTTGTTCGGAGGGAGGTGACGGGGCCCTCATCGGGGATTTCGACTGCGTTCGAGGACTGCCTGGCGGACGATGCGCGCGTGGACTTGGTGGTGCGTGTCGTCGAAGAGGTCGATGTTCGCGGTGCACGTGTCGATGTGCGGCCGACCATGTTGACGAGGTCGTTAGTTGATTGCCTTGTCGCGAGGTCTTGACATGCAAATGCGGGCGTCGGTGTTGTTGTTCGACTGTTTACCGTGACCCCACGCGGCAACAACTCGTGGCTGCAGGGGTCTCAGGACGACAGGGGTCCTGCAGTTGCGACATCGGGCGAGAGCGCGTTGATTCGCCGATCAGCCGAATGGCATCATCGTGAATCTTTAGTACTCCAACTTTCCCATGCTGACTTGTTTGCCTCTTTCTGTAAAGCAACAATGTTCAGGACAGCAGCGCGGAGTTTCGCCGCTACGGCATGGCGGAATGCTGAAAGCCTCAGCCAGATAGAGGCTGCACAACAAACCGCCATCAACATTTCGCAAGCCCAAGGCATTGGACAGCGGGGTTTCCTGGATGGTACCGTACTTGACAAGCATACCCAGAGAATCTATACTGACCCGTCGGTACAGCGATCGGTAAAACTCCTCTCATCCGTCTCAAGCGCCTCTCCGAAGAGACCGGCTGCAACGTCCTCGGAAAGGCCGAATTCCAAAATCCCGGTGGCTCCGTCAAGGACCGCGCCGCCCTCTTCGTCGTCGAAAACGCTGAGCGCCAGAGCCTCTTGAAGCCTGGCGGTACAGTCATCGAAGGCACCGCCGGAAACACTGGTATTGGTCTTGCACACGTCTGTCGCTCAAAAGGATACCGATTGGTAATCTACATGCCCAACACGCAATCGCAGGGAAAGATTGATTTGTTGCGCTTACTCGGTGCGGAGGTATACCCGGTACCAGCGGTGGCGTTTGACAATCCGGAGAACTACAACCATCAGGCCAAGCGACATGCGGATAGATTAGAGAACGCGGTTTGGACGAATCAGTTTGACAATGTGGCGAACAGGCAGGCGCATATTGAGACTACCGGACCTGAGATCTGGCATCAGACAGGTGGAAAGCTTGACGCTTTTACCTGCGCTACCGGCACTGGAGGCTCGCTTGCGGGCGTGACGCGGTACCTAAAGGAGAAGAGTGGCGGAAGGGTCAAGAGCTTCCTAGCTGACCCTCCAGGTTCGGTACTGCACTCTTACATACAGAGTGGCGGCAAGCTTCAGGAACGAGCTGGTGGTTCGATAACCGAGGGCATTGGCCAGGGTCGCGTAACAGAGAACCTGAAACCTGATATTGACCTTTTGGACGGCTCAGTACACATTAGCGACGAGAAGACCATTGAGATGGTATACAGATGTCTGGACGAGGAGGGTCTATACCTAGGCGCAAGTTCGTGCCTCAACGTCGTGGCAGCCAAGGAGGTGGCAGAGAAGATGGGCAAGGGATCAACTGTCGTCACTTTACTGTGTGATGGTGCATACAGATATGCTGATCGCCTCTTCTCGAAGAAGTGGCTGGAGCAGAAGAAGCTGTATGATGCGATACCCGAGCGGTTGCGCCGATACATCGTACTGGAGTAGAAGACCAGAAACATATACATGATGCAATAACATGAATGTTCAACATAACACGCGTCTGCGTGATTATCCCCTCTATATTGTACTACAACTACACTGTACAAAACGTACCCTCTAGAACGTCTATCTATAGCTGAGCGTGGACATCTAAATCATGGGGCTCCCGCTTGCAAATCCATTAGCTACAGCCGTTATCAGTTGATTTGCAATGGCAGTCTTCGGCGGCAATCTCAGTCCACCCTCCTTGTACTCTGGCCCAGCGTCATCTCCAAGTCCACTAGTACCAATGCGAAGCGCCTCTCTGATTTCGTCTGCTGTGAACCATTTCGCGTCCTCCAGCTCAGCGTCATGTCCGAGGTGAATCGTTTCTCCATCTGGAATGGCCTGCCCAATTGCGCCAATCATGAGATTGGCAGGGTAAGGCCATGGCTGAGTGCTGTGGATAACAACGCGACCGAGATGGATACCAGATTCTTCCCAGACTTCGCGACGTACGGCTTCTTCGACACTCTCAGCGGGTTCGAGGAAACCAGCTAGTGTGGAGTAGAAGTGGGCAGGCCAGCGCTTCTGGCGTCCTAGTAGAATCTTTGTACCATCGGCAGATACGACCGCCATGATGACTGTGGGGTCGGTTCTAGGAAAGCACAGATTCGAAATACCGGTTCGCGTCGCGCAGGGTGGGCGTTCGCCTTGGTTGACTTCGGACGCGATGTCCTTGGGCGGGCAAGTACGCTTGAAACCGGCGTTGACTGAGAGAGTCTTGTAGCCGCAAGAAGCGCAGAAAGGGTTCCGTTCGTTCCAATCGAGGAGATGCCGGGCTTCCGCATAGATGGCCGCTGTAGAGTGTCAGACAAGGTTCCCAGAGACTAGTCAAGATGGATCAACGGTAACGCACCTTCCTCAGCCTGCAGACTCAGGTTCATTCTACCCTTACTAAACTCCAAGCCCGTGCTTGTCATTCGCTCCAGCAGTTCCTCTGCCTTCTCCTTCACACTATCCTTGGGTGTGACATCGACGGCGAACCAGGGTTGTCCTTTGTAATGCTCCTTGTACTTGAATCCATCTTTCCGCTCGTCCAGGCCCAAGAAGATTATCTGCGGAACGTACAAGCTCGAGTTGTACTGCGCAATGACTTCTTCCTCCGACTTCTCGAACGGGTTCTCGCCGATGAGGGGTTTTACGTCGGCAAAGGTGCAGCGGGCGAGCTCCGACCCAGATTTTGTAAGGGGCTCGAGTTTGTTGAATAGCAAGAAGGTTGTGCTGGGATGATTGAGTGCCGAGGAGAGGAATTGGTGGTCGGGACGCAGGAAGCCCACGCGATTGAGTGGGGAGCCTGCATAATCATGTCAGGAACGGGTTGCAGAAGGGGTATAGGTGGGTTATCTAGGTACCAGAGAAGTAGTTGGCAACCTCCTTTCCGAATCGACGGCTCAGCATCGAATCTACTTCTGGATGCGCTGGCTCGGGAAGCGCAGGTTGCGGTGGCATCGTCTGGTATACTATGACGTCTCTTGGCCGTGCACACTATGCTGTGGAAGAAAGGTTCGAATTGGTAGTATTGAGATTCTGGGGGCACTCAGATACAGAATCAAGGGTAAATGCTACTGGAGGCAAGGCGACTGACGTCTTCGCTTTGCTTTGCCCCACGCCGCTAGATGGCGTGCATTACAAACCATGAGATGCGTGTCGAGTTCCGAGGCCTCGGTTCATTTCCGAAGCTGCAACCTTATCGATAGCTCTATTTGGACTTCTGGCAACACACACACAGCCTCTCGCAGGACCCTCTACATGGAGCTGAGACAACAACTATGAGTCGCTTCTACGTGCGTAATCCCAAGAGCCTTTCCTTATCGTGCGCAAGATGACGCGAGTTTGCGACTGACCCGCGTCCTCCAGTTCGGCGACGACTCGCGTTCCGCATCCAGCGACAACGATAATGACGACGAAGACAACCTCTCCACCCTCCCCTTCGCGACGCCCCTCCGCCGATCAGACTTCTTAGCGCCAAACTTCTCACCGGCAACATATCTCTCTACGCTCCACAACCGACACCAAACCCTCGAAGACCTGCGTTCAGAATTGCGGTCGCGATCGCAGCTTCTCTCAAAGGAGCTGTTAGACCTCGTCAACAGCAACTACCAAGACTTCCTCAATTTGGGAAACAGTCTACACGGCGGCGAAGAAAAGGTAGAAGAGGTGCGAGTAGGACTGCTGGGCTTCAGGAAGGAAGTTGACGGCCTGGCCGGTGTGGTGGGGAAGAGAGAAGAAGAAGTCGGGGAGCTGCTACAAGAGAGGAGAGACGTTAGGGCCAAGATTGACTTGGGGAGGCGGCTGGTCGACTACGACGCTAGACTCAAAGAATTGGAGGCTGAACTTTTGATTGAGACGGCGGGGCACGAGACGATCATCCTCGGAGAAGAGGTCTCGGATAGCGAGGACGAGGAAGATGAAGACGAGGAAGAAGAGGGTTACGGCGTGTCGGTCGCCAAGTTGAGGCGGAATGTCGTGCACTACCGGTTGGTGCTGGGATTGCAGAAAGAGCTGGGCGAGCATCCATTCGTGGTAGCCCAGGCGGCCAGAATAGCAAAGGTGCGGAGTACGTTGTTGATGGACCTGAGTACTGCACTGCAGCAGGCCAAGACTGCTATTAAGTCTGACGCTGGTCGCGTGATGAAAATTATGAAGATATACGCGGACATGGAGGAATCTGCTGAGGCAGTCAAGGTCCTCAAAACACTCAAGTCACCATAAGAGAAGACATTGTCCAGCATAGCGACGGCGTTCGGTATGGTACATTGTTCATACACCCCAGAAAGCTACATTTACAAAGGCCCACTCAACTCCTTTGGTGATATCGAGTCCGGTCCTTTAAAGTCCCCGCTCAACGTGAAACCGGGTGCGTTCGTCGAGCTAAGCACCACTTCGTGAATCTCCTTGGTGATACGATCGCTCATTTGCGCCATTTCCTTCTTTATCGCATCCATGAATCCCTTGATGTTGTTCTGCATCTCTTCTGGCGTGAATCCTAGTTGTCCAACTGCCATACGAATCACACCCAGGCGTTCTCGATACTCGCTACCACCAGTCATATTTCGGACAGTAACGCCCACGTTCGTAACGACCGTTCCTGCTTTTGTGCTCGGCATCAAGCCTTTGGGACCTAGCAGCCTTCCCAACCCCGCCTTGTTCATCTTTTGCAGACTATCAATGTGGCAGATACACCGCTCGAAATCGATCTTCCCCTCTTTAATCTGGTTGAAAACCTCGTCTTCGCCTACAAGCGTAGCACCAGCTGCTCGTGCTTCAGCAGCGGGTTTCGAATCGGGGGCGGCGATGACGCAAATTCGTATGTCAGTCTTGACAGGGTGCGGGAGTCGTAATCGGTTTCGTATGACGGGTCCGTTCTTGAGTGTGCGTAGGCGGACATGTAGTTCGTATTTGGAGGAAGACGGGTTGCGGCCTACTTCAAAGGCGCGGATATATCTGTTCCTCCGTCAGCCCTCGATCTTCCCACTTCCTTGTGCATAATCCAAACAAAACGTACTGCATTGCATCTATAAGCGAGAACTTCTCTGCCTTCTTCAAGTCATGTTGCAAGAACGTGTTTCGCGCCTTCTTCTTTTTCTTGGGTTGGGCTTTTGTGGTTGCGCATCGTATCGTCTGGTGCGGTATTGAAGCGAAGCGCGGGACTTCTGATCTCGAGGCGGCAAAGGATGATATAGTGAGTCTGCTCAGAGGAGCTAGTAGCGATCGTGGGTGTGCCATTGGTGCTGATGCGGATGTAGGTGTTCGTCGCGACAGTGCCAAAAGTTCGGTCGGCGATTCGGGAATGCCAAGACATGAGTGGCGCTAGAATCCCACACCTTTGCCGTCTTCTTGCATCAATGACTTTCACGTTCCATCATATCATTTGGTGACCAACTATTAGACACATGTCCTGTTACCTTGAATTCATCTGAGACTGTCCCAATTGCGCCATACACGAGGCAGCGAGGCAGGAGCAAAACGACGAGACCGCGACCAAACCTTGGAAGCCAGCAGCACACGACACGTCCAAGGCTTCATCGACGGCGAAGAGGCAAGCATACAAAATGACTGCACTGATCCTGAATTCGAGCATCTGATACCAAGTGAATGATCGAGTACGGGATATACCCACCGCTGTCAAGACATATCTTAGAATAAGGCGCTCTATACTGTACGGGGTTCTGCATGTAGCCACGGCATGGTCGCGTCAAGCTTGACAGTGAGCAAAGCCGATCATGTCAGCGACTGACTCATCGTTGCATGTTTGTAGGCTGGCACATACAGTGAGCATACCGTTCCTAGCTTCATGAAGTTTGGTGTCGAGGCGCAAAGCCGTCTGATTCGCACGTCTGGGTGTGATCCCGGAACAGCCGCGATAAAGATATCTTCAGTTGGGTGTCAGCACCCCGCGCGGCCGATTCTCATTGGGGCCTGGAACAAGGCCTTCGTTCCAGAGGTGTACAGAAATAAGAGTCACGAAGCATCGGAATAACTAAACCAGTCGTGGACAGCTGAGGTCTTACGCTAAGCCATATCTAGTGATTACCGAGCTTAAGGAATGCCGATTGGACCTTTCGACTAGTCTATTCCGATGTATATCAGCCTTCAGAGGCTGACCAGAGAGTAATATAAAGGTTGATAAGGAAGGCCCTGTGAGAACTAGAAACCTACTCTCACAGCATTTGACAACCATGGATCACACAATCTTCACACCGCAGCTAAAATTGACGCGGATCATGGCAGCAGAGATAGGAAGCCAAGAATTCGAGTGGCTACACCAACTACGCAGTGACGAGAAGGCCGCATTTTGGAGGTAGGTCGTCCCGTCTTCTCTTATCAGCCAACCATATACCGTGCATCATGTACACCGGGACTGAACTAATTCCAATCAGCATTGACGGGATCGCCAAGACCCTGGAAGACACCGAAAGATTCACCAAATACGCCCTGCCAGTCACGGTCAGCGAAGGCGAAACCAAGTCTTACCGAGTATCCTATGCCGTACACGAGTTGCTCTTGTCTCCCGGACATGAGGGCGCAGACAAAGACTCAATTCCAACTCGCTTCATTGGCCATATCGGTGTAAAATCTCTCGGCGATCGGAGCCTCACTTTGAGATCTGACATTCTGCCTCCTTCCTCATTCGAACCGGAATGTCTCACCGTCGAACTTGGTTATAGCTATCTACCCTCTGCTTGGGGTAAGGGTCACGCAACAAGTGCTGTAAAAGCACTCATCGATGCTTGCAAAAAAGAAAGGTCTTTCTGGGAGCCATACGACAAAGTATTTCTACGAGCTATTGTCAACTCTGAGAACCCGGCGAGTCGGCGTGTGATGGACAAGAGTGGTCTGAAGGAGCTGGGTGTGCACGTCTGGGAGGGTGAAAAGATATTCGTAGCAGGAAGATGGAGGACAAGGGATGAGTTGTATGTTTATGGAACGTTTCTCGTTGAGTGATGGGCTATCGATCGTAGACTGGGTTCCACAGCCCGCATATCTATCATGAACTAGTAGCAGATGAGTCTCACGCTCTACTGGTAGCATGGCTCAAGTTGTTTTCCGAAGATCTGGAACCGTGCTCTCTGACGCGCTCGCTACTACCACTAACTCCTGACCGAGCTTGAGCTTCTGGATCTGGATATCTTCTTTTTTTCTTTGACTTGGCTCTTCTCTTTTGACTCTCTCTACGCCACCTTCGAATGTCACGGATCATGTTCATCGGACTAGTGCCAAGCGATCGGTACCCAAATTTCGCGAGTGGGATGAGAAGTATCGCGTTCGAAGAGACTAAAAGAAGGGTTATCACAATGGTAAAGCCTCTGTCAATCCCACGTAGCCAAAGCAGTACGATAGGGCTAAGAAGAGTAGCTATGAGCGCTCCCACGAGCACAAACGGGAAGACAACAGCGAAGACCTTCGTAGATGTTCCCGATAGAAACCTGCTGATAGTGTTGTGCAACCATCCTAAAACTATGCGTGTTGGTATTGGCTGATTGTGCGGGACGTGCGATTCAGCGTGAATTTGGCTTAAGATCTGGGTCTTATATTCGATGAGGCGGGAGCTGCGAATACTGAGGCGCATAGCGTAAGCTACAAAGACAGTGGCTATGGCAGCGAGCGTGAAGACGTAAAGTGGCACTCCGTCGCTCAGTTCCTTGACTTGCATACTGAACAGGCTTGCGACAAAGGACAGCGGAATAAAGACGAATGCTAGCTCGGTGAGTTTGGACACGCTCTCAGCTTCCGCGATGCTTCGTCGGCTGTCAACTATTTGCATTTCGGTAAGCAATGCTGTGGAAGATCTCTCGACGAGATTGAGACAGTTCCCTAAGGTTTGACTCGTGTCTCTTGCGAGTCTTTCCGATGGTAATTCGGTTCGTTGATTGCCGCCAAGGTAGAAAAGTTCCTTATCGTTCTGAAAGTGTATCAAGGACCGCAGTTGCTGGTCCACATCCGCAAGGCTAGAATTGAAGCGATGAAGCAGCTTTCTCCAGTATGTAACCCGCTGTTGCATGACATCTTCATCCAGCGTGTCTTGGCGTATGCAATGCAATGAATCGCGTATGACATCGGTCAGATTATGACAATCATCGTGAATAATTCTGAACAGTATCTGGAGTGGATCTAATAGGAGGATCACGAGGTCAGTGTATGTCTTTCATGCGAATCGTACAGAGACGCTTACCGTGTATCGTTTCCTTGCCTTTTCCTGTCGGCTGCAAAGCAGCTTGAAACTCGCCTATTACGGAGAAAGGTATATGGAGGCGTTCGATGTGCGATGGCATATCAAGCGTGGTAAACGTGTCGCCAAGCATCGCGGAAGATGAGGATCCAGCTTTGATAGGATAATATGGAATTACCCGGTCATAATCGTGGGCTCGGTACTCGGAATGGTTACTCCTTGCCCGATTCAAATCGATTTTGTCTGCTGTGTTGTGTGTGGTTCTAGTCGGTGAGATGCCACTTTTGCGGTTCCGGCTTGACTTCCGTTCGATGGCGAATCTCGTATTCCGCTGTCGAGTTGATGATATCGCTCCTACAGCGTCAATTGTAGCGCCCGTGACATGTGCACGGCTCATCTTAGCTTCCGCCGATGAGTGCAGAAATGTTACACCCGCGGGCTTTTTTGCTGGGGCGACTAACAAACTGTTAGTCTTTCTGGGTGAATCAACTGGGAAAGTTTCCTGACGTCTACATGTGCGATCTGAAAGTCGATGCTTCTGTGGAACGACTGATTGCCAACAAGATTCACGTGAGAGGTACGAATTGGAAGTCTCTCATACGCTCTCTGTGCGTCGTTGCGGAAACATGTATGCTCCAGAGAATGCTAATACTTACAGGGATGGGTATCGGGTAAACCAGCATGTGGTAGCGGATCATCCACTGCAACATTTACATGTGATGCGAGCGAAGATCTTGCCGATTCTGAATGCGCAGCTGCAGTAGAGAGAGGGCGTTGTTGCGCAGCCCAGCTCTCAATACGATGGCTCTGAGGTTCCTCCGTGTTCGGAGCATTGTCACGTACTATCTTGAGTTTGGAACGAGCGACATCCTTCTGCTGGTCTTGATCGGTACTCCACCCAACCCTAGTGAAGGGCAGCGGATCTAGTAGCACAATAGCTGGCATCGTCAGAATATTTGCAACTAGCTTTGGAGTCATTTGGGAAATTCCCTTCGCATACCAAATTTACAGCCGTCAATCCGCCTTGTAAATATTGTTACCCTCTCTTCCCATGCAATAGGGTACTCGGTGTCAGAGCCCTTTACATAAGCGCCGGGACTTGGGCACAATTTCACGTTGCGACGCAAGATATTAGCAGTTGTTTGCAACTTATGAACCTTCCCACAGCCTTCAAGCATGCAATTGACATTCGGACGTAGATTGCTGAGCAGCTGACTGCGGAAGTTTGAAGCCACAGGAAGTAAAGGAATTACAGGCCGGAACCAGGTCAGCGAAGAACAATCAGGACTAGAGGAGTGATTCAGCCACCGCGCTGGCTTCTTGTCATCGAGTGATTCGCCTGCAAAGCCGGACCCATCCAAATGTTTTTCGAACACACCTGGTGGAATTTGGAAGGTGGCACCCAGGTAATCAATCAATGAAGGATTTAAATCTTCCACAAAGATCATTCTTAGATGACACCGAGCTGGAGTACGCCTCAACGTATTCCGAAAGTCCTCATATGTCGGTGCCGAACGCGAGTGTGCATCAGGCCAGAGAGCTTGGAGAGCAGAGGCACTAGGCTGCTGTGTCTCAAGTATATCATATAACATGATGTTTGAACTCCAAATGTGCCGTGTAGTTACGGCACTAGCATGGTGTAGATTCGAAAAGCGGTTGGCCGATGTGAGCAGACCCATGCGATAGATCTCTGCCTCATTGTTGTTTGTCGCCTGTTGCACCTCCTGTTGTTGCTGCTTTGGTTTTTGTCGGAGTTTCCCGCTTGACTCCAATGCTATTAAGACTGCTTTCCAGAGCTTGCTCAGCTCTGGTCGTCGCGGTGCATCGCCTCCGGGTCGCTGCCTGATTGGTTCACGCTCTGGTGAACGCGATTGCTGTAATCGATCCCTCGCGTTTCTGTCCTTCACTTTCGGAGATTCTTCTCTTTTTATCGCTTCTTCTTCGGAGACTGCATCTGCTCGAAACTTTGCTCTCCCACGTTCGCGCATCCCCCCAGAAGAAGCTGCCCGTTCTGGTCGCACTATTGATTGTTCCACGGACTTGGGTTCGCTAGTCCGACATAGATCTCGGATGGACGGCTGATCTATTGAAGAGGAACGAGATGAGGGTAGAGCGATTGCGCTTGCGCTGGTCGTCCGGCACTCTGACGGTAATCGTCTGGGGTGGCGGGTCTGTAGATCATCTAGTGATGTGCGGGGTCTTGCCTGTTGTTGAAGGATGAGAGATGGTGTGGAACTCGTCAAGATCATACCGCGGTAATCTGCACTTGGAGTTCTAGAGTGTCCAGAACTGCAATCATCAATCGATCCGTCCTTGGTCTTGTAGTCTGCTCGTGGGTGAGCGTCATTTTGGCCATTGTCCTGCTGCAAATCCTCAAATGCTGGCCCATCGTCTCGCGTGTAACCCGGTGAATCTTTGGGACTGTATACACTGTCCTCCCCACTCCTTTCATGACCACATGTTGCTTGTTGGTCGTCCTCCATCTCTGCGCCTACGACCCACGCTCGTGTTCACCGGCAAGGCAACGTTGACCCCTGCAATTTTCTTGTTTGGCGCTCGCTAATGTGTCCAGGGTTTGTGTTCTGCGTTTCCGCGCATCAATGAGAAAGATGTTGTATGCCCATTGTTGTATCGTGGTTCGTAGCTGTTAGTTTCAGGTGCGGCTGAAGAAGTACAGGTCGGCGTTCTGCATGGATGCAGGTTGAGTTTGTGGTTGTATCACTGATGTGAGGCCGGAGGTAAGCCCGGTGACAGTCGGGCTGTCCAGTATCGAGGTAAGCGCCTGGTGGCACAGTCGTGCAGTGTGCGTGCAGCTACATGCATGCGACGTATCACACATACGCCAAAACGTCTGCGGGGCGGCTTAAAAACCAGTCGAGAGCCGCACTTCCCGCAAGGAAATTTACACCACAACAATTGGAACCTGCACATCCGCATATACTGTATGAAAGAAGTAATATCAGCTTGAAAGCCAGATATTCCATACTTCAGATGCGTGTTGTGGATCAGCTCTAAGCGCGTGATTCTTGAATACCGAGGTACCTAGGTAGCGATGGCGAACCTACGCTTTGCAGTGTCTTTTCAAAGTCAGTCAATTTAAAATATAGTTCTATGTCTAAACTGACCATGTCAACAGGACTAATTCCGTTCTTCGGCTATCATCATATGTTGATGATTCTGCTGACTGTCGTGATTATACTGAATTGTAAGCTACTGATCTGAAGTTCGTGGATTAGTATCATACTTACTGTATCCATAGCAATATCTCTGGCTGGGTGCGCAAGCTATTCGACCATGACAAACATCTACGTCCTCGGTTTATCGTATACGAACTCGACTTCGAAACGCACTACTGAAGGTCATGATGTGTTGCTTGACACATTGAATGGTCTGAAAGGATCCGCCGAGCTTGAAGTCCGAGCGGGCTACTTTGGGATGTGCGTGCGCCAACGTGGTATCGTCTGGCTTTGTAGCTCCGACCATAAAGGTCTGGCGCAGCAAATTGGGTACGAAAATGACCCGCTGAACTTGATAGGAGCTGCTGCAAAGTTCAAGGACGAAGTTCTCTTCTCCGGTCTTCTATTCATTGCTGTAGTCCTCGCATTTGTCACTATATTGCTTCTCGCAACATTTCCGGGGTGGCACGAAGAGCGAGATGAACGAACAGGGTCTGACATAGATGTAAGACCCTTTCCGTCGCGTCCCGTCTCACAAGTTGCGCTCGCAGCGAGTTTTGTTGCTGCAGCGCAGCTACTTATCGCGAGTTTGTGGCAGCATGTGGGATCTGTCGGTGCAGCTGCAATGGCAGAGTCAGCCAACTACGGGAATATCCGAACGGATATCGGAGTCAGCGCAATCACTATGGTCTGGGTTGCCTTTACGTTACAGATTACTGTTGCTATAGGTCTACTCGTTATGGTTCTTTCCATTGTCATATTAGATAGATTGACCGATAACGATTCGGATTAATGTTGCGCGTCAGGACCGTAGGAGAACAGGAGTAATGGTGACGAGAGTTCACGGTAGATGACCCCGGGCCTCCTCAGATTCATGTGAAGCGAGATGACGTATGGGGAAAATAGATCCAATTGGAAGCAGGCCCGTGCTCAGTGCGCGCTCTCCGAGGCTACCTAGGTATTTCGAGGCCTGATCTTGACCGGATGCACCCACATTCTAGCTTCTTCACTGGGAATCAGGATATATCATTACTAGCAACGAACGTATACAGAGATTACCTCAAGAACCTCGTAGATGCACGTGAATCATTTCGATGACGTACATGGGTAGCTTCCTGGGCTTCTCGGTGGCCAAACTGGTTCCGCACCCCAACGAACAATACCATCGGCGACAACACCGACAATCTCGTCCCACAGCGGATGGACCGCGGATCATCTCCGTGGTAGGGAATATGCAGCGCGAAGATGTGGGCTTCTACCCCGCACATCTGGGGTAAAGCCGCAACTGGTATATCCGGATGCGTTGTTCCGCTATAGGATAACGAAGTAAGATGGATATTCTGAACTATATAACCATTGAACAAAGCTATACGGAAGGTGCAAGAACCTTCGCTCACAATAGACTACCTAGAGTTGCTCAGCTATCGTATACGAGAATATCACCATGGACAAGCCTATAGAACCCGAGAAGCAGGAACACCTCGAAGATGTCGACATCGACACGGTCAAAAATCATGATGAGACGCTACAAGAGCACGGGGAGATAGACGTCTATGACGAAAAGTACAACAAGAAACTCAACCGGCAACTAGACCTACGCGTTCTACCTCTGTGTTGCTGGGTATATCTCTTGAATTTTCTTGATAGGGGTATGGACCTCATCATCTCGTACCGTCTCAGCACCCGCGTCAATCGCTAAAATTGATAATAGGAAACATTGGCAATGCTCGCGTGCTCAACACAGAGACAGGCGACGACATGCTCAGTAATACGGGCCTGACGCCTCACGGCTACGCTCTGACCGTCACTCTCTTCTCCGTCGCGTATGCCGTGTTCGAAGTACCAAGCAACTTCGTCATGAAGCACTACATCCGACCTTCTAGATGGCTCGGCATCCTTCTTTTCGCTTGGGGAGCCTTAACCATTGGGTTTGCGGGTGTACAGAACAGTGCTACGATCATCGCTTTGAGGTTCTTGATCGGAGTTTTCGAAGCCGGTTTCTTTCCCGGTGTGTTACAATGAGACGTGAAGGTTGATGAATTTTCGCTGATTACGTATCGTAGGAATTGTCTACTTCATCACGATCTGGTACCGCTATAACGAGCGGGCTGTTCGCATCGCTCTCGTCATCGCGTTCTGCAACCTTGCTGGTGCCTTCGGAGGCGCCATCGCATTCGGAGTCGGCCACATCAACGGAGCGGCAGGTCTTGAAGGATTCCGCTGGCTCTTCATCATAGAAGGCATCATCACACTACTATCGGCGTTCCTTCTGTGGTTCTTCCTGCCCGACTACCCAGCTCGAGCGAAGTGGCTCAGCAACGCCGAAAAGAAATTCGCCGTTGATCGTCTAGCTGACCGAGGCGGTGGATACAATCAAGAACATGCTAACAGGAAAGAGATTTTGGACACCTGCTTTAGTCCACGCATGCTGTTACACTACATTGCGTATGTAGCCGACGTCGTTCCTCAGGGCTCATTCACCTTTTTCACGCCCACTATCGTTACCGGACTAGGCTACGAGTCTATTCATGCTCAACTTCTGACTGTCCCACCGTGGGTTGTGGGTTTCTTCGTAGCCATTACAATCTCTTACTCTGCGGACCACTTCAACGCTCGCGGGTGGCACATTACCATTGCATCACTCATTGGAGGCACCGGCTGGCTAACCGCCGGTCTTCTTCCCGCCGACGCCTATGTTCAGCGCTACGGTTGTCTATGTATGGCCGCTGCGGGTGCCTTCCCTGCTGCGCCTTCTATGACGAATTGGGTAACCTGCAACTCGCCGAGCTTCCTCACCTTGCCACTCGCAATCGCACTGCACAACAGCTGTGCAGGCATTGGTCAAATCATTGCGCAATGGATCTGGATGAACGACGAGCGAAGCCAAGGCTTCCCGACAGGCAACTTCGTGTGTGCGGCATGTAGTTTCCTGGTAGCGGCAATTGCTACGACACTCAGGCTGTGGTATGGGAGGATGAACAAGCTTGAGAGGTCAGACAGTAGGGGTGATCAGAGGGTTTGGGCATTGTAGCGATATTAATTGGCTGGCATAACCCCCTGATACGAAGGTCGCACTATGATATGAAGAACAGATGGCAGTCTATGTCTCTTTTACTGCTTCACCAACCATCTCTTCAAGGCTTTTGTCATGACTTCATGCGTTCGGCTCGTCAGGTGCCCTGAATTGTACCAAAAGTATGTATTCAAGTCCGTGCATCCGTACTGGCTTGGCTTTGTTAGGATATCTGGCTGATTATATCCAGGGCAGTAGTCGGTGACATTTTTGAACCCATAGTCTTGGTAATGATCCAAAACGTAATTCAATACACTATTGACGTCAAACTGAAGCACCTTCACGTCTTTGTGTTTGGACTGAAAGGCGTTGGCATGTGCAGCGTGGATCTTGTTGAAAGAAGAGACCAGCGAGGCGTTGACATTGGGCGTGCCTGGTCCACGATCCAGAGGCGGTAAGTTCATGAAGAGGAAGTCCTTGTAGCCAAGCTCATAGATCTTCTCCACGTTCTCAAAAACTCGGTCCTGAATCTTCTCGTAGGGTGGTGCAAAGGAGGTGTTCTTGCCTTGGGTGGATACGAGGTCATTGATATCGTTGATGCCGATCCATATCGCTACGAGCGCTTTCTTCTTGTTGAGGTGAATTGATTCGAGAGCTGGATTGCCGTAGGAGGCAAACTGTTCGATCTGACGTTCGAGTGAGACAGTATGGTTGTGATGAAGGGGTGTGAATCCAGCTTCCTCGATAGTGTTCGCGCCAGCGTATGCAAAGTCCCAGAGCTGCATATTGCACTCTCTTGGATTGTGCAAACCATCATCGACACCACATCCAGTCAAAAGCTCTACCCAATTAGGGCCGCCTTCTGCCGTTCCCGTAAGGTTCTGCACGATGCGATTCGAGAAGAGCTGTGCGGGCGTAAAAGAGAAGTTGAATTCATCGCCAATGAAGGTGTAGTTTTGATGGCCGAGGGTACCCTGCACGTATGTATAGCTATCCCCAAAGGCTATCAGAGATTCTGTGGAATGCCATTTAAAAGAACTTTGTTTCTGCTTCGGATGCGCGGGGGCAGCAATTGCATGCGCAAAGAGTGTCAAGAAGACGCTTGAACTCGCGGTGAGCTTCATATCGGCAAAGCGGAAAACGTTTTCGAAGGCTTGATGGTCGTCATAGTGATCTCTAACAAGCTTGGCTACTATTTATATCGGTGTGATCGGTATAGATGGATCTTCGGCAGCGTGGGTTTAACGGAACAATTACCCCCGACTGGTGGCGCTGCGGGAAATCTGGAGCTGGACTTTTCCGGGGTAGATGGACGATGATGCGGGGTATCCCAGTTACCCCGAGCCTCGTTCAGGCGTAGCATCAAGTAAGGACCACAAAGCTGCTTCCGAGTTTGCAGGCTCGTCCTTGGAGAAAATACAGTCGTGGTAATGTCGTACGCCTTTGTACTCGTACCACCATCGACCTGGATAAGGTCGCGTTGGATCTGCTTTTACAAAGCCCATGTCTTGCAAAGTCCATATTGGGTCAACTTTATTTTCTTTTTGTCCACAAGCAAGTAGACCAGTGACGAAAGGCTGCAACGATACAACATGAGCCAACGGGACACCCATTCTCAACGGTAAGTCCTGCCACCACCAATTCGAGGCGTCCATGCAGAAAAATGGACCAAGGATTCTGATGGCATCAAGGTAGACGTCTTCCCTGGTGTTCGAATAATCCACGATAGGCCGTAGCGTTTCAGAGATGAGACCGAGCATACCGTATAGCTTGTCTCGAGGGTCTTCGCAGCCCATGCTAGAAAATTGACGTAGTAGATTGCACAGTAGATGCGAATACCCATGTCGAACAGGCTCCGCGTGTGCATAACGATTAGAAAGTAAATACGTCATTGGCGACAGAGTTGGATGTTTCAGAAATCCAGCAAACAATGCGGCCTTGAAGAGGACATCCCAGTCGATCCAGACGTGACCGCACATGATATGTGCCTTTTTGGGTAACATTACTTCCTGCACGATCCATAGACGCGTGAAGTAACGGTTTCTCAAGATAGCCTCAGTGTTCTCGGCATTCCTGTTTTTGGAATACCTCCGCGCTGCTCTTAACGAAGACAGGTCTAACCAAACGATGACATAGATGCATTCGGAGTAAATCCGAGCCATTAGGCGAACTTGATGATTGCGTTCTGCCGTGTCCTGTTGGTTGATACATATCTGAGTGATGAGATTAGTCCATGCATGCATAGCCAAGTAGATGTAGGACCTACCTGATCGATCCAGAGGTACTGGGTATTGGCTTCGTCTGAGCGAAAGGCGGAAAGGAAATCGAACAAGTTTATTCTAACAGCGAGCAGCTTGTTATCGATAACGATATACCTATTATCTGATGGTCCACCCCAAGTGTATGACAGAGCGATGAACTCGGGTGCAGTGTTGATGTCGAACATCTCAAGTTCGCAGTAAATGAAGTCGCGTTTGTATAGCGTATCGGCCACAGGTTGAGATCGCAACAATCTTGCGTGACGGATCTGCTGCTTTGATCCGTCCAGTTCTCTATACCTGTAGAAGTCCGATGTCTGCGGCATTCTCGCTGCGTTACTGACTGAGTTGTCGGGCTTGTCCACCTCATCAATCAAAGACTGAATGGTATGCTCCGGTACCAAGATAAGCCTAGAGTTGAGCTCAAATTGGATCTAGCGCCTCGTAGAAAATAAGGTAACGAAGCGCAAAGCGATTGAGTGAAGTCGTGTATGAAGGCAAAAGCGAAGGAAGGAAGGACTGAGCCGGTTAGCACAGCCCCACCTCAGCTGCAGACTAGTATCTAGGGCTCTTTTCTCTACTCAACCGACTTACGGGAGAAACGTATATGAGCGCATTGTCCAACGATTGCCTTAGCAATAGAGCTTGTTATCTAAAATGGTATCAATGCTACAAGATACAATGGTGGTACAAAAGAAGCGGCACAGCCTTACTCTTCGAAAAAGTCACCCCAGCTAAACCCACCACCATCACCACCGTCTCCAGCATCGCCACCACCCTGTCCACCCTGTCCACCCTGCCCACCCCAGAAGTCCTGATCTTGACCCCGAGATCCGACGCCAGGATCTTCGCCCCAGACATCTTCACCGACTTGGCCTGTGCCTGGCTGTTGATCGGGGTTGGGCTGATACGGATCGGTCGCTTGTGGGGAAGCATCGTCATCTTGTTGCCTGGCTTCTCGCCCTCTTTGCATAGCTTCGTAGCCCGCCATTGTAGCTGCACCTGTCGCAGCACCCTCTCCAGCTCCCAGTCCGCGCGCTGCAGTGCCCACCTCACCTGCAATACCGCTTTCGCCAGCAGCACCTACGGCCCCAGCACCGGCAGCACCCGCTTCACCAGCTGCAGCACCTCCCGCGGCTTCACCACTGCCACCTACCCATGGCATCCACATTGGCCACATGCCACCAGAACCACTATGTCGACTGAAATAGTCAAAGTCGATGCTAACAGCCGTAGCAAGCATTACGGCGCGTTGATCAAGGGTCATGCCAGGGTAGTCTTCTAGTGATGGTCGGCTCTGCTCACCAGTTTTGGAAACCATGCCTGACGGCTCACTTGCCAGCCCGGCAGCGTCCATTCTCAACGCATAAACACCCGTATCAGTGAATATTTCGCGCGCGAAGCCTCCGAAGTTGCGGTTAACAGAGCCCGCTAGCCGCCCGTCTTCAGACATCAAGCTGAAGTCCCAGGACAAAAAGGGTTCGTCAACCCTGGCAAACTGGAGCATGCCCACTTCTCGGGTATCGCCTTCTGCTACTGCCACGGCTTTAGAGTCTGAGATTGGCAGGTCACCAGAGGACAGTTGGGGCGCGTCTGGTCCTGCGGCGGCGTCCTCGAGATTCCTTGCGAGATACAGGTTGTACTTCCTTCGTAATGGTGCCCACTCCTGTTCCGAAGCTCCGATAATCCTCATGTCTTGGAGTGCCAAAGTTGAGACATTTGCGCTCGTTTGGTTGGCTATGCTTTTGACACTCGTGCCTTGCAGACTTGCCGAGCTGGTATAGGTGCTCTCATCGGGCCCTACCGCATCATACACGCGTATTCTCGAGTTGATCCAGCTGAAAGGTCTATGAAACCTTAGTATTTCCTTTTCGTCCCGGTCAAAGACGTGAGTCGTGAAGCTGCGGTGCGTCTTGAACATCTGTCTCGCCATGGCGTTCCCTATGCCATGGTCTTGCTCGGCGAGATATCCAATATGATTACCGTGCGGGTCCATGATAACGTAGCGGTTCGCTTGCTCGAAGCCCATGAGCACGTTCATCATTTCCAGCTGCCGTTGTACTATAAGAGACGAGTTGTCCAGAAGACGCATGGCGGGGTGTGTCTGCTTTAGGACGGCGTTCGGGTCTTCGGGCATGTACACGGGCGTTACGAGGTTGTTCTCGGAGTCGGGCGTGGTCGAGAGGGCGTTGGACACGGCGTCCACTTTCGATGTCTCTTTGGGGGCCCCATCATGCGTGTTTGATGAGGAATCGTTGCTAGGTGGTCTCGTAGAATATGCTGAGGTCGTTGGCGGCATCGTGTTGCGCGGTAGGCGACTTCGAAGGGCTAGCCGTGGTATGCTTTTCGTGGTGATCGATCGAGCGCTCTGGCGTGGCAGTCGTAAAGACCATCTTGCCGCTGGCAGCATCTTGAAAGCTGTTCCGTATATATCTAGAGCTGCGGTATGTTTGGAGTAAGTCTCTGATCAGGCAGGTACTATTCGTGTAAGAGGTGCAGATGCCTAATCGCTTTCGCGTGGCGTCACGAAGACGTTCTTTACTTTCTCGGAGGTAGCTGCTCTTATTACGTCACAGCAGGCGTTCCTAAGGCACGCACAAGCCCCAACCGCAGTCTGCAGGTATCGTGAAGCATGTACTGTGTGCGACTGTCAATGACCGCTATGCGCATTCAAAAGCCAGTGGTACGGTGGCTGTCGTGTGTTAGGAACTGGACTGCTGTGCGGTCGGCCAAGACGGCCAATCAGATTCGGCCTTGGCAAACAGTCATCTCCAAACTTTTTGCGCTCTCCTCTCACCTTCAGCACCACTCCACCATGAAGCTCGCAACGCTCGTCGACGACGCCATTACCTGAAGTCGCAAAGGCCGGGTAAGTTCCAACGATTCCCTTTCACATGTTTCACTGTCTTATGATGACAACTTTTCACTTATACGATTGCCGGCGCATGCATTCACTTGACTGCGTTTGGCTCTCGATGCTGTTTCCGTTACAATAGACTACAACGGTATCTGATCGACATTACTTGCTACACTTCACGTTGCCTCAAAACCCGCGCAGGACTAACGCGAGTACAGTTTCGTCGAACATCGAGCTGGACTGAGGCATGTCTTCGACTCAGCAGCTTGAGCATGCTGTTGCTGCAAGCGAGGAGCGCCCAGAGGGTCTACCTCAGCCGAACCAAGAACCAGCCAACGGTGTTTCGAGGAAACCTCGCCCAAAACGACCCAACTACAACGAAATACATGCGAAGCCTCTGCCACTAGACGTATATGCGCTGCCTGCCTTCATCCCGCACAACCCCATTTCCATCGTGCGACTATTCATCAGCCTAATTTCGCAGTCGCTGTGGTCGCCCAAGTCACACATCGTCATCCACAGAGCATACTACTCTGCAGAGACCCAGTCAATCCACATCACCGATCCGGCCTCCATCCGAGCTCTTTGGGAACAAGGCTTCTGGGGCAAAGGGTCCCTCAGCCGAAGTGAACCACAATGGTTAGTCGCTGAAAAGCGAAGGCGAGGTGCCCAGGCGTCCAAGACAAGCACCGAGGTTACACAATCAAGGCGGGAAGAGCGCAGACAATTCAAGTTAGAGAGAGCCAAGGCGCAGCGCGAGGCTATTGAGCAACAGCTACGGCAAGAAGGCAAGATCGTATCCGACGCCAACATCAACAAGCTCGTAGGTAGCGACGCCAAGAACATCACCAAGCCAGAAGATGCAACAGCAACTCCGGCGATCAATGAAAACACAGATGGCCCTGCCGCACCGGCCGACGCTGAAGCTGATCTAGAGGTTGACATTGTGGATCTTGAGCATCTTCAGCTCACACCCGAGGAGGCTTTCTTCCTGACATACGTCCTTGGTGCTTTGCAAGTCGTCAACGTGGACACCCAGGCTCCCATGGATCTTGCACAACACTACCCAGCATGGTACCTCTTGCGTGTATACTGCGCCCATGCGTCCAGTTCTGGCGAATCCGATGATCTCGAAAGAGCTTTGACGCATCTTCGTACTGCGTACCGTATGAGCAATGACGCTACTCGAGTGGATCCTGCTATGACGTGTATTCCGCCTATTGAACCTGACAACCCTTTCCTGATGAAATACGTTGTCTTTCACCACTTCCGATCCCTGGGCTGGGTCGTGCGGCCTGGTGTCAAGTTCGCTGTCGACTACTTGCTCTACATTCGCGGTCCTGCGTTCACACATGCCGAGTTTGCGATCATGATCATTCCTTCCTACTCAGCCCCATACTGGACCGAGCAAACGGACGGTCAAGCCCAAGTCAGAGCCGCGGAAAAGGAGCGCAGGGACTGGTGGTGGTTCCATCGCGTGAACCGAGTGCAAACCCAGGTCATGAAGACACTGATGCTGGTCTACGTTGAAGTACCAGCACCGTGGGATGCGGATTATATGAGCTTGGATGGGTTCAAGCTTGACATTGGTAGCATTTTAAAGAAGTACACAGTTCGAGAGTTCGTCTTCAAGAGGTGGAGTCCAAGCAGAAACAGAGATTGAGCTACGGAATACTCGAGTCGATACCGGTAGAGACGAAGCTGTACGAGTTATGAAAGCCGATGAATACATATACCACATACCAACCTTGACCTACTCCCGCTTACGTCACACACGATGCTTACACCAAGGACTCAATATTGACATCTCAGTGATCCACATTGAGGAGTAAGTATATGCGAATCGAGCATTGACTCAGAGCAAGACTGGGCAGCCGGGCAGGGAAATAGGCGATTGGCCCCTTGATTACACGAATATTTCACTCTCGACGCTCGAGCTCGAGCTTCTTAGAGCACGCCATCAAGTACCCCTCTAATGTATATTTATTCAAGACCTTGCCCTGATTTCGATTCGATCGTCCCCTGCATAAACACCCATAACCACACATGGGAGCTCGACCGTACACACAGCCTTTCGAAGCTCGGGTCGACTTACAGCTCAGTCCCCAATCACAACCACATCGTCGATCACCCTGCCGACCTCCCGTCGCGTCGCTGACTTCATGATTCCACAAGATGCAGCCCCTCCCGCACAAGGGCCGAACGAGACCAGTTATTTCTTTAGCCTACTCAATCGCGACGTCCGAAACCTAATCTACGATCATATGACGCTTGGTCAAATTCGTAACAAAGACGCGACCCAATGGATTGGCTTCAGAGGTACCTGTCGGCAGGCAAAACAAGAAGCTGAAGAGGAGGGCGTGCGCCATCTATGGATGTATGTCCAGAACATTTGCAGTAAATTCACCAAGACCACAGGGTTTGATCTGAGGCTACCGCGTCAACTGAAAAAGATGGAAGACTTTATTGGACTGACAGAAATGACGCTGATCACCAACGCACCTGTTCACGTACTCGACCTTCGCCAGGATTGCTGTCCTCGCACTGGTCTCGAGGACTTGCTCTGTATTGAGATCGAGGGTATTGCTCTTCATTACACTGGTGAACAAACACCGGATAGCCCGAAAGATCTGACAGAAGCTGCCGTACTAATGCTATTATGTCTGGTGGAAAAGAGTTGGGAAAATCCCCACAGGATGGGTATCACACCATGTTCGTTTCATAACAACGACATTACTATCTCGTGGGATTATCGCAGCCGTACTCGCGAGGATGAATACGAGAGCGTCCCAACCTACCAACTCAAGAAAGAACTTTGCAATCGAGGTGTCACATCAAAAGATATGCCACACCGCAAGCCCGCTGTGATAGATGTTCTTCTCTCACAAGATGCCAACAAGCTGCGTGCCATTAACGCCACAACTTCAGAGCCAGCTACAGGCTCTCCGCAAGTACTGGCTGGAAAACGGTTCTATGTTGTAGAGGTAGATGGCTCACTCGATACCATGGCGTTCGAAAGCGATATACCGCCTTTCCATGCGGATACCAACCTTTTCGATCCCCATAAATCAAGATTCTATGCAGACACATCGCTATTTTACGCTACCAACCGACGGAACTCCGTTGGCATGGTGCGTCTGGGTGAGATTCATTATTACTTTGGTGGAGGCATGTGCGAGTCCTTGATACAAGACGTGTGGGACGAAACGAGGAAAGAGGATCAAGACAGGGTCTCTGTACCAGTTGAGGTCTGCTGGAATGGTATCAAATATGACTAAGAGAATGAAGAAGCAGGAACTAAAGGCGACGCCAGGCTCTAGTACTCATAGTGTTTCGTATAGTAAGCGAGTCTTTTACCCCCAAAGCAATTTTGCAACCGAACAGGATATATTGGTGCAGCGCGCTACATACTGTAGCACCCAAGACTATCTCATCGCCCCGTTCGCTCCTGGCGTAGTAAACTCCGGCGCAGCCTTCTTGACTCCAAACCTCTTGCCTAGAATCACAAATTGACCCACCAGAATCATTTGACTCCATTTTGGCCTATCACCATCGTAAATCGCATCATGCAACAGATCCTTGCACTTGTCCCACTCCAGAAATCCAAGTGCCTCCACATTCTCGTTCGTGATCAGTCTCTGAAATAACTGATGAACAGGACCATCGGGTTTATATTTTACTGGAGCAGAGAAAGGGTGTTTCTTGCGAGCGTAGAGTTCAGGCGTGATGAATGGTTTCATGGCTTCCTTGAGAATCCACTTCTCGCTGAAACTACGAGTTTGAGGGTCGTAGTGCAGCTTTACAGAGGGCGGAAGCTTCATCGCATATTCCGTTAAGCGATGGTCAAGAAAGGGCTGGCGGCCTTCGACACTGTGGGCCATCTCGCAGCGGTCGCCTAGTACGGTAAGAAGGCCGTTTGCGAGGGATGACTTTATCCAGATGTAAAGTGATGTGTGAAGCGGATGCCACTTGTTGGCCATAAGCTCGCGGGTACGGCCATCGACAGCGTTCACGGCCGTGAGGCGTTTGTCGCTCTGTCCAAACTCGTTGAAAACCCAAGGCGCAAAGAGCAGGTCACGGAGAGAAGCGGTCTGCGTAAAACCAAGGAAAGAAGTGTTGTTTACTTGGGCACGAATAGCAGCCGATGTCGCAAGCTCCTTTGGACCTGATGTCTCTGAGCCCTCTAAGCTCTTGAATGTTGCCACGCGCTCTTCTTCCGGAAGTCCGGAATTTGGTTTTGATAGATCTGGTTCGCGAACGAAATCCGTAAGGAGCTCCCGATATCCCGCAAAGTGTTCGTCTGATCCTTCTCCAGTGAGGACGACCTTGATACCTTCATCGCTGGTAAGTTTCGAAAGCAAGAACTTGCCAACAGTGCCTAGATCAGTTACTGCTGCTTCGTTGTGCCAGACTGCGTTCTCGATGTTGGCGGCAAAGTTCTCCTCGGTCATCTCGCAGTGATGCATCTTGACTCCTAGCCATTCAGCTGTGCGACGTGCGATCGGCTCTTCATCGTGTTCTTCACCGATAAACTTGACGCTAAAGCAATTGATCCGCTCTGATGCTGGAGCTGTGCCAAGCTGTGCGCCTTCAGTGTCCATCAGATGCTTGACCATGCCTGCTATTGCGCTTGAGTCGATGCCGCCGCTCAGGAATACTCCGATCGGTACATCCGCACGAAGTCGATCTCGCACAGCATCAACAAGGTGCTTTCGAACACCCTGGATCATCTCATCTTCACTTCTCGTTTCGAGTTCACGCTAAGCTTGTCAGCGATGTTCATGATGCACACGCCATAGCATATACCTTGTCTTTGAAGTCGACATCCCAATACTTGTCTTGAGAGATAGTGCTGAACGATCTGCAGACGAGGTAGTGACCAGGCAGTATCTTGGAAACTCCTTGGAAGATGGTTCTTCCGTCGCACAGCCAGCCCACGTCTTTGATGCTTTGCACGTCCCACTCAGGTTTCCATCCAAAGGGAAGGAATGCTTTCATTTCGGAAGCGATCTACCCAGCGGTTGTCAGTCCAAAGTTTCTCGGAAAAGCGAAGAGCGGTCATACCAGCAATTTGCCGTCTAAAATTGTGTAGTACATGGGCTTGATGGCATACCGATCGCATGCGGCAATGAAGACCTGAGCTTTGGAGTCATATAGACACAATGAGAACTCTCCGCGCAAGTGCGGCAGGAACGATAGACCATGCTTCTTGTACAGCGCCAGTGCAATCTCAGAGTCTGACTGGCTCTTGAACTTGTAGCCTTCGGCACTAAGGCGGTCTCGAATCTCTTCATAGCCGTACAGCTCGCCGTTGACTACAGCGTGAATGTCGTTGTCTGCATCGTGGAATGGCTGTTCTCCTTCTGGGTTCAAGTCGACGATCGCTAATCTGTTGTGCCCAAGAGCTAGATGATCAGGATGTTAGTCACGTGTTCTCCTCGTACCCGTAGTCACTTCTTGACCTACCCACGCGACAATCTTCGCTGATCCAATGACCATCTGCATCAGGTCCACGATGCTTGATGGTATCCAGACTCTTTTGCAATGTTTTGCTCAACTCTCCACGTTCCTTCGCTAACGGTCCATGACCCCGCAATGCGACGGCACAAGTGATGCCACACATGGTTGCGCGATCCAAGAGATCCAAAAGGAGAGAGCGTGCAGCGCTTCCCCATATCTTTTGATCCGAAGACCGGCGATACTTCCAAACATGACGTAGGCACGAAAGTCGTAGCAGTGATCGTTCAATGAGGTTTGATCGTTCCTGATAAGCACGCGTCGCTTGTTACTGGTTTGGGTGTTAGTGGATGCCCCTGGATCGCCCAGATCGCGCGGCTCCCAGCGGGATCTTCGGACTTTCAACAGCACGACCCCAGGTCTTCCACACATCTTCAGCTGTGTTATCGTGATTGTTCCGCGATTGTTCCTAAAGCCAGCGTTCGTCATCCTCGACCGGCAAGCCCCGGACGTAGCGGCGGTAGTCCCATCCACGCCACGCACACTTGAGACATTGCTTTTTGTGCTCGACACTGGGGCCCGCCATGCGATCTTCCGGCTCCGATGGGCGAAATCGACAGAAAGATTCCCTTGACTCCGATCCAAGGAGGTCGTCTTCGCTGGCGACGTGGTATCTCCGCAACCCGGGACAAGCTGCCGTTGTACGCTTCCTGCAGTGACCATCGACCGCGACCAAATCTTCGCTTCGCAAACCCTTCTCAGTCAGGTCCCATGAAACCACCAGTCTCTTAATCCAGGCTGGTTGCGGCTGCCAGTACCTCACCAGGGAGCGGTACTTGTTGAGCTTGAGATTGCCTTTCTGGCCGACAGGATCATGCGCAAATGTCAAGCCGCTCTCCAGAACGAAGAAAAGGCGTCTGAAATACTCGGTGATTGATCCACATAACCCGTGTCCTTCGCTTCTCCTTCCTACCGGACCCGAGAATTGTATCGTCAGGCTATCGAGCCACAAGCTGAAGATGGCGTTCAAGGGTCGGAGACTTTCAAAGAACTCTCGGCGCTGGTCAGCGCAGCCATGAATTGCACGTCCAGGGATCACTAATGTCAAATGCCGAAGCGTGTGGAACTTGGCATGCATTCCAGTAGGCGTTCTCGTTGCAACAGGTAGCAAGATGCGCACCCCTAGATCGCTTTTTGGAAGGACAATTCTCTTGTAAGCCAGCAACCAGGTTTTTGTCGCACGGATCGAGACTCCTTCGCACTCGCGCTTTGCTTGTCGACACGACAAGATCAGTCCACGACATTGTTCATTGTCAACAGGCGGAAAGTCCAGAAGCTCGTACATTGAGATGCGTATTTCAGCAGGTAGTCTGAAGAGAGATGAGGACGACTGACTATTTTCGTTTCGTGCCATATTCATTCGCTCCGCATCCAGAAATGAGTTGTGAATTGATAGGGTGCTCCAATTTATGGAGTTGCAGCGCTCATATACACCGACTTTGGAAGCTGTTGCCTAAACCCCGCACATCTGGTTGGCTGACGCATGATCTTCATACTGTCCAGGTGCGACCTATCTTCTCTTGCAGAAAGAGGAACATCAGTGCCCAGCAAGTCTTTGGATCGTTTCAATCTCACCTGCGGTAACCACCTCGATGGGGTAGAGGTGACGCTGCTACTAGGTCGCCGGTGAGTTGATGAAGATTGCTCGGTATGGTGCAGTAGTGAGATGGGCAGTTTGTAATCCATCCCTATAGCTCATGTGTACTCAGACATACTGAAATGGCCTAGGAGTTTCGTCGATTGCTGATGCGGCTTCCTGAGATTGATACTTTCCCAATTCAAAGCCATCTGTCGTAGACCGCTTTCAGGGCTGCTGATGAAACTCCAGTCTGCGCTTACTTCAAATCTAAGTGCAGCAGCAGTAGATGCCTTCACTGCTGACTGACTTCGGCTGAAGCAAATCTTGCCATCTCGTAAGGAAAGGGCCATTTCCGCGTTACTATCGGCACTTTAAAGCCCTTTGACTGGACCTTGGAAGCATACGACATGTTAGTAACGATGCGCGAGATTTGCGGCCACATTGGAACCTCTGGCAGCAAGTTCCTTTCCATCAATGACCAGGCATGAAGAGTTTCTCTTTGTCATTTCATATCGCTCGTCTTCTCTATGGACGTGAGGGGATGGGTGACCGGTGAAATGACGTGGCAAGCTGTTGTGTAACCCAAATAGGCCGATGAAAAGGACGTGCAGCAGGTCTTTATCGAGCGCTCATCAAGCTACAACCCCGCCATTACTCTCTACACCAACTACAGCACACTCTGAACAACAAGCCAGTAAGTTCAGCTTCTCAGCATGTCCGCCGATCGTCGCTAAGTTCATTACAGATCCAACAACAGCCACTACAACATTCACAATGAAGGTCTCCATCATCCCCATCTCGGCGGCAGCAGCCTTCCTCATGTTCATACCCAAAGCCTCAGCAGGCCCCATTGGATATGGAATCTGTCAGACCGGCTGTTCTGCAGTTGTTATGGCGTGTTACGCTGCAGGAGGCGCGACTTGGGGTGCCACACTGGGTGCGACGGCTCCTGCCACTATCGTGGCTTGCAACAGTGCTTTCGGAACCTGTCAAGCTGCATGTGCGGCGGTCCTTTTAGCCCCGACACCCTAGAAGGTAAAGTCACATACTCCCGTTTCCAACCCAGCTAATGCTTTATAGGCGAGCACTCCAGCTCAAGCTAGTCGACGATCATTCGCAAATAGGGTCAAGGTCTGGTCGGATTAGGTCTGGAATTGTTTCGAATGAGTAAACAACTATGAGAAAGAGATGAGTGATATCACGAACAGTGGGACTGTTAAGGAATAAGAGATGATCACGAAGTGGTAGCAATGAACGTAGTAGTATGGCAGATGACAGTCTCAACCGACGAGCCCAGCTACAACCACACAAACTCTTTGCACAGCTTTGATTCCTAATCTGTGTGCCATCGTGTAGTCTTTTCTGTGAATCAAAACATCGCTTCCTTCATGATCGACAAACTATCATCAGCTCAACTGACCCTGGCTCTGATCAAGATCGGTGACAGTATGCTCATCAAGACATCGTACACAGCAAGTGCCACAACGGATGCAAGATACAAATGACCCGCCAGTATCGCCAGAATAAGGAGTACAAAAGGTAGCATCTCAAACATATCTGTGGAATTCTCCCATTCGCAGGCTATGAGTGAACCATCCACACCGTAGTACTTTCCTGTTGTTGACAAGTACTCTGTCGCAGCTCTTTGAGGACGAAATAATGGAAGAAACCAAGTGTCTGACCACGAAGCGAGCTTCTCCCCAGACTTTTGGAATCTGACGTAAAATGGTTTTGGAAGGCTCACATAAGGGCCCTTAAATGGTTGAGCGATGACCCGACAAATTGAGGTAAATGCCGGGTCATCGATGCCGCGCTGTCCACAGGGCTCGTATCCGATGTCGACTCTCGAGGATGAGGGCAGAAACGCCCACCATGATAGATTTAGGGAGTCAAAGTTCCGAAGTGGTTGCGCGACCTTGTTTCGTATGATAATATTGATGTGTCGCATGTCCAGAGCATCGACTGATAAGGTGTAATTCGAATTTTTACGCCGAATGAGACGACACGAGCATCTCAAGGCTTCATAATCGATCTCCAGTTTGATCATTCGACAGGTTCGGCGGAGGCCGACGAAAGGGTGTTTGCCTACAAGTCGAAAAGGCTTTTCACCATCGCTCGTAGGCAAGAAATACGAGTAGATCAAGACGCGCAATTCTTTGGGTAGCGCTAAGAACGGGAAGTGAGCCATTGAAACAAGAGCTATCGTATGTTCTGACGTCGAGACGTGGTAGCATTCTGTGATGCGTTTTGAGAGGCGGCGGGGCTGTACACACTGCGCAGGCAGCAATGCCAGGGTTAATAAGCGCATAGAAAAGCAGGCAAACACCCGTATATCCTTTGCCTTACGCACATTGGATGCACCTATGAGCAAGCAGTTTGAGCCCCTGACGCATTGCTGCATACGCTCATGATTACGACCGAAATTCGGGCTGAAAGTCGACCCTCGAGAAAGTAACGTGAAACACCAGAAATGTAACATTGTATACGATAACACCCCTACAGCGGGAACAACTCCCATCCACCAACAACGAAGGCCGCAGCGAGCGCTGGCTGAATTGGCACAGCTGTTGCGAACGCCGCGTTCGACGTGGTAGACGATTCGGTAGTAGTTGGAGTCGCAGTAGCCACGCTTTGCGCAGAAGACAAGCTCGCCACCGCACTGGACATGCTTGTTACCATAGGCCCATCAGGCTTGATGGCACATGGGTTCCCATCTCCCCACTGCAGCTGATCCAGCGAACAAAAGTCCAACTCATTTGCGTCAATCATAGCGAAAGTGCCCAGTTGCGCACAACTGCCTGTGACATTCCCGAAGGTAGTTGGGTCGGGCGCCTTCCACTCGTTACGCCACGCTGGAAGAAGCGTAAAGAGAAGTCTTGTGTCATGCGAAACACCAATGTCAGGCCGAGGGTGGTCGCATCCTTTATTCACGTCATCCCACAGGATGTACCACCTCAATGAGTATGCATTTCCTCCATAGTTTGGTCCATGGACCCAATCCCTAGGATTCGTGTGGTTGACAAGGATATATGGCGATCCATCAGACGTTGTAAACGTGGATGCATTATCCGAGGTAAAACCTATCGACCATTGATCCTCTATGACACCTCCTGGTATTGGGTCGTCGAGTTTGTGGTACGGCATGATATCCCATGCGAAAGTGAAGGGGCCAAGCTCAGCGGCCGCGGTCAAATTCTGGAATGCGAACACGATGGGTAACGATGAGGTAAAGTCGTACGTTTCATTTTCGCGAGGAAAGATGACGTCGATTTCGAGAGCTGGAAGGTTTAATGTTGGTGCTGAGGTTTGTGATGATGATGCGGGCGTGGAGGACGCGACAGCCGTTGCCGCGGTCTGGGCAAAGGCTGATCGGCAGGCAGCCAAGGCTGCAACTAAACACCAAGAACAACGGGCCATCTTCAGGCAAGATTCTGGAAGCTGTTTAGGAGGATGCAAACGACAGCGTCGCTCAATGAATGTATTGATACAAAAGTGAGTTGCACCTTATGCCCAGGGGCCAGAATCCTTCGCAATCTTAACCTGCCGCGCTCTCGTTTAGGCGCCCAGCTGGCCGGCCACCATTGGTGTTATGAGAAATCCCCAATCGTCTCTAACGACACCGAGTTCATCTAGTACTAAAGCTTAAAAAGAGTAGAACTCGACCTCAGCAATACCTGTTCTGGCCGGAATTGTTATAGCGATGGGGAATCCTCCATAGTCAGGATCCTCATTCGGCATCATCGCGTTGGCTCCACTCCTCGTCTCATCGCCACCTAAGGTCCTCAGTGTCCGTAACTTTCCTGTCGCTATGTCTTCCACGACCTTTTCTTCGTTCTTCAGAATGCCGTTAAACTTCGTGTCAGCCCTAGTCGATTGACCCATCACTTGAAAGCCCCAACCAATAAGCAAAAAGCGTGCTCCGCCACGATAAATGACCATGCCGCTACCGGTCCCGGGCTTGCCAAAAACGAAAGAACGCTCAATAGTGATATCCCAATCGCCAAAACGCTGCTTGATGGGTTTCGACGGATCTTTGTCGCCGGTGAACTCGTCAAAACAAAAACCCACCGACGAGCCTGGGTTACGTTGCGCTTCCAGTACGATTTGAGAGACTTGTGATAGTAGCCCATAGTGCTTTGTGTAAGGATTGGTTTCCGGCTCCAAAGTATCGATGCCAAAGGGACTGGCCAAGAGAGCCTGGAATGTTCCGTACGCTATCCAGATGCGCCGAACGCCGTATTCATCTCTTCGCTGCTCCGGGATGAACAGAGTATTCTTACGATGTCGGTACTTGCCGCATAAGCTAGTGTACTCATTAAGGTAGATATCGGGCGCAATGAATTCGAGGTCAGGTGCGAATTGCAGCCAAATATCGAGGACATTGACTGTGCCGCCACCTGACGGATAATCTCCTGGATGACCGCCACCACCAACTACAATAGGAGTATCGTTATCGGCATCATCTCCCGCATAGTTTTGCCATACGTTTGTGTACAGCGGAATAGGATACACCGCCTTTCCAGCTGCTGCTACACGGTTCACGTAATGTGCATAATGATATGCCATGAAGAGCTCGTCGGTCCTGCTACCGATGCCGAACACTTCCTCCCAAGTACCGGATTGTGGCTTCGATCGTGCGATAAAGGTCTTGAGGTTGGCTTTGAGATCGGGGTGTAATTGATCGTAGTCGCGGCTCAAGAATTGGAGAAGTTCTGCGGGCACGGGTTCGGAGAAGACTCTGTTGGCCTCGGCACTTCCGTCGCGACTGTCAAACAACAGGCCGACTTCGTTTTCGACTTGCACCATCAACACAGTACTATGTTTCTCGTCTACCTCTTTGAGGTGACTAAGCAACTTTCGGAATGCTTTTACGTCCGCTTCAACGTTCTCCTCGTTAAAAAGGGACAGCACATCCGCAACCTCAATCACCCCTCCCGCCTTTCTAAGTTCGGCACGAGGGAAGCGTTTTGGATTCGTCTTCACCCATGATGGGGTGTACGTTGATCTGCCTAGCCATGTACGTGTCAGGGTGTGGATAGAGGCCGCGAAGATGTACCAACATACCATTTTTGAAAGATCCGAACCACAACAAGATCAGGTGTAAGCCGTGTTCTCGGGCGCCCAATATGACTTTGTCCAGCTCTTCGAAGTCGAACTTTCCCTCTTCAGGCTCGACCATCTCCCAACTGACAGAGCCAAGTAAAGTATTGACATTGGTTGCGACCATCTTGGGCCAGATCTCGCTCATGTATTCGGCAGACGAAAGAGACGAGTTTTGCAATTCTCCGCCCAACATAAGGTATGGCTTGCCATCAACAATGAGTTGCTTGGTGTTTTCATGTTGTCGGAGGTGTGGAATGGTCGAATTGGAAGTCATGATAGATTAATAAAGCCCAAAGGGTCCGCGAGCATGTGCAATGTCTGGAAACGAAGATACGTCGTGCATCGCCAGCACCCAGAGATGCAGGTTCATCGTACAGCCCGTGAAGTCTTGCGGGGCCGCTCCAGCGGGGTAGTACCTACCGAACATAGGAGTAGGACATTTACCGGTGCTAGAAGTGCAGCCATAGCCCAACGTGTTCTTCGACCACAATAGCGCAAGACTCAGTCGATATTGCCAATGGCGAGACCTTGTTGTCGGGTTCCTCTCCAGATTTGCGGGCTGCCCAGGTGGTGTCGCAGTGATGACTAGTCTGCTACCAATGTCTCCCTGTGCTGCAGCAAAGTATTTGACGGTCATGACTGCCCAGATAGTTACGAGATCGGAGCGTGCTTGATAGGTGCCGACGCTAAGACGTATTAGGTTAATGCTGTGCTTCTCCCCTCATCTCACCTTGGGCGTCACCAAAGTGCAAGAGCAACCGGACTGTCAAACTTGTGAGCTGCATATCAATTGCCAGTGCTCTTGTCGTTTGGTTCACCTCTCAGGAACTCTGCCAGCTGTCGAAGAGATGCATGAAGACATCCACACCCACGTCAGGAGCCCCTCTATGATGCTACTATGAGCATCTCCTTGTTGTCTACTACTTGAAATCCATTCCCTCCAGAAACCCCTCGAAGCTACCAAACCTGTCCCACCTACCTACCTCATCGACAACCTTCTTACTCCAAGCCACACCCTCTGCTTCTATGTATGTCTCTAACTAAACAATTACGCCGTTCTATAACCAGCAAGAGGCACCTCTCAAGTAGCCTGTCCAGGCGTGCCTGGCCCTCTTCCTCCACTCTGCCCATCACCCGGTTCATCCTTACGCTTTGAAAGGTTGGGGTTACCCCCAGGTTTACCCTCCGGCTGGGACGCCACAGCCTTAGGATTGACATCCTCGGGCTTAGGAGCCGGCTCGACGTAGAATTGATCCGTATCCTCAAAGCTGCCAGGGTCGTAGACAGCGGCGCTTCTAGCATCGTCGCGAGAAGATGACTGGTCTGGAACGCTGCTTTGGAAGTTATCGCTGCCAAATGGTCTGTAACCGCCCGTTCCCGCAACCGCTCCTCCAGTAGCTGGATTCACATATGGGATGGGGTATCGTCCAGCATATAATCCTCGCGTCCCCGTGCCGTTGGGAGGAAATCCCTCATGAGCCCGAAATTGATAAGTTGTCGGGCGCCTGTTGAACCCGATCCTCTCCCTCTCTTCCACCGGCCCAGAGTTTCTACCAGCGGCAATCCATGCCCTTCTCTCCAAGTTCGCTCTGTGTCTCTCCACGTCTTCCGGCCTCGGTGAAAAATCAGGGCATATCGCATTAGAACGCGCACGATTCATGCTAGGGTCAAGGGAACTCTCAGTTCTCTCGAATGGACGGCCAACCCCCTGCGTGTAAGGCGTGTTTCCAGAAGTGTCCGAGTTTGTCTGACCATGCGCCCTGCGTCGGCGGTTGAAATCGCGGATTTCGGCAGCTCTACGCGCGAGGCGGGATGGCGTTGTTTCTGCGGTGTTGGCCGTGTCTTGTCCTTGGTCGTGGCCAGTCAAAGGTGGTTCTTCTGAGATTGTGTTCATTCGACCAGCGCGATCGGGGCCGCCTCCTCGACGGGCTGGAGTACTGGAGTGGTCTTCGCCCTCGTCGACAGGATCGTTGTCTTCTGTTCGGCTAGGTGGGAGGCCATCACCGCCGTCTTGCCGATTGGTGTGCGTTCGATCCATCTGATGAGTACAAGGCTGAGCTATTCGCAGTGCTTCTAAAGGTCTTTCAGACGGGATTTCCAGATGTACTTATACTCATAGTTCTGGTAGCAATAGGTACCAATCGGTTTGTTGTTGGCGCGCTCAGAGCGGCTAGTCGTAGCGATGTAGTCTTGTTTGTGGGCATAGAGGGAAACACCAAAAACTGATCTTTGTATGCGCAAAGTATGGTCTCAAGCGAAACCCAGCTATTGTTTGTCGTAAGAGATGCGTCAGTTTCGAAGAGGCTGCAGTACCGCATGATGATCGAGCTCATGAAAAGGACAATGTTAGCATGGTAAGTATTGTGATAACACTGGAGTCATGTCGCAAATTAGTTTGTATGCCCCTTGCAAGTACAGGAGCTTGATCGTTGTATTAGTATTATCGAGTTGGTGTATGCAACTTCGCCCACCCGCAACTATTCTCACCCCCAAGATTACCAACTGTAGAGCTGGATCCGTGGAAACTAATTTAAAGCACCGCGTCGTCGCCAAAGTGCTTTGCATACATGCCCAGCGCCTTGATCGGGAAGATGAACTTGTAGTTCGGATAGGAGATCATACTGTTCTTATGTTAGCCACCATTCATCATCAATCAATAATGCGTGAACTTACCAAGACTTGTTGAACACTCCCTCAATAGCCTCCTGCAACCACTCTCCGTTGGCTTGCTGCCTCTGCATGATGAGCTTGACAGCCCTCTCGAGCGGCTCTTTGTGTGGGAACCCGCCCTCAATCATTGCGATGACCACCCAAGCAGTCTGCACAACCTGACTGCGCGGATGCTGCTGCCAGACACCGGTTTCACAGCTCTTGTACGTCTCGCCCCAGCCTCCATCTTCCATTTGCTTGTCTAGGAAGAACTGACACGCCCTTCTCACACGTTCAGAGTTGCTGTACTGCTCTCCAGAGCACTTGAGTGACTCAAGAGCAAACATGCCGGCATAGGTAAAACAGATACCCCAGCTGCCGTACCAAGATCCATCTGGGCGTTGGGCGGCGCGAATGTATGCCACCGCGCGGTCGCGGAAGGCAGAGATTTCCGCGGCACGGTAATCGGGGTAATGATGTTGGAACATGTCGAGGGCGGTCACGACAGCGGTTGTGCATTCAGGGTAGTCATACTCGATCATAATGTTACCGAAGACTTCTGCTGCGTTAAGATGTTCAAGGAGTACGCTACCCCGTGTCGGCTCATAAGAAGCACAGCCACCAGAAGCGTTCTGCATAGTCAGCAGGACGTCGATGGCATCTTTCACGCGGCGTTCGTTGATAAGTTCAGGGAATGCGTTATCCCTCTGGAGGATAAGTGTGCTCTTGAGACCTTCGGATGTGCAGTCGCTGACTGTGTAGCCCTGCTTTCGTGTACTGAAGCCCCAGGCACCTTTGCGTTGTTGACGGTAGCATGCGTGCTGGTCCCTGGTTTCCTCAAGAATCTGCTGGTCTTCTAGGAACTCAAGACTCTTCGTGAGCATATGCTTCCATTTCGTATCCTTTGACCAGCCGCAAGAGTCAACAGCTTGGATGAGGAACGCGGTGTCCCACGTTTGTACACCGTTTGTACCGTTCATAAGCATGCCTTCATCCTTTACCCAGAGGAACTCCGGAAGTGTCTTGAGATGCTCGCGAACAGCATGAGACTTGGGTCCTTCTTTAATATAAGCAGCCAACATGTTCATAGGACCGTTGACAGGACCCAGATTGGCGAAGTCGGTGTTCTCATCCTCGGCTTCGATCAGCCACCATACATGCTCTTCAGCCCGCTTCACCATCCAAGTGGGCCTGATGTATGGGAACCATATAGCGGCCATGAACCAAAAGAGGACCTTGAGCATCCAAGATTTCGCATGGTAGTTGTCCGTCGGGGCAATGGTATTCCGCCGTGCGCCAAAGTTGATGTTCTCAAATGGCTCCATCAACAGTTCGGCCCGCAGTTGACGTGTAAGGTCATTAAGCGGGTATGACCACTTCTTGGAGTAGATGTAGGACATGGGCAGGAAGACCTGTCGCATATGTATCCACCACCTCCACGGCGCGATAGGGACCCAGTCTGGCAGCAGCCACAGCTCAGGTGGACAGGGATTAACAACGTCCCATTCCGTCACACCCAACACGCTCAACCAAAACTTTGCCCAATGCGGACCGTTGAGCGCGCCACCTAGCTTCCAAAGTGTGTCCCGCGCCTTCCGCATTCTGGGGTCTTCTGCGTCGACGCCAAGCAGCCTGAGGACGGTATAGTTCATTGCCGTACCAAACACGGTACTCTCTCCCTCGATATGTAGTCCCCAGCCACCGTCTTCTGGATTCGCGCGGGCAAAGAGGTAGTTCTTGATCTCGATCGCATGCGACGCTGGTATTGGTGTCTCGGTGACATACCAAGTGACTACGAGGCCGGGGAGGAGGAACATGGGACCGCCGTATTCGCAAGCCCAGTTGCCAGGTGGGAGTTGGAGTTGGGAGAAGAACGTGAGGCCATTGTGCGCAGCTTCAAGGGGTGTCTGTGCCGGTGCAAGGGCTGGTTGTTCCTAAGGTCAACGTCAGTTATTGGTGTCTACACGGTTAGAAGAGGTGCACACGCACCGTGTCGAGGCCTAGGAAGTACTTGTCCGCTGTACTCTGCGGCCACGACTTCATTTCCTCGTCGCTTTGCAGATAGTGCCATGTCTGACATCCTCGGTCGTCCTTGAGCCTCCATCTTGTGTAATCTGTCTTTTCATCTCCCTCGTGGCTCTTGATCACGCCCACCGCGTCGTTCAGTATCTTCTGGCTCCCGCTGCGCTTTGCTGCGCCGTTAGTCGTGCCATTAACATGCGACATGATGGATTCCTGGTCTGCGAAGTCTTCAGTGTTGTCCTACACCCCTCCACTCGTACCGGGAAGGCGTGATGGGGGTGACTTGGCCTCTTGCTGGGGTCGAGCACTCCGGGTCGGACGTCTTGGCAAGCATGCATGAGTAGAGGCAAGCGCGTTCTTGCCAATCAACCTTGGGACGTGAAAGGGAGTGTGGATGTGCAGCGCAGATCAACTTTACTCCCATGAACTAGTAGACATTTACATTCAGACTGTGTGAATGCGATGTGTAGTTCGCATTCGCAAACTTTCTGCTTCAACAATTCCATAGACCCTGAACGCGGGTCCTCACATCCCTGCCACGTCCATCGACCAAACCTTGAAGCCACTGCAAAGACGCACGTCGACGACTGTCCCAGCATCCCCTACTTCTTCGAAACTCGCGCGCGCTCCCGATCTACCATCATCCCCATCACACATGCAGCCACTTGCCCTTTGTCGCTCCTGACTCAACAGCCGCACGGCAGTCTTGGCAGGCACTCCCGCGGCGAAGCGCGCGATCGACAAAAAGCTGACCACTCGGCTCACGCAAGGCTTACATTCCCGCCCCCTTTCAAAGTTACGTGCGCAACGTGACGCACAGATCGCCAATCGTCGCATCGCGGGATGAGGGAGGATCCGAGGCCGAAGTTCTGCATCGACGATGAGCTTGATGGAGCCATGACTTCATTGATCGCATACGTGGACTTGCGTCTGAGAGGCATACATGCTGAAGGGAAATGAAGATCAGCATGAGTGACGAAATCGCGAGGTGTTGTGAAAGCGATGTAGGCATGGATTCATTGTGAACTTGGGGATGAACGATTACTCGTGCTTGTATTCAATGCTCGCATTCAGTTGGCGGCGGGTATGATGTGGTACGTATTTACAGATACTACATGTCGAGTATCGAACTAGCGAGAGCCGCCAGGGCAATCGCTCTGCACGCTCAAGACTGAGGAATCCGCCAAGAAAAAAGAGACATGAGCAACATATGGAAAAATGCGTGTGCCTTCCAAACAAGAAAACACCGTGTAGTTGCTCTTGGAAACGTGCCATAGACAAGGCCGTGAAATGCTAAACATGCTTCGAGAGGTAAAAAGAGAAAGTGGTGAATCGTGGTCTTGTGTATGTGGTAATCGTGTGCTGTGGTGGTAGTGGCAAAATAAAATCGTTGTTTCGGGTATCGCAGAAAAGGTAACCTCTCATCCATACGCGCTTGTTGGGTATGCGTGATTTCAATCGCTAAGATCGGGGTTTGCGACGAAGAGCCTCGTCCCCATGGTCATGGTCCGCTCGTCCACACTGCCTCTTCGAACCAGGTCATCCTTACTGCCCTTCTTATCTGTTGCAGCGGGTGGCTTCAACATTCCAGGCGCTGGCATTTGCCCCACATCGCCAAAGTTGCGTTCCCCACTACTGCCACTGCCTGTGCTTGTGTTGGTCTTGGTATGTTGGAAGTAGCTGTTGTCATTGGGCGCGTTGACGTCGTATTCGGCTGGTGAAGGGGTGGGCTCTTCTTTGAGGTCGGCGAGCTCGCCGTCCGGGGATGAGTTCAGCGGGGGAGTGCTGTTAGAGGATATGCGGCCGGTGGGGTTGGCGTAAGACATGCGTCGTCCTGAACCGAGCGAGGAACGGCCTGAACCTGTGCGGTGGTGGTACTGGCCATTCTTGACTGAGCCTGCGTCTTCGTCGTCGCCCTCGTCCACCTCGGAAGCACTGAGGCGCATAGGAACACCAGACCCTGCATACGTGACAGGTGCATATAGCGATGCTTTTGGCAGACCGTGGTGACGCCCAATCTTGGACCGCACACCGCCGGTCATGCTTGATCCTCCTGAAGCACTTCGCGGGGGGACGTGGTGGGGTCCGCCTGCTACCTCCATGTTTGCCCGCATCTTAGCCTGCCGTTGCTGTGCAAGCATGCGGGGGTCTTCGTATTGGGCCCGGTCACACCACACAGTTGCCTTTTGTTTTCGCATGAGGGCAACGTACGAGGTGGGCGAATTGCCGCCGGAGCGGGTGGACGAGGAGCGACGGAGGGCGCCACTGTTGGAGCGGTTCGGCGTGCCAGTGGTAGAGCTCGTTGACGAGGTCGGGGTTCGGCGGAGACTGCTCTGGTACTGGGTAGGGTATTGCGAGTTCATGGTGCTTGCGGTGGGTGACTGGGCGGGGAAGATGCCTGAGCTCGTAGTGCGCGTTCGTGAGTGTCCTAGTTGACCGTCGTTGTGGTATTGGTGTTGCGGGGGTCGCACCGATATGCCGGGGTTTGCTATGGGTTTACGGCGGAGAGGAACCGCCCCGTACGCAGAGGTTTGTGGGGGTTGCGCCATGACAGCCTGCATGATGAATGGCTCTGCTTTCTTCGCGTCACGACTCACGGAGTGAAACACAGATCAGCGCGCTGACGTCGGACCGACGGCGTTAAAGAACAGACAATGACGTTCTTTTTGGGCAAACTAGCAAATTCTTGGTGGGCAGTGAAGGGGGGTCGGTGGTGAAGTTGTGCTGCGGCGTTGCGACTGATGCAATGCACTGACTCCCACTGCTTCCGGATATGGGCTGATGTAAGGCAATGGCCACAGGAATTGGTGATGCTGATGATATGCGGACGGCACACGGAGCAAGCGAAAGCGGCAACGGCGGCAGGGCAGTCGAGGCCCGGCGGGAGGAGTCGAGATTGGAGGGATGATGTGCGAAGATTTGTGGTGCTCTGGCAGGCGTGTCGAGTCGTGGGCGGAAAGGGTCCTTAATAGCAATGGTCCAGTCCAGCCAGAGCCGCTAGAAAAGCTTACTCTAAAGAAAGAACAGGTCAACACGCGCGGTTTGAGAGGTAGGGAAGACGGGTAGACGCCAGCTGGGCTGCGAGGATCAAGCGTAGCACCTGCATGGCGTCGAGGCGCGCGAATTGCTGACTTACAGATGGATGCGGCGGCGAGGTCGCGAACTAGCCCACCCGAGAGTGCAGCAGCGGCACACGCAGCTTTTGAATAGGGAAGTACAAAAAGAAACGTCGGCACTGTGGGCAGGCCGGTGGGGAACAAAGGGAAGGGCGCGTGTATGGAGCAGTCAGACTGATGGCAGCAGAATCGGGACGAGTGCGCCCGCAAGAGGAAGCGGCCGTGTCTTGTATCTTAGTATCTTGGGTACTCTCCGTGCTTGCCGTTGAGGGCGATCGCGCTAGAAATGGGTGAGCCGACGCCTGGGAACCACGTCTCCACCGCGCAAGTGTCAATGACGAAAGGCCTCCTCTGCAGCGTCGCCATGGCGCTTTGCTACTATGCCATCTCCCAGACGCGATCCAGCACGTCCATAGTAGGCTCTGCTAACGCCACAAAACCTGAATCCGTCGCGCGCGAGAGGCCCCTCAAGTCAAAACAGCCGCCCCAGCCAGGCGGAGTCGCGTCCGTATACGGCTCCCGACTACTACCTTGAGCCTTGCACCCCGAGCATCCCGGCTGCGCTGCTGCATACATGTCGCCAACTTCACGAATCCCGCGCGCTGCCGAGCTGCTCCTCTCCGCGTCGAATCATCGGCAAACGTGGCTCGAGCATCGCGGCCTGCAGGCCCCAGTTAGCTGTGCATGATCGCCTCTGGTTGCATCCCGCCTTTCTTTTTGAACCTCACTTTTTACGAGCTGCGAGTGCTACGTCTGACACATCGCTCGTGACACCGGCTATAGTGTTTCATCCTCAGGCAGGCGTGCCCTGTGCCGCCATCTTGCCTCTGAAGCCATGACCGCGAGCACTGTCTAATTGTCGCCCGCACCCGTCGCCAGCAGACTGCCGGTGCCATCATCGCGAGACCTCACCCCAGCGCACATCTGACCGGGATACAACCAAGGCCCTGATACCGTTTCATCTAACGTGATGTGTTGAACAGCCCGCTCGCAGGCCTTGCTCATCCGCTACTTTTGTCTATACTATATCCCAGAGTGGGGTTGCATGCACATCGATGCACCTTCAGCCGTTCCCCGCTCTCTAGCACTGCGCGCTCAACCATGGGACATGCTGCAACGCCAGCCGAGCTCCTCCAGATCGTGATCTTTGCGACTATCCGAAAAATGTTGAGGCTCTTTTTTCGCATCACCACCATCGCCGTCTTCGGTCAATTCTGCCCGGCAGATCCGCTTCGGCCTTCGCCGAGAATCTTCTAGTAATAGGTATTGCCACCTCCTGACCGTCATCGTCAATACCAGCCTGCGTCTCTGATGATACCCATCAATAATCACTTTCTGTGGAGATACGAGCCTTTCGGTGGGTATTCATAGAAGGAAAATTGGAGAACAGCCCGTACAAAGCGCAAGTGTACCAGACTCTGCGTTTGTGGCGTAGCATCGCGTAGCGGCATCCTTGAGCGACATCGTGCTGCGAACGCCGCCACGGAAAAGGACCCTGAAGAGCTGAATTGTAGATCATTGCTTGATTGTGCCCTCGGGTCTTTGTCACCCCGCGTTCGGTCGCATGTCGTTATCGCCAACCTCAACTCTCCGAACAGATGTCGAGCGTTGTCGACCTTGCCTCAGCTTCGATGAGGCTTTTGTTCCGGCTGCCATTGTGATGTTGCACGCCTAATAGGCCGACGACCCGCTACCAAGCATCTTCAATCCGGAGGCGCAAAGTCCAATACATTGACGGCACATGATTCGTATCTACCCACCTTTTCTACACACCATCACAGTCCACAATGCCAGTAAAACCCAAGCCTTTGGTTTGGAGGGTTACACAACGTCCGCAGATCTCTCACCTGCATGCCAGATCGCACACCATCATTTTCACGCTCATTTTCTTTAGCGGCTTGTGTACGAGTAATGCCCCTTGGCCACAACAGCACGAACGCAGCACAAGGCTCGGTTTCTGCCGTGCTGACGAGAATCGCACCTGCATCGTGCTACGACGACTGGGTGTCGTATCTCCAGACGGGGTAATTGTTATCCTGAAGGCTACTTTGGGCAATAGGCTTGCGCTCGGGGGGCAGCTGGTCCGGCATTTGGGCCTTAGTGTCGGTCTTGTGCCGCTGTCATCGGTACGATAACTCGTGGTCCTTGGTGTGATGAACATTGCCGACTGCATGAGGGGTCCTCCGATATCTCAGACAACAGCATCGTACGACCAAAATTGTGCATGCACAAGTCGTGCATTCTCGCAGTACATGGGTATCGAATGAGGTGGGGCATCGAATGAGATGGAGCTTGCATAGCTCGTCCGGAGATAACATTGTACATGCGCCTCGGTTCTCCCTATCGTGACCCCACTAGATTATATACTATCGCTCGCTCAGATCTAGTAGACGTAGGGAATCAGCTGGTACGGAGTCTTCTGCTTGAAGTCCTCCCATTGCGCACCATAGCGCTTCTCGCAATACTCGTTAAGTATCGGGATTGCCCGCTGTGTGAAATCCCACGCGAAGAAGGCTCCTACTAACGCACCCAACGTGTATCCTCCTCCGACCATGGCATAACCCGCTCGCCAGATTGTGTAGCCACCGTAGTTGATGTGGCGCGCGAAGCTCCAAAGACCTCCCGTGTAAGCTTTGCCTTTGTTGTTGGGGTCCGCCTTGAAGCGCTTGCGTTGTATTTCTGCGACAAGTTCCGTCACGATGCCTACGACGTATAGCGAGCTGCCGACGAGGAGCGCGGGTTGTGGGAAAGTGGCTTCGGTCGAGGCGGAGGTAGCTGATGTGAGGAAGGCGTAGGTGCTCAGACTGTTAAAGACAGCGTTGAACAGACCCACCGCGATGGCGCCGTTGACTGGCATTGGCTCTCCGGAAAGTGCTGTTACCCAGATGTTCTGCTTCACAGCTGCGCCAACCGCCATTCCAAGCAATACCAATCGGTATGGTGACAGGCCCAAGCCATCGATCAGAGATATGCCTGTATGCGTTGGCAATCCGGGAGGTAGTGTTCGCAGTCCTACGCGATGTAGGACAGATGTGCCGAGGCCATGCGCGAGGATTGAATATTGAAGGACAGGCTCGATGCCGCGTAGGAGGAAGAAGGTTACTTTGCCAGCTGGTGTGGGTGTGTAATCGCCGCGTGCAATCAAATCCTTCTTCTTCGATTCTTCTGATCGAGGATCGTTCGGGTTGCCTTTCTGGCCTTGGCCTGGCGCCATTGTGCCAATTGTCTACGTAGTACTGTCAACGTTAGTACTGTCGTCGCAAGGCCGGCTAGAGCGGGGTTACCTGGCTACTGCTGTGTCCAGCTCGAAGACTTGAAGTGCAATTGACGGTAATTCTGTAGTCCAACCCCGCCAAATAAATATATGCTGTCTCCTCGGCCAGTTGATGCGCGCTCGGTCACTCGAAAGCGCGAGCTGATCAATATCTGATGGAGGATCAAACGACGGGCGGGTCATGACGTATACGCTAACCGCTTACTCGGGCCCATCGAATGCCGTCTGTGAGAACAGGAACCTGCTCAACCTCACGTTCTAAAATTCTGCTGTTAAATGTATGCTCGCCATAGTTATATGAATTGATGACATAGTCGGAAGATAGCTCGTCGGCAGCTCGAAGCAGATGGGCCGAATTCCCTCGCTGTCCGAATACAGCCTAGTATGCGCGTGTTCCCGTGATGATTTACATTAGCGCGTTAGGAAGCGCGTGCGCGTCCAAGAGCCCCTCTTTCCATTCATCGTGACTTTGTTGGGACGCGACCAAGCCTTCTATTGATCCGCATCATCAATTTACTTATGTTCTTCTTATATACCTAAAGACGCCATTGTTGAATTCCTCGATTTGCATCTAATAACAAACCCCAAGTGCCCCTTCGACGTCAAAGGCTCGGCAACGTTCTTGCGACTATGATGAGGATATTGAGGCCTCAAACGTGCGCATCGACCAATTGTCCGCCTGCTCTGCGTACACCGACGGTATTCCGCACAACTCTATCGAGCCTTTTCACGCTCGAACATTGATACCTTTATATCATAGATTGGCGGCACCGTTCACGATATCCACCAGGTGCTGTTGGACGCAGGCACAGCACTTGCTACTGCCTTTGGCATGTCGCATACTCAGTTCAAGCATAAACAGCCCTAGCAGGCCCAGCACGATACGATAATCCCCGGTTTACGTACATCGGCACGCCTACAATGACCGTCACCTTCGGCGCCATTTGCAGTCTCCTACAAAACGTCGAGACCATCACGACACGACGACCACGGTTACTTGCCAAGCAAGAGAAATACCCTATACGCGAGACAATCTCGCAGTGGTTTCTCGAGCAGAGAGAAGCCCTAGATGATCCCGATACAAACGGGGGCGCCGTCTTGTCTGCTCTCTTTCCACATCGAAGGAAAGATCGAGTCTATGGAATGCAATCGCCATTACTTGCAAAGAAACTTGCAAGTCTACTTGCCTTCAATCACGGTCAATTAGCTCTATTTGAGGGCTGGCATACAGGGAACTACGGTGACCTTGGGGCGTATGTCGAACGAGCAATGAAACCTTGGGATGGCACATTCGCCAGCAAACGTGCATTTCCGATCGAACGAATCGACCGATTGCTCGAACAATTAGCAGCAAGCTATCGGTTCTCCGACGAGGTCATCAGGAAGAAGCGTAACTCGGATTTCCAGACCGATGCCGAGCTGAAGGAGATACTCGTGAGACTCGAGTCGTGGGAAGCAAAGTGGTTGGTGCGTCTCGTCCTGCGAGATCATTGTACCGTGGAGCTTGATGAGAAGTTTGTTCTGGACTGCTACCACTTTCTCTTACCAGAATTGTTGATGTTCCAAAATGACTTCGACGCCGTCTTCAAGATGCTCAAAGGCGATCTGAGCTGCTATCCCGCAGTACCAGAGCACTCAAAGCAAAGATCTTTGCGAGTCGACGCGGCACAGAAACTGAGAGCTATTGTTGGAATCAAGGTGGGGCGACCGACGTTCCACAAAGCTTGGTCGTTCAAGCACTGCATGCAGCTTGTGGGTCAGCGCGCTTGGGCTGCCGAAGTGAAGTACGACGGCGAGTATTGCGAGATACACGTTGACCTGGACAATGCACCTAATGACATCCGCATCTTTTCTAAAAATGGAAAGGACGCAACGGCGGACCGAAAGCCTTTGCATGCTACGATTCGCGAAGCCCTCCGTATCGGTCGACCAGACTGCGTCTTGAAGAAGAAGTGCATCATCTTGGGCGAGATGGTACTTTACAGTGACAAAGAAAAGAAAATAATGGGGTTCTCCAAGATCAGGAAGCACATCACCCGCTCTGGTTCTTTCATCGGCACGCTTCAAGATTCACTGCCGCACGAATGGGAGCATCTCATGCTCGTGTTTTTCGACATCCTTGTGCTGGATGACGAATCTACTCTACGTCACTGCCTTCAAGACCGTCGCAAGATCTTGAGGAACCTTGTCCATGTAATCCCCGGTCGGTCAATGCGATCGGAGTGGACACTTTTGGACTTTAAGACAGGGGATGGCATAACAGACCTTAAACAGATATTTGCCCGGAACCTAGCCGAACACCAAGAAGGACTAGTTCTCAAGCCGTTGCATGCGCCGTACTTCCCACTTCTCTCAGAGCAAGGGCATCGTCAAACAAGTTTCTTTATCAAATTGAAAAAAGATTACCTCGGTGACATGGGTGGTGAGAGAGATTTGGGCGACTTCGCTGTGGTCGGGGCTAGCTTTGATGCGCAAGTCGCGGCAAAGAGTGACTTGAGGCCTTTACATTGGACGCATTTCCATTTGGGGTGTTGTACGAACAAGGATGCGGTACAACGCACGGGTGCAAAGCCAAAGTTCAAGATCGTTGCGAGCCTCAGCCTCGACAAGTGCATACCAAAGAGCGATGCGAAATACATGAACGTTCAAGGTTACATCCGCCTGTCTACCCTACGAGACAATGGGTCGACCCTTGAGTTCGAAATCCAGCATCCCAAAGGCTATGACTGGCGGATGACCGCAGCATTCAAGAAGCCTTTCGTAGCAGAGATTCTTGGCGGCGGCTTTGAGAAGCTCCAAAACGAATCCTTCGAAATGTTGCGACACCCCAGAGTCAAGAAGATACATCATGACAGAACTTGGGAAGATGCTGTATCTTTGGAAGATTTGGAACGCATGGCTGAGGAGAAGTGGGAGGTGCCTGATGCTGACAAGCTCGATGGGCATGCTCGTGACGTTGCTTTGCTGGCCAAGAAGTACACCAACGAGATGGGCGGGTCCCAAGCGACTGTAACGACCGACGATACTACGCAGCAGACAATTCAGCGAACTACACCTCACTCGTCGCCGGTGACGTACCACCCGACGACCACACAGGTCATTCGCGAAGCGACGTCCTATAGCGCTACAGTTCAGGAAACGCAGCAGCATACTTGCACCACAATTTCAAGTTCTCCAGGTTCTGCAGGTGGTAGCACACAAGGTAAAGGAACACGGGCATCTCGCGAAATGCGTATTCTTGTGAGAGAGGACACAATAGGGCGCCTGAATACCTTACGTCCTCCTACACCAATGTCGACGGTATCTGCGGCGGCCAGCTCGTCACCACTCGTATCTAGTGCGGTGTCTAGCCTTTCAACGGCAAGAAAGAGGCGCAGCTTCATGGACATGATCAGCCCACCCAATGCGAAGCGGAGAAAAGCACTGGTTCCCTTACAGTGTTCAGCGAACAACCGCCATTTAGGCCAGTTCGATTATGACTCGCAAGAGGGGATCGTGCACATTTACGCCAAAGAAGGAGTCAAGGTACAGATACATGCCGCATCCCGAGACAACGAAACGGGTAGCTAGGAAAGCATGGTCTGGAATTCGCTGCTCCATGTAATCATCGCTAGTTGTTGTCGCGCAGTTTCGCAATTTTATGGAAATGGGCCTGGATCAAGATGATTATGATAGTCTGCTTGATATTACTGGACCCCGCATGTCGATGTCTCTCGCTCTTCTTCGATCGGTTCTAAAGACAGGATCTTCCAGAGTCACAGCCGCAATGGTAGACCTAGTGCGTTCGCGAATCTGTCTACGTTGATGTGATTCCAATCCACACATTACGTCTCGTCAAAAACTTTGGGAAGCGAGAATGCCAACCAAGGTACCTGCAACCACGAATTTTGCTACTCCAGTCGAATTTCATATAACATCCACGCACACCATCTTGTTGTCCATTTCATTCATCTTTCTTTCCAATACCTCAAGTACCGACTATATCACCCCAAGTACCAACTATATCACCCCAAGAACCGACCACATCGCGACCATGGGACCCAACTCCACCGGTAGAAGACGTGTCAGGGACTCGGCATTTAGACATAGATCTGTATCCATATCTCTCACGCCTGCGGCGCAAGCTGAGATTCAAGACATGATGCGGCCTATGCAAAGCTCCAGCATGTCTATGAGCCTTTTGCAAACATCGGCACAAACGCCTCCCCGTATACAAAGTCTTACAATCGACACTGACGAAACTTTGCCGCACTTTCCCAATGCACCGGTTCCTGATCCGATTGGTCCTGATGATTTACGAAGGACTGATGTGATACTCGCTCTCCATCGGCATCCAGTATGGAATGCTTTACAGGGCCCCATGCGTTCTAGCACCAGGGAAGAACGCGCAAGTCGCAATCCAGGCGCGGTGGGAGATGGGCGAGTTATTGAGAGCGCTAGGCGAGATGTCGATTATGCTCAGCCAAGCTATGCGTTCAGACGCTCGGAAGCCACGCACGAACTATTTCGAAGACTCGACCTCGACCCAGCAAAGAGCGAATTCGACGATAGTGCACTCGAGCGACTTGCAGCAGCCAGCAAGCCTTTTCAATGTCCGGTCTGCTTCGAAACTGTGGCCAATCCTGCTATCATCGTGCCGTGCGGCCATATATTATGCCAGCCGTGCCTTGATCAGATGCGCAGGATTGCGCGGAGCGACAGAAAACGGATGCGATGTCATTTCTGCCGAGGAGACTTGATTGTTCCTACTGACTGGAAGTCTGTGCGTGACAAGTATGGATTGGGAGAGGAAAGTAGGGATGCTGTCAAGCCGCCTGCTGACGACAGGCAAGACGCAGGGGAAGGAGGTAGCATGGTTGGTGGCATAGTATCGATGTTGAAAACGGCTGTGTATGAGAGGCTGGGATAAAGCATAATGGTACCCCAAGGACGTAAGGGACGCGGATGGGTTGGGAAGAGAGGCGTGGCTTACATAAGGGTCTGAAGTAGGTGGAGCCGTCGGCGGTTGTGTTTCGGCTGCATGATCCTTGTCAAGCTTCCAGAAGCCGCTCCAGGGCCCATGCACCGTCACCACCGAGCGCGTGGAACTTTGGCTAGCCACGACATTCAAGTGACGCTTGACACACCCAATCTCCCCATTGCGCCTTCTGCTTGCTGTCTTTGATTGATGATTCCGAGCTTGACACCCGTCCACACGTCTCCCAGCATGCGATAGATGTGCCCCCCTGCCCACCCATGCCGCCGCCTATTCACCACCCCCGACCTGCGCCGCCATCATGTCTTCCCCCGATACCCCACGGAGATCGACCGAGAGCTTCGAGTTCCTGTCGCCGAACCCGCCGCAGGGCGCCTTCCCGTTCCCATCAGCGAACCATGACTGGACAAACAGGCCCAGCTCCACGGGCGGGCGCTACAAGCCGCGACGTGGCTCAACCGCGTCTTCGATACACTCGGTTGGGGGCGCACTCGACAGCGGCTTCAAGAGCACCATGGGCGCGGTGAGAGAGCAGAGCAACAATGCCATCTCCACGTTGCTCACGCCGCCCATCATGCGGACTGGCATGGTGCCGCATACCACTGCCACGGCGACCGCAGGCCACCGCCCTCCATCCACCAAAGACATCCCACCCGTGACTCTGACAAATGTACCCCACATCGAGCCGTCCACCTTCAACCCATACCTGTCGCAAGTCGGCGGTCTGTACGACGCTTTCCAACGCGCAAAGGCCGAAGCCGAAGCAGAGGCCGCCCAGCCGGTAAGGAGAGGGTCGAAGAAGGAGGACGCGACTGAGTCACCAGCGGGGACACCTAATCTAGCAGGCACGCCCTTCTCTTCCAACGGGCCACCGAAACCGAAGCGTCGAACGAGCGGATCCAAGCGCGCACTCCCAGCCATCACGCCGCTATCTACAATACCCAACATCTACTTCGACGAGAACTTCCACCTAGAAAACCCGCGAACCTTTGACGTAGTGAGCGAGCGATCCGAGGTGGTCAGGCCAGCGCGGACAGCAAGCAACGATGATTTTGGGGCAAACGGCTCTCTGGACGTCCCACAACCTCCCGGGCGGAAAGCTCTGGCTACGAACGCGATTCTACAAGAGAAGCTGTCATGGTACATGGACACGGTTGAGGTGCACTTGATTTCGGCCATATCCACCGCATCGACATCCTTCTTCGCCGCGCTCGGCTCCCTCCGCGAGCTTCAGACGGAAGCATCAGATTCGGTCGCAAGGATCAAAGGTCTCAGGGAAGACTTGAAGAGGCTGGATGAGCAAATGGCAATAGGAGGCTTGAAGGTCGTCGAAATGAAGAGGCGGAGAGAGAATTTGAGGAGGCTGACAGACTCGGTCGACCAGTTACAGGCTGTCATCGTCGGACTCTCGCACTGCGACGAAGCCGTTGTCGATGGTGACCTTGAAACCGCCATGGCCCGGATAGAAGTCATCGAACGACTGATAACAGGCGCGCTGGACACGACTGATACACAGAGCACCTCATGGCTTGACACACGATTACCTCCGCAGTTGATCGATTTGCGACACTTGAGAGCACTAGACGGAGTCTTCGAGAACATTACCGAGCTCAAGTTCCGCGTGGGCAGAGGCTTTGAAGTACGCTTTGTCGACACTCTGCTCACTGACCTGCGAGAGCATGTCAAGCGAGTTCCGGCTCATGATACCCTGGAACGATGGACTGCTGCATCGCAAAAAGCACGCGGGGCCAACCAGAAACCGAAGACGACCTTACCAGCCTACATGACGACAGATGAAAAGTTACGAGCGGAGCTACGAGCTAGTCTCTATGGCCTGAGCGGAGCACAATTCACCAACCAAGCTAGCGCAACTTTCAGGGAGGCTATGATCAAAGAGATGAAAGTTCTCATCCGGAAACATTTGCCGAGCTCATCAGAAGACGATACTGGTTCTATGGCTTCTGTGTCAACAAGAGGCGGTCGAGGAACTAGTCAGCAGGACAAGAATTCGATCCTTGCGCGTAATTTGCGCGCAATGGATCCTGAGGACGCCGAGGTCTTTTTCGCTAATATTTTCACCAACATCGGAGAGGCGCTCCGCCGTCTAAGCACACTGATCAAGGTGCTTCTTGATGTCACAAGCGGCGTGACTACCCCTCCCGCCTCTGCTGGCGGGCTTCGCTCTCCTCCAAGGAGTCCGTATATGCACAGTATCGATGATTACGTGGGCAATAACGTGCCAGCGCCAAGCTCCAACGATCTGCAGATGGAACTTATGCAAGCTCTGGATATGTCAAGTTTGTTAGGCCAGGCTGTCGACGCAGCACAGACACAGATCACCAAGCTCCTCAAAGTTCGCTCAGAAGCTACAGCTAATCTCCCATTGGAACGCTTCCTACGGTACTTCAACATGTGTCGGCTTTTTGCGGATGAGTGTGAAGCTGTCTCAGGACGTTCCGGTGCTGCACTTAAGGGTGTGGTGAACACCCACATCAACGACTTCGTCTCCAAATTTGCAGACTTCGAGAAACAAGAACTGATAAAAGCAATGGATTCAGATCGTTGGGAACCGAAAGACTTTGACGCAAGCGACACTGTGGTCCTAGCACGGTTGTTGAAGGGAATGGAGAGCGACCCACCAAGCTGGGCCGAAACTGGTGACATTCTTCGAGAGATCGAAAAGCCGACCACAAATGGCACTTTAGTACAAACCAACGGCGCATCCGAAGAGAAGCCAAAGGAAAAGAACAAGACCACTATCCCTGCCGTTGTGGATGAGGAGAAGTACACCATCTCTGAATCATCTACAGTCGTCCTTCGAGGTATCGAGCGCTTCGAAATTCTGGTTTCCGCGATGCCAAGTATGACTTCGGAAGTCTCCACCTCCCTTTGCGACTACATTAAGCTTTTCAACTCCCGACTTTGTCAACTGATTCTCGGCGCGGGCGCCATGCAGTCAGCTGGCTTGAAGAATATCAACACCAAACATCTCGCCATTGCTTCTCAGACACTTTCCTTCCTTGTCGCCATCCTACCTTACATCCGCGAGTGCTTCCGGCGCCGTACTGCATCAGCTTCGAACAAATCCTCAATCGGCGAGTTTGACAATGTCAAGCGCCTGTTGTACGACCAACAAAACCAAATCCACGAAAAGCTCACAGGCATCTTAGCTGGGAGGGCGAAGGTTCACATGCGCAGCCTCAAGAAAGTGGAATGGGATACTGAGGCTGAAGTCAACAAAGATGTCAGCCCCAGCATGGAGAGCTTGACCAAGGACACGGTGACCATGCATAAGGTGATTAACAAGTACTTGAGCGACATTCAGGTCCGCATGATTATGGGACCTGTATTTGAGAGCTACAGAGAGGAGGTCGGTGGTGTCATCAAGGAGGCGGCAGTGAAGACGCCCGGTGGTAAAGCACGGTACGTGACAAAGTCAATTTCGGGAAGTGTATGATAGCTGACACCACTCAGATTGCTACGCGAGGCGAAGCTATTCGATGCGAAACTCGGGCCTATCGATGGTGCTGGCAACGTTGGTTCTCATCTCATCGGTCTCGTAGTCAGCAAAACTGTTGCGCAGCCCAAGGCGGAACCTAAGGTGGAGCCTCAAAAAGAAATCAAAGAGAACAAGAGCGAGGAAACGGAGCAGAGCACAGAAGTGGAGGCCGAGAAAGCGAGCACCGAAGCGACTTGAAGTGAGACAGCATCCGAAATCAGCCTCCAGTCGCGGCTGGTTACGGAATGACGCTTACGCTTCATTGGACTAGGTGACGGTCTCGCGATGGTCGTCGCATGGTCCCGCTGCAAGGAGAGAATGACTCTTCAATGGCCTGACCACATCACCTCCGAACTACGTGCACATTCAGCCCCGATGAGTACTATGATGGAAGTGGCCAACGACTACACGCATCTTCACCCACATGTCACCTTTCATGTATCATCACCACCCAGCAAGGCGTTCTGGAGTAATAGAAGAAGAGAGATCACTACGGGGCAAAGTGTCGTTGGATGACGTTGATATTGTGGAATGGGATGATGAGATACTGATGTTATACCATTCAAGAATCATGATCTTTCAAGGCCCCCAAAGGAAATGCGGACTCTCTGTCCATACCTCGCCCGATGTGTGCCCGCCCTTATTTCGTTTGTCATCCCCACTGGATGTAGCCCCTTCTGTAGTAGTCGCAGCGGCCTGCACATGGCTAATGGTTATCATCACTATGCCTCTGTCACCGCCGCCACCCATAACGACCACCGTTCCATCTCTTTCAGAGTTCGTCTTCGTATCGTCATCGTGACCGCTCGCACTGTGCCTCTCATATTCATGTACTACTACATTATCTTCTTCCAACTTTCCTTCTTCGATGCTGGTATATGACTCCGTACGTACTTCTGCTTCGGGCTCCGGTTCCGCTCCCTTCTCCTTGTCGCGTTCTTCGTAGTCGTGCACGCCCGCTTGCAGAGCTAAATGCGCGTTCATTTCTGCTTCTGAAATGCCAAGCTTGATGTGTAGTGGTTTATTTGACCAGCTTGTCGTAACTTGTTCGCTTGTGTATTGTCGTGGCTGGGAAGACATCGGTAGTTTTAGGGTGAGAGAAGGTCTCAAAGAGAGAGGAAGAGTGGGTTTTAGGAGCTATTGGAGATACAAAGATCCCAGATGTTCACGTGTGATTGGAACTGAGCTGCATGTGAAGTGCACATCATCATCACCGGCAGATTTCTGTTGAATTGTTATGCTTGTCAATTCTTCATATTGACGGACTGCATAACGCATACTGTCCTAACGCGCCACATTCCACTTCTGTGGAAGAGAAGAAGGAAGACCGTGTTAGTGTGACAAATAACCACACTGTCTGAAAGCAATATCGAGAACTTCGGTATCGACATGCAGACCCTCCACGCTGATCATCTTCAGTTACCACCTTCGTGACCCCTCATCGGCGGACGCCAGCAGATGTAGGTCTTGGCAGTTGTAGGATGCGCCCAATTCACTTGATCGGGTCCTACGGACATGATGAGAGCGCCTTCTTCTGTAATACGTGTCAGTTGATTCCTTGCCAATCAGCGTGCAGTCTGGGAGCGCCGCAGGTACTGCAAGTAGAAAAACGGACACACTTACCGTCAAAGTACATGCAGAATCCGCAGTGGCGGTTAAGGATGCCCTCGATAGTGGAGCCCGCAGCTAGATCGAAGCTGCGATAGTTGAACGATCCATCTTCGCGCATTTCCTGGTAGATGGGATCGGAGACTGGAGTACTAGTATATATGCCGCATAATCTAGTAATTGGCTCATCGGCGGCGGATCTCTGGACGGGGGAAGAGTTGTGGGAACGGACGTAGGCAAGGACAGCAGCGACGTCGGCGTCGTAGGTTGCAGAGCCGGGGACAGGAATCGCGAGCGGAGAGTGTAGCTTGAAGTCCGTGGGTGCGGCAATGACGCACAGGGCGAAGATGCACGCGAGCAGAAGATTCATGAGATGCATCTTGGGCGTTTTGGTGGTTGTTTCCTTGAATGACTTTGTTGCGCGATGGGTGGAAGGAGCAGTGGGGTGAGTCTGGGGAAGACTTTACTACCTGGGAACAGGCGTGGTAAAAGAGCGCGCGGGAGTTAGTGCGCTAATTGTGACACAGGTCGAGGTGACTGTCCGAGCTCGGAATGAGCGATTGTAAAAAGGCTTACTCCAATCGGAATGTGGATACAGGTGCGTGGTGATTAACCTTAGCAAGGAAGTGGCGCGTAGATAGAATCACCGCATTATATCAACGAGCCATAGGAGATAGTGGCATATGACCTGATGTTTTCGTAATTCTAAAATAAACGAGTGACTAGAAAGTTGGTGAAAGCGAACAAAGAGAAACAAATAGGAACACCTTGCAAACACCCACGTACGTAGATTGGAGTGTTGGACCCAATCTACTACATCGCCATCCTCGCCTCGTACCATCTACTTTTGCAATTGCCGGGAGGATGACTTCTCTACGGCAAAGTAAGGTAGGAAAGCACAGTGAAGGACTTGCATCCGGTCATGGCGTCCCGTGGCCCAATGTCAATCCTGTTTCCAGGGGTCTGGTCCAAGTTGTCCGCAACTTGAGAGCAGGGCACATTCAAGACGCGAACTGGATGACGAAAAATTAGCATAACTATCATTGCAAAATCTCCCAGTGAACATCTGGCTGGATAAAGCTGTGCATTGACTTACTCTTCGTGTTCGGATCCAGAGTGCTCTGATCGAAGAATACAGCAGGGTATGGCCCGATGGTCAAGTCCCGACATCCTGCCTTGCCTGTAACATTGGTTGACGTGAGGATCAACTCAGCTTGAGCTATATCATTGCCGTTGCTACCGCAGCCGCCATCGTTATAGAAACGTGCGCGCACGCTTCCAGATGCCCGTGGAGACAGTGTACCAGGAGCGGCACTAGCGGCGGCCGCAAGGAAGGCAACGATAGTGGTGAGCTGCATTTTGATGATGTTTTGAGTTCTTTTGGCTTGTAGTATTGGAATTGTTTGAATGTAATTGCGATAGATGTAGTGGTAAAGAATCATGAATGCCAGAACAGGCCTCCTTTATACCCATCTGGCGGTAGGACTATCTCCGCTGTACCTATACGCGACATGCTCTATGGATCATCTCTCACCATATCCTCTGAATCAACTCTCCAACCGTATATTCTACTCGCCCTGGTCACGTCCAAATCTGTTGTCGTGAAGGGCTTGGTGAGGTCAGACGCATGATAGTAAGCCATCGCCCAAGACGACCGTTTCAGTAATGGAAATGATGCCGTGTGGATCTGAATCTTTACTGAATGGGCTATAAGTTATGATAGTAGAGTTTTGATATGAGCTCGTGCTTCAAATGCTCTTTCTCGTCGGTGTGTTGTTGCTGACGCCGTGATCAGTTTCCGGTCAGGACAGGGATGCGCAAATTCCCGAGGTCTTGTCTTGCAGCATTGACGCGTTGCGGGAGCTCAAGAGGGAATTTGCGTTGGTTTCTAGTCAACTCGTGGCCTGATGGTCCATCTTTAGCCTGCTGCTACGTCACCGCTACGTGTATACTAGCGCGACTGCCGTCTCTGTACCCACATACTCGAGTTGCTAGATTCTGACCCCGTGCTTACAAGACCTCCCAATACGACTGCGCTTGAAGCTTTCCTGCAAAACTGCGTGTGTGCTAGTAGACTCACGACGTCTTCTACGAGAATGTATCTAAAGGCTGGCGTCAGACTTCGCGTGCACGTAAGCTGCAACGGTAGATATTGTGCAAGTATACACGGGTGCGTCCCAAAAATCTTATATTCTTACTAAAAGAGCGACAAGAAGACTATGAAATAACACCCGCAAGACGAGACCGGAGTGTTGGACCCGACTCATCTCACATTTCTCCTTACACCACTCAACTCCTCCATCTTCACGACTAGACCAGATACTTTAGACCCACTGTGATATTTTGACCTTTTCAGCAGATATAGAGCCATTGTCATACGACGGGATGCCATTTAGATGGTGACCCAGGACCGGATAGCCAAGTTCTTACAGCTGGGAGCCTGGCCGGGAGCGATATCGACAAAATTCCCGCTCGTAGTAGACGTGAGCTGAGAGCAAGGCAAGTTGAAGAACCTCACTACTCTCATCATTAGCGAAGCTCTTATAGCCTCCTAGTAATCATGAAGTTTCACCTACCAGTCCTGCTGAAGTTGTTGATGTCAAAACTGGTGCTGGCGAAAGGCCCAACAGTCAGATCCTGACATCCAGCCAGTCCCACAGTCTCGGACTGCAAGAAGACAGTATCTTCAGCCCATGGAGTGGGCCCGCAACCGTTGTCGCGGAAGAAGCGGGCGTAGACGCGGGGAGCGCCTTCGAGCTGACGCTTTTCCTCTAGTTCGACGGGTGTCGCGCTTACGGCGATGGCAGTGGCGAACAGAGTGATGAGAGTGGTGAGCTGCATGTTGAAGTTTGGATGTGCGGTCGCTGGGGGTATGAATGGATGGATGGATGTGGAAAGAGGGAGATGAGATGAGATGCTGTGGTGAGATAGAGAACGGTGTACCATGCTTGCTTTATATGTGTCCGTGATGTACTTTCATCCAACAAAAGCAAGCCAAGTTGCTATTACACGTTGTGTCGCTCTACCAACTCTAGTATGAAGCACGACTCGGATCGTGCGGTTGGTGGCTTACATCGCCCACTCGATGTCGGTCGTTTGTAGGACACTTACCACTGTTGCGATGTTGTGAGGGGGCGACCAGAGCACTCTAAGGCTGTTCCATAGCCTTAGGAGCTACACAACAAGAACAATCTTACGTTGGTGCCTGTTGGCGAGTGAGAGTATACGAGGAAATGATGCAAAAGTTCACATCCGTAGACTCCGACTTGAGGCCAAATTCCAGGTACTTGTTGCAAGATGACTCCATTAGGGACATACTACGTAATTTTGCTTACGTTGATGCCAAGTTTATAAGTTCATGGTGCCGCTGACCCCGTAATCCCGATTCCTGAACGTCTCGCGGTCTTAACGTTTTGTGAAATGACGTAGCTTTGCAAACATCCCGGTTTGGTGCTTCGATGCGATCTTGCAGGTAAGCCGGTCGCGTGCATGCATGCACATTCACGTGCAGAGTGGCTGCATGAGTGGGTACGTTCCGCCTACCCGTGATCCCACGCAATCTTATACTCCTACTAACTCTTCATCGGGACTTCACGACGAAGACACTGAGAACGCAATCATCAACCAGCACATAAAAATACCATCATTGCGGTAGACACTGGATCGCTCCATATTCTGTATTCTTATAAATGAGTGACTAGAAGAGCATAGGAAATTCCTTCAAGGTCCTGAATGTATTGTGATGTGAGCCGGAGTGTTGGACCCGACTCACACTACATCGCATTACGACATAACAAAGCCTTCCTCGATCTATCCACCAACAGGCCGCTCGTGAGCTAGAGCATCTACAAGGTGACATATGACTTGAGCGTCAGCGTCTGGCAACCAGCCACGAAGCCCGGCGCGATGTCAATGTGGCGTCCGCTGTCAACGCTAGTAAGTTGCTCGCAAGGAATGTCATAAAAACGGACTACACGTCATCTGTCAGCTCCTGCAAACCCAAAAGTCATTACGATGCGGCGATAACATACTTGTCCTTGTAAGCATGGTCTCGTTGAAGTACGTGCTGGGGAAGTTGAACGAAGGGGGAAAGTTCATGCACGTGCTCAGGCCGGTGGCGGTGGTGTTTTGCAATGGGACATAGTCATCGCCATAAGGCTGGCCGTCGCGGCCGCATTGAGTGTCGCGATAGACTAAGATGGGTATAGCGTTAATACGTGTTCCGTATGTTTTTTGTTGCGCAATGTTGTCACTTACAAGTGGCGCGGACTCGGGGAACTCCCTGACGGGCCTCAATGCCGGCGGAAGGTGCGGCACTGGCGGTCATAGCCACAGAGGCAAGAAGAGAGGCGAGGACTGTAAGCTGCATCTTGGCGTTTCGGGTACTGGAACAAGATAGTATGTTTGATCGAATAGACGTTTGACTGTAATGTTGTGATCTTTCTAGACAGCAGTCGAGCTCTGCTTTATAGCATGAAGGCTATGCACCCATACATTCTGATAGCCTCAGCATACTGTATCTAACTTGCCCTTGTTACGTATAGCAAGCCTCTTTATTCTCATCATGTGTGTCACAGAAGCTCTACTCTCGAAGTCTTTCCAGTCGCCCTAGTTGGTGGCGCATGCCTTTTCCGGGTAGTCCATAGATGATTCATGGTAGAAGACCTCGCTGATGCCTTCGCAAAGGTGAGATAAGCTGCCAAGTGTTGAATTTTTGTTGACTGGTTGTTGGTTGTACTCAGCACACTGGCTTAAAAGCCATGGGTGTTGTCACATGCGTGTATAGCAGATGGTGCAATAAGTCGTATGTGAGCCCGTGCTAGGAAAGATTTCGTTCAATATTGAGCTGATTCTTCCCTAATTTGCTGAATGTGTGGTCGATTCGCGAGCTTGTATAGCGATCAAGACCGGATCCTTATGGATATGCCCACGTCTTGCGCGTTTTTGAGCGTACATATCTGTCAAGAGGTGACACGGTTTCGAGCATACGAGACCAGTGCTGGAATAATGTCTTCTCCCGATATATGTCAGGAGGCCGAGCATCCCAGTCGGCTGGCGCGTGAAGGCCAGAGAGTTGGTCCCGAATTTTCTGACGGGAAATACCAGTCCAGAACAATTGTAGACGGTCAATGTTGGTGGTGACGAGTCACGCCCACGCGACATTCTAGATGTATCGCTGACGTTTACGCATACAGCCAATAAGAGTACTTCGGTCGCCTTATAGCAAGTCAGTCACCCACTATCCGCTGTAAGCTGACGGGTGGCGCTGCTGATCCTAAGGGCGACCAACAGCAGCCCATCAGCAGTGATCAGTGATGCGCGTGGGATGCGACCAAGGAGACGCACAGACGGCCCGTCCCACCGTTTGTATTCCGCCAGGACCTCTCTGAGCGAACGTTCGCTAGCTTTTGCTGCTGGCGAGCGCTCTGTTTATTTTCAACCTATAAACGGTTTGTGGAGGAGCGTATGTAGGACTATCAATGGTCTGCAGTTTAATCATTTTCGTATAGTTGAGTTGCAGTCGAGGTTGGTTTGAATTCGGTGCTAGAAGACGGCAATCTTCGGCAAGGGCTTATTTTTCACTTCCTCAAACGTCATCCGTCTACTCATGCCCAATTCAGCATATTCCGATCGGTCATTAGGATACTGGAAGTTTCCAAGCCCTTGACTGACCATGTATCTTTCAGCTTCCGAATTAGAAGTACTTGAGGCCCGCACACGGTCCGCAGATCTCAATCGCCGAACCGGCACCGGTTTTCGAGTGATGACAATCGCTTCGAAAACGAAGCCAGGCTTCTGCTGAGGAGAGGAGGTATAATCCGGGGCACTGGCTGTGCGGATGTGGTGTCTGTCAAGACCTCTGACACGTTCAGTGCCAGGTATGGGTGTTCCCTTTGTGATAGCATACGCGATCTCATCGGGACTGGCTATTTCGCCGTGATCAGGAACTCCGAAGGTGTGATCCCGGCTGTTGGAACCATTAGAGCCACTTCGCGAAACAGTGCTCAAAGAGCTCAGGCGGCTTGGACGAGTGAGGGACATCGAGGAATGTGAGTATCGGATGCTATGACGAAGATCAAGATCGCGTGAATAAGGGCGCGGGCGCGATGCATTTAGTGTGAAATCCGAGCCCTCTGGATGAACGGCGCGCCATGTAGATGCCGAATACCGGGCCTGCGTGAACAGAGGTCCGGAGTCGCATTTGCTTGCTGAACGCGACGAAAGAGGCGGGCGATTCAAGGCTCCTCGGTTGGCAGAGGACTGTGATGCAGAAGGTAAAGTATCGAAAGAGGATTTACGATACGAGGCCATAAAAGCGGAGGGTATAGGTGGCGGGGCATGATGCGAAGTAAAGACTCTGGATCCTGATGAGATTCTTCTGCTTTGTTCCATCGGGTTGGATGAGCTGCTCCTCCGTGTTGGCGTGATATGACGGCAGTAGGTGTGCTTCTCACACGTACATTTGCGATCTCCGGTGATCGTTGACCCATTGGAAGAGTGTGGCGGAAGCCATGCGTTTGCAGGTTCTCGGTAACCGTGCTTGAATAAATGAGCTTCGAAAGGACGGTTGACGACGGCGAGTACGCCAAACAGAACAAAAGACGCAATCCTGATTGACTAGTCAGCTTTGGCGTCAAATTCACAGACTGGCTTAGCATACAGCGAAATGGCGGCGAAAGTGGTCCCAACACGTCCACATAAGCAAGTGGAGCCAGATTCCCAGCTTTGAAGGCCGGGTGCCTGTTGCAAACAAATAGGTCTCCTTGCGACGAGAACCATGTTCCATCCAGAGGTTAGTAACCAGAAAACACATAGCGAGATCACTAGACGGATGGCAACATAGGAAGTCTTCCTGACAGCGGACGTGTGTCGCCGTTGTTCTTCCCAAACCTTCTGCTTGAAAGAGAATACTGTGTGGACGCAAGTGTACGCAATTGTTGCGAGAGCCTAGGCGATTTAGTCACTGTTGGTCTTGATTGCAGGATTCCAAGCACATACAGAAGTCAAGTTCAAGACCACTGGTATGATGTTCGTTGCATCCCACGGATCAGACACGATCTGATACAGTGAGGTGACAAAACAGATAAGAGCACTCCAGAACAGTGCGTTAAGCAGGAGCGTGATGAAAATGAGAGTGGGTTTTCGCCGCGAGGTTCTGGTGTTGATTTGAATCGTTTTGGACTCGGGCTTGGCGGACGGCTGTTCAGGGCGACTGTTTCTGCTGTCTGATTTAGTCATCCGGAAATTGACGATCCGCAAGCGAGGCGAACGCAGAGTTGTTATCGTGAACACATTAATTGAATGCTGAAAATGCCTAGTCAAGGCAATTTCTAGGTATGGAATGGCTTAATAAGAAGCAATGTCGACGATGGTTCTCAGGAAGATTCTTGGATAGAGCCTGTACGTCCCACACATGCAGCGTCTCAGAAGCAGCGCTATGTGCGTTGAGCGGCTGTTCTGTTCCTGCTTTCCAGTTCTATCCTCAGTTTCGGTGTGTTCATCATAATGAGTAAAGCCTCGTGCACAACCAGACACTGAGGAGGTAGTTATTGGAATATGGAGACTTCCTGGATCCATGGCGCACTTGGGACAACCCGCTGTATGTCGCATTCCCTCAAGGCTCGCTTGCTTTCTGTGTTGCATTTCGCATTGTGAACAAGTTCGAGTCGATCGCGCAAGCGGTGTAGGGTGTTCGTTGTCGGGCAACACCCTCATTGCATACGCAATGCATTCATGCAAGGGCGCTAATGAGGGATGGATACCCCAGATAAGTTGCCGCACAGTAGCACCGGCAGTGCAAGCCAACAGCCGGGCTCCAACAGGATTGCGACGAAAGCTAGTGCTTTCGTTACACGTGTACCGTCAGCTATGCAGCGGCGATGATGATGCTCGCTTCAACAGAATCACAAACTGCGGGTATGTTGTTCCCCGGCGATCGACCAGTCCCTTCAGCACCAAAGGGTGTGTGATGAACGGCGCTGATGTTTCGGCGTTGGGGCTCGGGAACGCGGCTTCCGTGGGTGCCTGAGGTTGGCGTGGGTAATTCTGCGTGTTCATAGGAACAAGAGCAACACGAGGAGGAGAATGAGGACGAAGATAAGAACGCCAATGCAGCAACTGGACCATGTGTCTAGGGGGGTAGGTCAGCAACGCCTGTCTAGCGATAGCCAGTTATCTTACCTTCGTTCTGCTTGATGACCCAGCCAACCTTCTTGAGGCCTGTCTGCAGCTTGCCACCAACTCTGTCTGCCACATTGTCGACGTCGGTAAGCAGTTCGCCCTGCTCTTCGAGCTCTCGGCCCATGTCGTCGGCTTGTTGTCGGAGGTTGCCGACGGTACGGAAGACGCCATCAAGGGCTTCGTCCTGCTCATGCATCATCTCCATCTGTCTTTCCTGCTCAAATGCCGCGTAGTTGTCGTCGTCTTCGAAGGAATCCGGATCAGGTAGAATATCGCCATTGGCTGCGATCTTGCCTTTGTTCTTCGCGTGTTGGACCGTCTCTTGCAGTTCCTCGCGCATGTGCTCAATCTCGGAGCCGACATCCTTGACCAGTGTTCTGCGGCGCTCGACTTCGTCAATCTCCAGACCGAAGCGATAGGGATCATGCTCCACAGCCTTGACGCTCTCCACTAGATCCTCGAGATCCTGGCTAAGGTCTTGGAGTGTCTGTTCAAGTTCGCTGCGAGCTTCACGGAGCTCGGGACTGTTTGCCGATGATGCCGAGGATCGAATACGCAGATACGACTTGAATAGCGGGCGCGCGGTGTTGAGGGCGGAAAGCACGTCTCTGGGACAAGTGTCAATGAAGATGCCTAAACGCGAACGGGGACGTCTTACGCCTGCACCTGGAGGAAAGGATCCTCGTCGGTCTGTGATGACATCATCCTGGGCTATGCGACGCGAATTGCACCTCCAGACTGTGGCCAGCAAGCAAGATGGGCGCGTGGAAGCTGGGGGTGAGGATGTTGGAGCGTGTCGATAAGCTGTCCACTACGAGCGATGACGCGCCACAACACCTCGGCACGGACCCACCTTCCCAAAAAATATCGCCCACAGCACAGTCAACTCCACCACGCCTTCCCGATGGCGCATCCCTCACCAAGACTGCCGATTTCACACAATCACACCATCCGTCTAAAAGACCCTGGATGAAAGCATGGGTCCGGAAACGAGTCTTCCGCTTCCTGCCGAATTCACTAATACTGAGGAATACGTCGAGTCGCTGCTCAATTTGACTACTTCCTCATGGCTACTTCAGACGCTCTGCGGAGGCGTTCACATACTGGACTTCTACACTCGCTCACCTGATCTCTACTCCCATATCTTGCCGCAGTCATGGAGAGACTGGTTCAAGACGCGAGATATCATGGATATCTTGGACCTACTGATGAGGGAAGACCTCAGTCAGTTCGACGTTAAGAGAGAACCCAGCGAAAACACCTGGCGGGATGGACTTGCGCCTCCCGAGGAACTGCTAGATTATATTCGCACCGTGCGAAAGCATCTGCTAGCTCGCGACTTTCCTCCGCCAAACTCGGGCATTGAGCCTCAGAAAGCTACTATATCACGTCACATCGCAACCGGGATGAAAGTGAAAAAGGTGCACGAGGTTGACAACTTTGCGCGCTACATTGACAGACTCACCTCCGAGATAGCACAGTCTGACAGGAAACCCATCACCCATCTTGTCGACTTCGGCTCTGGTCAGAATTATCTTGGGCGCGCGCTTGCTGCTCCACCTTACTCTAAGCACATCGTTGCTGTGGAAAGTAAACAGCACAATATAGAAGGCGCGAAAAACATGGACATCCTAGCCAAGTTGGTAGCCAAACCCATTGTTATGAGAAACAAGAAGGAGTACCGCGCCAAAATGGGCAAAACGAAGAAGGGCAACAAGACCGAAGACACTGAGACTACAGCTTTGCTCGATGAATCCATCTCATCCAACACCGAGGGGAATGACTCAGCGAGGAACGGTCATGATCAGGAAGCAACATCCACTTCAGCTACTCAAGATCCTGTAGCAGGTTCACCACCCCAGACCGGTGTGAACTGCGATGAAGATGGCTGCACACTACATCCAGTTTCGGAAGCCGCCTCAGATCCCGTTCCGACTACCAAGACTTCTACTCTACAAATATACAATGAAGGCCATGGCAGCGTACAGTACGTTGAACACATCATTAAGGGTGGTGATTTGACACCTGTCATCGATCAAGTACTGGACAGCTCCAGCGTACCCGAAGAGGCGGTGACTTCAGAAACAGCCGTGGTCGCCGAAGCTACTGACTTGAACGTTGTACCCAAACCAAAGGATGTAAACGCAATGGTCATTTCACTGCACTCATGCGGCAATCTTGTTCATTTCGGACTACGCTCCATGCTTCTCAACCCACATATTTCCGCAGTAGCCATGGTAGGGTGCTGTTACAATCTGGTCACGGAACGTCTTGGACCTCCTACTTATAAGCTACCTACACTCCGTCCTAATCATCCACGCCTCGAGTCTACATCCAAAGCGTTTGACCCAAACGGATTCCCCATGTCAGAGAAACTCGCAAATTACCCATTACCACATACACCTCTGGAACGGTCAGATGACGACTCGGAAGCAGATACTGGCAAACCCGAACGACCAAAGGGTATACGTCTCAACATCACAGCCCGCATGATGGCTGTGCAGGCACCTTTCAACTGGGGCGTGGCCGACTCAGAACTCTTCTTCACTCGCCACTTTTATCGAGCTCTACTCCAGCGCATCTTCCTAGATCGTGGCGTGGTTTCGGCACCTTTGGACGAGCAGGGCCTTGTTGGCAGCGCAGTCTCAGCTAATGGTCACACCTCGCAAGTGAACTGGACCCCACCAAACGGTCGTGGCCCTGGCCTATCTTCGGACGGTACAACCACGCCCCTCACTATAGGCACGTTGCGCAAGTTTGCATACAGCGATTTCGTTTCCTACGTTCGAGCTGCGCTAGCGAAACTCACAACAGAAAACTCTTTCTGTCAGGTTGACCCTGAGTTCATAAGGGAAAAGATGGATGGTTTGACAGATGAAGACATCAGGAATTACGAAGTCAGCTATGCTGAGAGAAAGAAGGAATTGAGTGTCATGTGGAGCTTAATGGCCTTCAGCGCTGGCGTAGTCGAAGCTGTCGTCGTGACAGATCGATACTTGTGGCTCAAGGAGCAGGAAGAAGTTGAACATGCGTGGGTTGAACCCGTGTTTGAATACAAGTACAGTCCGCGCAACCTTGTCGTCGTAGGTATCAAGAAGCAGAGCGACTTGCACAGCTCTAGTCAATGAGATGGCCGCTTCGGTCAAAATCGCACGATTCGATCGACGTGAGTCGTCAGTGAAGTTACTGCAAGCCTTGCAATTGTGTGAGGACTTTCCCTGAAACACTGCATAGCCACCTCTGGCACCGTTTCTCGTGGTGGGCCCTTATGAGCAATGTGCCTTGAGCGTGCCAGGCGTCCACAAAAACTAGACGTAACAATTCAAGGCTCCCAAGCCGACGGCACAATTGCGCGCATTCTCAGCTCATACACGATTCGGCGTGCCACCGCAAGACATGACCTCACCAGTCGGCTGAAACTGTGCCGAAAGGCTGGGTTGCGGCGTCCAGCCCTTCTCGGATCGTGGCCGGATCGTGCGCTTTTAGTGGGGGTGCCTAATGCTTGGCATGCGAGGTGCGCATAGCAGAGAAAGCAGTCGCTACCGAAAACACTCGAGAGATACAAGCGATCACAACAGCGCTCAGCCTCACGAGCACCAACACCAACGAAATCACAAATTTGACGAGTATGAAACACAAACACCGGGGTTTTCATATCGAATTGCAGCGCCGCAGGAAGGCAGCGCCACAGGATTTAGCCGCTGCGACAGAATCCACTCACAGTACTCCGCTTACCCGCAGATATCCACTTCCGTCCCATGTTTCCTCGTCTGATTTGCTCAGTACACCCAAAAGTCACAACGCCAGCCTACTTTGAGCGACACGCGTAAGGCGGGCAACGCGCAGGGCCCTTACAGCCAAGACCTAAACAAAGCGCGGCAGACGTACACGAGATGGGGCGCTGTTTAGGCAGCGGCCGCTACTGTTTATGGCCTTACAGGTGACAAGGCTATGCAATCTGCCTTGTGATTAAGATGGCGACGGTGCCCACGTGTTGAGGCTACTCGCGACTTTTTCCAAAGCTGGATAGAAAGAGCTGGGTCGAGGAGCGTGTATCACAGGAGATCGAGGCATACCCGCACAGATCTTGGCCGCTTCTGAGAATATATATTGACGGCGGTTCACGAAACACCAACGAACAAAATCGGACACGATATACGAGTTGGGGTGGCATCCCAAGCTATTGTTGTATCTAGAACAAGACGATAAAAGAGACGGATTAGACGCGAGACTTGACCACGTTACATCCACGACGCCCTACGTGTTGAATGATCAGACACCTGATCGTTCCGTATTCGTATCCCCGAACCTTTGGACATCACACTATACACCCCGCATTATTCCGGCATCATGAGGCCATTCGTTGCGCTATCAGCGCTCCTGGTAGTTGCCACGGCACAGACAAGTTCGATAGACTTCAGCGACTCCTCACAAACCTTCGACATCGTACCTACATCAACACCAACGCCATCATCAATAGATGACATCGAAGTCAATCCCACGACTATAGAGGATGTCTCTGGACCAATAGAGACCAGCGAAGCCTGTGGACAGATAGCGCAGTTGGTATCGGATGATTTCTCAGACTTTCCGGCCGTAGATGCTGAACTCGCACACGCTTGTCTCAAATCACTACCATTCTACGCAGACGACGCATCAGCAACAATCGACGAGATCAAGAAGGGAGTAGAGTTCCAATCGACTCTCAGCTATCTCAAAGACCCGCCAAAAGGATGGCCAAATGACGCTGTTGACATCGTCGCTGGTCTGGATGATATCAAAAACAAAGTCGGATCTGGGCAGTACAATAACGAATTTGATTTCGAGACCGACATTGCATCCTTGTTGGTAAAAGCGCACGATGGGCATTTGGGCTGGAACGGAATGGCGTACGCAGGGATATTCAGGTGGCGACGAAGCAGCGCTTTTGCCCTTGTTTCTGCATCAAGAGATGGCAGCGACGTACCCCAAGTCTGGGCTTTGGAGGACTTCAACGGCACAGTCGGGTATGACCCCTCGCCCGTTACGCAAATCGACGGAAGAGATGTCGAGAGTTTTCTGCAGGACGAAGCAAACTTGAACGCCTACCATGATCCTGATTCGCGTTACAACGCAATGTTTTTCTCGCAAGCAGCGGAGAACTATGGGTATTTCACCAGTCCAAGGTTTTATCCCGGTGCTACTACCAACGTAACTTATGAGAACGGCACGATCAATACGTACAGCAACGGTGCTCTTGTCCTTCAACCCGAGTCTTGGGGCTACGTTAGCGATGCTGAATCGTTGTACAAGACCTACATTGTACCCCAGACAAGCTCGATGAGGATCAAGAAGAGGGATCCTACCAAGATGCCTCTACATCTGGAGAATCCGCGCGACTACGAGTTTAGGGGTACTTTCGCGCAACAACACGCTTCGGTGCCGTTGCTTTACCCGGAACCAGTCGTCGCTCACTCGGCAGATCAGGTGCCGTTGGCTGGCTTCTTCGTCAACACCGGTGTTGGCGAGATTGGTGTATTGGTGGTGACGACTTTCAACACAGAAGATGTCGCAGGTGCCCAGGAGTTCCAAGCCGTAGTTCAGGAGTACATTTCTGAAGCCAAGTCCCGCGGCGTAGAGAAGATCATCATTGATCTACGTGCCAACAACGGCGGCAAGGTACTCTCGGGTTACGACATGTACCTGCAATTCTTCCCGACCCAACAACCACAGACCCAAAACCGGTACCGTGGACACCGAGCCAGCGAGGTCTTCGGTGAGAATATCTCGAGCTTCAAGCAGATCAATATTCTCAATGCCGAACTCTTCACGAGCCCTTTCAGCAACGACGCCTACCTCTCTTCCACTGGCGACGAATTTTCGGACTGGAACGCAATGTACCCACCTGAGCGATTCAATAACGACAAGTTTACTGCTCTACTGAAATACAACCTCAGTGACCCCTTGACGACAAGCAGCGAGCGCACCGCCGTCGGCATCACAATGACAGGCTACAACGAGCGCAGCAACTTCACCACAGACCCCTTCCGTGCCGAAGACATCATCTTGCTTACCGACGGCGTCTGCGCCTCAACCTGCTCCATCTTCGTCGAACTCATGGTCCAGCAATCTGGCGTACGCAGTCTCGCTATCGGTGGCCGTCCGAACTTCGGTCCCATGGTAGCCGTTGGCGGCACAAAGGGAACCTTGGTGATCCCTACTCTTTACATGGAAGCCTTGACCACATACGTAACCGCTGAATTCGCCTCTTCCCGCTCAGAAGCCAGTGACTGGGCTCAATTCCTTCCCACAGCCCCGCCTATCGCCGTGATGGACGCCAGCGTAAATTTCCAAGATAACATCCGCGCGGGCTTTGAGTCGGCGGGCGTGCCAACACAGTTCCTGAACGACACAGCAAGTTGCCGGATCTGGTATGAGCCGGGGCATTACTTCAATGTGACGAGTCTGTGGGAGAAGGCGGCGAACGTGGCGTTTGGTAATGATGGAGGCATGGATGAGAGCGCTTGTGTAGCGGGTAGTGTGACGAGTTCGGATCAGCAGCAGGGTAAAGGTGATTCTAACCCTGAGAGCACAGGCGGTGGAAGTGCACAAGGGGGTAACGATGAGGATGCAGCAAGTGGGCTTAGAGTCGGGTGGACGGGTCTGCTTGCGACTGTTGGCGCGGTCACGCTCAGCTTCTGTTTGATGTAGAGGGTACCACCCACCCTGTAGAGCGCCTTGCGCAACGTTACTTCTTCGCTTTCATGACATGCGACTTTTGCTCTCTTGTCCATGTTGTCACAAATCCAAGCCACGACGAACAATGTAGATGCTGTTGTGTATGTAAAGTAATGCTCATTCACTTTCTTCTATCGCTTGTCACGCATTGCGGGCATCGATCTCAACATGTGGGTATCCAACGCTAGTTCTTCTTCCGCTTTCTGCACTCTCATACTGAACTTCTGAAGCCAATGCGTCCAACATGCCTATCCAGTATGACTTCGCGACCCCTCACCGCAGCCCAACCAAGACTGACTGTTCCCGGTACGCTAGGATGAGAGTCGGCGTTCCTAGCCAGAAGCATGCATTTCCCCTCTGGAGTCTGCAAGACGTACTGTTCAGGTGTGATGACCAGCTCTCCGTAATCTTCTTCTTCCTCGTCATAATCGTCTTCACCATCGTCGTCGTCGTCGTCTGCCATCTCCTCACCACTCTCACACTCACTTGGTGCCATGCCAAATACCAGATCAGGGAAGACGCTCAACGCCCCACAGTCCACGTACAGCACTTCCTCGCCGTCCCTGGCTTGCTGTTCGGTAGTCGTAGCGAGCAGTAGGACGTCCCAGATGCCCTTCGGGACGTATATGTAGGGTGTGCTTAGATCGAGAGTCGCGGATTGAGCAGGCATGGTAAGCATACCATCCTTCCTAATACCAATGTCTAGTATGGGGATGCGTGCGCCTAGCATGGACAGAGTATGCAGTGGTAGCTGTGGGGTCCATGTGAACCGATCGGTAAACTGGGACCAAAGTGCTGCTTGACGTGTACTGGAGAATGTAGCGGTACCCTTGAGCGAAGAGTTGAGGGGAATGTTGATGGTGATGGCGTGGTCGGCGACCTCTTCGATGCCGTACTCAGCCAATGGACCTTGGAGTTGGTCGAGACGGGTACGCGTGAAGTCATCGTCGGAGGCAGCGAAGTTGTAGTGAAGGTTTTGGTCCAGCTGCTGGGGTGTCAGATTGATACCAGGATAAGATTGGTTGTTCTACATACTGTGAGAGTGAGTACACGCGACGACGCCGGCTTGGAGTCTAGCAACGGCTTTTGCTGTTGTAGCGAGGGGTCTAGATACGCCGCCGCCGTCAGAATCGGCAGCGACGTGAAGAGCATTGTTTGAAGCATTTTGGCGGTTGGTGAGTGACTTGGGAGGCGCGGGTAAGGGAGTTCTTTATCATCTTGCACCCGCCCAAGCGGATCCTTTGCCCTCGCCGCAATATATTGCGCCCATTTGCCTTCACTTAACCCGACTGCGCATTTTTGCTATATAATTGGGGTCGCAAACCTCGCCGCTGGATAATAGCTCGTGTGGCGCCTGCAGTTCCGTTGTGGTTCGCTGACGGCGACGATGCGACCAGGGTGCGCATGCAGCTCGGCAGCTCTTTGGAGGCGCGCAAGCACATGAAACTATAGTTGGCGCGACGATGCAGCAGACACGGCGGTATTTTTGGTTCATCATCATGGCATGAACTTATGGGGTCGGCAAATAATACCAGAAATATACGTCTGCGTCTGCGTGTATTAATTGGGATCGTAGCTAATCATGACGGCGCAACCTACAACCCCGTTAGATTAGTCCTGCATAGACCGAGTTTCTGTCGTGTCAAGGTCGTGGTGGTAGCTTTGATTGTCTCGAAGTAAGCCTGTCCATCTCTTTGCAGGGCTGACACCGGCCTGAACAGACATGGTCTTGAATCGAAAGAAACTTCGTCAGCACGCAGAGCTAATTCAAACACAAGCAGTAGTCAGAGCCCGAGAGAAGAAGAGCACGGCTATCGAGGTCGGCTGTCTGGAGCATTGACGGCTGGCGGAGGCATTACTTCTCGTCACAGAAATCTTCGGTGACATTGCTTGTTGCGGCAGATTGCTGTGGCCGAGCTTGGCAGATTGTCTCAGACAGTCGGTGACCTGACCCGGGCACTGAAGACGCTTCGGTCTTCAATGTGAGAATCTACTCGTTCGTGAGATGATTGTGATATGTGGTATTGGTGAGCAGTGGTAGACAAGGGCGAACGCGTGTCGGAACCATGCGACCGGGCGGATCATCTTATCGGGGCTGGGGCCCCGGATGCGGCAGCTGTCACGCTGCAACCAGCGACTCACAAACACCACAGAACCATGCTTCGCCTACCGACCTCAACAATTCGTATACCCGCACTGCGCGGGTAGATGGACGAGCTGCTTTTTGCCACCTGCAGCTACACTCGCGAGTTCGGATCTCCACGGGCCGCGATAAAGCGTGACTGCGACCCGGCAAACAATGCCGTCGCGCGACGATGGTGAACTAACAGTGGCATCGCAATGAAGCTGAAGTCTGTGCATAGCTGCAATGATGCCGTCAGCAAAGGGCCTTCCACGGTACCGCGTCCTCCAAGAAACTCTTTCGGAATGCGATGGCCGTCATTTCCTTGGTGAGGACCAAGCGCGCAGTCGTTTCATACCATCGCGATCGCCTCGAACCAGCAGATTGTCCTGGAGCGAACAAAGTCTTGATTTCCTCAACGAGGCTGTGTAGAGCGGCGGGAAATGGACGGACGCGCAATTCCCTCGCGATCAAGACGTCGTCCAGGCATGCGCCTGCCAGTCATTCGGCTTATTGCCCCTGACCAAGGCTCGGCGGGCTTCTGCTAATTCATGACTATGGACTTGGCTGCTTGGTCTCCGCGATTCCTGCGCGCCCGCCAACACCCATCGACTTGGCGCGCAGCAGCGCCAGACAACCCATGAGGGTTGGCAAGTTCCACATGTAGCACTCGGGGGTAACCAAGAAATTACTCTGTTGCCGCTTCAAATACTGTCGCTAGCCCGGCTTCCGCCTCAACGTTTGCATGCCCTCTGTGTGAGAATTACCTTTCCTACTTTACCAGTCACTCGTTAGACTTCCAATCGCTCTTCTATTTGCCTTTTAATTCTACTTCTTCCCCTGTGCCCGTCATGAAGACCTCTGTTGTCTTCTCCATCTTGGGAGCCGCTATTGCTCCCGCCTTTGCCAGCGTCGTCGCCCGTCAGTCAAAGGGAAAGCTGCCACCGGTCACCGTCAAGGGCAATGCCTTCTTCGCCGGCGATGAGCGTTTCTACGTCCGTGGCGTTGCCTACCAGCCAGGTCCGTCTTTGTGTCACAATGAATGAAAAACACGGTACTAACAGTGTTTAGGTGGTGCCGCCGACGCCCAAGACCCTCTGCTCGACCTCGAGGGTCTCGCACGCGATGTCGAGAACTTCAAGTCGCTCGGCATCAACACTGTCCGTATCTACACCATCGACAACTCAAAGAACCACGATGAGGGTATGAAGATGCTCGACGACGCTGGTATCTACCTGGCGCTCGATGCCAACACGCCCGACTACTCTCTCAACCGTGAGAACGAGGACACCCTCCACCGCTCGTACAACGATGTGTACCTCCAGTCCGTCTTTGCCACCATCGACGCCTTTGCCGACTACAACAACCTGCTCCTCTTCTTTTCCGGAAACGAGGTCATCAACGCGAAGAACAACACCAACGCTGCTCCTTACATCAAGGCTGTCACTCGTGACATGAAGCAGTACATCTCCAACAGGCACAACCGTGTCATTCCCGTTGGATACTCTGCCGCTGATGTTTCCGAGAACATCGAGTTCCAGGCTCTCTACTTCAACTGCGGTACTGACGATGAGCGCTCCGACTTCTTTGCCTTCAACGACTACTCCTGGTGCGACCCCTCGTCTTTCACCCAGTCTGGATGGGACCAGAAGGTCAAGACCTACGAGGACTACAGCAAGCCTATCTTCCTGTCTGAGTTTGGCTGCATCACCAACACCCGTCAGTGGGGCGAGATCGAGGCTCTCTACTCCACCAACATGACCGGTGTTTACTCTGGTGGTCTCGCTTACGAATACACTGTTGAGCCCAACGGTTACGGTCTTGTCGAGGTCGGCGACGATGGCAAAATCTCGCCCAACGAGGACTTCGAGCGTCTCGCTGAGGCTTACAAGAAGACTGCTAACCCCTCCGGCGCTGGTGGCTTCAAGGAGAACGGCGAGGCTTCCGAGTGCCCTTCAGAGTCTGACGAGTGGCAAGTCGAGGGCACCACCCTCCCTGCTATTCCCAGCAAGGCTATGGCGTTCATGGATGAAGGTGCCGGAGAGGGTCCTGGTCTTGAGGGTGATGGCTCGCACTTCGCTGGCGAACCCAGCGAGTCCACTGCTACCCCCGGATCTGGAAGCCCCACTCGCTCGCCCACTCCCGGCTCCAGCGGCGGTGCTGGCAACCCCGAGGGTGCTGCTGCTGGCCTCGACGTACCCCTCCGTTTCGTCGCTATGATCGCTGCCAGCGCTCTCTTCGGTGCCGCCATTGTATTCTAGGTGGATCGCTACTGAGATGTGCAAAGCTTGTGTCTTTCTGTGAGCAAGCATACGGGATAGATGTAGAAGAATCGTTTTATTTGTTTGTGGAGTTTTTGACTGCCATAGTCGGCATTGTATATACCTCGGTCGTCACAGATGCGGGGTCTTTTGTGTAGTAATACATACATACATGAACATGCTGCTCGTTCCTCCAACAATTAGTCTGACTTCGGACAGTGAATGTCGACGAGGTAATGTTTGCTAGCGTTGGCGGAGTGTGCCTGTCAAACATGACCCCACCAATGTGGATGCGATGCAGAGAGGCTAGCGGGGTGGACCCTGGTTTCGAAGGCAGCAATGGAAGCTTCCATGGTTGTGATTGTACCAAGACCAACTTCTTTCACCAGCATTCGAGAGCAAGCCTCTATAAAGGCCGTCGCACCTCTTACCCCGCTGCATATTGCTTCCACGCCTATTCTTCCGCTCAACTAGACCTTACCCCGCCATGGACGACGCCCGCAAAGGCGACGCTGCTCTCAGCGCGAGCAAACCTGAGGAAGCGATTGAACACTACACCAAGGCGCTCGCAGTCAACACCACGGCCGTCAAGTACTACATCGGCCGCGCGACAGCCTACCAGCGCACTGCCAAATACGCCGAATCCCTCCGCGATGCCGAACTCGCCGTCGTCCTCGCAAAGAAACGCGGCTCGCGCGAGCTCATCAAGGACGCCCAGTTCCGACGCGCCGTCGCTCTATTCCACCTCGGAAGATACGCGGATGCCGACCATCTGCTGAAAATCGTAAAGGGCCTTGACGAGAAGGACAAGATGCTGCCCATCTGGGAGTCCAAGGTTGCAACAAAGCTGAAAGATGTACCAGAAGACGACGAGATGAGGAAGGTCACCGTCAAGGAGACTCCGGAAGTCGATGTGCCCAGCGCACCAGTCTCTGCCGCCCCAGCGAAGGCCGAGCAGCCCACCCCGTCCCAGGCCCCGAAGCCTGTCGCCCCAACCCCGAAAGACAAAATCAAGACCGATTGGTACCAGTCGCCTGAAACTGTTACCCTCACAATCATGGCCAAGGGTGTGACCAAAGACAAAGTCAGCGTAGAATTCGAGGAGAGATCCGTGTCCGTCGCATTCCCCACTGCCGACTCGTCGGATTACAGCTACAGCGCCGACCCTCTATACGAAAAGATCGACCCTTCACAATCGAAATACCGAGTCACACCCACCAAGTTGGAGATAACAATGCGCAAGGCAACCACGGGGCTGAAATGGCATGATCTTGAGCACCCCGACGGCGACGTTGGCTCTGCTGAAGCATCCACTATTTCTCTGCCCGTCCGCACACCCAAAGACACCGCCCCTGCATACCCAACGTCCTCCAAGTCAGGTGCGAAGAATTGGGATAAGGTCGTGGTGAACGATCTCGACGACAAAGACGAGATTGAGGGCGACGAGACATCACACTTCTTCAAGCAGCTGTACAGCGGCGCCACCCCCGAGCAGCAACGAGCTATGATGAAGAGCTACTCGGAAAGCGGCGGCACAGTCCTTAGTACCGACTGGAGTAACGTTGGCAACAAGACCATAACTCCCGAACCACCCGAGGGCATGGAGGCCAAGAAATACTCGGGATGATTGTTGCCTCGCGGCAAGAGAACGAGTTTTTGCCTTATAAGTAGAAGATAACGTTTCATGATATGATGCATAGCAGGGTGTTTGGGTAGGCATTAGGAGTTATACCCACAAGACTGAGCGCACGTAAGAGCCGTATACGTGGAGTTTGTACTGGAATGAAAATATTTCCCTTCGACAATGCAGCCACCTGTGAACATTTACCAACGATAAGAGCATGTTTGACGTGTCCAATCTGAATCATCCAAGCACCTATACTTGTACGATCTTGGCAACTAAAGCATTAGGAACAATTGCGGGGAAATTGAACTGTCTTCGTAACCTCGCGTTGCGTAAGCACCGAAAGATCCGAGCTGACATTTCTACGTTGAGCGGAGGTCCGCAACGGAGAGGGTTGGTCCCCGAGGCGAGACAGGGTTCCCCACAGACGTCATAGCCATCGCATCGCAACTCCGACTTTGCGCTTCCCATATGTACGACATCTAAACGTATAAGGATGCAACATCCAAGACTCGTAAATCGCCCTACTACATACGTAGACCTTCAGGCAGGCTGAACAGCTCTCTTGTAGATGTTCGCACAAACTGCACGCGCTTTGTCGACCATCCACAAACTGAGATTCTATCCATCGTCAGCATACAAGCATATCCCACGCTTACAACAACACGGTCCTACACGTTCACTGAGAGCCATGGCTACCGGTTCAAAGGTTCATCTCGAGGCTTCGCAGAAGCCCCAGTTTTACGTCAAAGGACTAAAGGCTGAGAGCGCAGAAAAGGCGAGCCAGCTTTTGCAAGCCAACCACGATAAGCATCACATCTTCTTCAATCAGAGCGGATTCCATGTAAGATATGCAAGTGACATCAACATGTGTCAAGGCTTACCAGTCCATCTAGAACCACATCGCCCATCATCTCCTCACTCTGTTCGCGCTCAACGCTTCGCCAGAAGAACTCCAAAAAGCATACGACGTAAATGTATCCTATCAACGCCCATCAGAACCCCTCGAAAAATCTATTGTCAATGATATGCACAAGCCGGAGTGCTTCAAGTCCTACCTCGGGCAGGAAAAATACTACCACGATTTCCTTGTCTACTTCCAACAAGAGATAGACAAAAGCGGGTGGCAACATGTATTGCAGGAGCATCTGTTTGCTGAAACCGAGCTTGCAGACGATATGCTGGCGCGCATGTTTGCTGGGTTTCTGCATCCCATCATACATCTTGGATTTGGCATCGAGTTCCAGCAGCCCGCCATTATCGCGGAAGCGCTAGCGCAGGCCGCCGTACACGATAACTGGATAGCATCGCTGTTCTTTGGGTGCGAAAAGGCTGCTAAAGAAAGCAGAAGCAAAGATGGACCGAGGAAGACAATCGTGCAGATACTGGAGGAATGTAGGAAAGACGACAAGTTGAGCAAAGCCGCGCACTGGGACGATGGAAACAAGGTTCGAGATGGAATAATCAAAAGAGCGCCTGAGGAGATGATCAAGTATGCCACGCAGTATACTGTCAAAGAAGAAGAACTAGAGAAAAAGACAGCTGAGATGATCAACGCCGTTGGTACGTGAGCAGTTCTTCTCCTTCTCCATTCCGTTCCACACTGTTCCATCAACATCACACTAACACGACTCAACAACAGTTTACTACACCGCCGCTGCGCAACGCCCACCCCATCAAGTCAAATTCGACTTCTACTTCATCCACTGCCTAAACTCGAGTATCTTCTTCTCCGCCTTCCTGTCTCCCTCTTCCTCCCTGTCTCCAGCGATCCAACGCCGACTTCTAGAATGGAAGATCTGGATGGATATCACAATGTACGTTTCGCGCGGCTGTCCAACTCTCCTCGTGGATGAAATTACCGACTACGCGCCCACGAAGGATAGCGGTATGGACGAAGTTATCAAGAGGGTGAATAATGTGGAGGATGATGGGCATGCCTGCAAGCTTGTGAGGGCAATTGCAAATGCCGAGGCTGTGTGCAAGAAATGGGAGGGGAAAGAAGGAGTGCTGGTTCAAGGGGATATGTGGAGGAAGTTGGGGCATATGGCTGTGGATAGTGTGGAGGCGGGTGAGCCGCATTGGGTGAGGAGTTGTGGATTTGCGGAAGCTTGGGAGAAGATTCCGTTGAGAGATGGGGCTAAGTTGTGATGGGGTAGGAGGGTGGATGATCACTTGCAGGAAGATAGAGATGTGCATCGCGACACTGGATAGAGTAGAACGGATGCTATGTCTGCCCCTCGCGCCACGGCCCTAGCGATTTGCTTTGAAAATGACGTCTTCCCCTCCTTTCATCACAGCAGCCCTACATGAAGCATATATTTGAATGACATATGAAGCGCATTGTCAGTGCAACCGTCAACGGAAGGGAAGCACGTCTTCGGATGCAACGTTCTCCTAGGCCAGCCCGAGCTCATCTCACAGGGCAGTATACGCTACGTCGGATCGATCGATCGAACCAAAAGAATATTAAAAGATCACTTCCTGCCTGGGGATCCACGGTCAATGCAAACCAGCGTAGACGTGGGAGAAGGGCAACATGCGATGGTACGGTGAATGATGTGCTATGCGGGCCGCCCATGCACACATCCCTTCTCCCCTTGATGTATACCACATAGTCTTCCCCAGGTGTCGCAGATCCACGGCTCGGGCAAGGCATGTGGCTGCGGCGCAGGTAGCAGCAAGGAGCAACGTAGTTAGTCACACTATCTGTGGAACAATCGGGCGCAGGACTCGTGGATCACCATCGAGGGGTGCCCTATCGATACACAGCTTTCCTTGCTTGATCTGCATGCCTTGGGTGACAAATCTTAGCACATCCGGCAGACATGACGGTGGAGTTACACATGCTGATCCTTGCCTCGCACAACCCCCAACGCAAGTCGAGGGTAGCATGAGTTTGACTTTGTTCCAGAAATTCATGCCTTGAAACGTTTTCGGACATGCTGTGGGGGTTTTGGCCAATAGGAGAGGCGGGGTACCTGAGCGAAGGCGTGTTTTACATATCTGCCTGAGAATGTCATCAAGGATCTGGGTTTGAGGGCAGTGTTGTGTTTGTAGGCGAGGACAGGAGGGGAGGTGTGAGACGAGTGACAGGTTAATCTTGGAGCAGCCTCGTTCGTGCTGCTGCGATGTCCCTTAGTGAGCGAGGGGCGCTGCGCTCAGCTCTTGCAGGTGTAGTGCCTTGCTCCTGCCGGTATAGTGCCTGCTCCTGCTGGTGTAGTGATTGCTCCTGCTGGCGTAGTGCTCAACTATACGAGCACGAATATAGTTCCTGCACTATTCTCGTCCCACAGTCCCACCGAGTAGTTGGTGTGTTTTCGTCTCATGTCCTAGCTCAGGGAGGCTGAGAAGAGGATCAGCTTCGCATGAGGGCGCGAGAATAGCACCGGCAAATCACAGAACAGGAGATAGTTTAGCCAGGCGCAGCACATGACGCCGTGGTGAGCGCTACTGCAGGAACGAAAATTCACTATCGATAGGCTGTATGGAGCCGGGGCGGGAATTACAGCACACGAGGCGAGGGGCGTGGCGCTTATGCTTTGCGTCCAACCACGGCGTGCGCTCGTGAGCAGCGAGGTCGTGAAGAAGGTCGTGCGATGCTGTGCCGCACGAGGAGGCTGCTTTCGGACCACAGGCAGGACGCCGTGTCGTGACAAGTCACCACCAAGCGACCAAGCAGAGTAGCGAAATGGCGAACGAGAGTTACGCTTCGCCGCGTTATTGCCGCGCCGGTTGGAGCCAGTTGGCGCAATCTCGCTGTCCCGGGGTCCCGCGCGAATGGAGGCAGACAGCCGCTCACCGACTACTACAGAGAGGGGGCCAGCAGTGGCAGCGTTGTTTTGGCGTGGTGCAAACAGCCGCAGAACAGCAGGTGGCCAGAGATCAGCCGCCCCTATCGTAAAAGAAAAGGAGGTTTATCGCGATGACATAGACGCCACTGCCGACACCCGCATTGCAATTGCGATGTGCCATTTCAGTGGGTCGCCATGATGTCGCCGCCGCCAGTGCAGCACTTCGGGACCGTCTGCCAGTGGGAGCGGCGGCCTGTGAGATTGCGATGCTGCAACGGGCCACGGCTTGCCGCCAATTCAGGTACCCAGACTACCTATACCAAACAAAGACGACAGCAAGCGATGATCCGGCCTCATTGTGGCACGCCGGCCGGTGTTACGTGCGACTACCTACCGAATACGCAGATGAGCCAGGTGCGCGAGGGTGGAGTAGATCGCCTTGGACATGAGACGTTGGAGCAGCAGCGTCGACGACGGGAGCGGCGCGGATGCTTCACGATCACCACCATCACCAGCGCCGCCTCCACACAATGCGGCTCATCAGCGTGCCCGATTCATTTGGCCCAGCAAGGCTGCCGGCCGGTACTCAGCTTATCCATGTGAAGGATCCCCTAACTGACATGTTTCAGCTTACTGTTCCTGGACTAGCGGCCGGTGCGCAGCGCCTCACGGTCCAACGAGAGCATGGCAGCACGCTCCCAGGACGTCCCATGCTCCACGTACTAATCTAGGGTTTCACCTCGCTAAACCAAAGTATGCCTTCATCTCCCCTAAAAGAAGCCTCTAGCACCGTTCCAGCGTGATAACCGCCCGTTTCCCCATCTCTCCCGTCCTTCTTTTACTGCGTCCTTTCCTTCGCCTTGTCACTCCTTTGGCACCGCCAGCAACATTCGCTACCCATCCAACTAGTTGTCTTCGCGACAACGCTACACTCCTTTCTAGGTCTATCTTCTTGAAGCGCAGGAGAGTCCTGGCGCCTGAGTTATTCACTTCGTCAACCTATCCGGAAGCGACTTCGAATCCCCTCCGACCAGCACAGTGAAAAAAGCACTCACCTTGTCTCAACAACCGACCTTCTCGCAAGACTACTCAACCACCGACTCCCCTCCCAATTCAAGTCGACCGACCATTCAACCATGAAGTCTTTCGCACCCTTCTACGCGGCGGCCGTCCTCTCGGGCACTGCCAGCGCCTTCTGGCGCATGCCCTGTACCGATCGCACTGCGCTTGCGCGTCTCGACCCCATCGTCGATGAGGGAACTGCTTCCTCCCACAGCCACACCATCCACGGTGGAAGCAGTAAGTGAAGACCGCCCCCTCCTGCTTCGGCCCTCTTGGCAAGGCGTATGATGAGTGAGCATGTGTTCTGGATCTGTCAGGGAACGTCCAAACAAGGGGACCCCAAGATGACAAGGTCCACGCGAATCATTCATGCAACGACTCTCCATATGGGCGCCTGAGGCAGGGGCTGTTTCGCGGATAATACAGTTTGCTAACAGCTGACAGACTTCGCCGAGACGACCACCTATGACATGCTCCGTAAGTCGGAGTGCACCTCGTGCCAGTTCGACGACGACAAGTCCGCCTACTGGACCCCTTCCCTCCACTTCGTCCACGAGAATGGAAAGACCGAGATCGTTCCTCAGATCGGTGGTATGCTCGCATACTACCTTCTCATCGGCGACAACCTGGAGGCTTTCCCCGAGGGCTTCCAGATGCTCGCTGGTGACACACGTCTCCGCAACTTCACCGGTCCCGTTCCTGACCCGCCAACCTCTTCCTGGACTGCGGACGACATGACCCAGCTGTCTCTTGGCCAGAAGGCCATCGGCATGAACTGCATGAACTACGGCAGGGCTCCCGAGGGCTCGCGCTACCGTCACTTCCTCCCTGACAAGGAGTACATGGACGAGAACTGCGCCGACGGTATCCGTGCTGAGATCATGTTCCCCTCATGCGGTAACGGCGATGCGACCGCTCCTGACCACAAGAGCCACATGGCTTACCCCAACATGGTCGACGGTGGCGAGTGCCCTGAAGGTTACAACAAGCGCTACCCTACGCTCTTCTACGAGACCATCTGGAACACCAACAAGTTCAAGGGCATGCCTGGTCAATTCACATTCTCCAACGGTGACCCCACTGGTAAGTCCACATGCTAGCTTTCTTACGAGCCAATTACTAACTAGAATCAGCCTACGGATACCACGCTGATTTCATCAACGGCTGGAACATCGATACCCTCCAACAAGCTGTCGAGACCTGCACCAACCTCTCTGGTCGCGTTGAGGACTGCCCTGTCTTCGCCGGAAGCCTCCAGACCCAGGCCGAGCAAGCCACGTGCAAGATCCAAGACATGCCCAAGATTCTCGACATCGACGACTGCGCTGGTCCTTCTAACGGCCTCTGCGGTAACGTCAAGGTTCAATACGGACCCGAGTACGCCTCTCCCCTCGAGGGAGGCGACAAGGACGACGAGGAGCCCGTCAAGCCCATCTCCTCCTCTGCCTCTGCCCCTGTCCCTACTCAGTCCTACGCTCCTGCCCACTCCCTCGGTGGCGGCGGTATCTCTGTCTACAACGTCGAGAGCCCTTCCTCCATGGTCACCAAGTCCTCCTCTTCCTCCTCCATGGCCGATTACGCTGCGCCCGTCGTCACCCCCATTGCCGACATTGCCAACGCCCTGAAGGACGACGAAATTGTGTCCACCTCTACCTACACCAAGGACGGTGTCGTGTACGAGGTTGCCATTGTTGAGGTTGTCGTCACCACCACTGTTGGTGCTGACCGCCGCCGACACGCACACAAGCACCGCCGCGACCACGGTCACATGGGCCGCAACTAAGTCTTTACTTTTCAATGAAACAAAAAAGACTTTGACGATAAGCAACCCAAAGCATAAACGGTTCTTGCATGCACATCGGCGTTCTTCTACGACAGCACACGACGACAATAGAGGAGACACTTGGTCCCTCCTGCCTAGCTTCTAGCATCCCTTCCTCTCGGCCCTCCATTGGGGGCAGCCGGGGTTCGCGCGGATTGACATCACTTGGCAAGACACATAGCTATGGCGAGGGCAAAAACCTTTTTCTTTGTCTGATTCCCTTTACCTTTCTGTACCATTCTGTTTTGAAACTGTTGGGTTGGTGTGTGTTTGGGGAAGGCTGTAGGAAGGCTGAGCCAGATCACAGCTTGTGCCCCCTTGTAGGGACAAGAAAGAAAGTGGATCTTAGAAACAAAGGAGAGATGTAGATTTGCGCACGATACCATTGAATCTGTTTTTTGCTTTGTTATGACGACGTGTGTCTGATCTATGCCTTGTAGTGTGTGCGTTGGTGAGTCGATTGACCTTTGCCTGTTGGGTCTGTGGTGCTGTCTCGACTTGATACTTGTTTATGACTGTTACTTGAGCATTCAATGCGCAAAGGTACGTACATGTCTGCCATGCATCTACCTATCCTCTTGTTCCCCAAGGTCAATGCGACTTGATCATTCGTTCGAGCCTCCTCATGTATCAACGTCGGCCTCACTCGCTCGGCTACGTCGTCACTAGGTACGACTCGCAGTATTCAACCACAGACATATATCTTTGTCTACTCATGATGCACTGGGTACGAATAGATTGGCACCAACGTATAACGGAACATCCTTTGCATCCAGTGACTTGCAACTGCGTCGACAACTTTGTAATTATCCACGATTCATGCAAATCGAGATGACCAGCTTCTGGTAATGGTCATTTACGTAGTGTTGTCCGAGCAACATGTCCAGCATCACCGTTCGGTCACCGAAAAATCTTGAAACACGATGCGTTGTCCGGTACGAGACATGAGAATCAACCGCGGGGAGCTGACTTCTGTACATGTATCCGCTGCAGTATCGCTGTCGAGTGAACCAATCCCCCTACACGTAACAAGCATTTGCTCCTATCTTAGCAAACTAGCACGGTTTTGTGGGCTTGACTAAGATTTATTTCCACAGATTGAAGCCTTCCTCTTTCGTTGTATTCACTATCTACGTCGGGGAGAGCGCACTGGCTAGCCATGACTACTGCCTTCTAGGCTTCCTTCCACACACCTAGAACCCCTCTACTATAAAAGCACGAGCGACCTACAGCTCTATAGTCTTTCCACAAAGTTCAACAACCCAGGACAAAAGTACCCATACACTTATTGTGCGATGGACTTCTCGCGCTTCCAGGCCATTGTGTCGGAGTTTAACTCTACTGGTAGCAATATCACCAGCGGCAGCATCCCGTCGACCGTTCTAGAGCTGTTTATTCCAGGCTACAGCACTATTGCGCATCTAACATCTCGCTACCTTGGATTCGACATCGGAGTCTTTGTGACATTCTGGCTAGCCATATTGGGCTTTTACTATGGAGGCACATTTAGCTACGACAAGATATGCTACTACTTCTACTTATATAATTCGGCATCCATCGCGATCGATGAGTCCGACGTACTGTTTGACCACGTCATGAGCTGGATAGCAGTGCAGCGCATGACGACGTCTAGTAGACATCTGACTGCAGCTACGCAATGGGTTAGCGAAGTCGAAGACATAGGCGGTGACGACGACGTACTGGACGAACGTGGCATTTTCAACTACGAGAAATGGTCGGGTAATATACCGCCGATGTACCAACCTAATTATGGTCATTACGACTTCCGCCATGAAGGGCGATGGTTCAGTTTCGCGCGGGTCAAGAAGAAGGACGATAAAAAAATCACCGAGTTTGATGAGGAGATTATAATCACCTGTGTGGGTAGGGATGCGCTGCCTGTCAAGGAGCTCATCGTGTACATTAAGAGGTGGAGCCTTAACAAAGCCAACACGCTTACCACGATCTACCAAGCGCCTGGACAGAAGCACAGTGGGGAACGGTACTGGAAAGAGTCGTCCAGACGTCCATCGCGACCACTGAGTACCGTATCGCTGGACTTACAGCAGAAAGGCGCAATTGTTGGGGATATTAACGAGTATCTCAACCCCTCTACAGCGCGTTGGTATGCGGCACGTGGTATCCCACATCGCCGTGGCTATCTCTTTCATGGACCCCCGGGAACGGGTAAAACGTCGTTGTCGTTCGCTCTGGCTGGCATTTTTGGGTTGAACATATACTGTCTCTCGCTTAATGACGGAATTTCCGAGTCCGAGCTAAGTGCCCTGTTCAACGACCTTCCTAGCCGGTGCTTTCTTCTTCTTGAAGACATTGACGCTGCGGGTATTAGGCGTGAAGGTCTTCCGCCTCCGGTTGTGGCCATGGAAAATGTCACACCCATTGTTGACGCACCCAAAATCGAGATACAGGACACTCCGACAAGTGTCATATGGAAGGTGTTCAGCATTTTTGCGTGGCCTTTCAAGGTTGCCTTGCTATTTTTCGGCTATCTTCGCAAGCCTGTACCGCACGAAGAGCCGGCGAAAGAAGCCCCTGCTCCAATGTTGCCCAAAGATACCCCACAGGAAGAAGTCAAAGAGGAATTCAGTAACGCATCACCGTCATCATCGTCACGAAATGCAGCCTACACAGAAGCGTCAGGAGGAGCTCAAGGATCGATCAGTCTGAGCGGACTCCTCAACTGCATCGATGGCGCCGCTTCTCACGAGGGCCACGTGCTCATCATGACTACTAACACCCCAGAGAAGCTGGACGACGCCTTGACCCGACCAGGTCGCGTCGACATGCAGATTGGTTTTACGCTCGCCACGCGCGATCAGATTCGCGACACGTACATGCGCATGTTCAGCAACGATAACCCCACACCCAACGTTACCCAGGCACCCAAAGTCACAACGAAAAGCCATATACCTACACAGGGAGCAAAGAAAGACCGGCTCGGCGATATTGTTATTCCTAAGAAGTCTATCGCGGCCGTCGTGGAGCCGGACAAGCTAGCGGAGATGGCACAGCAGTTTGCTGATGCATTACCGGAGAAGGTCTTCTCGCCGGCGGAAGTCCAGGGCTATCTGTTGATGCACAAGATGGATCCAGGTAAGGCGATAGAACAAGTGGGTAAGTGGAGAGAGGAGACGCTTGAGGCGAAGAAGAAGGCGAGCAATGTTGTTGCTGCCTGAAGCGAGGTTGAAACTGAAGATACAACCACGAATGATTTCCTGGTATCGTCCACGAACGGCCGAGGTTATTCCCAGTAGCAACGCCCAGATGTGGCACGTGTAAACCAGTGATGAATGTCTTCAGCAAACCTGCCAACAGTTTCATGTGTACTGTGTTGCAGCTTGTACATGGCGATATCTGCAATACAGTCTTCTACCCTCCACAGAACGGGTAGCTGCATGTAAGCAGCACCTGAACGTGGCTATGTGTTATGATCCGATGAGATAGGCCGTAATGCGATCGTAAGATTCGGTCGACGTGTTGCTGAGCAACGCTGCGATGTATCGAGAGGCAGGATCGTTGGGAAGCGGACATCGTGTCCTAAAGGTACGTTTGCGGGTATCGGGCGTTGCGGACTTCAGCATAGGCGTGTAGTGCCAGCGGCTTGACAGAGTGCTCAGTGTGATCTTGTCTTAGCTGGACATGTGTATGTGACGTTCCCAGATTGACTAAGGCCATGACACCGGGTCGGTACATCTTTTCTGCCCAAGGGGAATTGGGGCATGGCTGGTTGCAACGACCAAAAACTGAAGAGTTCCTTCCAACAACACTGTGGGAGCAGCAACAGAGGCTCGATCGCTCCCTGTTACACACCGTTCATCAGACTTGCTCGTAGTGCGTCATTCGCAGTCCTGTACAGTTACGCAAACCCACCTTTGCGTTGCGCAAAACAATTTGGTGGCTTGCATTATCCCTGGCAGAGGGATCTCGATGCAGCAGCGTCATGCACCTTGCTCATGTCCCTAATCCCAGTAAATGTGCGGTTATGTCATGTCTGAGTGGCTTTCTGGCCTCAAGACCCAGCGGCTATGTCATGCCGTAAGTGGGTACGGCGCTGCGGCTGCTCTGGCGAAGCGGGAACCTCGCCTGATGACGAGGTCTGTTAAGGGCATTAAATGTGGTGGTGTGTTTGTCGATCGTTTTCGATGCCGATCTATTTCGAGAACGACTGTCCTGCCACCGTTTTCAAAAATAAGCGACATGACATCACATCTGAACAACGGGGGGTGGTCAGCGCTGTATTGACGGGTAGGAGTCTCGAAGAATCCTAAGGCAATATTGAACAGGCTCGAGCTGAGTTCCCGAAGTGACAGTTGCTGTAGCAGCGAGCTGAGCGAGCTGGAAGGGAAGGCTTCTTGCGTCACTCGCATGCCCTTGACTCGTTCAGAGCTAAGCTCGACGCGAAACATCAGTCAGTGCCGATGACGATGAACTCGGCACATGTTCCGGATTGACGTTACTTCCCGGGACAGTTCCACTGGAGGTTTGGCATCCATGGTGATGCAAGCCGCAACTCCACGAGCAGCATCATAGCCCACAAAACGCGCAAACAGCCGCACCTCCCTGCGTTGTCGTGAAAACGTAGCGAGCAGCATCATGGGGCTCTAGCTAGGAAGCGTTGTGGGGTGGTCAAACCCGTCAACGTGGATGCAGATCTGCGGGTTGACATGACGTCCATTAGGCGCGGTTGTAAGAGGGCTAGAGCCGTCAAAGGGAGGTGGTTTCGATCCTCATACGGAGTCGCGATGTGTTGTGCGCGCTCGGTCTCAGAGCGATGATGCGAATGGGAAAATTGAGATGCGAATCTGGCAGGAAGGGTCTAGACGCAGGGTAGCGGCATCGGGAATTCGGCCAGGGGATCGAACATACTCGAAAATAAAGAACCACATCTTCGATTCGAACATGTCAAATAGGCAGCCGCATCTAATTTGACAGGCAGATAATGCAGCGTGAAGATCATCTTTCGTGGGTCGCAGCCTCTGTCATTTGCTTAGATTAATTGCACATTTTCGATTGGAGGGCAGGGTGATGATCACAAGCCTGGACATGTGGCCTCTGAAGATTCTGCGTGGATCTCCCCTCGTGGTCGTTCCAGCCTTGGGCGTACGAAGCCCAGAATACACAACCATACCCAGAGAGTTGCCAGCCTCGGTATCCTAGCAGTACGGCGCGCTCCAAGATGCCCAAGGCGGCAGCGTAATGAAGACATCGTGACCGGGCGGTACCTGCGTCGTTGGTGGCCGGGGCGGTTGGTAAAGACCCTGCATGACGATGGCAGTGGCTGAGATGAAGCCGTCACACGGACAAACGTCAGAAGTGACGATGTTGCGCCAGAACATGTTGCGCTGAGCGGTTGGGTGGGGGCTATGAACGCAACGGGTATGCGGTAGCGCGAGACCCTGCTTTTGCGAGCCCTCCGCTAGACCCGCTTATACATAGCCCATGCAGGAGCGCCGGGCCGATCTCTGCCGTACTAGGATAAGATGACGTTCTCTGGTGCACGGAAACTTTGGGGCGCTGGAGCTTGGAGGGATCTTCCACTTTGCTGGGCTGCAGCCCTTGTGGAATGCGAGTTTCGAAGTTGAGCGAAGGAGGAGGTGTGACGTCGCTGGGCGGACTCGGTGCTCCACGAAGCGTGCAGACAGCCGTGCCGCTGGAATGTTGACATAGCTTCTGCGTCATGGCAGCTGGGTGAGCCTCACGGTGAGTCCGAAGTCGATAGCCTACTATGGGGAAAATAGCAAGCAACATGCGAAATCAACAGTTGCCGCTCGGCGGCTCTCAGACAGGACGCTGGGCATGTGCTGCCATGTACCGCCTGACCCTCAAGTCGCGACACCAGTCAACAGACGCGGTACGCCTATCCTCCGCTGTCAATGGCCAGCCTGCCCTGCTGCTAGAAAGTCCCCTAAACAGTTGTCCCAGCACCCCCGTCATTGCCGACATCATCAGCAAGCCCGGAAGTCGTGATGCCCAGGTACCAGACCCACCGCAAACGGGGATGTGAGTATCGGAAGCCGGTGATTGGTGGACAAGGCCACCACAGCCCAACATAGAAGGACCCTGTAGATCTCTGATTGCAAGCCTCGAAGCTGGCGGCCCACTAGCGCGCTGGTCATGGTGGATCACTTCTTTGAGCCGACAGTCATGGGCCGATCTCTTGCCTTGCGCAGTCATGATGGGCCAAGTCGTTCCGTCCGCCTCTGTTGTGCGTGCGTTGTGAGACGCAGGAGGGTATATAGTTCGCACCCCGCTTGCTGATTCTCTAGATCCCATCAACAGCACCCAGCTCATCGATTCACATACAAATCCTCGATCTCCAGCACACCCTCCGCACACATCTTATCTTACTTAAGCTTCTACTATCTTGCCTCCATCACAACTTCAACTACACATCTACAACAATGTCTGCCATGACTGAGAACCGCCAACAAGTCTACGTCTCCGACGGCTTCTCGGAGCCCATGAGCGCTCAGCACAACTTTGCCAACAACTTCGACCTCAATGACCCCGACCGGGCCATGACCGACTACCAGAGGTATGTTGTTACTGTTGCACATGACTCGTATCAGTCACTAACAATACCAGGATCATGCACGAGCACACTAAGCGCCAGCTCACCACTGCCACCGACTCTGCTCGTCGACGAAGCGGCGCATCGTCTTCCGACTCTGTCAGCTCCGCCAGCTCATAACAATCATCTTGATTGTACATTGCACAACCATCTTCATTTCAAGCGTCTGAGACGCTATTTGTATTAGCGATGCATGGTTAAAGATCACGCTTTGATCTGACTTTATTTACGAGAGAGCCTGGCGTTTGGGAGTCTACATATGGCTTTCGCCAATGGCATGCACATCACGGTGTTGGATCGATTCAACGATATTCTCTTTATCTCAATCAATTCAACGTCTCTATCAGGAGATTTAAATCATCATTTACAATTACCCATTTGAGTGACATGTTCTTCCTTCGTGATATTGGTCACTTTTAGTTTCCGTGGTGGTCGTTCAACCTCCTTTCAACCTGTACCCGTGGCAACGTTGACGCGTGGACTTTGACCCTGGACGTCCTCGGTACGACGCATTGACCTTGACGCCTCTCATCACGCAATTCCAAGGTTTCACCGGCCACTTCTCATGCTAGCCATCAAGCCACGATACTCCCTACTTCTGCAGCATGCAACTTCGTACATGCACCAACGTACACACCGAAAGTTCCTCGCGAAAAGGCTTCAAATTCGAGCGCGAGCCCACAAGTACATGCAGATGACTACAGGGTCTTGCCGTCTCGCTTGGTCACAGTTCACCGTGGTTGCAGCGGCTACTGCATGTCGAAACGGCTCGTGCGACCACCAATTATTATCACTAGCCCCGGCCAGGACCCTGATTTTACAAAATGCACTAGTATCTTGCAGGATCTCGTCCAGAATCCCGTGATGCGGAAAGAAAAGCCGATGTAGTCCCGTTGAGGGCCAGGAAATTGCATGGTGCGAAGCTTGAATCTTGGAAGGAAGATGCAGGTGGGGCTGAAGGACCGAAAAGACACTCAGACTGTGGTAATGGGGTGTGGTTTCAGGGGAATGCGAGCAAGATTTACATCACAGCCATCTGATGTAAGCAACACCGTACTACATGTCTTGTTTACAGAGGCGCAGTGTGAGTAGAGTACCTAGGTAATGACAAGGCCTTTCGATCCACTACTCGTTGTACAACCAGGAATTCCACGTCCAGATTCCTTGCGATCAATTTCGGAGACACCACTAGAGACGCCGTTGACCTGGTCTCCCAGCATGTTCAAGCTCTAGACGAAGTTGCAATTGCAAGCCGTTTTCAGGTTTGTTCCCTGCAATAGTATGCACACGTGTTTGTGCTTCCAGCGCGACCCTTCCCAGGTTGAGCTCTGCATCCTGGATAACCACGCTGCTTTGATGCTGACGTGTCTCGGACTACCAAATTATCTACAGACATAAGAAGAACAACTACAATGCTCATTTGCGAAATATCAGCAGGAAATACTGCGGTACCTAGTATTCCACGTAGCGACCAATAGGCCAGCGCCTTAGCGCAGCAAAAGCTTCGGTCATACAGCTACCGAGCCGATATCGCAAATACTCCGAAGTTCTTCTGCCGACGAAGATTCGCGAGAAGAAGAATGGCGAGTGATTGTTGTTCTTGCTGCACGTGTCGCCATGCAACGAGGCCTCCAGAAGCAAGCCATACTGCCACGGGCCGAGCAGCTTGCCCGGATTGGCCGGATGTCCACGGCTGTCCCCACCAGTGACATCGTTGACAAGCTTCAATGCGAACTCTCATCAACCGTCAATTGTCACCCTTCAATCGCTTCGTTGAAGTTGCGCTTCGTCCATAAAGCTTCTGCATTGCTTGCTTTATTTTCCTGTTCGCTCTGCATCTTCCGTGTCGCGTCGCCTTCGTCATGCGCTCCTTCGCTCTTACCGCCAGTCTGGCCGCGCTCTGCAGCGCAGCACCATATGGGCAGCAGACGCCACTCAAGAACATACTCGAGAACACAGACAAGAGCGATAAATACACGTACCCAACGGATTTTACGAGGGAGATTATCCCCAAGCCGTTCCACAGCCATAATGATTACTGGCGCGATGTGCCGTTCTATTCGGGTCTGAGCCAGGGTGCTATATCGACAGAAGCTGATGTGTGGCTTCTAAATGGCACGCTCTACGTAAGGTACGCGTCTTGAATTCATCCGATACCGCTAATGAATGATAGGTCGGCCATGAGCCTGCTGCCCTTACCGACAAGCGCACTCTCCAGTCTCTCTATCTGGAGCCAATTCTCGACACTCTGCATCGCCTGAACCCGAAGACTCGATTCGTGCAGCCAGGCGAGCAGAATGGTGTATTCGACACCTCTAGCGGACAGACTCTTTACTTCTTCATCGACTTGAAGACTGCCGCCGATGAGACCTGGCCCGCTGTTCTTGAAGCCTTAGAGCCTCTGCGAAGCGGCGACTGGTTGACAACTTACGACGGAACCAATCTGCGCAAGAATCCCGTTACCGTCATTGGAACTGGAAACACCCAGCTTTCGGACGTTCTTGCGTCGTCTCCACGTGACGTCTTCTTTGACGCGCCACTTGCTGATCTCAACGACTCCAAATATGCCGACCTCACCGCAAACGAGTCACCAATTGCGTCCACAAACTTTGCGTCGTCCTTTGGCGAAGTGCGCAAGCGGGAGTTCAACGATACGCAGCTGGAGACGCTGAGGAGCCAGCTTGACATGGCACATGAGAAGGGCATCATGGCCAGGTATTGGAACCAGCCGGCGTACCCGATCGGTACGAGAAACGCGGTTTGGCGTATTCTCTGGGACGAGGGCGTCGATCTGCTCAACGTTGATGATCTTGCGGCGGCGGCTGCCTTCTGGGAGGGCACTGGTTAATGAACGAGATGTATCTGGGCTACACAAAGCTATATGCACATCAAAGTACATAGGTATATAAGTAATGATCAAGGCCATCCAATGATGAATTCATGAAAATAAGCAATTGCTCGCAATGGTTCGTCGCGTGAGGCACACGTTCGCAGCTCGCTTAGTGCGGCTCTTTCTGGTTCCTGCAGAAGCTCATCCCTGTAACCCCGGATTACGTACTCGCCCGAGATTTTCCACATGTCAGTCATCTCAGCAATTGCGTTCTAGATCCCATCTCATATTCTTTGTCCTCATCAGAGACTACCCGGCAGACATCCTCACCACCGTCTTTCCACATATATCCGTCACCTACGTACGCGGCTGTGCCGGGACTCGCTTGCATAGCTATAGCCGGCCGCTCTTTGTTCAGAGAAACGTTCACGTCGCGTTTCATCGCTAGGGAAGGGACCTGCAAGCTTGCGAGCATCTGTCATCAAGAGTAAAGTCGCAAGGACTTTGGGCCAGCTCCTCCGACTTTTGAGAGCTGCTCCAAAATTGTGCGACTGAGAAAGAGCTAGGAATTCGGTGGTTACGTCATAGCGAAGATGTTTCCTCCATCGCAAGGCTTGCGACTGGACATTGATGCCATCAGTCAGATATTTGGTTCAATAAGCATCGCATGCTGGATAGGTACGTGGGATACAGCTTCTCGTACTGCTACGTGCTGTGCAACGCGCTTGCCTTGTGTTGCTTTTGCATGGCTGTTACCTCGGCACGCCGGAGCTAACGTGTGCGACAGTTGTTTTCTCACCTCAGATTATCGAGAATTGGAAGAGAGGCTCAGCGGAGGGCCTTTCAGTAGTCTTCATCGTAGTATGGCTACTCGGCGACTTCTTCAATATCATAGGCGCGGTGCTGCAAGGTGTCCTGCCAACGATGACCATATTGGCCGTGTATTACACTCTAGCCGACATCGTGCTGCTGCTACAGTGCTTCTACTACAAGGGCTTTACGTTGCGCGATGAGTATAAGAAACCCGCCGATGAATCCGACACGGATAGCGAAGTTAGTGAGCAGTCACCGCTTCTACCTCATCGCAGACCCCAGTCGAGCGGCTCACCCTATACAAACGGCAACGGCCATGGAATCGAAGTCCAGAGACCGCGCATTTCGGATATCGATCGCCGTGGCTCAGGCCATTCCCAAGGGTCATTCCGTGAGCGCTATCTCTCCATTGACGGCACGCATCTCTCGCCTGTCACACCGCTCCACGATGACTCAACTGCTGCACATCAAAATGGCGCAGTTACAGCCAGGTCTCAGCCGACCCAGTCCAGTCTGCAAACGATCCTCTTCAATCTTGGAACCATAGTTCTTGTATGCGCGGCCGGTGTTTTCGGTTGGTATCTTAGCGCACGAAACTCCACCGCTCCCAGCCAGCCCGACGGCGAGGACTCATCACCCGAATCAACCCTGCACTTCAACCTTTGGGGCCAGGTTTCAGGTTACGTTTGTGCCGCGCTTTATCTTGGGTCCCGCGTCCCACAGCTCCTGCTCAACTACCGCCGCAAGTCGACCGAGGGCATCAGCATGTTGTTCTTTCTGTTTGCTTGCCTGGGTAACCTGACGTATGTTCTGAGTATCCTGGTATACAAGCCCAAGTGTGGGGGCCACGTTTGTCAAGATGGGGAGGGACGCGCTGAGTACGGCAAATACATTGCGGTCAATATGAGCTGGCTGTTGGGCAGCTTTGGCACATTGTTGTTGGATGCCGGCGTGTTTGTGCAGTACTTCTTGTATAGGGTGGACGATGATGAGAGTGATGAGGAAGAGTAGACAGGTTCTACGTCAGGTGTCAAAAGTGTATTGAAATGAGCGTTTTGGTACATGCATGACGATTGATCATGCGGGCAGTGCGTGCACAGCCACGAGATTGTATATTATACATAGCGGCGTCTGTTGGGACAGCTGATTCCTTCTTTAGGAGTCTAATCGGTGCCTGGAGTTGCTAAATGCTTAGTAGTCTCGACTTCCGACATCAAGATACGGGATTCGCCCGGGTTCGTTTGCGGCCGACTGGCTACGTGCCACGCGCATTCGACGCCTTGGGCTGGAATACGTGCGTTTGCTAGCACGCCAGAGTAAATTCAATCAGAATTCAACAGAATTTAAGCATCTCATCACATTCCACTCCTCTTCATCAGTATCTCGAAACAACATTATCTTGCTCTCTATCTGCGACGTGACAGGCAACCACCGGAATTGGTCAACACAACCATCATGCCCACTAACAAGCACTTGAAAAGTTCGTTGAGTTCTTTCTCCCTATGCAGCAGAGTTTTTACTAACATCTGCAGGCATTGTCTTCTGCGCCGCCGCGAAAGTAGAAGCAGACATACGCACCTACCCCACACGCTTCCACGACATCGAAGAAGTCAAAGAGTACATCAACACTACCTGCAAGCAGTCTGGGAACCAGTACATCACCACCAAGCAGTTCTTGACGAAGCAGGAGCTGGCATACATCAAGGACAAGGTATGCTTTGTTGTAGCCTGCAAGGCTTTCAAGCAGGGAGAGTTCTACCTGGAGGTCGGATTGGTAGATCGGCCGGCTTTGAGAGGTATGCTTGTTGCGATTCTATGTTTGTACTTCCGAAACTCATATGTAACGTGCTTTAGCGGCCGTCGAAGCAGACATTGGACGCCTCCTTCCTCTCGTACCTTATTGGCCCCACTTCTCCGGTGTGGACGATGCTCTTGTACACGTTGACAGTGTTGCACGTTGGAAAGGCTTCGCATACACAGAGTTCAAAGGGGTTGAGAAGGACAAGTTTCGGCGTTACGTAAACTTCAATACTGTGAGACATGCTTTTGAAGATGGTCGCTTTGAGATGGATGTCCCCGGTGAGGATTGGCGGTGCCGAAAGCCCAAGGGGTCAAAAGCGCCTGGGATGAAGTTGACTACGATGAACCGTATGCCATCTCACTTTTGAACGCTTTATGCTACACTGACTCATTAAATAGGAGCTATCGAGAGCGACATTAAAGAGCTCTTCACCCGCATCCCCACATGGCTACCAACGTTCTCTTCCCTCAACGCGGCCCGGGACTACGTTGCCGGTTACTCGCGCTGCATCCACTTCTCATACACATACTGGCCTGACATCGAACCATTTCGCTTCCGGAAGATCGTCAACTTCAGCACGGCAAAGCTGGCGTTTAAGCGGGGAAAGTTTAAGATCTGGGAAGGATATGAGGAAGAAGAGCAGTCTGATGATACGGATGAGACTGCCGTCGAGAGCACTGAAGTCAAGAAGACAGAGAGGGACGTTTCTACACTGGCGTATCGGATCCGTTCCACCGAGTCTACTGTGACCCCGCCTGTCGAGACACCCGTCTTTTCTACTGCCACCGCCTTCGGAGACGCTATCGACTCCATCAACACGGCGATTGCGGATACTACTGCTAACGATGTGCCAGACTTGCTGCTAGAGGAGATTCCTGGGTGTGTGGGCATTGTACAAGAAGATCAGGAGCCCGACATACCAACCCAGGTGGCTACGGTGCCGCTTTTGGTTGAGATTGACGAGGACCCGTTCAAAGTGAGTGTCTCTTAGTGTAATTCCTGGGCATCTGCTAACCATCTTCACTCCAGGATTTGATCGCTGTCTTGAAGCGTGAGAGTGTTCTCAAAGCGGCTTTCGAGTGATGCAAGTTGAGAGTCTGGGGTACTAAATTGTGTTGCGTGCATCAAAAAGTTGTGTCTTTTGCTTGTACACTGCTGCCTGTGTAGCTGGTCGATGGTGGGAGCAAAGGTGACCATCGACACATATCATATCATATTCGAGGTTGTCATACTACTGCTCAGATATCCGAGGAATCAATTTCACTCGGTATTCAAACCTCATCACCGCTCTCCTTCTCGTTATCCACGATGTCAATCACATCATCCATGACAGTCTCCTTACCCTTACCCTTTCCATCCCTCTTCGCCTTCAATTTGGCAATCTCAATCTCAATGCCCATATCGACCTCCCTCCTCAGGTTCTTGTAGAAACCCATCTTGAACAAGATCTCATACCACACGAACAGCGGTGCCAGAAACAGGGCTTGGACCAGATTGTCTAGCAAAGCCGGCTTCCGTCCCTCAAATTTTCCGTGTCCTACAAATTGTAGTATCCAGCTCACGACATGAATGGCACCGGCAATGCTGTTGACTTTGGTCTTGTTGTAGCGCTGCGTGAGGCGGTTGGAGAGGGATGCGAAGGCGAGGATGATGGGGGTGACGGCGACGCCGGCGAGGTTGGGGGAGAGCATGAGGTATAAAGTCGAATAGGTGGCTGCGGCAATTGTGCCTAGGTTTAACGGAAGGTTGAGACGCGTAAGGAGCGGGTGCTGACGGATGGGGAGGGTGGGTGTGTTGGTGCCCTAGAAGGTCGGGTCAGTCAGCGATCTATACTGAGAGGACGGAAGGATAGGATGGCGACGCACAAACAAGATTCCTGTTGCGAGCAGGACGGGCACGCATGCTATGTGGATGGCGACATTGGTTGGATCGCGGTGGTATGCGCCATACTGCTCTTCGCATTAGCCAGCGAGCGCGCTCTGGGGCTGTACGGGCGCCATTACGAAGACGAGGTTCTTCTTCAGGTCAAAGACTGGCATCTTGGGTGTTCGTCAAGCAGACGTGATGCTTTGCGACAAGGCTGGTGATGTGCTCGCGAGGCGGCGGCAGCGCAGGCGTTGTATAAGAGCGTGCGGGAACTGCGGAAGATGCGGGGAAATGGCTGCGAGAAGCGGATCCGACGTCCAAGTCAGGGGAGCAACGTATGGGGGTAAGTCAACTTTAAGTCGGAAGACAGGAAAGGAAGAGGATATGCCCCGGGATCGTCGGGTTCCTGGAGCTATGGGGTTGCTGATGGTCAGCCCACCCTCGCGGCGGCGGCCGTGATAGCTGCGCTGGGGTGCATTGGCTGGTGGTTAGCTTCGTGCCGAGGCTGACTGCCGAGGCACCTCCTGTCAGAGCCCTTTGGGGTTTGGCGCAGCATCCGAATAGCCGTTGCGATGCTTCCTGGTGCATGTGAAAGTGGTTGATGGTGGTTTCCGCTAGCATCCAGATGCGCGCTGCGCTTGAGAAGCGCGTTTTTGTGGGGCCGCATGACGATAGGCGTCGTCTTGAGTAGTGGGGATTCTGTCGGCGATCCGTCTCCACGACGAACCACTTCACATCGCCATCTACCTTTGTCAAGTCTTGTCTAATGCCATTTCGTTACCCTACTGCTGTGGAAGTCATCACACATCCAACGAAAGAGAGAAGGAGCAATGCGGAACAAGCGATGGGTCCGACTAAAATTACAACCCAGGACAGACTGTAATGCCCAGTTGAGCAATTTCGAGGGTATTAACAACAAAGCGATAAGAGCAGCCTTAAGCTTTAGTTTGTGTTACACTTTATAGAGATAAAATTTTGTTTTATCTAATTACTAATAATACTACTAAACTTAATAATTCTAATAAGTTAGCTAGCCTAATAATGCTAAATCTATAATATATAGCTTATTTATTTATAATAGTAAAGCTATAATTACTATTTTTAATAGCTATTTATAATACCTCTAGACTTATATAACTATTTTTTTAACTACTATAGTAGTAGTATTAAACTATATAGTAATTATATTTAGCTTTTTTACTTATTACTATATATAAGTAATAATATCTACTTTATTTATAAAACATTTTTTTTTTTAAAAAGTAATTTCTTATATTCTTTTTTATAGTATTTAGTTTTTTTTTTTTTTTACTATTATTTATAATACTTTAATATTTTATATTACTAGTACTTTTTTTTATTTATTAAGTTAACTATTACTTTAGTATACTTTTAAAATAATTATATAAAGTATAAAAGTATTAACTATAGTAGTAAATACTTTTACTTTATTATTTTTATTTTTATAAAACTTAATTTTTTTAATATTTTAAAAGCGTATATTAGTAGTATAAAAGTAAATTTAAGTCTTACTAAAGTTTATAAAGTACTTAAAAACTTAATTTAGAAAATATAAAGTAAAAATATTAAAGATCTAAGCTATAAAACTAATATAAATATCTAAAGTAAAATTAAAAAAAGTAAGTTTTAATAAAAAGAGTAACTATAGTTTTTATAGTATAGAGTTAAAGTTTTTAAACTTATACTAAAACTAGCTTTTACTTTTAAAAGTTTTTTAGCTAGCTATTTTATAAAAGCTTTTAAAATACTAAAATAAATATTTATAAAAAGTTCTAATATTATATAAGTATAAAAAAAATAGTAGTAGTAAAAAAATATATACTAACTTATATATAAAAATATATAGTATTTTTACTTTATAACTATAATAGTTTAGTTTCTTAGATATTAGATTTACCTTAGGCTAATAGTCTATATATATATATTTTACCTCTAAGTACTTCTTCTAAGCTTTACTATAATAATATTATAATTTAATATAATATTATTATCTAATCTTTATATAACTTTTATATATTATTATAGTCTTTAATTCTCTAATAGTAACTTAGTAATATAGCTAGTTACTTTTATAAAATCTATATAAGTAACTATATTATTAATTCTTTAGTTTCTAGTTAGTAACTCTCTAATTAGAGATATTTTCTATATTCTTTTCTATACTACTAGTTTTAGTTCTACTATAAGCGCTATAACTAACTTAGTAGTAACTACTCTTAGTAGTAGTATTCTTTTATTTACTAAGTCTACTATAGCCTCTACTACTTATAGTTAGTATAGTAGCTAGCTATAGTAGTCTATATTCTTATACTATACTACACCTACTATAGTTATCTAGAACTTTCTTATAACTACTATCTTTAGTTTATAAAACTTTTATTAGAATCTACTTTACTTCTATAGATTCTCTAATCTATAAAAGAATAGCTTTTAAGAAGAAGTAGTAAGCGTATAATTATAGTAGCTATAAATAGAATAAAAAGTATAAGTATAGTAAGTATAAGTTAAGTAGCTAGAATATAGTAGATATTCTAAGTTAATTTAAGTTATATATATATTATTAGAGTATAGTAGCTAAAGAGCTAAAGAAAAAGAAAAAGCTAAGAAAGTAGTTTAGTTATAAGAGAGTAGTAGTAAAAAAGCGCGTAGCGTATTTATAAGAACTTTAATCTAAGAAGTATTTTATATTAAATATTTTCTAAATCTCTAAATATTTAAAAGTATTAATAAAATAATACCTTCTTTTATTCTAAGACTAGTTATAACTAGTAAGTATTCTATAGTATATATATATATATATATAGTAGCTAATTATATATAAATCTAGAAAGCTATCTAATATAAATTATAAATAAAATAAACTTTAAGTTTCTAAGCGTAGAGATAATTATATATAAAAAAGTAGCTAAAGTTACTAAAAATAATAAAAAGATAACTAGCGTATTAAAGCTAAAGTTATAGTAATAGCTTAGTTTATTTAGATAGTTTTTTAAAAATATAAAAAAGTAAGTAAGTATATAGTAAGTATATATATATATATACGTATATATAGCTATATAGTATAGACTAATAAAAAATAAGTAAGCTAAAAGGCACTAAGAATATATTTATAAAGTAGTAGAATAATCTAATAAAGATATTAATTATTTAGATTAGCTAGTAGAAAATAAGTAATACTAGACTAGAATTCTTAAAGGCGCTAAAGATATAAGATAATCTAGAGAAGTATTTTCTTTTTACTTAAGTAGTACTAAAGCGCGTAGTATAATATATTAGTTAAGTCTTATATTAGTATAAGTATTTATATAGTAGAGTAATTATTTATATTAAAAGTTATTAAAGTTAGAGAGTAGTTATAATTACTTAATTATAGATATGTAATTACTTAGCTCTTAGGTATATAACTAGAGATTTTATTCTAACTTTCTTTTATAGTAGATTAATTATAATATACTTAATAATCTTTAATTATTAATTATCTCTAGCTCTAATAGTTATAAGCCTAGCTACTTAATTATAGAACTAATTTCTACTATATATTAAAGCTTACTAAAAGATAAATTAGTTAATTTTATTTCTACTTTACTCTCTTTAAATATTTTATAATTAGAACTTTTCTTACGTAATTACTTAATTACTACTTACTTCTTTATTATTCTTTATATCTCTATATTAATTCTACACTCTAACTTTATAGATATAAGTAATTATAATATAGCTATTATAGCTATAGATATACTTTTTAAGAAGTAATCTAACTAGAATACTTAGTTTACGCTTCTTAAGTAATACTATAATAAAAAGAGTATCTAGAAAGAGATTAATTCTAATCTTCTAGATATTAAATATATAGATACTTAGAAGTCTAAGTTTTTTAACTTTTTAGTTCTAGAGCTTATAGCTCTAGCTTCTCTCTCTATAGAGCTAACTAAGAATTAAAAGAATAAGTATAATAAAGCTACTTATAAGTATAATACTTTCTTATAAAATTATAATTATAAGACTAAGAATAGTACTATACTTATAGCTTACTAGAACTATAAGACTAAGTAGTAGTTAAGAAAGAGTAAGAAAATTAATAATATTAAGAACTAGATTATACGCACTATTATACTAGATTATCTATTACTTATAACTATAAGTAATAATAGTAGAATAGTTTAGTTTTTTATAAAAACTCTTAAAACTATACTTACTTTTATAAATTAGACTATATAATATATAGTTTATATAAAGTATTATACTTACTTTAAAAAAACTTAGAAAAGTACTACTAAGAAGTAGTTTACTAACTAGTTAATACTTTACTAGAAAGTAAAAATTTTTAAGCTCTTAAAAGTTAAAGAACTCTTTATAATTACTAACTTTTTTACTATAGTTAAAAAGTTTAACTTTAAGTAGGCCTACTAGTAGTAATATAATTAATTATTTACTATAGCTTTTAAAAAGAATACGTTAAGTCTTAATAATCTTAGTAAGATATTTAGTATTATTCTCTAGAAAATATTAATTACTACTAAAAAAAAAAAAGCTAATATAATCTTTAATATAGTTATAGATTAACTCTTTACTTTTACTAAGTTAAGTAAGAAGTAGTTAAGCTTACTATCTAAGCCTTATCTTTATAAACTTAATATAAAGTATAAGTAGAAGCTTATCTTATATTTCTAATTATAGACTATAATTACTAGATCTAAGCTACTAGATATTCTACTAATAGAACTCTTAGCTTAAGATAAGTAAAAGATCTAAAAGCGCTATTATAAAGAGAAGTAAAGTAGCTTATATAAAAAGATTAAGTAATCTAGCTAAAAGATAAGTACTTTAGCTAGTAAGTACTTTAGTAATATAGTTTTAATAATTATTTACTCTAAGAAGCTAATTACTAAGTTTAGGTCTTCTATCTTTAGTATAGGCTTTAAGTCTTATACACTCTTATTAGAGCTAGAGATAATTAATAATTAGAGATAATTAAGTATATTATATTTTTATCTACTATAAAAGAAAGTTAGAATAAAATCTTTAGCTATATACCTAAGAGCTAAGTAATTACGTATCTATAATTAAGTAATTATAACTACTCTCTAACTTTAATATACTCTCTAAAGTAGTAAAAGTATTAATTTACTCTACTAAAACTAATTCTATTAAATCTACTATAATTAGTATACTCTAGTAGAGTCTAGGCTTAAGAATCTAGAGCGTAGTAGTAGGTTGCAGCCTAATTAAGTATTTAATTATACTTAATACTACTAGTAGTAAGCTTTTACTTATTTAAACAAAGTCTAATAGTCTAGAAATTAACTTTATTAGTTTAGAAATTGCTTTATAATAGTCTAGAATATAGCTAATAGCTATAAAAATCTAAACATCTAACTAGTAAGAGATAATTCTAATAGTAAGATTTAGGCTTCTAGTCTCTTCTAAGTAAGATTTATAGTATAATTAATAGCTTAATAAGCTACACTAGCTTTTTATATAAGTGCGCGCTTAGGCTAGAATTAGAGACTTTATAATAATAAGTCTTCTAATTCTTCTCTTCTCTACTATAATTATCTACTTTTATATTATTAAGACGCTTAAGCTAATAAGCTAATAAGCTATCTATCTAATTAACTTATTTACTTAAGATTTTTAGCTCTTAAGTCTTAGCGCTCTTAAGTTCTACGCTTAATTTTCTACTCTACTTAATATACTACTCTACTTACTTTTCTATTCTTTCTATTACTATAGTAAGTTTTTACTTTTATATCTAAATTAATAGCTAACTATTATAATTTAGTTTAATAATCTAACTTTTAACTCTAACTCTATTATAGACTAGCCTTAAAGTGTAGCTATAATAAGCGTTAGTAAAGATATTATATTTCTTAAAGAGAGAGCTTATAGTAAGCCTTACTCTATATACTAAGCTAAGGCTTAGATAAAGCCTAAGTCTATTATATACTCTCTATAGTATCTGTAAAATTCTATATAATTTTATATTATAAGCTAAAAAATACTCTATATAGAACTAATACTTAAGAATAAAGCTAAGTATTCTTAACTATAATAGTAGAGGTAAAGTACTGCGCAACTCTTATAGCTTAAAAGTAGTAATAATAAAATATAAAAAATAGCCTCTATAATAAGTTCTCTACGTAAATACTCTAAGAGTAGAATAGATACGCAATAACGCTGCTATAGCTAGTACTAGAAAACTTTATAACTTATAGCGTGCGCGCTATAGTAGTTATACGTATAGATTATAGTAGTAGAGTGTATAGCTAGCGCACTTATATTACTAAAATACTATTAGCTAAGTAAGCTTATATAGAAATCTTTTTAGGCTATATATAATAATACGCTACTATATACACATTACTATAATATACCTATATAACCTCTACTACGCTACTCTACTTATACCTTTACTACTCTAATTATACTTTATATTAGCGCTACACTATTACTATAGCGTACCTAATAGTACTTAATAGTAGCTATAGCTTAGCTTTAGGTAAGTAGCCTTCTAGGCGCTCTTTAAATAATTCTCTTAGTAACTCTATACTAGGCTATAAAGCTAATAGTAGAATTATATATAAGAGATAGGCTATTAATAAGTTTAAAGTAGATAGTAATAGTAATAAAGAGAATCTTATTCTAGTAGAGATAGATCTTAATATACTATGTCTCTCTTATATTAAGTTTACTAAGAATTATAGAACTATTTAGCGCTACCTATATAGTAGAGGTAAGTTTTAGGTCTAGAAGTTTACTATTATAGTACTACTAATACACTATTTAGAGATTACTTATTAAATCTACTTATATAAGAAGCTACACTATAAGCGTATTAACAACCTTCTTACTACTAATAAAGAGCTTTAAGTTCTTCTTTATTACTAGTTTAAACTAGTATATTATAGTGTTAATAATAATAACTCTTATATTATAATAGCTAGTATAATTAGCGCTAGCGTAGAGCTAAGAAGAGGCTAGAAGGCTATCTTTACGTCTGCCTTTAACCGCTTAGCTAGAGTATTCTTTAAGCTTCTTAAGATAGTTTAGACCTAGAGCCTTATTATAACTCTAGTACCTCTTTACGCTACTAAGCGTTATAATAACTAAAGTAGTAGTAGTATAGAAGTCTAGCTAGCTCTATTAATACTTTCTTATAGTTATAGTAGTAACGCTATAGCCTTAGTTAATACTATTACGCGTAATATAAGTAAGATAATAGCATAAATATTAGTAGTTTAGTAAGCTTAGAGTAATGCTATTACTAACCTCTCTAATATTATAGTAAGTGCTATTATAGTAAACTTCTAGCTTTACTTACTAACTTAAACTTTACTAGACTACTAGTACTACTAGCTAGCAGCGCCTTCTAGAAGCTACCTCTTTATTCTTATCTAGGTTCTATAGCTATTACTATTTACGCTCTCTATATTACTACTTCTACTTATATACTCTACTACGCTGCAACTATTTCTAAGAGTACTATAGTAGTAGTAGTTCTAGTAGGTACTATAGCTTACGCTAAAGTTACTATAAATATTACTATAGCTATTCTAGTTCTTCTATACACTATCTTTATAATAGCGCGCGTAGTAGCTATTATAGTTACTCTAGGTCTAGATTTTATTTACTATCTTCTTTAGAGAGGCACTACTAACGTAACTAGCTAGGCCTATTATAGTAGTATTAGAAGACTTAGTTAGAGCTAGATTCTTAGTAAATAGAGCTATAAGGTGCTTACTTATAGAATATAGCATAATCTTAGATTATAACTCTAGAATTTAGTCTAGTGCTATTTTATTCTTATGCTAGTTTCTAGTGTAAACCTTAGTTTATCTCTCTATTCTCTATTATAGGCAAAGTCTAGCGCTCTTATAGTACTAGTAATAAAGAAAGCTTTTCTCTTTAAACTTACGTTACGCTATTATAATATTATATATTTCTATACTTTACTTTAAACTATACTAGCGCTACTATATCTAGAAAATTCTCTAAAGAGTGCTATAATAGGTTAGCGTAGCTAACCTATTTTACTAGTACTTAACGTTTACTATAACTCTACGCGCTTTTAGCTTATAGAATTTTCTTTACTCTAAATTTCTATAGCGCTAAGTTAGTCTCTTCTAATTCTAAAGTAGGCTCTAGCTAGAAATTAGCTTATACTTAGCTAGAGAGTAGGTCTTTAGCAGCCTTTTTTACTAAATCTATATAGATAGTTTTATAAAGGTTGCTAAGAAGGTCTAATATAACTATAAGTAGTGTAGGTATAGTAACTACTATATACTTAACTTATAGCTAGTTAAGTTTACTACTTAGCTTATTTATCTTAATATTGCGCATTAAGAACTAAACTTTATTACTAGGTTAGAAACGTTCTATAGAACGTTAGCTATAATTAGTTACTTTCTACTAGCGTTACTACTAAAACGTAATAGCTATCTACGCTAACTTAGCTCTACTATATAAGTATTTTAGAAACTTTATAGCTAAGCTACTTAAAGAAGTATCTACTTTACTAGAAATTAGTGTCTTCTATAATAGGTCTACTATATAGCTATTTAGAAGTAGGTTTAGACTTATATCTATAACTAAAAAGTCTCTATTATTTAGCGCTAATTAACACGTAAAGAGATAAGTAGACTAGTTAGTCTACTTAAAGTTTACTATTATATAAAGTACTATCTAAACTTTCTAGTTTACGCGCTTTATTCTACTATTAGTCTAGAGGTAATACGTAGTAGATAGAAGCTAGTTAATACTTATAAGCTAGTAAAGAGTCTTCTAAAAGCTATCTAACTAGTTAGAACTCTAGTCTATAATAATAGTAGTTAGAAAACTATAGAAACACTACTAGGTATTACAAAAAACGCGCGCGTAATACTCTATAGCTATTAATATTATAGCCTCTAACTACATATACTTTAATAGTTAGTTTATTATTACTAATAGATACTATAGTAAGTTAGAAGACTTCTAAAAAAGCTTAGTTATAAAATCTATAAAGATCTGCGTCTAATATTACGTAGTAACTAGTATTAGCTATAGAAGACTCTAATATTTCTTTCTTAAGACGTATATACTATAGTAGTAGTAGTTATAAACGTATTACGCTACGTTAGCTAATATACTATTCTAATAATAGTTATAGCGTAGTAGCTAGAATATAGTATTCTTTCTAAAGTACTTTACTAGACTCTCTTTATATATACGCTAGATAACTATAGTAGTTAAGAGCTTCTATAATAGTAGCTATATAACACTACGCTAGAGAAGTATACTATATACACTTACTATATAGTTACTAATCTACTAGTTAGTACGCGCCTTAGTAAAGAACTTCTAGAACTTATCTAGCGCAGCTTATAGTCTAGGTGCGTAACTATAGTTCTATATAATAGCTTTATTCTATAACTATTATATATACGTATCTATAAAGAGAAGACGCTCTTTAGACTAATATATATTACTAGTATATTCTAATAATATAAGCGCTATAATATTAATAGAGTATATAACTACTACTTTATTAGAGCTTTTCTAGAGCTAATTCTATAGATATTAGCTTAGCGCGTTAGGCTACGCGTAGAGGTATCTAGGCCTAAACTTAAGGCTGTAGTAGAACTAAGACAGCAACTCTACTTATCTACTTTAGCGCTTACTAAGTTTATATAAGCTTATAAAGTACTCTAAGTTCTTATAGTCTATAAACACTATAAATAGATAAAAAACACTTTATAGCTTACTACTTTAGGTCTTTAGACACTATACTACTATAAGAAGCTTCTTATTATAAATAGTATAGTTCTACTACTCTACTATTAGAGTAGTAGAGTAGTACGCTATAAAGTAAAGAACGCTATTAATATACTATAATAGGCACCTACTAAAAGCTACTTCTAAGTAGTTATATTTAACTATAGTATTCTAGAATAGGTTCTACTAGACTAATATTAGCTCTATAATAAAGTATGCCTTAAGGCACTTAAACATCTTATACTTAGTAGAACTTTACTTAAATAGAATATTTTAACTAGTAAAGTAATATAAAGGCGCTGCTACCTTAGAGAATTTCTTAATAAAGTTCTAGTAAAAGTTTATAAACTCTAGAAAACTCTAAACGCCTATTATAGTGCGTAGAAGCTTCTAATTCTAAACTACTTTTAGTTTATTAAAGTTTAGATAGATTACTTTCTCTACCTAAACTATATAGCTAAGATAGTGCACTTTCTTTATTATAAATACGCTCTTCTCTAAGTCTAAATTTAGACTAGTAGCTTAAAGTAGTAAAAGTACTTAGCGTGTCTTTACTATATAATTAGCACGTAATCTACCTATAAATATTAGTACGTTATCTAAATATATAGTTAAGTATTACTCTAGAGTCTTAGAGAGCGTACTATTAATATATTATTAAAAGGTAGTAAAGGCGCTAGTTAGCCTAAATAGGTAGATAAGCTACTTAAAGAGACTAAAATAGATATAGAACACTATTAGGTACTTATTCTCTTTAGCTACGTAGAGCTTATAGAACGTAGCCTATATATTAACTTTTGTAAACTACTATACTTATAATATTATACGCAGAGTTTTCTTAATTAGTAGAAGTAGATAGTAGTTAGACTAGGTAATCTTATTTAATAAGTAGTAATCTACGCAGAGGCGCTACCTGCCTAATACCTTCTTAACTAAGAGCACTAGTGCGCCTATAGTAGAGAAGCTAGTATAGATCTAGCTCTTATCTATAAGCTCTATAAGCTACTACTATAGCTCTAATAGTTAATTATATAATATAGAGTAAAAAAAGCTCTAAGAGAGCGTAAGTAAGCTTCTATTAGGCTGCCTAGCTAACTTAATATAATAGTCTATAGCGCCTCTATAAGAGAGTAACTCTAAGGCTTTAGATTTATTAAAAAGGTTCTAAAAGTCTACTAGCTTACTAGAGAGCTCTATTATAATAGACTTCTTAAATAGTATAAAAGTAGATATAATAGAGCGTAGCGTATTAATAGTAAGAGTAAGTTTATAAAAGTTTATTACCTATAACGCCTATGCTACGTTTTTATTATCTCTTATATTCTATATAAACGTAGATACTATAGATACTACTATAGGCCTAAGCTCTAGAAAGAATAGACGCGTAGTAGTTTTCTTTATAATTATACCTTCTACTACTCTAATATAAAGTTTACTCTAGAGTATATTAAGAATAATGCCTTTATAGCGTATCTATAGTTTTTCTAAAATAATATTATAGGTAAGTCTAGAGATAATGTAAGCTACTAGCTATAACGTCTAACTATCTAGATTATATATTATAGCTATAAGTCTAGAAATATTAGTTTTCTCTAAGAACTCTATAGCCTAGCAAAGAGTCTAAGAAGAAATTATAATATAATTAGTCTATAGCTATAAGGCTACTGCCTTACTAATAGCGCTATAGCACTTATACTCTAAGTCTACTAGAGCCTACACTACTTTAACGCTATCTAGTAGTAGTAGAATAAGAAATAAGCTCTTATCTATAGACTACTAGATTTTATAGATATTATTAGTAAGAAAGTTACCTATAAACTTCTCTGCTAAGTTAGCGCTTACTTACTTCTAGTCTAGACTTAGACTAGAGGCTACTAGTTTTCTAAAATACTATATCTCTTTTTTATTATAGTATATTTAAACTCTACTACCTATAGTATAGTTACGTTAGTATAGCTTTAGTAAAAATACCTCTACTTACTATAGTAAGTATAGGCCTCTAAAGCGCGCCTAGTATTAAAAACGTTCTAGAGAATCTAGTTAGCGTAAGCGCTATCTACGCTACACTCTAAAAAGGCACTAAAAGTCTTTACAGCGCCTATATTTACTATCTAGATATTACTATTATAGTTATAAGCTAAAGGCGCTAAGAGCGTAAAGTTATAATATAAACTTTCTACCTTAGCAGTCTTAATATCTACTATAATAGCTTTATACTTCTAGACAGCGCTATTAAAATCTAAACGCTAAATACCTTAGTTAAGAGTAACTACCTATATACGCTTATTAAGCGCCTAGCGCAGTCTAGTAAGCTTCTAGTTACTACTCTAGCTAAGCCTACCTACCTACGTAAGAAGCTAGCTAAAGTAAATAAAAAAGTTAGTAAAGCTCTACTTTTTACCTTATTATAAGTAATCTAACTATACCTAAACGCGCTTCTAGAAGTGCTAGTTACTATAATAAAACTTAAGATACTCTAGAAAAGTAATAGAGTTCTAATAGTTCTATTTACTAAGCTTATAGAATAAAGTAACTTTACGCTATACTATAATTAAAAGAGACTACTAAATATAAATAAACTAGGTCTTTACGTCTCTAATAAACTTCTAGTCTATATCTAATCTATATTCTATTATAATACGCTATAAATAAAAGTATATTCTATTACTAGTAAATAGCTTCTCTAGAGGTAAAGCCTTATAGTAGAAGGTAAGAGCTACTATAGTAGTAGAAGAACTTAGAGGTAGTAGCACTGCAGCTGCTAAGAAGAATAGCGTAAGTACTAATAAGATTATAGTTATAGTAATAGGTAGTAATATTATAGAGCTAGACGTAGAGCGTATTAAAGTAATAAGGTTACACAGTTTCTTATTCTAAAAGCGCAACGTTACTATTATAACGTAGTTCTAGGCCTATATCTTATAGATAGCTACTATCTACTTAGAGAGCTAATAGAGTAACGTAAGAAAAGAAACCTCTAGAGACTCTTAGGTATTCTATACACTAGATTCTACTATTATAATACTTAAGTATAGCGTGTAAAAAGAAGAAATATAAATATTATAAACTAGCCTTAAAGTATAGCTATAATAAGCGTTAGTAAAGATATTATATTTCTTAGAGAGAGAGCTTATAGTAAGCCTTACTCTATATACTAAGCTAAGGCTTAGGCAAAGCCTAAGTTTATTACAAACTCTAGCTATAAGCGCTAGCGCTCTAGCTTCTACTATAATAGCGTTCTACACTCTAATTATAATATCTCTAGTAGTAGTAATTATAATATATAAGCTAGTACTTAGTATAATAGCGCTTAGTGTAATAGCGCTCTACTTAATAGCGCTCTATAGTTAAGTACTTAACCTCTTTACTACACTTAACTTAAAGACACTACTACTTAAATTCTACTTTCTTCTTTTAGAATAATAGTAGCTAATAGTCTATTCTCTAGTAGCTTTACCTAAAATAATTAAGCTTCTAATACTTAACTATCTTAGAGCTTTATAAATTCTAATAATTAACTAGATTAGAGCTTTAAAGTAACTAGTAGCTTTAGTAATAATAACTTCTATAAGAATTATAAGTAATTAGAGTTATATACTAAGCGTGCCTACTTAGGTTATAAAGTTTTTAAGTTTAATAACTTTAATAACTAGAATATCTAAGAGACTATTAAGCCTATTTCTAAGAGTAGTATCTTTATTACTAATAATACTTTCTAGACTTAAAATTTAGATTTTTAGTAATCTAACTATATTAAAAACTAAGGCGCTTAAAATTAAAAGAAGTAAGCGTCTCTAAGTAATAGTTATAGTTATAGTTACTTTTATAAGAAGTCTAAGAGTAAAACTTCTATATCTAAAACTCTCTTAGATTATTTATATCTAATATATACTAGTTATTAGCGTAAGTAAGTTAGAGTATTACTTAACTATAATACTTTTTAACTTTCTAAGTATAAGTATTATATTTATTAGTAGCTTCTTAATAATATTTAAGAAACTAATTATTTTAAGTAACTTTATTAGGTTATATATTATTTATTCTATAACTTTTATAACTACTATACTACTAATTAAGATCTATATAATTACTTTATAAGCTTAGTAGATTACTATAGTTCTAAAGTAAGTTTATAATTCTCTTTTCTTTAGTTTTTTTAATTTTTTACTAACTTAATAATAGCGCTAAAGTACTAAGAACGCTATTAAGTATTATAAGTAGCTCTACTAAGATCTCTATACTTATAAGAAGTAGAAGAAAGAAGCTAAAAGTAGTTTTAAGATACTAGCTAAATTATTAGATAGAACTTCTAAGTTCTTAAGTAAGAAGAGCTTAAAGAGTACTCTACTTATAACTTTCTAGAACTCTAATTAATATAGTACTTATAGTAAGTCTATAATACTAAGTAAAAGAATAAAAGAGATTAATATAGATAGTAGCTAGATAGCTCTACCTATACTTTTTACTTAGAGTTATCTACTTATAGCCTTTAATCTAATACTATAATACTTAGAATACTATTATTAGAGCTTATTCTAGTAGCTACTACTACTAACTTTCTAGCTATAAGCTTCTTAATTTAGAAATTAGCTACTATAAAATTAGTAGTAGAATTAGTATAGTTATTATTAGTCTTAGTAGTATAACTACTAGTCTTAGTAGTGTAATTATTAGTCTTAGCTATATAATAATTATTCTTAGTATTATAATTCTTAGCTATATAGTTATAGGTCTAATAGCTCTATATCTAGTATTATAAGTAATAGGTTCTATTACTATACTTAGTGTTAGCTAGCTAAGGCTAAGCACGTAGAAGCGCTACTATATACTAAGTATAATTAGATATAGCTTAAGATTTATATATAAACTTAAGCTACTAAAACTACTTATCTATAAGCTTAAGTTAAGAACTTTAAGAATAGCTAGAATAGTAAGCTAGCCTTTAATAAAAATAACTATAAGAGTTATAATTAAAGAGATTATTAGTATAGTAGTTAGTAAGTTAGTAGCTATATAAGTTAGTCTAGTAGAAAAGTTTAGTAATTTATCTACTTTATACTTACGTTAATTATTAGTAATTACTTCTCTATAACTAGGCGCTAGTTAGAGTAACTAAGATCTAGCTTAAGTATAATTAATCTTTATAGTAGTAGTCTAAATAAAGATCTCTCTACTCTATCTACTTCTTAAGAATTAAATTTTATAAATCTTATAAGTTAAGTAGCTATTTAAACTTCTTAAACTATTATTAAATAAGTAATTTAGTTAATCTATTTATAAGTATAATTATAGTCTCTAAATACTTAACCTTAAATAATTCTTTAGTATATTTCTACTATAGCTATATATTCTAGATATTAATATACTTAAGCTAAGTGTTAATATACTTATTCTTTCTAATAACTAGCTTAATTATCTACTAATTATTATACTAGATAGTCTAGAGTTTTCTAAGATTAAGTACTAGCTTTTTAAGAAAGCGTCTAAGCGCTATAGCTTTCTTAGTAGTATACTTAAAAGTAAGTAGCTTTACTTCTATAGTAGAGATAGTAACTATACTTTATCTTATAGCTTTTTAAAAGATTACGCCTTTATATAATATAGTAATATAGCTATAAGATAATTAGTAAGTCTCTAGATTATTAGTAAAGAATACGTCTCTAGTAATTATTAGATTAAGCCTATTATAGTTACTATACTAGATTATATTATAGTAAGTATAATAAAAATATATAATTACTTACTCTATAGTCTTTTTATACTTATTACTTAAGTTTATAAAGAAGTATAAGAGCTTTAAGGTAGTATATACTATATCTAGTTAGAGTATAATTACTATATAAAGTATAGAGCTAACTATTTTCTAGTATTTCTTAATCTTAAGCTTAGTTACTTCTCTAGTATTCTTAATTAGCTTCTCTAATAGTAGAGGCGTTAAAGAAAAAAATCTATCTCTAAGCTTAAACTTCTTAAGTATCTTATTTATATATATATTATAAATAAGTATAATTATCTTTAGATATTAGTCTCTAATTATATAAATACTAAGAAACTATTTTATATCTCTCTAATCTTAGATCTTATACTTACTAGAGATCTTAGCCTATATAGCTATTACGCGTTATTCTACACTTTTATAATAAAGTAATAAAATATTATTAATATAGAAGAGAATAAGAATCTTATATTCTTAATTAAAGAAAAGGTAGAGCTTTTCTTAAAAAGCTATTATACTAATAGCTCTTAGTATTTCTAAGAACTTCTTATACTATAATAGTAGAGAGTTTTATAATCTATAGAGTACGTAGTTAAGCTATATATATAATTCTAGTTTTCTAAAGCTATTTAGTATCTTATAAATTACTAAGTTCTCTACTATAATCTTTACATTAAGAAATGCTTCTATAATATTAAACTATTTAATCTCTAGATTACTTTAGATAGTAATTACTATTATAGTATAAAAAAACTTTATAGTAAGTATTACTATATAAGTAGAGTTAATTAAGTTCTTTTTCTAGAGATTACTATAAACTATAATTTAAGCTTTATATTTAAGAAGATAGCTATTCTAATTATACTTATAGGTCTATATCTATTTTAATAAAAGTAGCTAATTTTAGACTTTTAATCTATAAATTTCTATCTAGATTCTTTTCTTACTTAGCTAATTAATCTCTCTTTTAGAAGTATCTTTAAAAAGCGTACGTATAAAATACTAGATTAGTTATTTCTATAATCTAGGTAGCTCTTAGAGATTATTATAGTATTAGTAAGTAGTCTTTAGCTTATACTTACTAAGCGTAGTAGCTATAATAATATAGTTTATAGTCTTATAGCTAGCTTAATTATTCTAGTCTTCTTAAAGACTAGAGAGGTAGATTTTATAAAAGTTAATCTAGACTTACTTATTAACTAAGCCTATAATTACTATATTTACGCTACCTATACTATTACTTTTTAGCTAATTACTAGGCTAAGTAGACTATTAGCTCTTACTCTTAGAGCGTTTTAATAGTTAATAGATATTTATAAAAAGAAAGCGCTTAGACTCTTTATTTATAACTTTTCTACTATAGCGTATTCTAGAGAATTTAGCTATTAGCTAATTTTATAGCTATATTAATTATTAAAAAAAAGCTACTAATTTAGATAGTTTACCTCTTAGTCTTTTTAGCACTTACTTTAGTTAAGCTAGTCTCTTATCTATTTCTATAGAACTAGAGTCTATTATAATAGACTTAATAGATAGAGTTAGATCTTCTAATCTATATATAGAAAGCTCTCTACCTCTAGACTCTAATAAGTTAGCTCTCTTAAGCGTATATACTACTCTTTAACTATTAGAAACTTTATAATTACTTTAATTACCTATCTCTAAAAACTTATACTTAGACGTAGGTTCTAAAGTAGTAAGCTTAGTAGAAAGCTACTAATTATTAGAAATTTCTAATAGAATACTAGCCTTATACTCTATTTCTATTAAATTAATAGAGCTTTAATTATATTTAATAGATAGACTAATCTTATTACTTTAATTATAGTCTATATTACCTCTAAAATCTTACTTAGTAGTTAATAGCTCTACTATACTTACTATTTAATTAATAGAAAGAATATTAAACTTCTTTATAGAATTAATAAGCTTGCTATTATTAAGTATTTTAACCTACTTAATTACTTAATCTCTAGTTAGCTTCTCTTTACTCTTACCTTAATAGAACTTCTACTTATTAAAGATAACGTTATAAGTTATAATTACCTAATTAATTACTAGTACTTATATATAATATATATTAGAAGCTTAATAGCTAATAAGATATTCTATATAGCTATAAGGCTTAACTTTAAAGTCTTAATAGTACTTTCTAGCTACGTAATTACTATTAAGTAGATATACTTAATAGCTATAAGTATAGATTCTACTCTAATCTAGGTAAAGATTAGTAGCTTAGTGCCTAATCTTAGGTAGCTAATAATATTAGAAATACTTTCTAAACTATTTATATAATACCTAATCTAGAGATTAATAGCTATAAAGCTATAATAGACTTATTCTATAAAGTTAAGCTACTACATTTATAATTACTAGCTAGAGCCTAGCTAGAAAATTAGCGCTTATACGTATCTTAATTAACTTAGTAATAAGCTCTTAGCTAGCTCTCTCTACTAAGCTATTAGGCTTATAAGTATATAGTAGAGGCGTTATAATTATAATCTTCTTCTTTTTAGCCTATTTCTTATATCTTAAGTACTTTCTCTAAAGTAGTATTATAGTATTATTATTCTAATAAATTTCTATAATCTTCTACTAATAGTAGCGCTTAACTATAGCTATAAAGCTTATAATAACTTCTATTACTAAGTCTAGTGTCTTATTCTTTAAGTTATAATTATATAGTTTACTTAAATAATTCTTCTTAATAATTAAAGCCTATTTATTAAGTATATAGCTTATAGAGAAGTTAAATAGGTTTTATAATACTCTAAAGAAGAGACATAGTAATAGCTTATAAGAATAATAAGAGATTTTTTAAAATATATAAATAGTAGCGTAATTATTATATTTACTATACTATATATCTATAATCTCTATATTCTAAATAGCTTTAATAAAAGCCTTAAGAGCTCTCTTACCTAAGTAGCTAGAGTTTTAGTACTAAAGATTAGTGTTGCTAGTGCGTAATTATAAAACTTAAGAGTAGATAATAGTATTTATAATAATAGAATTAGAAGAATAGATAGAAAAGTTATATTTAATAAATAAAAGGTTAAATCTACACTTAAGAGTTATAAGAATAATAAACGTCTTTAGCGTACCTATTCTAATTATATAATTATAGCTTATATACTATATACTACTATTTCTAAAAAGCTTCTCTAAGATAATATTAGTATAGAAACTAGAGATAATCTTAACGCTAGTAAGCGTAAGATTAGCTTTTCTAAGTTCTTTAGAGGTACTAAGAATAAGATAAAGTATATAATTTCTAATACTAATTACTAAAAGAATCTAGCTACCTATCTTAACTATTTCTCTATTAGTCTTAATAAAGAAATTAGACTTAATTAAAGCTTTATTATTAACTAAGTAGACTATAGCTCTACTATTAAGAATTATACTAGCTAAAAGTGTATAAGGCTTAAAGCCTATACTAAAGATAGAAGACCTAAACTTAGTAATTAGCTTCTTTAGGTAAATAATTATTAAAACTATATTACCTAGATACTTAGAAGCTAGAGCGCTTATCTTCTAGCTAAATTACTTAATCTTCTTATATAAGCTACTCTACTTCTTTTTATAATAGCGCTTTTAGATTTTTTACTTATCTTAAGCTAAGAGTTCTATTAGTAGAACGCCTAGTAGTCTAAATCTAGTAATTATAGTCTATAATTAGTAATATAAAATAGACTTTTACTTATACTTTATATTAAGTTTATAGAAGTAAGGCTTAGGTAGTAAGCTTAACTACTTCTTACTTAACTTAGTAGAAGTAAAGAGTTAATCTATAATAGCGTTAAAAATTATACTAGCTTTTCTCTTTCTAGTAGTAATTAATATCTTCTAGAGAATAATACTAAATACCTTACTAAGATTACTAAAACTTAATATATTCTTTCTAAAAGCTATAGTAAATAATTAATTATATTACTACTAGTAGGTCTACTTAGAATTAAACTTTTTAATTATAGTAAGAAAGTTAGTAATTATAAGAAGTTCTTTAACTTCTAAGAGCTTAAAGATCTTTACTTTTTAGTAGAGTATTAACTAGTTAGTAAACTACTTCTTAGTAGTATTTTTCTAAGTTTTCTTAAGATAAGTATAATACTTTATATAAACTATATATTACGTAGTCTAATTTATAGAAGTAAGTATAGTCTTAAAAGTTTTTATAAAAGACTAGACTATTCTTTTATTATTACTTATAGTTATAAGTAATAGGTAATTAGATATAATAGTATATATAATCTAGGTCTTAATATTATTAATCTTTTTACTCTTTCTTAACTACTACTTAGACTTATAGTTCTAGTAGGCTATAAGTATAGTACTATTTTTAGTCTTATAGTTATAATCTTATAAAAGAGTATTATACTTATAAATAGCTTTATTATACTTATTTTTTTAATTCTTAGTTAGCTTTATAGAGAGAGAAGCTAGAGCTATAGGCTCTAGAACTAGAAAGTTAGAGAACTTAGACTCTAGAGTATCTATATATTTAATATCTAAAAGATTAGAATTAATTTCTTTCTAGATACTCTTCTTATTATAGTGTTACTTAAGAAGCGCAAACTAAGTATTCTAGTTAGATTACTTTTTAAGAAGTATACCTATAGCTATAATAGCTATATTATAATTACTTATATTTATAAAGTTAGAGCGTAGAATTAATATAGAGATATAGAGAGATAAGTAGTAATTAAGTAATTACGTAGAAGAAGTTCTAATTATAAAATATTTAGAGAGAGTAAAGTAGAAATAAAATTAACTAATTTATCTTCTAGTAAGCTTTAATATATAGTAGAAATTAGTTCTATAATTAAGTAGCTAGGCTTATAACTATTAGAGCTAGAGATAATTAATAATTAGAGATAATTAAGTATATTATATTTTTATTTACTATAAAAGAAAGTTAGAATAAAATCTCTAGCTATATACCTAAGAGCTAAGCAATTACGTGTCTATAATTAAGTAATTATAACTACTCTCTAACTTTAATAACTCTTAGCTAGTATAATTCTTAATAGTAAAGCTATAGTCTACTTAGTTAATAATAAAGCTTTAATTAAGCCTAGTTTCTTTATTAAGACTAATAGAGAAATAGTAAAAGCTAGTAGCTAAATTCTTCTAGTAATTAGTATTAGTAATTATATACTTTATTTTATTCTTAGTACCTCTAAAGAACCTAGAAAAGCTAATCTTATGCTTACTAGTGTTAAGATTATCTCTAGTTTCTATACTAATATTATTTTAGAAAAGCTTTTTAGAAATAGTAGTATATAGTATATAAGCTATAATTATATAATTAGAATAGATATACTAAAGGCGTCTATTATTTTTATAACTCTTAAGTATAGATTTAACTTTTTATTTATTAAATATAACTCTTTTATCTATTCTTCTAATTCTATTATTATAAATACTATTATCTACTTATAAGTTCTATAATTATATACTAGTAATACTAATCTTTAGTACTAAAGATCTAGCTACTTAAGTAAGTAAGCTCTTAAAGCTCTTATTAAAGCTATCTAGAATATAAAGATTATAGGTATATAGCGTAGTAAGTATAATAATTACACTACTATCTATATATTTTAAAAAATCTTTTATTATTCTTATAAGCTATTACTATATCTTTTCTTTAGAGTATTATAAAACCTATTTAACTTCTTTATAAGCTATATACTTAATAAATAAGCTCTAATTATTAAGAAGAATTATTTAGATAAGCTATATAATTATAACTTAAAGAATAAAACGCTAGACTTTATAATAGAAGTTATTATAAGCTTTATAGCTATAGTTAAGCGCTGCTATTAGTAGAAGATTATAGAAATTTATTAGAATAATAATACTATAATATTACCTTAGAGAAAGTACTTAAGATATAAGAAATAAGCTAAAAAAAAAAAGATTATAATTATAACGTCTCTACTATATATCTATAAGTCTAATAGCTTAGTAGAAAAAGCTAGCTAAGAGCTTATTACTAAGTTAATTAAGATATATATAAGCGCTAATCTTCTAGCTAGACTCTAGCTAGTAATTATAAATATAGTAGCTTAACTCTATAGAATAAGTCTATTATAGCTTTAT